>NC_050466.1:31503858-32948843 GCF_903995425.1 Onychomys torridus | reverse complement strand
TTCAAGTCCAAGTGGATCAAAGACTTCAACATAAGTCCAGTTACACAGAACCTGGTAGAAGAGAAAGCAGGAAGTAGCCTTGAACGCATTGACACAGGAGACCACTTTCTAAATACAACATCAGCAGCACAGACACAGAGAGTAGTAATTAATCAATGGGACCTCCTGAAACTGAGGAGCTTCTGTTAGGCAAAGGACATGGTCAATAAAACAAAACAGCAGCCCACAGAATAGGAAAAGATCTTCACTAACCCCACATCTGACAGAAGACTGATCTCCAAATCATATAAAGAACTCAAGAAACTAGACATTAGAATATCAAATAATCCAATTAAAAATGGGGTACAGATCTAAACAGAATTCTCAGCAGAAGAATCTCAAATGGCTGAAAGACATTTAAGGAATTACTCAACATCCTTAGTCATCAGGGAAATGCAAATCAAAACGACTCTGAGATACTATCTTACAACTGTCAGAATGGCTAAGATAAAAAACAATGATGACAGCTTATGCTGGAGAGGATGTGGAGCAAGAAGAACACTCCTCCACTGCTGGTGGGAGTGCAAACTTATACAGCCACTTTGGAAATCAATACAATGATTTCTCAGAAAACAGGGAATCAATCTACCTCAAGTCCCAGCAATACCACTCTTAGGCATGTACCCAAAGGATTTCCAATCATACCACAAGGTCACTTGCCCAACTATGTTCATAGCAGCATTATTCGTAATAGCCAGAACCTGGAAACAACCTAGATGCCCCTCAACTGAAGAATGGATAAAGAAAATGTAGTGCATTTACACAATGGAGTACTACTTAGCTGTTAAAAACTATGACATCATGAAATTTGCAGGCAAATTGGTGGAACTAGAAAAAAATCATCCTCAGTAAGGTAACCCAGACCCAGAAAGACAAACACAGTATGTACTCACTCATAAGTGGATATTAGATGTAAGGCAAAAGATAACCAGGCTAACATCCACAGCCCCAGAGAAGTTAGGTAACAAGGAGGACCCTGAGAGGGATGCATGGATTGCCCTGGCAAGGGGAAATAGATAAGATATCCTAGGTAAACTGTGGGGGCGGTAGAGAAGAGGGGATGGGGAACAGGAACATGAGGGATCCATATGGCCTAGTTAGGGGAGGGACGAAGAGGCAGAGCAATGTAAGAGATTTCTTGGGCTGGAGGGATGGCTCAGAGGTTAAGAACACTGGCTTTTCTTCCAGAGGTCCTGAGTTCAATTCCCAGCATCCACGTGGTGGCTCACAACCATCTGTAATGAGATCTGGCGCCCTCTTCTGTATACATAATAAATAAATAGATCTTTTAAAAAAAGAGATATCTTGATAGAGGGGCCATTATGGGGTTAGGGGAAAATCTGGTGCCAGGGAAACTCCCAGGAATCCACAAGGATGACCCCACCTAAGACTCCTAGCCATAGTGGAGAGGGTACCTGAACTGGCCTTCCCTTGTAATCAGATTGGTGAATACCCTAACTGTCATCATAGATACTTCATCCAGTAACTGACAGAAGCAGATGTAGAGATCCACAGCCAAGCCTTGGGTCAAGCACCTGGAGTCCAGTTGAAGAGAGGGAAGGGGGATTATATCAGCAAGGGGGATCAAGATCATGACACGGAAACCCATAGTGACAGCTGACCCAAGCTCGTGGGAGCTCATGAACTCTGGACCAACAGCTAGGAAGCCTACATGGGACCAACCTAGGCCCTCTGCATGTGGGTGACAGTTGTGTAGCTTGGTCTGTTTGAAGGCCCCTAGCAGTGGGTCCAGGCTCTGTCCCTGGTGCTTGAGCTGGCTTTTTGGAACCAATTCTTCTTCTTCTCTTTCTTGCTTCTGTCTCTTCTCTTCTGTCGTTCTTCTTCCTTACTTCTTTCTGTCTTCTTCTTCTTCTTCGTCTCTTGTCTCCTTCTTTCTTACTTCTTCTTTCTTTTTGAGTTGTTTTTTGTGTTTTTGTTTCGAACTGTTTTCCTCTGTGAGGCCCCGCTGTTACTGGAACGTCACACATCTGTAAACAAGGGCCTTTGGGGCCCCTTTTGAACTCAGAGATTCAACCTGCCTCTGTCCCGTCCTGAGTGCTCGGGATTAAAGGGTATGTGCCCCACCCACTGCTTGGGTCTATGAATCCAAAGTTTTTAAACCTGTGTCTTGCCAACCACCTTCTCTGTTTGTCAGCCAGCATGGATCCATTTGGAGCGGGTAAGGTTTTTTCATTGAGTTTTTGTTTTTGTTTTTTTGCTTATTGAGTTATTTAATTTCCAGCACTTTAGTTGGCTTTTATTCAGCAATTTTAAACAGTGCATTCTACTTTCATATTTTGGATCAACTTTAGTATTTCATTCAGCTTTTGTTTTAGGTCTTCTGAGTATATTCATATCCTCTTTGAGTTATTTGACATAGGTATCATCATTCTCTTGAATTTGTTGTCTGGAAGATCTTCCAGGTCATTCTCATTGGGGTTCATTACTGTGGCATTAGGCATTTTGGAAGGGGTGTGTTGACTTGTTTTATGTGTGTGTGTGTGTGTGTGTGTGTGTGTGTGTGTGTGTGTGTGTGTGTTACTTTTGTTTCTGCACTGGGGTTTGTGCATGGGATGTGCTTTACTAGCCATATCCTTCTTTTTGCCAAGATCGCCTGTCCTCCTTCAGTACAGGCATGCACAGTGTTCAGGAGGGGGCTGCTCTGTAAGATGGTAGAGATATTTTCTTTCATGGAACTGCTACTGAGAGCAGAAGGGTCCATCCCTAGTCTTCCTTTGATTATCTGCTACTGTCTGCAAGGAAAGACTCTTCAAGGCTTAGCCCTGCCTTGCTGCTTCTCTACTTTGCTGACTTGTAGTGTGACTTGCTCTACCCCGAGTAAGCGGCCCATCAAGCTGCAGGGTGGGGGTGGGGCTGGAGGCAGGAGGGCTCCAAAGCTGGGTGTGTAGTCAGGTTTATAGGCAGGATATAACTGGAAGTGTTGGGAAGGAAGATCCCAGAGGAGACAGGGGCATATAGAGTGAGGAGCAGGGAGCCCAGTCTCGGGTACAGAGGAGTCAGGAGGCCTATGGTGTAGGGCAGAATGGTGCTTAACCAGTGGCTCAGAGATACTCCTATGGGAACAGAGCCTACCTGATGGCACTCAGACTCCAGAGGGGGTGAGGGAAGTCCCAGGGAGCCTAGGGGTCTATGGGATAGGAAGGAGCAGGTCTATCTGGTGGTGGAGAGAAAAGGAGTCCCAGAGGAGTTGAAAGAAAATTGTGTTGTTATTGGTCTTGACTTTCTGATTATCATATCAAGAACACAGGAAATAAAGGGAAAAATAGACAAGTGGAACTATTTTAGGCTAGGATGTTTTGGCCCACAAAAAAAAAAGGGTGAAAAACAACCTATGAATTGGATTTTTCCTACAATGTGTTTGATGAAGGGTTTGTGTGAAAAGTATAAAAGACACTATTTCAACTCTAAGGCAAAAACAAAACAAAGAACAAACAAAAATAGAACAAAAGTCACCCTTCCCCTTTCCACCCCTCCCCTCTAAAGAACAATTTTAAAGTGGGAATCGGGGGATGGCTCAGTCATTAAGAATAATTGCTTTCCAATTATGAAGAATCTCTCCCTGAATCATGGAGATCCAGTGAGAATTTACAAAGACTTTAATAGAACTACTTTAAATTATTTGTCATGTGATTCTTAGATCTCTGTGTGCATTTATCTTCATTGTCAACTTGACTGATTTGGAATCACCTAGGAAACCCTAGTATTCTGGGATTTTCTTTTTCTTGTTTTTTTGAGACAGGGTTTCTCTGTGCAGCTTTGTGCCTTTCCTGGAACTCACTCTGTAGCCCTGGTGGGCCTCAAACTCACAGAGATCTACCCTCCTCTGCCTCCTGAGTGCTGGGCCTAAAGTTGAGCGCCACCAAGGCCCAGCCTATGGGATATTTGTACACTTTGTGAAGATGCATTGCTGTGACTGGTGTAATAAAGATCTGAATGGCCAATTGTAGCACGAATCTTAAAAGGTCTTATTAATAAAAACAAACCTGGAGCCAGGTATTGGGGTGAATGCTGAATGATCAGAGAAGCAGAACAAACCACAGCCACCTCACCTTGCCAATTCTTCAGCTGATCCTGTTTCCTCAGACTGGAACCTTCTGTGTCCTCATCTGAATGGATCTCTGCAGAACTGCTGTTCAAAAGCCTGAAAGCTTAACCATCCTAGTTCCTGGTTTTCATGCCTTATATACTTTTCTGCATTCTGCCATCACTCCCTGGGATTAAAGGCATGAGTTACCATGCCTGGCTGTTTCCAGTGTGGCCTTGAACTCAGAGATTGAGACGTATTTCTGCCTCTGGAATGCTAGGATTAAAAGCGTGTGTGCCACCATTTTTTGGCCTCTATATCTAGTGGGTTCTGTTCTCTGACCCCAGATAAATTTATTAGAGTACACAATATTTTGGGGAACACAATACCATAGCCCATAGCTAGGCAGGAGGTATAGGTGGGACCTCCAGGCAGAGAAAATCTCTGGGAAGAAGTTGGCAGTGGAGTTGCCAGCCAGATGTAGAGGAAGCAGCATGGGCAATATGGAGATGAGGTAACACCACATGGCAGAATGTAGATTTATATAAATATAGGTTAATTTATGTAGTAAGAATAAGTTAGGAAGAAGCCTAAGCTAAGACTGAGCTTTTATACTTAATAAGTTTCCCTGTCATTATTTGCATGCTGGTGGTCCCAACAAAAAAGTATAGCTATGAATCTAGGTGTGTCTGTGAGGGTATATGTCCAGAGACATTTAATTGGGGGAAGAAAGACATTAAGAAAGACCCCAAATGTGTGTGGTAGCATCACATGGGCTGGTGGCTGAAGAATGAATGAAAAAGGAACATTAGCATTCATAGTTATCTTCTATCTGACTGTGCATACCACATGACTGGCCATCTCACATTCCTGCCAGTGTATCTTCCCTGGAAGGATGGACTTTGCTCTTGACCCACAAGCCAAACAAATCCTTCTTCAATTAACATACTTCTTGTCAAATCACAGTGATGATAAAAGGAACCAGTTTATTTCTTTTGTTAAAATAGTTTTTGGAGGGTTTGGGAGTCATGCCACTGTGTGCACACCTGGACATCAGTGGACAACAAGTGGGGTTTGTTTCTCCTGAGGACTGAACTCAGGTCATCAAGCTTGGCTGCAATTATCCTTACCCACTGAGCTATCTCACCAACCCTTGAATTTCTTTAATGTTAGTGAATTAAGATTTTTTTGTTCCATTGGTAAAACAATGTTGTATATGAAACTTAATCCTTAATGCAACTTCGTCGATACTGTTAGATGATTAGCTCATGAGGACTCTTCTCCCATGAACAGATTAATATTGGGGTTTTTTTGGACACAGGGTGTCTTAGTTAGGGTTTACTATTACTGTGAAGAGACACCATGACCATGGCAACTCTTATAAAGAAAACATTTAATTGAGGGTGACTTGCTTATAGTTTCAGAGGTTCAGTGATCATGAAGGGGAGCATGGCAGCATGCAGGCAGATGTGGTGCTGGAGATAAGTGTCTTACATCTTGACTCAGAGGCAACAGAAAGTCAACTGACGATCACACTGAATGAAGCTTGAGAAATGAGACCTCAAAGCCCTCCACCACAGTGACACACTTCAAACAGACGGTGTGGCCCAGGTTAAAGGTGTGCCCTCCAGTCTCAAGGTATGGATTAAAGGGGTGGGTCATTCGGCCTTCTCCAACAAGACCACACTTCCTCCAGTGATCCAACACCTCCTAATAGTGCCACTCCCTACGAGCTTATGGGGGCCAAATACATTCAAACTACCACACAGGGTCTCATGTAGCCCAAACTTGCCTTGAATTCACTATGAAATCACTCCATGCCCATTATGTTATAATAGCAGCACAAAAAGGCAAGAAAACACGTCTCTGATTCTTTATATTTTTGATAGCTTAGCTTGCTGTTCATGCATCTGAAGACATGGTTACCTCTATCGCGCATGCACGTGTGTGTGTGTGTGTGTGTGTGTGTGTGTGTGTGTGTGTGTGTGTTCATGTTTGTGCCAGTTCCCCAGGGAGTTGTGATGCCAGTGTGAGTGCTGGGAACTGAACTCAAGTATTCTGCAACAGCAGTGAGTGAGTCATCTTAACTGCTAAGCCATCTCTTCAGCCCCTTGCTTTTTTTTTTTCTACAGGGTCTCATATAGCCCAAACTTGCCTCGAACTCACTATGTAGTTAAGGATGACCTTGAAGTTGAGGCTGACCTTGAACTCCTGATTCTCCTCTTTTACTTTCCAAGTGCTGGGATTGCAAGCATGTACCACCACACCTAGCCCATGTGCCTTTTTTTTTCCCCTGAGAGAGGGTTTCTCTGTAGCATTGGAGGCTGTTCTGGAACTCGCTTTGTAGGCCTTGAACTCACAGAGATCCACCTGCCTCTGCCTCCCAAGTGGTACCTTCTTTTAATCTCTGCAGGTTACTGAGAGTTGTCCATCCTCTTTAACTAAGGGACTATTGGGCAGTGCTCTTAAGGATATAGATGTTAATTGCATGCATTCTTTGCTCTTTTCTTCAGGGAGACGTCCTGAGCCAAATCTACGGATCTTTTGAATCACTGTGGTGGAATGGCTTGGGAGAGGGGCTGATGTAGGCAAAGTGACACAATAGCTCAATTTACTTATTTCAAAGCATTGATGCTCAGTTTAGTGCCTATCTGAGACATTGCAACTTCCTTTTTATTTTTTACTTTTTTTTTGTGTGTGTGTGTGTGTGTGTATCTGTGTATATGTATTTATGGTGCTGGTACCTTCAAATGCCAGAGAGCCCAACAGATCCCTGGCTCTGAGTTACAGGCAGTTATGAAATACTAATGTGGGTGCTGAGAACCAAGGCCAGGTCCTGTGGAAGAGCAGCATGCACTCTCAACTGCTGAGCGACCTCTACACTCCCTCTGCCAGCTTCCAAATTAAATGATGGGATTCTTGCCAGGTGTTAGTGGCATACACCTTTAACCCCAGCAGAGGCAGAGGCAGGTGGATCTCTGAGAGTTTGATGCCAGCCTGGTCTACAAAGCAAGTTCCAGAGCAGTCAAGGCTACACAGAGAACTCTTGTCTCAAAAAACAAAAATAAAGAATTATGGACTTCTCCAGGGTATTTTGATCCAAATAGTTATGGGCTGTCCTTGTTACTTAGGGGAGACATTAGTAGAAATTTTTATACTGCTTTCTTGTTGTCAAACCCAGTTAGAACTGGTTTCAAATTCCTGCTATTCTGCAGGAGAGGTATACAAGTATGGTATTATTTGAGTTCCACATCCTTCAGCATTAAAATGGAACTAATAATACATGGTTTTATACAAAGTGACACACATCTGTGTCCATTCAATGAATGATATCCATTACATCATTATTATTACATTAGGTATTATAATTATAGGGACTTTCCAAGTTGGAATTATGGAGATAACTGTGCTTAGAAACAAGTTGAAGAATGAGATAGAATTGTATCTATCACTTACTTATCCCTTCTTTTCATAAATTAAATTTTTTATTTTTTATTTCATGTGTGTGTGTATGTGTCTGTCTGTGTGTCTGTATGTCCATGTCCATGTGGGAGAGGATGCTCATGTAGCCAGAAAAGAGCATCAGCTCTCTGGAGCTCTGGGTACCAGGAATTTTGACGGTGGCTACTGTGACTACACTCAGGTCCTCTGCAAGAGCAGCAAGTGCCCTTAACCACCAAACCACTCCCTCGGCCCCTTCTCTTTGCATTTCCTGAATAATTTCTATGTGGATTGTTAGTCATCATACCAACCTTGCTGTTCAAATGCTTCTAACCTATTTTGACTCATGTGCAAACAGACTCAATGTAAAATGGACCTAGATGTAGCCATATCAGAACTTGTTAGCACTAAGTGTCTAGGACCAGGCAACATTGTATGGTAGTGGATAAAGATCCACACCAGGCTCCAAACTCAAATAAGAAATTTAGATAGCAGGAAGAGTGCAGCAAAAAAGAGAATTTGACAAACAAATAATTCCGTGGGTGGTTGCCAGGGGCAGCTCTGATGTTTCAAGTACAGGTGATGTTCACATTTGTGTTTATAGTCCCTGAGAAGGGAAGAAAAACAGTACTGAAAAGGTCTAGAAAGTAATGTGGTCAGGGCAAGGACTTCAACAATCCAAGTCACTACCACTCTCAAGAAAAAAATAAAATTGCCAGGCAGTGGTGGTGCACGCCTTTAATCCCAGCAATGAAGAGGCAGAGGCAGGTGGATCTCTGCAAGTTTGAGGTCAGCCTGGCCTACAGAATGAGTTCGAGTACAGCCAGAGCTACACAGAGAAACCCTGTCTCAAAAAAATACAAATAAACAAAACAAAACAAAAAAAAGCAATAAAAGCAACTTACAAACTTAAAAGTAATCTTCCCTACTCACCAACCGCTACAATTGCTAAGACTCAACAACTTCTTTTGATCATTTCCTAAACTGTTTTTTTATCAGAATTACTGCATTCTTCTTCTTGTCCCACAGCAAGCTTCTGTTTAGCTTCAAATTCAAACTTTGTGGCTTTGAGAAACTATACTCTAAGGGCTAGAGAAGTGAACGGTTCTAGGTATCAAATTCCCAGCATTTCATAAAAAGACAGCTAGGGGACTGGAGAGTTGACTTGATAGTTAAATCACTTCCAGCTTTTGCAGAGGACCTGAGTTCAGTTCCTGGTACCTGAATGGCAGCTCACAATCATCTGTGACTCTAGTTCCTGGGGATCTGATGCCATGGTCTGACTTCCGTGGGCACCAGGAATGCACATGGTACACATGCATACATTCAGGCAAAATACACATGAAAATTAAGTATCTCAAGACTGACAGAAAGACTCTTATAAATACATGCATACATTCCAACCCAATACAAAAGCTGCATTCAGGATGTGGTGCTAGGGGATGGCTGTTTGCAGAGGAAGCAGAGCTTGAGCATCCATGCTGACACCTCTAATGATCTAACCCTCATTGTTGTTTCAGGGTCTAGAGTCCTATCTATGTTCCTTGTCCTTGGCTAGGGACAAAGACATCCCACACTGATAAAAAACTCCTGCTATGGTACTGCTCATTTGCTTCTTGGTATCTGACTTCTCATTTAAATGATGATAGACCTAATTTCTTGGTGACTGTATCATGATATAAAGTATTTGTTTATTATTCTCCACCACTTAAGAAAAACACATCATTCCATCACACAGTACACATTTCTTCATACACTACAATAAACAGAATTCTGTCAGATGGTAAGATGACAATGTGAGATAATTGTTACTGAATTGGCAGGAAGCCCATCAGTATTCCCAACAAATAAGTGAAGTAATGATTTTTTTTTACTGACTAGCCCAATAGTTGGCAGAAATAATTACATAGAAACCTAAGTATTCATATTATCCCATTTCAGTGTAAAAATAAATGCCATAACCACAAACCTAGGAGATTAAAATCAGCGACTAGAGTATTTGACTAAACTGACATTGCATTAATCCTCTTTATAAAGCAGTGATTTTTATAAATGAGATGCAGCTTCTTGCCAAAGACAGGATGCGCTCCTTGGCTCAGCAATATTGGAGCTAGAGATGAAAAGTGCTTTCTAGGGCAGCCTATGCCTCTGATAACCTTTGGCTCCAACAGAGAACAGAAAGCACTATGCTTTCCACAGAAAGGTCAGAGAAAATGTACTGCAAAATCTCTGGAGAAACTGCTAAATTAATTCACAGAATAATGTTACTAAAACTTGTTCTGCAGGGTCCTAGAACACACTCAACCCAATTATGTGGTACAAGATGTAGCTCCGTATTTTGCTAGGATTCTTAGTTATAATTTGTTAGGGATACACAGCATAAAATAGATTTAAATCGTGACATAGAAAAGAGAAAATTGTGTGTGGGAATAGAAGAGTAGGAGGGTTTTTATGTGATCAAAGTTATTCATTCCAAATAGCTTTTTATAACTGTGTGATATTTATATAAGTCCCATGGTAAGACCAAAGGTAAAACACCGATGATAAATACACAAGAGATAAAGGAATGGGCACAGCACTATAGAAGACCACCACATCACAAAAGGATGAAAGGATGCAAAGGATCTATAAAAGGACAATAAAATGACAACAGCAAGTTCTTAATAAACCCTTGAATGTAAATGAATTCAATTCTCTGATCAGGAGACACACAAAGTGATTGAAAGTGTATAGCAAAAAGACACAACTGCACGCTATCTATGAGAGTCTACTTTATCTTCGAGGGAACACAGAGACTAAGAATAAAATGATGCAAATGGTGAGCATGAGTGACAGTACTTAAGACAAAATGAGCTCTAATTTAAAAATCGTCACAAGAGACAAAGATGGGCAGTCTATAATGATAAAAGGTCCAGCTCATCAGAAAGCTATACCTTCTATAAATACACACAACACAATAGCATCTACATATAGGAAACTAGTAGGACCGAGGGAGAAATTGACATCTGTGTAATAATAGGAGAAAGCTTTGGTACTGTGCTTTCAACAATGGATGGATCTTCCAGACACAAAGTCAATAAGGAAATGTTGGACTTGAGCTATATTTTAGACCAAATGGACCAAGAAGACATATATAGAACATTCTATCCAATAGCAGCACAGTCCACATTCTTCACAAGTACACATAAAATATCCCTCCAGAATAGATCATATGTTAAAGCCATAAAACAACTCTTAGTTGGTTTAAGAAGACTGAATTCATATCAAGTAGAACTAGAAATCTGTCAATAGTAGGAATGCTGGAAAATTCACAGTAGAAATTAAGCCATGTGTTCCTGAACAAACAGTGGGTCAAATAAAAAACCAAAAGGTTCAAAAGATTAATTAATGCTGGGCAGAGGTGGAGCACGCCTTTAATCCCAGTACTCAGGAGGCAGAGGCAAGTGGATCTCTGTGAATTCAAGGCCAGCCTGGTCTACACAGCGAGATCCAGTACAGGCACCAAAACTACACAGAGAAACCCTGTCTCAAAAAAAAACCAAAAGAAAGGATTAATTAATAATACCTAATTAACGATAAGACAAATGAAGTGAAATCTAAACATATCAAAACCTATGGGATAAGTATAAAACCCTGTTTAAGACAAAGGTTCTCTTAATAAGTACCTATACTAAAGTAAGATCTCAGAGTGAGGACATAGCCCAGTGGATAAAGTACTTGCTCTGTAAGCGTTAGGACCTGAGTTTGGATTACTTGAACCTGAAGCCAGACATGGTAGCAAGCTTGTTTCTCTAGCTTCTTGCCTTCCTGTTGACCCCAAGTCATGGCTAGCCAGGAAAGATGCTTATCAATCACTGTCCTAGTTTTTTTTCTGCTGTCATAAAATACTAACCAGAATCAAATTGGGGCAGGAAAGGGTTTATTTGGACATCATCAAGGGAAGCCAAAGCAGGAACTCAAACCATGAACCTGGAGGCAGGAATTGAAGCAGAAGCCATGGAAGAATGCTGTTTACAGGTTTGCTCGTCATGGCTTGCTCAGCCTGCTTTCTTGTACAGCTCAGGAGCACCTCTCCAGCAATGGCATTACCTGCAAGTGGACTGGGACAACAGTAAACTAAAAAGGGAAAGTTTCAAATCTTCCTATCCCCCACTTTCTGTGAAAACTATAAAGTATCCTTATGTTACCACATGGGCTGAACTCTGTTGTTCAGCTTTCTACAGACCCACATTGAAATGCCAAAATGTAGTTGGTTGTTTTTGCTCTTTACTCTTTGCTGGGTCTGCCACCCAGCTCCCAAATAAATCACACACAGAGGCTTATTCTTATTTTTCAATACTTGGCCTTAGCTTGGCTTATTTCTAGCCAGCTTCTCTTAACTTTTAATTATCCCATCTACCTCTTCCCTCTGGGCTTTTACCTGTCTCTTACTTCTATATATCTTACTTTCACTCTTACTCCATGGTTTGCTGGGTTGCTGGATAGCTGAGTGGCTGGCGCCTAGCATTCTCCTCTCCTTCTCTTGCTCTTTCTTCTTTTTCTCCCAGATTTCTCCTTCTGTTTATTCTCCCTGCCTGCCAGCTCCACCTATCTTTCTTCTGCCTCACTATTGTCCGTTCAGCTCTTTAATAGACCATCAGGTGTTTTCGACAGGCACAGTTACACATCTTCACAGAGTTAAACAAATGCAACATAAAAGAATGGAACACATCTTTGCATCATTAAACAAATGTTCCACAGGATAAACAAATATAACATACCTTAAAATAATATTCTACAACAGAACTCTTTTCAAAGTCTCTGCCATGCTGCTATCTGCCTTTCTATATATGGCATTAATATCACTTCTTATAAATTTTTAATATAAAAAAGAACAGTCTGACTTAGCATATCCCTTGAATTTCAAACCCAAAATCTTTTAGGACCCACTGAGTTAATGTGTAACCATCATATATGGTGTGCCACCAGAGACCACTGATACCTCAGAGTTTGTCAGCCCATGGTCTGTATACAAAATCAGCTATGAGGGAGGAGAGGCGCAGCACAAATAGGTATAACCTTAGCAGTGTCTGGTCTGAGTTCTAACACCCACAAAATGGATAGGTAATATAAACCAGCACTCGAGAGGCAGAGCCAGGCAGGTCTCTATGAGTTCGAGGCCAACCTAGTCTACAAAGCAAGATCCAGGACAGGTGCCAAGCTACACAGAGAAACCCTGTCTCAAAAAAAATGAAAAAAAAAAATGAATAAGGCCAGCAAGATGGCACAGACAGTTAAGGTTTTTGCTACCAAGCCTTAAGACCTGAGTTTAATCCTTGGGATCCATGTGGTGGGAGGAGAGAACTGACTCCTGAAATTTGACCTCTAACCTCCACGCCCATGCCACATCATGCATTCATCCCTCCAACACTAAATAAATAAATAAATGTTATTTTAAAGGATTTAGAAGAAATGGATAAATTCCCAGATATGCATGTGTGTGTGTGTGTGTGTGTGTGTGTGTGTGTGTGTGTGTGTGTGTATCAGTCAGTACTCTCCAGAGAAATGAGCCAATAGGGGAACTGTGTTCATGTATATATTATGAAGAATTGGTTTATTCTCCTGATTATGTAAGCTTAGAGGTCCCACAATCTGCCATTTGTAACTCTGAAACCTGATAATGCCAACGATGGAATTCCAGCCAGAATCTTAAGGTCTGAAAACCAGGGGAGCCAGTAATAATCCCAGTATAATGGAAGGAGGTGACCAATGGACCAACTGAGCTGGGAGGGCAAAGAGAACAGGTCGACGTCCTCATGCCTCTACTCTTCGTTCTATTCAGATCCTATGGAGATTGTAGGAAGAGTAATGATTAAACCAATTCAAATGCTAACCTCACATGGGCATATGCCCACAGATGAAACACCATGACATGATGTTTAATGTGGAAATCCCTTGGTGTGATCAAGTAGACAAATAAAATGTATCTTAAGGGCTGGAGAGATGGCTCAGTGGGTAAGAGCACTGGTGCTCTTCCAGAGGTCCTGAGTTCAATTCCCAGCACCCACATGGTGGCTCACAACCATCTATAGTGGGACCTGGTGCCCTCTTCTGGCATAAAGGCATACATGCAAATAGAGCACTCATATACATAAAATAAACAAATAAATCTTAAAACAATTTGCCTTATGCATCCCATTAAATCATGGTCTCCAAATAAGGGCAATAAAAGATCGTAATTTACTTCCTACAGTATGTTCAACTAAAACATGGTGAATCCTTGCCTAAAAGAGGAGGCAAAATTATGGACTGAGATTTATTTTTTCTTGATAACCCATAACTCAAATAATACAACATAAAAAGCATTACTAAGGAGCTGGAGATATGGCACAGTGCTTAAGAGCACTTGCTGATCTTCCTTCCAGAGGACCCAGATTTAGTTCCCATAATTCACAACAGATCCAACATTCTTTTCATGCTCTCTCTCTCTCTCTCTCTCTCTCTCTCTCTCTCTCTCTCTTCCTATCTTTCTCTCTCTCTCTCTTACACACACACCAATAAATAAAAAATATAAATCACTTTTAAAAACAATACTAAAAGATTACAATAAGGTCAATCTATCTTTGTTATAAGATGCAGAATTAACAGAAAAAATGAAAATGCTTACAGATGAACTAGGTGACATAAATGTATTCATAACTGTTAATGGTCAGAATAGTCTTCATTTCAGTCATAGCTGGTGTCCATCACTATTTTCTCCCCACTGTTCTGTATTCCTTTTGACTTTGGTAGATACCTCAGCTGGACATGATTCCTTGCTTAGCGGAGTAACCTGAATCTTCATTCTGAAGGGTCTTATTAGAAGTCCTTCCTGCGTTTGGTTGCCTTAATCTCCCACTTATCTTAATCCTAGGACATAGAAATATGAGCAGGCACACTGTTGTCTGACTGCAGAATAACAGCATGATGTTACCTCTTAAGTTAGGACCAGTCACTTCAGCCAACTACAGTTCCTTCCTTAGCTGTCTTGACACTCACTTGGTAGCCCAGGCTGGCCTTGAACTCACAGAGATCCGCCTGCCTCTGGCTCCTGAGTGCTGGGATTAAAGGCATGCGCCACAACCACCGGGCCTGCTAACAATTTTGTTAAAAAAAAATTGTTTAGAGACAAAAAATTTTCCTTAGTAGTTAAGAGCATTTGCTCTTGCAGAACATCCAGGTTCAATTCAGAACTATCCATAACTCCAGTTCCAGGAGATCTGACATCCAATTCAGACACTAGGCACACACATGGTGTATATACATGCATGCAGGCAAATCACTCATATACATGAACTAAAATAAATAAAATTTTGAATATATATATTACTGGTGTGTGTGTGTGTGTGTGTGTGTGTGTGTGTGTGTGTGTGTGAATGTGCCACAGTATACAAGTGAGGGTCAGGGAAAAAAATTGCTGTTATTCTCATTTTTTTAAAGAGAGGGTGTCACTATGCAGCTCAGGCTGGCCTGAAAATTGATATGTAGACCAAGTTGGTCTCAAACTCATAGTGATCTGCTTACCTCTGCCTCCTGAGGGCTTAAATTAATGCCATGTTCCACTGCATCCAGCCATATGTTTTTATTGTTGTTTTGTTTTTTGAAAAAGCTATGGCTGGCCTGGAACTCACTTGGTAGCCCAGGCTGGCCTCAATTCACAGAGCTCTGCCTAGTTCTGCCTCCTGAGTGCTGGGATTAAAGGCGTTTGCCACTATGTCTGGCATATCAGAGGACAATTTTCACATGTAGCTTCTCCTTCCATCTGGTTGGAGTAGGCTCTTTCTTATTTCTGCTGCATTGCATACACCAGGCTGGCCCTCAAGCTTCCTGATATGTCTCCTGTCCCTTCTTCCCATGGGAGCTCTGGAATTACAAGTGTGCACCATTGCATCCAGCTTGTTTATAAATATGGATTCTAAGCTCAGGCCACCAGGCTTGCACAGCTAGCATGTTGGTCATCTGATCCATCTCCCCTATATAACAAATTTAACTTCCCATTAAAGGTACATTCTGAGCCAAGGCCTCTAAGCCAGAAGTAATACAGCTGTAAAACAAGAAGGATGAATTTAGTTAGTTGGTTGTGATGGCTAGTTTTAGGTCACCTAGACACAAGCTAGAGTTATCTGAAAGGAGGGAAACTCAATCAAGAAAATGTCTCCATAAGATCTGATTGTAGATTATTTTCTTAATCAGTGATTGACTAGGGGGACAGCCCATTGTGGGTGATGCTATCCCTGGGCTGATGGTCTTGAGTTCTATATGAAAACAGGCTGAGCAAGCCATAAGGAGCAAGCCAGTAAGCAGCACTCCTCCATGGCCTCTGCATCAGCTCCTGTCTCCAGGTTCCTGCTCCGTTTGAGGTCCTGTCCTGACTTCCTTTGATGATGAACAGCAATGTGAAAGTGTAAGTCAAATAAACCGTTTCCTCCTCAACTTGCTTTTTGGTCATGGTGTTTCACCACAGAAATAGAAACCCTAACTAAGACATGGGTGTTTAGGGGTAATACCAAATGGTACTACACCAATTCCCACCCTTTGGTCACAGGAGAAAATAAAAAGTATTATATCAGATTCCACTATGTCAGAACATTCTTAGTCTTGCAGAAAAATTTTGCCCCAGCCCAAAAAAAGCATTGTCACCTACTAAGGATGGGGAGAACATAATAAGACCAGCATGGACCACTGATGTACTTCCTTTGCTATGAAGTGAAGTCAGGAGCATTGTCCAGAACCAAATTTCCTTGTCACCAATTTCCAAATCATGTTTCTTCCATCCGTTTAGCTAAATTATTTGTGTCAGCCAATAAATTGGAATATAATCATGAATCTGGCCAATTCTCTTTCCAAGAAAGTGAAAAAGCAGTTGCACAGCCTACAGTTCTGTGCACTGGTAAGTTCCCTTGGACATAATCCCCCAAGGATGACACAGAGAGGGTCAATGCTACAGCTGTCCACATTCAGTTGGTGCCCATTAAGGTCAAACAAACAAACCATGTTAAAAGCAAGCTTGAGTTTCCTCTTCCTCTCTCAGCTGATTATAGATGTGATGGTTAATCTTCATTGTCATCCTGATTACATTTACAGTCACTAGGAGACAAACCTCTGGCCATGACTGCCAGAGCATTTTCAGACAGGTTTTACAGGTATAAAGAATGTGGGCAGCACCATTGCATAGGCTGGGGTCCTGGGATAAACAAAAATGATAAAGCAACCTGGAGAGTTGAATTCACATCTTTCTGCTTCCTGATGAGGGAGTTGCTTTCACTACCACACCTTCCCCATCATGATGGCCAAATATACCCTTCTGTATTTAAGTTGCATTTTGTCACAGAATCAATAAAAGTAACGAACACAGAAAATTGGTACCCAGGATTGTGTAGGGGGTTCATTATTATGACAGCCTGTCCATGTGGGTTGTAGGCCTTTGGGACTGGTTTGCAGGAGTAATGTGGAAGAGTTTGCAGTGGCAGGCTAGTGAAGCCCTAGAACACTCTAATGAGAGCTTAAAGGGCCATTTTGGTGGAGGTGGAGAATGTGAAGAAAAAAATACAATGGAGACCCATTTCATAAGGTTTCAGAGAGGAGCAAGGATTCTATTGGAACCTAGGTAAGAAATGATTCAGGTTATACTCCGTTAAGAATCTGACTTCTTAGCCAGGTGATGATGGCGCACACCTTTAATCTCAGCACCCGGGAGGCAGAGGCAGGTGAATCTCTGTGAGTTCAAGGCTAGCCTGGTCTACAGAGTAAGTTTTAGGACAGCTAGGGCTGTTACACAGAGAAATCCTGTCTTGAAAAACCACAAAAAAAAGAAAGAAAAATAGTTGTAAACAAGGTTGGTGCAGGAAAATCAGCTGTATTCATTAAAGAGAATAGTGCCATTAAAGAAAATCTTGTGTGTGTGTGCAGAGAGGATAAGAAAGATGGAAGTATTAACTCTGTTTCTTTGTGTATGGAAATTTGTAGCTTGCCTTTTGATTTTATAAGGCTCACAGTTAGGGGTTGTATTGAATCTCCAAAAAGGCTTTGGATTTTAAATAATGTTAGGACTGTGGGAACTTTTGAAGTTGGAACAAATGAATTTTGCTTTATGAGCTACCTATGAGCCTATGGGGAGGCAGGGTGGCAGGTTACAATTTGAAAGTTACCTGCTTGTGCCAGGTTGACAAAGGGTAGACTTTTGATGGTTAATCTTCACTGTCTAGTAGACTGCATTTAGAATCACCTGGGAGACCAACCTCTGGCCATGCCTGTAAAGGAATGTCTGGAAGTTGAACTGAGGTGAGAAGATCCACCTTGAATGTGATGGCTCATTCCTTGCACTCTGCTTCCAGATTGAACACCAAGCAGAAAGTGACTGGAGCTCCAGCATGCATCTCTTTCTGCCTCCTAACTGTGGATGCATTGTGACCATCTGCCTCAGCTAGAAATGCTCTCACTCCTTACCTTCCTCATCATAATGGACTAAGCTCTAAAATGCACCAAAATCAATACTCCTTTCCTAAAGCTCCCTTTGAGAAGTGTTTTACCATAGCAGTGAGAAAAGTAATGATTTGATAAAGGCATATTCTGTTGCAGAGTATTATCTTAACTAGGCAAAGATGTGTTACATTTGTTTATGCTGCAGAATATTACTTTAACTGTGTAAAGATGTGTTACTTTTGGTTTTGCTGCATTTGTTAATTATGTAAAGATGTGTTACATTTGTTTCACCTTGTCTGCTCAAGGCACCTGATTGGTCTAATAAAAAACTGAACAGCCAGTAGCTAGGCAGGAGAGGGATAGTGGGGGCTGGCATGTAAAGAGAATAAATAGGAGAAATTTAGGAACAAGAGAAGAAAGAGGAGGAGAGAACATAAGAGGCACCTGGGACCAGAAACCAGGCAGCTGCCAGCCAGCCAGCCAGCAAAGCAGTAAAAGTAAGATATACAAAAGGAAAGAAAAATAAAAAGCCCTGGGACAAAATGTAGATAAAGAGAAACAGGTTAATTTAAGTTAAAAGAGCTAGCCAGAAACAAGCCTAAGCCAAGCCAAGCATTCAAAACTAATAATGAGTTTCCATATATGATTTGGGAGCTGGTTGGTGGCTCCAAAAGAAAAACCCTGGCACAATAGCCCTTGAAACTATAGGTAGAGTTTGAGAGACAGAGAGGGAGACACAACGATGTTCCATAGCATGGATATTTGGAGCATTCTTTTTATATGACTCAATTGTGCCTTCAGGGCTTGATTTGACCATTTGTATATATGCCACTAAAATTTGATGTTATAATGCTGCTGTGTGCACTGATGTTTTATGAGTCAGACCACATCCAGCTCATGATGGATGGCTTAGGTTGTTAGGTTGCAAGGTAACAGGATGGCCCATGTTTAAGGATTCAAAGTCTACTAAGGCCAATTAGAATTAAGTTAAGTCACTATCTGTCAAACAAGAGAAGTTAACAATCTAGCAAGATGGGGTTCCTCTTTCAAAACCTAAAAACCTGTGCTGAAATTCACTGTAGGGGTGTGCCAAAAACAGTGAACATCTTTGCTATCTTCAAGCACCATTGTGTATGCTGAGTAATATTGTCCACGGAAAAGATTTACTTAAAACAAATCAATGTGATGAACACATTGCCCATAAAACTCAACGAGGTTCAAAAGTCATTGTTCCCCTTTTCTGTTTTTAGGGGTGACAAGGGACAATAATACATCCTTCATCTTAGGAGGGATGTCTTAATGTGCTTCATTTAGCTGAACCTTTCACAATTTTCTGGAGGTAGAAGGCTGATGAATTTTCATTAGATTTATTTCCCACCTTCTGGTGTAAGAATGTCCACAATAAGTTTAGAGTAGTTGCTACAGCTTGTTCATTAGGTCCAATGAGGATAGTATCATCACTGTACTGGACTGGTATGATAGCTTATAGAAGGGAATATTAATCAAGATTATTAAAAACTTAATTAGGGTATAGGCTAGTGTCTTGGGGTTTCTATTACTGTGAAGAGACACCATGATCACAGCAACTCTTATAAAGGAAAGCATTTAATTGTGGTTGGCTCACAGTTTAGAGGTTTAGTCCATTATCATTATGCTGGGACATGGCAGCATATTGGTGAAATTATTAAGTCCACTCCATGTAGTTAAAAGGGAGGTTTATTTTGTGGGGTAACTTACAAATGAAGGGATAGGTAGGTTGTTGGGTCTGGCAAAGGTATGGCACAGTCCGGCAGTGTTCTCTGGAGAACTCTACTCCATCTACCTCCAGTGTCCAGGGTCCAGGAACCAAGAGAGCCCCCGCATCAGGAACTCGGGTCTTCAGCGTCCTCTCTCAACCCCGCCTTGTAGGCATGACCATTACTGAAGCCTCAGTGGGGGTTGGATGTTCCAGGTCAAAGCTGGAATGGCTACCCACTACAGCAGCATGCAGACAAACATGGTGTGGAGTGGTAGCTGAGAGTTCTACATCTTGATCTGCAGGTAACAGGAAGTGAACTGTTACAATGGGCATGGTTTGAACATATATGAGATCCCACACCACAGTGACACACTTTCTCTAACAAGGCCACACTACCTAATAGTGCCATTTCCTGTGGCCAATTATTCAAACACTTGAGTCTATGGAGACCATTCCCATTCAAACCTCCAAAGCCAGACATTTGATATGCCTTTGTGGTAGAATGGTAAATATATATTAATGGCCTTCCCAGATGAAAGCAAACCAATTCTTATAGTCTTATGTGAAGTCAGGGAGGAAAAGATAGTGGCTAGATCAAAAGTTGCCTAAAAGATGCCAAGGGAATGGTTAAGGGGTTCAAACAATGAAACCACATCTGGTATAGCAATTGATACTGGTATCATCACCTGGATACACTTATGATAGTTCACTGTCATTCTCTAAGATCTATCTCTCTTCTTCCCAGGCCAAAGAGATGAGGTGGTAGAAATTACTATGCTTACATCTTTTGTGCTCTTACATGTGATGCCCATCTCTGTGACCCCTCCAAGAATGTGCTACTGCTTTTGGTTCACTATTTTCATAGGTAGACTGGTTCTCACTTGGATTTTTCCTACCATAAAAGTTCTAGTTCCATAGGTCAAGGAAGGAATGTGGAGACTTCCAGTTTTAAATGCCTGTTCTCATTATTTACTCCTTTAAAAATGTTTACATTTTTATGTGTCTGTGTATATGTGTATGCCATGTGTGCCCATGGAGGCCAGAAGAAGAGGGTATTGCATGCCTCTGGAGATGGGATGATAGGCAATTGTGAGCCACACAGCACTAGTGCTGGCAACTGAACTTGGGTCCTCAGCAAGAGCATCAAGGACCCTTAACCACCTAGCAATCTCCACAGACACTCTAATTATGCAGGCTAAAAACTGGTACAGGATGGATTCAGGTACTCTTTAAACTCATTGTGGAACTGGTTGAAATCACAATCTTCTGATGTCTATAAGCCTGTGCTCTGACTGATAGACCACAGTAATGTTTTAGATCACATGGAAGTAGTGTCCATGAAGAAGTGTTTAATAGTCCCCAAATTCTAATTGTTTCCTTTACTCTAGTGTTGTCACTCAGTGAACATGCATATGTATGCCCCTTTGGAAAAGGATGAGAGATAAAGAGTATACATTTTCAGTAGTGTGCCATAGTCCTTCTTCAAAGGGTGACCCCTAAATTCAAGGGGTTCTGTTCTAAATGCTCTGGATAGGACTTCTAGTACTATATAGAATAGATATAGTAAAGTGATCAACTTGGGCTTACCCTTTTTAAAAGAGGCTGATGTAGGTGCTGAATTTTGGTTCTCTGCAAGAACACTTGAGCAACTGCTCACAACCACTGTGCAATCTGTCCAGTCCCAACTTGGTCTTATTCTTGGTCTTAGAAGAAAAGCTCTGTTTTCTGCCACTGATCATGATGTTGCCTGGGGACTTTTGAATGAGAATGATCTGTGATTTCTGTTTGAATACTTGGTCCCAGTTGGTGAAACTATTTGGGAAGGATGAGATGTGGTCTTAATTGGAGGTGAGCGTGTCACTGGGGGTGCATTTGAGGTTTCAAAAGCCTCAGGTCATTTCCATTGTACTCTCTCTGCCTCCTTCTTGTGGATCAAGATATGAGCTCTCAGTTGCTGCTCCAGCCACTTGCCACCATGGCTTCACTCCACCATCATAGACTCTAACCTTATCATAAGCCAAATAAACTCTTTCTTTAATAAACTGTCTTGGTCATGGGGTTTTATCATAGACATAGACAAGTAATGGAGACAGCCCTTTATTAAGCTGAAAAGTTTTCCATCTCTTTCTGATTTGTAGAAAGTAGTTACCATAAAATAATCATAGATCTTGTCAAATGCTTTTTCTACATCCAGTGAGAAAATCATTATAATGTAGTGTCATTTTTACTGTTTTGCATATGTTGACCCATCCTTAAACTTTACTTTGTTATCCATTGTTTTATATCTTTTAAAAAAAAGTATGTGTTTGTATTTAGGCGTATGTGTGTGTGCAACATATATATGCACAATTATACACACACACACACATACACACACACACAACCTGTGAATTTCAGTCTTGTGTATATAGCTGTGTGTGGGGGGGTGCATATGGGGACTAGAGGATAGCTCTGGTGTCATCCTCAGGAATGCTGTCCACTTCCTTCAAAATGAGGTCTCTTCACTGATGCAGAGCTCACAAAAAAGGGTATTTTGGCTACTTGGCAAGCTCCAGAGACCTTCCCAACTCTACATGCTCAGCACTTGGATCCAAGCACATGCTACTCCCCCTCATGCTAGTAAGACAAGCACTTTATTGAAACTGAGCTATCCTTCGCTTTTACTTAATGTCTCTTTATTGTGGAGATCAACCCATTTATATTTAAAGACGTTACTAATAGGGAAAGACATACTATTTCACTATCTTTTACTATTTCCTGGGCTTAAAAAGTTATGTGTATGTGTCAGTGAGAGTGTATCCCCAGGTGTCCTTGGAATTCAGAAGAGGGATTGCTAGGAGCTGGAGTTACCAGTGGTGAACCGTCTCTCTAGCTCTGCTGTATTTTTTTTGCCCGTTTTCATCTTGGGAGGCAGAACCAGGTGGATCTTTAGGCACAAAGCTACACAGAGAAACCCTTTCTTGAAAAACAAAAAAACAAAAAAACTAATTTATTATTGCTTACTGTTATCAGCAGGTGTCCGGGTGAAGAACTGTGTTTTTGTTTGTACTGGACAGTCTTTATCTGTCCTTTGTAGTTAGAGTTTTCCTGCCTGGCCCAGTCAGGACAAATCTCTCTTACCCGCCAGTCCCACAGTTGCTCAGACCCAACCAAGAAAGCACACAGAAACTTACATTGTTTAGAAACTGTATGGCTGTGGCAGGCTTCTTGTTATCTACTTCTTCTATCTTAAATTAACCCATTTCTGTTAGTCTATACTTTGCCACATGGCTTTGTGGCTTACCAGTGTCTTTACATGTTGCTTTTCATGGTGGCAGCTGGTGGTGTCTCTCCCCAGCCTTCTACTTCCCAGAATTCTCTTCTCTCTTGTCCCGCCTATACTTCCTGCCTGGCCACTGGCCAATCAGAACTTTATTTACACAGAGCGATATCCACAGCAGTCCTTTATTTTATTTTTATTCTATATGTTTGGGTGTCTGCCTGCACACATGTCTGTGCACCACTTGTGTGTTTGCTTCCCCGTGGAGGCCAGAAGAGAGCCTCGGATTCCCTGGAACTGGAGTTGCAGGTGGCTGGGAGAGACCATGTGGGTGGTGCTGGGAATCGAACCTGGGTCCTCTGGAAGAGCAGCCAGTGCTCTCAGCCACTGAGCCATCCCTCCAGCCTTACTTGTTTTGGTACAGTGCTCTTTGTTGGCAGCTTTCTCCTTTCAGCGTGTTCCCTTGTAACAGGATATTGTTGTGTCTCCCTGGCCGGCTTATTACTCAGTATGAAACCCAGGCTGCCCTTGAACTCATGGCAATCCTCTGCCTCCTGAGTTCTTTCAATTCATAACTCCCTTGTAGACTAGAAGATTTCTGCTGAGAGATCCACAGATAGTCCCTTTGTTCGCCAAAAAAGTTTTTCTTAGAGCTTTCAAACTCCTCTTTGAATTGATTTCAACAGTTGGATTTAGTGTGTCTTGGTGTCAGTGCCATTGATTCATCACAGTTTTGTTCTCTTGGGTTTCTTTCATCCAGGTAACTGTTTCCTTCCCCCAGATTTGTGCGGTTTCTTTGAATAAACTTTCTGCCTGTCCTTGCTGTCTTCTGAATATCCTTTAATGCATACAGTGGTTCTGCAATTGTCATCAACTCCGCTTCATTAATCCCAGCACTCAGGAGGCAGAGGCAGGAGGATCTCTGTGAGTTCCAGAAGAGCCTGGGCTACAGAGTGAGTTCCAGGAAAGGTGCAAAGCTACACAGAGAAACCCTGTCTCAACGCCCCCCCCCAACCACCAAAAAAAAAGATTGGTTATTGTCCCAGCACTCAGGAGGCAGAGGAAGGCAGATCTGTGAGTTCGAGGCCAGCCTGGTCTTCAGAAGGAGTTCCAGGAAAGCCAAGGATACACAAAGAAACTCTGTCTCAAAAAACAAACAACAACAATAAAAAGATTTTTGGAGTGGACTCATTTTTGAATGTCATATTTATACATTTCTTGATTTTTCTTTATAATTAGTGTTTATATATATTAGAGTTTCCCTCTTCATGGACTGGCATGGTAAAGGAAAGAAATTTATTTAGTTGTTGTTGTTTGTTTGTTTTGAGACATGGTTTCTCTGGGTAGCCTGACTGTCCTGGAACTCACTCTGTAAACCAGGCTGTTCTGGAACTCACAGAGATCAAGGGTGGCCTTGAACACAGGGATCCACCTGACCCTGCCTCCCGAGTGCTGGGATTAAAGGTGTGTACCACCACTGCTTGTCTGGAAAGTACTTTTATCAATTTTGTTTAAACAGGGGTTCTGAAAGTCTCTTCACTCTTTTCCATACATTTATCTTCTCATGATCTACTCCCACCCCCATTCCCATGTTCTCCACCCACCCCCACCCCAAGGGCTCTTCTACCCCCCCCCCTCAGTTCTTTCATGTGGTTAAATTTCCAATTAGAAGGATTTGCTGTTGTTTGTTTTGCTTTTGTTTTTCTGGAGTTCCCAATATAGTCTCCAGAAGGCTATGTTAGGTGACCAACACAACACACAAAATAACTCCTTGTGGTGTTCTCAGGCAATAGTGTAGGTCTTCTGGCATGACCCGTCACTTAGTTCCTGTCACTGAGCCGTGCTAGACAGGGTCTCTGGTTTTGTCACCAGACATGAGAATGTGCCAGATATATCCAGGTTCTAGGAAGGGTGAATCAGAGGCCAGTCCCTCAGGCAGCCTTTGACAAATTGGAATGCTCAGTGCCTTTGAGGGAGGAGCTGGATTGGGATTTTTCGCTCACTCACTCTTGGCATCAAAGGGAACAGTAGATAGTGGCTTCATTGGGCCACTCTAAATTGATAGCTTATTGTCAAAACTTCTCAGCCTCTGCTCATTTTCTTTTTCTTTTTAAATTTTTTTTTGAGGCAGGGTTTCTCTGTGTAGCTTTGCACCTTTCCTGGAACTCACTCTGTAGCCCAGGCTGGCCTTGAACTCACAGAAACCCACTTGCCTCTGCCTCTTGAGTGCTGGGGTTACAGATGTGCACCACCAACACCCGGACCCCTCTGGTTATTTTCAAGACACGGTTTCTCTGTGGAGCCCTGGCTGTCCTGGACTTTGCTCTATAGACCATGCTGGCCTTGAACTTGGAGATCCATCTATCTCTGCTTCTGCCATGTTTTGATGTCAATCATCTAATTCAGTGCTTTAGTGTAAAGTTGTATAATCATCATGCATTTGAGATAATCTTATTATCCTGAAAAAATCTTTTACTATTAGTAGTCATAACTTAATCACCTTAGCCACTAAGGCCAGTTCACCACAGTCTCCTTTTTTGAGACAGAGGCTCTCCAAGTACAGGCTGGCCTCAGCTTCCCTGTGCTGACATTACAGGTCTGTAACATTCCTCATAACTTACAGATCTACTTCCTATCCTTCTCTCTACTTGCCTATTTTTGACATTATAAAACAAAGAGGTTCTAAAATATGTGCTATTTTGTGTGTGGCTTCTTTTACCTAGTACGGCGTTCTGGAAGTTCATTGATGTCAAATCACATATTGGCTCTTTTTTTTTTTTTTTTCTTCTTAAAGAAATCTGAGTCACAGCCCACTATTCAGAATCCTGTGTTTTCTTTATTCACTCAATACATGATGGCCACATAATTTTTTCATATTTTCGAAAGTATGAGTTATGCTGCTTTGAGCACCCACAAGCAGGATATGCTGTGGACCATTGCTTTACCCACTTGGTCATCTTTTTATTTATATGTTCATATATTTTATTTCACTGTGGTACACTCAAAGGAATGGACTCTCTAGATCACCTATCAGGTTTATGCTTGATTTTTAAGAGACTTCTGATTTTCTTCCAAAGTGAGTATGCCATTACACATGCCCACTAACAAGCTATGAGTGTTTCAGTCTCCCCATATCTTCCCAAACAGGGCCTGGTTTATTTTCGTGAGTGCTCTGTCACTGAGTCCCGTTACAATCTTATTTAAGATTATGGACACTGGGGCTGGAGAGATGGATGGCTCAATGGTTAAGAGCATTTACTGCTCTTGAAGAGCATTTACTGCTCTTGAAGAGGACCAGGGTTGGTTCTAGCACCTGTACAGTGGCTCATAACTGTCTGTAACTTCAGAGAATCCAATGCCTTTAAAGAAAATCTTTAGAGAGTCTCCTTTACTTTAAAACTAGCTCTTTCTGAAACAATTGGCTTCTAATATATATTTTTAAGACTTCTTTTTATTTTATTTTTTATTTATTTCTTTTTTTGGGGGGGGGCTAAGGATCAAACCCAGCGCCTTGTGCTTGCTAGGCAAGCACTCTACCACTGAGCTAAATCCCCAACCTGACTTATTTTATTTTTATATTAAGTGTATTCATGAGTTTCTGCATGTATGTATTGCACCACATGTATGTTTGGGGCCCACAGAGGCCAGAAGAGGGTGTTGGACCCCCTGGAACTAGAGTTACAGATGGTTGCGAGCCTCTTGGTAGAGTTGGTGGGGAATGAACCTGGGTCCTCTATAAGAGCAGCAAGTGCTTTTAACTACTGGGCCATCTCTCGGCACCATATTCTTTTCTTCCTTCCTTCCTTCCTTCCTTCCTTCCTTCCTTCCTTCCTTCCTTCCTTCCTTCCTTCCTTCCTTCCTTTCTTTCTTTCTTTCTCTCTCTCTCTCTGTTTCTTTCTTCTTCCTCTTCTTCTTCTTTTTTTTTTTTTTTTTCTGAGACAGAGTTTCTCTGTGTACTTTTGGTGCCTGTCCTGGATCTCGCTCTATAGACCAGGCTGGCTACTGCCTGCCTCTGCCTCTGAGTGCTGGGATTAAAGGGGTGTGCCACCACTGCCCGGCCTATATTCTTTTCTAAGTCTGACACTTTTATCCAATGCATTCTCCCCCTCCTTCCCTCCCTCCCTCTCTCGTTTCTTTTTTTAAAATTATACTTATTTATTTGTGTGGTGGTTAGAGGACAACTGTGGGAATCACTATGTGGGTCTCAGGGAATAAACTCAGGTCATCAATTTGGCAGCAAGTGCCTTTACCAGCTGAGCCATCTCGCTGGCCAGTAATATATTCTTTATGTTTCAAATACAAGGATCTTTTCAGGCATTCAGTTTGAAATTATTTTCTCCCATATTATACAGTGTATTTTTACTTTACTTTTAAGTATACAGACCATAGATTGAATAGTTTTGATTTTTCTTGGCAATATCTACAGTAGTCACAATGAGGCATCACCTCATTTCTTTAAAAATGGTTATTATAAAAAAGAGTAAAGAGTCTAAGTGAGGATGTGGAGGAAAGGGAACCCTTAACACACTGTGGGTGGGAATGTAAATTAGCACAGCCATTATGGAAAACAGTATGGAGGTTGCTTAAAACTCAAAAATAGAACTACCATATGATCCAGCAATTTCATTCCCGGGAATATAGCCAAAGAGAATAAAAGCAGTCAGTCAAGGAGAAATCATCTTCATCCCCATGATTATCAAAGCCCTATTCACAATAGTCAAGAAATGGAGCAGGGGCATGCCTATGCCTTTAATCTCAGTACTCGGGTAGCAGAGGCAGGCCATTCTCTGTGAGTTTGAGGCCACCCTGGTCTACATAGCAAGTTTCAAGACAGCCAGAGCTACATAGTGACACTGTGTCTCAAAAAAAAAATAAGGAAACTGAAAGAATCTAAGTGTTATCCGCTGATGAATATATACATAAAATATGGTATATATGTAAATTATTACTTAGCCATGAAAATGATGGAATTCTGTCATTTGTCACACACAGCATGGGTGAAACCGGAGTCTGTGAGGTGACACAAGCTAGATACAAAAAGATAAATACTACATGATCTCATGTATATGAAGAATCTAAAAACAGGTGATCTGCAGAAATTGAGGGTAGAATAATAGAATCTGGGGAGATGAGAAGGATGGGATATATAGAGGAAGGTTGGTCAACAGGCACAGCTAGATGGGCACAAGAAGTTCTGGTGTGCTATATACCACAGCAGGGTGACTATAGACAATAATGTGCTGAATATTTTAAAAAGCTAAACAAGTTTTAAAATGATTTCACCACACAGACATGGCAAATATTTGAGGATGTGTTTAACCTGAACTGGACATTATGCTACATATAATGTATATATGTATTGCAACATCACATGTTACCCCATTAATATGTTTAACTTTAATATTTTGTGTATCAGCTAAAAGTAAAAACAACAACAAGAACAACAAAACTTGGCTAGAGTTGTAGTTCAGGTGGTAGCACGCTTGCTAGGTATGAACACAGCCCTGGGTTTCATCCATAGTGTCACATAAACTGCCATTCCAACACTCAGGGTGTGGAGGTAGGGAGATCAGAAGTTCAAGGTCATCCTTGACTGTATAGCTAGTTTAAGGCCACCCTGGGATGCATGACATCCTATCTCAAATCAATAAACATAAAAGTATAAATAAAAATATTAGGGAAGAGAAAAGCATACACATTTATCAATATTTTAAATGGCTCATGGATGGGGGTCCGGAGGGAAAAATCTACAGGAGTTGTCTGGGCCTGGAGTTTAGGCACCATTTTATCACACAGCAGTTCATCATGGGAAGTAACTCTGAATCAAAAACTACTAAAGGAATCTTCAGGCCACTGTGTAGTACGATCTACTTTTGTAGAACAAATGAACAAGAAAATATATTTACATAAACACACGGAGAACAGATAAAACAGGGAAAGAAGCAAGAGAGTGAGACTTGCTAATGTGGACCTTCTTATATAGTTCTTATTTTTGAATCATGTGAATCGATTCATTTATTTGAAAAATAGAAAGGATAAGAAAATAGTTTCCTATGGGGAGGGAAAATCTGGGAAATCACTGATGTTTTACATTAAAAGAGTATTTGGCACAATTTGAGTTTTTGAATATGTGTTTGTTTTGCAAGAGTAATGGGTCATGAGAGAAGAATTTAAGAGTAATGAAGTGATCTAGGCATGGTGGTGTCTTTAATCCCAACACTCAGGAGGCAGAAGCGTACAGATCTCTGTGAGTTTGAGGCCTGCCTAGTCTGCATAGTGAGTTAGTTCTAGGACAGCCAGGACTACACAGGGAGATCCTGGCTCAAAAAAAAAAAAATAGGTAGGTAAATGAATCAATAAATAAATATAAAAGCAAGCAAAGAGTGAAAAAGCAGGACATGGTAGCAAATGCCTTTAATTCTAGTACTCAAGAGCAAGGCAGAGGTAGAAATAAAAAAGACGGTCACCTAGTTCAAACAATAGAGACTGACAGGTAAAAATCTCTGGTTTTGGAATTAATAAACTGAGTTGATGTGGGTTAGTATTAGTAAAAGTAAATAAATTAATTGAAAAGTAAAGGAGGTAATAAAATTATTTTTTTCTGATCCAGAGATTCTAAACCAGGTTCTCAAAGAGACAGTGGCATTCCCATGTCCATTATAGTAGCCTATCTATAGAAGCAACTGAAACCTCCCTTGATACAGGAATTGATAAAGTATGACAAATACAATGAATTCTTGTTTAAACTTAGAAGAATACTCAATAATTTATGACAACACAGCTTAACCTTAAGTAAAGTCTGCTAAGTAAAGTAAGCCAGTCAAATAAACTCAATGCTGTACAATTCTGCTCATATGAAGTATGTAAAATATTTAAACCCATAGACTCAAAGAACAGAATGGCAGCTGAGGTGGGCGGAACCAGCAGCCACAATGGTGTTTCAGTCTTACAAAGATGGATATTACACAGAGAATCTGGTTTATGTTGTCTTTGGGGATTTTTAACTACAGAAAAAGATTTGATTGTAAAAGCTGTTGAGTTAAACAAATATGTAAATTTTAAAGGTACCTTGACTTCGAAATTTGGATATAAGGATATGTTGCTTTAAAAAAGAGTCTCTGCTTTTGTTTCCACAGAAAGCCAGAGGCTGTGGATTTGTTCCAGATTAAGATATATCAGGTTTGATCAACCAATACCACCTGAAAGGTCTCCGATGACACCATGGCCCAGATGATCTGATATCCAGAATGGTTTCAAGGCAACTGGCTCAGAGGTTCACCCTAATGGACTACTCTATAATCCTAAAATTTTCTTTGTATCCCCATAAGATACAGCGCCCCCCTCCAGCAGGAAGTAGTAAGAAAAACTACGCCCACATTCCCAAAATTATCAAGCTGGCTTTAGAGATGGAATTGGCTCACTCCTTCTCTAAACCCAGACATATTGCTAAAACAAAAGGTTAGATTCTTGTGTCCCAAATCAGAAGAGCCCTCTGGTGTGGGACAGAGAAAAACCAATATTTTTCTTTAAAGCAGGTTGATTACAAATGAGATCTCTTTCTAAAGAAGAAAGGGGGATATGATATAGATATAATAGGATTAAAGGGTAGATTAAGGAACTTACTTCCAAAGAGCAACAACTTGTTTAAAATGTTTTACATTGGTATAGATTTTAGTCTATTGATACAAACTTAAAGTTAATTTTGTTATACTGAGTACATATTTCTACTCATGTTTAAGGTATTATGTTTGTATAGCTCATTTAAAATTGTAATGGATAATTAAAAATAGATTAATAGTTGGTCATCTATGATAATCATACTCGTAGCCATGTTAGTTAAGTCTTCTAGGTATACACAGAGATAATTCAGACAGACAGGTACTCTTTAAACACTTCAAAGGTCTACAGAATATGACATTTAAAATATTTTTAAAATTTAGACTTTCTAAACAGTGAGACATGTCTGCTCCTGGCAGCACCGTTTTACTTCAGAGAGGAAGATGGGCATTAAAGACACTTCATATGGAGTTTATCTTCACCTTGACAAAAATAGCCATTTGGACAAGAAACTGTTCTTGCTTGGACTGCTTGATCGACTGGACATACAGGACCCATAGAAAGGTGACCACTAAACTTTACTTGACAAAATGGTCATTCAGATTCCTGCTCTGCAGAGGAAACGGCCAGACATTCTACAGGACACTGAGAGAAATGACCAAGAGACTCTAGCCCTGTGGGCTAAAGACAGATGCCCCAACTTTACAAAGAAACATTAGGTGACTGTCCAGGCTGCCAGCTGTCTCTGTCTACTCTTACAAGACTCCTAAAAAATGCTTACATCCTTCTCCCGGTTCTCAGGTAATATTATATCCTTCTGAGGTCTTTGATGTAGTTGAAGACTAGATAGTTATAATTTCCCCAGTTATGATAAAAGATAAGTTAGATATAAAACCTTAGACTCACAAATATAAGATAGATAGGATATTTTCTTTAATATTGTAACTTTAATTCTTGCTTGATAATTGTTTTGTTATATGTAATTGTACTATGTAAAAGTTAAAACCTTCCTTAAAAAAAAAAGAAAAGGGGAAGTGCTGTGGATATCACTCTGTGTAAATAAAGTTCTGATTGGCCAGTGGCCAGGCAGGAAGTATAGGCGAGACAAGAGAGTAGAGAATTCTGGGAAGTAAAAGACTGGAGGGAGACACCGCCTACCGCCGCCATAAAAAGCAACATGTAAAGACACTGGTAAGCCACAAGCCACGTGGCAAAGAATAGATTAACAGAAATGGGTTAATTTAAGATAGAAGAAGCAGATAACAAGAAGCCTGCCACGGCCATACAGTTTCTAAACAATGTAAGTTTCTGTGTGCTTTCTTGGTTGGGTCTGAGTGACTGTGGGACTGGCGGGTAAGAGATATTTGTCCTGACTGGGCCAGGCAGAAAAACTACAAGGTATTTCATATAATATATGTTTGTTTTTCCATCAACCATAGTGGGATTAGTTCTGATATCTTTGGAATATTTGTTAAAATGAGGTGATGTAATATTTCCTGCATTATGGTTTCTGAGTAATGTTGCTTTGCCTGTTTGACAAGTATCCATTTGCTCATTTTCTGTCTTTTGTGATCCTATAAAAAATTGAAGCTGGGCTGTGGTGGCACACAACTTTAATCCCAGCACTTGGGAGGCAGAGTCAGGTGGATCTCTGTGAGTTTGAGGCCAGCCTGGGCTACCAAGTGAGTTCCAGGAAAGGCGCAAAGCTACACAGGGAAACCCTGTCTCGGAAAAAAAAAATTGAGAGTTTTGGGGTTTTTTTATATCTGGAATTTTGGTGTGAATTCTACTGACTCTTACAATTGCTTTTGGCAATATAGTCAATTTTATAATATTGACTCTATTAAACAAATAACATGGGGGTTATTTCCATATTCTAGGATCTTCTGCTCTTTCTTCCTAAATAAAAACAATCTTTGTAGGGGGTCTTAACCACATTAATAGAAATATTTATGTTCACTATGTATTTTAGAAGCCAACTGGAATGGGACCATTTTGCTAATGTTTTTTTACCTGGATACAGAAAGCATAATGATATTTGAATGTTTATTTGTTCACTGTTAATTTGTTAATACTATTTATCATATCTCAGTGTTTATGGTTTTTCAAATAAAGGAGCTTATTATAGGAGAAAAAAGAGAGGCAGTGGCAGGTAGATCTATATAGTGAGCACCTGCCTCAAAAACCCAAATATGTTAATTCTAGGCAGTGTGTTTGAGAATGAAGAAGATTCAGATAGAGGATGTTGCACTTCATTAAAAAAACAGAACTAATAAACTGGGTGGTGGTGGCATTTGGGAAGCAGAGACTGGCCTATCTCTGAGTTCGAGGCCAACCTGGTCTACAGACCAAGTTCCAGGACAGCCAGAACTACCCAGAGAAACCCTGTCTTGAAAACAAAACAAAGAAACCCTGGACTATTATATAGTTTATGTTTACATTTGTGTCAGTTGACTAAAAACCTAAATAGAACATCCTATCCAAAAGGGAAAAAAAAGGTGTAGATGTGGGAATTTATATAGACAAAAGGAAACTGTCTATAGTCACAAAGAGGGAATATGCTTTTATTGTAGATTTTCCTTGTCCAAATTATCTCTGTAGCTCTGAGTTAAGACTATGTATTTTACTAGAAGCAATCAAGACTGAGCCTCTCCAAGGGAAGGATAATGTCTGGTTGTGATAAAGATACAATTTAATTGTAAAGAAATGGAAATCATTCTATATTGGCCCATTTACATTAATGGTACTTTTTAATCTGCTCGTTACATTCCACAGCATGAAGACACTATAATTAAACTATTCCCTCTTTTGATAGACATTGCTGTTATTTCTAGGACTTTGTTGTCACAAACTATGCCACAGTAAACGTCCCCACGCATGACAAATCATAGAGTCCATGTGCGAAAATACGTTCCTGCCAGTGGAATTAGTGATGAAAGGAGCATGCTCCATTTTCTGCATTTTTACTCTAAGGAATATGTGTAAGTTATATAATCCGGAAAAAAGGAAACTAAGAAATTAGTTGTAGGATGAACATCTGGTTTTTCTAGTACTTAACCTCTCAGATTCTGTAATAGTCTAAGGAATAGTGTCTGGCCTGAAGGATGATAGTGACATGTCACAGTTTGTTAACTGTAAATAAAGAGTCATTGCTGTCTCAGACACAGAGATACATGCATCTGGAAGATTAAATATTAAAGTTTACTTACATCTGGGCCTTGTGGCACACACCTTCCATTCCAGTGCTAGAGAGGTAGAGGTAGGCATGTCTCTGAGTTCTGGGCCAGACAAGCCTACATAGTGAGACAGACTCTGTGTCAGAAAATATTATTTTCAACTAGGTTTTTAAGGTGTGCCAAATTCTTTCTCTTCTTCTTTTTAAGGATTTATTTTTAATTTTTATTTGTATGGGTGCATGTAGGTACACCATGTACAGGCCTGGTGTTTGAAGAGGTCAGAAGTAGGCATCAGGTCATCTAGGACTAAAATTACAGATGGGTGTTAGTTGTCATGTGGGTACTCTTCAAGAACAAGTACACTTAACGATTTAATTATTCTCCCCAGTCCCTCAACTAGAATTTAAGATTAAATTTCTTTTTGTTTTGTTAAGATTTACTTTGTTTTAATAGTGTTCTCCGATCTATGACTCTAAAATAAGGTAAGACACAAAGTTGACCAGTTATCTGCCATGTTTCTAAAACTGCTTTGTTCATCACAATTGAAGTCTGGTAAGTCATATTTTATCAGCTAGGTTCTAATGACTGAAAGACCCAGATGATAATGGCCCCTGGTTTAACTCCAGTGACCGATGGTATCACTGCAATTCCTACATTTAGTGTAGAAAATTTGAAAAATGGGTCACAAACATTCTCATCTTAATAGCAAAGTGCTTTGTAGGGTTAGAACTTGCATTTTCCTGCATAGACCTACACTTTAAGGAGTCCTGTGACAAAATTCTGGTGAGACAACAGATTTTCCCCAAGACTGATTCTTTTCTATGATAGGAGACAGGTGTAACCTAAACGGCTTTACTGAGAAGTTGAGGTTAGGTGGTGGGGGAGCAGGGGCAGGAATCTTTTCAAAATATCTCCATTGTGCCAAGCTGTCCCAGAATGGCTCTTTTCTGCTCTGCCTTCCACTTCTCCCTCTTCTCTCCAGGGTGATGTGGCTCTAACAAATAGAGTTTGCAGTTGAGAGAAAGACAAAAGCTTATGCTCCAGTTGGGATATGGGTTGGGAAAGAATAGAGGATTTCTGTTTAAAAGTTACTTGGCACATCTCTGAGAATGCCCTGGGAAGGGAGATGTTCAGGCAGCACCACAGGAAATTAAGGAAGCTGCTGGGGCAGAATCTTATGGAAAGAATGTTTTAAAACATGTTTAAGACCAACTACTTCTTTTAATGTCTTCCTAAAATAACAGTCCAAACAAAACTGGTGGAGTTTTTGCCACTTTTCAGATTTATCCAAGTGAAGATGTCTGGTCTAATTAAACAAAAAGAGGACAGTGTATAAGCTTAATAAGTTATGTTCCTGGCAAGATGGCTTAGTGGGGAGCCTGGGTTCAATTCCCAGCACTCACATGGTGGCTCACAACAGTCTAACTCCAGTTCCAGGATACTCAACTCCCAGTCTCTGTGGGCACCAGGCATATACGTGTTGCACAGACATACATGCCATGCAACCAAACACCCATACACATAAAATAAGAAATAATAATACTCAGTTGCTACTTTATTGAAAATATATGCACATTTATGATTAGCTTTGGCATTTTCAGTAGTCTAGTTCTATTCTTGAGAGGGCTAATAATTTGTTTTGTCCTCTGAGCAGACCTAAATTATCATGAAACATATTAGTAACTGGGATGCAGATACAATCTTGCAATGGGTGATGAATAATTCAAGGAGATGATTTACATTCTGAGAAGTAGGAATTGACATTCTGATTTTTTAAAGACATGCCTAATGCCTGAAATGGGTTAAACACTCATTTTCTACATGATTGTTCTATTTTAAAGATGTGAAAAACGTGTTCATGCAAAAAATGTACACATGAATGTTTATAACAGTATCATTCAGATTAGCCAACAAAGAGAATCTTTCAAATGCTATCTAAACTGCATAGATACGCAAAATACTGTATCTTCCAGAACAAACATTATTTGGGCATAAAACCAAATGCAGTACTAATAATGCTAAAACATGGATGAACCTTGAAAATACAGGAAAGAAACATGCAAATGGCATGCATATTGTGTGATTCTGTTTATATGAACTATCTCCCATAGGTAAGTCCATGCAGAAAGAAAACATGTTAGTGGTTGCCAGAATTGGGTATGGAATTTCTTGTTGGGGTAATGAAATGTTCTAAAAATTGAGGGTGGTGATGGATGCCCAAGCCTTTTAATACACTGAAAATAATTGATTTATAAATATTAAGTGGCTGAGTTGCCTAACATGTGATTGATGTCTCAATAAAAACTGTTACCAAAAAAGGACAAAAAAGCTTATTGGCACAGATCTAGTAAGAATAGAGGGTTGTAAATTATCTGAATAATTGTTGCATCTTCCTGGGAAATATGACATCCAATGCTTTCCTGCACATAACTAGAAATAAGGATAGCTTGATTCACATCCTCTCTGGTTCCTATTTTTAAGCCCTGGGGATTTTGAAGGATCCACTGACACAGTTAGTTGGCCAAATACTTGACTGACTGTAGCATTTCAGCTGGAGCTGGGAAACACTCAAGTTTACATGTTGATCATCTACCTCTCCAGCCAGATAAGCCAATACAAGGGACCTGGGAGAGATGAAGGTATTCTAAAAGAGCTAACTGCATCTCTCATTCTGACTATCAGACTATTAAAGAGTGGACGTCAAAGAAATGGAAATATTCCCCAAGGAATCTAATTCTGGCAGAAAGAAGGAAAGGACCTTAGCCTTAGGGGGGGTAACTTGTCCTCTGGGAAGAGATTTTCCCACAGTTCTAACAACTTGTGAGCCCATCTTACCAGATGAGACTGAAGCCCAGACAATATTGATCCATGGTGGGCAGGACCACACCATGACGAGACTGCTTAGATCTGCATATCTTGGCCCTCTATTTCAACTTTAATCTGACTTTAGTATCCCACGATGGATTTGCAGTGCTCATTGGATCTCTTTGTCCTTCTTCCCAATGTGGCCACATTGAACAAATTTCACATTGAATAAATCTCGCTATTAATTTGGTTCTTTTAATTGGCTTACTGAGAGTAGGTGGCTGAACCTGGCTTGTGGCACAAGCTGTGACCTCCAATTTTATAACAACCTCATTGTTTATTGTTTTGTTTCAGTGCTGGGGACTGAACCCAGGACCTTGCATATGCTAGGCAACTACTCTATCATTAAGCTATACCTTCAGTCCTATTTGAGGCTTTTAATGATTTCTTTTTTATAGTCCTACCTACTTGATCCATGTGTGTCTCATTCTTTTTACATTACAATACTGTTTTTTTTGTCATCTGTAAAGTTTATCCTCAAAAATCACACAACCAAGTTACAAAACAAACAAAAAAATCAACAAACAAGCAAACTGATCATAATGTTTGAAGTAAATTTAGGGTTTTGTGTTGGAGTCATAGTTATCTTGGGCCACAGATGCTCCCCACAAGCTACAGCTGGGAAGACCTGATTGATGCTTCCCAACATACAATAGGGTTGTTTTCTGTTCATCCTGTCCTAAGAGGAAAATATTATAATTTAAAAGTACACTTAAAGGGCTGGAGAGATATCTCAGTGGTTAAGAATACTTGTTCCTCTGTCAGAGAACCTGAGTTTGGTTCCTAACAACTACATTGGTAGCTTACTACAGTCTGTAATTCTGGCTCCAGGAGATCTAACACACTTTTCTGGCCTCTGCAGGCACCTACACTCATGCACACACCCACATACATACACATAATTTAAAAACAATAATAAAGAATTTAAAAATACATTTAATGCATTGAACATTCCAGATAGTGTAGATTAGTCTAACATGTTTTGAATCTGTTCAGAATACTTGTATAAGCCAAGAGTTGATGCAAATCACCTAGCACAAGCTCTGGTTTCTAATAAGTGCTGACTATCCCCTGGAATTATTGCATTCTTTACTAGAAATGAAAACAATGGTTGCACATATACTCAGAATTAATATACACAGCAGGAGATACAGATGGAACTTTTGTAGATATGGTGGGATGTAGAAGCACAACATAAAAAAAAAACACCTTAGCAACACAATACAGTACAGTGTAGACTCAGAATGGGTTATTTCCCCTTAGAGTTACATGGCTGACTGAGCTATGGTTTGCTGTCACTGCCAAGCACCATGAGGGAGTGTGATAACACACATCAACAGCCTAGGAAAAGATCAAAGTTCAAAATTTGAAGTATGGCTTCCATCAAATGTGTATGCTTTCACAATGTGGCAAAGTCAGAAAATGATAAATTGATCCATTGTAATTTAGGGACCTTCCAGGCTTCCAAAACTCTTGTTATCAGATTAAAGGATGGATTTGGCTTACTTATGGAAGATAAGGCACACGACTAGAGGACACAACAGTACTCAGCACTAGTAGGAGAGAACTCTTTATTTTCACAGAGAAAAACCCTAAGTATTTGTGAGAACATTTTAAAGGGATGAGAAAGTACTAATCAGTCCAGCTGACTGGGCGAGAGGTGGTCCAACAGACCTGTTCTATTTTGTTTTCTGTTGCCATGATAAACAACATGACTAAAAGCAATCCATATAGGAAAGGATTTATTTGTCTTACAAGTTACAGAGAAACTAAGGCAAGAAGTCAAGGCAGGAGGTTGAAACAGAGACTGGAGAAATGCTGCTCCCTGGCTTGTGTTCAGCTTGCTCTCTGTGGTGGTTGGAATGAGAAAGGCCCCCCTGGCTCTTAGATTTGAATGCCTGGTTTCTAGCTTTGGAACTATTTTGGAAAGGATTAGAAGGTATGGTGTAGCACGAAATCTAGACAGTCTTATTAATAAAAACAAACCCAGAGCCAGTATTGAGGTGAATGCTGGAAGATCAGAGAAGCAGAACAAGCCACAGCTACCTACCTCACTTTGCCAACTTCTCAGCTGTTCCTGTTTCCTCAGACTGGAAGCCTCTGAGTCCTTATCTGAATGGCTCTCAGGTGAACTGCTTCTCGAAAAACTGAAAGCTTAACCAGCTCTAGTTCCTGGTCCTCACACCTTATATACCTTTCTGCCTCCTGCCATCACTCCCTGGGATTAAAGGGGTGAGTCACCATGCTTGGCTGTTTCCAGTGTGGCCTTGAACTCACAGAAATCCAGAGGGATTTCTGCCTCTGAAATGCTAGGATTAAAGGCATGAGTGCTACCATTTTCTGGCCTCTGTATCTAGTGGCTGTTCTGTTCTCTGATCTTCCAGCATTCACCCCAATAACTGGCCTCAGGTTTGATCTTATTAATAAAACCTTTTAAGATTCATGATACATCTGGCACCAACGTTCGTGGTATGAGTTCGAGAAAAAGTTACTTACCTGTGGCCTTGCTTGCCCCAGCTCAGACCTGAGCTATATGCCAGCCAGTTGTGGTGGCGCATGCCGTTTGGATTTACTGAAGGAGGTGGAAGCAGAGGCAGGAAGATCCCGAATTTGAGGCCGGCCTAGGAGGCTTGCTAAGGAGAAGCTTCTGCTAGGCCCAGCCATAAACGGTGGTGGGACCATGGAGGCAGTGGCTGCTGCTCTGAGTTGCTGGCGTCTTCTCATCATGTTGGTGACTGTGGTGATACTGCTACCTGGGACAAAAAAAGTTTACCGCTACTTGTTCAGAGAAGAATTGCCAGGACCATCATGTTACAAGAAAGCATCAGCAAAGGTCAGTTTGGAAAAGTTTGGCAAGACATGGTGGGGAGAAATTGCTGTAAAGATTTTCTCTTCTAAGGAGAATATGGTTCCAAGAGACAAACATTTATCAGACTGTGATTACTCCAAACCACAGAGGAGGCACAAAAAACAAACAAACAAACAAACAAACAAACAAAAAACTAAAGGGAACCATGACCACGACTAACAGCAACTTTGAAATCTTCAAAAGGATGACAGGACCCCACAAAGATGAGTCCACGTGGACTATGGTAAAGTCATTAAGCTGATTAACACCAAGGAAAGATCGACTTTGGACTACAAACTGCTCAGGACAATTTCGAGATGGCTAGCTGAGATGATCCAGCCTGATGGACTACTCGAGCAAGGACTTAAGATAAGCCCTGAACTTCCCCATTATGCAGAGACTGGACAAATGATACAGGACTTGACAATTAACCTAAAAATGTTCTTTTCAGGATCCCCTAAGGATGTCTTCACCCACAGAAAGCAGGAAGTAATTTTAAGAAAATGATACCCACATTCCCAAAAGGTGGGATGGGAGGTTTTTGGTTGTTCAATGACTTATGGATAATTGTCATTGTTTATGATGGTTGGTTACAAGTTGCTAATTGTTAGTGGTCAGGAAAAAAGCTGAACAAGAAGATTAAATTCAGAGTTTTTGTTTAAAAAAGAAAAAGGAGAATATAGATATGAGTAGATCACTGAATCTACTCTGAGAAAAAAAGATAAAGAAATAATAGGATAAAAGGGTAGATCACTGAATCTACTCTAAAAAGAAAAGGGGGGAAGATATAAAAATTACAAAAGGTAGATTATTGAATCTATTATGAAAAGAAAAAGGAGAGAATATGGATATAAGATAAAAAAAAAGGAGACTATGGAATCTACTTTTAAAAAGGAACTACTTGTTTTACATATGAATGTAATGAAAATTTTTTGTCTGAGTTTATCAAATGTTACTGGACTGGACATTGTTTATATATATATATATATATATATAATGGAGTTTTTTGTCTGAATCTGTCAAATGTTAGTAGACTAGACATTGTTAATGTAATTCTTGACTGTATATATTGTATATACTTATTGGATAGTTTTTCTTGTATTAGTTATAAGCTCTTTTAATTTTAGACAAAAAAGGGGAAATGTGGTAGTATTGTGTTCCCCAAAATATTGTGCACCCTAATAAACTTATCTGGGGCCAGAGACAGAACAGCCACAATATTAAACATAGAGTATAGGCAGTGGTAGCACATGCCTTTAATCCTAGCATTCTAGAGACAGAGATCTGCCTGGATCTCTGTGTGTTCAAGGATACAGCCATGCATGGTGACTCACACCTTTAATCCCAGAAAATGAGCCTTTAATTCCAGGGAGTGATGGCAGAAAGCAGAGAGGTATATAAGGTGTGAAGACCAGAAACTAGAAGCTTTTAGCTGGTTAAGCTTTTAGGCTTTGAGCAGCACAGTTCAGCTGAGAACCATTTGGATGAGGACACAGAGGCTTCCAGTCTGAGGAAACAGGATCAGCTGAGGAACTGGCGAGGTGAGGTAGCTGTGGCTTGTTCTGCTTCTCTGATCTTCCAGCATTCACCCCACTACCTGGCCCAAGGTTTGATTTTATTAACAAGACCTTTTAAGATTCCTGCTACAGTGTGGCCTTGTTGGAGGAGGTTTATCACTAGAGGTGGGCTCTGAGGTTTCCAAAGTCCACACTGGACCCAGGTTCTCTCTCTGCCTCCAACTTACAGATCTAGTTGTGAGCTCTCAGCTACTGCTCCAGTACCATGTCTTCCTTCTTACTGCCTTTTCCCTGCCATGATGGCCATGAATTCACCCTCTGAAACTAACCAAGCTCCCAATTAAATGCATTTTTTTATAAGTTGCCTTGGTTATGGTGTCTCTTCATAGCAATAGAAAAGTAACTAAGACACTTGCTTATAAAGCCCACCTGCCTAGGGATGGCACTGCCCACATTGGGCTGGACCCTTCTCCATCAATTAATGATCAAGAATATACCCCTCTGACATATCTACAGGACAATCTGACAGAGGCAATTCCTCAGTGAAGGTTCCTGCTTCTGGATGTGTTAAATTGACAACAAAATGAACTAGGATGGAAACTTCTGTTGTATCCATTTTACCTTGTGTTGATGTAACCGGCTTGTTAAATAAGAAACACAGAACCGATTGCAGAGTTAAAAACCACGAGGTCAGAGCAAGAGCAGAAAACCTTACCCTTCACTGCTTCTGCTGTTCTTCCTCTCCGCCAGAGACCTACTTCTGTGCGTCCTGTCTATTTATAGATTTTCTGTTCTGTTTTCTCACTGGTTGTAAACCCAGCCACATGACCTCCTCATCACTGTCTATTTGTACAGACCTCCAGGTCTTCTATGGTTGAGATTAAAGGCGTGTGTCTGCCATGCTGGCTGTGTCCTTGAACACACAGAGATCCGCCTAGCTCTGCCTCCCAAGTGCTGGGATTAAAGGCGTGCACCACCTCTGCTCTGGCTTGCTCTGACCTCAAGGCAACTTTATTGACATACAAATAAAATCACATTTCAATACAAATAAAATATCACTATAACCTTGGTTTTCATAGAGCTCTGCTTCTGAGTGAAATGACCTGGAGTACTTTGAATCTAAATCCTGTCAACCATCCTCAAGTACCCTACATGTGAAAATTTCATTTTAGTTTTTTCCCAGTGATTCTGGGCTCCTGACACTGACACCTTGTATAATTTCCTCCCCTCTGACTTGCTCTAACAGAATGTATCAAGGATGGTGAGAATATCACCTTCCATCTTGCAAGATGACTTTCTCCACTGCCTTCTCAGTTTCTGTGACTTTATGAAGCAAGCAGGCATGCTAGGCTGGACTGCGTGACAAGTAAAGTGAGGTGAGACTCTGGCTAAGAGACAATAAGCAACTGAGGTCTTCCATCTAGAACACAGGAATTGAATTGTCCTAATCACACCATGAGACCTCGCAAATGGATCCTCTCCGATTGAGTTTCATACAAGACTCAGCAGCATTCGGGCTCTTGATTACAACTCTCTACAAGACCCTGAAGCAGATATCCTAGCTAACCCTGAAGCTGTGAGACAATAAATATGTCTGTAGCTTATGAAAGAGGGAGAGAGAGAGAGAGAGAGAGAGAGAGAGAGAGAGAGATGCAGTTTCATGTCAAGTGTCTCCTCAGTAACTTTGCAGGGTTTTTGTTTTGTTGTTTGTTTTAGTTTTTTGAGACAGTTGTCTCTGTGTAGTCCTGGCTTTCCTGGAACTCACTCTGTAGACCAGGCTGGCCTTGAACTCGCAGAGATCCTCCTGCTTCTGCCTCCCGAGTGCTAGGATTAACACCATGTACCAACACTGCCCAGCCCAATTTTGTTAGTATTTATGCGGCGCTAGGAACATGTCCCGAACACGACAGAACCACTGGAGAGTTTTATTAAAGAGGATAAGAGGTGACAGGCCTGGGTGAAACACGCGTGGGTGGGGAGAGAAGAGGGGGGAGGGGGGAAGGGGGAGGAGGAGAGAGACTGAGAGCCTGAGAGAGTCATGCAAGATGGCGCCGGCTTTTTAAAGGTTGGGCCGCACATGCGTACAGGGACTCCTGTGGGTACTCCACGCATGCGTGTAGATTACATGGCTGCGCACGCGCTTTACGCAACCACGTAAGGCCACAGAGTCCCGGTCCCGCGAGATGTCTGACCCGGAGATGGCTATTCTACACCGGAAATAGTTAGGCGGTCCGCCGGGCAAGCCCAACCGTGTAATTGTCTATCAAATTTATTTTTTTGAAAAATGTTCTCTCACTGAGCTTGGAGCTCATCAGTTTGTCTAAGCAGTTTGGTCAATGAGTTACAGGATCTTCCTGTCCCTGTCTCCCCAGTGCTGGGATTACAGGGTGCCTGCTTTTTATGTGGGTGTTGGGAATCCAAACTCAGGTCTTCATGCTTATTCAGCAAGCACTTTATTGAATGAGTCATCTCCCGAACTCCTAAACTGTTTTTTATTTGAGATAGAGGTCTCACTATGTGAGACTGGCTAGGCTTCTTTAAAATGATTCTCTTGCCTCAGCCTCCTGAGTGTCTGGGATTACAGTTATGTACCATGATGCTTAGCTTAAGATGCTTTGAAAAAAACAAAAAAGAAAAAAGGCAAAAAAGAAACCTCTTATAAGGATACCTCTTGTCTCAGAAAGTTTTCTTTTACACCAGCCATGGGGAGGGGACTGATTATTATATGCACCAGTAAAATGGGTACAATAGGAAGTAAGATGAGACAAATACTTATTTTAAAACAAGTTCTAGAAACAAAAGCATTTTGTTATTTTGTGGAGTGGGGGAGTCTTGCCTGCATGTATATCTGTGTACTACATATGTACAGTGCCCCCTGGAGGCCAAAAGACAGCACTGGATCCCTAGGGAATGCAGTTACACAGGACTATGAGCTGCCATGTGGATGCTAGGGATCAAACCTGGGTCCTCTAGAAGAGCAGCCAGAGCTCCCAACTGATGAGCCATCTCTCCAGCTCCTGAAATGTAGTTTTTATAGAGTAAATGAAATGCCTTGGATTTGCTTTCAAATTGTTCTTTGGGAGTTGGATGTGGTAGGCAGGGGTGGGGTGGGCTATAGATGTGACTAGCTAAGTTATATGCTGATAATTACTCAAGCTGAATAATATGTAGGCCATTATATTATCTTTCTACCTCTGTGTGCATGCTTGAAATTTTCCATAATAAAACAAAACCAGTTTCTAAAAGGTCACATTGTTCTGTACTGCTATGTAAACAGTGAGTGTTTCAGAAGTCACTAAACTGTGAACTGTTATACAAACTAATAGAACTAGTGCCATTCAAAACAGATGATATGGAGATTCTTGTACTTGGCTTAAGATGTGATTTTTTTTTTTTTTTTAGCAGATGCTGTTTGTATTTGCAAGGTATGATGTTGCCAGTTATTTATTTTGAGGGGGGACTATAATCTTTTCAGTATATTTTGATTAAGCTCTGTGAGCTTAATGGCTATATTGATTGACAATGACTTTGTACAGGTTTAAAAAGAAAAAAATCACTAATATATTGATTATAATGTAGGCAGTATATATATATCTATGTATACATAAGCAGTTACATACATAAAACTGGAAATGATAACACAAAAAGAGAAAACAAACTAATTTCTATAGAAATTTCCCAAACAGGGAAAACCTAGAGCAAAAATTAAAATTGCTCAATGTTTCTTAGAACCAGCACACTCAATACAGCAAGAACAAATGTACCTTTGATTCAGCATAAGAGGTCCCTTTTTGTCTTTTAAAACTCTTTCATCCTTTTGGGGCTGGAGAACTGACTCAGTGGTGAAGAGCACTCTGTTCTTTCAGAGGACCTTGGTTCAGTTCCCAGCACCCACATGGTGGCTCACAACTCCAATTATAAGAGATCTGGTGCCCTCTTCTGGCCTCCATAGGCACATATGCAGTGCAATATGTACATGCAGGAAATCCACACATAAAAATAAATAAAAAATATTGTTTTAAAAATTATTTCATTCAAAGTCAGGCATATTGGCATTTGCCTATAATCCTAGCATTCAGGAGACTGAGGCAAGAGAGCATTGTGAGTTCAAGGCCAGCCTGGGTTACATAGAGAGTTCTGTCTCAAAATAATTTATTCAGGCACTCAATCATTCCACAAATATTATTTAATATGTATGCTCTGACTGGCACTGAGCATGTGTTTTGTTAGGAAAGAAAGGAGAAAGTACTTAAATCCCAGCCAGATTTTCTAATGTGATAGCTTATGCCAAGTGAAACTAAAGTGTTAGAACTGCTGTGGCAAATAGCATGAGCAGAGAAAAAGACTCCAGGAAGTAGGCATACTAAAATGGATGTGACTAAGGACAATGACAGGGCTTACTGAAAGATTGGATTGCCTATGTTGTGGTAGCACCCATGCTACCACCACCCATTCACCATGTCTGAGCGAGGGGCTGCGGATTGAAAAACAGGGACAAAAGACAGTGGGTCATTTGTGTCAGCAGAATGCCGTTTATTGAAGAAGGGAGGAAACCTTAAATACAGGCTTACAGCACAATGGAGGAACCCTGGAGAGCAGAAGTTCACTACTGAATGTTCTACATTCTTGCATCTAAATTGTTTACACCAAATGCAGGAAACACAAACAAGGAACCTCCGGTGAGCATTCAGGAGGTGGGAGACAGGCAGGGAATCAGCATAGGGAGGACATCTGGTCAAGGTCGGCTAGCAGGGTGGCAGTTACCCAACTTGGGAGTTCCAGGGCACTACAACCAAGAACAGCCTGGCCTGTAAATCCACTGTTTAACAAAGGCCACCAGTAGTGCTTGGAGATAGGGTCGCTGGTATCACTGACAAAAAAATCTAAAAGTAAAGGGTTTGGTGAGTAGCTTAATGTTATGTTGGGTGCCTGTATTTTCAGCTACTGAAGAGGCTGAGGCAGGAGGATCTCTTTCAATGTCATTCTAGGAAATTGTTCTGGTTACTTTTTTTTTTTTTTTTTTTTGTCAGCTTGGTACAAGACGGGGTCATCTGGGAAGAGGGCACCTCAATTGAGAAAATGGAGTCATCAAGTTGGCATATAGTCAAGTCTATGAGGGCATTTTCTTGATTAATGATAGATATGGAAGGGCCTAACTCACTGTGGGTGCTGCCATTCCTGAGAAGGTGGTCCCAGGCTATATAAGAAAGCAGGCTGAGCAAGCTATGAGGAGCAAGCCAGTAAGGAGTGTTCCTCCATGGCCTCTGCTTCAGTTAATTTTACTTGCTTTTAACTTTGTAATAATATCCAAATCAGAGGGCAAGTTGTATTATTTATTAGCCAGAGGCCAGGAGATTTTATAATAATTATAAGTTACATTAATAAAATTACTGTATTATATTATTATTTTAATACTAATAAAATATAATATGCAATTATAATAATAAATTAAGTTTATATAGATGTCAAAGGGAGTCTGACTCAAGAGAATTCTGGAAATGATGGTTGAAACAGCATGGTATCTCTTGGGGCATAATTTATTGAGTTATTAGCTTGTAATAACAGAAAAAGTCTGGAAAGCCAAGGCAGACACTTCAATAAGCAGTTATGACCTCTTGTACATTTTCTAGATCTGAGCCAGTTAACAGTCCAGAGCTCAGCAGAGGATGGGATTAGGAGTCTTTCATGAGTCTCCTTTTTCCTTCTGAAAAATAGCTTCTGGCCATTTATTTGAGTATAAATAAAGCAAATACTTGAATGTTTTGAAGTGTATTGGAGATATAGTCTGAACTGACATAGGTACTCAGGGACCCAATTAATGCCACCTGTGAGAGTAGGAACAGAATGAGACCAGGTAAGAAAGATATGGGGTTCTGGAAAAGATCCACCTCAGAGGAATCCAATGGGTATAAGAATTAGTTGCCATTATCCCATTCTCCAAGTGTGCAAATTGTAGTTGGAGAGCTTCTCTCCAAGTGCTACCAGGCTCCCTCGGTCCCATAATCCATGTATAAAATAATCACTCAGATGCTTATATTATTTAAACTGCTTGGCCATTAGCTCAGGCCTACCATTGTCTAGCTCTTACTCTTATATTTAGCCCATTTCTATTAATCTGTACTTTGTCATGTGGCTCGTGGTTTACCAGTACCTTACATCTTTCTTGTCATGGCCGCAGCTCACAGGTCTCTCTCCCAGCCTTTACTTCCCAGAATCATCCTCCTCCTTGTCCCGCCTACCCGATCCTTCCTGGCCAATCAGCACTTTATTTTACCCAATCAGAGCAACACATTTGACATACAGAACATCCCACAGCAGCAAATAGGTAGTTTTCATAAGCATTTTGTGACTTTGGCTAGTGACTTAATATCTGTTGCAGTGGAGAAGACCAAGTGGAAGTCTCTGTTACTAAACCACTACCATCCTTGGCCAAGACAGTAAATCATCACATCCACCAGGGTAGGTGTATGCGCAGATCAGTGTCATCTTTAAGGATATAAAGGATGTAGGAGTGATGATTGGCATTATATCTCCATGGAATTTTCAAGTCTTATGTCTGCAAAGGCTAGAAGGAATCTGGAAGGTAACTGCAAACTTCTTTAAGACTGACCAAGTAGCAGCTGATGCTACCATAGGCAAAACTGTAAATACAGGCTGTACTAGATTGTATCTTTGTGAGAATAGATTAATATAGTTATAAATCCATGTTATGTGGCCATTGATTTGGATTTGGTGGCTACTGCCTGCGATTCCAAACTTAGGAGGTTGAGGAGTTCTGGGTCAGATTGGGTTATATAGAGAGACCTTGTCTCAATCAGTCAGTTCTAGTGTGGTGGTACATGACTGTAGTGACAGCACTCAGGAGGCCAAGGCAGAAACCTCAATACAATTTTAAAAGCATCTTGAACTACATACTGAATTCAAGCCCAGATTGGGCTATATAATGAGACCTTGACTCAAAAAAAAAAAAGTAAGTAGATAAATAGATGGATGAATGGTTGGATGGATGGATGGGTGGATGGGTGGATGGATGATGGATGGATGGATGGATGGATGGATGGATGGATGGATGGATGGGTGGATGGATGATGGATGGATGGATGGATTGATGGATGGATGGATATGTAGAGTGCTTGCTTATTATGCAAGAAACCCTAGGTTCAATCTATAGCACCACATAAACCAGGTGATCTCAGCACTTGGATGGGGTAGTTAGACTCAGGAGGATTAGGAGTTCAGTCATTCTCAGCTATATAGTGAATTGGAGACTAGTCTGAGATACATGAGACAAGAGAAAAGTTGCCATTTTAGTGGAATAGAAAAAAAATTTACAGTTTTGCCTCAAGGTTATATTAGCCCTCCAGCCCATTTTCATATTTAGTCTAAGAAACCACAACTGTCTATACATGCTGGATATGTTAACCTGTCACATCGATGATGTTTTGATGATCCCACCAGATGAGTGAGAGGTAGGTAGCATGCTACATCTTAGAACACACATGTATTTTGAGTGTAGGAGATCTATACAATTTTTAGCAGTATAGTGGTTGGGTCCATAGTGAGACATTCCCTCAAAATGGACAGAATCTTGCATATTGTACCTCCTGCTAGAAATAACAGCATAAGCTGAGCCTCATCAGGTTTCAAAGGCAACACATTTCATTCACATGGACTCCACTCCAGCCCTTTTACCAGGTAAAAAGGGAAACTGCCAGCACTGTCTAGGCCCAGAATTGTAAAGGGCTTTGTGGCAGGTCCAGACAGTCACAGGACACATGCAAATGGAGCTGTCATGAGCTGAGTTTTATCAGAGCCACTCAATTGCCAAGTAAGGTGGATCTATTAGTACCCCACCAATAGATGACAAGGGACTGGTCAACAGTGACCATGAGCAGGAGTAGAAGGCTTGAGAAAACTACAAGATCATCCAGCCTAGACCTTTATGACCTGCACTACCATTCTAACACTGTCCCCCATTCAATTCATGCCTATTACTTTGAGGGACTTTGGTATTAACTGTAAGAAGATGGCAAACTGCCAGGCAGTGGTAGTACATACACTTAATCCCAGAAGCAGGCAGACCTATGAGTTGGAGGCCAGCCTGGTCTACAGAGCAAGTTCCAGGACAGCCAGGGCTACACAGAAAAATCTTGTCTGGAAAAAAAAACAAACAAACAAACAAAAAAAGAGATGGCAAACCTTATTTTATGGAAAGGTTGGATCAGTATGAAAGTACATATTAGGGGCTGGTGAGATGGCTCAGTGGTTCAGAGCACTGACTGCTCTTCCAGAGTATCCAGGTTCAATTCCCAGCACCCACATGGCAGCTCACAAGTGTCTGTAACTCCAATCTAGGGAACCTGACACCCATGGCAACACATCAATGCACATAAAATAAAAATAACAATTTTTAAGTACAAATTAAAAATGGACAGTGGCCACTGTCACCTTCCCTTCACTCCTTCATTTGAGAAGGTCATCAAGTCCTCATTGAAGACTGCTCTTATCTTTGAAGCCACAAGGACACAGAGAAGATTCTGAGCAACTAAGGAAACTGTGTCCTCACCAGTTTATTATTGGACCATACCCTTTAAGCATAAAAATGTACAGACTTTCTTGTTTCTTGCCATCAATTCAGAAAGCTCCTGGGCTGCATGAAACTTATATTAAATAAGTTTATGTGCTTTGCCTTGTTAATATTTTTTATGTGTTGTTGTTGTTGTTATAGGAGCTTTAGCCATGAACCTAGCTATGAACAAGCAAAAATACCTCCCCAACACCATACAGGGACATAAGACCTGGTCTCCAAAGGGGATGCAGCAAGAGCCCCGCCTAAGTATTGAGTGATGACACTGCCAGGGAATCTTGAGCTCCTTGTGCCTCAGGAACAGAAGAGGTATCACTGAGCAGGAGTACTTGACTCTTAGTTATCAGGAATGTGTGGCTGCAGAACGACCAGTGGAATAGGGAGAAATAAATAAAAATGTGTACCACTTGGGCCTAAGATGGCACTCTTAGACTCAATGTGATTATAAGATCATCCCAGCAGCTCCAGCATGAGAAGGGCATAATGATCAGGTGGTTGACTCCCTTCACAATGAAGGTTGGGGTCAGGCCAGCTAGGAAGCTACCAAAGCCAGCAGAGGGCAGTGGCTATGGGTGAGAGTGTCCTAAAATGAATAGTAGAAGAAACAGGGAAAGTTTCAATTGGATCTCTGAGATCAGTGCAAGAGTGAGGCCTGAGTTCCTACAGGAATCTCACTCCCCTGGGAGAGAGGCCTGAAGGAATCCGGAAGGAGCTGTGCATAGCTGCTCACCAAGCATGAACTTCAAGGAGGGGCTAGCTACAGAAGCGGAAGTCAAGTCCACAGATGGATCCAGCCCTTAATGATTTCAGGCTTTGCCTTATCTGGAACAAGCCACTCAGTTCTAACTCATATCCTTCCAGAATCATCCTGCAGTTGGTAACTGAGTGAGGCAGGGGCCTATAGGCCCAGCCCTCTCTACCCATGTCCCTCTGTTAGCCTCATGTTCATGTTTCCCATCTCTCTCTGCTCAACCTTGCTTCCTCCCTCTTTCATGATTGTTGATCCCTAATAAACATCTGGCTCCCTAGCTCCACCTTCATGTCTCCTACCAGTGGACCCAACTGGGCAGAATGCCACATAGCATACTTCTCATAGTCTATAACCTCTCTCTGCTTCAAGCAGATGAACTGGAGCCCTCTTGATGACAACTGTTTAAATTAACTTGCTTTATATATATGAGTGTGTTGCCTGTATGTATACACATGCACCACATGCATGACTGGTGCCTTTGGAAGTCAAAAGAAGGCCATGCACTTCCTGAAACTGGATTTACAGACAGCTATGAGCCACTATGTGAGTCCTGGGAACTGAACTTGCATCACCTGCAAGAGCAACAAGTGCTCTTAATGACTGTCATCTCTACAGCCCCAGCAGTTTATTTATTAAACAGATCTTAATATATACCCAAAGGTAATGTTTTAAGATAACTCATGTTTGCGGGGGGAAGTCCTTATGCAACATGCATATGTATGTATGTATGTATGTATGTATGTATGTATGTATGTATGTATGTATTTTGTACTCATTACAACCACCTAAAAGTGTATCATTGGGGTTGGGGATTTAGCTCAGTGGTAGAGCGCTTGCCTAGCAAGCGCAAGGCCCAGGGTTCAATCCTCAGCTCTGCAAAAAAAAAAAAAAAAAAAAAAAAAAAGTGTATCATATATTTTGAAAAGTTGTTTATCTCAGAACTAGAAATGCCCTTCAGGCTCTCTGCTGATATAACTCACATTCATAAATGTCAAAAGCAACTCTCCAGATTTTGTTCTACTTCAATATATGAAGGAGAGATGTTGCTTTCATACAATCTCAAGTAAGTTTGCATTTGAAAGAAAACATCTTGTGTTGTAATTGAAAACGTTTTAATGAAGAGATCCCAAGATGTCTTTGTCAAGAATCACTTCAGAGGCTGCAGAGGTGATGCAGCAGTTTTGAGTGCTTGCTGTTTCTGCAGAAAATCTCAGTTCTGTTCCCAGTACCCCTGTCATGTGACTCACAACAGCCTGCAAGTCCAGTTCCAGGGGATCCAATGCCCTCTTTTTGCATCTTTGAGTACCAATGTTCACATGCATGTACCCAAACACATGCACACACATACACATAACTGAAAGTAAAATAAAATTATAAAAACAAATTTAAAGAATGAACAGGATATGATTCCTTTCCTGTCACTAAAAGACTTACCAGGAAGTCAAAGAGTAAGGGGAAAACATGCAAAGCCTCGACATAATTAACACATTCTGAGCAGCAGGGATCTTAGATCACAGCATTGGTTTTTTTTTCCTCACAAGCTAATTAGCTTTCAATGACAAAACTTTAGAAGGAAATGATTCCAAGAGAAGAAAGTAAATATTGTATGAAAAAATGATGAATAATTTGGAATGGTAAAATTTTGAGATCCCTAACACTACAACAAAGACTCGTCAGAGTCCTGGTTGCCTGGTTGGCTTTTGGTTTTTGTTTTTCTTGCCAATGCTGGCACTAAACTTATAGAGCTGTTGATTTGGCTTCATATTTCAATTGTTTTTATGTTACTATCACAGTCCATCACCACAGAACAGGATGCTGTCTCCTTCATATAGACCTACTTACTTGTCACACACACACACACACACACACACACACACACACACACACACACACACACACACACACACACACACACACACACACACACCGCTCATTTTAGCTACTTATGATATGGCTAACTCAAGTTGAGTTCAGCTTACAGTATTAAACTAGTTCATTTGAGAAAGTTAGACAGGCTGGGTTGGAATCCTAGATCTACTACTTACTATTGTACCCATTTAGAGAAACCCCCAGAGACCACCAAAAAGCCGGTTTTTAATGTAAGCACATAAGGATCCTTTTATCGTCAGGTTTGAACCTGGGCCACCACTAGACAGATGAAGGAAAATTTGGCAGCTGTAGGCCCCAGGGTAGAGAGAGTTTTTATAGGGAAAAACTGCAAGCCAGGAATCACATGCTTTGGCAACTTGGGATTGGATAGAAAGGATATGGGCAAGGTAGTTTTTTGAAACTATTGTTTTAGACTTTCGGTACAAAACCATATTTTAAACCATTGGGTTGGACTTTTGGTGGGGAACCACAGCTTGCTGAACAGGATTATCTGGACTGCTCAGCAGGATTATCTAGATATCTTCAAGGGCCATGAACTGCAGACAGAATGTCTACAGGAGTATACTGCCCTATATCTATTTGAGTTGTCATGGCACATTCCTCAGGTCCTTCTTGGAAATGAGTACAGCAGGTGGTCTAAGATAGTGGCCCTATCCTAAGATGGAGTCTGTATTGCCTTCACATTACTAATTGTGTGATATTGACTAAGCCCCAGTTTCTTCATCTGAAAAATAACTGGCAATCAGTGCATACCACACAAGTCTGTGTATATGGAATTGTGTGACACATTGTTGTGTATAAACTTTTTTCTGAGGCAATGTGAGCTAACAACTACATCCCAGGTAGAAAACCAACAACAGAAACAAAGAAATGATTCCACCCATGTATAGCTTGGTGAACCAATGATTCTGACTGAGGTTGCTTATAGTAGCATGGGTGAGGGGGTGGTTACTTACAGAACATGGGTAATTTACGGGTGGCTATACCACTAAAGAAAATGTTGTATCACAGGAAATGTTGTCTTTAAATGCTTGAAGAAAATCAGGGCCTCATGAGCTCCTCCCATGTTTCATGACAGAAAGTTAATGGGCCTAATGGTGTACAGGTCTTTTGCAGATAATCACAAGTGCTCAGAGTTCTAAATGACAACAACCATTTCAAGTCAGGGGACACTGTAGTCAGAGTTTTCCTGCGTCCTGCCTGGCCTGCAGTCAGGACAAATCTCTCTCACATGCCAGCCCTAAGTAAACACACAAAGGCTTATATTAATTAAAACTTCTTGGCCATTAGCTCAGGCCTACCACTGACTAGCTCTTATGCTTAAATTAACCCATAATTCTTATTTATGTTTAGCCATGTAGCTTGGTACCTTTTCCCAGGTCTGCCTTCACATCTTGCTTCCTATGTGTCTGGTTGGTAACTCCTGACTCAGCCTTCCTGTTCCCAGCATTCTCTCTCTGCTTGTCCTACCTATACTTCCTGCCTGGCTACTAACCAATCAGCACTTATTTATTAACCAAGCAGAGCAATACATTCACAGCATACAGTGCAATATCCGCAGCACTTCCCCTTTTCTTCTTTTTTTTTAAATTAAGGTTTTAACTTTAACATAGTAAAATTACATATAACAAAACAATTATCAAGCAAGAATTACAGTTACAATGTCTAGTCTATTTATAATATCTAGTCTATTTGTATTTGGCAAAATCAAAGAAGACATCCCATCTATCCTATATTTGTGAGTCTAAGGTTTTATAGCTAACTTATCTTTTATCATAACTAAGAAAAATTATAACTATCTAGTCTTCAACTACATCAAAGACCTCAGAAGGATATAATATTACCTGAGAAACGGGAGAAGGATGCAAGCAACTTTTGGGAGTCTTGCGAGAGTAGACAGAGACAGCTGGCAGCCTAGACAGTCATCCAAAGTTCCACTGTAAAGTTGGGGCATCTGTCTTCAGCCCACAGGTCTAGAGTCTCTCAGTCACTTTTCTCTGTGTCCAGGAGAATGTCTGGCAGTTTCCTCTGTGAAGCAGGAACGTGAAGGACCATTTTGCTAAGCAAAGTTCAGTGGTCACCTTTCTTTCTTTTTTCTTTTCTTTTTTTTTTTTTGTCGGAGCTGAGGACCGAACCCAGGGCCTTGCACTTGCTAGGCAAGCACTCTACCACTGAGCTAAATCCCCAGCCCCAGTGGTCATCTTTCTATGGATCCTGGGTCCTGCACATCCAGTTGATCAAGCAGTCCAGGCAAGAACAGTTTCTTGCCCAAATGGCTATTTTTGCCAAGAAGAAGGTAAACTCCATATAGAGTGTCTTTGATGCCCATCATTATCTCTGAAGTAAATTGGTGCTGCCAGGAGCAGACATGTCTCACTGTCCAGAAAGTCTAAATTTTTAAAACATTTTTAAATGCCATATTCTGTAGGTCTTTGAAGTGTTTAAAGATTACCTACCTAGTTGAATTATATCAATGTATACCTAGAAAACTTCACATGACTATAAGTTTGACTGTCATAGAAAACTAATTATTAATCTGTATTTCTTAATTATCCATTATAATCTAAATGAGTTACATAAAGATAATATCTCAAACAAGATTAGAAATATATATAACACAATTAACTTCAGATTTGTATCAATAAACTAAAATCTACAGCAATGTAAAAAATTTCTAAACAAGTTGTTGCTTTTTAAAAGTAGGTTCATTAATTGACCCTTTCATCCTATCACATCTAAACTACCCCCTTTTCTTCTTTAGAAAGAGATTGCATTTATAATCAACCTGTTTTAGATAAAAATAAACATTCATCAACAATATTTTTGGAATTTGGGCATAGCTTCTCATACTACTTCCTGCTGGATGAAGGCGCTGTATTCCTATGGGGACACAAAGCAAATTTTAGGATTATGGAATAGTCTGTAAGGCTGTATTCTCTGTGCCAGTTGCCTTGAAACCATTCTGGCTGTTGGATCATCTGGGCCATGGTGTCATCAGAGACCTTTCAGGGGGTCTTGGCTGGTCAAACCTGATGTATCTTAATCTGGAACAAACCCATAGCCTCTTGATTCCTGTGGAAACAAAAGCAGAACCTCCTTTCCAAAGCAGCATATCCTTAGATCCAAATTTTGAAGTCAAGGTACCTTTGAAATATGCATATTGGTTTAACTCAGCGGCCTTTACAATCAAATGTCTTTCTGCAATTAAAAATATCAAAGACAACACAATCCAGATTCTCTGTGTGACATACATCTTTATGTGGCTTATTGTTTTTATATTACTTTTACTTTCTCTTTAAAGATTTTATTTTTTTTAAACTATTTATTTCTTTATATAACTGCATATATTTCTTTTTGAAGAAACGGCATATGGAGTTAACTTTCATTGTGGCAAAAGTTAGCCACTGGACAACAAAGTGTCCTCAAATCGACTGCTGACAAACAGGACAAAATGGACAGACAGGACACAAAACAAAGAACTACCGATTCTTGCCACGACAAGTGTGGTTGTGGCTTTAGCAACAGGCATCCCCTGAGGCAGGACAATATGGCACCATTGCTGAAGTGGCCTTTGCAATTCAGAAAAGGTACAGTGCCCCTTTCTTTGAAGGCAGCAGAACAGGCAATGGACCGATGGCTTCTGGGGTGCAGTATCTGAAACAGTTATTCTTGAAAGAGTAACAATGCTGATGGGGGTCTAACCTCTCAATGGTAGACTGGCATTTAATAAAAGAGATGAAGCCACCCACAAGCCAAGAAGAATGGGATGTGGAGAAGAATGGAATGCCGAGATGAAGCCACCCACAAGCCAAGAAGAATGGACAGCTGAATTCCAAAAACATCAACAATTTCCAGAATTTAAAATCCTGAATCATGACTGGACATTAGTGGAATTCAGGTGTTTCTGGTACGTGGACTACTCTCACTGAATGTGAGGTTGAACTGTAGGCCTTGTGTACATCCTACTTCACAAATGAGTCTGTCAGATACGCCAAGCCTATAGGCTGAAGATGATGCCCCAACATCGCAGAGAAACCTTGGGTGACTGTCCAGGCAGCTGGCTGTTTCTGTCAACTCACATTTTTTTTGAAGCTGCTTGCATGCACTTCCTGTTTTATTAGGTAATATTATTTCCTTCTTGGGTCTCTGAGGGAGTTGAAGATTAGATAGTTATAGTTAGTTGAAAATTAGATAGTTACAGTTACAGTGAGTTGAAGATTAGATAGTTATAGTTAAAGATTAGATAGTTATAGTTATAGTGTTCCTTGTTAAGAATTTCAGAAAAGAAACTCACTAAAGAGGTGTAAGTGTATAAATTTGAAAGACATTATAAGATAGCTCTGTTAGTAATATAAGTTAGGATAGAAAGTGAATCAGGTACATTTTGGACTTACCAAAATAGGATAGATAATGGAATATTTTCTCTGAGTGTCAAATGCAAATGGACTAGACACTGTTTAGGTATTTATTGCTTGTATATATTGTATATAGTTATTGTACTTATTTCATATAGCTTTTCTTATATTAGTTATAACTTTTTTCCTGTTTTCTTTTTACTAGAATAGAAAGGAGGAATATGGTGACATTTTATTTGTACTGAAATGTGATTTTATTTGTATGTTAATAAAGTTGCCTGGAGATCAGAGGTCATAGCCATTAAGCAGAAGTCCGGCAGTGGTAGCACACACCCTTAACCTGATCACATGGTAGGCAGAGTCTCTATATGGTCAAGGACACAGCCAAGTGTGGTGACATAAACCTTTAATCCCAATACCAACCATAGAGACCTGGAGGTCTTTATAGACAGGCAGTGATGAGGAGGTCATATGGTTGGGTTTAAAGCCAATGAGAAGGCAGAGCAGAAAGGCAATAAAAAGACAAGTCAGACATTAGAAGCTCTCTCTCAGGGGAAGCTACTGCTGGTGGTAAGCTAAAGCTAGTTGTGGCTCTTGTTCTGATCTCTTTGGCTATTAACTCTGTATTTGGCTAAGACTGCTTAGAAATTTATCTACAGGACACTGTTCCATAGCACACATAATAGAATTTTGCAACTAGGACCTACCCAGTTGTTCAAATGTAGCCAAAGGTCCTAGTGACATAAAGAGAATATCTCAAGTTTTTTTTTCACTGTTGTATACCTGTTTTAATGTCAGTAGGCATGGTGTGAAAGGCAAAGGAAATGCTTCAAAGATAACAGAATACATTCTGAGAGAAACCGGTGTAAACCTAGTGTACTAATTATCCAACAAAAGCAACTTGAGGAAGGAAGGGTCTATTTTGGCTTACTATTCAAGGGTAGGTACAGTCTATCATGGCAGAAAAACCATGGTGTCAGGAGTAGGAGGTAGCTGGCCACATTGCAATCACAGTCAGGAAGCAGAGGGAGATGACTTCTGGTGCTCAGCTAGCTTTCTCTGATTTTGCCAACCCAGGACTCCAGACCATGGAATGATGCCACCCACATTCAGAGTGGATTACCCACCTCAGTTAACTCAATCTAGAACTGCCTTCAGAGATATGCCCAGAGAGTTTCATCTGCTGGGGGATTCTATATCTTGTCAAGTTGACAATCAGTGTCAACTATCACATCCAATCTCTAGGAAGTGACAACCTGAGGCAGTGAAATATAGTGATCATCAAAAGAATGCATAGAATTCAAGATGTGTATGTGTGTGTGTGTGTGTGTGTGTGTGTGTGTGTGTGTGAGAGAGAGAGAGAGAGAGAGAGAGAGAGAGAGAGAGAGAGAGAGAGAGACACTCAGGACACTACAACAGTGGCTTTAAGCTCTGAAGCAGGTTGACATTCTGTTGGTATGGGAATGAGGGTACATGTGCAGTATGTGTCTAACTACAGTATTAATGTCTTTTGAGTACATAAGACAATGAACTATTTATTCTGCTCTGAATGCAGCTTAGTAGTGGTTCCCCGGCTGCATAGCTCCTTGTGCTAAAGGGAAGCAGAAAATAATATCTCCCTTGCCTCTATTTCACAATGGAGAACCAAAGCAGAATTTTCTTCCCTTTTCTGGTACTCTGCTTGCCAGGGCTGGGGTCAACTTTACACAGCCTTCATACATATATACCACTGATATATATCTATAAATACCATATGATGAATGATATACTCTCCAGAGAATGCAATTACAGGAAGAATAAGTATATCAAGAAGGAGACAAATATGCTTGGCCAATTTTCCACTGTCAGTTAAGATCATAGTAACAACAACAAAGGGAACTTGTACTGATTTCTTTGTGATCTCTGTTCATCCTCCCAACAAGACTATTATTGATCCTGTCTTAGAAGATGAGGAACCCAAGTTGCCAAGTTAACACAGGTAGTAAGTGACTGATGTAAGCCTTCACATTCAGTCTCTCGTGCTTCTTTGGAGAGAGGTCCAACTGTGGTGTTTCTCTTTCATGCCTGTCTTTGAAGCCAGACTGCTTGCAATGGTGTTTGCTCAATATTACCACTGATGCTTTTTTAGGCATATTGTTTCCAAAATAAAAAGAATGACTAGCAAAGGTCCATTGGTCCTGGCAGAGTTATTTTTCTAGCTTTGTCTTCTGGAGTTTACACCTTGAGAACATCATGCTTTGATCTAGCTGAAAAGGAGCAGGAGTTGGAAGTCACAGTACCTTTCCAGAGTAGGAGCTCAAGTGGGACGTAGAGACCCAGCAGTGCACAGCATCCAAGACCTTTTAGTACACTGCTGGCAAGAGTCCTCTGTGAGGCAAAACGAACCCTCTACATTGCCACTTCACAAGTGCCTCTGCCTCCTGCTCCATGGGCAGGTTCTAGTGCCACCTCCTTTCTGAACGCAGTCCTAGCCTCAGGGCCAGAACTCATTAATCCTGGTCGTCTTCTAACTGCACCTGCTATGACTTTGATTTAGTTCACTGTGCAAGTAAGGGCCCTGTGGTCAGAGAGACCAGTCATATCCACAAATCCTTTGATTCCCATATCCCCAGTCTAGCACATTCCCTATTTCGCCATATCTGAAACTACACTGATTGGAAGATATACCGTTATTTCAAAAATGACTCAGAAAAAGTACTAACAGCTATACCGTGGCATACTATTAGTTTGAAGGTGTATCCTTTATTCAGGAAAGTCGAGTGTTTTTTAACATGCATTAGAAGACACGACATATGGAGACTGCAGCAGAGGCTCAGTGGGTAGACTACCTGCTGCACAAGTATGAGGCCCCGAGTTTAGAGTCCCAGCACCCAACGAAAAGCCGGGCATAGTGGTGCATGCTTGTAACCCAGCACTCAGAGGAAGAGACAGGAGAAGCCAGGGCCTCAGTGGCCATTCAGTCTAGTCCGTTGGTGAGTGCCAGGTTCAGTGGGAAAGAAAGCTTAGGGGAGCAGGAGATCCCAGCTGGATCAAGAACAGAAAGAGAGAACAAGGAATAACAGACCATGATAAATGCAGACCACATGAGAACAGGAATAGGCAGAGTGCTGGAGAGGTCCCCAGAAATCCACAATGATACATCCTCTGTAGACTGCTGGCAATGGTCGAGAGAAAGCCTGATCTGACCTAGTCTGGTGATCAGATGACTAAACACCCTAACAGTTGTCTTGGTACTCTCATCCAATAACTGATGGAAGTGGATGCAGAGATCCTCGGCCAGGCCCCAGGTGGAGCTCCAGGTGTCAAACTATCGAGAAGGAGGAGGGACTGCAAGAGTGTGAATTGTTGAATCCAAGATTGCAAAAAGCACAGGGACAAATAGCCAATCGAATGGAAGCACATGAATTATGAACCAACGGCTGTGGAGCCCCCAGCTGGATCAGGCCCTCTGGATAAGTGAGACAATTGAATAGCTTGAACTGTTTGGGAGGCACCTAGGCAGTGGGACCAGGACCTGTCCTTGGTGCATGAGCTGGCTGTTTGGAACCTTGGGCTTACACAGGGACACATGCTCAGCCTGGAAGGAGGGGACTGGACCTGCCTGTACTGAATCCACCAGGTTTAAATGAGTCCCCAGGGGTGTCTTGGTCCTGGAGGAGATGGGAATAGAGGGGAGAGGCTGGGGGGAAGGTGGGGGTGGGGGCAGGAGGGGGGAGGACAGGGGAACCCATGGCTGATGTATAAAATTAAAACACATAATTAAAAAAAACACAGAGCCAGATATTGGGGCAAATGCTGAAAGATCAGAGAGACAAAGGAACAAGCCATGTCTTACCTCTAGGACTCCTCAGCCTGACTCTTTCTCTCCTAGACTGAGTTAATCTCATGTAGTCCAGAGTGTCTTTGACTTCACAGAGATCCAGCTGGATCTCTGCCTCCTGAGTGCTAAGATTAAAGGCCTGACCTTTCTGTTTAATCTAGCATAACTCTTCACTACACTCTCAATGTTTGTCCTTATATCCACAGATATAAGTGTACTCCTCACAATCAAAATGCAGAGTTATGGAGCACAGTCCCAATGGATACATCTATAAAACAACAACTGAACATAAGGCTCAGGAAACATTTTGGAAGAGGGGACAGAAAAAAAAAAGCCTCTAGTTCCTGTCTCTTTGTGCCTTATTACCTTCACCCACCATCACTTCCTGGGATTAAAGGCACATGTGCTGTGAGACTGTATCTCCTAGTAATGTTGGAATCTACACCCATAAAGTCTCACCAACATGACTGCCTAAACATGATCTGAATAAGGACAACACCAATAGACATGCCAAAATGGACTAGGGAAATCCCATAAGGCCTCAGCCCTACACAAAGAACTACAGCAAACTAAAGGATGCTCAAAGTGGGAGAAATAGTCTTCCCCAGGGAAAAGCATACCACCTGGTTATCCAACACCAAATGTGCCGAAAACATACATCCAAGTTGTATGATACAGACTAACCAGATTATATTTAGGAATATACCTGCATAAGCATACACATATACATATGGATGTGTAACAACAATGAATAAAAAAAAAAGAGGCCGTGAATTTGAGAGAGAACAAGGAGGGCATATGAGTGGGTTTAGAAGGAGGAAAGGGTAGGAAGAAATGATGTAGTTATAATCTCAAAAAAATGCCAGGCAAGTAAGTGTCTGATTACCAGAAATCTTGATGGTCAACATCCACCAATTCAGAGAATCACTGAGCCATCATTTCCACCAAAGGACAGAGGCAGCATAGTTTCACAAAGCAAATTATCATTTTCTGGGCCCCTTCCAGGGGTGGGTGATGACCTAAATCAAGCCAGCACACTAGGTGTTTGTCTAGATGACATCTACCACCTTTCACCGCAGTCCCAGCTCAGTGACAGAAGCCAGTTAAGGAGCTTGGAAAATCCCCTTGGCTGAATTATGTAAACAAAGTGCCCCTTGCTGGCCAACATAAGAAAACGCAAGAGCTATGGTTGACAGGCCCACTTCTAGCAAAGGTCCGAACAGTGATCTAAATCATCCTGTAGTCTATGAGAACTGTGTCCAAGTCCAAGGAAAAAGCATGGGGGGAATCAGCAGGGGAGATTGTGTTCCCCAGATGTTTCCATGTACCTAATCAAGGTTAGACCCCCCAAAAAACAGATACATTTTTGTCCTGCTGAATTTGACTAGGCAACTACAAAAGTCACAGGTATATTCTATGCTTACACATGTAAACAAGATTTTTATTGTTCACAATGATTACCACAGATGGGAGAACATTGATGTGCCAAGGACATGGCTAACAAGATTACACAATGCTGCTGATTCAGTTTCATCCGTGATCTGGTGAATCAGTTTGGGTTTTTTATTGTTGTTTTCTTTTAGTGATATTATATATGCACCCATATAAAAGAGATTTTAGAAGTATCAGTTCAGATTCTTACAATGACTTCATCAAAAAGAGAAAACAGATGCTTCAAAGTTAACATCTGCATGATCTGTAGGTATTTTGATTCACCTGTAGGTATTCTGATTCACCGTAAAGATTGCAAGCTATCAAATACATTTTAGCAGTACACAAATGGGTAGTACAATAAACATCAACTTGGCTCAATGACTTGCCCAGTGAAAGTCTTTTTTCCCCCTTGAGTTTAAAAACCATTCCCAGTAAAGTGGTCAGCGGTATTCGATGACCTTATCACGGAAGCAAGTTGTCTTCCAAGCAACTCCAGGGTTCTGCTGTTCTTTGCTCGCAGGGTCTTCTCAGCTCTCAGCTCATTCTTGATGGCACCCAGCTCTAAGCGGATCTTTTCCATTTCCAGCTCGTAAAACAATCTCATCTCTTCTCTGAGGAGCACAGTACTGAGTTCAGTTTGATGCTTCAGTTTCAAGACAGTGTCTTTCAAGTTTCTGTTCTCTACATCCAACCTGTACATGACTTCTTTGGCTTGCTGGAGCTCTTCGGTTAAGTTTTTTACGTTTGTCACTTTTTCAGACAGGTCATTTTTTAAAGCTTGCAGTTCCCAGTCATTCTTTGAAGCAGCTGTCCCTGGTTCTTGAAGATTGACAGATTTTGGTGAGGCTTCCTTTCGAGAGTTCAAAAGTTCTTTTTCGGCGTTTTCAAAGTCCTCTTCGATCTCCCGGCATTTCAGGTTAAGTTCTCCCAGCTCTTCATTCAGGAGGTGCAGACGGAGTTTTGGTGGCATTTCTTCTGACCATTTCTTCCCGGTGCCTTGTGCTGCAGTTGGCAACTCCTTTCTACTCCACGCGGAGACGCTCTCCCTTCTGTGAGAACTTTCCTTGGTTGCACTACCTAAATTAAGCAAGTCCAAGAAGGAAGACTCTGTGTTTGCTATGCTCTTTGATGCGTTCATCCTTCTCTCTCCGAAATTGGGGTCTTGTTCTTTTTCCATTATCGGGGAATAACAGTCTTTGCTCTTAAATGTATTCCCTTCTTGCACCTTTCTACTGGCAAAGTTAAAAATTCTCCCCATCCTCCTGGATTTGTCTGCAGGTGTTTCTTCAGAGAAAGACTGAAGAGGAGCAGCCTCTTCTAGAACATCGGGCTCATTTAAAAAAGGAGTGAACGTATTGTCTTTCCATTGCTTTCGTCTAGCATCCATTTTGTTGGGTACCTCCTTGATTTCCTGAAAAACAAAATTTAAAACCAAGCTAAATCATCTCCATGAGTTGCCCACGAAGTAGAAAGAACTAAAAACGCTGGTTTGCACCTGAAGGTGCCTGAACATTTGAGGACCATCTCTCCTCAAGCTAACAGAGTGACTTGGACCTTCTTTTCCTTTTTTATAAATGAAAAGGGCTAACGTAGCTAAGTTCTGCGAACACCTGCACCTGTAATATTCTTCCATCCCATGAAATAGAATCAGTAAATGAATGTATCTAGTTATTCTTTGTAGACAGTTCTATGGGAAGGCAACTGCATGCATGAAAACAGACTGCTTTAAAACAATCAAAAGGTTCTTAAAAGGTTCTTTTGGAATTACTAGGCAAATATTGTTAATGCCTTTTCCTTCAATGTGTCTAGTTCTCTCAGATCAAACTACTGTTTGTTCATTCCTTAAAGTGACTGAAACTTCAAGGCTTGATGAAACATGAACTGCTTCTGGTAAAGTGTACCAGGCAGACTTCCTCATGACTAACTCTGCCAAACGCCCTTCTGCCTTGACCTATGAATTCCTGCTAGTCCAGTCTTAGGCTTTGCCAAGTGTACAGAATTCTCTCTGTTCGGAGAGTAGTTTTATAATGAGCTGCCATGCCAACAATTGAAAATATTAATGCTATCAAAGTGTTTTTCATAGACAGACTCTGAGTATCATTTGTAGGTGAAAACATAGCCTACAGAAGCACAACCAGCATCCAAAGTTTATAAATCCGAGAGTGCAATCCCTGCCGGTGTGGGAGGCAGCATTGCTGTAGAACTGCAGCATTCCGAGGAGGTGCAGGCAGAGGGATTAGGAGTTCAAGGCCAGTCTTGGCTATACATAGAATTTGAGATCAGCCTGACTTTCATGAGATCCCCATCTCAAAAACAAACAAACAAACAAACAAACAAACAAAAAACCGAACAAGCCAAAAAAAAAAAAAAAAAAGTTTAGTTAATCAGGACTGGAGTGTAGCTCAGTGACAGAGTGTTTATTTAGTATTTAGCAAATCCTGGGTTCCATTCCCAAACCGTAGTGACAAAGCCAGACAAGAAATGCATGGTGTACATTTGCCAGAATCATGGTTTTTCCTCTAGAAATAGTCTTTTCTGACTTTTCTTATTCTTTCAGTCACACTCCAGAAGCATCTATGACATGCCTGTCCTAGAATGGAATGATGATCAATCATAATCTTGGTTTCTCTCCTTTTCAGAAGTATAAACACAAATGAGTCAAAGCAACAACAAGAATGAGGGAAAGGAATGGATGCAAGAGGAAAGACAGCAGGGTGAGCTTGTTTGTCATATCTTTTCAAAAATCAAAACTTTACCAGAGAATTCTGTAAAAAACAACAACAACAACAACAACAAACTGCGTACAGTTACGGTGAGGCCACGCTATACCTGGACATACAAGGAAACGTCAAAGTCAGAGGTCTGGGTGCAGAGAGAAGATAATGTAGAAAACTCTCCATTAATAATTTTCATGTTTCGGGGGCTAAGCTCAGTGGTTAAGAGTACTGACTGATCTTCCAGAGGATCAGGGATTCAATTCCCAGCACCCACATGGCAGCTCACAGCTGTCTGTGACTCCAGTTCCATGGATCCGACACCCTCACACAGACTTATATGCAAGCAAAACACAAATTCACATAAAATAAAAAAAAAATAATTACAAAAACTAATTTTAATGTTGCTCCTCAGATGCATACACACACATACTTTTTCATTTTTACCCTGTCTTTCTTCCCCATACCTCTGTAGAATTTCCTGAGTGTCTGAAAGGATTTGCTTTTCAATGAATCCTAGAAATCCAGTCCTTTATCCAAGAAGCTGGAAGAGTCCATTGATTAAATAACTGGGCTCAGAGAAATTGAGTGACTTGAGCAAGGCCGCATAGGCTGTAGTAATGAAACTGAGCTCCTGCCTCCCAGGTCAGTGCTTGTTCTGAAAAGCCCCTTTCTCCACCCGCTAGGTGTCATTCCACAGACTGAAAGAACAGATTCCATTGTTTGCAGAGCCACAAGAGGAGAGAGAAAAGCTAACTGGGGGAGGGGAAGAGAGAAAGAAATGTCTGAAAGGCTCCCAGCATTCCTCTCCCCAGGCTTCCCCAGGCAGGGTCAAGGGGTCTCCCAGATGCTCCCTTTTCTCTTTCTCTGGCAAGACAGCCTTTAAGGACTTGTTCCCACATTTAGTTCGAGCATGGCAGAGCTCCAAGAAGGCCTGAGAGCTGTCAGCAGCACCGGCTTCAGCGTTGTTTGCTTTCACTGCAGAACCAGTATGGCCTGAGGACTTGGAGCAAGGACAAGGAATATGTTTTAAAAAGAATGGCATCCCCCCACCTTGGCCTGGCAGCCATTCTGTTCTCAATCAACTTCACTAGGTAATTTGCCTCAGCAGAATCGGCAAGCAGTTACTGGAAGCACAAACATGTCCTTTCAGCTAGGCAATGTGCACATTTGTTCTTGTGTTCACTCAACTACACATTGAACCTCAAAAAACCCAAGAGAAATGAAAAATGCAAAGAATCCAGTCAGAACACAGACAGGAGAAAAATAAAGTCATGACAAAAATAACATTAGAGGTCGTCTACAAAAAATTATTCCCTGGAAGGCCTTGGGGCTGCACTGCTATGTTATACAACTCTAGCAACATTTGTGTCTGGCATGAATTAATAATGGGCTTCTGATAGTGTCCTACCTGAAAATCTTACTATTTATCCACGGGGGACTATTTTGTGGTGGCATTTTTGGGCAGTAAGAGATGGCTTTGTATTTTTTTTTTCCAAAATGGTTGGCTGCTTAATGGCAGCTCTTCCCTGAGAAATGAATGTGGGGTGTGTCTTATTTGTTTCTCGAGCACCTCTCTTTCTGTTAACCTCTGTGCTTAAGATTTGTGTTAAAGGTATCTTCAGTGAACCAAGAGGAGGAGGAGGAGGCTTCTAGAGAGGCTGAAACAGTAGTATCACTTGAAGTCAAGAATGGTGGTGACGCACACCTTTAATTCCAACACTGGGGAGGCAGAGGCAGGCAGATCTCTGTGAGTGAGAGGCCAGCCTGGTCTACAGAGTGAGATCTAGAACAGCCAGGGCTGTTACACAGAGAAACCCTGTCTTGAACCCCCCCCCAAAAAAAAAGCTACAAAAAAGTGTTTTGGAATCACTGATTAAACAAATTGAGAGTGAATTAATAATGTAATGTGATATAACATAATATTAATGCTGAGGACAAAACCAAGAGTGATTATTTATTAAGACTCTCAGCCTTATCATTGTACTGAAAATACTAGGTGAAAGTATATCTATCTTTATACAGCTTCAGAAAATGATATGCTACTGTTTATTGGGAAAGAAGAAATCAATAAAACCACTTCTCTTTCACGTTCAAGGTCAGGCCCTGGGGAGGAATCTTCCATTAAGGTGTACAGGAAACTTAATTATTTGTTTTCTAAAATATGTGTATTTGAAATCATATGCTTTGGGAAAGTTCCTGATGCAACCCCACCCAATATGATTTTGTCCCTCTGTTGTGTTGTTCCATTTACATTAGAATATGGTTTCACATTTTCAGAACTCTCTTTGTATAAATATAGGTCTGATTGTAAGTGCAGCTGTTTGTCCTGGCATAGGTAGGCAGTGACTGGGAAGCAGTTATGGGAGGATGTCAGGGGCTTTTGCCCATTTTACAAAGGTCCTCCTTCTCAAGCTATGTAAACTTGGAGTGATGGTTGGTAAAGTTCACCCCCTCACCCATACTGAGCAAGGTCAGTCACTACTCAGCCATTCAACTTCCTTCAACTAGCTTTCCAGGAGGGAGAGATGGCTCAGTAGTTAAGAGCACTGGCTGCTCCTATATAGGACCTAGGTTCAATGTCCAACACTCACATGGCAGCCCCTCACAAGTGTCTGTAACTCCAGTTGCTGGGAATCCATTGTACTAGGTATTCATGTGGTGCATACATCTGTGCACGAAGACAAAATATCCATACACATAAAATACATAAATCTTTTTTTAAAAAAGTCTGGCTTTCAGTCATCCCTTAGGAACCATTAAGTGAAAACAAAGAGCCCCCTTTAGCCCAAAGAACACCCTCTCTTTATTCTTGGTGGTTTCCACTCTTTTGACCCTCAGAAAAACTGCTCAGCCAAAATAGGAAAAGAAAATATCTTACTTGGCAAGGCATGGTAGTGCATGTCTTTAATCCCAGCACTCAGGAGGCAGAGGCAGGTGGATCATTGTGAGTTTGAAGCCAGCCTGGGCTACAGAGTGAGTTAAGGCCAGTCAAGGCTAAAGAGTGAGACTTTGTCTCAGGGGGGAAAAAAAAGGAAGGATTGCAATGTTTTTTTTTTTTTGTTTTTTTTTGTTTTTTTCTATTTTCATTGCTTCCAGGCAGGAAACAGAGAATTCTGACCTGGTTCCTCTAGGATACCTTCTCGTTTCCCACCCTCTTTCACTAAGTTGTAGAAAACCACTTAATAATGAAATGAAGAACCAAGTGAACCATGTGCAGCCCAACTGGATCACTATGTTTTCCTAGACAAATTGAGAGGAGACGGAAAGGATTGAGTGCAGGGTGGGGCAGGCAAAGAGCTACCCTAGTGCTGTCTTTCAGAACCCAAGAAGGCTTGCCTTCTGGGAGGAGGCACAGAGTCTTAAGAGATCAAACAGAGGTGATGAACCTACTTCACAACTGGTTGATAGCAAATGGCCCACCTCAAGAACTGTGATCCCTAACACCAGGACTATGTCCCAATCCCAGGAAGTAGCTAAATCTACATATGCACATTTCCTTGGGTTTCTAGAAGTTGTAACACTGGCTGGAGGACAAGCTGAGAATTTTCTCTCTAAAACTAAGAGTAAATTCATTTTTCCACTTCAAATCTGTCATATTCCCTTTTTCTGTTAACATGACCGAGCATTCAGAGCCAGAGCCAAGTGTAATGGTCACACTGGTATCTGGTAACACTTGAATTTAATTGAATGGTTTTTGTTTTTTTAAGAAGAAGAAAAGAAAATCCATAATCTCCTCTCTGGCTTACAAAGTGCTTTGGATGACATTTTAGGGCAAAAGCTTTAATTTTTCCCTTGAAGTTTATTTGGCTTCGCTAAAGTCTTCAGGGCACTTTTCTTTTGAATGTTTATGAGGCCATCTTGAAAGCATACTGACAATGAAGACCGATGATTCTGTTACAAAGTTGAAGGTTTATGTTGGGCAAGACTCTGGGCTTCTAAACTCCCAGGATGAGATAACAGCCAGATCAACTGTACTTACCCTTCCTGAGGTCCAAGGTCTTAGACCGGATGTCACTGGTCTCCAACTGGAGCTGGAAAAAAAACAGTCCACCCCCATCCCCCTGAAGTGTAATCAGGAAATATAATTTTAAGAATGTCCAAACCCATGTTCCTCTCTGAAGTGTGTAGTAATGTTACACATGCTACACCTAGAATGTCCATGGGTCTATCTGCAATGTGGCACCAGACAGAAGCAATTTCTCTTTTTAAGTTTTCAGTACATTTTCCCAACTGTTCCTCAGTCAGTACACATGTCAAGTGGGACAAGAATCCTGGTAATACTGTATTCAACACAGTATCTCTTTACCCTTTGTGTGTATTAAACAAATGAGCCACCAGTGGTGGAGACAGAAGCTTGCTGATCATAAGGAGCCCCATTAGCAAAGGGCTGGAGCCTAGTCCAGGCTTCCCTCCCGTAGAGTGCAGTTAAATTGTAAAACCACGACAAAGAGAAGTGCTCTCGCTTTCTGCTTTCGGCTTTCAGGGCCCTAACATATGGGTCAAGTGTCTGCTTCCTCGGATAGATTCTTTTCTATTGTTTGCTCAGTATGGTGACGGAAACAATGTACCATTGAAAACTGGGTACCGTGTATGGTTATCACCCCCAACTCTTTGTTATTAGTGTGAAATTATTCCTTCTTAAAGAAGAGATACGGAGTCACCTGAGTTCTCAAGGCTTTGACTTTATTGCTATGGGAGTCACATTCTTACTATAAAGCTGTATCTTTGTATGCATAGTTTGGGGATTTTTCTCTGTGAATGGTTAACTGAAACTCCTGCCATCCTTGCTTCTGTGGAAAAGAAGGTGGCTGGAAACGAGATGTTGCTAGAGCCCCCACTGCAGGTGATACTTTTCACCTCCCCAGTCACGATCCTGTATCGGGTGGCTGAATGGACAAGCTTGACCCCACTTCTCCTTCCACAACCCCTTTCCCACGCCCTGTTTCTTTTCAAGCACTCGCCAGCTCCAGCCTGGGGCTCTCAAGAGAAAAAGAAAAAGAAAAAAAAACAAAAAACAAAAACCTGCTGCTGGGACTTCCTTGGTTTTCCACCTTCTTACTGGGCGAGTCAGGGGGTAACGAGGGGCGCGCCAGGGGAGCCCGTGATGGCCCTTCTACAGACATACCTGGAAGCGCGGGTGCGGTCTGGAGAGCCCTGTCCGCTCTTCCCCGAAGCCAGCCACCACCGGCAGGCGGCAGCCCCTTGTTCAGTGCTAGCCACCGCGACCGCGACCGGCCAGGCTAGCCCGGGGTAGAGCCTCTGCAGTGCAGCTCCAGCGCGGGCCGCACTGTTGCCTAGCAACCAGGCGGATGGATTTAAAGGGACCTGGGCACTGAAGGGACCCGGCTCTGCAAGCTGAGTTACTGCTAGACAGGGAGTCCAGGCCAGGCCAGAGCACTGAGCATGCCCGGTAGGGCGGCTACCGTGGTGGCTTCTGCCAGGCAAGAAATAGGAAGGCAGGGAGAAGAAGCTGAGTCAGAATAGGAAGGGTCAAGAAGTATGAGGCAAACCCATCCACCAGTGGGACTATTAGAATGGGTCTGGGAGACATTCAAGGCTATGCAGTAATTTCTGTGGAGGGATGGAGTAGCAGTTGCATAGGGTTAATCTGTAGGTTTGATATATTAGTTACATGATGTTATGGAGGCTTTGCTTTGATCTGGGTTGGAGCCAGGGTTGCTAATAATGTGGGGGATGCATCATATCCCCATCCCAATCCCCATGCACACCCTTGCAGGTCAGCATAATGACTTAGCCAGAAGTTCTATATTGGGCCAAGTACTAAGGATCTTGAATCAAGAGAGTCTTGTCATCTCCTGGGTAAACTGACAGGGAGGGGGAGGGGGGACAAAAGGGGAGGAGATGGCAGCTGAAAACATGAGGGATCAAGATGGGGAGTTGGGGAAGGGATGGAGAAGAAGGGGAGCAATGAAAGAGATATCTTGATAGAAGGAGCAATCATGGGGTTTCGGGAGAAATCTGGGGCAAGGGAAATCCCCAGAAATCCACAAGGATGACCCCAGCTAAGACTCCTAACAATAGTAGAAAGGATCCCTGAACTGGCTAACCCCTATAATCAGGTTAGTGACTACTCTAATTGTCATCATAGAGCCTTCATCCAGTAACTATGGAAGCAGATGCAGAGATCCATTGCCAAGCACTGGGCTGAGCTCTGAGAGTCCAGTTGAAGAGAGGGAGGAGGGATTATATGAGCAAGGGGGTCAAGACCATGACAGGAAAACTACAGAGACATCTGATCCAAGATCGTGGAAGCTCACAAACTCTAGACCAACAACTAGAGAGCCTGCATGGGACCGACCTAGGTCATCCTTGTGGGTTCCTGGGAGTTTCACTGGCACCAGGTTTCTCCCTAACCCAAAAATGACCCCCCATCAAGATGTCTCTTTCTACTCTCCCCCTCTATCCCATCCCCAGCCCACCTCCTGCACCCAGCCTACTCAACCCACACCCTCAAGTTCCCATTCCCCGATCCCTCTACACCCAACCCCTAGTTTACCCAGGAGATCTCTTCTATTTCCCCTTCCCAGGAAAATCCATGCATCCCTGTTTGGGCCCGCTTTGTTGTCTAGCTTCTCTGGGGCTGTGGATTGTAGGTTGGTTATCTTATACTTTACTCCTAATGTCCACTTATAAGTGAGTACATACTGTGTTTGTCTTTCTGGGTCTGGGTTACCTCACTCAGAACGATTTTTTTTCTTGTCCATCCATTTTCCTGAAATTTTATGATGTCATTGTTTTTCACTGCTGAGTAATACTCCATTGTATATATATACCATATTTTCTTAATCCATTCTTCGGTTGAGAGACATCTAGGTTGTTTCCAGGTTCCGGCTATTACAAATAATGCTGCTATGAACATAGTTGGACAAGTGCCCTTGTGGTATGACTGAGCATCCTTTAGGTATATGCCCAAGAGGGAAATAGAATTGTGTGCTTTTTGTTTTGTTTTTGAGACAGGGTTTCTCTGTATAACAGCCCTGGATGTCCTGGAACTCACTTTGTAGACCAGGCTGGCCTTGAACTCACAGAGATCTGTCTGCCTCTTCCCCTACCTCCATTCTTGGCTTCCTCTCCTACTCCTTTCACCTTGCTGTCTCCACTCCAGCAGGCTGGCTGTCTCGTTTTGAAAATACCCATGTCCCTCTCTACCATCTTTGCTCAACTTGTTCCCTGTAGCTAGAGTTTTTCTCTTCGGGTCCCGCCAAGCCCTGGCAGTCCCGTAGCCCACTTATAAAATAAACATACAGACACTTATATTATTTAAACTGCTCAGCCATTAGGTCAGGCCTACCATTGTCTAGCTCTTACTCTTATACTTAGCCCATTTCTGTTAATCTATATTCACCACGTGTTCTGTGGCTTTACCTGCTGCCTTTACATGATGCTCTCCGGATGGCAGGCTGGAGTCTCCTCCTCTCCGCCTTCCTGTTCTATCAATTCTGCCCTCTGTTAGTCCCACCTATACTTCCTGCCTGGCTACTGGCCAATCAGTGTTTTATTTATCAATCAATTATCCACAGCATTTTCCTTTGTTTTAAATACTCTTTTCCAGAATATCAGCACATCTTCCTTCCTTCCCTCCCTGTATTAGACTGTTTTCTTGTTGCTGTGATAAAATATTCTGACAAAAGCAATTGAAGGGAGAAAGACTTTATTCTGGATCAGTTCAATAACACGCTCCTTCATGGTGAAGAAGTCCAAGCATAGGAGCCTGAAGCAACAGGTCATAGCATCACATCCCCAATCAGGAAACAGAGAATTATGACCTCATAGTGCTTCTCAGCTCCCTTTCTCCATTTGTACAGTTCAGGATCCCAGCCAGGGAATGGTACCACCCACAGCAGATGGGTCTTCCCACTTCAATGAAAACCATCAAGTTAATCCCCTCCAGACATGGCCAGAGAGTAATGCTTGGTTTTCTCAAATTGACAAGTAACACTAGTCATCATGTTCCCTCGAGTCCTAGTGCCTCTTGGTGAGACCTGCATTGACCCTTGTGGTTTCTAAAAATATGACAAATGCTTTTATTCTGGATAGGGCAATTGGTTAAGCAGCCGAACACTGGATGCATCCCTACTAGACAGCAAGTATTGCTGGAAACTATTTATTGAATGAATCTTGATGTTTGGGCCTCTAATGCTTCAGATTTATTTTCTGCCATAGATACTTATCATTCTCTGTGATGTTCTGTTTTTTTTTTTCTGTTTGAAGTAGTCATTAACACTTTTTTAATTTATTTTTTTTTCTTTTTTTTTGTTTTAAATGTGGTAATTTTTAAAAATTTATTATATTTGTGTTTTAATTTTACACATCAGCCATGGGTTCCCCTGTCCTCCCCCCTTACATTTATTTTTAAGTAGTAATACAAAATAATGAAATTCATTATGGCATTTTCATAGATAGATGGCATTTTTGTTTTGTTTTGTTTTTTTTCCGAGACAGGGTTTCTCTGTGTAGCTTTGCGCCTTTCCTGCATCTCGCTTTGTAGCCCAGGTTTGCCTTGAACTCACAGAGATCCGCCTGCCTCTGCCTCCCGAGTGCTGGGATTAAAGGTGTGCGCCACCACCGCCCGGCTCTTGTTGTCTTCTTGTTGGTCAATTTTCTGCTCCAAATAGCCTCTCTTTCCACTTTCATCACATATATTCCAATAATCACTTTTTTGTTCCCTGTCCTAAGATTTCTTCTTCCCCTTTCTACTTTCATGAGCTACACACATACAAATTTACACACACACACACACACACACACACACACACACAGTCTAGAGTAAACACATATGAGGGAAATGTATTTGTCTGAGTCTTCCTTGTTTTGCTTAATGCAACCATTTCCAGTTACATTGATTTCCTCACAAATGCCGTGATTTCATTTTTCTTTATGCCTTAATAAAGTTCCTTTGTGTATCTGTACCACATGTTCTTTGTCCATTTCTTGGTAGACATCTAGAATTGTTCCATGTATTTGGTATTGAGAACAGTACAGCAATAAACTGAACGGGCAAGTCTCTCTGTTGTAGCAGGCTTTTTCTTTTGGGACACCAACCAGCTCCCAAATCATGACACAGAGACTTATTAGTTTTGAATGCTCCCCCTAACTTAGCTCTTTTCTGGCTAGCTCTTTTAATTTAAATTTACCTGTTTCTCTATCCACCTTTTGCCTCGGGTCTTTTTACCTTTTGTACTTTCTTGTTGTCTCTATGTCTTGTTGGCTGATGGTTGCCTGGCTTCTGGCCCTGGGCATGTCCCCCTCTTTCTCTCCCCTCATTCTTCTTCTCTCATTCCTCTTTTCTTCTTTTTGAGCCTACATTTCTCCTCCTATTTATTCTCTCTGCCTGCTGGCTCCACCTAACCTTTCTCTGCTTAGCTATTGTAACACATCTTTTCATAATTAAACAAATGCAGCATGAACAAAAGTAACACACTTTACACAATTAAAGTAATATTCCACAGCATAAACAAATGTAACACATTTTTTTGCCTAGTTAAAATAATAGTCTACAACATTCTATAGTATGTTGACTTAGGGTATATACCTGAGTCATGAGATAGGTCTAGTTTTAGTGTTTTGAAGATTTTCTGTACTGATTTCCATAGTGGCTACACCAGTTTGCACTACCACCAGCAGTGTGTAAGGGTTTTATTTCCCCACATCCTTGTATTTGCTATTGTTTGTTTTCTTGATGATAGCCATCCTGATTGGGCTGAGATAGAGTGTCAATTAGTTTTAAAATGTATTTCCTGAATGGCTAAGAATGCTGAACACTAAAAAATGTTTACTGGCCAGTTTTAGTTTTTCTTTTGAGAACTGTTTATTCAGTTTATGAACCCATTTATTGATTGGATTTTGGTGTTTCCTGTTTTCTTGGTCTTTAGGGTTTTTTTTTGTTTGTTTGTTTTTTGTTTTTTTTCTGGAAACAGAGGCTTACTTTGTAGTTCTGTCTGTCCTGGAATTCAGGATGTAGACCAGGCTGGCCTCAAACTCAGAGATCTGCCTGACTTGGTCTTCTGAGTCCTAGAATTAAAGGAGTGCATCACCACACCAGGTTCTTTTAGTATTTAGCTTTATAGTTCTTTATATATCTTAGATATTAGGTACTTGTTTGATGTGTAGTTGGCAAAGATTTTGCTGCATTCTGAAGACCGTCTTCACTTTAGTGATTGTTGCCTTCTGTAATAGAGGTGCTGGTAGTGAGGTAGAGGGTCCCCAAGTTTATTCCATAGGGTAGACAAAGTTGAGTATCTGGGAAGGAGGAAAAAGTTGAATATCTGTGAAAGACAAAAGACCGAGTCACTGAGAAAGTGAAAGTAACAGCTTTATTTTGAAAAAAGCAAACTGCTTCCTTTGGGATGGGTGGGGCCCCAGAGCTGGAAGCCCTCCCCGCTTCCTCTATTGGTCCCATTCAGTACCGCCCCTGAACCAGCCCACTCTCCACAATGTCTTCTGGGAACTAGAAACCAATCTTAGCGAAACCACTTTCACTTTTCCTGTGTAGCCATGTCCTGCTACCTCTCCCTCACTTTACCACGCAGAAGCTTTTTGTGGTCATGTATATTCTCCTTTGTCAGTTCTTGGATTGTTTTCTATGCTATTAGAGCCCTTTTCAGAAAATCTTCATCTCTGACTGTATCTTCAAGTGCTTTACCTATACTTTCTCCTAGCAGTTTCAAGATTTCAGGACTTATTTTAAGGTCTTTGCGACGTTCGAGTTTGAAGTGATTTTTGTGCACCATGAAACATATGGAGTTCCCATTCTTCTCTAAGTGCAAATCAAGTTTTCCCAGTACCATTTGCTAAAGAGGCTGACTTCTCTCCATGGAAGCTTTATGACCCCTTTGTCAAAAATTGGAGTGTAGCTCTGAGCCTCTTATTTTATTGATCCTCATATATGCTGCTGTGCCAGTGCCATGCTGAACTTTAACATGGTGGCTCTGTAAGAGAATTTCAAATCAGGTATCCTGATACCTCCAGCTCTTTTTTTTCTTAGCATTGCCTACTGGGGGACAGGCTTTCTGTTGAATTTTCATGTAGACCTTTATGTTGATTTTTAGTTCTGTGAAGAATGTCACAGGGATTTTAATGGGGGGTGCATTCATTCTGTGGGCCACTTTTGGGACTATAACTATTTGACAGTGTTAATTCCACCAGTCTACGATCATGGGAGGTCTTTCTATCTTTCACTGACTTCAATTTCCTTCCTTAACGGCTCAAACTTTTCATTATATAAGGTTTTCCCCTCCTTGAAAGATTAATTCGTACTTTAAAAAAAAAAAAAGCTGTTGGGAGTAGGCTCTCTCCATGATTTCTCTTTTAAGAATTTGATTATTGACACACAGGAAAGCAACTACTTTTTAATGCTGGTTTTGTGTCCTTCTACTTTGTTGAACATGTTAATCAGGAATAAGAGCTTTCTGGTGGAGTACCTAGAGTCTTTTGAGTATTGAGTATAGTATCATGTCATCACTAAACAGGAATTCTTTGACTTTGTTTCTTTGTTTGTTTTGAGACAGGGTTTCTTTGTGTAGCCTTGGCTGTCCTGGAACTCACCCTGTAGACCAGGCTGGCCTCGAACTTAGAGATCCATCTGCTTTGACTTACCTTTTTTTTTTTTTTACATTGAAAGTTCTTTTTTTAATTATGTAATTTTATTTTATGTATGTTGGTGTGAGAGTGTCAGATCCCCTGGAACTGGAGCTACAAGTTGTGAGCTGCCATTGTGGGTGCTGGGAATTGAACCCAGTTCCTCTGGAAGAGCAGACAGTGCTCTTAACTGCTGAGCCATCTCTTCTGTCCTTTACTTACTTTTTGAGGCAGGGTCTCTGGGATCTGAGATTGGCTTAGAGCTCTCGATGGAGCTGAGAATGACTTTAAACCCCTGATCCTCTTGCTTCTACCTCCAAAGTACTGAGAAATTTTCTTTTCTTATTTGTATCTATTTTATTTCTTTCTCTTGTCTTACTCTTATAGATAAGACTTTGAAAACTGATCTGGTTAAATTTTTGTCAACTTGACACAAGCTAGAGTCATGTGAGAAGAGGAACCTCAATTGAGGACATGCCCCCATCAGATTGGCCTGTGGACAAGTCTGTGGGACATTTTCTTGATTTACGATTGATATGGGAGAGCCCAGCTCCCTGTGGGCAGTGTTCCTCTGAGGCAAGTGCTCCTGGATGGCTCACAAACAAGCCAGGAGGATTAAGGCAGTTAGCAGCACTCCTCCCCACGGCTTGCTTCTTCGGCTCCTGCATCCGGATGCTTTCCCTGCTTGAGTTCCTGCCCTGACTTCCCTCACTGATGGACTGATTCCTGAAAGTCTACGATGAAATGAATGTTCCCTTGCTCAGTTTCTTTTGTTGTGGTGTTTTATCACAACCACTATGTTAAATAAGAGCAGATTTTAGAGGAAATGCTTTCAGCATTTTCTCCACTGAGTATAATGTCAGTTATAGGTTTGGCATATTTAATTTATTATATTGAGGCATCCTTCCATTCCTGTTTTCAGGGATTTTATCATGAAGATATACTGAACTTTCCTAAAAAGCCTTTTCTACATCTTCTCAAATCCTGCATTTATATGAGTCTCTCAACTGTTCATATACCTCACTCAAAAACAAACTACAAAAATAACACAAAAAACAAAAAAACAAAACCTCAGAAACAAAATTCAGCTGTCTTTTACTTCAGCTAAACATACCTACAGAAATGTAAAATAATGCCACTTTATTCACTAAGAATTTTGTTTTGGGCCAGGCAGTGGTGACACATGCCTTCCCAGCACTCAGGAAGCAGAGGCAGGCAGATCTCTGTGAGTTCGAGGCCACCCTGGTCTACAAACGAGTTCCAGGATAGGCTCCAAAGCTACACAGAGAAACCCTGTCTCAAAAAAACAAAACAAAAGAATTTTGATTTGGAAAAAACTATTTTATAAAACATCATTCACATTAATGTGAGTTTTTGTTACCTTTTAGATGACAATACATAGTTTTTTTAATTTCTCAATTTTATTTTCTAGTCTGGTATGTATCAATAAATACAGTTCATGTACAGCAAAGCTGTTTAACATTAGCTGTAAGTTTAAACAGTTTGAAAGTATCTTGGGGGGCTGGAGAGATGGCTCAGAGGTTAAGAGCACTGACTGCTCTTTCAGAAGTCCTGAGTTCAATTCCCAGCAACCCATGGTGGCTCACAACCATCTGTAATGAGATCTGGCGCCCTCTTCTGGCCTGCAGTCATACATGCTGTATACATAATAAATAAATAAATCTTTAAAAAAAAAAGAAAGTATCTTGGAGGCTGGCTATGTAGCTCAGTTTGCATGGTGATTGCTTAGCATGTGCCAAGACATAGTTCCATCCCTAGCAAACACAAACTGGTTGTTACTCCAGCACTTGGGAGGTGCAGGAAGGAAAAAGAGTAGCTTGGAACTTAGAATTGTAAGAACTACTGATCTAAGATATACTCAGGAGTGGCATTGGCAGATTATAGTTTACTTTCTATTTCCAAATATTCTCTAAAATGGTTGTACCAATGTAAACTCTCACTTTTATTGTGTTAGAATGTCTGTCATTTACAAAATCCTTGTCAGTATTTTAGAATTATTTCAGGCCTAAATTCTGTTTATGTCTGATAGGAACCAAAGCAGGGAGTGGTGCTTTGAGTTGGCATTCCTCTGAGTACTAGTGAGATTGTGTTACTTCCCATGTATTTATTGGCCTTACAAAATTGTCTGTTATTTCATATTTTTGTTTCTATTTTTATCCATTTCTCAAGTTATCTTTTTGCATCATTTAAAAATATTTTTATTTATTATTTGACAATTTCATATGTGTATATAGGGGATTTGGATCATGTTCACCCTACACAATGTTATATCCTTTTGGTTTAATTTTGGTAGGTCATCTGCATGTGGGAATTTATTTATTTATTTATGTATTAATGTCTTCTAGATTTTACAATTCTTTGGAATATAATTTTCAGTGTATTCACTAATGACTCTCCAAATTTCATTAAATCCATTCCTAACCTTCCCTTTCACTTCTAGTTTTATAAATTTGGATGTTCATGGAGCTGGAGAGATGCTCAGCAGTTAAGAGCACTGGCTGCTCTTCCAGAGGTCCTGGATTTAATTTAATTCCTAGCACCCACGTGGCAGCATACATGCAGACAAAGCACCTGTATACATAAAAAAAAAAAAGAGAGAAAATTGGGTTTTCTCACTCCCCTTTTAGTTTGGCTGTGGGTTTGTCAATTGTTGATCTTGCTTATTTTTTCCAAAAATCAGCTCTCTGGTTGATTTTATATATTGTTCTTTTAGCTTTCATTTCTGTAGCTGAAGTTTTCCTGTGTCCTGCCTGGTCTGCGGTCAGGACTAATCTCTCTCACCCACCAATCCTGTAGTCACTCAGAGGTTTATATTAGTTATGAACTGTATGGCCATTAGCTCAGGCTTATTATTGACTAGCTTTTACACTTAAATTAACCCATAATTCTTATCTATGTTTAGCCACAAGGTTTGGTACCTTTTCTCAGTTCAGCCTTTACATCTTGCTTCCTGTGTGTCTGGCTGGCGACTCCTGACTCTGCTCTCCTCTTCCCAGCATTCTCCTCATCTGCTGGCCCAACTTATAATTTCTGGCTGGCTACTGGCCAATCAGCATTTTATTAAACCAGTGTACAAGGACATTATCCCACAGCACATTTCATTAATTTTTGCCTTGATTTTTATTATTTCTTGCTGTCTACTGCTATTTGGATTTACATTGATCTTGTTTTTCCAAGACCTTGATGTTCATCATTAGGTTATTTATTTGGGATTTGTATGATTTCTAACATATTTATTAAATTCCAGAGATTTTGAAAGTTTACTGAAATAGGTAAAACACAGGATAAATATTTTAAAAGTTTACTGGTAGATTTGATTCCTGACCTAGAAGAGGATACAAGCAAAAGAATTAAGTCGGTCAAAAACATTTTAGAACTGTGTTAGCTTTTTCCAATGGCTGTCATACATTGTGGCTTTCATTTTCATTTAATTCTAGGAATTTTTAAATGTCCTCCCTGATTTCTTCAATGACCTAACAGTCACTCATTCAGTCTCCATGTATTTATGTCATTTCTCTAGTTATTGATTTCTAGTTTTAGTCCCCTATAATCCTATAAGATAAAAAAGATTGGATTCTTTTGTATTAAGATTTGCTTTGTAATGTAGAATGTGTCTAGTGAAAGTACATGGACTGCTGAAATGAGGGTATATTCTGTACCTGTGGGATGAAATATTCTCTCTATATAGCTGCTAAATCTGTTTGTTCTACAGAATGTTTTTTGATTGATTGATTGATTATGTTTAGTTTGAATGAAAGTGGGGTAGTGAAGTCATCTGATGTTTTTGTACATAATTGTTTGCTTTATGAAATTAGGAGCCTTGTTTCATGCATATGTATTTACTATTGCTTTATCTTCTTGATGAATGATTCCCTTTATTAATAAATAGTGGACTTCTTTATATTTTTGGAATAGTTTTGATTTGAAGTTGACCTTATCACATCTTAGAATAGATTCCAGCTTGGTTTTGCTTCCATTAATTTGATAGATTGCCTTCCCTCCTTTGACCCTCAGAAGTCAGTCAGGCAGTCAGTATCTCTTTTTTGGCGAGCTGAGCCCATTGCATGAAAGTTATTATGGTGAAATGTTTAGTAGTTTTTAAAATGTTGTTGGCTGTTTTTCTGGTTGGTTGAATTTTTGTTGGATCTCTTCTATCTCAGTTATTAGTGCTGGGAGTTTGCTGGTTTACTGTGTTGGGACATGATGGATTCTTTCCTGACTTTCCTTTGTTCATCTATTATTCTCATGAAATTTATTGATTTCTGTAATCTTGTGATTAATGCTGTCTTTCTTCTTCTGTGTATATTATTCTCTTATCTTCTGCAGCACTGGCTTGAGAGTCATAAACTACCTTAGCAAAAAAAAGATAGTTTTGTTGGATAAAGCAATATTGGTGGGTAGGTATTTACTTTCAGGGTTTGAACTACATGGTTCCTTACTCTCATGGATCTTAGGGGTTTTGTTGAGCGAACCGAGGTCTGACTTCATAAGTGAGTTGGCTTTTTTCCTTTACAACTTTTAATGTTTGTTTGCTTTGCATTTTTGGCAGCTTGATTGTATTATTTTGTTTGCATGTACTTAGGGGTCTGCATATTTGAATGTCTCTCTCTACATTTGGAATTTTTTCTGCTATAATTTCATTCAATAGAGTCTCTACGTCATTAGCATTTCTCTTAGCTCCTTCTAGATCATGGATTCTTTGGTCTTCTGGCTAAATCTCAGAATTCTTCAGTGTTGTCATCACATTCATTCATTTACACACTATTTATTTATTTATTTATTTATTTAGGTTTTTCGAGACAGGATTTCTCTGTGTAGCTTTGTGCCTTTCCTGGATCTCTCTCTGTAGACCAGGCTGGCCTCAACCTCACGGAGATCTGACTGCCTCTGCCTCCCGAGTGCTGGGATTAAAGGCATGTGACACCGACGCCCAGCTTGTATTTATCTTTTTACTTCCATGTGTACATGTTCATGCCATGACATACATGTGAAGGTCAGAAGGCAACTTGCAGGAGTCAATTTTCTTTTTTCACCATGCACGTCCCAGGGATTGAACTCAGGTCAATGGCTTGGCAGCAAGCACCTTTACCCACTGAGCCATTTTGTTGACTCATTTACTTTCTATCTTCTTGATGTCTGAATATATTCATCAACCTTGCTCTTCTGTTGTGGAATATTATTTTAAGAAGTGTTACATTTAATTATGCTTTGGAACATTTGTTGAACAATACAAAGATGTGTTGCATTCTTTTATGTTGCATTTGTTTAACTCTGTGAAGCTGTGTTACTTTGCCTGCCTAAAACACCTGATGGTCTAATAAAGAGCTGAATGGCCAATAGTGAGACAGGAGAAAGGATAGGTGGGACTGGCAGGCAGAGAGAATGAATAGGAGAAGAAATCTGGGAGAAGAAACGAGAGAGGAGGGAGGAGGACTTCAGAGGCCAGCCACCCAGCCACCAGCCACCAGACACCAGACACCCAGACACCCAGCCACCAGCCACCCAGCCACCAGCCACCAGACACCCAGCCACCCAGCCACCAGACACCCAGCCACCAGACACCCAGCCACTCAGCCACCCAGCTACCCAGCCACCAGACACCCAGCCACCCAGCCACCCAGCCACCAGCCACCAGCCACCCAGCCAGACACGTAATAAGAAGGAAAGAAAAGGTATACAGAAAGAGAGAAAGATAAAAGCCCCAAGGCCAAAGATAGGATAATATAAGTTATGAAAAGCTGGCTATAAACAAGTGAAGATAAGGCCAGGCATATATAATTAAGAATAAGACTCCATGGATTTATTTGGGAGCTGGGTGGTGGGCCCCACAAAAGAGCTAAAGAGTAAAAAGAGCAAAAACAACCAACAACACTCTTCATCTCTTTTGCCTTGTGTGGTCTATAAGTAATGATTCCCACTGTGGTTTTATTTGATGTATTGATTATTCATTTCCAACATTTCTCAATTTTATCACTATATTATTGACTTTTTCATCCACACTGCTGATTTTCTCAACTATTTTGCTGGATTTCCCCCTCTATATTATTGCCTTTTCTCTCCAGGTCTTGGATTGAATTCATCTTCTTGTTTGTATCCTCTTTTTAGTCAGTGATCATTTTTGTAAATTTATTTCTTTTTATTTACATTGGTGTTTTGCCTTTATGTTCCTCTGTATGAGGGTATTAGGTCCGCTAGTACTGGGGTTACAGACAGTTGTGAGTTGTCATGTGGGTCCTGGGAATTGAACCCCAGTCCTCTGGAAGAACAGTTAGTACTCTTAACCTCTGAGCCATCTTTCCAGCCCTATAGTGATCACACCATTTTTACCAGTATAGTTTGAATTCTGTATTAGATATTGCATCGTCCAGTAGCTGAGGAGCTCTAGGTTGTTTGTTTGTTTGTTTTCTGAAGAGTCAAGTGGTTTTGCTGGTTCATATTTCTTTTGTTGTTGTTGTTGTTGTTGTTTTGTTTTTGAGACAGTTCTGGCTGCCGTGGAACTCACTCTGTAGACCAGGCTGGCATTGAACTCATAGAGATCTCCCTGCTTCTGCCTCTGGGAGTGCTGGGATTAAAGGTGTGCGCCACTACCACCAGGCCTAGCAACGTACTCCTGAAGGCTCAATCCCACAATTCTACTAAGACAGTAGAACACAGAGGGCACACATCAAACCATCCCAGACTTAGCAATATACATAATATCAACTAACTGTCATCAATACATCAGAAATGACCAAAACAAGGAAAAGGCAAACTACTATATAATGTGATGTTCAGCTAAAGGCTTGTTGTAAAATATTATTTGAAGATGTGATACATTTGTTTATGCTGTGGAACATTTGTTTAATGATACAAAAATGTGTTACATTCTTTTATGTTGCATTTATTTAACTCTGTGAAGCTGTGTTACTTTGCCTGTCTAAAACACCTGATGGTCTAACAAAGAGCTGAATGGCCAATAGCAAAGCAGGAGAAAGGATAGGTGGGGCTGGCAGGCAGAGAGAATAAATAGAAGGAGAAATCTGGGAGGAAAAAAAGAAAGAGCAAGAGAACAAGGAGAGCCACCCAGCCAGCCATGGAGTAAGAGTGAAACTAAGAAGTACAGAAGTAAGAAAAGGAAAAAGCCCAGAGGCAAAAGATAAATGGGTTAATTTAAAGTGAAGGGAAGCCAGCAAGAAACAAACCAAGCTATGGCTGAGCATTTATAAGTCATAATAAGTCTCTGTGTGTGATTCATTTGGGAGTTGGGTGGCAGCCCCCCAAAAAAGCTAAGAGTAAACAACAACAACAAAGTCTACTTAGTTTATGTGTGTGGATGGTGTATTAATGAAGAGTCAGGAGAGGGTAGAAATAGAAGAAAATCTAAGTAAAAGGCAAGAAGAGTAATAATAGTAATAATAATAATGGCAGAATATATTGTTGTGGAGAGAATAATGAGAGAGCAAGATATTAGGAAGAGAAAAAGCAAAAGACATACACAAAGAGGATTTCTCAATAAAAAATTTAGAGTAAAATTAGATCAATGTGAGACAGAGAATAAATATGAGTGTTTTTTAAAAACTAAGCAAGTCAAGCACTACTACTAGGAAGAAACAACATGAAACCAGAGGAAGAAGAGGAGGAGGAGGAGGAGGAGAAGAAGAGGAAGAGGAAAACAAAGATTACTCCATAATGAAAAAAATGTATAAATAAAGGTGAATGTATGTTGAAAACAGCTAATTGGTGAAAGCATACTTTTTTCCCCTCTTTTTCTCTTCTGGAACTCACTTGGTAGACCAGGCTGGCCTCGAACTCACAGAGGTCCACCTGGCTCTGCCTCCCGAGTGCTGGGATTAAAGGCATGCGCCCCACTGCCCAGCTAAAAGCATACTTTTAAGTATACCGAAGTGGAATAAAAAGAAAAGAGAGAGGCAAAAAGATAGAAAAAGAAAAACTGACTGAATTTTGGAGCGGCTTCTTTCTGAGTCTTTAAAAAATGCATAGGGAATTGAACTTGGGAACCCTTGCTTTTTGTATGGTTTAGGTTAATGTTGAGACTGGATTAGATAAACAGATGCCCAATGTCTGTCAAATTTATCTTCACTTTACTGGCTTTCCATCTGTGTGCTGCAGTGCCCTCTGCTGGTCACATATAGCTTTGCATCCTGTGGGCCGGTTAGACTAGCTCACCCTCCTGAGATTTTCCAGATCATATCCCATAGGTGGCTAATGTTCTAGCCGTGGGGTGTGTCCCAATTGAATTTGGAGTGAAGGGAGCAAACGTGGCACTGAGATACGTACAGGTGGAGGACCTGTCTTCATACTTTCAAGGCCCCGCGAGTATTAATCACTCCGCTGGAGGGATGCCATTGTGGACGCTATATATAACCCTGGAATTTCAGTGTTCTTGGGCTCTACAGTAGTGAGGGACAGACAAGTGGGTCTAGAGTTTGACCCATTTGCTGACTTCAGATTAAGCTATCAAACTCCAATGTTATTCTTATTTGAGATCTGCTGCTCCTGTCCACCAACAAGGCTATCTTTCCTTATGTACTTTTCTTTCTTTTTTGTTTTGTTTTGTTTTGTTTTGTTTTTTTGAGACAGGGTTTCTCTGAGTAGCCCTGGCTGTCCTGGATCTCGCTCTGCAGACCAGGCTGGCCTCGAACTCACAGAGATCGTCTGCCTCTGCCTCCCGAGTGCTGGCCAGCCTGGGGTACCAAGTGAGTTCCAGGAAAGGCACAAAGCTACACAGAGAAACCCTGTCTCGAAAAACCAAAAATAAAAAGAGTGCGGCACCACCCGGCTCCTTATATACTTTTCTTGAGCAGAGCCTATCAGCGTCTATCCCTGTGGCACTTGACTGCCACCCAGGCCTTTTTTTTTTTTTTTTTGCTAGTTTGTTTCAAAAATTCATACAACATATTCTGATCAGGGTTTCCCCTCTCCCACCTCCTCCCGGATCCTCCCTACCTCCCCACTTATCCAACTTTACAAATTTTCTTTCTCTCTTTAGAACCAAATAGGCAAATAAAACAAACAAACCAGAATTTTTTTAAAAAGCACAAGAAACATACACACACCAAAACCAAAACCAACCAAACAAAAGCAGAAACCACAATATACATTAAAAATACCTGGCCTTCTATATGATTTTCTTACCCATGCATGTTCACCATTTTCAGCCTCACAGACAACCTTTCTTTCTTTCTTTCTTTCTTTCTCTCTCTCTCTCTCTCTCTCTCTCTCTCTCTCTCTCTCTCTCTCTCTCTCTTGGTTTTTGTTTGTTTGTTTGTTTGTTTTTGTTTTTTGAGACAAGGTTTCTCTGTGTAGCTTTGCGCCTTTCCTGGAACTCACTTGGTAGCCCAGGCTGGCCTCGAACTCACAGAGATCTGCCTGGCTCTGCCTCCCGAGTGCTGGGATTAAAGGCGTGTGCCACCACTGCCCGGCAGATCACATAATTTTACTTGGGTAAAATTCCTCAACGTGCTGCATTTGAGCATTGCCCACAGAGACTTGTATGATTTAACTGTGGACACATATTTATCCGCTTGTATAACGAATGGTATGTAGGCAAAGTGACTTTGTTCCGTTTCTCAGGTGTGTCCTTCTCTCACTTTAAAGCCTTGATGCATGCTGTTATCTCTTTTTGTTGGACAATCGTCAACTCTTTAGTCATACTTAGTATCTCATCTTGACTCTCCATTTGTCAGACGTTGTCTCTGATCACTTAATCCAATAGGCTCTTGTCCTTTTCCTTAAGAAAATTTAGGAGAGTTCCTCATTATTCATTGTGGGTTTATTTATTTCAGATCTAGTCCACAGGAATCTGTGAATACTAGGAATACAGAGGTCCCATGTGTAATCTTACCCCTCCCTGCCCAAGAGGTAGCATAGTGTTTGACTCAAAGTAGTCCAAGAAACATGTGCCAAATGATTGGTTTCCCTCCCTTTAGATGACTTGTTGAAAAGCACAGTTATCCCCCGGTGAGTTCAGAATGAGAGTCAAGGAGTCTTATAGCTTAAATGATAGTAGCACTCATAAGGAAAAAGTTTGGAAAAGATATGTACAGGGGGCTGGAGGGAGGGCGCCATAACTAAATGCACTTTTTGCTTTTACAGGGGACCTGGATTCACTTCCCAGAACCCACATGGCAGCTCACAACCAACCACAGTTCCAGATAAGGGGCATCCAATTCTGCCTTCTGACTTCCATAGGCACCAGGCACGCAGGCAAAATACTTATACACACAAAATATGATCTATGTAAAATAGAAAAGGCATACATGCATAGACTAATAAAGCTTCAAGCTAGGTGGTTCCGTTGTGTTTTCCTGATTTGTATTTAAAACCAAGACTTTCATCAAGGATTTAGGACAAGTTTTTTTTTTTTTTTAATTATTGTCTATACTTGAATGCTTAAAATATCTACATTTAAAGCAAATAACATCCTATAGAGAGTTATTTTTCTCATGTGGGTTTGGATGTTTGTTACTTAGAACTCTGAAAGCATTTTCCCATGGTGCACTGTCATAGACAATGCTTACTTTCTTATGGCTAGCTCATGCTTTATCTATCATTCATCTTCAGAATGTAAATTGTGCGTTACTCTTTGCTGAGAAATGTTTGAGCCCCTTGGATACAAGAAACAAAAATAAAAATTCTGTCCGTGTGGATCTTATCTTCACATGACCAAAGAGTAAAGAAGTGAGAGATAAAGAACAGCAAATTTTGACATATGGTACAGTGAAAAACAAATCAGGATATAAGAAGGTGGTGCACGCCTTTAATCCCAGCACTCAGGAAGCAGAGGCAGGCGGATCTCTGTGAGTTTGAGGCCAGCCTGCTCTACAAGGACAGCCAGGACAGTTACACAGAGAAACCCTGTCTCAAGAAAGAAAAAAAAAAGAAATGAGGGCAGGGCATTGCAATAATAGTCTAATTATGACTAGCATTTCCATAATTCCATACCATTGCCTAAAAATGACTTAGACTGGGTGTTATTTATAGAGTGGAGGTACAAGGAAAGACTTTCAACTGGTAAATTTTTATCAAGAACCACACTTTTCCCCCCATAGTAGTGGCAAGTAGAGACATGCTCAGTCTCTAAGGGATTGACAAGCTACTGTAAGCCTGAGACAAGGTTCCCAAAAAGGACATGGCTAGTGGAGGCGAGAGGCTGAGAGAAGTGTCGGAGACTCCAAGAAGACAGAAATGAGAAGCCAAGAAGCAAAACACACCTCTTGCTGATGATATAGATGACTGCTAATAGCCAGTTCCCACTGTTCGGTTATTGTGCTGAGGATGGAAGCCAGGGCATCCTCAAACATGCTAGACAAATATTTCAGCACTGAGCAACATCTCTAGGCCATGATGACCAGGACTGAAACAAGATGTTGTTAAAACTCATACGTGCTTTGTTACATAGCTATCGAACAAAGACATGTCTTAGAAAAATTATATTTGAACTTGCTAGAATTATAAATGATATTTTCATATCTCAAAATGCATCAACAATAGACATAGTAACAGGACTGATGAGGATGAAAATAGCATAGCCAGGTCTGCACAGTGGTGTAAGTCCAGCTATCAGAGGCAGGTGGATCTCTGAGTTTGAAGCCAGCATGGCGTCCAGATAGTGAGTCCCAGGTCAGCTGGGGGTCCATAACAAATCCCTGTTTGTTTGTTTTTTTAAAGATGTATACAGTGTTCCGCATGCATGTATGTCTGCAGGCCAGAAGAGGGCAGCAGATCTCATTACAGATGTCTGTGAGCCACCATGTGGTTCCTGGGAATTGAACTCAGGACCTCTGGAAAAGCAGCCAGTGCTCTTAACCACTGAGCCATCTCTCCAGCCCCACAAGTCCCTGTTTTTTATTTGTTTTTGTTTTTGTTTCGGAGAGAAATAATATAGCCATATAGGTAAGGAAATAGTAACATACAGATACAAGTAACACTAAGACTGACTGAGTCATCATGCTGTATTTATATATTTATTCATATACACATACACACAGTGCTTTGATATGCACCCATAGGCTTGTGTATTTGAATGTTTAGTTCCTAGCAAATGGACTATTTAGGAAAGATTGGGAGGTGTGACCTTGTTGGAGAAAATGTCTCCCTCTCTTTCTGCCTCCTGCCTACAGATCAGGTTATAAGCTCTCAGCTATTGCTCCAGGCCTGACTGCCTGCTTGCTGCCACTGTCCCTGCCATGATTGTCATGGACTCCCTCTAAGAAACTGTAAAGCAGACCCTAATTAAAAACTTTATTTTATAACTTGCCTTGGTCATGGTGATTCTTCAAAGCAATAGAGAAGTAACTAAGGCAGAAAATATATATTCATTGATATATACACATACATTTATTTTATTTGTTTTATTTTATTTGGGGGGGGGGCAAGTCAAGACAGGGTTTCTCTCTGTAGCTCTGGCTGTCCTGGAACTCACTCTGTAGACCAGGCTGGCCTCAAACTCAGAGATCCATCTGCCTTTTCCTGTGGAGTGCTGGGATTAAAGGCATGTGCCACCACTGCCTCGCCTTTTTATATAAAACAATAATTAAAGAAGGACCATGAATTTGAAAGAGAGCATGGGGGATAAGGGAAAGATTAAAAAGAGGAGGGTTGGGGATTTAGCTCAGTGGTAGAGCACTTGCCTAGCAAGTGCAAGGCCCTGGGTTCAATCCTCAGCTAAAAACAAAACAAAACAAAACAAAACAAACAAAAAAACAAAACAAAACAAAAAACAAAAAAGTGGAGGTGGTAAAAAGATATAAATACAATATAAGTATATAGAAGCTTAAAAATAAATTTCATTTAGGCCAGGCAGTGGTGGTGCACACTTTTAATCCCAGCACTTGGGAGGCAGAGGCAGGTGGATCTCTGTGAGTTCAAGGCCAGCCAGCCAGGTCTACAGAGCAAGTTCCAGGACAGGTACCAGAACTATACAGAGAAATCCTATCTCGAAAAACAACAAAATAAATAGATAGATAGATAGATAGATAGATAGATAGATGATAGATAGATAACTTTAATAAAAGTTACATAAAGCAACAACAAGGAGAAAGACAAATCCACATGTGTAAAACTGAGACTTCACTATTCTTTCTCAGTAATGAGTAACACAAGTAGAATGAAATTCATTGAGAATGTAGGAGAGGTACTGGTCACTTACAACTCTCTGTAACTCCAGTTTCAAGTGATCTGACCCCGTTTTGTCACCTCCTCCTCAGGCACCAGCCACACACGTGGTATACATACATATATGCATACACATAAAATTTTTCAAAATATAGGAATTCTGGGGCTAGAGAAATGGTTCAGTGATTAAGAACACAAATTTGGTTCTCAGCACCCACAGTGGGTAGTTCATAACCACCTGTAACTCCAGCTCCAGAAGATCTGACAACCCCTTCTGGCCTTCATAGGCACTGCACTCAGATGCACATGCATACACAGAGACAAACATGTACACTTAATTTAAAATCAAATGCATGGAGTATCATTCATGTCACAAATGACAGGATCTCCTTTTGAAAGTTGAATAATATTCCATTGTGTATGTATGTCACTTTCCTTTTTCCATTTACAAGTCCATGGACACCAAGTTGGTTCCAGATCTTGGCTATTATGAATTCTGATGCAATGAACACGAGAGTGTGACATGCTTATTTTGAAATGATACATTTTCAGAGAGGCCTGTGATGGCACACACCTTTAATCCCAGCACTGGGGAGGCAGAGGCAGGTGGATCTCTGTGAGTTTGAGGCCAGCCTGGGCTACAGAGCAAGTTCCAGGACAGCCAGGGCTGTTATACGGAGAAACCCCATCTCGAAAGAAAGAAAGAAAGGAAGGAAGGAAGGAAGGAAGGAAGGAAGGAAGAAAGAAAGAAAGAAAGAAAGAAAGAAAGAAAGAAAGAAAGAAAGAAAGAAAGAAAGAAAGAAATAGAAATGAGGGGGACTAGAGAGATGGCTTAGTGGTTAAGAGCACTGACTTCTCTTCCAGAGGACCTGGGTTCAATACTGAGCACCTACATGACAGCTCACAACTGCCTTTAACTCCAGTTCCAGGGGATCGGACTCCTTCACACCATTGCACATAAAATAAAGTGAAATAAATTTAAAAAAAAATAGAAATGATACATTTTGGGTTTTTTTTTCTGTGCTAGGAATTTAATTAAACCCAGTGACTTGTACAATCTAAGCAAGTGATCCACCACTAAGCTACATCTCCAGCTCATACAGCTTATTTTGTGTCCATTATGCAGCAACAAAGTTGTTCCTGAAAAATACTATAAAAGAATAAGAGTAGTGAGCACTCTGGAGAGTCTCACTCCCTGAGGGATCTTGTAGGAGAAGGCAGTATTAGAGTTCCCCAAGAGGAAAGTGTGTGTCTTGAAAGCAAAACATTTTGTCATACTAATGTGATTTTCTTGTAGAAATATTTATCTTGAAATTTCAAATAACGTAAAAGGAGATGACATTTTTAGATGTATCTGAAGAGAAACATAGATCTGTAAAAATTATAATGTTATTTTTAATGTCAAAAACCTTTCTTAACGTCTCCATTCCTTTTAGATTCATAAGCATTTTAGTTTTATTTTTTGTTACATGTATTTATTTATGTGTGTGTTTATGCACACATGCACAGCTCTTATGTGGGGATCAGAGGACAACTGTCGGAAGTCAGTTCTCTTGTTCTTCCACGTGGGTCCAGGGATTGAATTCTGGTCAACAGGCTTGGTGGCAGACTCCTTTAGCCAACAGCCAGCTCCTTGGTCCTCATATGCATTTATAAAAGTCCAACAATTGGGTCCAGTACAAAATGAAAGAAGAAACAATAAATCTTGTGCCCCTTTCACAACTTAATCTTCACCTTACAGGTTACCATCATTAATAGTGTCTTATGAAATTATATCCCCAAGTTATGTACAATATTCAAGTTAGAAGGGAGAGGGTTTTTTTTTTTTTCCATTTTGTTTTGACACAAAGCACAGAGTCTGAAACAAATGGATCTGTATTCTCTTTAACAGCCACATGTTATTGCTCTGACTGCTATACCTCCACTTAATTTAACCAGACCTTCCTTCCTGAAGATTTCAGTTGTTGACAGTTGTTAGGCATTTCACCACTGCTGTGAGCATTCTTAATCCTGGCTGTTCTTCAAGGCACGTATTTGTAGAGAATCATTTAAGAAGTCGTTGAGAAAGTCAGGAAGCTAGTGGAACAGGGTAGTATGAGTGTGATTAGCCGCCTGGACCTCGAACCTTGGAGATTGCAGGGATTTACTGCCTTTGTTTCATCACACCCTCCTGAATACGGGAAGTGCATTCTTCCATTGTGAGTGAGGCTGGCCACTGGAAAATGTTTTACTGGGTGTTTGTATTTCTTTAAAGAAGCATTTTGCTAACGTGAACCAAAAAGTGAGTGTGTGTGCACACGTGCCCCTTTAGGGGAGGCCAGCTAGTAGAGTAAATGAAATACACTTTCATGTCACTTATACTTCAAAGCAAATCCAACTTTTCTCTTACCCATGTAAGTGCTTAAATCACTGAAAAGCAGGACAATAGAAACACGCTTTTCTGTCATTTAAGAAAAAATAGGCCTGTAATGTGCCACGGGCAGTCAAACATACGATGAGAATTAAGATTTTCAGAGGGATAGAAAGGATGGTTTGTTTCTTTCTTTGGCTAAAAGGTTATGACCTGCCGTGCACCACATGACCTGTCAAGACCTACTGACTGCCTCCTCCCCCAATTATCCTGTGGAAAATGGACCTCACTTGCTCTTCCTCCCTCTTGCCTTCATCTGCTGCTCCTGCATCCTTATCCCTACTAAAGGCCAAGGTGGAAATCGGAGGCTCACCACCAGTTCTTTCTCTGCCCCACACAGCTGCTACCAGTTCCTCACGCTTCTCTCTGAGTCTCCGTGAGGAAGAACAAGGTCGTTTGTGATGAAGTGCCCAGTCAGAAAAAGTGGCAGAGTTTGCTCCATCCCTAACAGCTACCACAAACCCACAACAACAGTCTCCTGCGGAATGAAAGCAGTTTGCCCTCTTCTCACGGATTTACTGCTTCCCACACTCCCCTGCTCAGGCTTCTGCCTTGCTTGTTAAACTGTCTACCTGAAGGCATTGGTGGAGAAGATGTTGCCCCATTCAGTAGGCAGGAAGAATGGAGTTGTCCATGTGGAACACATTCATTGAAAAAAAAATCCCCTAATCTTTTTCCTTTATAAATGGAAAGGATGGGGACAACTTCTCTTCTTACATGTCAGTATTGTTGTTTGCAACTTTGCTCATGGAGAAAAATTCGATGGAATGCTCTCAGAGTGCTTTTGCAAGGGAGGTCATAGCCCAGGCAAAGCAGAGTGTCTCAATGGTGGTGGGAAGTGAAATAAAAGTCTATGATCACCACCCCCTGACCTACTTGTAGGTCATCAGTATCTACCCTACCATGAATCTGATTCCTGGCCTGTGACTTCCACCACCTTCTGTAGGTGGAAATGTAGAAGCTACTAATTCACTTCACACTGTCTATTATCCTCAGCAATAATTAAGAACATAAATGGTCCACTTCTAAAAAGAATATTATCCATTGAAAAAGGAAATATTATGAGGTTTGGATGAGGTGCTGCTTCAGATTATCTTTCTCACTACTTTAAGAGGGTCGAATTACCTCTATAGTTTAACAGCCCTGGAAAACATGCGTTTAGTAATAATCATAAGCTCTTCTGGGGAAGATACAAATAGGATTGCTTCTGGTGTGTGTGTGTGTGTGTGTGTGTGTGTGTGTGTGTGTGTAATGTGCATTATTTCCTTTGACACAAAGGGAGAGCTATCATTAATATTTGGCAATTTGAATATAATTTTTAAATGTGTTTAAACTCTCCAACATTTCCCAGTCATCAAAAGAAAAAAAAACCTATTCAGTATTGAGGTGTGTCCATTCAAGCAACTTAGTTGCTCATTACTTGTCTGGGTTACTATATTTTAAGACATTAAACAAACGGAAAGTACTTTTTTAAGATTTATTTTATTTATTTATTATATACACAGAAGAGGGTGCCAGATCTCATTACAGATGGTTATGAGCCACCATGTGGGTGCTGGGAATTGAACTCAGGACCTTTGGAAGAGCAGTCAGCACTCTTAACCTCTGAGCCATCTCTCCAGCCCGGAAGATGTAATATATGTGTATGTACACGTATTTCCATAGGCTATTTCTTTTTAAAATTTATTTATTTTGAAACAGGGTTTCTCTGTGTAACAGCCCTGGCTAGCCTGGAACTATGTAGACCAGGCTGGCCTACAACTCACAGAGATCCACCAGCCTCTGCCTCCAGAATGTTGGGTTTAAAGGAGTATGCCACCATGCATGGTGGAAAGCCCTTTTTATTTATTATTTAAAAATTTTCATTGCATTTACTTGAGAGAGAGACTATGGTACACTTGTGGAGGCCACAACTCTTTGGGGACACAGTTGTCTCTTTCTTCCATGCAGATCCCAGGACTAGAACTCAAGTTATCAGGCTCGGTGCTGCTTATCCAGTAAGCCACCAATCTTGCAGGCCCCTAAAATTACGAATTAGCTAATTAATTAATTAGTTAATTAATCTTTGGTGGTGCTAGAGATTGAACCCAGGTGACTCTAGTGAATAGGCAAAGGTTCTGTGACCAAACCGCATGCCAAGCCCCTAAAGTACTTTTTATATGGGAAAAGTGCTTTCCCTCCTTACCACACACACATGCTTCCATTCTTCAGAAGTAAATACGCAGCAACATCTCAAGAATACTTTTAGAAATAGCCTATGGAGGGGCTGGAGAGATGGTTCAATGGTTAGGAGCACTTAAACCTGGGTTCAATTCCTAGCACCCATGTGGTGACTTACAACTGCCTGTCACTCTATTTCTGGGGCATATGATATGCTCTTCTGTTCTAGGAGGGCATGGCATACATGCATGTGGTGTGCTAACATACATTCAAGCAAAAACTGATATGCACAAAATCAAAATAAATACATCTTTAAAAAGAAATAGCCTGGGGTTGGAGAGATGGCTCAGAGGTTAAGAGCACTGACTGCTCTTCCAGTGGTCCTGAGTTCAATTCCCAGCAACCACATGGTGGCTCACAACCATCTGTAATGAGATCTGGCATCCTCTTCTGTATACATAATAAATAAATAAATCTTAAAAAACAAAAAAAAAAGAAGGCAGAGCTGATGGTCTGCGGTAGCACACACCTTTAAAAAAAAAAGAAATAGCCTATGGAAATTTGTGTACATACACATATATAACACTCCATTCTTTAAATAAATGATAGTATTATTCATATTTTCCACATGATTTTCACTTGTTATATCTTGGGGGTTGTTAAACAGTAATAGATAGATGCTATTATATTTATTACATGCAGATGTACATATATATCTTTATTTTGAACTAAACCATAGTTTCCATGGTATAGATATGAACCAATTCTCATTTTAGATATTTAGATCATTTCTGGTTTTTATTACAAGGAATACTATCAACTTTCTCCTGTGCCTTTACAGGGGAGTCTGTAAAAGACATCGAAGTGAAGAAAATGTCACTGACTCCCCAGATTTAGGAGCCACCAATACCTCACAGGCAACATTCTTTCTTCCATATGGGTGCACTGTCTTTGCTCCATTATTCTGAGGCAAGTTTCTTTCTTAAATATTTCATAATATACGCCCCCGAAGAAAAGAACTCTTTTTAAAAGTCATGAGGTTGTAGAGATGGCTCAGTGATTAAGAGTACATGCTGGGGACTGGAGAGTTGGCTCAGTGGTTAAGAGCACTGGCTGCTCTTCAAGAGGACCCAGGTTCACTTCCCATGTGCCTACATGGCAGCTCATAACTGTCTGTAACTCCAGCTTCAGGGAATCTGACATCCTCACATAGACATACATGCAGGCAAAACACTGATGCGTATACAATAAAAATAAATTATATTTAAAAAAAAGAGTACATGCTGATCTTCCAGAGGGCCCAAGTTCAGTTCCCAGTATGCATATTCAGTGGCTCACAAGTGACTTTATCTCCAGCTCCGGGGGGACCTGACACCCTTTTCTGGCTTCCAAGGGCACCTACACACATGTGGCATTCACACACACATACACACACACACACACACACACACACACACACACACACACACAAATAAAAATAAAAATTGTAAAAATGAACGTTACTATACATTAAAGTTTAAAAAGAATTTCTTATTCTCATCGCAGTCTTTAATCCTAGCACTAGGGAGGCAGGGGTGTCTCTGCGAGTTTCAATCAGCCAGGGCTACATAGTGAGACCTTATCTCAACAACAGACCCCAAACCAAAAAAGGATATCAATGATATCCTGTGCCTTCTGGATTCGTATGAGCCTTCTGGACTATTGTTAAAATCATATTTGTTATACTCAGATTTATTAAATAACAAATTTGTTAAACAACAGATTTCAAGTAAGACTGACACATTACATGTGGCTGACATGTAATTTCTGAACTCCTTTTCTTCCTTGCAAGATTTGGGCTGTTGAAACTGTGTTGTTCGCCTTCTGGTTTCACACACCCAGTTTTGCTGACTGCATTCCGAGGTGTTTAAGGTGTTCTCCTTTTTCCCTGTCTATGATGCAAACTGGTGCTTTGGTCTCTTGGGTGTTGGAGAGATTAGATGTTATGCAGCTCCCTTTAGGCGAGGCTTGGAATCCTTATGTCCAGATTGATAGGCGTGTACCCAGAGAAGAAATCCCTCAAAGTGTATTTTTCCATTCTATATTGTATTCTGATTAGTGTTGCCAAATTATAAAACCGCTCTTCACGTACATCCTGCTATGTTTACATCCCACCTGAAATAAATGAGACCTTGGGTTTTCCACTGGTCTTCTGAAGCTCTTTCAGACTTTGCTGATCTGATACCTGAAAAAGTGTTACCTTGCCAAGTGCTAATACCATTTATATTTGACTGGAACTAGATTTCCTGTTGCTGTATAACAATTCCTTCCTTTTCTATTTCATATGGGTGTAACATTGCAGGACCAAATTCTCTTAAACTATAGTAACAACCCAAGCACCCACACAAGCTAAATCAATGGACACATGTGAAGTGTCTGTGGAAACTTAATGTGAAGGCACATGGGCCATACTCCTGCTTCTGCTTGTGAGTGCAAGTGGAGGTCAAAGACATCTTGCCTTCATAACCAGAAAATGGATGGGTCACCTCATTTTCCAAGTCCGTGTCTAGAGCATTAGCTCTGTGCCAAGCATCTGGAAGGGCCATGGATAGATAAATGCTGTGGATGTTGGACTAGGAGTTCACAGTCCAGTAAGGGAGGCAGTGCATTTAATCACAGTGTAGTTAAAATTTAGAGGAGGGGAGAGGTCACATCAGTTGGAGGGATCAAGAGTGGTGTTTTCCAAAGAGCCTTGGAGAATGGATAACATTCCAGATAACAGGAAGGGCAGAAGCCAAGGCTGGAGATGAAGAAAGTCCAACTCAAGTAATCCTGAGAAAGCCACTTTAGATAAAGGACTTGTGATTACATGTAAAGAGACCACAGAGCTGGACAGCATTTAGAAAGCCATGGTTATTTATGACATATAACACTTTGAATATTGAAGAGGAAATAATTGTTACTTCTATAAAAAGTGAAAAGTTCAAATACAGTTGTTGATGGTTTTTTGAAGTAGTATCACTTGGAATGGATCTTCCTAATAGCACTCAATACAGTGTGATACAATGTGTTTTACACACACACACACACACACACACACACACACACACACATTTTAATAACTTTAAAAGATTTATTTCATTTGCATGTGTATGAATGTTCTGCTAGCATGTATGTACATGTATCATGTTTATGCGTGTCCACAGAGGCCACAAGAAGACTTTGGATTCCCTGGAACAGGAGTTATGGATGGTTGTGAGCTACCATGTGGGTACTGGGGATGAACCTGGATCCTCTGTGAGAGCAAAAAGTATTCTTTTTTAAAAAAAAGTTTTACTAAGAATTTTTTTATTCATTTTACATACCAATCAAAGATCCCCCTCTTCCCATCTCCTGCCCCTCTAGCCTTCCCCTCCCAACCCACCGCCCATTCCCTCCTATAAGAAGACAAGACCTCCCATGGGGAGGTACATTTAGTAGAGGCAGGTCCAAGCCCCTCATCCTGTATCAGGGCTGTGTGAGGTGTCCTACCATAGGTAATGGGTTCCAAAAAGCCAGATCACGCACCAGGGATAGATCCTGATCCCACTGCCAGGGGGCCCCTTAAGCAAATCAAGCTACACAACTGTCTTACCATGCAGAAGGCCTAGTCCAGTTCCATGCAGGCTCCACAGGTGTTGATCTAAATTTCATGAGTTCCCACTAGTTTGGTTTGGTTGTCTCTGTAGGTTTCCCCATCACGATCTTGATGCCCTAGCAACAAGTATTCATAACCACTAAGCCAACTCTTCAGCCTGGAACTCACTCTGTAGACCAGGCTGGCCTCAAACTCACAAGAGATCTGCCTGCCTCTGCTTCCTTAGTGCTGGGATTAAGGGAATGTACCACCTCACTATTTTAACTTTTGCCATAGTAATTTTATATACATGTAATGAACACAAACTTAAAACAGTTTCTGTATGTTTGTTCTGCATAGCTCAGTTACAAAGGAAAGAGGGGAAATTCCACTTCTTCCTTGCTTACTTAAAACTAAATGGCATCAAGGTACATGGTTTCTTTTTAGCTACAAATACAAGTAACAAAATGTTCAAGAAAAATTGCAGAGTTTTATTTTATGGTGGAGGGATTAGAACCCAGATGCTTCACCATGCTAGGCAAACTGACTCTACCACCAAGCTATATCCAAACTCTCCAAATTCTTTCCTCCTTTTTCCAGTTTCTTGAGACAGATTCTAACGAATACTGTGGTCCAAGCTGGCCTGTAACACCTGCCTCTGTCTTGTAGTGCTGAGATTACAATCTTGTACTATCAGGCCTAGCTTTAGAATTTTCTTTGTTTCTTTGTTTCTCTCTCTCTCTCTCTCTCTCTCTCTCTCTCTCTCTCTCTTCCTTCCTTCCTTCCTTTCTTTCTTTCTATTCTATGTGCACTGATGTTTTCCCTGCATGTATGGCTGTATGAGGATGTTGGATCCCCTGGAACTGGAGTTACAGACAGTTGTGAGCTGCCATGTGGGTGCTAGGACTTGAACCCAGGTCCTCTAGAAGAGCAGCCGGTGCTCTTAACCACTGAGCCATCTCCCTAGCTCAGCTTTAGAATTCTTAACAACCAAATTCATGACCTTAGTTTATTTCTCTTCTGTGATGGAGGAGAACAGGTATCAGTTATCTCAGAGAGCCAAGAATGTTTAGACAGCAAACTACAACAGTAATGAGCATTTTCTGAGGAGTGGTCATAAATAAGATGTCTTTCAGGGGGCTGGAGAGAGTTCAATTCCCAGCAACCACTTGGTGATTCACAGCCATCCAGAGTGGGACCTGATGATACCCTCTTCTGGCGTAAAGTCATATATACAGATAGAACACTCATATACATAAAATTAAGTAAATCTTTTTTTTAAATGTGTTTCATAGAATTAGTATCATTTTAAATTTTATTTTTATTTAAATTTTTCTGTACTTTATTTTGTTTGCGGGAGTGTTTTTCCTGCATGTGTTCATCCAGTGCTGAAAGAGGTCAGAAGAACACATTGGATCTCCTAGTGTTGGAGTGGCAGATGGCTGTGAGCCTCTATGTGGGTGCTGAGAATTGAACTTGGATTTGCAAAAACAGCCAGTCAATCAATATCTTTGAAGCATAACTTCCCAGTAGAATTTTCTTTCAGGAGCAAAATGTTCTGTCTTCATTGACTAGTCCAGAGGCCTGAACCACACGTGGCTTTTGAGGGACAAAGGGGACTCCCTATTCTTAGTTGACTTTCATTAGTTGTGTTTTAAATAGAAAATAGCATGTTTTTTTTTTGTTTGTTTGTTTTTCTGAGACAGTGTAGCTTTGGAGCCTTTCCCAGAACTCACTCTTTAGCCAAGCTGGCCTCGAACTTACAAAGATCCCCCTGCCTTTGCCTCCAGGGTGCTGGGATTAAAGGCGTGGTCCACCACCACCTGGCTTGAAAATGGCATGTTTTAAACTAAAAAAAAAGAAGAAAAAAAGCTCTTCTCCTCTTTTCCCTAAAAGAGTATTGTTTAAAATACCATCCAGCAGTACAGCCCGAACTTATGCATCATTTACCATTCATTCTACAAGGACAAGATGCAGTCTGGAGCGACAGAACTTTAGACACCCAGAACACTCCATTTTCAATGGAGAAAGTGATCGTTTCCTTCTTTGTTCCACATTTACTGGACCCTATTCTTGTTTTTGTTTGTTGTTGTTGTTTTGTTTTGTTTTTTTCAGAGCTGTGGACGGAACCCAGGGCCTTAAGCTTGCTAGGCAAGTGCTCTACAACTGAGATAAATCCCCAACCCAAGGACCATATTCTTTTAACAAAGGCAGGCATGTGAATGCTGCACACCACATGTTACCATGTAGATAAAAATGAAAGCTCTTTTTGTTTTGTTTTGTTTTGTTTTTCGAGACAGGGTTTCTCTGTGTTACCCTGGCTGTCCTGGAACTCACGCTGTAGACCAGGCTGGCCTCGAACTCACTGAGATCTGCCTGCCTCTGCCTCCCAAATGCTGGGACTAAAGGTGTGCACCACCACTGCCTAGCAAGATGAAACTCTTAGTAGGAACATGGCCTCTGAGTTCTTTAACTGAGTTAAGTCCTCCTCCACCTGCAGGTACATCACCTGGCAGAAATATGCTGTGGGTTATCAATCAAGAGTCCCTTTTGTGGACTGGAGAGATGGTGCAATGGTTAAGGTGTGGTGCATGTACTTGTTCATGCAGAAGACCCAGGTTCAGTTCCCAGCACCGTAAATGGTGGCTCATAGTTCTAGTTCCAGGCATCCAACATGTTTTGGCCTCCAGGGCACTACATTTATGTGGTACCCAGCATGCATGCACACAAAACACTGATACACAAAATAATAAAGAAGAGAGTCCTTTGTGTGGACTCTAGAGCTTGTGAAATGTAGAGCAGTGACACTAAGGAAAACTATTGTCTGAGGGTCACCAGGAATCCACAACAAAATCCACATTTCATGGAAAATCCAGGCATTTTTAGCAAAAAAGTCTGCAAAGATAAACAGAATGCCCTTCCACACCATGGGTTTTTAATCATACAAAATGTCCGAATCCAAGGTAAACCAAGAACTAAGAAAAACTAGTACCTACTAACTTGCATTTCTCAAGACTCAGGTGGTGACCTAGAGCCTGATTACAAGGCATTAAAAAAAAAAAAAGCTACTTACCCTGAGCCAGGGATGAGGTTATTCTCTGACACTCTGGCTCCTGAGCTTTCCAGCTGCACGGAATGTTCAAGGCAGGTGAATTACCATGACTTATTTCACAACAGGGAGACATGAGATCTGAGAGCGAATTTCCAAAGTGACGTCAATAACCTCCATGTAACACCTAAACTAAGCAGACATATGGGTTGATTCTGAATCCAACACTTTCTTCATCATGTCATTTTCCTAATGCATCAAATCCTGGCTCACCTGATCATTAATGAAGCCCTTTCAGATGCAATGAATTCTTTACCTGCCATGCTTTCTGACAGAACAATTTAAGTATTGTTAGTTCCAATTTCAACCCTCTAGGCTCCTAGTGTTCAGGAGGCAGAAGTCAACAGATCTCTCTTCTTTTTGTTCTAGAAGCTATTTAAACTTGTAGACGTATACCACATCCTTCCTCTGACAGGCTGACTTCCAGGAACTAACCTGTGGTTTTGAAAGTGGAGTATTTTCCATATCGGGCTGTATTGCTGACACTACTCAAGTATTCTGAAAGTGTGCCTCGGGGCTTTTACAGTAGGCTACCAAGAAAAATGAAAGAGCACTAAACACAAAACAGGAGACTCCCACATCTGAAAGTTATTTTCCTCTTCACGCGTTGTTCACTAGGTGAGCACTAAGAACATTGAAAGCAAGGATAAAACAAATTTCCTGTGGTCCCTATAATGTTTTCTTTATGAGTCTATAAATAATGCAAGAACTCATAATTCTTCATTTTAGAGTTCTGGGAACAGATCCTGAGAATTAAGCTGTCACGATGTAGTCATAGTTCCACACTCAGACTAGCCCTTTAGATTTTTTTAAATTCCACAATGGGTGGAACTGTCCCCTTCCTACTTGGGATGTATTTACTATGAACTATTTTGATTTTTTTTTAAGATGTCTTAGAATGAATCATGTAGACTGACAAAAAAATCATTAGAGCGAGTTCTCGGCATGGCTCCTAGAACAGTGTTCTCAGCACTTTGAGCAAATCCAGCTTGTGTGAGGTTGTGTGTCTGGGCTCAAGTTTCACAGCTATCTCCACTTTGAAACTTTAAAGAAAAGCCTTGCTTTTTTAAAAGGAGGAATCAAGTCCCTTTTATGCTTACATTGGAAACATTTCAACATTTCAACTCTAGCGGAACGCTCCACTTTGAAACAGAAAGGTCCCAGGATGGGGTGAAAGCAGTTTGCTGATGACAAGTTACTGCTGTCTGTGGCAGAAAGTGGCCTGCTCGAATGCTCAGGCCAAGCCTGTAACTGTGAGTCGTTCAGTGGTGCACTTCAACATTATTCTCTAGATGCCACCTGCGAAACAAAAGGGGAGAAATACAGCCTCTTCATACTAATAATTGGACAATTCCAAATTTGGAAATTACGTCTTTCTTTGGGGCTCAAAATGAAGGCAGCAGAGAATTATAAGTGTAGGACAGTGTCTTAACCCTCAAAAAGCTTCAGATGTCTTTCTCTGAGGAAACATTGTGAAAACAGTAAACAATGTGACAATAAGGCATGACAAGTTCAACCAGGGGGAAATATTCCTGAATTCTGAATTTTCCAAGTTTAAATTTGTGAAAACCAGAAGCTTTGTTTGTTTGTTTTGTTGAGGGTTTGTGTGTATGTGTTTTTACTTTTGTTTATTTTTTTAAATAAGGCTAACACCATAAGAGAAGTATTTTAGCAGGGAAGATAAACATCTCATAAAATTTATATCAGTAAGGACTGTTACAGTTCAGTAGTAGGGGCTCGCATATTGTGTCAGAGACCATGGGTTTAGTCTCCAGCACTGGAAAAAATAAAGCACCCAATATAATTAGTATAAAAAGAGATAATACATATGTTCCTCTCCTAAATTCCAAGTAGAAAGCAATATGAAATAAAAAGGGCCCTCACTGTGGGTCACATCTGCAATCCCAGGACTTTGAAGGCTGAAGCAGAGAATCACCATAGGCTGAAGGCCAGCCTGGGTTACTTAGTAAATATAGGACAACCTGAGCTACAGACAGAGACCCTGTACAAAACAAACAAACCAGAAGTGTTCAGAGGCAAACATGGTAGAACCAGACTGTGATCCTAGCATTCAAAAGGCTGAGGTAAGAGGATCACAAATTTGGGTTCAACCTTGGCTACACACACAGTGAGATCCTGTCTCTAGAAAGTTTACTAAATACTGAATTAGCTGGTCTGATGACCTGAGTTCTCGTTTAGCTGCACAACCTTGAACAAGTCACTTAAACATGCTGTGTAGGAAAGAGGTTGTGGCCAAATTTCTTACAGGTCTGGAGGGCTTGGAAGATCCGGGGACAAGTTTAACCTTGGTCACTGACACACACATGCTAGCCAGTTCTCTCTGGCCAGGTTCTAGAGCACAAGACGGGTAGAGGGACAGATCTGTTTGTGGGCTAGAATTGTGTTTCCTCCACTTGATCTTCCTGTGTGGTTTTGAAACTATGGCTCTGAGATGGCTTGGCTCTGAAATCATGTGCTGGAGCTCCGGTCTCCAGTGTTATGGCCTTGAGAGGTTATAAGGCTTTTAAGCAGCCTGGTAAGTGGATTAATGTCTTTTCCATGAGGCTGGGTTAGCTCTGTTGAGACTCAATTAGTTCTCATGAGGATGCTGTAGTTATTACCCAAGCAGGTTGTTGTAAAGTGAGTACTGGCACCTCCCTTGGGTCTTCTCACACATAAGCCTTCCATTTTCTGCCATGAACTGAAGCTTTATGAGGCTGAGCAGAAAGATAAGGAATGCCGTGCTCTCTGGCTTCTAGAACCAGGGGCTAAAACTGGTCTCTTTTCCTTACAAATTAAACAGGCGCTGGTAATTCATTGCAGCAGCAGAAAGTGGACACTACTCTTAGCGAAGTTAAACGACTTTAGTTTCCTCAATTGTAAAATGAGGAGACAGTAAAAACCTTAGCTCGCGGAGTTGTTCTGAGGATCTCTTTGTGTGTGTGTGTGTGTGTGTGTGTGTGTGTGTTTGGTGTGTGACTTAGAATTGTAGATGGCACATTATACACATTAATAAATATAACTACTATTATGAAATGAACACATAATGAAGCCGTTATTAACAGAGATAAATTAATGACTTGGAAACACAGGGAAAGCAATATTAACAGCTAATAGCTCTAGTGTGGATACTGGATAATAAAGAAAGGGGAGCAAGTAGCTGGAGCTCGTGATGGAAGTACTGTCCAGTGTGGTTCTCACTAGCCATCTGTGCTACACAGTGCTTGTAATGTGTCAAACAGCAGATTCTGAAGCCTCATTACCCCCAAAGGAAGATATCTCATTATGAGAGTTTTATACTGACAACATATTCAAATGAGTACATATATCTTAGATATATTGTGTTAAGGAAAATACTCTATTGCACCATTTCACTTGTTTCTATTTCTTTATTCATTTATTTGTTATGGTGTTGGGGATCAAACCCAGGCCACCATTCATGCTAGTCAGGGCTTTACCACAGAGCTATATTCCCAGCCTATTATTTTTACCTTTCAATTGTATTTATTTATTTAATGTATAGGGTGTTTTGTCTGTGTGTTTGTCTGTGCACCACTTGTGTGCCTGGTGTCCATGGCCATCAGAAGAGCTGAAGTGACAGACGGTTGTGAGTCACCATGTGGGGGCTGGGAATGTGAGTCCTCTGCTCTTGATTGCTGAGCCGCCCCTCCAGCCCCACACTTTTACCTGTTTAAGAGGCCATTTGAAACACTGAAATGACTCAGGTGACTGGGCTTGATGGTCCTCACCTTTAATCCCAGCACTTGGGAGGCAGAGGCAGGCAGATCTCTGGGAGTTCAAGGCCAGCCTGGTCTTCATAGTGACTTCTAGGCCTGCCAGCGATACATAGTGAGACTGACTCAAGAAATACAATACAATACTGTGTGTGATGCATATTATTTTTCTAGTGGATGCATTGCTGTAACATGCTGAAGCAACTCGCTAACCCTGTCCCCCAGCTCTCTCACTGGAAGGTGATGCACCATGTGAGTGCTCCTTACAGTGCTAATCCTCTTGCTGTCACATGTCTGTGCCCTGAGCCTTTTCCTTGGGAGACCAAAAGGCAACAGCGCGCTTCATTTTGTATTCATGAGTGTGTGATCCCTAATTAATCCCTTAGTGAATAAGTCTTCTTCCCAGACATTCATGGATTTCTCAAATTAGCTTTCCTCCAAAGTTCTAAAGGAACTCACCTTTTTTCTAGTTTTTTGAGACAGGGTTTCTCTGTGTAGCCCTGGCTGTCCTGGAACTCGCTCTGTAGATCAGGCTGGCCTCAAACTCAGAGATCTGTCTGTCTCTACCTCCTGAGTGCTGGGATTAAAGGTGTGCACCACCACCAGGCAGGAACTCACCTTTTATTGCTCATACCAGCCCTGGACTTTGACTATTGACTGCAAATGCTGTCAGCTTTGCTGAGTCCCCTTCATGGGAGTCAAGATTCCTGAAATGTTGCTTGAGGGGTGGGACATATCTTTGAGCTCTGGCTTCACTGTATACTGACAGTACACTCACACTCACATCGCCTATCCTCTCACAACAGAAAGTTAACACTAACAAGTGATCTAACGGTGCTATAATGTCAGCTGTGTATACGAAGTATTCAGAGCAAAACCTGGCACACAGTAAGCACTCATCAACGTTGCAGAATACTAACTCTATTTTTGCTGGCGAGGGAGTCGTCTGAATTGTTAACTCTGTTTTGAGTTTTGGTGAGTAAACTACTGAGGGCATTCTGCCCATGAATGGTACAGTAATGGAGTCTCGAATGATTTCAGGTACAAACAGCTGTTAGTGACAAGTTGGAATGAAAGCTGGGCTCCTCACATGTGGAGCAATTAAGGCTGTGGGTTTGAGATTGCTGAGGGGAAGCAGACTGGGCGAGGAAGATGGGAACCTGAGTCAGTCACGCAGCTTCTGTAAGGCCTCCTCCTTTCAGGCAGAATAGGAATAGGAATAATACATTCATCTCCCTTCCGGTTTTCAAGTGCATATCAAACATGACAGTACATGTGTGTGGATGTGCTTTGGACACAGTTGAACTGTCAAGCAGGGGCCACAGTCCCTTCATCTCCTCCTAAAAGCAAGAGAACCCAATTCAAGTAAAGCTCATGTGCTTCGGTAGTTCAGAAAAAGCACAAGCCACCTTGTGCGAGATGAAACAAGGGACGTTTCCTGTGGGACTTGGGACTTGAAGTGACTGGAAACCATGGCTTTACCTAATTCTCCATGTGTCTGTGTCATGTGGTGAAATTTCAGTCCCCTTTGGACATGTGCATAAAGAGGTTTTCTGAATCTTCCTGCTGACTTTCATGAAAGCGAGCCCTTTCATGAAAGTCACGGATTCGGTAATGTGAAACCTGGGCCTCTGGCTTCCATGCTTTCTGCTGTGAATTATTTTCCAATATGGTAGATCTGTGTGGAATATTTCCACACTAATACCTGATGGATCTTACTCTCTGAGATCAAATGCTTTGTGTTATCACTTATATCCAACAGATTTTGTTGAATACTTAAATAAGCATCCTGATGTATGAGGAACTATACCTTAAATAACCAGGAAAGTAAACATGCAGAAATAAAGAAAAAAGTTCACGACACAGATAAAAAGCCAGTCTCCATTAATCTTAGCACACCATCTCAGTTCTCTCTTCAGAGGTAACTAATTCATCACCGTCATTATTGCCAGTTAAAAGAAAGCTGGGGGAGGAAAGAGGGGGACAGGAGAAGGAACAGTAAAGAGGGGCATATGAGATAAAGAGCAATGATTTATGGGGTGGGAAGAGCCCTCAGAGGTAATCTAGTAAGTGATTTGCTTAAATGCCATTCAGCTAGTTAGTGACAGAGCACAGGCTCCAACTGAAATATCCTGATTCTCACTCCAGGTCCCCAGGTCCTGGTTTTAGGGACGAAGGCTATAGTAGTCAGTGGGAATGGAAAAAACCAAATTTCCAGCCTCAGCAGTCTTAGAGTCCCAGCCCCTCCCCCTCTTTGAGATGCAAAAACCTCTCCCAATGGCCGGTCTGAACCGCTTGTGGCCTTTAAACTTCCTAAAGTCACCCCAAAGACCTTCTTTATGAGCTAGCTAGGCCTTTCCAGAGGAATCCCCTGGAGTTATCCTTATCTACTAGGAGGACATTGCTTGATCTCTTGGTTACATATTTTTAGACAGAGTTAAAGAATCGCGAATGTTATCTAGTAGTTTCCATACGGTTCCGGGGAAGACAGTCAACATTGAATGTTGAAATAGAGCTTGCAAAGTAGAGAAGAGCTGACATTTCTGATATCCCGCAATACAAATATTCACTCTAGCCACAAGACCAACAATAGGATTGTCAAAACATGCTGAAAAGTGTTTCTTGAAATGACAAAGTTCTCTCCACCATCACAGTATCTACAATCTTCTTGGGCAGAAGGACAAAGCTCAATTATCCAAAATGGCCTCAACAGAGACGTGATAATACCTCACCTCATTAGCATGTTAGCATATGCTATAAAATATGATAATTTTCAACTCAGATAAAGGATTTTTATTCTTTTTCTCTATAAAAGGCTGGGGTGGGGATCCAATTCATGACATTCCTTAACAACAATGGGGACACTGTTTCCACACTGCTCCTTCCAAAAGGCATTTCTGAAAGCTAGAGATAGTGCCTTTTAGAAAGTAGAGCACATTTTCTGGCACAATACTTAATTTATTCTCCTTCGATGCCATGCCTGGTGGAATGAAAGAAATAGGGGACATTCTGTCCAACCTGATGAGGCAGAATTCGAACCCAAACATTGGAACCGTTTATAGGGCTCTTTGATTGTGAAGTGAGTATGTAAGAAGTGCAGAGAAGGCAAGAAGTGAGCTAGCCTTTCTCTTTTGAATTGTATAGTTGAAGAAAAACCTAAGAAGCTATTAGCTTCTGAAGAAATTGCCAACCTGCAGCTCATGACTTTGAATATGAAGTTGCGTGTTGGAGGCTAAACAATGATCATAATCTGGGATTTCCATCTGGAGTGCCATGTGAAAGGTGAAAACCTGCTCATTTATGGGTTCATCTGTGCAGTTGCTAAGTTTCTTCAAACTCTTGGATGGGAAGATGGTAGTTTAGGTGTCTGCAACCTGGTATAGGTTGTAAAGATTGTAGTTCAATTGTGAAGATGACCAGAAATTTGCAAATTTTCTCTTGAAAGTTTCTTTCTGGGCTTTGCCTGCATTGCTGAAACCCCAGACCTTGGCATCTAGAGATGAGGCTCCCAGGAACCTGAAGAAAAGAGAACAGCAGGAAGAAAGGGTGGGGAACAAACTCATGCATCTCACCCATGCTTCCAACACTCCTACAGGAAAACTGAGCTTCAAAAGAAAAGGATCGAAAGTTTGTTTCAAATTGAATCATAGAGTAGGAGCTTGAATGCTTGCAGAGCATGGGCCAGGCCCTGGCTTTTTCTCTCTGACACTACAAAGGAAAAAAGACCATGACGGTAGCCTCCTTTATTTTGGTTCTATGACAGTTTGTAGGGGCATTTTAGAGAGATCATGTGTTGGCGCTTCAGTTTCTTCATCTGCAGAGCGAAGCAATTAGATTAGATGATCAACTAGAACTTCCCAAAGGACCTACAAACTACAATACCGGTTCCACTGTCTTGAAAAGTCATTTCTGTCACTGCAGAATTTCAGCACAAATGCATTGTCCAAAGAATATGAGAAGGTGACCTGGAATTGGGCAAAATCAAACACAAATTTGGACTTCTTTCCACAAATTTTTATCAGTCAAATGCCAGAAGTATATCTGTGGATACAAAACCCAGCAAAAACAATGATAGATTTGTTAAGAGCTTTAGGTCTTAGTTTCAAGACTGTTGGTCAAACTTGGTAACACTGCAGTTTAAGAAGTGTGAGATTTAAATCTCACAGTGTGAGAGATAATTAACCAAATATAGATATTAGTTTGGGAACGGTGGGTTGAGCTGTAAATGAAGTCATTGAAATTGTAGAAAGAAACTGTCGCCCAAAACAAGGATAAATAGGCCACTTTCTTTAGGAACCAAAATACAAAATGAATGTTCTTTACTACTCTAGTTAAATTGCTGACACCGAAATAAAAATCAAGGAAATGGATGACATCCCTCCTTGCAGCAAATTTTAAGGACATTGCAAACCCCAATTTCAGGAAGAGCATGAAGTTTAATGAAAAGAGGTAATTAGCTGAGTGAAACAACAAAGGCTTCAAAACCGAGCAAGAGCAAAGAAAAACGGATTCTTACTTTTGTGGGGCAATGAACCAAACTGGTGAGGGCCGTTCAATTTCTAGTTTGTTGACTATCCTTTCGTATTCTGTTTTAGAAAATAAGTGGCTTAATGGATACATATAAGGCTATAGCTACACCTAGTAACCAATAAAAAGACATCACATCCACATAACACTATAAATAATATGGGAATCAATATTTCTCTAATGGAACATGACATGATTAAAATACACATAGAAAGAAAACAAATTTGATTTCAGATCAAGCTAAAGAAAGCCTCCAATAGTATGACTGGGTCTGAAGGCTGCAACATTTTCAAGGTCTGTATCTTATTCAAAAGAAGCTGTATACTGACTGCTGATGGTTTCCATGCTTTCACTTAGAATGTCTTGAAGGCACAGTTGCAAATCAAATATCTATAAAAGGATTTGAAGATTTTTGCATTACATTCTAAAAATATAGTTTACACTAGATATGGACTAGAACTATTTGTCTTGTTCTCCAAAATCAACAAGCATACTCTATATTTAAATGCCTTTGTTTATTAGCCTTGATATCCTCCAAGGAAACACTGAACTTTGGCCAATTAATTAATTATAAAATCATAAAAGGTTTCACATGCAGTAGTACAGTGCTTTTTGCAACACATGCCAACATATTGTGTTTGCTTCTTTGAATACTTAAAACACATCCAAGATTAATGTTTCTTGGCTCAGCAAGTTGATCCATCTTCTGTCTAAACATATTCACAAATATGCAGGCCATGCTTGAATCAGTTCCACATTGCTTTCTGCTTTTATCTTTCCCGTCTTAATTCATAAAGATGCTTTAATAAGCAGCAACTGTGGAAATGGCATCACTAAAAGCTGTTTGTCTTGCTGATGTTAATCTTCTTGTTTTTTAAATTTAAGGAGTAGAGTTTCAAGTAGTAAAATCCATTAGGATTTTAAAAACTGGGGTGATATGGCAGATCACCCTATTCTGAGAGAATGAGAGTACAATCAGGGTCATATATTACACCATTTTCAATAATAAATCCCTGTTCTTCCATCTTTGATTTTTTTAATAATTAATTTTCCTGTTGACTTAGACATTCTTTTAAACTTTCCAGAGCAAACTGGTCTGCACTTGTTTTGCGAAAATGAATATTCTTCTAGTTTTTAAAGTAGAGCCCCTCTGCAGGCTGCATCTGTTGGAAGACTCCCCACTACAGTGAGTGCTACTAGCTCTGCTATATAGGTTGTCCCAAGCTTTCATTGATGTCTTTCAGGCATCTGGATAAGTCAACACATTGCACTGCATCTTCCTATGAAGCGTGAAAAAGGCCAGACAACAATTCCCCTTCCTTCAGGAGACAGTTCAAGAGTTTCTTTAAGCTTAGTAGAGAGAACTGCGAAGCTGAGGATAAAGGTTATCTTTAAGGAGAGCAGGGGAGAGGAAGAAGAAAGATGGGGAGAGGGGGAGGGAGAGGGGGAGAGAGAGGGCAAGAAGGAGGGGAGGTAGAGAAGGAGGTTGATCCCACATAGCTAGTACAAGGGGATCCATCAAGGTTTGTTTCAGCTGTAGTAGACACAATATTAAATGACTTAAAGTTTCTTCTACATCTGCATTTATTTTGACTTCTTAATTAAAACATTTAAAAACTGTTTTGGTGTAAGATCATGAAGTAATTAGACACTTTTTAATACTGGTTTTCTTATTTAGGAAGAAAAATTGATTTGGTGATAAATTTCTGGTGACTGTTTTGAATATAAATCTTGATCATTTATCATGTTCCATATCATGACACTTTTTTCTCTTAGAAGATGTATAATGGTATAAGGCAGACAAATGGATTTTAAAAAAGCAATGTGTGGGTTGGGGATTTAGCTCAGTGGTAGAGTGCTTGCCTAGCAAGCACAAGCAAGCACAAGGCCCTGGGTTCGATCCTCAGCTCAAAAAAAAAAAAAAAAGCAATTACTGGTTTACAGCTTTTTCTTTGATTACAGTATTACAGTCTGCTAGCAATTTTATGGTTTGTAATACCAGAAGTTCCACTTCTGAGGTCACATAAACAGGAAAATCAAAGTGTTTCAAACAGAGTATAAAAATACCTTAACACTATTTAATCTTAATAGTGAATCACTTTAATGTCTACTGAGTCAATTCCCAAGGTAGGAGAATTCACTTGAGAAACATTTTTTTCTACTGATGGAAAGCAGGATATTCTTACATATTTTTAGTATTTGTCTGTACATTTGACTTAAAATACTGAAGTTGTAAAAATATAGCTATTGGTCCCCAAAAACTTGTTTTTGACATAGTGCTGAGAGAAGCAAGGACCCACAGAATAATGTAATTGGAAAGTATCACATATTAAGCCAATTCATTGCATATAAGTGCTGGTACCAACACCACCCATCTGACTTGGCAAATAGGTAATTTAATTCTATTTAAATTATTCTTGTCATTAAAAACAAAATTCGCACATATTAAGAATAAGAAATGTTTGTTAATAATGTAAGAATGTGAGATACTATTTTAAAAATCAAACTTGGCAAAGATCACTTTTAAAAAGTTTATTTACAAGTGAAATGTAATAACGTTTTTAAATACATACATATTTCAGAAAGTTGATTCACCTTTTGCTGCCATTTATTTTCCTAGAACTCTTTTGAGAGTGTGATAAATATATTTTTTAACTTTCAACATTTGGTATCAAACTGTATTAAGTGTATGTTCATTCAATAAGGGAAGCTTTCTGTTCCTTATCAAAGGATAAGCCTTTGATATTAAATTTACATTGACTTTATTTAAAGATATATTGCTCATTTTGTTTATATGATTTATGTTGGCATGTGTGTGCTATTGCAAAAAAATACTTAGAAATTCATTATGAACCCTAATTTTTCTGTTTTGGTAACATAATTTTTCATATACAAATTACTGTTTGGCACGTAAGAAATACAAAGAAAATTCTCAGGTCGATTTTTTAAAAATATTTTTGCCATTCAAAATAAGATGATTCATTTAAAGTTATAAAATGTTTTTAAGTCAAAGAATCTGTCGTTCCTAAAAAAAAAAAAAAAATACTGTGAAGACAAATTTTATAGAACTGTATCAAATTCACAGTTCCTGCCTCAAGAACAAATAGCAAAAAAACATTTGAAGTATTTTTTTCTTGGGACCCTAGTCTTTTTTTTTTTTTTTTTAATTCGGTGTGAGTGATTTGCTGCCTTTGTTTTAGGCCTCATGAGCATGCACATGGACACACACACAAGGCCCAAGTATGGCGAAACCCATGTTTCAATAGGACACAGAATTTCTGAGGGGACAAGAGACCCCAACTGGAAGAGTAGGTACAAAACTTGAAAGCAGTAAATACACGTGGAACAAAAGCTCTGTTCTAGCTGTGGGAGGAACAGGATACTCTTAAATTACTTTCTGGTTTCCATGGGGACCTTTTGTTCTAAGATACATCGTTAGGTTTAACAGAGCCACTTAATATGATTTTTAAATCAAATGAAAAGATTTTAAACTAGATAAAAATGTTAATTACTAGTATTTTTAAAGGTATTAAAATCCAAAGTACTTGACATTGCTGCTTTATGCGGCACAGTTAGGCCTAGAGGTGGTTACAGAAGAGCATCCCTCCCCTTGCAGGGGTAGGATATTATGCTGGATATAGTTTTTGGTTTTGTAATCTACTATTAACACAAAATACGGCAAGAATTTAAAGTTGTGCTGAGAGGTCTTTCTTAAGCTCATAAAAGATTAACAGATTCATCCTCCCTTTGGCCAATTTCCCCACCTTTGTCTTACATACTATCCAGATTTCTGTGTGGGCATGTATGCTCTGGGATAAGTACATATGTACATATACATGTATGCGTATTGTGTATAGACACACATTGGTCAAGCTGGGGGTAAATGACATGCCTGGGGGGGGGGTGCTAGGAGTTGTGGCTCTTTTATTTCACAGAATGTCAGAGTATTGTTTGTCTCACAATACTGGGAGCAAGCAGGAGCCTGGTGGGAGCCAGGAGGGAGCCTGGAGCCTTAAGCCCTGAGCTGTGGTCTGGGGGAGGGGACAGGGTTGCGGGGTCACAAGCTCTTAGCTTTTAGCCTCAGCATGACCACCAGTTTTAAAGCAAGGAGGGATCACGTGCTTTTCTTTGAGCTGTTAGTTATTCTGACTGTGTGTGTATGTGTATTACTTTGCTTCTTTTGATTTTTTTTTCTGATTCTCTAGCTGTTTTGGCTGATGATTACATTTTTTGTAATAGTAAAAGACAAAACCAGTTTACTTTGTGTATCAAAATGCTCAAATTTTCTATAATCTTTATGTTGTACTTAGTTAAATTTACCCCTGCACAAGAAAGGAACTGAAATGGAAGAAATTATTTTTCCCAGCCGGGGAACTTGATCCAGACATTCTATATGTTGCAAACCCTTAAAAAAAATTATCTTGGAAAAGCCATCCTAAAATACCGTATTCTGGGTATTGTTCTGACTTTAAAGCTTGGGAGGGATGGGTAGACTCTGGGAGGATGGTTTGTTTAGTGAACTGTTAGAACTTGGGAAACTTCAAGTGAGTGGAATCCTTCAACGTGGCATTGAAACCATCCATGTAGTTGCATTTGGGGGAAGCTACTTCTACTTGGACTTGTTTCATAGGATATTTTCATCGCCTGCAGCTCCCTTCTGTCTCATAACCAAGATACCTACAGTCTGGATGATAAATTGAGATTTCGGGTGATAACGAGATTTATTTGGGAAAAGATTTCAAAATCGGGGTAGTGGGTCTTCTGGTTTTGATGCTCAAGAGGCTGTTTACTCATTAACCCACCGCTCCAGCAGCAGCTGCAGGACACAATTAATTATGCTAATAGTTTGTGTGGAGCGGATGTAACTCCGCTACTCCGCCCCCTCTGGGAGGGGGTGGCAAAAGGGAAGGCGACACCCTGGGGTTGGATCACATGATATTATCTTCGCGCCACTTCACAATCCTCCCTTTTTTCGCCTATGTTTTGCTTGAGCTCACAGGTTTTTATCTTGCTTTAATACAATGTCTCTTCAAGTAGGGGCTAAGATAATCTTCCCACTCCTCTTCTTTCCATTGCTAGTTATCTTTAAAGGTCCAAAGTTGCATTGCAGTCTATGCAAGCCTCGCAAGGGAGATCTGGTTGGATGTTAAACTTCTGCTGGTATACTTTCTGAAAGCATCAGACAAACGGGCCAGCGTGCGCTGAAAGGCCTGTTTGTGCGTTTTTGTGAAAGTGGGAGGGAGCCCACCTGTAGGACGAAATCACGTTGGAGAAATGAGGATGCTTTGCATCGCTGAGTCCTGAGCTGAGCAGGCAGTTCTGGTTGGGCTCCACCACTGGCCAGGGAGCAGGAGTCAAGTCTTTAGAGTCTTTCTGTCTATAGTAACCCGCTCGCCTGAGCCCCTACTGTGCACCAGATTGAGAATCACGTGGTGCTCGTGTCCCCTTTTGAGCTTTGAGCTGCCGCAATCATCCAAGGCAACAATATCGGGGAGTAAGGGACATGGCTTCCTTTCTCAGCCCCAGCTCCCCTTCCTCACCCCTAGTTTCCTTCCAGTGCCCACCTCTCTGAGTAGTGCCTGCTCAATACCTTCAGGTCAATAATCCCGTCACTCACTCTCTACCCTCAAACTCCCCAGATACTCTCTTGGGCCCACAACTTCCAGAAAAGTGGAGACAGTATAGTCTGGTTACCCTATTTTGCCCCGTGATCTGTCTAGTATGCTTAATTCCTTATTGAGTGTGCATCTTGACACTAGGTCACTATTTTACTTTTCTACGTGGGGTGTACTCTAGTTTTGGCTTTTAAATAGCCTTCTCTTGTGTGGAATGGGAAGAAAACAGGACTATTGCACTATCTTCTTGGCATTTGTGCGTGCACCCAGGGATCGCTACATTCACGATACCTAAGAAACTGATTAAGTGGGTAAAGGAGGCGCCTGGCAACTGGGAAACCCTTCTAGTATAGTAGCCCAACATGCCAGAACTGAACACTTTCACGTAGGCAGAGGGAACGCGCCGCGTATGAATTTCTTCTCTCCTCGGCCTTAGGGACACTTTCAATCTAGCTGCGAGGTGGTGCGCATGCGCGCGCGGGGTTGGGGGGGACACCCGGGTCCCACAGCTGCGTGGGCTTCATCGCCTATCTCCGGTGGGGGATGGGGCGAGCGCCTCAGGAGCGGGACCAGACGAGGTGGTAGCGGGTGCGCCATTCTGGGCCGAGAGAGACTGTGGCACCGGTTTAGGCTGGTTTCCCGGGAGCGCTTGGATTAAGGATTCCGGTGTTGGGGACAGAGGGCAATGCTGAGCTAGCGGGTTCCGTGGGTCACAGGGGCACGGTGGGCTTTGGCCTGGGCGGGGTGGGGGTTCCGTTTCCTAATTCCTGTGTGGGCCGGGTGGGCGGGGGCGGGCTTTTCCCCCTAGACTATTAAAGGCGAAGGGCGGTCTTTTCCCAGGGATTCAACTTCTGGATGCAGCTGGAGGTGACCGGGCGCTGCCACAAGGCTCGTGGGCGACAGCTGCGCAGCCCTGGACGCCTTGGGGGTTAGGTGCGTGGGCAGCTGGGGCGTGTTTCCTGCACGAGGCTCCTCGCTGCCCCTTCTCCACGGGCAGCACGGGGGGTCTCGGGCCAGGAGCGCTCCAAAGATGCGCGCGGCTCCCGGGTCCAGGACCACAGCAGGATGGTCGCGCTCACCACCTGCCAGGGGCGGGCCACGGGCAGGTCCCCTGCGTGCTTGCTCTGGCAAGAGACTGGATGGACGAGAAAACGCGGACCTCCGCTGGCGCAGCTGTGATCCTAGACAGTTAACTAAGGTGGGAAGGGATGGAGCACGCAGGACTTGAGGAAAGCCAAGTTAAGGGATGCCAGGCAACTCGTGAGAAACGACTCCCCTTTTCTCCATTGTCGCCCTGCTGGTTCCTGGAGAACTTTGAGAACTTGGGGGTGGCAGAATGACGGGGCGCACGTGGAGGGGGTTGGAAAAGACTCCCTTCCCCTTTGGCTTCTCTCCCACCAACCCGAGAATGGAGGAGAGGGAGGCATGGGCTTGGCGCGGTTTTGGTGCTTTGAATGGAGAACTGCGTTTCCCATAATGCTTTGTTTCTTTCTCTTTAATCTTGGTGACTGCTGAGGTGTCTCCAGGACCTAAGGGCATGGCTTGAGCGGTTACAGCACATCCTGCATTCCCGGGAGGCTCCCGAACCTCAGTAGGAGCCGCAGGTGAGGGCCTGAGCAACGGGGGAAGAGACCCGAAGGAAATCCCGAAGTGGTAAAAGACTGGGTTCTCTTACGATTTTAGAGGTTGGACAGTGACTGCCTAGCACATGGGATGTAGCACAGATGATGGGTTAGTTAAAGAAAGGTATTAATTAGAAGGGACATTGTCTAAGGACTGGAGGTTTTGCCACGTTTGGGAATATATTTTTAGTGGAGACAAAAATCTTTAGGTGTAGAAACCCAAGTTCAAGAAGATAAGTATTATCCTTATTTGTATACTAAGCCAGTTCTTCTCTTAAGGAAGACAGATTTCATACGTGCTTAAAAAGTTTTACGAATTTAATTTTTAAAAGCGTAAAAAAAATCCAAATATAAAATAACCTTGCTCATTTTACATATTTCGAGTATTGTGTCCGTGAAGTTTATTGGCGTTTTTTCCCCCTCACAAACCTTATCCCATCATGGAAGGGGGGGCACGCTTTGTGAACCTTCAAATAGCGGCTACCTCACTCCTTTGCTCTATTTTCTTAGGTAAGATAAGCACTTGGAAATGAGAGAGGTTTTCCTGTGGAAGATAATGACATGAATCAAAAGAGCTAATCTGACTTCTTTGGGTTTAATGGAGAAAATGGGTCCATAAATGTTTAAACAGAAGTAGAGCCCTTTGAAATAGATCAAAATGTGACATCTCTAGGCCATCTGTGCATTATGTGAGGAGTGTAAGGCTGTTTCTTAAAGCAGCTCTGAAATTTCTCTCATTTTCTGTTAATGGGCTGGGGGCAGGAACTCTTCACGTAATCGAACACAGTGACTTTCTGTGTGGCACTCCAAAGCTCAAGACTGATACTCGTCCTGATTTTTACTTGTATCTTTTCTGGGCTCTGTCTCTTAGAAAATCAGGGAGGGGGCGGCTGGAGAGATGACTCAGCAGTTAAGAACTAGCCGCTCTTCCAGAGGTCCCAGGTTCAACTTCCAGCACCTACATGGCAGCTCACAACCTTCCATGACTCCAGTTCCAGGGGATCTGACACTCTCACACAGACATAGATGCAGGAAAACACCAATGCACAGAAAATAAAAATAAATGGATTTAAAAAAAAAAAAAAAGATCAGGGTGGATGTTATAGGTCTCCAAATTTTCAGGGATGCAAATATCAAGGTCTCTTGAATGGAGAGGGAGTCCATGATCCTTTTACCCTTAGGAGTCAGACACTCTGAAATTGCCAGTGATATTCAGGTTCAAATCTGTGTAAATAATTGAGATTATTAATGTTGGTCAGGATTGTGTTGAAACAACACAGCCTAGCTTGCACTCTGAGCCAGAAGCAAACTTGTTTTAGAAGTAGTAAGTCATGGTTCATTTTCTTGTTTCTAATGTGAGTGTATGTACATTTGCCCAGGTGAGTCTGCAGAGATCTGGCACAGAAGCTGGAGAAGAAGAGCTCCAGGAAGACCATAGAGCTGGGGCGGCTGCTGAACTAGGCCTTGGCCATGTCAAAGTGCTTACAGTGCAGGTAGCTTCTGGAGTTCTACTGCAATGTAAGCACTTCTTACATTCCCATGGTGATGTCATCAGCAGCTCCAGAGCACCTGCCTGCTTTCTGCATCATGAAGTTGTTGATGGTTTGGGCTGCTCCTTTGTCATGCGTCTCTTGTGTTAAGGTGCATCTAGTGCAGTGAGTGAAGTAGCTTAGAATCTACTGCCCTGAATGCCCCTTCTCGCACAGGCTACTAGTTATCCAGCAATTGGAAAGCATACCTGGAGAAACGACTTGAAGGGGACAAATGTCAAAGGGTTATCTTGTGCTCTTCCGATGTCTCAGCAGGTGTCTCAGCAGGAAGCTGACGGTGGGGACCTTGTGCAGTGCGCAGTTGTTCAGAAGGACAAGATTAGGTCCCGGCAGTGCCAAAGTGCTCGTAGTGCAGGTAGTCTGCATCACTCTACTGCAGCGTGAGCACTTGCAGTACTCCCGGATCAATAGAGCTCTTGCTGCTGAAAATACTAGGCACGGACATCGCTGCTTACAGTTAGTTTTGCAGATTTGCATTGCAGCGTATATGTGAATATATGGCTGTGCAAACCCATGCAAAACTGATTGTGATAATGTGTACCTTTCAGCGTCTTTGTGGACACCTTTATGCACATCTTCAGCATCCATGCCCATTCATCCACAGGTGGGGATTAGTGCCATTACTTGTGTTAGATAAAAAGTATTGCACTTGTCCCGGCCTGTGGAAGAAGAGAGGGTTTTTAAATCATCTTTTAGTTTCTGAAAGTTTTAAGTTTTGCTAGAATGTAATTATGAAATGACCTGTTTTGCTGTTATCGGGTGGATCACGATGCAATTTTGATTAGTGTAATAGGAGAAAAATTGCACGGTATCCATCTGTAAACCGCAGGACCTTCGTTGGTGAAAGTCTTTATCAGGGCTAAAGTAAGATTGGAAAATCCTTTAGCTAGTCATTGCTATTAACATATTTGGGGTGTAATCTTTAAATGATATATATTTTAAGATATATCTGAAATAATACTGTTTTGGCTGTTGGGTGAACTGAATGTAAATTTGCAAAATAAAGCAGATGTATAGATTTGGAAAAAATGGCTCTCTCTTTTTCTTCATAATTAGCAATGCTAGGGGATTTAAAACATTTTGTTTGTTTTTCTAAGACAAGAGTTTCAGTATATAACCTTGGCTGTCCTGGAACTCGATTTGTAGACCAGGCTGTCTTGAAACTCTCAGAGATCCTCCTGGCTCTGCTTCCAGAGTGCTTGGATTAAAGGTGTGCACCACCACTCCTGGACTTCCAATGCTTTAAGAAGTTATATTTATTCAGTTTTTGTATGTTCATGCATTCGGGCACATGAAGTGTATATACAGCAGGCGTGTAGAGATTAGAGAACAATTTGAGAGAGTTAATTCATTCTACTTTTTGGATTATGGGATAGATCGATTCTCAGGCTAGGTGGCAAGTGCCCTTTCCTATTGAACCTAAAATAAAATTTTTAGGGATGTCCTGAAGGAAAACTGGAACATAGCTGGACTTTTAAGTTTGCTTCTGCATAAGGAAGCAGGTCATGTGGTTTGGAGAATTTTGTTGTGCAGGGCCTTTAGTTTTATCACTTGTTAAAACAATGCCATCCCCATCTCCAGAGACTTGACTATCAGGTGGGGCCCAAGGGTTTGCTTTTCATAACCCAGCCTCAGGTGCAGATGGTGCTGGTCCAAAGAACTATGGTTTAAAAAAGAAACTGGTTATCTATTTCAAGTTTCAAATTTACAAAATTGAGAGGACTAGGTACATCTTACCCTACTTTCTCATTCTGTTTCATATGTTAGTGTTAAGAATACCCTGTCTTTGGGGAATGGAAAAAGTACACATGTGTTGGTTTTACCCTCTGCCAACATGAACACTGAGTTCTCGTTAGAAAGGACGGTATCACTATGTGTCATTCTTTGTGGAACTTCCCAGTTTTGAAAGCCCTTTATTTTTTTTCTCTCATAACATAGGTTCAATTTAGTAAGAAGAGTTTTTACTGAATTATACTTCAGCTTTGAGCTAGTTACCTAAGCTTCCATTTCATCATTAGGAAAAGTGATGACACTAGCCCTACTCCCCAGTGGTGGGAGGGGAAGAGTGGCCAAGGGCATGCATTCTAACTGCTGTTGACGATAGGAAACCTTAAAAGAAATGCAGGGTAGTAAATTCTGTATTAAGTATGTATGAATTTTTAAGTGACAAATGTTTGAGGCAATTGCATAAACATAAAAAACGTTAGATATTTCCTGTGCTGTCTACTTTGTGTTGGTGCCTAACTAGTTAAGTTTGATGTGTCAGCAAAGCAAGGTCTCCCTCCCTTCTAATAACGCAGATCAGTAAAAGGGCAGATTAAGCTTTTTTGTTACAGCCCTTAATACCACCAATGTACACTTTAATCATACAAATTTAGCCCAGTGGTAGTGGTGCACACATTTAATTCCAGCATTCAGAGGCAGTTCACTGAGTTTGAGGCCAGTCTGGTCTACAGTGCTGGTTGTAGGAGAACCAGGGCTACATAGAGAAACCTTGTCTCAAACACAAGACAACAACAACAATAATAATAACACAAGTTTATTGTCTCTAGTGGTTCACTGGTGCTTTACTTAAGGTAGCTAATATGTAGGCAGTAGCTGCAGTTTCCAGTTTTAATAGGCATGTCTCAAAGGGCTATGTTCCTCAGGGAATATCACCCAAGGCTTTTGTCCAAAATGATGGCTGATCTTGATCCTAAGGCCTTTTCTTATTTTTTTAAATTTATTTATTTATTGTATATACAGCACGTATGACTGCAGGCCAGAAGAGGACACCAGATCTCATTACAGATGGTTGTGAGCCACCGTGTGGGTGCTGGGAATTGAACTCAGGACCTCTGGAAGAGCAGTCAGTGCTCTTAACCTCTGAGCCATCTCTCCAGCCCGATCCTAAGGCCTTTTCTTTTTTTTTTTTTAAAAAAAGATTTATTTATTTATTTATTCAGCCATTCATTTATTTATTATGTTTACAGTATTCTGCCTGCATGTATGTCTGCAGGCCAGAAGGGGGCACCAGATCTCATTGCAGATGGTTGTGAGCCACCATGTGGTTGCTGGGAATTGAGATCAGGACCTTTGGAAGAGCAACCAGTACTCTTAACCTCTGAGCCATCTCTCCAGCCCTCTTAAGGCCTTTTCAAGTCTTAAAAATTATGTGTTCTTTTTTTTTGGAGGGGGTTGAGACAGAGTTTCTCTGTGTAGCCTTGGCTGTTCTGGAACTCACTCTGTACACTAGGCTGGCCTTGGACTTGGAGATCTGCTTGCCTCTGCCTTCTTAGTGCTGGGATTAAAGACATGTGTCACCACTACCCGGTGAAAATTATGGTCTTGTTTTTATTAAAGTTATACATAGGAGTACGGGTCATATGACTCGCCAATAGACCATTTGCCTAGCATATGAAAGGCACTGGGTCCCATCCCCAGCACCACAAAGAAGAGGTTAGCCTATAAAATAATTGTCTTGTTCTTTTTATGTATGGAGAAATTTAAATTGGTTATGGGCAGAATTAATAATACACACATATAGACACGTGCTTATTTTCTAAGAATTACAGTAAGCTTAGCCGAGAGCTACCAAGCAGAATACTGCCTTTGAATTAGAAGGTAGTCTCAGAGGGCTGTCAAAGGTCATGGATCTCCCTAGATGGAAAAGTCAATGTGACATAGACATCCATTAGACCAATTAGCTGGAACAAACAGTGATTTGAAAGTTGTGGGAGGTGGCTTTGGAATTGTCAGTTATTAGCTTTAAACAAAGCACAGTAGAACAGGTAAAGAAATTTTAGCTGAAAGATTCCTTACTCCCAAGTCATAGTCCAGGTTTTTTCCAGCAAGAAAGCAGACCTAAGCAGTGATTTGCTGATGGTTTGACCTAGTACCATTTAGGGGCTGATCTGCTCAATTTAAGTTCGGCAGAGGGGATGGACTTGGGCAGGGAGTGGAGGAGTGTAGCTTGGGCAGAAAGTACTTCCCAAAGGCAGTGTCAGAGGGAACAGGCTCCAAGTAGTTTGAACACAGGCAGAAAAGACCAAAGAGGGGCTCTTTAGGCAGTTGTTTTGGTCAGAAGCAAGGGAAGGCAGAAAGCAATGGGTACCCTCCAGAAGAACTGTACTGAATAGCAGGGGTTGTTAAAAGCCCTGGGTTCAACTCCTGGAACTGTGCTGAGTTCAGACTATTTGGTAAGTGTGAGGGGACAAGTAAGCTAGAGCCAGATCACAGAATTCTGTCTTTAATGGAATGAGAGGTCGCTTAGATTTCAGTTCAGTAAGTTCACCCTGGCAACAGTGAAGACTCGGCCTGTTAGCGGCCCGTTTGGACAACTGGGCCAGAGGCCAGTCAGGAGGTTTTTTTTCCAGGTGGGAGATAAGGGTTAGATTCATGACAGAGGAGAAGGAGTAAATAAACAAAAATCTCATGGGCATATTTAATAAGATCCGGTCGGTAGTGGCACATGCCTTTAATCCAGCACTCGGGAGGCAGAGGCAGGAGGATCTTTGTGAGTTTGAGGCCAGCCTGGTCTACTGAGCGAGATATAGGAAAGGGGCAAAGCTACACTGAGAAACCCTGTCTCAAAAAACCAAAAAAAAAAAAAAAAAAAAAAGATTCTAGGCAACATCTCAATGAGATGGCTTCTAAACTTCTCTATAATTCCAAAAATTCATTTGTAAGAATACACAGGGGATACTGGAGGTGTCTTTGTTACTACTGTGATAAAACACCATGATCAGTGTTGGGGGATTTAGCTCAGTGGTAGTGCACTTGCCTAGCAAGCGCAAGGCCCTGGGTTCAGTCTTCAGCTCTGCAAAAAAAAAAAAAAAAAAGACAAAAACACCATGATCAAAAGCAACCAAGGCACCGGGCGGTGGTGGCACATGCTTTTAATCCCAGCGCTCGGGAGGCAGAGGCAGGTGGATCTCTGTGACTTCCAGGCCAGCCTGGGCTACAGAGTGAGATCCAGGATAGGTAACAACACTACACAGAGAAACCCTGTCTCAAACAAACAAGCAAACAAACAAACAACAACAACACAAAACAAAAAACCCAAACAAACAAACATACAAAAAACCCAACCAAACAAAAACCAAACCAACCAACCAACCAACCAAACAAACAAACAAACAAAAAACCCCAAAAACAATGGGGGCTAGAGAGATGGCTCAGTAGTTAAGATCACTGGCTGCTGTTCCAGAAGACCAGGGTTTGATTCCCAACACCTACATGGTGGTTCACAGCCATCTATAACTGGAGTCCCAGGGAATCTGATACCCTAGTCTGTCTTCTGTGGGTACCAGACATGCACATACATGCAGACAAAACACCCATACATGTACAAAGAAATGGTAAATAAAAATTAAAAAAATAACATGGGGTAGGGCATGCAGGCTGTTGAGACAGCTCAACCACCAAGCCTGACAACCTTCGGTTTATTCATGGGACTGACATGGTGGAAAAAGAGAACAGACACTTGCAAGTCCTCCGACCTCTAAATGTGTCACGACAAAAGCATGCCCACACATATACAAACAAATAAATAAATACACTAAATAAATGGTAGTGAGAACTGAATTATAAAGTGGAACTTGTATTAGTACACAAAACCCATTATACAGTACTATTTAGAAAGTGATACTGGGGCTAGAGAGATGGCTTAGTGGTTAAAAGCACTGACTACTCTTGCAGAGGACCTGGGTTCAATTCCAGGCACCCACATGGTGGGTTCAACATCAGTTCCAGGAGATCTAGCATCCTCTTACAGCCTCTGTGGACAGCAAGCATGCCCAGATATACATGCAGGCATAACACTCATGCACAAAAGGTAAATAAAAAAATGTAAAAGTGATGTTAGTGAGAGATGCGTGTTCTTAAGATTTCTGTTCTCATGTCCTGGTTGAAGTAAGTATTTGGATTATGGCTAAAATGCTGTTCCAAATTGGTAAAGAAAAGATGAAACTGTCAATAAAGTTAGCTGGGATAAGTGGTTAGCTGTTTTGAAAAGCAAAGTTAAAGAAACAACTGTAGTTCTTCACCCATTCAACAAAACAATCAAGGGTGGATGAAGGGCTGACTATATAAGGGAATCTGCACATTTTATTATTCTCTCAACTTTCTCTATTTTTCCTAATGGTTTAAAAATTGCTGGTAGTTTTATACATAAATACTGTGTACTTAGATTATCTCCACTCGCTGCTCCTCCACTCCAATTCCTCCTAGCTTACCCCTTACATTCCCCTCCCAACTTCATGCCTTTTCTTTAAAGCATTAAACAGGAAAGATTAAAAAGAAATGAAGTTCATGAGAATGGGAAAAGACATTTTAAATGTAACAAAAGGGAGACATGGGATCACAAAAATCGTCTTCAAAACAAAACACAGATGCTCAGTGAGTAAAGGAGCTTGCTGCTCGATGATGCAAGCCCTATGACCTGAGGTCAGTCTTCGAGTCCACACAGAGGAGGGAGTGGAGCGAATCCACAATGCATGCGCATATATCACACCAATAAAAGACATGAAAAATCATGGTGTTAAATGTAGGGTGTGGGAGTGGAAAACATCTCCTCATTAATTAATTCATTAATTTAGAGTATGTTTATTGAGCACCTATATCCCCCAGGCATCCTCTAACTGCTGGAGTCAGTTAGTACAGTGTCCCTTCACAAACACCTTATATTCTAGTGAGGGAAGACAGACAGATATTTAGCATGTTAGGTGATAAGTGTGTCTGTTTTCTAGAGTTCCCATAACAAAAATACCACAAAATGGCTAACTTACAAGAAGAGAGAATTTAGTTTCTCACAGTTCTGGAGGCCAAAAGTGTGAAATCCAGGGCCTGGGAAAGCCATGCTTCACTTACATCCTTAGAGGATTTTCCTCCTTCATCTGAACTTCTGATGGACATTGATAATCCTTGGCATCATTACACACTGCTTTATATTGTGTTCTCTCTCTCTCTCTCTCTCTCTCTCTCTCTCTCTCTCTCTCTCTCTCTCTCATCTTAACCAGATCACATCTACAAAGACCCTAAAATGAACACTTGAACATGTCTTTAAACTAAAAAAGATTTTTTAAGTTTTATTTTATGTCTATGAGTGTTTTGTCTGCATGTATATCTATGTGAACTACATGTGTGCCTGGTACCTGCAGAGCTCAGAATAGGGCAATTGGATTTCCTGGCCCCGGAGTTAACGACATTTGTAAGCAATTATGTGGGGGCTGGGAATCAAGCACCGGTCCTCTGCAAGAACAAGTGCTTTTAACCATTGAACATGTCTTCAGCTCTGATCATATCTTTAAAAATACTTATTTTTTTTAATTTTGAGTTTTTTAAAGATTTATTTATTTTTTGTATGTGCATTGGTGTTTTGCCTGCACGTATATCTATGTGAGGATGCCAGATCCCATGGCACTGGAGTTACAGAGTTGCCATGTGGGTGCTGGGAGTTGAACCCAGGTCTTTTGGAAGAGCAGCCAGTGGTCTTAACTGCTGAACCATCTCTCCATCCCTCTTACTTTTATTTTTATGTTTATGTGTGTGTGCCTGCGTAAGTGTGTGTGTACCACACATGTGCTGGTGCCTGAGGAGGACAGAGGGTATTGGATGCCCTGGAACTAAACTTATAGGTGGTTATAAGCCACCAGATGTAGGTGCTACGAACCAAATTCAGCTCCTCTGCAAGATTAGAAAGCATCCTAACTGGTGAGCCATCTGGCCAGCTCCTTGGACACATTTTTCGGGAACACGATTCAATCCAGTAAAGTAAGGTAGGGAAATATTTCTGGGGTTGGTGGCCGTGTTCAAATATGAAGGATGGAAAATTTTCACTGATGAGGTAATGTCTGAACAGAGTTGAGAAGTTCAGGAAGGAATGAAATAGATGGAAGAGCACAGGTAATAATAAGCAATTTTAATGATTATATCAATAAAGGGCATTCTCTGCATTTTATAGAGACTATAATAATATATATAGTACGTGTTTATATTATTACATATATATGTGTTTTTATATATATGTTTTCCGAGACAGGGTAGCCTTGGCTGTCCTGGAACTTGCTCTGTAAACCAGGCTGGCCTCGAACTCACAGAGATCCCCCTGCCTCTGCCTCCCCAAGGCTGGAACTAAAGGTGTTTACCACCACACCTGACTGTCCCTAGATTCTTAAACCATGGATAACAAAACAAGAGAGTCTTTTTTTTTTTTTTTTTTTTTTCGAGACAGGGTTTATCTGTGTAACAGACCTGGCTGGCCTGGAACTTGCTCTGTAGACCAGGCTAGCCTTGAACTCAGAGATCTGCCTGCTACTGCCTTCCGAGTGCTGGGATTAAAGATGTGTGTCGCTGCTGTCGCCGCTGCCGCTGCCGCCACCACCACATGATGAAACTATAATATTTTACATGCATTTTCCCATTGTTTCCAGAAATCAGTAAGATGAATTTATTATGATTTTCATTTTATAAGCTAAGAAGTACAATTTCAGAAACCTTAAATGATTGTTTAAGTTTTCGTATCATGTAAGTTATGGATAATTATGAGCCACCATGAGGGTGCTGGGTCCTAATCCTGGGTCCTCAGTAACAGCAACATACACTCTTACCCACTGGCCTGTCTCTTTAGCCCTTAAATTACATTTTTTAATAAGATAAAACAAAAGAAAGTTAGTCGTGAGAATAATAAAATTAATTGCTCCTGTTCATGGTGAAGCAGGAGCCCTCCCATATTATCCTCAGCAATTCTTCGTGTTCACCAACCAGGTATTTCCTCCGGCTCTAGATTACCTTGACAACATGTTTTAGAGAACTAAGTTACCAAGCTGCACCTGATTTGCAGTGATTCCCGGTCTTTTGCTGTTTAGAGTGATTTATGTAGACTTGTTCTTTAAGGGACAGTCCTATTTAAACATCACTGCATGTGTGGTAAGTCTTCAATGTTTTCTCAACTGATTTGTCCCAAGCAATTATAATTACTATCTATAATACTGGCCTTCAAAACATAAAAATTTGGTTTGGGAACAGTCATTTGACAAAGGATTAAGCATCTGTAATTCCCTTAAAATTGCTTTGGCCACAAAGTAAGGTATCTATTTCTAGGGGTTGCTCAAAAGCATTGACTTGGGAAATGGAAATGGTTGTTCCAGCCATTGCTCCTCATTTATTTCAAGTATATCCTAGTTTTCTGAGCAGAAAAACTTGAAAACAACTATGCTGTAGTTTAGTACTTAGTACTTAAGTGGGTCATTTGAATTTCAATTAAATAAATTGAAATTACATCCATTGATTTGTGTGTGTGTGTGTACATATGAACACTTGTGTGATTTGTGTGTACATATGTATACCTGTGTGCATGCTACAGCCTGCTTGTGGAGCTCAGAAGACAATACATAGAGAAGTCAGGTCTCTCCTCACACCACGTGGTTCCTGGAGATTCAGATTGTCAGGATTGACAGCAAGTAGCTTTACCTGCTCAGCCATCTCACAAGCCCCTAGAGCTCTTAAAATACAAGGTTGGGGCTATTGTAAATATCAATGAGCATGACTATACTTGTGTCTTAGGTGAAGTTTTTTTTTTTTTCTTGTGGTGAAGCATCAAGACCAAAAGCAATTTGGGGAAAAGGGTTTTTTGTTTGTTTGTTTGTTTGTTTTGTTTTGATTTGTTTGTTTGAGACAGGGTCTCACTATGTAATGCTGGCTGTCCTGAAACTCACTCTGTAGACCAGATTGTCCTTGAACTCAGAGATTCACCTGCCTCTGCCTCTGAAGTGCTGGAATTAAAGGTGTGTGCTGATGCTCATGCCACCTGGCTTTTCTTGCCACCTGGCTTTTGTATTTTACATACTCTTCCACATCACAGTTCATCATCAAAGGCAAGAACAAACATGGCAGGAACCTGGAGGCAGGAACTGATGCAGAGACCATGGAGGGTGCTGCTTACTGGCTTGCTCATATGGCTTACTCAGTGGGCTTTCCTTTTATTATTATTATTATTATTATTATTATTAATTTTACATACCAACCAGAGATCCTCATCTCATCCCTCCTCCTGCTCCCCCCACTTCCTCCCCCACCCCTCCTCCCCTCCTCCAACAGGGTAAGTTCTTACATTACCCAAGACCACCACCCCAGGGATGGCACCACTTACAATGGGCTGGAGCCTCACTCATCAATCACTAGTTAAGAAGAGCAGAGCCCAGCTGCAAAGAAGAGTCTCAGCTGCCTAGAAGAGACAGAAATCAGCTGAGCTGCCAATGGAGATTTCAACCGAGGCACCTGTGCAGTGTGCAGCGGGCTCCAGGTTCCACAGTGAGCTGTCACCTGTGCTGGGGTGGACTTGGTGAGGCAGCTGTCTTTGAGTCTTTTCTGCTCCTGTAAGTGAGCCCTCCCCCATATTCTGTAAGTAATTGGTTCACCAAATTGGACTTTGGTGGTATCCATACTTTGGTCTGTCCTGGGTTTCCTAGCTGGGGTGAGTAGGCAGGTGTGTTGCATCTCCCCAGGAAAAGTTTTATCACGCAGCAAGGCTGCCTTACAGCTGGATCTTATGCAGGCATTTTCTCAGTTGAAGTTCTCTTCTTTCAGATGACACCACTTGTATCAAGTTGACATAAAACTAGCCTGGACAACATGGTTGTGGGTAAAACCATATTTAAAAAAAAAGTTTAAAGCTGGGCAGTGGTGGTGCATGCCTTTAATGCAAGCACTTGGGAAGCAGAGGCAGGTGGATCTCTGTGAGTTCGAGGCCAGCCTGGTCTACAGAGCGAGGTCCAGGACAGGCACCAAAACAACACAGAGAAACCCTGTCTCGGAAAAAAAAAAAACACACACAAAAAAGTTTAAGACTACAAGTTTTAAAAAATTATTATTATTATTATTATTATTATTATTATTATTATTTTGGTTTTTTGAGATAGAGTTTCTATGTGTAACAGTCCTGGCAGGCCTGGAACATGTGCCACCACCACCATCCGGCTTAAAAATTATTTTTTGTGTATGAGTATTTTGCCTGCATGTATGTCTAGACACTACATGCACAGTGGTACCTGCTCACCCACTGAGCTATAATTCCTGCCTTGATTTCAGATATTTTTCTGGAAGAAAGAATCAGCACTGGGAGTGTGGCTCGATGGTAGTGAATTTGTGTCACATGTGTAGTAGCCAGGGTTCCACTATTAGCAAGACACACAAAGACACAAAAACTATTAACATACTAGTTGTAATTTTTTAGTATTAAATGTTAAATATCTGACTTGAATTTTGTCCAAACTAAGCAAGATATAACTTAATAATCACCTAAAATTCATACCCTGAGCTGGAGAAAGGGAACAGTGGTAAAGAGCAGTGGCTGCCCTTCCATGGGACCTAGGTTCAATTCCCAGCACCCACATGGTGACACACAGCTGGCTATAACAACAGTCTCAGGAGATCCAACATCCTTCCTCAAAAATCCATCCCCTAAAACTGTTGCATTGTGATATCATGAGGAGGCCTTCTATTTTTGTTTTGTTTTTAAACAAGGCTTTTATTTTCTCCAAATACTGGTTAGTCATGGAACAATTTCATCTGGAAGCCAAGTTCATTTCACAATGTGTACACTAATATAGTGTGCTATTATTATTACCCAACATAAGGCAGGATGTAATAGTTATATGGGAAAGATAGGAAAGATTCATGTAGGAGAAGGGGAGGATCCAGTTGTGGGATTTCAAGAATGGAGAGCATCATGATGTATGGTCAGGAGATGGTTTACAGTGGGGTGAAACGTGATTTTGGACAATTTAATTTATCTGTAAAATGAGAGTGAGATGAATCTATCTGTGCAGATGTTTAGAAATGGGTTGGATACACGATGGGGACAATTATACATGTGAACCATCAAAACCGAATCATCAGGAGTTTTTCCCACAATAGAAATGTGTTGCTGTTTTTATGTCGTTCCTCTCCAGTTTTCGAAATCATCTTTACATAAACATTCTTTATTGCTACCTTCGTTAAAACAGTTAACTTCTCCTAACTTGCAACCAGAAAAGTTCAGAAAGAGAGACAGAAAGCCAAGGGGTTAATAGTGGAACATCTTGAGAGAGAAGAGAAGCAAGCTAGAATTATATGTTCCAACAGGTGTTTTATGTTGGGAGCTCATTAAACCACATGAATGTGTGAAAATAATACCCTGTACTTGCAGGACACTTTTTACATTTTCCCCCAAAGAACTTTCGTGTCTAGTATTTCATTTGTTCTCATAAGAGCCATGTGTGGTATGGAGAGCAGGTATTCTCATTTGATGTAGGAAGGAGCCAAATCCACAGAGGTTGAGTTTATTTAACATTTATTGAGCCTTTACAGTGTGAGAAGAATTTATGGCATAAGGATGGGTACAACTTGTGCTGGGGTAGGGTTTGGCACTTGCACACTTGCTAAGCATGCACAAAGCTCTAGGTTTGACCAGCAACACAGACAGATACACACACACACACACACACACACACACACACACACACACACACACACACACCAGAAGAGAAAAACATAGTATATAACTGTAAATAAAATAATTACTCAAATAGCTAGTGCTAGACCATGTAGACCATAGAAGCTTGTACATGGGTGCTCCCTGTTTTGAAGTCTAAACAGTGGGCTGCTGATAAATACTGGAGCAATCAGCTTTCCAGGGAAAACATAGTCCTGACATGTCGAATTGTAGATGTAACTGTCTTGTTAAATAAGAAACACAGCCAATTGCAGAGTTAAAAGCCAAGAGGTCAGAGCAATAGCTGAGAGCTGAAAACCTTACCCTTCACTGCTGCTGTTGTCTTTCCTCTCCGCCCGAGAGCTACTTCTGTGTGTTTTTTCTTTTTTATAGACTTTCTATTCTGCTTTCTCATTGGTTGTAAACCCAGCCACATGACCTCCTCATCACTGCCCGTCTGTACAGACCTACAGGTCTCCTATGGTTGGTATTGAGATTAAAGGCGTGTGTCGCCATGCTGGCTATATCCTTGAACACACAGAGATCCGCCTAGCTCTGCCTCCCAAGTGCTGGGATTAAAGGCATGCACCACCACCACTGCCCAGCTTCTGCTATGGCTTGCTCTGACCCCAAGGCAACTTTATTAACATACAAATAAAATCACATTTCAGTACAATTAAAATATCACCATATTGAATTGCCAATTTCTGTGGTATAACTATTCCCATAGCTAATTTCAAGCTACTAATGTGATATCATTGAACAGAATGTTGACAAGAAATGCAGAGTGGAATTTCTCCCCAAAGACATGAGGGGAATGGGCAACACAGCTATAGTAAAGCATAGTAAACTAAGAAGTGATGAGTGGTGAGTGTTTATTTGTGCTTTATTTAATATACCTTTTTAAATGTGCACTTTGTTTTTATTATTAACGTTTTAAAATTATTTTTATTTATGTGTCTGTCTGTGTGTGTATATCTGTACAAGTGAATGTTTAATGCATGCAGGTGCCCTTGGAGGTGAGAATAGGGCTTCAGATCCCCTGGAGCTAGAGTTATAGGCGGTTGTCAGCTGCCCCACTAGCAAGCACCTATAACCAATGAGTCATCTCTCCAGCCCACATACTATGAAGTTTCCATAATTTAATTTCAGTAATGACTGTGCTGAACAATGAGTTCACAAATTCCATGTTTAACAACTGGCTCTGACACCAAGCAGTGGTGGTGCATGCCTTTAATCCCAGCATTTGGGAGGCAGAGGCAGGCAGATCTATGTGAGTTCAAGGCCAGCCTGCTCTATAGAGCAAGTTTCAGGACTTCCAGGGCTACAGAGAGAAACCCTGTCACACACACACACACACAAAAAAAACCCCACCAAGCCAAAACAACAACAGCAAAGCAAACAATTGGCTCTGAAAATTCTCTGAGCTAATTCTAGCTAGTTCTCTCCTAGCAGTGAGTCTTCAGGTAAGTGAAGAAGGCCCTTCCCAGAAGAGGAGCACTTCATCAAAGTAGTGCAATATAGAAATAGTACACTGCACTTAGAAGACCATACTATAAGTGAATATTCTCAAAAAGATGTACCATGGTGCTAATGCATTTTCAACCCTGAGGCTTCACATTCACAGGGCCTCATTGTACAGAGAGCTTCTTACCTTATTTTGTATTTGTAATTTGGTATTATTTTAATTAAAGGGATTTTTTTACCTAAGACAAAGTTTCTCCATGTGGCCCGGGCTGTCCTGGAACTAGCTCTGTAGACCAGGCTAGCCTCGAACTCACAGAGATCTGCCTGCCTCTGCTTTCCGAGTGCTGAGGTTAAAAGTGTGCCACCACAGCCTGGCTCATTCTTGGCTTTTTAAAACAGTCCACATATAGCCTGTCCTAAGTTTCAAGTAGTACAATAGAAGAGCAGAGGACCAGGTTGCTGAGGTTAATGGAAAAACCTTTTGTATGACACAAAGAGTGGCCTTCATTCTATAGACAATAAGGGGAGTGGAGTGCTCTGATCAGATTTCTGCTTTGCTCATATTGTGGTGATATAGAGTGTACCCCAACAAAGTGTATCTGGGAATTAGAGGACAAAGTCAGCCACTATATTAAACATAGAGTCAGGCAGTTTGGAAGGCAGAGAGCCATCCAGATCTCTGTGAGTTCAAGGCCACACTGGGAACAGAGCCAGGCATGGTGGCTCATACCTTTAATCCAGCACTAGGAAGGAAGGAAGATGGCAGGGCACCGAAAGGGATATACAGCGTGAGTAAACAGGAAGTCTCGCTCTTGGGGCTGAGGATTTCATAGAGGTAAGAAAATGGCTGAATTGTTCTGTTTCTCTGATTTTTCAGCTTTCACCCCAATATCTGGATCTGAGTTTTTTTTTTTTTTATCAATAAGACCATTTAGCAATTTGTGTTACATTTGGCTCGAGACTCTGGCATGCTAGCTAGTTACATGACCTCTGAGCAGTCAGCATCCCCCAAATTCTTAGAGGGACAAGTGGTGTTCAGCCACCCTATTATTGAACAATAACAGGTCTGTGATGCCCTTACATGTCTGGGGCTGTACATGTGCTACCATTGCTTGACCTCTATGTTTAATATAGTGGCAGGCTTTGTCCTCTGATCCCCAGGCAAGCTTTATTGGGGTACACAATATATCAGTTCACTCATATAATTTCTGGCTGCTTGTGGAGAATGAGTGGCGAGATCAGTGTTAACTGTACAGGGATTAGTTAAAAGGCTCCGAAAGGCTAAATAAAGATTGTATGAGTCAAAGTGATGGTTGCAGAGATGGAAACAAATGATTAGATTGCAAAGACATTGTAGTGCAGCAAAAGACATGAAACATTCACAAGAGCTAAGGAGTAAAACCAGGGCTGGGGTTAAGAGCACTGGCTATTCATCCAGAGGTCCTGAGTTCAATTCCCAGCAACCACATGGTGGCTCACAACCATCTATAATGAGATGTGATACCCTCTTCTAGCATGCAGGCATATATGCAGGCAGAACACTGTATATATAATGAATAAATACATCTTTTTTTAAAAGTAAAACTAGCTGGGCGGTGGTGGTGCCCGTCTGTAATCCCAGCACTCGGGAGGCAGAGGCAAGTGGGTCTCAGTGAGTTTGAAGCCAGCCTGGTCTACAGAGCTAGTCCAGGACAGCCTCCAAAGCTGGAGAAACCCTGTCTTGAAAACAACAACAACAACAACAACAACAACAAAAAGTAAAGTAAAACTAGCCTAGATGCCCATCAACAGATAAAATGGATAAAGCAAATGTAACAAATATAGAGAATTCAATTTTATTCAGTTATAAAGAAAAATTAAATCATGACATTTAAAGGAAGATAGATGGATTTGGATATCATTCTGGATTTCATTATATTTTGAGACAAGGTCCCGTACATCCTTTGCAATTTCAAACTCACTATGTAGAACTGGCCTGGTTTATATGTCACTGAGGATCAAACCCAGGGCTTGCTAGGAAAACAGTCTACCCACTGAGCTCCATCTCTTTTTTAAAATTTTTATTTATTTATTTATTTTTAAAATTACACTCATGATATTCATTAATTACATTAATGATATTAATTACATTTGTGGTATTCATTGATTACATTTGAAGTATTCATTCAACAATTATATTTATGATATTCATTAATTACATTAATTGTAGTGATTTATTACATTCATGATATTATGTCCTGATACTACTGTCCATTTGTGGGACTTTTCCATCACACAAAACAGAAATTCTGTACTTAGGAAATCATTGCTCTATATTCCTTTCTTCTCCATCTTGAGATAACATCTAATCTGTCTGTCTCTATGAATTTGTATATTTTTGTATTTAATGTGATACAATTCTATAGTATTTGTCCTTTTTTTAATGTAAAGACATTTTATGTACAACTGCAGGAGAAATAATACACAGATAGCTTGAGCATAAAAACAGGTTATAATTAAAAAATCCAGGGTTATTTTAAATAGTAAAATATTTTCTCTGTAGAAAATAGTAAAAATGATAACACTTCCCAATAAGCCCTTTAAAGCCAAATGATAGATGAATTATACATATAAATATTGATTAGATTCATCTGTTCAGAGAGCTATGTTTTACTTAAGTTGTGTAAGTGATATTCCTAATCATCTTCCCCTTCACTGTTCGATATATGGCAGACATTTTTCTATAAGCTAATCCATAATCTAAAAAGATTTTAGCCTCAACCTCTGGAGGCATCACCATCCCTGGCCTCAAGCTCTACTATAGAGCTATATAGTAATAAAAACAGCTTGGTACTGGCATAAAAACTGACATACAGACCAATGAAATCGAATTGAAGACCCTGACATTAATCCACACACATATGAACACCTGAGTTTTGACAAAGAAGCCAAAACTATGCAATGGAAAATGGAAAGTATCTTCAACAAATGGTGCTGGCATAACTGGATGTCAACATGTAGAAGATTGCAAATAGATCCATATCTTTCACCAAGCACAAAACTCAAGTTCAGGTGGATTAAAGACCTCAACATAAATTCAGTTACTCTGAACTTGATAGAAGAGAAAGTAGGAATGTGGTGATATTGTGTTCCACAATATATTGTGCATTCTAATAAACTTATCTGGTGTCAGAGGACAGAACTGCCACTAGATAGACATAGAGGCTAGAAAATGGTGGCACACAGGCCTTTCTGGTGTAGCTAGAATTTTTCTTGGTCCTGCCTGGCCCACGGTCAGAACAAATCTCACTCACCAGCCGGTCCCACAGCTGCTCAGACCCAACCAAGTAAACACACAGAGACTTATATTGCTTATAAACTGTATGGCTTTGGCAGGCTTCTTGCTAATTGTTCTTATATCTTATATTAACCCATATCTATTAACCTATAAGTTGCCACGTGGCTTGTGGCATACCCGTACCTTCCATCTCTTGCTTGTTGTGGTGGTGGCTGGTAGCATCTCTCTTCAGCCTTCTTGTTCCCACAATTCTCTTCTCTGCTTGTCCCACCTATACTTCCTGCCTGGCTACTGGCCAATCAGCACTTTATTTATACAGAACGACATTCACAGCACTTCCACTTTCCTTTTTTTTAAGGAAGGTTTTAACTTTCACATAGTAAAATCACATATAACAAAATAATTATCAAGCAAGAATTACAGTTACAGTATCTAGTCTATTTATAATATCTAGTCTATTTGTTTTGGCAAAATTAAAGAAGATATCCTATCTATCCCATATTTGTAAGTCTATCTGACTTATCTTTTATCATAACTAAGAAAAATTATAACTATCTAGTCTTCAACTACATCAAAGACCTCAGAAGGATATAATATTACCTGAGAAATGGGAGAAGGATGCAAGGAACTTTCAGGAGTCTTGTGAGAGTAGACAGAGACAGCTGGTAGCCTGGACAGTCATCCAAAGTTCCTTTGTAAAGTTGGGGCATCTGTCTTCAGCCCACAGGTCTAGAGTCTCTCAGCCACTTCTCTATGTGTCCTGCAGAATGTCTGGCAGTTTCTTCTGTCAAGTAGGAACCTGAAGGACCATTTTGCCAAGCAAAGCTCAGTGGTCACCTTCCTATGAGTCCTGCACATCCAGTAGATCAAGCAGTCCAGGCAAGAACAGTTTCTTGCCCAAATGGCTATTTTTGCCAAGAAGAAGATAAACTCTACATAGAGGGACAAATAAGAAAAACCTGTGACATAAGTGTCTGAAAATCCCATAATACAAATAAATAATTACTTTGTACACTAACTTAAAAAATGTGAATCGGGCATGATGGTAATCCTCAGGAGGCTGAAGCAGGAGTGGTGGGTGGGGCCCACATGCACTCTCAAGTTTGAGAGACACTGTACCATAGATGAAAGAAAGGGCATCTTCTTTTTTAAAACTATTTCTTTTATTGATGTGTATGTATGTCTGCGTCTGTTGATGTCAGTAGGGCCAGAAGAGGGCATTGGATTCCCTGAAGTTGGAGTTACAGACTGATGATGGGTGTGGAGATTTGAACTAGCATCTTCTGGAAGAACAAGTGCTCTTAACCACTGAGCCATCTCTCCAGCCCCAGAAAGGGACTTCTTATTTCCTTTGCCATAAGAAGAGAGAGAGGCTCGAGAAAGTAAAGCTATGCAAAGGCCTGGTATTTGTTATGAAGAAGTTTGTTCTTTCATTCAACCAATATTGAATACCCATTATGGTTTGGCAGCCAGGACTACAGAATAATAAATTCTTGACCTTATGGAATGTACAGTCTACTGGGAGGAGATTGAGTGAACAAGCAAAGAGGGTAAATCTATTATAATAAGGACTTGGGCTTTTACTCTAAATGAGCAGGAAGGTAATATAAGCTCCATGGAAGCAGATATTTTAAAAAATATTGTCTTAGTGCTATGTTCTCAGACTTTTGCATGGCAACTAGATTATATTTATTGAATGTAGAAACTGAGTTTTTTTTAAATATAACTTATTTATTTTTATTTTATGTGCATTGGTGTTTTGCCTGCATGTATGTATATGTGAAGGTGTTGGAACTGGAGTTACAGACAGTTGTGAACTGCCATTTGGGTGCTGGGAATTGAACCAGGGTTCTCTAGAAGAACAGCCAGTGCTTGTAACCTCTGAGCCATCTCTCCAGTCCCTCAAATTGAGTATTTTCTAGCTCAAGAATGATATGACTTGATGTTTTTAAGAGGGTCATCATGCTGGGAATACATATTTGTGGTGATCAGTGGCAACAAGGATCCCAGGTAGAGGATATGTTTGTGACTTTTGCTAAAACTGTGATCAAATACTGGACATAAGGAAGTTAAGGAAGAAATTCTTTATTTTGGGCCTCAGTTTGAGAGGGTTCAGTTCATGATCCTTTAGCTCTGTTGTTTCTAGGACAATTGAAAGAAAACACCATAATCATGGGAATAGGTGACAGGAGAGCTTCTTCATGGTGGATAGAAAACAGAGAAAAGGCCAAGTCTTTAGAATAAGTTGTTAGTTTTATACCTTGGAACCTGTGATGGTTCCAAGGTATAAAACGAGATTTCCTAAGGCATCTTTCCTACCGCCCCAGTGCAAAGGGTTTATCGTATTCCGCCACCCACTGTGTATGGATGGATGCACACATGGCATGGCATGTATGTACAAGTTAGAAGACAACTTTGAGTTTGGGTCCTTGTTTCAGACAAGGTCTCTGCTGTTTGCCACTGCATATGCAGGCTAGATGGCCTTCAAGCTTCTAGGGAGTCTCATGTATCTACCTAATCTCACCACAGGAGAACCTAGGTTACAGACATGTGGCTTCTGGGGATTCAAACTCAGGTTCTCATCGTTTCATAGCAAACTGTACTCAGCCATTTCCACAGCCTTTGCATTATTTTTTAATATGTTTATTATTTTTTTTCCATTTTACATACCAACCCCAGTTCCCCCTCCCTCCCGTTCTCCTGCCTCCTCACCTCCCTCCTACTCTGCTCCCATCCACTCCTCAGAGTGGGTAAGGCCTCCCCTCAACAAAGTCTGGCATACCAAGTTGAAGGAGAGCCTAGCCCCTCTCCATTGTATCAAGGCTGAGCAAGATATCCCACCACAGGGAATGGGCTCCAAAAAGCCAGTTCATGCACCTGGGATAAGTCCTGGTCCTGCTGCCAGGGACCCCACAAACAGATCGAGCCACATAGCTGTCACCCCCATTCAGCGGGCCTGGTTCAGTCCCATGTAGGTTCCTGAGCTGTCTGTCTAGAGTCAGTGAGCTCCAACTAGTACTGGTCAGCTGTCTCTGTGGGTTTCCCCATCATGTTCTTGACCCCCTCTTCTTTTTTTTCTTTTTTTTGAATGGTCGAATGTCATTTATTGAAGGAGGGAGGAGGTTTTAAATACAGGCTTACAGCACAATGGGGAAACCTCGGATGGCAGAAGTTCCCTTCTGATTTTTTTTTTTTTGAGTTGAGGATTGAACCCCAGGCCTTGTGCTTGCTAGGCAAGTGCTCTACCATTGAGCTAAATCCCCACCCCTACTCCTGATGTTTTACAATCTTTCACCTAAGCAGTTAACACCCAATATGTTGTATACACAGACAAGGAGCTTCCCTTAAGCATTCAGGAGGGTGGAATTTCGCAGGGAATTAGCATAGGGAGGATATCAAGGTCAAGGCCAGCAAGCAAGGCAACAGTTACTCAAAACGGGGGCCAGGGACCTACAGGTCCCCCCCTCCCTTTTACTAAAAAGTGAACTTCTGACTTAGGTTGCATGGGACATCAGTAGATCACCTTACCTGTCATGGAGACACCTGTCCAGGCCACACAGGTGTTCTGTCTTAGGTTGGCGAGCGCCCCCAGATATTACCCGTCTCTGAATACTCACTATCATACAGGCTCAATTGTGTGAGAGCTGCAGAGTTAACTGTTGCCAAAGATCTCTAAGTGGCACTGGGCTTGCAATCTGTGTGTTCGACACAGAAAACACCAACAGAAGTCTTAATCCACCCATAGCCGGTAGGTTAAAGGCAACTGAGCCATTCCCTTCCTTAACGAGCCTTACTGCAAATTGGAGACCTTGTAAGATGGTATCCTGAGAGCAAGTGGAACTTGAGTTTGTAAATGTATAGCTTTCAAGGCCAATTGAAATGTATATAACTATTTATTTAAATTTGTCATGCCCGATAGAATGAAAGATTAATTAACTGTGGTAGCTACTTTTGCTGCCAGGGTCTCCACTGTGCTAGCTGTAGTAACCAATTATGAAATGGCAATCCCCAAAACAGTAGTAGCAGTGGTCGCCGCTGTTATAACAGCAACAATGGCAGCAGCGATGTCAAATTCTCTTCTGGAACATGTGGGTATCCATTGGCATGAGCGCAACTCCAGGAACACGAACTGCTGAGGCCCATTATTCTTAATCCCAGCACGACCCAAGCTGCTTTGCCTTATTTTTAATGGCACCAATCTCTTTAATAATCACATTCTTCTTGCCCACACCTTTTCACTCCTTATTTCTGGCTAGACAGTTTGTTTTCAAATCTTTTGCCTATTTTTTTTCTGCTTCTAGTGCTCACTATAAATCTAACTTAAAGTAACCACCAGTAACCATGCCACAACCTAAATATATGCTGTCTAGATGTTGTTCTCCTCCAAATTAATCTATCACCTTTAAAGTCAGTCTCCTGCAAAATTTCAGGTGACAGAAAACATGTAAACAAATCATTTATCAGAACATAATATGCATGGGCTCTATTCCAGCTCTCTAAATAGAGTCTTTGTTCCCCTTGGAAACCACAAAAGCTTTGCCTCTACTTTCTCCATTTTTATCACCATTCTGGTCTTCTGAGTTTCCATTAGAATCACCTGTTAACCTGTGCTTACAGCATTCTTGAATTTCTCTAGCATGCCTCCCCAAACTTTGCCAAATTGTACCTGTAAACCAATTCTAAAGGCCTAACAATCATATTCTCAGGTTTTCTCACAGCACTAACCTCATTTTCTGATAACCATTGTCTAGATGTTTTGTTTTGTTTGTTTATCATCACAGTGGCAAAAAACTACTTTTCTTGCAAGGAAGGAAGGATTTGTTTTTGTGGATAATTTCTGCAGTTTCAGAGTTCAGTACAAGATCAATTGGCCCCGTGCATTGGGCAGAGCATCATGGTAGCAAAAATGTGTGCTGGAGGCCATTTGCTGGGGATGTCATTCTGTATGCTGTGAATGTGTGTTGTTCTGATTGGCCAGTAGCCAGGTAGGAAGTATAGGCAGGATAAGCAGACAATGAGAATTTTTTTTTTTTTTGGTTTTTCGAGACAGGGTTTCTCTGTGTAGTTTTGTGTCTTTCCTTGATCTCTCTTTGTAGACCAGGCTGGCCTTGAACTCACAGATTTCTGCCTGGCTCTGCCTCCTGAGTGCTGGGATTAAAGTTATGTACCACCACTCAGCTAAGTTGTTTTGTTTTGTTTTCTGATAAGTCATCCCCAGATTGCATGTTTGGGAACCCAAGCATTAGGATTATCCTTCGATCTGAAGGTTAAGTTTGGACATGCTAATTTAAATTTTGTTTTTGTTTTTTTGAGACAGTGTTTCTTTGTATAGTTTTGGTGCCTGTCCTGGATCTTGCTTTGTCGACCAGGCTGGCCTCGAACTCACAGAGATCCACTTGGCTCTGCCTCCTGAGTGCTAGGATTAAAGGTGTGCACCACCACCACCACCACCACCAACAACAACAACAACAACACTCAGCTAATTTAAATTTTTAATGATTTATTTTATTTGTACAATTGTTTTGCCTTTGTGTATGTATATATGTACACCACATGCGTGTCTGGTACTGATCGAGGTCAGAAGAGGGGATTGGATCTCCTGGAACTAGAGTTACAGATAGTTGTAAGCAAATATGTGTGTGTGAGAAAGTGAACCTGGGTCCTCTAGAAGAACAACACATGTTCTTAACCACTGAGCCAACTCTTCTGGACATGCTAATTTTGAGGTATTTATTTATTGGACACCTGTTATGGACTGAATTATGTTGTCCTAAACTTCCTATGTTTGAGCCCTATCCACTCTGTGACTATATTTAAAGATGGGGTCTTTAGGGAGCTCATTAAGGTTAGAGAGGATATTAAGACTAGTCTTGATCCACTAAACTGGTATGTTCTTTCTAAGAAGAAGACATGACTTAGGAGACAGCTCTGAGGGGAATAGCTTCGCCAATGGAGGCACTGTAGCTCTGAAAGGAAGGTTTCTCCAGTGGAAAAAAGTACCCTAGCAGCTGGGAGCCAAGGAATACCACAACACCACACAACAAACCTCACATAGGAGACTTATTGGGAGAGGGTGGCAAGCTTACATAGCGTTTCTTGGGTGGAGGTTTCCAGGGTGGGTGTTGCTGAGATTTCAAGTCAAGCCCAGGGATTGGTAGTTTTGGTAAGGCTTTTCACCGGGAAGTGGGCTTGGACCTTTTACCCTACAGATATGGCTAGCTTGGGCAACTTAGCATGTTCTGGGCTAGCCTAAACTTCAAAGCAAAGGAGGGAGGAGAGAAGAGTAGGAAGAAGAGTGAGAAGAGAAAAAGTAGAGGAGGAGACAGTGAGAGACCTTTATGGACACAAAGGCATGGTCTTGCAATCTATAAGCGAGGTTAAGGACCCTTTTCACATAAGACCCTAAAGGCATCTGGATTTTGGACTCCTAACTCTTAGAACATTGTGAAAATAAATATTTGTTGTTTAAGTCACACAGGCTGGGGAACTATCTGGTGAGTAACTGAATGTGAATTTGAAGTTCAAGAGAGTCTGGCTGGGTGTAGTGGCACACACCTTTAATCCCAGCACTTGGGAGGCAGAGTCGGGTGGATTTCTAAGTTTGGGACCACATGGTGAGTTCCAGGAGCTACACAGAGAAACCTTGTCTCCAAACATGCAAGCATTCACACACACACACACACACACACACACACACACACACACACACACACACAAAGAGAGAGAGAGAGAGAGAGAGAGAGAGAGAGAGAGAGAGAGAGACTGGACTGAAGATCTAGATTTGCCCATACATGGATGGTAGATAAAGCTAAGTAAGAATGAAGTTAGCTAGGGAAGAGAACAGTGGCAGAGCTCTGTGCTCTTGAATATTGAGTCTGGGTAGATAGTGAGGAGCCAACAATTGGGTGTTAGGTGAGACTTTTCCTTGGAAGAAGTGAACAAATGTCTCTTTGCCCTGGGTAGTGAATCAACAACAGATCAAATAACAATTCTGTCAAGTCCAACTTGGAGAACCTGTGCACTTATCGGAGTCACTTACAGAAATATGGATGAGAGGTTATTTACAGGAACAGGCATGACTGAAAGACAGCTACATCACCAAAAAACAATAAACAAATAAACAACAACAACAACAAAAGACCACAGCAGTGTGGGTAAGGGTTCACAGCAGCTGTACCCAGGTCTGAGAGTCTCCTCCAGACAGTTGGGCTGGTGGGAGCATCTCCTCCCCCGGCTGTTGTTTATTGTTCTCATAACCTTGAGAGGTGCTTTGTGAATCTTGTTCGTTCTAAGAACTTGCTGAGACTTCTGAGTTGTTTACTTCTTAAATCTTGTGAGCTACCCCACTCCCTCCTCCAGGCAATGTTTGATAACAGAGAATCAAGACCAGCAACCTCCAAGAAAAGCTGTAGCATAGAAGCCAAAGGAAGGAAGTGTTGTGAGAATGAGTGTTTATGTCAAATGCTGATAGTCCTAGAAAGCTGAGGACAGGGCTTGTTGATTATTCGATTTTACAACTTTAAATGACTGTTTTTCATGTGATGGCTTCGATTTTCTCTGTGAAGTAGGGAGCGTGATCATTTCGGGTAGAGTGAGGAGACAATGAGGGAACAGCAGGGTATGAGATGCTGAGAGAGAGAAGAGGGGAAGTACAAGTTGACAAGAAAAAGGGTATCAAATTTCTGGGGAGCGCAGAAGGCCTATTTCAGATGGACAAAAGGCAGCTGCTGGATTCACAGCTGTAGCAGATAAGACTTTCAAGGGTTAAAGTCTTTAAATATTAAAATAATAACAGCAGATCTTTGTTTAAGGCTTCAAAGACAGTTTCAAGATAAGAAAGAGTAGGATGCTGACAGTCCAGGAGAGGCCACTTGGATCTCAGGGGAGTGTCACGTAGCAATGTCCAGCTGCAAGAGATCACATAACCAGGGAGTGCTGACGAAGCTTTCATCCCTGCACAAAGAGCTACCCCTGAAGCAGCTGACACAGACTGAGCCAGGTGACATTTGTTGTTCTGATGTGGCCTCCCATTTCCTGGCTGGCCTCAAGGAGCATATATACATGTGTCTAATATGTTGCAAAAGAAATGTGGAATGAGACCCAGATGGGTGGGACACTAATGTACTCCTTGGCTTTCAAAGGGTGATAGTAACAATAATATTGGATACTTTATAAGCCCCATTTTATTATGTATGTCCACTTACTAAGTGTTCAGCACAAGGCTCACTTTACAGAACCTCATTTCTGATCCGTGGAGACTGATCAACAGGTCACATAGGTTTACATAGTGACCTTTTTACCCTGTACGTGCCAGGCAACAATGCAACAAGTACTTTCCATGGACCATACCATTTTTCCTCATGACCAGACATTGGGCTGAACCCATTCTCAATCCTGTTACTAATGAGCTTAAGTTGACACAGAACACCAAGGTAAGAAGTGGTAGAGGCCAACTGATGGGCTTTGAGGAAGGAATTGGACCCTAAGGGCCCTGGCCTAATCAATGGATTAACTCGTTGGGAAATGTATGATATGATGGATTTGTTGGGGTGTATTGAAAAGTAGGAGGTGGAATCTCGTTGGAGGAAGTAGGCCACTGGTGTGTGCACTTGAATTAATGCATCTTGTCACTTGCTGCTTCTCACCTCTTCTGCTTCCTGTCCACACTAGGCAAATAGCCCCACCACAAGTTTGCAGCGCCACAATGTACTGTCGCATCACAGACCCAGAAACACGGAGCCAACCGACTAAGCTCTGAACCCTGCAAATTTTAGAATTTAAAACTGTAAGCTAAAATAAATCCTTCCTCCTTTGAAATGCCATGTAAGGTATTTTGTTGTACTGACAGTCTGATTGGCACATCAATCTACTTTAGCAATGAGAAAGCTGAATTACTCAGAAAAAGAACGTTCCCAACAGCAGAAGAACGGAAGAGGTAAGTGATTGAGGGCCGATAAAATAACCCGAGCAAAGCTGCCAAAGCTAAACTGATTGGGGCAGCTTTCCCTGTCCACAGGCAGGAGTCTACCCCACTGCGGTCATCCTTGCTCTCCCATAAAGGAAGTACACACATGGTCATTGTGAGGCAGAGTTGAGAGCCACACATAGCTGAAGGGTAGAAGGGAACTCAGATATTAGACCAAAAGTAATTCATATGACTATGCAGCCAGTCTAGGCTGGGAGATGGACAAGACTTGACAATCGGCTGTGGAGGCTGGTCACATGCTTCAGGAACTCTGCTGTAGGTTGAATGAATAGGTTCGGTTGGGAAGTGGGAAAACGGGGGTTGGAGAGATGGCTCAGGGGCTAGAGGGGTAGAAGCACTGGCTGCTCTTCCAGAGGACCCAGGTTCAATTCCCAGCACCCACATGGCAGCTTACAACTGTCTGTAACTCCCTTTCCAGGAGATCTGACACCTTTACAGCAATGCACATAAAATTAAATAAATTATTTTTTTTTAATGGGGGAAGTGAAAAACTAGAACAGAAAGTCCTCGTTCAGTTTTAGAGGGAGAGTTTGGAGTAGGTAGTCCCAGAAATGCTAAAGCATAATTGCTGTCTGTGAGCATGGTCTCTGAGGTTGCGGACAAGATTTGGTAATGAGGAGACTAAGGAGATGTGAGGTCTTGTCTTATGAGGAGGGACCCCTTGGAAGATGTCAGCATATGAGGTTTGGAGTAAAGCATGGTGGTGGGCTCATCTCTTCTGTTCATGGTAGGGACATAACCTATGAATTGGTAGAATCAGCCTGCGGACCCAGTACTTGTTAAAGTTAATGACGAGAGGAGCCCTCTGAAACAGGCTTTCTTTATTTCCAAAGTCACTATGTTGTTTTTTAGTTAACATTTAAATAGTATTTTATAGTTTATCCATTTGAGTAATCTACTGCCTGCACTTAGGTACAGTATATTATCATATTTTCCCATCCAAATTTCTTGGAAACAGATTTTGCTGGCTTGCACAAAATTACAAATATGTTTTGAACAATTTGTAAAACCTATTTTAACATTACTCCCTTGGTACCTCACACGAAGAAACTATTCATCTTTTTGTTCATTCCTTCCTTGTCTCCCACCAAAACAAACAAACTCCTAGCATCACATCCTCCTTTCCAGATGGCTGCCTTCAGGGAGCCCTTTGCCCTAATGAACTGCAGGATACTATTGAAGGCTTAATACTTCTTCCTACCACAGGAGGGCAGACTCTAACAAAAAGGCGGAAACAGCTATTTACCTTGCAAGCTATATAAGCCAAAGTGGTTAATGTATGGCTAGATTTTGCATGGTTTCCAGGCTTTGACAAGTCTACCGCTCCCCTCCAGCCCACATCACTTTCTATGAAGTCTCTCCTGATGAGTAAGGTGGCTTTTCTTTCACCCACCCCTTTTGAACTTCCTCCCTTCCCGCCTCTTGTACTCCCACAAATACTGAACATTTCCTCCAGGTAGGATTGTCAAGATGCCTGGTTATACTGAACACCACATAGAGAACACAATTTTAGTAAAGCTATGTCCCATGCAGATATTTAGGACATGTTTATAAGAAACCCATGACAATTTATCTGGAATTCCACTTAATGACTGTCCTATGTTTTTATTGGCTAAATCTAGCTAGTAAAAATCTGGGCCAAGGTTTAGACTGGAAACTGGCAGGGTGGGACTGGACCCACCCTGGACCCAGCGCTCCCTCCTCTCCTTGAAAAATGACTAAATGAGCGTGCAGTGTGGTTTTAGAGCACAGGCATAGAGGTGCAGGGCAGCAGGCTCAGCATGTGTGGTCCAGGAAGCCTGCCATAGTGTCTTCACTGCTACCTCCTGCTCCTTGCCTCCACATTTGACATCAACTTCTTCAAGCCTGGGATGCCTAGCTCAAGTGTTTCTTCCTCTGGGAAGCCTTATCTTCCTTGGGAGAGCTACCACTTCCACACTTTGTATCTATGTCTGTTAGAAATACTTATGGTGCTATTTTTTTAAAAGAAATTTATGTATTTATTATGTATACATTCTACCTCCATATATGCTTGCACACCAGAAGAGGGCACCAGATCTCATTATAGATGGCTGTGAGCCATCATGTGGTTGCTGGGAATTGAACTCAGGACCTCTGGAAGAACAGTCAGTGTTCTTAACCTCTGAGCCATCTCTCCAACCCCCACACTAATCTTTTTTTAAATAGAGTCTCACTATGTAGCCCTGGCTGTTCTAGAACTCACAGAGATCCACCTGTTTGTGCATCCCAAATGATCAGAATAAAGGCATGCACCACTACGCCTGACTTGCACACTACTTGATTTGGATATAAAGTTCCACAGGCTCATCTGTGTGAACACTTGGTCCACAGGTGGTGCTAGTGCTTTGGGAAAGTGTGGAACCTTCAGGATGTGGTGACTAGACAGAAGATGAGGGTCAGTGGGAGGTGGCTATAGGGTTTAGAGTCTGGCCCCACTTTCTGTCTTCTCTGTTACTTGATCCACTCAAATGTGAACAAGCAGTCCCACATTCCTGCTGTCACAGTTGTGATCTGACTTCGATGTCAGTTCTTTGACACAGCAATGGACATTGTACTCTCAAGTCATGAGCAGAATAAACCCTTCCTCTCTTCTGTTGCTTCTCAGTAGGTATTTGGGCAACAACAAAAAAGTAACTCATACACACAATGGCCTAGATGTATGTCTCACCCCTGTGACACACCCAAAGTGTGAAGCTGTGTCTTGCTCTTCTTCATTTCCCCTTTGCTTAACACAGTGTTTGGCATATAATGAACACCCTCAAAATCAGTGATTTTTTTTTATGTGTATGGGGTTTTGCCTGTATGTATGTATGTATGTATGTATGTATGTATGTATACACACACACACACACACACACACACACCACATGCATGCCTGATGCCCATCACAGAGGCCAGAAGGTGGCTTTGGATCTCTTGAAACTGGTGTTGCAGACAGTTGTGAGCTGCCATTTGGTTGCTGGGGATAGAACCTGGGTCCTCTGGAGAAACAGCCAGTGCTCTTAACTTCTCAGCCATCTCTCCAGCTCCAATCTGTTAATTTTAAAAGGAACAATTGTTAACTCCAGAATTTGGAGAAAGTCACTGAATATTTCTTGGCCTCAATTTGGCTGATATATACAAGAAGGGTCTGGGCCAATCATCTCTAATGCTTTTTTTCTAGATCTGGAAAGAACATCATGCTTCTGGGTTTGGTTGGATACTGGCAAAGTAACTTCTTCAGGGCTTGCTCTGTTGTAAATGTTTGTGATTTCAAACAAGGTGATGGTGTTAGGCCGAGGCTTTTATGTACTGTGTTCCTTATGATTGTGACTAGTCTTAGGAAGGAGAAGTCAGGGTCATGGTGCGGCACCTTAAGCCTTTAAGGAGGCTGAGGCAAGAGGACTGCAAGATTAGGTAGTGATGCCTTGTCTCAGAAAAATAGAGACCTCAGAAGTTCAAAAGTTTGGGTTTTGTTGTTGTTGTTGTTTTTCGATATAGGGTTTCTCTGTGTATCCAGGGTTTCTCTGTGGAGCCCTGACTGACCCAAAACTTGCTTTGTAGCCCAGGCTGGCCTCAAACTCACAGAGATCCTCCTGCCGCTGTCTTATGAGTGCTGGGATTAAAGACATGCACCACCACTGCCCGGCCTAGAAGTTTGAAAGTTTTACTACATAGAAATGATAGCCATAACCAGTTGAAGAGATAGATATGCTTGTTGACTTAAACATTATATATGTATCAAAAATATAATATAGCATCTCATGCATATGTACAGTTTTTAGGGTTTGTTTTGTTTCCTGAGACAGGATTTCTCTGTGTAGCCCTGGCTGTCCTGGAACTCGATCTGTAGACCAGACTGGACCTGAATTCAGAAATCTGCCTGCCTTTGCTTCTCAAATGTTAGGATTGATGGCCTGCACCACCACTACTCAGCTAGTTTTTATGGTTTTATGTATCATTTAAAATAAGTTTTCAAATCAGAAATAAAAATAAAAAGGAGACCACAGAGAGAGGCCTGGTCCCTTCTACCATAAGATGATCTTGGGGTAAGGGAGAGAAGGGAGGGAAACTTTGGTCTGTATGTAAAATAAATGAAAAAAGTTATTTAAATTAAAAAAAGATGATCTCTTACATGAACTAGGAAAAAGGCCCTCAACAGACACTGAATTTGGGCGCACCCAGCTTCCAGATCTGGAAGAAATAGCGTTTTGTTGTTTGTCAGTTCTATAGATTATAGTATGTAGGCAGACTTTTCTGTCCCACCAGCCAGTTTGCAAATAACCACATGGAGACTTAATTGTAATGCTTGGCTGATAGCTCAGGCTTGTTACTAACTAGCTCTTATAACAACCCATTTCTATTAATCTATGTGCTGCCCTGAGGCTCGTTTACCTTATATATGTACTTCTCATTCTACTTGCTCTATCTCATGGCATCTCCTCAGACTCTGCCCTTCTCCCCAGCATTCTCTCTGCTCTGAAAATCCTGCCTAGCCATTGGCCAATCAGCTTTTTATTAACCCAATCACAATGACATATATTCACACAGTGTAAAGGAATATTCCACAATAGTGTTTTCGCATGGTAGTCCTAGAATGACCAAGACTGGCATTTCAGTCTCTTGAAGTGGGTTTGGGAGCACTCAGCAGAAAGTGCTTCACAGCTGGGCCTGGTAGCACACACCTTTAATCCCAGCACTTCGGAAAAAAAAAAGACAGATGGAACTCCGTGACTTTAAGGTCAGCCTGATGTATATAGTGAGTTCCAAGTCAGTCAGAGCTACATAGTGAGACCCTATATTAGAAAAGGGAGGGGGGAGAGGGGCTGGAGAGAGGGCTCAGAGTTTAAGAGCACTGGCTGCTCTTCCAGAGGTCCAGAGTTCAATTCCTTGCAACCATGTGGTGGCTCACAACCATCTATGTTGAGATCTGGTGCCCTCTTCTGGTGTGCAGGCATACGTGAAGGCAGAACACTGTATACATAATAAATAAATACATCTTTTTTTTTTTTAAAGAAAAGGTGTTGTGCAGTTGTACTCAAGTTAAAAGTAATGAGAAAAACACTTCATAAAAATGGACTTTGCTTTGTATCAGTGGCTTTAAAAGTACTGAGGGGTAAATTTGTAAAACAATCTTCAAAAATCCAAACAAGTCTTCAACACATGTTCTTTTTCATGCCTGGTTGAATAAGCAGTGGTTGCTACAAGCAGTGGAGAGGGAAATGAAACACAAAGCCATCACTTCTTACTGATTTCCTTCTAAGCATACAGCTACCTGTCTGTGCTCTGTGCTTTTCTTTTTTTCTGTACTGGCCATAGAAATAAGGACGTCATGCATGCTAGGCAAGCACTGTACCATTGAGTTACACCCACAGGCCAAGTTTTAGTCATTCATGCACTTTACTTCTATTTTCTTTTCTGACAGAGCATTGTACAACCCACCTGATATCAGACTCTGTATAGTCCAGGATGCCTTTGAATTTCTAATCCTCCTGCCTCCATCTCCCTAGTGCTGGGATAATAGACATGTGCTATCACAATTGGCTCTAAGTTTTCTTTTTAGTTTTTGGTAAATCTCTATATTCTTGACATAACTCCACCCTAACTTCAGAAGTCAGGAAGTGGAATCAAACCTCAGATACAACATCTAGTAATGTTGTGGGCTGAATGTGGCTATCTCTCTGTGGTGGTTTGAATAAGAATGGCTTGCAGAGGCTCATATATTTGAATGCTTAGTCATCATGGAGGGGCACTACTTGAGAAAGAATAGAAGGTATGGCATTGTTAGAGGAGGTGTGGCCTTGCTGGAGGAAGGGTGTCACTGGGAGTGGGCTTTGAGGTTTTAAAAGGCCAAGACAGGTCCAGTGTCGCTCTCTTCCTCCTGCCTGCAGATCCAGATATAGAACTGTTAGCTACTTTTTCAGCACCATGTTTGCCTGCCACCATACTCTCTGCCATGATGATAATGGACTATACCTCTGAAACTGTGGGCAAACTCCCATTAAATGCTTTCTTTTATAAAAGTTGCTATGGTCATGGTGTCTCTTCACAGCAAAAGAACACTGACTAAGACACCCTTCAGTAATCAGAGTATCCAGTGTGGTGGTGTTGGGACATGAGACATTTAGGAGGAGATGAGGTCATGGGGGCAAAGCTGGAATGGGTATGAATGGTGTCCTTATAAACAAGGCTTCAGAGAGATCTCTCCTCACTCCCACGAAGAGAGTGGGAGTGACAAAGTGAAAGAGAAAAGGCATCATTCATGAACTAGGAGTGACTACTCACCAGACACCAAACATGCAGGCACATTGCTCTTGGACTTGTTAGTGTCCAGAACTTTGTAAAATAATTCTTTGTTGCTTAAGATACCCAGCCTATGTATATTTATTATAGAAGTGAGAACTGACTAAGACAAGTATTACCAAACATTCACACAGCCTTGGGCACTGCTATAAGATAGTACAACACAAACATCAGCTCAGGAGCCAGACTGCCAGGCTCTGGTTTAGCTATATCACATCATACCTCTTGAATTTGGACAGGCTGGCTAACTTTTCAGTGGTTCACATTCTCCATTTGTAAGAGGAGGAAGACAGTGGCAATATGTCTTATCATCTCAGAGGTACTTTAGGAGGTGTAAAACAGTGTATGCAAAATATATGCAGTGGTGACTGTCCTACAGCATGCGTGCGTGCGTGCGTGTGTGTGTGTGTGTGTGTGTTACAGACATGGATTTGTAATAATTAAATGTACAGAGAATGAAATAGAGATGAGCATGAACATACATGCTTATCAAGAAGGCACTGATTTCCCCCATTTTATAGATTGAGAAACAGGCTCAGGAAGGATAACACATTTTTATCTACTATGCAATATGGCTTCTGCATTTGTTGCTTGTCTATTAGTTACTTTTCTATTGCTGTGATAAAACACAATGACCAAGTTAACTTCCAAGAGAAAGAGTTTAATTAGGTGTATGTTTTCAGAGTGTTAAGAGTCCATGGTGGTGGAGCAGAGGTAGTAGACATGGCAACAGTTGAGAGCTCACATCTTGAGCCACAAACAGGAAACAGAGAACACACTGGGAATGGCAGTGTGAAACCTCAAAGCCCACCACCAGTGAGACACCTCCTCCAACAATGCCACACCTCCTAATTCTTCCCAACCAGTCCCATCAGCTGGGGACCAAGTATTTAAACATATGAGACTATGGGGGGGGCATTCTTACTCAAACTTGTTATACTGTGAGTAAGCTTTTTGATTTTAAAATATTTGCAGTCTTACATAAGAGTGGCAAGTATAGTGTTGAGATGCTCAGTATGTTGACATACACCTGTAATCCCAGCACTAGGGAGGACGATCGTTAGGTGGAGGTTTCCTGAGCTATAGAGTGCTTTGACATTAGCCCATTTTATCAGTAAGAATGTGATCCTTAGCGGGGCGGTGGTGGCTCACACCTTTAATCCCAGCACTTGGGAGGCAGAGGCAGGCAGATCTCTGGGAGTTCGAGGCCAGCCTGGGCTGCAGAGTGAGTTCTAGGAAAGGCGCAAAGCTACACAGAGAAACCCTGTCTCAAAAAACAAACAAACAAAAAAATGTGATCCAATAAAAAAACAAAAACAAACAAATAAAAACAACCCCAGAAACAAAAAGCAGTTCAGAGAGTTTTCATCTATCAATTTTTCCTTCATGTTAACATCTTACACAACCATCTCCAATTGTTCAAGGATTTCTTTGTTATATTTTTCAGCTATGTTAGGGTATACTTTAAAACATAGCTATTGCCGGGTGGTGGTGGCGCACACCTTTAACCCCAGCACTCAGGAGACAGAGCCAGGCGGATCTCTGAGTTCGTGGCCAGCCTGGGCTATAGAGTGAGTTCCAGGAAAGGTGCAAAGCTACACAGAGAAACCCTGTCTTGAAAAACCAAAACCAAAAACAAAAACAACATAGCTATTACTAGCTTGTAGAATACCAGCAATAAATAAACATAAATAAAACATAAAATGACCGGTGTCAGTGATTACAGCTGGTAAAGTCAGACAATATTAAAAATAAATACATCTTAAAATCTGTCTAAAAAAGTAAGTAAAATATAAATACAAAATTACAAAGTGTGTGTACTTTAAAGGCTAATAATGAAATGTAAATATGTGTACCTCACCCCCAGTGTAAGAGATACAGTGCTTTCAGAGACTCTGTGTGTTGCTGCTCCACCTACAGTTCACCTGCATTTTGTGTTTGATGTTTCCTTACTGTAATAGTCTTCAGCACATGTGTTTATCTCCAATTAATACACCACTTAGTTTACCTGCCTTTGAACGTCATATAAAGGAGATTATACTGCATGTGAGTTTTTTTAACTTACAATGTCTAAAATTATTTTGAGATTCATCTGTGCATATAGGACCCTTTTTTGATTAGTAGTGATCTGTTTGATGAATAGACAAAAGTTTGCTAATCTTTTCTGCTAAGAGGTATCTGGATTATATACAATCTGGGTCAGTTTGGTGCTGTAAGCAAACCATAGTCTTTTGGGTGGGAGGAATTGGCACAGGGTCTCACTATGCAGCTCAGGCTAGCCTTGAACTCATGATCTTCATGTATCTGCCTTCCAAGTGCTGGGATTACATCCATACTCTAGCATGCCTGATCATAAGTAATCTTTTGAATGTCTTTGAGGGAAAATGTGAGTTCTTAGTGTCTAAAATTCTGAGTGTGGAATTGCTAGGTAGCATAAGGTTGCTTGAAGTTGCTGATTAAACCAACTTTTAATAATGGTTGTGGAGGTGCATGCCTTTAATCCTAGCACTTAGGCAGTAGAGGCAGGTGAATCTCTTTGAGTTCAAGGCCACCCTGGTCTTCAGAGTGAATTCCAGGACAGCCTGGAATAGAAACATCATATCTCAAAATAAAATAAAGTCTTCAATGTTCTTTGAGATGAGAAGATGGATTTTTTTTTCCTTTGTTGCTCGTTTTCTGGGACACTGCAGTCTTGATAAGTTTGTTTGAATTTCAAAATAAAAGCCCCCACTTTGTAAACTGATATGGGGCTTCAGAAACTTTGATTTACTCCTTACAGCTTCCTAGATACTTCTTTGGAAGTCAAGCAAGACTTAACTGAGACCTCTTTGCACCATTCTTTGAATTCCATCTGCCATCCTTCCTTTTATTGATCTATTTTTACTTTGTATGTACGAGTATTTTGCCTGCATGTATGTATGTGTATAATATGCAGTGCATGCCATGCCTGTGAAGGTCAGAAGAGGTATCTGATCCTTTGGAACTTGAGTTACAGATGTTTGTGAGCCACCATGTGAATGCTGGGAACTGAACCGGGGTCCTCTACAAGAACAGTGAGTGCTCTTAATTGTTGAGCTACCTCTCCTTCCTCATACTATCTCTTCTTGTAGATTATCCCTTCACTGTACGAAAATCAGTGTCTCTGAGGCGGCCAGCACCAGTCTCTTTCTGTGCACTGACTCTCTCCTGTCTTTACCACACATGGCTGAACATCCTTTCTCTTAGCTCGCTAGCAACTCGTGCTCTAATTTGTCACAAACACAAGAATTCCCAGGATGGCCAAATAAGAAGTCTCCTGTATGCTACTGGATTTGCTATGATGGATGTTCCTTACCCATTTGAACCCGCAAACTGCAATGGTGTCCTTAGAATTGTTTTAGAAATACCTCTTGCTTTTCTAATTTCAGGAAATGAAACCAACTCATGGGATCTGAAATACTATTTTCATCAAATTGTTATGAACTGGACTCAGTGATTTAATATTCAACCAAACTAATCTTGCTTTTGCTCTGAGTGTGCAGGGTTTAGAGAATTGTGTTTGAAATGGCAGGTGATGAAGTCCTTCCCTCATTATTTTTTAATGTGGCAGTTAGATAATAGTGAATTAAGATTTCCTGGAGAGCCAATTTGAAGCCATCAACTGGCCGTGAAAGATGAACAAAGACGAGATGTCACATTGAAATTGTATGTAGTACATAAACTTATATCAAACACTTCTAATCTGGCAAACAATGCAGTGAGTGACAGCAAATGCAATAGAACAGAAACCTAGATCAATTATCTTAGAAGATAAAAATGGGACCGTGGCGTCTTCTGAATTAACTAGCATGGAGATCATGAATCACTCTTTCATCTTTTATTATTTCATCCTTTTCCTTTGAAGTAAACTTAAAAATAATCTTTTGCCAGCTCCTCAAAATGAAATATTCACTATATCACTCTTACTCCTTATTAAAAACTGGCATTACTGTGCCTTTATTCTGAAGACATGAAAGACACTATGGAGGGTACCTCTATAAACACAAGGAAGCCCAAAATACATTGCAAAATCACGATATTTCATTGTTCATGTTCTGAAATCTGTATGGATTTTTCTGGAAGAAATATTTCCATTTCCTTTTAAATTCAGTATTTGTTGAATGAATGAAATATGTGGTGATTTTGAGATCAGCTACACTTTTCATTTATGATAATGGCCATTAAGTAAAGTAGTGTACTATTTTGCTTTTTCAATGGGCTTGGATTTGAATAGTTTTGTGCCACTGAATAATTGTATGAACGTACCTAGATATCATTTTTTCATTCTACATGCTTAAATGTCTAGACACATCTGGTTATATGTTACAGATATTATTAATTTCTGACTCCTACCTCTTTTCCATGATAATAGAATTCTAATGTGAACTTTTAACAATTTTTATTTTGGTTTTTTTTTAAGACAGGGTTTCTCTGTGTAGCCCTGGCTATCCTGGATCTTGTTTTGTAGCTCAGGCTGGCTTCAAACTCACAGAGTTCTGCCTGCCTCTGCCTCCTGAGTGCTGGGATTCAAGGTGTGCACCACTACCACCCAGTCTCTATTGTGAACTTAAAATTTTTTTGATGAAATTTACTTATTTAAGATGGGTAATGGTGGCACACACCTTTAATCCCAGCACTCAGGAGGCAGAGGCAGGCAAAGCTCTGTGAGTTTGAGGCCAGCCTAGTCTACAGAATGAATTCCAGGACAGCCAGGGCTACACAGAGAGACCCTCTCTTGAAAACAGAAAAACTGATTTATTTAATGTTTATGATTGCTTGCCTGCAAATATGCATGTGCACCATGGGCATCTGGAGGCCAGAAGAGGTGGCAGATCCCTTGGAACTGGAGCCACCATGTGGGTGCTGGGAACTGAACCTGGGTCCTCTGGAAGAGCCGCTAGTGCTGTTGTCCACTAAGCCATCTCTCCAGATCCTAGAATTCTAATTTGTACTGATATTAGCCATCATGGAACTTAAGAAAGCTTAGACCCTTCCCCAGTGACAACCCTCCCCAGCCATGCTAATTTCATTATTCTTACTAATGGTTGGCCTAGCCACAGACATGAAATATAGTTCTGGTTCACAACACTTATAGAAAAGTCTAAGGCTCTCTCAGAAAGCTTTTTCTTTTCTTCTCTTTTCTTTTTTCTTTCTTTCTTTTTTGTTCTGAGAAAGGATTTCTCTATGTAACTGCCCTGGCTATCCTGGAACTCTCTCTGTAGACCAGGCTGGCCTTGAACTCACAGAGATCCACCTGCCTCTGCCTCCTGACTGCTGGGATTAAAGGTGTGTGCCACCACCACCCAGCCCAGAAAACTTCTTATATAAAAGTGTCCCTAGAATAATTACCTGGCAGGGGAGATACCATGATCACAAAAGTGGTTTTCCCAGGGCGAGGCTTATCTATTGCACTCTGGATGTGGTGACCCCTGAGATTTCCCCAAATTCGGGAAACTCGACTGCATAATTTGTGGTAGTGGGGGACTGTGTTCACGCTCTCCCCTGAAATTTAAAAAAAAAAAAAGAAGAAGAAAGAAAGTGTCCCTAGAAAAAAGACACCTTGTCTTCTGGCTTAAAATGGTGTTGTTTGGGGACATGAACTCTGGAACTGGTGCAGCTATTCTGTTGCTATGTAGAGAGTAGAAACATAGAAAGCCAGACTCCTTTCTAACATTGTTGTGCCAGTGAACTTTGCCTCATTGTATGATTTAGTAACCTGCATTCATTGCTGAAGGCTAGTTTGGATTGGGCTTGCTACTACTTGTTTCCAGGCATACTCACCAAAGTGCTACATAAAGCTCATGCTTCCTACATTATAGTAGGTGGTTGTAGTCTTCAGCTTTCTGAAATCATACCCCAAATCTTCAGATTAAGCTCTGTTAAGTCTAAGCATCACTATGTAATAATTTACATGGAGTTCTAGATTAACAACTGAAGTTTTCCCAAAGTCCACTAAACTGAAATGTTCAGTCAGTGTTTTTATTGTACTAACAAAGGTGTTTAATTCTGAGATAAATAGTGATGTCAAAATGAGAACAAGGGTTCAGAATGTAGCTTAGTTGGTAGTGTTTTTGTAGCACTCTTGAGGCCCTGGGTTAGAACCCTAATACCACAGAAACTGGGCATAATGACACCTGCCTATAATCCCAACACTCAGAGAGTAGAGGCATCTTTGGCTACATAGAGTGGTAAGGCTAATGTAGAATATATGAGACCTTGTCTCAAAGAAAATTGTGGCTGGACAGCTAGCTCAGAGATCAAGAATACTTGTTGCTCTTGCAGAAGACCCAAGTTTGGTTCCTAGCACGTCTAGCAGCTCACAACCAGCTGTCACTCCAGCTCCAGGGGATCTGGCACCCTATTCTGGTTCCCAAGGGTAACCATGCATGTGTGTACATACATATATACACAATAGATAAATAAATGAATCTGTAAGAAAATACTACAGAATATGTCTATCTCTGTGTTTCAAACTTAAGGCTTATTGGGGCAGGTATAGTCTTTAAACTTTTAGATGTCACCAAAGCAAGAGAGAGCTGAGATAGCAATTCAGATTGAAGACTCACAATAACACAAAATAGAAGCGAGATGGATATGATAGCACAAGGTTCAAGAGATGAGGGCGAAGGCCTTGCAGAAGGCAGCTTGAAAGTTATCTGCAGACTTCAGTGAGCTAATTTCCTAAGTGCCCAGAGGAGGGCGTATTTCCAAGCTACTATTGTAAGTAAACAGATCCAAGTTCTCCAGTCATTCAACAAGGACACAGGAAGGGGGTGTGGATACAAGAGAGGGTAGCAGGAGGTGGATATGTGCAAAGTACAATGCTATACATATCTGAAAATGTCCTAAGGAAACCTGTTATTCTATATGGTGCTATATCTTCAACTTCTAATTTAAAAGAGTTTGTTACAGTCTTCTGCAGTAAACACATATTGGCAACTGGATTTCAGTTGACCTCACATTGACTTTTGTGCCTTCAGACAAGTTGTTTTCTCTGTCCTGCTATTTTTATTGGTAAAATATGACTACAAATATTAGCACACAGTAGTTGAGAGGACCAAAATAGGATAATAGAGAAATAGGGAGATAGCTTAGTCAGTAGAGTGCTTGTCACACAAACATGGGGATCTGAGTCCATCCCTTGTACTCACATAACAAGCCAGGTACAACCTGTAATTCCAGCAATGGAGAGGAGGACACAGGATCACTGGGGCTCACTGGCCAGCCAGTCTGGCTGGATAGATGAGCTCCAGTTTCATTGAGAGATCCTGTCTCATAACAGTCAAAGAAAGCAATAAGAAGACACATGAAAGGCTGGAGAGATGTCTCAGCGGTTAAGAGCACTAGCTGCTCTTCCAGAGGTCCTGAGTTCAATTCCCAGCAACCACATGGTGGCTCACAACCATCTGTAATGAGATCTGGTGCCCTCTTTTGGCCTGTAGACATACATGCAGACAGAACACTGTATATGTAATAAATAAATCAGAAGACACATGACATCCACATACCCATACACACACTTGCATTTGCACCTGCACATACATGTCCATATACACATAAGCAATACACATACAGAAATAGGATAATACACATCAGTTAATGGCAGCAGCAATCATTGCTGGTGCTTACAATTAAACCGAGAGTATTAATTGTCCACAGTGATCTACTTTGGAGGCATTTTATTTTCCTATCACATTTTGCAGGGAATCAGTGGAAAAGAGAATGACCAAGCAAACACAAAAAGAAGATCTTCAGAACAATACCATGTACAGAATACTTATGGCATTAGGCATTTGATCTGAAGAGAAAACATTTCATAAATTTTAAAGGCAGCCTTACGCATCAGGTACAGAATTCAATTTGTGTTGTTCCAAAGGGAACTGTGGGTACAGCAAGGAGAAGGAGAATGCTGTTCAATATGCTGCAGACTTTTAATTATGTTTGCTATGCAACTACTGCCTGGCCCAATTCGAGAAGCAGTGACCTGCCTATCATTGGAAGTAATTGGACAGAGGCCAGATGTGCATCTGTTCAGACAATCCAGGGAATTCAATGAGTCCTGCACTTTCTGCCTTGTTATTTATTTGACTTGAGTTCCCTTATTCAAAACGGTTTTCAGAGAACTTTCTTGTATTCCTGGGGACTGAACCCAGGGTCTTTTTGATGCTAGGCAAGTGTTTTACCACTGAACCCTATCCCCATTTCCCATTTTTAAAAACTTTTCATTTAGACATAGAGTCTCACTAAATTGCCCAGGCTGGCCTGGAACTCAAGTCTATACCTCAAGCAGGCTCTGTGCTTATGACCCTCCTGTCTCAATCTCCCACATAGCTGTAATTACAGGCCTGTTCCATGAGGCCTGGCTTTTACAAGTTCTTGACACAGGGTCTTGCTGCATAGTCTAGAGCAGCCTTGAATTTGCAATATTCCATTCTCAAACTTGACCTTCTCTCAATGGGAAGATTTTACTTCTTCCATCCTGTCTTTCAGGGATACCCCTCAGACTAGTGCAGTTCATTTCCGGCTGTCACAGGCATATTGTGCATAGCATACTATTAACTAAACATGAAGTTCCCCTCAGGTTACAGTGGGAGTCAGCAAGAGTAGGTATTCTTGGTCTTTGGCCTTCCAAACGTACTTAGGCCAAAGTAATGCTGCTTCTGTGACAGAGGAGATGCTTTGGGGCATAATGAAGGTAATTAAGTGTATCTCTGAGCACCCAATTTATGAGGGACAGTTCAGATTACATGGTCAATTGACATTCTTGATCTCGATTAGAAATTCAATCTTGATCCAAAATTAGAAGCAACACTGGAATAGATTTTAAGGAAGAAAAGTTACTTTCTTAAGGGAATATAAGTTTTTTTCAAAGCTCCATGGATGACATTCTGTGACATCCCAATCATTCATAAATTCCTTGAGCACTGTTGAGTTTAATAATCACCCCTGAGCTTAATTGGATGACAATGGGCAGGAGGTAGAATCACTCTTACTGTGAACTTGAGAGCTCGAACCCCTTTCTCTTCCTTGGGGCCCTCTAAAAAATGGAAGACTTTTGAGTCATCTAGTAAAAGCATAGGAGCAAGCAGGGAAATGGGAAATCTATGGAACTTTTATTGTGTGCGGTGCCAGGGATCAAACCTAGAACCTTGTCCATAAGAAGTGTGAAGTCAACCATTTAGCTGTGCCATTGGACGTCAGTCAAATGGAGCACATATTACTCCCACTGAAGCCTGCTATGGTAGGAGTATGAGATACAACTCTATTCACTTCAGATGATCTCCAGACATACTTGCCTTTATCTACTAGGTCTGTGTCCTTTCTGGTTGACCACCTCCCCCAACTTTACTGTTGTCAGGAATTTCTTTTTCTTTTAACAGTTTTTGTTGTTGTTTTTCAAGACAGGGTTTCTCTGTGTAACTTTGGAGCCTGTCCTGGAACTCACTCTGTAGACCAGGCTGGCCTCGAACTCCCAGACATCCGCCTGGCTCTGCCTCCCGAGTGCTGGGATTAAAGGCATGCGCCACCACTGCCCAGCTTCTATTAACATTTTTTTAATTGTATATGAATGTTTTCCTGCATATGGTCTGGTGACCAAGGAGACCAGAAAAGGGAGTCAGATACCATGGGCCTGAAGTTGCTGACAATTCTAAACTACAATATGGGTGCTAGGAACTGAATCTGTTCTCTGAAAGAGCAATAAGTGCTCTTAACTTACTGGGCTATCTCAGTCCCTATGCAGAACTTTCTTATAGGTATTAGAGAATTAGCACTCATTTTCCTTAAAAAACATTTTACAACATTATTATTTGTTTTGTTCTCTCTCTCTCTCTCTCTCTCTCTCTCTCTCTCTCTCTCTCTGTGTGTGTGTGTGTGTGTGTGTGTGTGTGTGTGTGTGTGTGTGTGTGTAGGAATTGGTTCTCTCCTTCTAGGATATAGGTCTTCAGGTTTGGTAGCAAGTTCCTCTTCCTACTCACAGATCCTTCTAGTCAGTCCTTGTCCCTCATTTTCTAGCATGTGGGTTACCACTATTTTTTAGTATCCAGATTTGGTCAACATGATGTTATGAATTGCAGGTGACATAATAGTGTCCTGTGGGGTAATACAGTGATTAAGACTTTCTGTAAATTAGTGGCATATAACTGAAGAGTTCATGTACATGACAAGACAATGGAGATATGCTGACTCAAGCATTAATTCTGTTGCTGTTGGCATTCTAACATTTCGCTACTTTGTATATTATGAACTTTTGCATCAGTTTTGGGTTTAAAAATGTTATGTCAAGTGGTTTCTAGTCATTGCTGTGACATTTACCTCTGTCTACCAGAAAGTCAGTACAGGTATTGCTTTTTGGTTAAGAAGTGGACCTCCTGGGCTGGAGAGATGGCTCAGAGGTTAAGAGCACTGACTGCTCTTTCAAAGATCCTGAGTTCAATTCCCAGCAACCACATAGTGGCACACAACCATCTGTAATGAGATCTGGCGCCCTCTTCTGTATACATAATAAATAAATAAATCTTAAAAAAAAAAAAAAAAAAAAAAAAAGAAGTGGACCTCCATTTTTCCCCTTAATCATCTTAAAGGTCATACATTCTTGGTTCATATATGGCAGGTATGAGGATTGATCATTTCCCTGAGAATGTGCACTTATAACTTTAGGAACATGTGGTTATACTTTGTGTATGATCTAACAAATAAAACTTGCTGAAGATCAGAGGGCAAAGCCAGACGCTAGTTAGCCATAGAGGCCAGGCAGTGGTGGAAGATACCTTTAATGCCAGAACTAGGGAGGTTGAGACAGGAAATAATATGGCTGGGTGGAGAGAGGAATATAAGGTGGGAGGAGAGAGGAGACAGGACTCAGTCCTTTCAGTTGAGGAGTTGGTAAGGTGAGAGCTGGCTGTAGCTTCTTTCTTTGTCTCACTGATCTTTCTGCATTTACCCTGATATCTGGCTCAGGGTTTTTATTAAGACCAACTAGGATTCGGGCTGTAGGAACCAAAGATAATTTTACCAGGTTGGAGTTGAAGGTTTCACTGGATACAAAGACTAGGACCCTAACTTACATGTCTGTCTGTTTGTATTCTATAAGTCTATAATAGGTGGCCATACCATGCTGTATGTGCAGATATTGATAGTAAATCAGAAGTAGGATCTGTGATGCTTGAGAGATGGCTCAATTGTTAGGAGTACTTGCTGCTCTTGCAGAGGTCTTGAGTTTGGTTCCTATCAAAGCATCATCATGATCATGAGAGTCAATATTGTCTCTCATATCCATACCTCCAAGGGTGCTGATCTTGCCTTTAATGGTCTAATTACGCTTTTGCATTGTGCATTAGCATTTTCAAAAGCCAGATATTGTATTATTATCTGTCTAGTTTCTAAATTTGGTATCATCCTATTTACTGCTGAAGTCAGTCTTTGTAAGAAATCAGAGAAGGTTTCTTTTGGGCCCTATATATCACATTTTCCCTTTTTTTTGTCTAAACAATAAAGGAAGCTTATAACTAATATAAGATAAAGTATATACAATAAGAATATATAACATATACAGTCAAGAATTATATTAACAATGTCCAGTCCATTAACATTTGACAAATTCAGACAAGAAATTTCATCATTTATCCTATTTTGGTAAATCTAATACAAAATTTGTATACAATATAGAAAAATCCAATCCAATGTAAAATATTTAAAACAAGTAGTACCTTTATAAAAGTAGATTCAATAATCTACCTTTTTATCTTATCATATCCATATTCTCTCTTTTTTCTTTTCATAGTAAATTAAATAATCTACCTTTTGTCATTTTTATATCTTTCCCTATTTCTTTTTAGAGTACATTCAATGATCTACCCATTTATCCTATTATTTCTGTATCTCTTTTTTTTTAGAGTGGGTTCAATAATCTACCTCTTATCTATATCTTCATTTTTCTTTTTCTTTTTTTTAAACAAGAACCCTGAATCTAATCTCACTTTTTAATCAATTTTTTTTACTATTAACAATAACAACTTGTCCTAAACAATGACAATCATCCATAAGCCGTTAAAACGAACAAAAACCACCCACCCCACCTCTTAGGAATGTGGGCCTTGTTTTCTTAAAATTACTTCCTGCTTTCTGAGGGCAAAGACATCTTTAGGAGATCCTGAAAAGAAAATTTTGGGGTTAATTGTCAAGCCCTATATCATTTGTCCAGTCTCTGCACAATAGGAAAGTGTGGGGCTTGACTCAAGTCCTTGTTTGAGTAGTCTGTCAGGCTGGATGATCTCAGCTAGCCATCTCAAAATTGTCCTGAGGAATTTGTAGTCCAAAGCTGATCTTTGGGTGGTATTAATCAGCTTAATGGCTTTATCATAGTCCATGTGGAATCATCATTGTGGGGTCCTGTCATTCTTTTGAAGATTTCAAAGTGGCTGTTAGGTGTGGTCATGACTTCCTGCAGTATTTTTTGTGCCTCCTCTGTGTTTTAGAGCAATCACAGTCTCATAAATAAATGTCTGTCTCTGGGAACCACAAACGTTCTTCCCTAGAAGAGAATATCTTCACAGCAATTTCTCCCTACCATTTACCTCACCAAACTTCTCCAAACTGACCTTTGCCAAAGCTTTCTTGTAACACTATGATCCTGGCAATTGTTCTTTGAACAAGCAGTGGTAAACCTTTCATCCCTGGTAACAGCATCACTGCCACCATCAATACAATGAGAAGCAGCTGGCAACTCAGAGCAGCAGCCACCACCTCCATGGTCCTACCTCCACTGTTTGTAACTCCTCCCTGGCTGCAGCTCATCAACAAGCCTCCTAGGCTGGCCTCGAACTCAGGATCCTCCTGCCTCTGCCTCCTTCAGCAAATCCTAATGGCCAAGTGCAGCTCAGGCCTAAGCTGGGGACTGCAAGGCCACAGGCAAGTGGCTTTTTCATGAATTTGTACTATGAACATTGGGCAACAGATGTAGCATGAATTGCTAAACAGACTTATAAATGAAATAACCAGAGCCAGGTATTGGGGTGAACACTGAAAGATCAGAGAAACAGAACAAGCCACATCCAACCTCACCTTGTCAATTCCTCAGCCAATCCTGTTTCCTCAAAACTGTCCCATGCATTCATGGCAGCCATGCAGTATAGAATTAAGGTTTGATTATCATAGAAATATTGTCTTTGTATATCAGTGTATTGGCCTTCTCCAAGAAGCTGATACTGGGAAATTTGAATACCTCTAGCTCTACATTGATTTTCTATTGTCTTAGCCTCATCCTTACACCATGTCTGCCACTGTAATTGTGCCCCAGGCTCCAGGGCAGCTGTTACCAATTCTTTCCAGTCCTGAGAAATAATCCTATTACAAGTTGACCATGAGTTTAACATTTGCTTTATAAATGGAGAATGCATGCCATAGGATACTATAGCTTTCTCAAATCTCCTTAAATCTAACATTTCCACTGGAGTCCAGTTAGCTTGTACAATTCTTGAACAGGTAGTTCCTGTATGGCTACTGGATAAATTAAGTTTGATTGTTTGAAAACAGGCTGTCTCTCTGTAATGGTATAATTCAATCCTGAAATAATTTTACCTTTAAATTCCTCTGTCTGGGTCTGAATTTCTCTATAATTCATTTTAACAGGTTTTTCTAAAGCTTTTAACTTGACCAACTTTTTTAATACCAAAATAAGGATAATTAAACAAATATACATCATTGATGTTATATATATCCCATCAACATTAATTATCCTCTCATGTAATTGTTCCATTTTCAGACTGCCTAATGTGTTATCAAAGACCAATTTTTTTCCATTGTAAAGGTATTTCCCATTTTTTTTAATGTGTAGAACAATAGAAGTCCAAGGGAATTTCAAAGCATCTACCTAGCGTGGTGCAGTCTGAGATGGGAATCTAGAGAGAGAGAGAGAGAGAGAGAGAGAGAGATAGAGAGAGAGAGAACACCTACTACCTACCAAGAAAAAAAAACCCTAAAAGCTAAAGTCCAGCCACATGCTCTGGCCCGAGCCATTTTAGGCCTGAGCCAGGAGTCTGCACACCCACAAGCAGTCTAGCCCCTGGCAGCTCTGGCCCCTTGTGTGAGTTGGAGATCTGGCCACAAACAGCTCCAATTGCCTGTAGCTGGATTGCTTGTAGCTCCGGCTGGGCTGGGGCCCTGTAAACTCCAGGTGAGTCCGATCCTGTAACCCCTGGCCTGTAAGGCCACCAAAGGTTTTTTAATAAATTCTTGACACATGGGCACCAATTGTAGAAAGAAAGTTGAATCATTCACAGAAGCTATACAGGGCCCCAAAGAATCCTTCACAGATTTCTTACAAAGGCTGTATTCAGCAGTAAATAGAATGATACCAAATTCAGAATATAGACAGATAGTAATTGAATCTTTGGTTTTTGAGAATTTGAATGCAGCATGAAAAAGAATAATCAGGCCATTAAAGGCAAGATTGGCACCCTTAGAGGATTGGATCAGGGACACAATTAATACTGAGTCTCATGACCATGATGATATGTGGATTAGAGAGACAATTTCAAAAGGTTTGAGGGAAAATGTCACATGTTTTGGGTGTAGAAAACAAAGTCATTTGAAAAGGGAGTGTAAACAGAGTATTCCTAGAAAGAATGTTTATTCAAGGAAGAGGGCAACAGAATGCTCCTCCCTTTTGGATTATGTAAAAGGTGTGGTAAGGGTAAATATTGAACCAACAAATGTAGATCAACAAGGGACAGACAAAATAATCCTTTGCCTCTGTCCTTGGGAAACTCCCAGAGAGGACTCATGTAGGCCCCCACAGCAAATTCAGTTCAGACCTTTCCTGCCATCATAGAAGAAACTCCTACTCAGAGCAATTAAATAACCAAATGCCTATTGGAATAAACCAGGCTGCTCAGGGTGATAGAACAGCTGTAGCAGAGAGAACAGGAAATTCAGGAGAAACCATAAAGTGAATTTTTTGGCAAACTTCTATAAATGAGCAAAGACTAAAATTAAAAATATGAATAAATGAAGTTTTCTTGGATGTTTTAGTAGACACAGGTGCAGATGTGACAATAATTGCACCAGAATTTTAGCATCAAAATTGGCTTCTTCAGGAGGTAAACATTCAACTGTTAGGAATTAGAACATTAACTCAAGTGAAACAGAGTGTAAGATGGCTCGAATGTATAGGTCCAGAAGGACAGAGAGGAATATTAAAGCCATATGTGACTAATATAGCTATGAACTTATGGGGCTGTGATTTCTTACAACAATGGAATACTCAGATTAACATCCTTCCAACCTCAGAAACAAATCATAAACTAACATGTTTCTGAGAGAAATATTAGAAGGTATTATTCTAATGAGTGGTCACCAGCCATCCATATTATACAAGAACAGGGCACAAAAACTAATGATCTTCCAAAGACATCAACAGCTCTACCTTTAAAATGGTTAACAAACAAGCCTGTATGGGTTCAGCACTATTGCTTCTTTAAATCTCCTCAAATCTAACATTTGTACAGGAGTCCAATTAGCTCTTATACAACCTTGAGGCTATCTATCATCTGGCAGTTCCTGTAAGGTTAATGGATACATTAAGGTTGGCTGTTTCAAAGCCTTAGGCTGTTTCTCTGTAACCTTATAATGTAATGCGGAGATTGGTTCTCCTTTAAATTTTTCTGTCTGGGTCTGAATATCTCTATGATCTGTTTTAACAGGTTTTTTTTTTTAAACTTTTATCTTGGCACTCATATTAGCCAGCATTTTAAATGATAAAACAAAAATAACCAAACAAATATTTATAACAGACACTATGTAAATCCCATCTACATTAATTTTATTTAATTAATCATTTAAATTAATTGTTCTATTTTCAGACTGCTTAATGTATAGTCAAACAGAGACCAAACTCCCTCCATTCTAAAAATGTTTCCCATTTTTAATGTGGGGAAAAAAACGTTATTTTAACTAATTCCTCCCTTTAAGAAATTCCAATTGACTCACCAAATCTGCTGACAATGACAATTCAGATGATGGTGTGGTAGCAGCCTGAACCCAATAGGAGAGAAAGGAAGTGAAAGATCTAGCCATTTGCATGGGGGAATGTGGGAAAGTAGCTAAATCATGTGGTTTTGGAGCCCAAAAACCTATGGAGTTCGGTGCAGAGAGGCTGCAACAAAAACTTAGCCAGCGTGTTAGAGAGTCTATCCCAGGCTGGGTGGAGATTCCAGACACGTGCGGCTTGGGCCAGAGCCAGGGTCTGCAAAGCCACAGGTAAGTGGCTTTTTCATGAATTCATGCCTCAAAAGTTGGACACCAGATATAACATGAATGTTAATAGGTCTTTTAATAAAAAACCTGGAACCAGATATTGGGGTAAATGCCGAAAGATCAGAGAGTCAAAGGAACAAGCCACTGCCATGTCTCACCTCACCAATTCCACAAATCCTCTGAAATCCCCTGAGTCCTCAGCCAAAAGGCTCCAGCCAAAAAGAGCCTCTAGCTGAAAGGAATGCTTCTGCTGAAAAGCCTTTAGTTCCTGTCTCCTCATGCTTTATATATCTTTCTCCACCCAGTCATCACTTCCTGGGATTAAAGGCATGTGTGCTTCCCAGTACTGGGATTAAAGGTGTGTGCCACCACTGCTTGGCTCTGTTTTCTCTCTTAGACTGTGTCAACCTCATGTAGTCCAGGGTGACTTTGAACTCACAGAGACCCAGACAGATCTCTGCCTCCTGAGTGCTAGGATTAAAGGTGTATGCCTCCACTGCCTGACCTCTATGTTTAATCTAGTGGCTTGTTCTGTTCTCTGATCTTCAGGCAAATTTATTAGGGTACACAATATATCACCATAAGACAAAATGTTAATAATTTATGAATTTGGATAAAGGCTCTGTTGCTAAAATTCTCTTCATGAGGTCCCAACAACAAACCAAAGTTACAGTCCACCACAGTTTACCTGGAGGAACTAATGAGTATATTGAGCATGGGCAAAGGGTTACTGACAGCAGCATGGGTGAACTCAAGTATTCAAGGAGCATGGATGATGGCTTCACTACAGCCACATAGATGGAGCCCCCTTCTAGTCTTTCCTAGCCTAGATACTGCACCCCCTCTTTAAGCCATGTGCAATCAGAGAAAATCACTTACAAATGGTTGAGAGGAGCATTTGGACACCCAGGTGAGAGTCCAATGACTCCTCTTCAGCCCTTCCTTCCATGAAGGATTGTCAATAGGCAATAAGCCTGGTGGTGATGATCTTTTGCAAACAGAAACAGGTGGTCTTATGAAAATGGTGGTTCTTTTCATTGGAGAAAAGTGCTGTAAAACAGGCTCTATGCATTTGGGTTTTGTGTGTGTGTGTGTGTGTGTGTGTGTGTGTGTGTGTTTCTTAGATTGGTGATTCTTCTAAAGGTTATTATTTTCAAAGGAAAGGGAAAGCTATTTGGAATTACCTCATCAACTTGTTTCAAATAATTAATCATCTAAAGACAGTCATCTGGCTTTTTAAACATGTACTTCAGAAAATGAGCAGGTGAATCACAGGTGATAAATTGACACAAACCTATTCCTTCACAAAGTCCTTGAATTCCTTCCTCTGGATCATGCTGAGGAATTTCTAGAGTTTTAATATCTATGCTACTTTTTTGGTGTGGCAGAAATACTGTATAGAAACCCCATAAGGGCTAGAATGTTTGCTTGGGCTCATGGCTTAGGGAATTTCTGTCCATTGTAGTATGGAAGGCCTGGCAGAATGGCTTCATCCATGGCAATTGAAGCTTGGGGTGGCAAAACAAGAAATTCAGAATGACTCAGGTAAAGCATTGAGAGATCTGTCCCTGTTATGGGGCAAATATTCCTCCATCTTGTCTCAGTTGGAGCCATCTTTATTTAAGCTGAAACTGCTCCCCCCTGGTTCTACCTCTGCTGTGAAAAGTCCCATGGGAAAGTACCCAATTTTGTTCTAGAAACTCAGGGTTGAAATGCCCCAGCTAACTGCATGTTTTGGCTTCTGTTAAACTGATGGCTTGCTTTACTTTTCCTAGCATCTGCCAACCAGGATGCAGTTTTTCCTGTTCTTTGCCTTTAAAATTTCCCTGTAAAATGCATTCAAAACTGCTCTGTGAGAAGTGTTTCTCCACAGGCTTAGTACAGACTCTCAATTTAGACTCTGATTCTACTGAGTGCGTTTAAGGTCTCTATCCTGCAATACCACCCCTAGGGGCCTACTTCTACCAACCAGGCCCCATCTCTAAATGTTCAAGATGAACCTATGGGGAATATTCCAGCTTCAAACCAGAATGTTATCTAATATAGACTGGAATATTTCAGATTGTTAAAAGTACAAGCCCACGCCAATACTCCAACCAGCAAAAGGACAAATTCTACTGTAGAACATCTTTTTTTTTTTTTTTTTTGTTTTTCAAGACAGGGTTTCTCTGTGTAGCTTTGTGCCTTTCCTGGATCTTGCTCAGTAGACCAGGCTGGCCTCGAACTCACAGAGATCTGCCTAGCTCTGCCTCCAAAGTGCTGGGATTAAAGGCGTGTGCCACCATTGCCTGGCTGGTAGAGCATCTTCAAGACCCAGTTGTCTGGTACATGTTAATTCCTAACTTCCCCTAAGTTTCTTGTTATCTTTGATGCTGACTTGGCATTCTCCATCCCCTATGTACTGAGGCTTCATTTTGATTACAGGTCTATGGCAAATGAGATGTGGGACATAAAGTGATTTGTCTCACTCTAGAACAGGCACATCCTCAGGAAAGGAGGAATAGTTTCATCAGATCAAGCGAAGGGCAAGAAGCTAATTTTTCTGGCCATGAATGTCTGGCATGACTAGGTAAGTTGATTTCCATCAACACATATTTCCAGCTATGGTACTAATCTTGCTGCAGGCCCACAGTAATGGAACCCAGCTGACCACAGACTGGTACCTCTGAAAGTATGAGCCAAACCAAGTCTTTCCTCCCATAAGTTGTTTGTCACATGTTTTGTGACAGAGACAAAAATCTAACCAGCACACTCCACTAATTCGGAGACAACACCATTTGAAAAAAATATTCTGAAATCGATTTTCTTCAGAGTGGACAGAATCTCATTATGTAGCTCAGGTTGACCTTGCAGTTATGTTCTTCCTGCTTGAGCACCATTTTTTCTCCATTTATTTGCATTGACTTGGAAATCTATGTGCTACTGTACCCATTTTCTATAACTATATCAGTAAAGTTATGATCCCTGACAATTAGCTTATGTTTCTGCAGCTCTGAGTTTAATTAAAATATGGGAAAAAAAACTATCTTTTTTTTTTTTTTTTTTGCTTTTTCAAGACAGGGTTTCTCTGTGTAGCTTTGCACCTTTCCTGGAACTCACTTGGTAGCACAGGCTGGCCTAGAACTCACAGAGATCCGCCTGCCTCTGCCTCCCGAGTGCTGGGATTAATGTTGTGCGCCACCAATGCCCGGCTCCTTTTTCCAATCATTTACATTGGCATGTATAAATTGGTCTATCTATAGGTCCAGATGGTTTAATTTCTGGTCTTTATGTGGCTTCATTGATCTATTTAGTATCTTTATACAAATATCACACTATTTTGATTATTATAACTTCCTAATCTTGAAAAGATTGAAACCAGTTAACACAGTCCCTAATCTTTTTCTAGTTCTCAAAATTGCTTCAACTATTCTAAGATATTTGAATTTTATATAAATTCTGAATTCCATTGTAATTTCTGTTTTCAAAACTTGCTAGAATTCTGACATGGATTATACTGAACCTATGATCCATTTGGGGAGAAACTGATATTTTAACACTATTGATTCTAGTTTTTTGTAATAGTTTTGTGAGACTTTGTCCCTCTGCTCTAACTGTTCAAATTAGTTGACCTACTGCTTCATAAACCTTGGGTTAGTATTCCTGGTATCTGTAACACACATAATGATATATTGCTTTTCACTCCTCATGCTTGGTAATAGGTACCTTCACTTAAAAAAAACATTTATTTATTCATGTATTTTAGGTATACACCAGAAGAAGGAATTTTATCCTATTACAAATGGCTAGGAGCCACCATGTGGTTGCTAGGAATTGAACTCAGGACCTCTAGAAGAGCAGTCAAGTGCTCTTAACCACTGAGCCATCTCTCCAGCCCCACATTCACTTTTTCTTGATAGGTCTTTTCGGAGATTTTTAAAAATATATTACTTTAGGTGTTCTTATAAGAACAATAACCAAAAAGGGCCCCAAATGTGATATTATACATGCTTATTTTCTTTTTAAAAGTCACTAAAAATAGGGGTTGGGGATTTAGCTCAGTGGTAGAGTGCTTGCCTAGCAAGCGCAAGGCCCTGGGTTCGATCCTCGGCTCCAAAAAAAAAAAAAAGTCACTAAAAATAGAACAATGAGGTAAACCTAAGCATTCGAAATATTTGTAAAACTCTTAAAAAGGAAAGACAGGTATAAATCTTTAAGACCTAGATTTTGGAATATGACACAAAGTAGCAAAAAAAAAATAGATAATTGGATTTCATCAAGAAAGTGATAGGATGACCCATGAAATAAAAAAATATATATTTGCAAATCACATATATAATGAGGATTTCATCTATAAAATATGTAAGTTAGTCCTACAACACAGCAAGATAAACAATTTAATTAGGGAAAAATGAGCAAAATTTGGGGTATTCATTTCCCTAGAAATTTCCATAAGTGTCCAATAATAATACTAAAAATTGCTGAACACCCTTAGTTATTAGGGAAGAACTAAAAATCACCACAATGTAATCCTTTTTCATATGACCTAGAATGACTATAATTATTATGATATATGATATGTGTGCACACATGGGATAATAATAAACACTAGCATAATGAGGTATTTTATTCATGTTTTGGGCATGGTAGAATGGTCACATCACTTTGAAATATAGTCCAGAAGCTCCTGAAATGGATAAACATTGAGACATCATGTGATACAGAAACTCCAATCCTAGGTATATATCCATAAGAAATGAAAGTACCCACAAAATCCGTGTACACTAATGTTCACAGAAGTATTATTCATATTATTCCCAAAGTGGAAATAACTCAACTCGTCTTATAACTGATGAATAGATAAAATGTGATAATATATGCAATGGAATATTCCAGTACAACATTAGTGAACCTTTAACTCAGGATTCATAAAGAAAGCCTAGCAGGGCCTGATGAGATGGCTCAGTGTGTAAAGTGTTTTCTGTGCAAGTTCGGGTCCCCAGCACCTCTCTGTAAGTGCTACAGAGGTGTGTTGGTCTGCCTTTTATCTCAGCAATCAAGAGGCAGAGACAGTGAATCTCTGGGGCAAGCTGACTGGCTAGATTAGCTAAACCCTTGAACTCCTGGTTCAGCAAAAGAACCTGCCTCTATGAGAAAAGTGGAGAGTGATAAAGTAAGACACCCAATACCACCTCTGGCCTTTATACTCTTAACATGCAAATGCTTCTCTATACACATGTTCCCCTCACATGAATACACACAAAGCAGTCAGAAAGAATACAGATCACATGATTCCCTTTACATGTAATATCTAGCATAAGAAAATCTGTAGAGGCAGATAGTGAGTTAATGGTTTTCAGTGATGGGTTGGAAGGAGGACGAGAAGCAACTTCCAAGACACAGAATTTCTTTTGGGATGAAATAGTTTGGCATTAGGTAGTGATTCTAGTTGCACAGTTTTGTAAATAAACTTTAAAATGATGAATGTTTTGGTCTGTGAATTACATATCAATAAAAATCTCAGATCTAAAACATTGCTTGCTATTTCCTTTTAAGCAAATACAAACGGATGTTCTCATGAATAGCATACAGTTTCTGAGCTGAAGTTAGGGCTGAGATGTGAACACATGTCACTTCCTTGGGTTACCAGTAGGAGGCAGAAAGAGGTCGTCTCTTAATGTTATCGTCCCCACAAACAAAATTCAATGCAGACAGTCGATGGAATTTTCTTTTAGCAGATGCTTAAATACTGTTTACAAATTTGTCATTCTTCTCAAGTGAGGAAGATGTGGAACTCTCTTCAAAACAATTTTGTGTGATTCAGAAGTGTTTAAAAATATCACATTTTTATAATGAAACTGCTACTTTAAACAGCTGCAATTGCTTAAAAATGACCAGTTTCCTGACTCTTTTGGTATTGTCATTGCATGTTAGAGGTTGATTATTTGAGGAGAACTGGAAGCACGAAAGTGAACAGTATGGAAGGGAGAGACCAGGAGCTTCCTCCATAGAATCATTGTTTCCCAGGCAACAGTTTTCTGAGTCTATAAAACCATTGCACAACTGTGGCTGTTAGAGCGAAAGGAGAGATATGTGGCTAAGAAACCTTAGTCATCTTTTTTCCCTTTGGTTTTTGAGACAGGGTTTCTCTGTGTAACTGCCCTGGCTGTCCTGGAACTCACTCTATAGACCAGGCTGGCCTTGAACTCAGAAATCCACCTGCCTCTGCTTCCTGAGTGCTGGGATTAAAGGTGTGTGCAACCACTGCACAGCTGCCATCTTTTTTCTTTGGGTTTGTTTGTATTTATTCATTGATCATTGATGTGTGTGTGTGTGTGTGTGTGTGTGTGTGTGTGTGTGTGTGTGTCCATATTATCAGGCTTTGGCTACAAGTTCCTTTACTGTGCCTCTGGAAACACTTAGAGGACTCACAGAAATACATACCCAACACCTTAATCAGACTATTTATTTTTGCTGTACCTTACTGTTTGAATTATCCACTACAGAGGCTCAACAGGAAAACTCAGAGTGCAGCCCCATCTGAGACTACTGCTATGTGGGAAGGTCAAAAAGTGCTGAGAAATACAGGGATGTCTGTCAGAAGCTGCAAATGTTTTCCTCTTTTTACACAAAGCTGAGACACTTCTCCATGCAGACTTTTATTTCTTCACCTTAGGAAGGACAGGGTGTGATAATGAACATCCTGAGAAGAATGTTTTCAAAAATCAAGCCGACAGATATTTCTTATGAGGCTATACTTCATGAATAATGCCATATACTTTCCCAGATAGAAAACAAATGAAGGCCAAGAAGTGTTATTGTAGGCAGGGACCACAGACTTGTTTGTCATCATCTAGTATTAGAACATTCCACTCCTGACTTTCCGTAGATATGTTGCAGCATGTACCGATGCTTCTGAACTTGAAAGCTAAGCCTTACCCAAATGTGGCAACCATTTTGCAAGCACACAATCTATGTAGGGGCTGCCAAAGCAGTATATCTTACCCAAGCCAAGGACAAAGTAAATGAGCCCTAAATGTTTCATTACTTCAATTCCTTGAGCATTCTCTTTCTTGTATTATTTTTCTCTAGTCTCCACATCTAGAATCTTGCCTTGCTTTCCTGAGTTGGCCCTCCTGTTTCTCAAGATACTATGAATTGATAATTGGGACTTGTGGTGGTCAGGGTTAGTTGACAACTTGACGGAATCTTACATCATTTGGCAGGTGAGTCTCTGGACATGACTATGGGGGATTATTTGGATTAGATCAATTAAGCTGAGAAGGGCCACTCACTGTGGACCGCCCAATCCCTGGGTTGGGAATTAATGGAGGAAGAGGAGTCAACAGCAGCATACTTTAAGTGCTCTTTTCTTTGTGGCTGTGGACACAATGTGAAGAGCTGCCTCAAGCTTCAAGCTTTGGAAACTTTGACTTCCTTATCATGATGTGATGTGAATGATTTTTTTGTACACTGTGAAGATGTGTCTTTGCCAAGGCACCTTCTGATTTGTTTAATAAAGAGCCGAATGGCCAATAGCTAGGCAGGAAGAGGTTAGGCAGAAGTTCTGGGCAGAGAGAGGAGAGGAGACGAATCTAGGTGTGGGAAAGACATCAGAGGATGTGGAGAGGAAACAGAGGGTGCAAGATGAAAGAGTGGTAAAAAGCTATGAGGCAAAACATAGATTAATATAAATGGGTTAATTTAAGTCATAACAGCTAGTGGTACAAGCCTAGGCTATAGGTTGAGCTTTTATAATTAATAAGTCTCTAAAAATAATATTTTTTTGTGAGCTGGCGGGCCCAATGAAGCCCGCTACAATGACGGACTACCATGAACTGTAAGCTAAAATAAACCTATTTATCCTTAAGTTACTTTTTACCTCTCACTCTCCAGACTGACACATTTGATAAACGGAGCTGATGTCAGCATACATCAAGACTCAAAACTATCTTGACACTTGTGCTTATGATTTAGACTATTAAGCCATGTTCACAGAGAATACAGCAGCTTACTGGGTTCCTTTAACTGGGACTCCACTATCTGAAAGGAGATAAATTGGCACTATAGGCACGAGGGTGCCTATCTGTAATCTCAGCGTGCAAAAAGCTGAAGCAGGAAGATTGCTGCAGGTTCAAGGCCAGTCTGGGTTACATAGTGAATTCAAAGCCAGCTTGGTTCTATAGAAAAATCCTGTGCCAAAAAGAAAATCAGTACAAACAGTATTATCAAGAAAGTAAGAAGACACAGAATAGGGAACATATCTGTAATTCACTAATCTAATAAGGGCCCAGTATTCTGAATATATAAAGAGTTATTATAGCTCCATAACAAAAGACAAATATTCCAATTAAAATGGGCAAATGATTTCAATAGATACTTTTCTAAAGATATGCTACAATGACCATTAAACTCATGGGGGAAAGTGTCCAACATCACGAGTCACTGGGGACATGCAAATTCAGACTGCAGTGAGACACCGCTTCACAGCCACAAGCATAGTTATAATGAGAAAAAAATAGAAGTTGAAGCTCTCATACACTGCTTCTTAGAATATAAAATTGTGTAGTTTCTTCAGCAGCTCTTTGAGAAGTTCAACATAAAGTTGCCACATGACCCAGCGATCCCATTCTTGGAGATACTGAAAGTACTCTATCAAATTGAAAGTACAGGTCCAGAGCTGGAGCTCAGTTGGTAAAGTGCATGTCACACAGGCACAAGGACCTGAGTTCATTTCCCAGTGCCCACATACAAACATCTGGGGTGGGAGGGGGAATGAGAGATGGTCTAGTAGTCAAGAACATGTATTGTTCTCACAGAGGAACTGGGGTTAGGTTCCCAGCAGTCACGTGATGGCTCACAGCCATACATAACTCCAGTTCCAGGGGGTCCAATACTCTCTTCTAACCTCCATGGGTACCAGGCACACACATCCATACATGCAGGCAAAACACTCATACACATAAAATAAAATAAACAAATCTTTAAAATAAAAAGCTGGGCTTGGGGCTGGAGAGATGGCTCAGTGATTGAGAGCACTGGATGCTCTTCCAGAGGTCCTGGGTTCAATTCCCAGCAACCACATGGTGGCTCACAACCATCTGTAGTGAGATCTGGTGCCCTCTTCTGGCCTGCAGGCACACATGAGCACTGTATACATAATAATAAATAGATCTTTAAAAATGGAGGGGGGGGGGCTGGGCTTGATGCCATGTGCTTAGAATCCCAGTGCTGAGGAAGCAGACAGGTCTCTTATTTTCACTGGCTAAGCAGCCTGACCTACTCAATGAGCTCCAGATCAGTGAGAGACCCTATGTGAAAAAATAATGTAGACAGCTCCTAAGGTTGATCTCTGACATATACACACAAGCACTTCCGCAAGTGTGTGCTTGCATGCACACACACACACACACACACACACACACACACACACACACACACCAGCTGTATGAAAAAGTTCAAAGGGAAAATGTATACATGAACATTTGTAACAGGGTGTTCATAAAGTTAAAAAGCAGAAAGGACACAATTGTCTATGGGCTGATTAACAAAGCATTATACATTTACACAATGAAATATTATTTGGCCATAAAAATAAACTTTGAAAAAATCTGCTAAATAAAAGGACAGAAACAGAAAGTCTACATGCAATAGGTGGGTTTTTACAGCCTACCTTCACTTACTGGTCACTGCTTTCTGAGTGTGAACGCAACGTGAATAGCCTCCCCTGCTTGTAATGTCATGTCTTCCTGCCATGAGGGACTATGTCTGTCTGAAACCATAAGCCAAAATAAGCCCTCTCCCTTAAGTTCCCTTTGTCAGAGCATTTTTACTAAGACAGTATGCATAAAGTTTCTTTTGAAGATAATGAAAGTGTTTTGTTTTCTAATGAGAAGTTTGTAATGGTAACATAACCTTGCAGACATAATGAAAACACACTAAATTGGAAATATACATCAGAATAAACACATATGCATGAATTTTCATACTAGTTACTTACAATAGCCAAAAGATGTAAATAACCCAAATATCTATTACCTTATGAACAGATGAATCAATCATGTGGTTCTCAACCTTCCTAATGCTGTGACCCTGTAGTACAGTTATTTACATTGTGCTGACCCCCAACCATAAAATTATTTTTGTTGCTACTTTGTAGCTGTAATTTTTCTGCTGTTATGAATTGTAATGTAAATATCTGTGTTTTGCAATGGTCTTAGGCAACTCCTGTGAAAAGGTCACGCCCCACATGTTGAGAACCACTGGGCTATATAATGGAGTACTATTCACCAGTAAAAAAGAAATGAAGTCAGCTACATAGTATGATATAGATAAACCTTGAAAACATCACAGGGGAAAGAAAGCAGTCACAAAAGAGCACGTCTTTTATGTATCCACATATATTAAGTATCCAGAATAAGCTAATTGATAGGAATATAAAACACATTGGTGGTTGCTAATGGTTAAACATTAGGAAAAAGGAACTGGGAACTGACTGCCAATGGATCATGGTTATTTCTTTTAAGGGGTTGAAACTGCCATAAAAGTGGATGTTGGTAATGGTTTTATAGCCCTGTCAATATATTAAAAGTAATACTCTTTAAATGGGTAAAATGTATAGCATATTAATTGTCTTTCAATTAAGCTGCTAAAACTGAAAAAGAAAACATCGGACTGTACTCTTCGAATAGGGGAGGTTTATGGCATGTGAAGAACACTATAATGTTTGCCACATAGACTCATCGGACTGTCAAGTGGTGTAGCTACGGTAGACAGGACAGAGACTGTAGCCTGCAGGACTATTCTTGTGTTGTAGTGAGACTGCAAGTCCACGGTGCACTCATCTCAGTACTCCGTTGTGCAGCAGCACTACAAGATTGGAAGTTTTGTTTTGGTTTGTTTGTGGATTTTGTGGGGGGGGTGTGTGAGAAAAAATGATTCTGCACAGAGCTGTGTAAAACAACCAATCTCTATATTTTAAACTAAAAGGGCCCTTAATCATTATTTTATAGTTCTATATTTTCATGGCAGATGTTGACATTTTACTATTCTTCCAGAATCAAATGTCAAGTTATTCCTGCTCGGAATTTTCCATTTCCATTTTCGAAGAAGTCCATCTGCAGCTGTATTTATAGCGAACTCTCTACTTGCAAAGACTCAGCATTTTAAAGCAGGTTTGTAAATAGGTTTGAAGGAGTACATGTGGGCACTGGAGACCTGCCTGGGTTAATTAAGTCTCTTTTCGGGCATTAGAACTTACACAAATAGGCCAGCTGGAGGTGAATGTTGTCTTTGAAAGTGATAATTATATGCCTTACCAATTGTTTGCCTTCCCCCTTCTCCCTCGGTCAGATTACCCACAATCCATAAACGAAGTATCAGGAGAGGTTTTCTCCTCCTGAGAAAATGAGCATGTAGATGAGGTGAGATAATGACTGTGGATAATACAGATAGTTTGAGGGTCTGGATGGTGCATACAGATAGCTCCAAAGAGGAGACTGTGCTTTTGCTAAATATAGTAGATAGTGCCTGCTATGGCATTGTGAATGCTTCTGTGCTTCAGTTCACATTTACTTTCTTTTGTTAGTTCTAGGATGCTTTGGTTTCACGCAGCCCAATTTTCTTCCAGAGAGTAATGGGATGAATAGGTCTGTACACCATCCAGCACATTGAAAAGCAAGGAGGGGGGAGACTCCTGATGTATCTCCAGCAGGTAGCATGTTGCCCTGGCACCAGCAGGAGGGAGGCAGAGAAAACAGGGCTCTGCTGGCTGTTCACTGCACACAATGCCTTTCTTAGGCAGAACTGCCCTCAGCCAGGAGTGACTTCCCAGTGCCGCACTGCCGGAAACACTAAGGCTTTCTGTTCTCGATGCCGTCTGAATTCAAAGATGCCTGTTCTCTCTGAGACACTGGAAGCTCTGCTTCCTGAAGCAGTGAAAGGCAAGGGAGACTTGCTGGGTCCAACAGGACAAAACCTAACAGGGAGGGCTGTGCAGACTCCTCATCCTTGGGCAAGTAGGAGTCCATGGTGGACAGCAGGTTGAAGAATGGACGTCCTCACAATAAGATGAGGTTGGTGAACAGGCAGCACGAAAAAAAGCTGCTCAGGTCCCTCCTACCCCGGTTTGACTTGTCTCTTAGAGTGTGTGACACCATTTGTAAAAGGATCTGCTTTCCAGATCCCTTACACACAACACATGTTAGAGTGTTCATCCGTATTTGAAATTGCAGACATAATCTCAAATGTGAAGCCCTGGAAGAGTTTGAAAAGGTTATGTCTGGATGGTAACAGAGCTCAGTGGGTAATGGTACTTGTGTCCAAGCCTGACATCATGAGTGTAATCCCTGTAGCTGTAGTAGAAGGCAAGAACTGACACCCAAAGTTGACCTCTGACTCCTACACACCTGGGCTCTCTCCCACACTTATAATAGTGATTTTTTTTTCAAGACAGGGTTTCTCTGTGTAGCTTTGCGCCTTTCCTGGACTCACTTGGTAGCCCAGGCTGGCCTCAAACTCACAGAGATCCGCCTGTCTCTGCCTCCCAAGTGCTGGGATTAAAGGCATGTGCCACCACCGCCCTTGTTATTGATTTTTTAAGACAAGGTCTCACTATGTAGCTCTGTCCTAGCACTCACTATGTAGACAAGGCTGGCCTCAAATTCACATTGACCTATCTCTGCCTCCTGAGTGCTGGGATTAAAGGGGTGGACCACCACACCCAGCCTAGGTTTATATAATTTCAACAACTGAATATCAAAGGTAAGTTGGTGATGGCAGAATATCAATTTGTCCATGCCACCCTTCTAAAGACTTTAGACTACAATTTCACCTGTGGGCCAAATGAGTTCATGGCTGGCTTTCATATGGTCCGTGAGCTAATAATGCCTTTTATGTTTTCATATTTTATTTTGTCTTTGTTTATAGTGTGTCATGTGTGAGTGGAGATGAGAGGACATTATGGGATCTGTTTCTCTCCCTCAATCATGTGGGATCCAGAGTTCGAATCCAGGTCATCAAGCTTGAAACCAAGAGCCTTTTCCCAGTGAGCCACCTCACTGGCTTCATTTCACATTTTTAGACAGTTGAACAAAAGTTAAAGAATATTACTGATAAATGAAAATTATGTAAATTCATGTCAGTACTTACACATACCATATGATATTAATTTATATATTACCTCTGATTGTTTTCACAGAGCTTTGTAGTTGCAGCAAATGCCTGTCCATGGTACTCACGGTTTTGTACCATTGAGTGAGTGGTATCTTGCAAATCGCAGTGGCTCCTTGTAACTTGACAGTCTTTTGAGGGCAGCATGCATTCACTGGAGTGTGACATTCTACTGCTAAAATGTATTCATTGTTTCAACACAGAAAAAGAAAACAAAAAAGACCTTTTCATGTTACACTTTTAAGGTACAATGAAGGATAGATTATCTTGTCACAAATCAGATAGCAAACCCATTTGCTATGCAAAAATAGATCTCTGCTACAAGACTATAATACTCATCACTACCATCTGACTAATCATTGATAACAATATTCTCAACTCACATGAAAGCTATGGTCAGAAAAACATTTGCTTTGAACTCAGAATGTCTCATCTTCACACACACACACACACACACACACACACACACACACACACACACACTCAGAACCAAGAAATGGAGACTGCAAGAAAAAATAAGTTTCCAAGTGGCTCATCTGTTAGCTACAGAAAGAAAGCTATTTAGCAACAGCAAGTTTATTAAATTGTATTTGATTGCAGTAGCTGAAGAAATGTGTCCGGAGAAAATGAATGTGGTTAAGACTATTAGCCTGTTGGCAAGAACAGTTGCCTGAAGAATTGAGACGATTAGGAACAAATGCATAGTGGATTGAAAACCAAGGCAAACAATATGGAGTGGTTTTCCCTGGCTCTTGATGAATTGACAGATGTTATTGATACTGTTTAGTTATTGTTTGGAAAGTCAATGCCAACTTTTAAGTGACTGGAGAATTAGCTTGTATGAGTAGTGTGTGTGAAAAATCACAGAGGAAAATATTTTAAAGGAAGCTTTGCAGACCCTAATATAAACAACGTGAACTTGGGAAACAGAGGCAGGCAGATCTCTGTGAGTTCAAGGCCAGCCTGGTATACAGAGTGAGTTCCAGGACAGCCAGGGCTACACAGAGAAACCCTGTCTTGAAAAACCAAAAAAAAGTAATAATAATTTTGGAGAAAAGAATGAATAAGTTGGCCACATTCCAATAACTTGTGAAAATCTGAGCTGTTTAGAGCTCATGGTTATCACTGCCTTATTTGGTAGGTGTCTTGAGGAAAATCTTTGAATCTCTCATGTTACTGATCCACTGGTGTCAGCAGTGATCTTCATTCACTCTCATGGCTTAATCATCACCATTCATAAGTCAGTTGTCAGAAATCAAAACTGGACATCCTGACTTGCCTTACCATGGCACACTTCAGTGGCTTAGCAGTGGTTACATTTTATTGCAGTACTTTGAGTTTAGATTCAAAATCTATTTAGCTGTGTAGTCCCAAAGCATCTACCCATACTTCAATTGGAAGTGATTAATCTGCAGTGTAATGACATGATACAAGGTAAATATCCCAAGAAGAGTATAATTCCATAGTAGCTTTCCAAGTGAAGGATAGGCTCCATTAAAATCATATTCTCATACCTGTCACAAAGGACTGTGCAGTTCCATCTATATAAAATGTCCACAACAGGTAAATCAATGAGAGAGGAAGTAGACTGTTGATTACTTAGGGATGGGGATGGGAACTTGGGGAAAAGAATGATTGGCAATAAGTATGGGTTATTTCTCAAGGTATTAAAAATGTTCTAAAATTGGTCATGGTTGCTCAATTCCATGAGTGTACCCAAAACTATTGACGTGTGCAAAAACAGTCATATGCTCACGGTATGATATCAGTATTTGTTAATGTTTATCCGTGTAAATGGGCATGTTCAAATATTAATTAAATACCATTTACCCTTAGGTCAGCGATGATATAATTATCTGTGACCAAATTTTATGATATGGACCACTTATTTTGAGCTGTAATTAAGTGAAATGTTGCTCCCATATTACTTTGTAAAATTAGCCTGACCATATTAAAAGCATGTATTAAAAAATGAATGAATACAGGGCAGTGGTGGCACACACCTTCAATCTCTGTACTTGAGAGGCAGAGGCAGATGGATTCTCTGTGAATTCAAGGCCAGTCTGGTTTACAATTCGAGTTCCAGGACAGCTAGAACAGTTACACAGAGAAACCCTGTCTGGAAAAAAAACAGAAAGAAAAAAAAACCTCTGCACTCAATTATTTATTGTATTCTGAATTTTGAACAAAAATTTGTGGAACTGTGTTTTCTCTCTTATATACATACCCATATACTTATGTTATACCTACAAGATATTCTTAATGTTGTGTCTTGGCCCACATTTACAGTATGAGCCTTTACCGAGAAATTGTGGATATATCCTACTTTTCATATATATTCTTCTTCTCATAGTCCTTTGTATTTAGAGCCATCTCCTTTAGTCTTTTCTATTATGCAGTCAAAATTTTTATTAACATGCATTAATTGTATATATTAGTGGGATTCACTATATCGTAACACATGTGTAGCATGGACTGATCAAATCAGAGGAATCAGAGTATCTTTCTCCTCTCACCCTTCCTTTATGTCGGGAGACTTCAATCTCCTCTCTTTTACATCCTCATAAAATACATAATAGTTTTTGTGGCCTATAGTCAACATAACTCATTCTTTCTAATTATATTTTGCTACTTGTTACCCAAACTTCACACTGCCCCACCCCCTTCCCAGCTGCTCCTAATCACTATTCAACATTCAAATAGACCTCTTTTAATGTCCCTTTAAACAGCTGTGTTGGGCTCTTTAGAAGACTAGGGAAATGGGCTCAGACAATGTTTTACTTTTTCTACAGACAGGACACAGAAAGGAGGCAGAGTATCTACTATAGACAACAGGGTACAATCTGTTGGTTTCTAAAAAGTCGTAAAAGCTTGAGGTTATCCTTGAAATTATACTACTAGGGAGATCTACTAGGAAGACATTGAAGAGACCTAATCTGAATAGCAAAGAAAAAAAAGTAGATAATTGTACTGTATTAAAAGAAAATGTTTTTATATCAAAAATAATATCATGGAGAAAGCAAAAAGAAAACCCACAGATGGGGGCTGCAGAGATGGCGCAGAGGTTAAAGAGCACAGGCTGCTCTTCCAGAGGTCCTGAGTTCAATTCCCAGTCACCATATGGTGGCTCACAGCCATCTATAATAGGATATGATGCCCTCTTCTGGCATGCAGTTATACCTACAGAACACTCATACACAAAATATAAATAAATTAAAAAAAAAAAAAGAAAACCCACAGAAGCCAGTCGTGATGGCACATGCCTTTAATCCCAGTACTCAGAAGGCAGAAGCAGAGAGATCTCTGAGTTGGAGGCCAGCCTGGTCCACAGAGTGAATTTCAGGACTGTCAGGGCTACACAGGGACTCTGTCTCAAAACAGCAACAACAACAACAAACTTACAGAAGAAAGTAACTGCAATTTATATAACTATGGTTTAATATATAGAATATATAAAGAACACCTGTAACTCAAAACTGAAAAGAAATAGTTTGATTACAAATGGACAAAGGTTTTGCAACACCATTTCTCCAAATAGATACAAATGGCGGATGAGTGTATGGAAGGATGCTCAGCATCACTAGTCACAGATACATATCAGGCATCCTATAAAATACCACTTCATGTCCATTAGGATGCATATAATAAAAGGGCAGAGATTTACAAATGTTCACAAGACTGGGGAAATTGTAATTCCCCTGTTTTGCAGGGAGGAATGTAAAAATGATTTTATCACAGTGGAGAACAATCTGACATTTTCTTATAAAACTAAATACAAATTAGCACATGACTCAGCAAATCTATGTCTAGGTATCTGTCCTGGTTAGTTTTTTGTCAACTTGACACAAGCTAGAGTTATCTGGGAAGAGGAACCTCAATTGAGAAAATGCCTCCATCAGATTGTCTGTAGGCAAGTTTTATTAAATGAATATCGATGTGGGAGAGCCCAGACAAATGTGACTAATGCCATCCCTAGGCATATGGGCAGTTGTATAAGAAAGCAGGATGAGCAAACCACGGGGGAGGGGGTAGCTAGTAAGCTGCACTCCTCTGTGGTCTGTTTCAGCTCCTGCCTCAAGGTTTCTGCCTTAGGTCCTGATTTGGCTTTTTCTGATAATGGACAATAACTTGCTAGCCAAATAAACCCTTTCCTCCCCAAGTTGTTTTTAGTCATGGTGTTCTGTCACAGCAATAGTGTCATAATGTCTATCCTAAATAATTGAAAACATCGACTTAGCCTTCAATGAAGCATTATTCATAATAGCAAAGAGAAGGAAACAACCCAAGTGCCCACCAATAGGCAAATGGGTAGCAAAATGTATACAGTCCATACAATGGAATTCTATTTAGCCACAAAAGGAATGAGGTTTGTTATATGCTACAGCATGGATGATCCTTGGAAACATAATGCTAAGTGAAATAATCCAGGCACAAAAGGAGAGATGAGTCCATCTATACGAAATATCTACAATATACAAATATGTAGAGGCAAAAAGAAGACTAGAAGGTGCCAACTAGAGTTGGTGAGAGGGAGAAATGAGTAGTTGCTTGATGGTTCTGCTGGGAAGCTGAAGAAGCTGTGCAACTAGTGATTGTGGTGGTTTGAAAGAAAATGGCCCCCAAAGGGAGTGGCACTGTTAGGAGGTGTGGCCTTGTTGGAGTAGGTGTGGTCTTGTTGGAAGAAGTGTGACACTGTGAAGGCAGGCTCTGAGGTCTCATATATGCTCAAGTCATGCCCAGGGAAACAGACCACTTCCTGTTGCCTATGAGTCAAGATGTAAGAACTCTCAGCTCCTTATCCAGCACCATGTCTGTCTGCATGCTGCTTTGCTTTCTACCATGATAATAACGGACTAAACCTCTGAACTGTAAGTGAGCCACCACAATTAAATATTTTCCTTTATAAGAGTTGCCATGGTCACAGTATCTCTTCACAGCAATAGAAACCCTGCCTAAGACCATGATGATGGTTGCAATTGCAAATAAAATTAATGCCATTGAACTGTGTACTAATCCAGAAAATGCTGTATGTATTTCATCACAATAGAAACATTTTAAACAGGATATGGGCTAAGGAGGCAGCGGAGTGGTTAAAGAGCTTGCTGTGAAAGCATGATGAATTGAGTTACAATCCCCAACATCTAGGTGAAAGAGCTGGCTGTAGTATTGTCCACCTGTAATCCCAGTGCTGCTGTGGTAGAGAAGGGCAGATCTCCAAAGCTTGCTGACCAGTACTGGGTTCAGTAAGAGATGCTGTCTTAAACAAATAAACCAATAAATAGTGATAGAGGATACTCAAGATTGACTTCTGACCTCCATGCACACACATACAATGTTCCCTGCCTGCCACGTGCAAACACAAACAATACCACACACATAGGAGCTGGAGGAAGCTGGTCACATTACTCTCTGTTAGGAACTGGAGCAATGAATGCAGATGCTCAGGTCACTGCTCTTTTTTATTCAGTCCAGAACCCCAGCCCTAGGAATGAAGCCTCCCATAGTAAAGGTGGGTCTTCCAACCTCAATTAACATAATTTAGGTAATTACTCATATCCATGACCAAAGGCTAACCTAATCTAGATATTCCGTCACAAATATGTGGAGGCTTGTATCCCACGTGATTCTAGAGCCTGTCAAATTGACACTATTAATCATTACATGGAATTGCCTTTTTGTTTGTTTGAGATGGATCTTTTGTAACTTAGGCTGACCTTAAGCTCACTATATCTCAGGATGAGTGTGAATTCTAGATCTTCCCACCGTTATCTTCCAAATGCTGAGATTACAAACATGTTCTACTAGGCTTGGTTGCATGCAGTTCTGGGGTAGGGGTTGACCCCCAGATTTTGTGTATGCTACACAAGCACTCGATCAACTGAGCTACATCCAGGCCAGTATCTGCTTTTATGTGACTGGATTATGTCACGTAGCTTAATGGCTTCAAGTTTCATACCTGCTGCAGCCTGGAAAATATCCTATTACATGCATGTTTCACATTTGCTTTGCCTTCATCTGTGGACGGGTGTTTTCATTGCTTCCACCTCTTAGCTGTTATAAATAATGGTGCTATTAAATAGCCATAAAACTATTCTGTGAGCTTCTGCTTTCAATTCTTTTGGATTTACACTCAGAAGTGGGATTACTGGATCATATGGTAATTCAGTGTTTAATTTTTTCAGTGTTCCAATTTCTCCATATTCTTGTCAATAAATATTTTTAATTTGGGGGGTTATTCTTATGTGCATATGATCATGTGTGTGTGTGTGTGTGTGTGTGTGTGTGTGTGTGTGTGTGTGTGTGTGTAAGCCAGAGAACAACCTTGGATGTCATCCTCAGGAGGGGAATCTCTGATTGTCCCAAAGCTCACCAACTTGGCTGGCCAGTAAGATCCAGAGAGCTTCCTGTCTCTGCAGGGGGATTACACATGTGTGTCACCGGATTTGGCATTTTTATATGGGTTCTGGGGACTGAACTCAGGTCTTTGTTGGGCTGACTGAGCCATCTCCCATATATATATATATATATATATATATATATGTATGTATGTATATGGCAGCCATCTCAGTGCCCATGAGGTAATAATTCACTGTGGTTTTGATTTGCACTCTCCTTTTCTACAAGGGCAAACTCATTTACTGGTTATTATGTCACACGGACACACTAACACTCATCAGGAACATCAGCCTCTATCTTTACTCACAGAAACATGCATACATGGTGTTGTTATGCGAACATGGTCACTTGCTGAAGTAAGCAAAGCTGAAATGGTTAACTGAGAAGTTCTTGCCAGTGTCGTAAGACCAGAGACCCTGAAAATCAGTAGCAGTGCCCAGAGAGTAGTTGAAGACCTTTTCTGCAGAACTTTCTCCTGTACTCTGAATCTTCTTTCCCTCTATCACTGGGCTGGCCAAGTTTTATAAAACTTAAAGTCTGTGCCTTCTTCCTTTGGCTTCATTTAGAACTGGAGAAAATAATGTGTGGGGAAGAGGTCATGAATGACCTTTACAGGAGCTGGGCGGCGGGGGATGGGGGGGGGGGGGTTGTAGCTCAGTGGATAAAGTGCCTGCTGTGTAAGCATCAGGACTTGAGTTTGAATGCCAGGCAACCACATAAAAAGCTGGTATGGTGGCTAATCTTGGTTGTCAATTTGACTGCATCTGGAATCAACTAAAACTCAAGCAGTGAGGCACGCTTTGGAGGGATATTCTCGATTGTACCATTTGAGGCAGGAAGACCACCCTAAATCTGGATCATACCTTCTGGGGGCATCCTACAAAAAAAGCCATGGACAAAGGAAGCTTTTGCTTTTTGCCCTCTTGCCCTTCCTCTTGCTGGCCAGTTAATCTGTCCTGCTGCTGAGGCATTCCTTTGTTGGTATTAGAACTTACTTCTTCAGGATTCCAGTATAGATTGAAAAAGACTGGCAGCTCTCTAGGTCTTCCCTGGGACTCTGGCACCACATTGGGGACTGCTGAGACATCTAGACTCCTGATCTGAACAACCACCAGATCCTTGGCCTTTCAGTCAGGAAATAGCCATTGTTGAACTATTCAGACCACAGCCTGGAAGTGTATTAATGAATAGGCTTCTAATAATTCCCCGTTCAATATTTTTAATTGAATACACATTTTTATATAATACAATTTATATTCTTATATAAAATAGTATAATTTAATATATATTCATTCTATCAGTTCTGTTCCTTTAGAGAACCCTGATTAATACTAATACAGATGGATATGGTGGATGTGCTGTTATCCTAGCACTGGGGAGGAAGAGACCAGAGTATCCTAAATCAGCAACCTCCAGGTTTGGTAAAAGACCCTACCACAAAAATAAGGAGGAAATGAATAGAGGAATATTTCAATCTCTTGTCTTCACATATCTGCACACATAATGCACACACAAGAACACATACATACCCAAGACAGAGAGAGAGAGAGAGAGAGAGAGAGAGAGAGAGAGAGAGAGAGAGAGAGAGAGAGACAGAGAGAGAGACAGAGACAGAGAGAGACAGAGAGAGACATAGAGAGACAGAGAGAGACAGAGAGAGAGAGAGGGAGGAAAAAATGTTTGTGTGTTAGGGGAGCGGAGGGTGACTAGAGGGAAGCTCTGTGGTAGCAGTCTTGTTGGGACACAGTGAATAGCCTTCTGCCCTGGAGAAACAGCAGAGACAAATGAATAGGCAGTTTTACTGTTGTGCTCCCAGGAGCTCGGGTTTCACAGGTCAGAGCTGCCCTGGGCCTCTGGTGCGGTGGAATTCCTTTCTCGTTTCATCAGCGCTGCAGTGTTAGTGCCTCTATTGACGCAGGGGGCTCAGGGTGCCCGATGTCTCTTGTCTGTTTTGCTTTCCAGGGCGAAGTATGTCGTGGTTCATAAAAGAAAAAGATCAAAGAACCCAGACTTGCTTGTTGAGAAGGAGGTTGGTCTAAAGGGCAAAAGAGTAGAGTGCCCTGCTGGGGACCTCTGGTGTTGGTCCATGGTGTGGCAGATGAGAAGTGAAAACCCAGCTGCCCCTCTTCACATTAACTCTTTCTTCACAGGATTCTGCCCCTCTGAGCCCCATTGTATCTCTTGATAGTTGGCTACCCTGTTTTGAGAACATTGTTCTGGTGGCCATTTTATAGAACTCCTGACACCTTTCTTCCCATTATCTTCTCTTATATGCAAAGAAAATTGATAGAAAGGGAATGGAGAATGCCTGAAACTTGCCTCAGTCAATAGGATGAAGACTTCACAGAGGGAGACATTTTCCCCTCTGTGTTTTTGTTGTTCCACTTTGTTTTTTAGTATGTAGCCCTGGCTGTCCTTGAATTCCTTCTGTAGCTAAGCATGGCCTTGAACAACTGATATTTCTGCCTCTGCTCCCCAGATGCTTCGATCGCAGGCATGAGCTGCCATGCCTGTCCACAGACGAAGACATTTTGAGACAATCATTGGCACAGCTATCTCGGGTGGTGTGCACCACATAGGAGATATGCTGTAAAGTTTTCCCTGGCAATAACAATACCCTATTTGCAGGATTCACCCATCCGTTGCTGTGAGTTCTGGTCTCCTTGTCTCCCCTTTTGAGGGGTAGAAAAAGCACAGCTGTATTAGTGTTTTTACAGAGTTGGGGACTGGAAATCCTGTCAGATTTTCCATTTTTCTTACAGCATGATCTATTGCCAAAAGAAACATTCTTGCAGCAACTGCAAGGGAGGTGGACCAGGAATGATACATACCTTGCTTCCCATGATGGAAGGTAGCCCCCGAGGAAAACTAAACAGAGGTAGTGGTGAAGGAATGTGAAGTGAACTTCCTTTTGAAGATTCAGATGCCCTGCACCTGGGGACTTTGAGAACATTTTCCTCTCTGGATTAGAAAACAATATTAGAGGAGCTGATGGTGCGGTTCTGTGATCCCTGCAACTCCAGAGTCTGAGACAGGAGGACTGAAAGTTCACGGACAAACCGGATTGCCGAAGAAGACCCTGTCACAAAAGAAGAAATGGCAAAAGAAGGCTGGACATAAACAAAAGTATGAAGTCCTGTGGTTTGCAGGAAAACGGATGCAACTGGAACTAATTATATTAAGCATGTGAAGTCAGTCTCACAAGGACAAATGATACATGTTTTCTCTCCTTTGTGGATCCTACACTTTTTACATGCACAAAATCATATATTTACCAATGACATAAAAGTAGAAGGCAGAGTGTCTGAGGAACAAATGGGACTAAGGAGAGCAGAAATACAGATAAGGGGATGGTAGTGGGGTCTGAGGAGGTATGCTCAGAGCACATTCTGTACCTGTACTACAATGGCCCTATGAAAGTCAATATAATCAAAACAAAACAGGAATGAGGATGTAGTCACTGGTAAAATACATGCCTAACATGTGCAAAGCCCTGGACTCAAGCCCAGTAGTGGAATAAAACAAAGCACCAAACAAAACTCACCCAAATTAATACATTTTTATAATGAACAACTTAAAAGTAATTTTAGATAGAGAAGTTTATAGAGATGACACAGAACATTTTTGTGTATTCTTTATTGAGTTTTCATTGATTCCCCACTTAGGTCTTCTTTCTGTTCAAGGATCCCATCTAAGATCCCCCCCTGTGTTATCTGCTAGTTGCCACAACAAATGCCATAGAGTGGATGGCTTGAATAGCACAACTCTATTTTCCTACATTTCTGGTATGTAGAAATCCAAGATCAAGGTATGGATACATTTCATTTCTTCTGAAGCACCCAAGACTTGTGGATGTGTGTCTTCTCTGTGTCCTCATAGGGTTATTTTTCCTGTGTGCATTTTCACCCAGCGCCCCCCCCCCCCCGTGTGTATTTGTGTGTGGTGTGTGTTTTTCAAGACGGGGTTTCTCTGTAGATCTCTGGTTGTCTTGGAACTTGCTCTATAGACCAGGCTGGCCTCAGACTCAGAGATCCGCCTGCTTCGGTCTCTCGAGTGCTGGGATGCTGTCTCCTTATAGTAAGGACAATAGTCCTGTTAGAGTCATGCACAATAATCTCATTTAAACTTAATAACCTCTTTTAATTATCTTCACATTAAGATTACATTGGGGGCTAGGGTTTCAAACTATAGGTTTGCAGAAGAATATAATTCTGTCTTTCTCCCAAGCAAAACTTATTCATTCCATTACAATAGTCCAAAAGAAACTCATTTTAACAATAATTTTAAGTCCAAATTTTCATCTAAATATTATAGAAATCAGACACTTGAGTTAATCCTGAAGCCAAATTTCTTCTCTAGCTATGCACTTGTGAAACCATGTAGGTTGAATACTTAAAAATTACAGTTGTCGGATTGGGATAGGATAGGCCTTCTGATTCAAAAGTGAGAAATTAGAAAGAAAGCAATTGCAAACAAATCCAAACAAAGAAAATTCTGTTTGGCTAAGTGTGTGTGTGTGTGTGTGTGTGTGTGTGTGTGTGTGTGTGTGTCTGTGTGTGTGTGTGTGTCTGTGTCTGTGTCTGTGTCTGTGCTTGCATATGCATGCGCCATGGCTTGAGCATGGAGGTCAGAGAAAGACAACCCACAGAAAGGAATTGGTTCTCTCCTTCCATCATGTATGTTCTGGGGATCAAACTCAAATTGTCAGGCTTGGCAGGAAGTACCTTTACCTTATCTCACGGATCCTATTATTACTATTTGATGAAACTCCATTTCATTTCCATCATGGTTGAACTAATTTACAGTCCCACCAATAATGTGTTCTCACTTTCCTCTACATCCTCACTCGCATAAGTTATTGTTTATGTTTTGGACGACAGCCATTCCAAGGTGGTACCTCACTGTAGCATTTTAATTTACATTTCCCTAGTGATTAGTGATAATTGAGCATTGAGCATTTCTCCAGATATCTAGTTAAAATGTCTAGGTACATTGCCTTTTTTATTTGTAGGGCATATTAGTTATACAGAATTATGGGCCACATCATGACAATTTCATACATGCACATGTCACGTATTGATCATGTAAAACCCTCACTACTGTGTTGACTTTCCCTTCATTCCTCGATGGGTCCTTTTTTTCCTAACAATTCTTCTTCTATGCCCAAAGTGTTATTTTATTTACTTTTAAAAATTCCATGCAGGAGAGAACATGTGCCCTGTTTGTCTCTCCAAGTATTGTGTTGTTCTTTCTCATCTGTGGATTCTAGCTTCTGACTTTTATTTGCATTCATTATGTGTGAGAGAGTGTGCATGTAGGCCATGAAAGCAGAGCGGAGTCGGTGAGAGTGGGGAGCGATCTTAAGGAAGGAGGGTATGGAGGGTAATGGACAGATAGGAAGGACAGTGCTGGAGGCAGAAGCATACAAGTGCTCTGGGGCAGGGGTGTGGGTAGGAGCTGCAAGCAAAACAAAGTCTATATGAAAATATCACAAAGAACTTTGTGACTTTGTATGCTGTCTTGATAAAATATCCTGGCAAAAGCAATGTAAGGGAGAGAGGGTTTATTTTATCTTATAGTTCAAAGTTAAAGTCTACCATGACAGAAAAGTGAAAGCACCAGGAGCTAGAGGCAGCTGCTCACATTGCATCTACAGTTAAGAAGTTGCTTAGTTCCCATTCTCCTTTTCATGCAGTCTAGGATCCTATCCCAGGGAATGATGCCACTCACGGTGGGCGGGGGTTCCCACCTCAACTAACTTAATCTTGATACTATCCCAAAGGCATGTCCAGCTTTTTCCTAATGATTTTGGATCTCCTCAGGTTGACAACTGAGATTAATCCATCACATTAACTTAAAAAATAAATAAATAAATTATATTGGAAAATGTTAATAATTATTGAAACTGAATCAAACAACCGTCTTTCTACAAATAGGTTATTTTGTTTAATGTAATCATCTCCAGTTTCATCCATTTTCTTGTAGTGACATCATTTTAGTCATCCTAACGGCTGACTAAAACTCCATTTTTTGTGTGAAGTGTCTGTTTGGTTCACTTGTTCATTTATTGAATAGGTCACTGGTTCTTCTGGTGACACATCTTTTAGGGTGTGTGTGTGTGTGTGTGTGTGTGTGTGTGTGTGTGTGTGTGTGTGTGTGTGTACGTACACAGGTGCATGCACACACTGTGCTTATTCTGGACATTAATACTCTGCCAGCAGAGTAGCTGATAGACTTTCTTCCAGGTCTGTAGGCTGTCTTTGCTTTGTTAACTGTTTCCTTTGCTGTGCAGAAGCCTTTGAATTTAATGCAATCCCATTTACCAATTCTTGCTATTTTTTCCTAGGCTGTTGGAGTCCTTTGTTGAAAGTTTTTGCCCAGGCCTATACAGAGAAGGGCCTTTCTTACATTTTTCTCTAGCAGTTTCAAAGTTTCAAGTTGTACATTTTAAAGTCTTTGATCCATTTTGAATTGATTGATTATTACATTTATTTCTTTTCTGTGGGGAGGCACACATGTGGAAGACAACTTTTGGGAATTGGTTCTTTCCTTTTATCATGTGGGTCCTAGGGATCAAACTCAGGTCTTTGGGCTTGGTGGCATCATCTCTACCTACTGAGCTATCTCCCTGGCCCTTGAATTTACTTTTGTACAAGAAATAGTTTTATTCTGTGTGTGAATATCCAGTTTTCTAAGCCCCTTTTGTTAAATAGGCTTTTAGCAATATAAATTTTGGCACCTTTTCAAAAATCTCATGTGGATGCATGAGTTTGTTTTTAGGTCTTCTGTTCTATGTGTGTGTGTGTGTGTGTGTGTGTGTGTGTGTGTGTGTGTGTGTGTGTGTGTGTGTGTGTGCGTGTATGTGCGTGCCCCCCAGAACACTCTTGTTTTGCTACTATGTTTCTACAGTGTAGTTTCAATTTAGAGATTTTGATACCTCCACTATTGCTTCTTAGGATGGCTAATCTTGGTTATAACTTGACCTACTCCAGCAGAGGGACCCTCAACTGAAGACTTGCCCTCATCAAATTGGTGTGTGGGCATGTTTATGGGGCATTGTCTTGATTGCTGATTGATGTGGGAGGACCCAGATGAGTGTGTTCAGTACTACCTCCCCTTGGGCACGTGGTCCTGGTTAGTGTAAGAAAACAAATGTATCAAGCCATGGGAAGCAAGCCAGAAAGCAGCACTCCTGCATGGTCTCTGCTCAAGTTCCTGACTCCAGGTTTCTGCTTGAGTTCCTGTCCTAACTTTCATTGATGATGGACTGAAACCTGTAAGACAAATAAACCCTCCCCTCTCCAAATTAATCAGTGTTTTATCACAGCAACAGAAAGCTCACTAGAACACATTTGTTTAGGGACACTTTGGCTCTTTATGGTATGAATCTTAACAGTTTTTTCCTGTTCACTCAGCATGGTTTATAAATCATCCACATTATTGCATATATATTCTGTTTCCTTTTTATTTCAGAGTTGTGTTTTACTGAATGATGCCACAGGTTTTTTTTTATACAGTTTTCTGTTGCTTGACATTTAGCCATTTCCATCTTTATTAGAAATAAGGCTTTTAAGAACATTAATATACAAGACTTGAGGGCATGTGTACTGGCTAGTTTTATGTCAACGTGACACAAGCTAGAGTCATCAGAGAGGAGGGAGCCTCAGTTGAGAAAATGCCTCTAAAAGCTCAGGCTGTAGGCAAGACTGTAAGGCATTTTCTTAATTAGTGATTGATGGAGGAGGGCCCGGTCCTTTGGGTGTGCTTCCATCCCTGGACTGGTGGTCCTGGGTTCTACAAGAAAGCAGGCTGAGCAAGCCATGGGAAACAAGCCAGTAAGCAGCACCTCTCCATGGCCTCTGCATCAGCTTCTGCCTCCAGGATCCTGCCCTGTTTCCCTCATCACTTTTCATGATGAACTGTGATATGGAAGTGTTAAGTGAAATAAACCCTTTCCTCCTTCCTCAAGTTGCTCCAGTCACGGTGTTTCATCACAGCAATGCTAACCCTAAATAAGACAGCATGTGTAAAACCTAAGAAGTAGAGCAGAATGGGGGGGGGTATCTGTTTATAGAATTGTACTACAAGTATAGAGCCTCTAGCAAGCTGATGTTGAGCTCTAGGGTGCTAAGATGGTGTAAAAAATCTGTTCACAAAGCTGTATCTGGAGCTAGCACTGAGCTACTATCTGATACTGTCCCAACCATGGGGGAAAAGAGATCTTCAGAGGCTGGAATCATGACCTTGCCTTGAGCTGGGCTAGGTCCATCACCCTTCTTTTCATTTTTATGGGCACTGTGACCCATGAATTTCAAGGCAAATGAACAAACCATCAGTTACCTTTTCTACATCTAATAGACATTTTTTTTTTTTAATCTCAAGGTCCTGGAAGCTTAAGATACATCACATTCTGGTTTCCAAGTTCCATATATTAGTGATCCAATCATGGCCACGGCCTTATAGAAGAAAGAAACAGTTGAAATTAAGCACCATTGGAGAGTTTGGTTCTCTCAGAACCACTTTTCAGTCTTATCTAGCCATGCTGGAGTCGACTCAGTAATCCCTGCAGACCATTTGCATGGCTAGCTTATGCGGCTGGCTGGGCTCCAGCTAATTGGCCGTGGCTAGAGCTTGCTTCAGACCATGTTTACTTCATCCCCATGTCTCTGGATAGCATTCCTCTGACTTTGCTCCTGGATTTATTCCAAGCAGGTATCTCCTGTTCTTAATGAGTTCCAGAGAAGGAGCTTCATTCCACAGTCTCCTTTGACAGCTTATATTATAGTGCTTTATGATATTGTCAAGAAGTGCCTTTCTCTTTCCACTACACCTCATTTCCTCCTTTTCTGAATTAGTGAAACTAGAGAGGAGGCGGCCACTGCCTTCTCCCATGGTAGCCCTTATGTCCTATGGAGGTAGTTTAGTTTGTTAGCTCTCAAACTTCTTTTTAGAAAGATTAGAGAATATATTGTGGTATGCTTCCTTCCTGGGACACCACTAAGGGTGAATGAATCAACCCCCTTGACAGCTGAAATGGCTCTGGGGTACTTGTCCCAGCTGGACTGTTACCATGCAGACATTTTATCTTTCCCTGGTTTGTATTCAATTAACGCTTTTTTCACAAGACAGAGGGAAGCACCTAATATTTTTCCTTGATGACTGGGCAAAGCACATTATTCAGATTCTAACCAGGCTGGTCCTGCCTAATGTCCAGTTCTCTGGACAATGTGTGATCCTTAATTCTGAAACACTGCTGCCTATTTATAATATGACCATCTCGGGCCTGTGGCTTACATTGATAATGGATTTTTCATTTCTTTTTTTTTTTTCAAAAGCATCTTTTAGATTGTTAGATGAGAAGGAATTAGATACACTCCCAGGACTAGCCTATGTAAAAACTATGTAAATGATTAGGCATGTGTTGGTGTGTTAGATTCTTATGTATGTGGGAGATATTGTATATTTAGTTAGGAGTACAACTAGGTATGTTCAGTTTGGAAGAACAGTTATGAATAATGATTTAGGGCATCATTACCAGCATTGAACAAACCAGAGTTTGTACACTAGTATTGTTTATTTTTCCATGATTTCAGAGAAATAAATTAACTTTTCTCCATACTTCACTTTTTCTCATTTCTAAAACAAGTGTGGCTATAACATTACCTATCTGACTGAATAAACAAACTGTGGTAGATCCACACAGTGGAATACTACTCATCAATAAAAGTAGACTAGAACAGCACATTTTATGTTACATAGGTTTTACCATAATTTAAAAATATGGAATAAATCAACGTCATTGAATCAAACATTTTAAATGAAAGAACTGAAAGTTATGCGAATTATCTCTCAAAGAAGCTGTTGTAAGAACTGGGATGTTGGTATATATAACTGCCTGGATGAATCCCAAACTAATTAGGTTGAGTGAAAGAAGCCAGACAAGAACAAGTATGTGCCATATGATTCCATTTATACAAAACTCTAGAAAATGCACACTAATCTATGGTGATGGAAAGCAGGTCAGCAGTTGTTTGGGGGTGGGTGGGAGGGAAGGGAGGCTGGGAATGGTCAGGAAGGAGAGATTGCAAAGAAAGGCAAGGAAACTCTTAAAGATGATAGGCATGTTAATTATCTTGATTGTGGTAATAGTTTCATTGGTGCATACATATGTCAAAGCTCATCAAATTTACACTTTAAATATGTGCAGTTTATTATATGTCAATTATATCTTAAAATGCTCATTTAAAAAATAGTAAGTTTTTATATGGCAGATAAGAGGTTGAAATGAGACACTGAATGAAAATGAGCTGGCACATGGTAAGTGCTCAATAAATTGTGACTTAAAAGAAGCAGTCATCAGTGAGGAGGTAGGGTAGAGCAGTGACTCAGTGTGGAGTGCTCGCACAGACAGGCACAAAGTCCTCAGCACTGGATGAACTGGGTATGATGGTGCACATCTGTAATTCTAGAACTGGGGAGGTAGAGGCAGGAATATCAAAGTCATTGTTTGCTATATACCAAGTTTGAATCCATCCTGGGATATATGAAAAACTACCTAAAAAAAATCAGTGAGGGCAAAGGCATGAAGGAAATAGGATTATGTGCAAATCGTTCAAGCACTTACCCCAGTTGGCTTGAGCACTCGCCTACTGAACAAGGACCAGATGGAGGCTTTCACCTAATCTTAATGGCACACCAGAATGATGTTCTTATTCCTCTGTCAGGCAAAACTGCACCTTTTCACAGTTCTTGTGGCAGCTAGCTTTCCTGGGACAGTACCCAAATCATCTGACATATCAGGTTTAGATGGCATAATGCCAAGCAATCTTTGCCTTCTCCACAGACAAGACTTATAGGAGTCAGAGAGAGGAAGTGGCCTGCCAGTCTGCTTTGTGCTGCTATAACAGATGACCTGAGATGTGTGCATAGTATATAAAGAACAGACACATGTTTCTCATAGGTGTGGAGATTGGGAAGTCCAAAAGTAAGGTTCTAGAGCTCTAGTGTCTCATGAAGGGTAGTGTTGGGACATCAAGATGGTGCTTTGAGTGCTGAATCCTCCAGAGGAAGAGAGAATACTGTTCCCTGTGAGCCAGAAGAGCCAAAGTGCCAAGAGACATAACCTGCTCTAGAGAACCATAGCAAGGCATTAAACCACTATGAGGGAAGAGAACCAATCATCTCTTAACACTTTTACAATGGCAATTAAATATCAAAGTTAAGCCGATGGGCAAACAGGTACCCAAATCATACCAGAGTCCCACAACAGGAATTCAAGCCTATACTGGCTCATCAAAAACCTGAACCCCGGGCTGGAGAGATGGCTCAGAGGTTAAGAGCACTGACTGCTCTTCCAAAGGTCCTGAGTTCAATTCCCAGCACTCACATGGTGGCTCACAACCATCTGTAATGAGATCTGGCACCCTCTTCTGTGGACATAATAAATAAATACATCTTTTAAAAAAAAAGCCTGAACCCACTATGCTAATATTCCATAGTTTACAGATTGGCAAATTTATTGGATTAGAATAATACCCATTCATTGCCTTATGGTTTCCATTACTCAAAAGAGCAGGCCCAGGTTAGTTGTATTTCTCACTCAGCTTCTTACAAGCCTGGCACCATGATGTTATCTAGATTTCATTTTCATTAGATATTTGATTAAGGGAAGATCTGCTTCTAAGCTTCTCATTGTTAATAGAATTCTTTTCTTTGGGCTTTATTTCTTAATGACTAGTCTCTCCATACTCAAGTCCCAACATACCATTTGCTTCTTTTTTTAAAAGATTTATTTATTTATTATATATACAGAAGAGGGTGCCAGATCTCATTACAGATGGTTGTGAGCCACCATGTGGTTGCTGGGAATTGAACTCAGGACCTCTGGAAGAGCAGTCCGTGCTCTTAACCTCTGAGCCATCTCTCCAGCCCGTTTCTTTTGTTTGTTTGATTTTTTTTTTTTTTGAGAATGAGTTTCTCTCTATATTCCTGGCTGTCTTGGAACTCACTCTGTAGACCAGGCTGGCCTCAGACTCATAGAGATCTGCCTAGCTCTGCCTCCCAAGTGCTGGGATTAAAGGCTTGCACCACGAATGCCCAGCACCATTTGCTTTTTAAGGACAGTAGCAAATATGCTCTTCACCTCAGGAACAGCCCATGCCCTCTTTAAGAGACTCACATAATTCAAAAATACCCACTCCCAAACTCCTTTAACTCCATGTCAACTCCTTTGGGGACCTTAATTACATCACCATGTCTTTACAAGCTAACCATTGGACAACATTGCATCGTCAGCACAGGCCCAGAGACATAGGGAAACTTAGAGAATTGTATGAGGAGTGAGACAAAGAAGTGGTAATCTTGAGGTGACCTTAGAAGCTAGCCTTCGATGCTTTTCTGTGACGTGATGGGTATGCTAGGGGCAAGTATGCCCATCTCTTTGACTTATATGTTTCCCTTTCACAATAAAGACTTCAGGAATATAAACAAGTCCTTATGCATGTGTGCCTGCTAAACAGAGAGCCACACAGACACCATATTTCATGGCAAATTGATACCTTGACCAATTAGGAGGCTCACGATATCATCCAACTTTCTTTCTAGAAGGACATCTATATGTACATTTGTGTGATTAAGAAGACTATTCACAGTATTTTCTCAGCTCCATCTGCCTCATAGACAAGAGAAGCACTAAAAGATGATAATAGACATTGAGAAAAAGAAAATAGCTGGGGGTGGTGGCACTTGCCTTTGCACTTAGGCAGAGGTCAGCCTGTGGCTGCATGGTAAGACTTTGTCTCAAAAAAAGAGATAAAGACTGTAGAAAAGAAAGAAAGGCAGGAAAGAGGGGGGAAGAAAGGAAAAGAAAGCCCAGGGATACAGTTGGGAGAGCAGGAAGAATGCACACTACTGGATAATGCTCACTTCTCCAGTTGTGATGTGCAGCTGGACTGGGGGTCAGATCAGGCCTACATCTGCCTCCCTTCTGAGTACACAGAGGCACCGTCTACACAGCCTTCCTGCAGAAGCTCCTCACTCCAGGTAGCCAGACAGGAGCTCTAGATCACTTTGTCCTTTCAAAACATTTTAAACAAAGCTTTGTGGAATGACTCACAATGACCCCCAAATTGAAGCAACTCAGTGTCCACTAATTGACGAATGACTAAATCAAATAGCTGCCACACAGTGGAATATAGTTAATCATAGGAAAGCATGAATATAGATACTTCAATATACATGAACCTTAAACGCTTGTGATGTGAAAGAAGCTAACCTCAAAAGATCAGATGGCAAATATGCTAATCCATAGAGGTGGGAATGGGAGAGGTCATGGAGATAGAATGTGTCCAGTCATGAGTACTGGTGATGTATATTGTAAATATATAAAGTAATGTTGGTCTCACAGCTTGGAGAATATACTAAAACCACTGAATTATATAATTTATAAGGATGAATTTTATGATATGTGGATTATATTTCAATAGGCCTGTTATTTTAAAATATCAATCAACCAAGAAAATTATTAACTCCTCTGTGTTTGATATAGGGCAAGTGTCCCTAAAGTCATTATCTAATATGTAGCAATGTGAATAGAGGGAGACTATTCCTATTCAGAGGAAATGCCTTGCATTTTTGTTGATATTTTATGAGTATGGATGAAAGAAGGAGGGATAAAAGATGTATTTGGATAAAATTTCCTCCAGAATATAGAGTTTCTTGCAGCCTAAAACTTGACTATTCAAACTGTAGCATGAGCACCTCCTGGGAACTTGTTGGAAATGCAGAATCACGAGTTCCACCACGAAGCACGGAATCACAATCTACATTTTAACAAGATTCACAGGTGTTTGGCATGCACATTACGGTGTGAGAAGCACTAGCCTGAAGGTTAGCAAGATGACTTCATGACACTTTAATTTGCCCTTTAATCAGTCTGTAGGTAAGGTGGTGGCAGCATATTTAATATTGTATTATGCTGAATATTCTCTATATAGAGTCATTGTAGACATAATCCAAGTCTTTAAAAGTGAAAGTGAGCCTATTTTAATATAATTCCTGCTCTTGTTTTAATCAATTACTTTCCATGGCCTTTTGTAAAATCCTGTAGCACATTCTTTTCAGTGGTAATATTGTAGTGAAAGTTTATTGTTATTGTGAACAATTTTTTTTTCATTTACAGAAGATGCACTCTGCTTGGAATTTTAAAAGTGTGAGGACAAAGATAATCTTGAATTTTTAAGTTGAACTCAGTTGTAAAGAAACCTATTTAATGTATCACTTGTTTAGTATGCCAAATAGGTAAATTACACTACTCAGTTAAAAGCTGTATGCTTTCAGCTGGGCGGTGGTGCCTTTAATCCTAGCCCTCAGGAAGCAGAGGTAGGCAGATCCCTGTATGTTCAAGGCCAACCTGGTCTGCAAAGCAAGTTCAAGGACAGCCAGAGCTGTTACACAGAGACACCTTGTCTCGACAAACAACAACGAAAAAGGTGTATGCTTTTAAAGCATTGTTGTGACCTTGTTAAACTGCATAAAATTGCTTTTATGGGATTGCTCATTCATTTATGTAAACATTAAGATAAAAAGACTGACCAGTTTCATAAAATAAAATGGCTAGGTAGATTAATTTGAGTAATATTTGATAAGTCTGTTACATTTATTTGGGGAGCATGTTACAAACCCTGAGGACATTTGGAGCTATCGCTAATATATGCATTTTGCAAAATCCAGATAATTCTCTCCTTGCCTTCTCAAAGCAATATCACATCATTTAGATACCCATTTGGATGATAAAATGGCTTCTTGAGTTTTCTCTGTTGCCAGGGATTTTATTTTGCAGTGCAATTGCAGACTCTCTCAAGTGTGAGCATCTGGTCATTAATAATTGCCAAGTGGGCCAGAACCTGTGCTCATTTCCTTCCCAAGTCACTGTGGCAGAAAGAGGATGTGGGTGATTTGTAGTGTACTCTAGGTACCCTTCATTAACAAGGTTTGTGTGTTTCTACATAACTTTCATGGTCACTTCATTGACTGATCTCTGACTGTGGGAGCCCCCAGAGCCTAAGTTTGAAAGCTTTTCTCTTAAGAGGCTGTGCCTCTACATCTGCAGGTAGCCATGGGACATTGGTTTCTCAGAAAAAGCTCATCCCATCAGATGGCAGCTAAATTGAAGAGTTCCAGGTTCAAATGTTACCCCTGGTATTGGCCCAAGACTTCAAGCACCCAAAGGAATACTGCTTCAGTCATCTCCTGTAAAGGGAATGCTCTTGTCAGGTTTCAAGGCCCAGGCCCAAAGTACCAATTCTTTTCTATAATCTTCTGGCTAACCAACATTTGGGGTCTTAGTTTTGACTGTTCTTTTTTTTCTGAAACACTGCAGATTGAACATAGGGAGTCATAGACTGATAGATGCTACACAAGTGCTCTACCACTGAACTCCATGGCCCTCTATTTTGAGACAGGGCCTCACTGAATTGCCCAGGCTGATCTTGAATTTACTCTGTAATCCAGACATACCTTGAAATTATGATGCCTTTGTTTCCTAAGTAGCTGGCAGGACAGATCTGTGCCACCATGCCTGGCTTTTTATTTTTTCTTATCTGTATGTTCTGTATGATTCTTTTTCAAATCTGTTTTGTCCTTCCAAATATTTTCAAGAATGTTTTCTTCCCTTCCTTTCCATATGTCTTCAAAATCTATTACAATAGTTGTTTACCTATTGCTATATTCAGGTTATGATTTATGGACTATAAGGAGAGTGAGGTGATTATGACCCCATAGTCTTGTATGTTTGAATATTTGGTCCTCAGTTCATGGAACTGTTTGGGAAGAACTGGGTGATATGGCCTTGTTAGAAGTGAGACGTGTCACTGGGCATGAGCTTTGAGGTTTTGGGAGACTCACACCGTATCCCCAAAATGGTTCTCTGCCTCCTACTTGTGGATGAGCTCTCAGCTGTTCCTGCCGCCATGCCTTTGCTCCACCCTTGTGGACTCTGACCTTCTGAAACTGTAAGCCCAATTAAATCTTGTCTTTCATAAGTTAACTTTGCCATGGTATTTTGTCACAGCAATAGAAAAGTAACTAACACAAGGAAGGACCTTTAAGACAAGTTTCAAGAGGTTGCCGGTGGAAGCAGGTAGAAGCTATGGCAGTTGATCAGTAGATGGATGTAATCAAAGTTGTGTTCCTTAGAACATTCACTCTGGTTACTATGAGTTAGAGAAATGTAACTTCCTGTCTTCATAGATCACAAAGAGTCCTCAATTCCTTAAACTTGTGAATTTCATTGTTTCATGTCTGTTTCCTCATGTTTAATGTCTTGGGATGAGCCTTGATACTTTCATGATGGGATTGTCACTTTATATCTATGGGTGAACTGAGGAAGACATTTTCTTGGATCGCTTGGGAGGATCAAGAACGAAGATTTGCAGAATGAGTAAAATGGTCTCAGAGTCCCTGAAACTTTGTATTTGGTATTTTTTATGGAAGATCACAGTGCATTTTGCCATTAAGTCTCTGCTATTCCCATTTTCTATGAATACTAAAACATTTTGTCTTTCTTTTTGTTTTGTTTTATTTTTATTGATTAAATTTGCCATTTGAAATTTTCATATACCTACATTCATATATATATAATGCAGTCAAATTATTCTCACACCCCTCTCTCTTCCCTCCTTCCCCCTCCCTCATTCCTGCCTCCTCTCAACAAGTCCACTTCCCACATTCATGTATTTTTGTTTTATGATTCTCTGGGTTTAACCAGAGTCATATGTGTGACCATGGGTTTAGAACTAGCCATTGGAACCTGGTGGGCTTGATGTTGAGTACATAACTGAAGACAATGGCTGTCTCTGCTTCAATCTGCCCACTCCCCACCCAATCCATAGTTACTAGTAGTTCAGCTGGAGGGGGTAAGATCCCATTTGAGACAGGATCTCCTTAGGTACCATCACCCCTGGCCTTCTCTATCACCTCTCTGTGGAATCTGTCCTAATAATCTCACTTTGAATTTCCATATGATTTAATTCCATGGATGCTGCTTGTTATTTTTGTAAATTTCTTTGCATATATGCCTTACTCCATTTTCTAGTCTGTAATTTTTTTATTCACTCATATGTATCACAATGAATTGCCTTTAGTAATTAAATGTTGGGGGCAGGGGGTGCTTCTGTTCTGCCATAACCACTCCTCTCTTTTGCAGTGCAGTAAATAAACTTGGTTTCTTTCTGAAAATAATATCTGGGTAATACTAAATCCACAGCAGGTACCAGAAGTGTTCTTCTCTTCTATTTCCAAAGTGGCCCTGGCTGTACCTTTTCTACCTTCAAGACTGAAACAGACTGAAAAAGCCTGCTGTCATCTACTTGCTCTTGAAGGGAAGCATTGCCACCCCACTCCTCTCCCCTCTGTAAGACCTCCCTATGAAGCATCTAGTGCAATGCTGGAGAGGAAAAAAAACCCTTAGTTTCCTGGCTCAATAGAACTCTCTTCATCTTCCCATGTTCCAGTATAAGATTAGTACTCACAGAATTTTGTATTTAGTTTATATTACATTTTACATTAAAATGTAAAGTTAATGTATGTATCCTCATGCCATTATGGACCTTTCTTATTAGTTATATGATAACCCATAGAGTACTGAGTTACATAGATAACATTTTTTAAAATAGTTGTACCTTTTTTTTGGTTTTTGGAAGACAGGGTTTCTCTGTGTAGCCCTGGCTGTCCTGGAACTCACTCTTAGACCAGGCTGGCCTTGAACTCACAGAGATCCACCTGCTTCTGCCTCCCAAGTGCTGGGATTAAAAGGTGTGTGCCACCACCCAGCAATAGTTGTACATTTAAGTTGTATAGTGTTTGCTATTTTTAAAAATGTATTTTATTTTATCTTATATGTATGAGTATTTTTGTCTGCATGTATGTAAGTGTACCATGTGCATTCAGGATCCACAAGGCCAGGAGAAGGCATTGGATTCCCTGAAACCGGTTGGGAGACAACATGTGGGTGCTGGGAACCAAACCTCAGTCCTCTGGAAGAACAGCAAGTGCTCTTAACTGCTGAGCCATCTTGCCAACCCAATAGTATTTGATTATACATGTAATAGTTTTTCATACACTGCAGAGATAAAAATAAATGTTAATGCATATAACTTTTGAAAAATTTATTCTTTAGGATAAATTATCAAGAATATTTGGTTAATAAGCTAGAAACTATATTTACTGTATATATTGTTGGTTAGTCCTCTTTTATGTGGTTTATGTGATTATACATGTTCTTATGTATATGTAAATGCATATGTGGAGGACAGGGATTAATGTCAAGTGCCTTCCTTAACCTCTGTCACTCAGTTTTTGAGAGTGTCTCTTACTGAAAATAGAGGGCACCAATTTAGCTAGGCTGACTGGCCAGTGAGCTCCAGGGATCTGCCTTTCCTCTTCACCCAGCACTGGGACCACAGAAACATGCTGCTATATCTAGGTTTTTGACATGGATGCTGTGGATCCAAAGTTGCACTCAAATGCCTGTACAGCAAACAGTTTACTGATGGAAACATATCTCCAGCCTCCTTTTAATTCTACCGTTCCCCGCAATTTTATGGTGCTAACTTCCATTGGCCTTCAGCCCTAACCCTATACTATTGTTTCCTGCAGTGAACATCTCTCAAAGCTGTCATTTGACATTTAATATAGTTTCTATCACCAATTCCATGCCCACTATAATTAATGTTCACCAATCTAGACAACCTATCCCTTTGCCAGACTTAAGCTATTTAGCATGTGGTAATAACAAAACTGAATCGGTGATACCTCAGTTAGTTGGAGCCTGGAATTTCTTTTCCATGGTGATAGAAAACAGCATGATCTTTTTTCCTAGGATGTACAAGAGGAAATAGATAGCCTTGTTGCTTTGGCAACCATTTTACAATAATGAGGGATGGCAGCCTGAAGATGAATCCAGTATGAATGGCAGACAGAGCTGAACATATTACACAGAAACAGAGCTGCAGCCTTGCTTAGGTGGTACTCTGAACCTTCCTTATCCACTAACCCTTATTTACATTGTTGGAAAATCCCCTTTGTTTAAGCCAGGCATGGTGGCACACACCTTTAATCCTAGCACTCAGGAGGCAGAGTCATGTGGATCTCTGTGAGTTTGAGGCCAGCCTGGTCTACAGAGTGAGTTCCAGGACAGCCAGGGTTACATAGGAAACCCTGTCTTGAAAAAACAAAAAACAAAAAACAAAAAACCCTTTTGCTTAATACAATTTGAATTAGGTGTTCTGTTACAAACAGAAGCATGCTATATTAGACTTTTCATCACTGTGAAAAAATACCCAAGAAAACAACTTGAAAGAATGAAAGATTTATTTTTGCTTCACAGTTTCGGAGATTTCAGGCTATAGTCACTTAGCATCATTGTTTCTGGGACCCTGGTGTTGCAGATTATCACTGTGGGGTGGGGGACGTGGTCATGGAGAGATTTGCAGAACAAAATTGCCTGCATGTATGGAAGAGAGCCAGAAAGAATATTTCAAAGGATGAGAAAGAAGAAGCTACTAACTTTACTAATTATTAGATTAAATCATAAAATACCAATAGTCAAACGGCTGGCATTGATATAAGAAAGGGAAGTCAAGAGCGAAAAATGGCAGTTCAGAAGCAACTCACTCACAAGAATTAACTAAGTTTGGGAAGGATGTAGCTCAGTTGGTAAAGTTTTACATGGACAGTTTGAAGCCACATTGGTTAGGCTCTGTATAGGAAAAGCACAGCTCAAGGGAGAAGTAGTTTATTTTGGCTCATAGTTGATGGGCATATAGTCTGTTAAAGGAGGAAGGTGTGGGTGCAGGAGCATGAGGCTGGTAGTTACATTGTATATGCAGTCACCAAGCAGAGAGTGAACAGGAACCTCAGATCTGCCCCTACATTCAAACCACAACAAATGCTATAGCATGCTTTAGAATTAGAATAGATTAGAAATTCACCAGATTTGATGTTATGATTGAGGAATGGTTTGTTACAGTGGGAACTATAGTTTTATAGATGTTAATGTATGCATGGCTGCTTTGGTGTAAGTTGTTCAAACAGTGGTTTTGATTTTTGTGGGAATAAGTCACTATCAGTTAATTTCATTGAAATTTAAGGATTCAAACTTCTAAAAATATATTTATTTTGCCAGGTGGTGGCGGTGGTGCACGTCTTTAATCTCAGCACTCAGGAGGCAGAGGCAGGTGGATCTCTGAGTTCCAGGACAGCTAGGACTACACAGAGAAACCCTGTCTCGAAAAATCAAACCATATTTTATTTTATGTGTATGAGTGTTTTCTCTGCATGTATGTATGTGCACCATGTGGATGCCTGGTACCCATAGAGGCCATAATAACTCCCTGGAACTGAACTTGCAGATAGTTGTAAGTTGACATGTGGGTGCTGGAATTCAGACCCATATCCTCTGCAAGAGTAACAAGTGCCCTTAAACATAGAGCCATCTCTTCAGCTCCAGAATTAAGTTGTTGTTTTTTGTTTTGTTCTGTTTTTGTTTTTGCTTTTCGAGACAGGGTTTCTCTGTAGCGTTGGAGGCTGTCCTGTAACTTGCTTTGTAGACCAGACTGGCCTTGGACTCACAGAGATCCACCTGCCTCTGCCACCCGAGTGCTGGAATTATAGGCATGCGCCACCACCGCCCAGCCAGAATTAAGTTTTAAAACACATACTAAGTATTTTATCAGATTTTCTGTGGGAGTTATTGGCATGGAAGAACATAATATTCTGGAGTGTAAAATTAAGGATGTAAGGGTTGAGTACGTGCCTTAGTTGGTAGAGTGCTTGCATAGCATGCACGAAACCCTGGGTTCTATCTTCATCACCACATAAATTGGATGTTATAGTACACACATGGAATCCCATCACTAAGGTGATAGAGACAGAAAAATCAGAAGTTATCCTAGGCTTCATAGCAAGTTCAAAGGCAGTCTGGTATAAACGAGACCCTATCTCAAATAAATAAATAAAATTTCCGAATCAGTCATTTATTCACTCAGCAAATATAGAATGAATGGCCCTGCTCTGTTGCTAGATACTGGGCATACAAAAGAGAAGATAGATGCAAATCTGCACACTCCTGAAGCTCACAGTCTCATCACGGGATACTGAGTACTGAAGTACTTGTGCCTAGGCTTCAGTGAATTCTCCTGAGAGATGCCTGAAGATTTCTTGTCCATAATTCACTGTATTGTCTGCTTGTTTTATTCCAATCTGATTCTGAAGTTATGCCAAGGGTGTCTGGGATACCACAGCTTGTAATGGTATCTGGTCACTAATATTCAGGATGTAGTGTGAACACATAACTGTCATGGAAATTTGCTGTCTACACCTGGAACTACCCCTACACTTGTAGCTGTCCCCATGTTCTTTATTACGAGTGGAATGAGCCTCTTTTGAAAAATCCATCTGGTTTTTAAAAAATTACATTTGTTTTTGTTAATTGTGGGGGTGGGAGGGAGTGTGTGCCACAGCACATATGTGGGAACCGGAAGACAACTTGTGGGAGTTGGTTCTCTCCTTCCACCATGTGGGCTCCAGGGATTCAACTCAGATTCTTAGGCTTGCCAGTAGTACCTTTACCCACTGAGCTATCTCATTGACCCAGAATGGGCCGTTTCTGTAGCCTTAGAAAGACAAGTTCTGTGATGATATGCTCACTGAGCCAGGCAAGTTTTGAAAGCTGTATTTGGCATTTGGAGTTTGCCAGACAATTTTGTGAAAGTTGTATTTGGCTTATGGAATTTGCCAGACAATTTTGTGCAAGTTGTATTTGGCTTATGGAATTTGCCAGACAATTTTGTGAAAGTTATATTTGGCTTATGGAATTTTTAAGTTAATTTTTAAGATTTATTAATTTTTTATGTATATGAAGGTTTTGCCTGCATGTATGTGTGTTCACCACATGCATGCCTAGTACCCACAGAGGTCAAAAGAAGGCATCAGATCCCCTGTGACTGGAATTGCAAATGGTTGTGAGCTGCCATGTGAGTGCTGGGAATTGAACCTGAGTCCTTTGTAAGAGCAGTCTGTTCTCTTAACTGTTGAGCCATCTCTCTAGCCTGTAGCTTATGGAAATTTTTAATGTAATCTTCTTGGTATGTTTTCCCAAATAGACTTCGATATATGCTTTGGTTCTTTTGTCTGATATTCTTTGCTGTTATTGTTGTTTTGAGAAAAGTTCTTTATATGTAGCCCTAGATGGTCTAGAGCTTACCATATAGACCAGACTAACCACGAACTTGCAGTGATTCTCGCGTCTCTGCCTACTGAGTACTAGGATTACAAGCATACACAGAGTAACCTGCAGACTTTAATCTTTTACAGTGGTAGAGACTAAATGCAAGTTCTTGTGCATGTGAGGCCAGTGCTCTACCATTGATCTACACCTCCAGCCCTTACGCTGATATTTTTGATTGGGTACATTTGTCTGCTTAGGAACTTGATGGAGAGTAGGGAAGGGAGCTGAAAACAAAGGGCAAAAATATCACTATTTAGAAGGCTGGTTTTGGTGGCATACTTCTAAATCCCAGCACTAGGGAAATAGAGACAGATCTTTGTGAGTTCAAGTCCACCCTGACCTATATAGCCAGTTGCAGGCCAGCCATGGCTACAGATTAAGACCTTGTCTCAAAACAAAACACAATCCAGAAGCAAAATACAACTATTAAAAGACTTCACGGATGAGACTTGAAGGCCACTGGTATGTAGTGATGGTTATTAGGAAAGTCTGGTCGAGGATGTCAAAAGAAGGTAAATGAAGATTTTTTTTAACAAACCTAGAGGTCACTGATGAAGTTGGACTCAGCCAAAAAATTAATTAGGGCATAGTCAGTGATCTGAAAGAATTCCTTTTGGCGTGGCTCTAAGCTGAGCAGTTTGGATTTCTCACAAACAACAGTTGTGGCAGAACAGCTGTTACTTTCCATCTGAGAATCTCTACAGAACTAACCCTGCGCCCCAGCCCTGGCTAGTTTTCATCAGCAAAGCTGGACTTCCTGGAAGAGCAAGCAGTCACCGGCGCTGGGATAGAGAAGGGTATTGAGCCTTGACGGTAGATGCTTTCAAGCAGCTTGCGAAAGGGCATTCTGGAGGGAGGGGGTGTTTGAAGAGGCTGCAGGAAGAGGCAAAGAAGGAGGGAAGAGGGGAGGACATCAGCAGCCTGTCACTGCCTGTGACAACAGGATAAGCAAACAGAAAAGAAAAAGCCACCTCGGTATTCTGGTAGAGGAAGCTAGGCTTAATTACATAAAATAATGGGTGGTAGTGGATCAGCTGCCTCATTTAAGTGCCACAGCAGGTGTGTGAGGTAACTCATTTTACAGATAAGTAAAGTAAGGCACAGAACTAAAGGACTAAGTTACCCAGCTCATGAGCTAAAACCCAAGTCTAGAAGGTTTGGGGTTGTATTCACGCTCTCAACTTCTATACTGTGCCATCTTCTCAAGCAGCATTTGGGAGAGCTTCCCTTCCCCTTGTTTTTACCTATTTATTCAGTTTGGTTTTTTTAGTTTTTCGAGACAGAGTTCCTCTGTGTTACAGCTGTCCTGGACTAGCTCTGTAGACCAGGCTGGTCTCCAGCTCACAAAGATCTGCCTGCCTCTGCCTTTGAGTGCTAGGGTTAAAGGTGTGCGCCACCACCGCCCAGCGTTCAAGCAGCGTTTGGCCATGAGTACACAGACCACATTCTTTCTTGTTGTAGTTACCATTATTCTGTTTTTCTGTGTTTCATATACAAAAATGTATTTTCTGATGCACTTGGAATTCTTCCTTGACCAGATGCTAATTTTGCTCTTTCTTTTTTAAAGACTCTTCAGTAGAGAACAATTGTTATCTCTATGTTCCTGAGCTAATTTTCCAATTCAACCCTTTTGGTGCTGTCTGTGTTTTCCTTGTCAGCACCTATTAACCTTGCAGAAGCCCAGGGAGTGCAGGAGGAGATAACGTAGGATGATTTAATGAGCGTCTGCCTGTGAAGAAAGGGCTTCTTTGGTTTAAATCCATCAACCATTCCATGGTATCTTCTAGAATAGATGAGGTAAGATGCAAACAGTGAATAAGAGTGTTCTAAAAACTAGAGCACAAAGACAAATAAGTAAACACAGAACAAAATGAAACTAAAAGGTTTAGCTAATGCTTGCTTTTCAGAGGCCCAACTCATTCTACAATTCTCACCTATTTCCACAGAATACTATTCTCATTAACAACCCACCACTGCCTAAGACAAGGAGTTCTGCATTGATAGACAGCCCAACTTCAAGAATACAATCGTTTGTTGTCTTGCTCATCTAAGACCTGCCTTCTTTGTTTTATTTACCTGACTTTGTGACCAAGTGACTGATAATCTGGACTAACTACTGGTTTCCAAGGAAGCTCTAACCATGCTTTAATTTACCCCATCATTTATCTGTAGCCATAATTTGAGAATAATATTAGAAAATAACTCAATGCCATAGTCGTATAAAATGCACATATGGTGAGGAAGAGGCTCTTGGTAACATCTTCCAGTAGTTTTTAGTTTCTTTTTTTTTTCATTTTCCATTCTTTTTCTTTGAGATAAGGTCTCTTGAGTCCTAGGCTAGCCTCAATTCACTATGTAGCCAGGGATGACCGTGGTCTTCTTACCCTTCCACCTCTACAACCTGAACACTGGGATTACAATTATGTGCTATTATACCCATTTTATGAGGTACTAGGGATCAAACCCAGGGCTTAATGCATGCTAAGCAGGCACTCTGCCAACTGAATTATATTGCAGTCCTTTCTAATAGTTCCTATGCCTTTCCTTGGAATCATATCCCTAGTTGTAGATGGGCCTCTACTTAGTATTATGCTAATAGATTGCCTTTAGGCCAAAGCATTGCTGTGTTGGGGATCTAGCTGCTTTATTTTATTGTGATGTTTGTTCCTTGGCTTCAAACTTTGTGCTAATTTAAAAAATTACACAAATTTATGTCAGGCAGCGGTGGCACACGTCTTTAAACCCAGCACTCAGGAGCTAGAGGTAGAGCCTGGTGGATCTCTGTGAGTTCAAGGCCAGCCTAGCCTACAGAGTGAGTTCCAGGACAGGCACCAAAACTACCCAGAGAAACCATGTCTTGAAAAACAAGCAAACAAGCAAAATATACATATTTAGTGTGTGTGTGTGTGTGTGTGTGTGTGTGTGTATACACAGGAACATGTGGAGGTCAAAGGGCAGCTTTCAGGAATCAATTCTTTCCTTCTACCAAATGGGATCTGGAGATAGAAATTAAGTTCTCAGGGAGGACGTGTCTTTACCTGCTAGGCCACTTAAGCTACAATTTTGATGTATAAACTATCATTACTTGATTTTGTCCTTTGGTTTTCATTTTTTCTTTTGATTTATTTTACCTTCATCAGGTTTTGAAGCCATGACCATATTTATTTCATGGAATGAACCAGGTGCATCCTATGGTTTTCTCTGATTTCTTCTTTGAAGGTTTGAAATTACTTATGCTTAGTTTTAGGGACCTTGTAAGACAAGTTCCTCAAATTTATTCCTCAGATATTAATTTATTCAGGTTTTCTACTTGCAGCATGAATTTTCTATTTTGTAAAATAAAGCATCCACTGCAGTGTATTTTAAAAATTTATTAGCATATAATTGTGAATAGCATTTCCTTCCTATTAAAATTTTTGTTTATACTGGCTGCTACATCTTCTTTCCCATTTCTAATTTTATGTGTGTTTTTCTTACATAGGTTTTCTGGAGTTTAATCTATTTTATTAGCCCTTTCAAACAAAGAGCTCTTGAATTTATTTATTAATTCTACTGTTTTTACATCCTCCAGTTTATTTACTTTTGCTTTTATCTTTATTATTTCCTTTCTCCTACTTTTCTGCGCAATTTTTTGCTCTTTTCGAAGAACCGCTAAGCTCAATGTGGAGCTTGGTTTGCCGGCCGGCCTTAAATTTTAATAAGAAGAGTAAAGACCATGCCGTTGTGAAAAGCCCCCTTTTTTCTGAGCTATTTAGATATTGGAGAAAGTGGAAGGTAGTCCAAAGGCAGGCAGAGTATGGCCTAGAATGTTCCTCCACAATAAGGCCCTGGAGACAGCGTGTTTCTCCACAGAGGGGCAGTAGGGAGTCAGAAGTGCTTGGAAATGTGCGCGCCTTTTAAGCTGGGCCTCCTCTTGGAAGCTGCTGCTGCTGCGGCCTGGAATTCTTACTCTCCTGTGTTTGGTTTTTCTGAGGCTTGCTTTCCGTCCTGTTCGCCATAGTTTAGCAAATCCAACTACCCAGAGTACGATTTTAGCTAAGCTAAATTTGCCCGAGTCCTTCCAGGGCTGAAACAGAATTTTCACCGCAAGCCGGGAAGGCAATGTTGCCATTGTCTCCTCAGACTCACAAGTTTGGGGATGTGAGGCACAGATTGTCTCATGGCCCCAGCAGGAGTTGATGGAGGGGGCTTGCATGCTGAAACTCTTTCCTAGCTGTGTGGGGAGGAAGGCGAGGGAGGAAAGAAGGGAGATGGTAAAATATGAGGACGGCTGCAAAGCAAAGGACTCCCAGGAGGAGAGGAAGCAGATGCCTGGAAGACCCATGCTTCTCTCCCCACAAAGCCCTGCTTCTGAGCATTCCCTCTGGAAAATGTATTTCCCTCCACACTGGCTCTTTCTCATAAATCAATAGGGGGCAGAAGTCCCGGTCCTCAGTGTAGGTACATTTGGTGAGGCCCTTTGTGTTCTGACATGCATCTCAGACTATCCTTCACTTCCTGACAGACCCTCCCCCACCTTTGTACTCCCTAGCCCCCCTGCCTGGAACATAACTTCTTTTGAGTTTTCTCATGGTTGGCCTTCTCATCATGTTGTTCTTACTATCTTTTCCACGACTTTGGTCTCTGAAATCTTGCCTGATCACGTCTGCCTAACAAAGCACTGCTCCTCTGGACTCCAAGGTAATTTGCTGTTCTTTTTAGAGTGTGTGTGCTGTGGGAATGGAATCCAGGGTCTCACGCAACTGTACACACTCTACTACCGATCTGTGGCCCCAACCTCACAAACCAGTTTTGATTTCATTTTCTTTTTTACATTACTTTTAAATTAAATTTTTTTCTATTTTAAAAAATTTGTGCATGTAACTGAGCATAGTTGAACTCGCCTTTAATACCAGCACTGAGGAGGCAGAGGCAAGTGGATCTCTGTAAATGTGAGGCCAACCTGGTCTATATAGCCAGGATGGCCAAGGTGACATTGAGAGATCTAGTCTCAAAACAAAACACACACACACACACACACACACACACACACACACACAGAGAGAGAGAGAGAGAGAGAGAGAGAGAGAGAGAGAGAGAGAGAGAAAATGTGTGTGAGTAGTAATGGTGGATGCCCTACAGTGCATTTGTGGAGGTCAGGGGACAATGAGGTAATAGGCTCTCTCCTTCCACCATGTGGATCCCGGGAGCTTTACCCATTGAGCCATCTCACCAGCCCCTTGTGATTTGATCTCTCTCTCTTTTTTTTTAACTTTTCCCCCTAGAAAAATATGTGTTTTACTTATATGTCTCCTTTACCCAGATGTAAATTATGCTAGTCTAGGGTTTTTTTCATTGCCTTGTTCACTGCTTTATGCTTAGGTGCCTAAAACAGTGCTTAACACAGAGCATACACTCAATAAAACTGTTTTGAAGGAATGAGTGAATAAATATGACAATCATTGTGGTGGGTGCTTGTGGTACAAACTCACCAGAAGCTCATAGTTCTGTGAGAGCGAAAGATAGATAGATGACTGTCTCACTATAGATGCCGTCTTGATATTCCCACAGGACTTTTTTTAAACCCTAGCTCTGCCATGTGTTTAGGTGATTGCTCTGCCTCTCGGAGGTGGCACAGTTTCCTCCTTGTAAAAGAATAATGTTAATCAATTCACAGGAGCATAGTAACCATGTGAGACAGCATATATAAAGGTGGGCACCATGTTCAGGAAATGCTTACTCTTCCTGAGTCCTTGGTGCTGCAATTCTAAACTGTTTCGTTCCTGCCTCTTCTGCTGAGGCTGCTCTGATGGAGAGCAGCTCATGCCTAGAAGTATCTGCAGCAAGATTTGTTAAAAGGAAGTCAATTTAGATAGCTCAGGCCTGGCTGATGGAGCCGGAAAGTGTTTTTCTAAATAGGATGCTGCCTTTTACTTTTCTGTTCCAACTTACTAAACCAGGGCAGTTGAGGCAAATTAATTCAGGCCTTTAAATGCTGATAAATGCAGAGGCACTTACTGCTAATATTTCAATCAAGTGTCAAGACAGAACTGATTAACAGAAAATTCAGAAACTTCTAGCTGATGGAAGTTGTGTTCCTCATTCCTTCTAATGTAAGACATCATTTTAATTTTTTGTTTATTTGACCCCAGCTAATGCCATGTTGCTAATGTTTTAAGGGAAAAAAGTCCTAGTTCGTATGGTGACATTTTGTGTTAATTTGAGAGAAGTGTATTTTTAATGCATTTGTCATGGTCTCGGCTTGCCTTCATAATTACGGTACTAATTAAACATATACTTGTAAGCAATCAGTGTCAGAGCTGAAAGGAATCGTAGGGATTACTCCAGTGAACCCTTCATTTTGCAGAGAAGAAACAGACCTCTCATTTTGCTGGAGGACATATGGCTTGAAGGAAGCAGTATTTACGAAGTTTGAGTATAACAGCCAAGCTGCCTGGTCTGCTCCTAATCAAGCCTGCACTTTCCTAGGCTCCTCGTGTTCCCATTTCATTAATTCAACAAAGTAATTGAGTCCCTGCTCATACACCCGCTCTGCTAGATACTGCTAGATACTCAGTGCGCACACATGTTCCCCCAGGTTTGTCAGCTGGAAGTCTAGGAGAAAAACCGGCATTTTTTTTTAAGCACGGAGAGAAGTTCAGGCTATTGAGAGAGCACCTAGGAAGCTGCTGACCCCTGGAGTGGGTAGGATGAAACCTGGGAGAGGGTAGTCATCAAAGGCTTGTGGAAGGAAACCTTATTCATCCATCAAAACTAGAGAGTTGAATCAGGAGTAGAAGAACCGGCCTGCATGTGGGGGTGGAGGAGACTTAGGACAGACAGAAGAGATGCCACGTACAAAGGCCAGTCAGTGAAAGAGAATGTGATAAGGCCGTAAAAAAGAAAAATACATACCACAGTGTGGAATAACTTTAAATACAGGATAAAAGACACAAAAGACCACAGAATATGACGCCATTCATCTGAAAAGTCCACAAAAATGGAAAATAGATCAGTGGCTACCTGGGGCTAGAGGGTATGAAGCTTCTTCCAGTGTACTGAAGACTATTAGACTGTGCAGTTCAAAAGAAAGTACAGAACAGCATACAACCTGTAAGACAGAAGGGCCAGGGGAGGAAGGATTGAGGTAAGAGATACTTCTACTAAAAGCCAATGTTTCTAGAGCACTGTTCTGACAAATAGGAATAATAACTCCATTTTCAAAATGACCCTACAAAATAAGTATTGTAAGTTTCATAAAAACCCAGGCACAAGGAAGTTCATGTGCTCAAAGTTACACAGCCACTAACCGGTGATCTGGGATTTAGAGGCCATCCAGTCTCCTTTGACTCTTACCATTACAGTCTAGTGGGAAAGCAAGATTTGATCCGAAGGCCTTTGGAGATCTTGTTAGAATTTTTTCCCCCTTTAACACTTTTGAAGCATTTTAAACAGACGTGATGAGACCAGATTTGTATTGAAAAAGGTCAGTTATGGGATATATGTGGGAGTAAATGCACACTGGAATCATGTGGTAAGGGGTCATCCTGTGGGTGTGATTACAATGGGGCCCAGGGAGAGAAAGGTGGAATGTAGTCACTGAGAGAAATGAGTCATAAGAAGCTTGCTCTTTTCCCTTTTGCATCTCTATCACTACCTGACATTTCTACTTGAGTTCCTCTCAGCCTAAGCCAGTCACTTTCTCAAGCCTTTTACTCAGCTCCAATTTCAGCATTGCACACTTACATCCCTTTCTCGATAAAGCTGTATTTTGTTTTAAGGATCTTTATTTTTTGCCTATGATGACTAAGTGGGAAAAAAAGACAATTTTAAAAATCAGAGCAGATGGCCAGGCAGTGGGGGTGCACACCTTTAATCCCAGCACTCAGGAGGCAGAGGCAGGAAGATCTCTGTGAGTTTGAGGCCAGCCTCATCTACAAAGTAGATGCCAAGAGAGCCATGAGTGTTACACAGAGAAGCCCTGTCTCAAAAAAACCACAGACACACACACACACACACACACACACACACACACACACACACACACACACACACCCCAGAGCAGATAAGTGACCTAACACTTCTAGAAATCTGATAATACATTTTCTCATTGTGACTATTTCATAGCTTGTACTTCATTAACTATTTTCTGCAAGTATTATATGACAGGAGGATTCAATAATTAAACAGGTCTCATTACCATCTGATGTCCTGTAGCCTTTAATATGCTAATGTACACTGCTAATGCATCTTTGGGTGTACTGTGTATAGAGTAAATCAGACTTACTTGACCATGGAGCCCTTTTATAGAGAAGCATGGATGGGAACAGTTTTCCACAGAAAACACCGGACATATCTACCCATATTCATAGTGTCCAGCATGCCTTTCAGAGGGTTCTAACAAAGTTAAGCCTCCTCACTACTATTTCATTTCTGTGGGTGAAATTCATGTGCCTTCACCACCTCTTCAAATCCTCCACCACCTTCCTCTTCCCAACTTTCTGATGTGGTGGTGCACACAGGAATGAATTGGAGGACAAAGGCCCAGCTTGGAAGCCATTACATAAATCCAGACTTTTTCTTTTATCCAGCCACCCATCCATTCAACCAGAGATTATTGAATGGCTGCTATGTGCTAGATATTGTGCAAAGTACTGGTAGGACATCAGTGAGTTTAACAGCAACACATACACATGGTCACTAATGAATACCAGATAATAAACAAATAGACAATAATATAGTGCAAAGTGATTTTGGCTAGGGATGGTAGACCACTTGCCAAATATGCATGAAGCCCTGGGTTCAAATCTCAGTTATGGTGGTATATGCCTGTAATCTCAGAACTTGGGTTGTGGAGGCAGGAGGAGCAGTAGATTGAGGTCATTCTCAGCTACATAACAAGTTTGAGGCCAGCTGGAGCTAAATGAGACCCTATCTTTAAAAAAAAAAAAAAACCCTCTTAAACTAAATAAGGTGGAGGAAGCAACTGAATAGCTAACCCCCAGAAACAGGCTTAAGAATAGGAAAGGGAACTCAAGTTTTACAAAGCTGAAGGAGAAGCCCAGTCCAGAATTTTCCATCACTACCTCTGTTTTTTAATATATTTTTGTTAATGTGTATGTGTGTCAGTGTGTGTATGCCGTGTATGTATAGTTGTTCTCAAAGACCAGTAGAGGACATCAAGATCCTCTGAAACTAGAGTTACAGGCTGTTGTGAGCCATCTGACATGGGTGTTGGGAACCAAATGCTGGTCCTCTACAAGAGCATCTCTGCAGTATTACATGTATTTATGTAATGTGTGTGTGTGTGTGTGTGTGTGTGTGTGTGTGTTCATGTACAGACATAGGTTCATGTTCATATGGATTGTTCATATGACATAGAGCATATGGAAGGGTCAGAGGACCACTTTTGAGAGTTGGATCTCCTTTCTATCACGTGGAGCCCAGGGATGAACTCAGGTTCATCAGACTTAGTGGTAAGTACCTTTACTTGCCAACCCAACTCCCCAACCCATCACCAGATCTTTTTGTTTGCACAGAAGTTTTGGACAGCTGTTTCTCTGTGTGTTTATAAGACCAATCAGATTTCTTCTTCTGTATTCTCTGGGTGAGGATATCAGGAAAAGGGAAGAATATTCTAACGTGCATAAGAGAGGTAGTTTTAGATCCTTAAAATGACACAGGTTGAATAAGACTACCTTGTCTAGTTTTGCAGTTTTCAAAGTGCAGTCTCATCCATGGCTTGATTTATTGCCCCCATTACATAGAAAAGGAAATTGAGGCTCAGAGGCTGACTTGCTGAAGATTGCATCTCTGCTTAATGGTTGGTCTGGGATTTGAATTCAAGTCCTTAGCCAGCAGAACATCTACACATTGCCACATAATTGCTGTGTTTTTGATTCTTATGCTCATGAACATGTCTGGATTATTCTTGTATGGGGATATGGGGGAGAGAAGAGCAGACAAGAGGAGGTTGGGGTAATGATTAACTCTCCTTAGGGGAAAAATGGGCTCTGTTAATGTTTTTGGATTGAATGAAAGAGTTTTCAGGGCAAGGGCCAAGTAGTGATTAGATCTTTTTCCTTCCAAGTAATCCCCATTCAAGGCTGCATGAATTGGAATCCGGAGGGGGAGGAACTGTGAAGCAACAAACCCTGTCTCTCTCCAAAGCAGTCAGACTCTGAATTAGAGAATAAGGAAGGCACTCACAAGCCGCTTTGCTTCTTCTTGGGCTTCAGCATATCTAGTGACAGTGAGGCACGCTTAGAGGAGGTGGTGGAAAACAGTGACAAAAAAGCCATGCATCCCAAAGGGGGCAGGCATAAGAATGGTCTGTTTGAGCCTGCTTCCCTCCTCCTCGGTCCTGGTCACTCTTTGTTTAATGCTTCATTTCAAGCACTCCTGAAATGTCCCTCCCACCTTTCTGTGACATGTCTCACCACCACGACAATGTAGCATGCTGTCCACTCCACTCAGAACTCCTAATTTGCACGTATCCTTCGGAATCTATGGAGCTCTTACTTGGTATCTGAAACTAAGTTAAATATTTTAAAAGTGGTACCTCTTTTAATCCTTGATTTGACATTCTGAGGTAGCTACTGTTACCCTCCTTTTACACATTCGTGATTTGGGATACAGGGAAGAGGACTTGATATTTGAATCAAATATTTCTGATTCTAGAGTGCAGCCACTAATGTTTGTTTGGGTGCTCTGAGAATAAGAACTCAAGATGGGATTCAATACAGGATCAACAGTGTGAAAGAAAATGGAGAGGTAGCCAGAGAGGGCTCTGGGATGGAAATCTGATGCTCAGGAAAGCAGAAAGAAAAAGAGTTTGGGTGAGACCATGTTAGACTGCCATGTAGTCTCAGAAAAGTTTTGGAAGGCCAAGTCCTCGGGCCAGAGTCCGAATCTCCTCACAGCAGGCCTGCCTTAGTTCCCTGCTGTGCTCAGTCCTTGGCTAGAAGCTGTGTTCAGGCAGTGCAGCATGTGCAAACACAGGAAATATGCTCCTGAAATCAGCAAGGAGAGGCCAAAAGATGCTGCCAGACATCCTGCTATGCACAGGACAGTCTCCGCATCACAGAAAGATGGGGCCCCCAAAATCTAAACTGCTGAAGTACAGGCACCCTGCTGGAGTTGGAGGCCTACAAGGTGCTTTCCTGCAGCTGCTTCAGTTTCTCCCTTTTACTTAGATCCTCCTGCCAGTAAGCCTCCCTTCTTCCCAGCTTCTCTCCCCTGTATGTCTTCTATTAGAGGCCTCTCCTCTCCTGCTTTCTTATTCTTGCACGTCAGTCCATTATAACATTTACCCTATTGTATTAGCAGTGTATGTGAACTTGCCTGTGTCCTTGTATTGATGTTTAGAAACTTGAAGATGGGAGTTATGCCTGACTTTTTTTGTAACACTTGGACCTATTTTAGAAACTGGCACGTAGTGTTGATTAAATGAATGAAGGGGGAGGAGGCTCATGAGGAAATTTAGTAACCAGTGTAAGTAGATGACAGGCTACTGCCTACCTCCTTCAGAATTATCTGCCCTAGGGCTTTTTCATAACCCTATGCTTAACATCTACCTAAAGAGTAAATTCCTTCCTAGATATTTATACTTGAAAGCCCCTTAGTGGCTCTGATTCAACATGTCTGTGTTAAAATGCATGTCTTCTCCAACATGTCCGTGTTAAAATGCAGGTCTTCCCCAAATCTGATTTTCTTTTTGTGGTTCTGTGTTCGTGAATGGTCTTGTAATTTAGCTAGCTGTTGAAACTAGAAAACCAGGCATCATGTGCTTTTTCCCTCCAACATCTTTGAACCACTGACACCAACTTTTCCTAATACCTTCCAAGCTTTCCTCCTCGGCCACATGGCCATCATCCTGACACTAGCTCCCATCACTTCTGGTGCAAGAGTCTCCTACATAAACACCCTATTTCTAGCCTTGCCACACAGTCTTTTCAGGTTTACACTCTGACTGCTGCCATTGTGAAATTCCTAACATACATTCAAGGACATTAGCCTTTGACTTCAAATCCTTCAAGGATTTCTGGTGATCCTCTTGATAAAGTCCAAACTTCTTATCAATGCACACATGACTTTCATAACCTGGACCTTGCTTGCCTTTCCAATCTCATTTCCCTTCACTTACACATACCTTTGACTCTTAAGTATTTCTCAACTGGAATTGATGCTCCACCCCCCCCCCCCCCCCCCCCACCCCTGCCTCTGGAAAATGTCTGGCAATGTCTGTAGACATTTCTGATTGCTATACCTCTGAAGAGGAAAGTCTGCTGGCATGTGCTGAGTAGAATTCAGGGATACTGCTGCAAAATATACAGCCTCCAACAACAAATTATTATCCAGACTAAAATGCCAGCAGTATCTATATCAACTGTCTAATAGTTCTTAAAAGCCTTATGTTAGTTTTACCTGTCTGTGCCTAAAGTATGCTTGGAATGTCTTTCTCCTTTTTTTCTTCATCTGGCTGACTCCCAGTTGCCCTTTACAACTCTATTGAATTCTTACCTCTTCTGTGAAGCCTTCCATGACACTCTGTCTAAATTAGATGTCCCTATATGGTTTTCAGGACTTCTGCTTTCATATCACTTATCGGATAGCATTGCAATTATTTTGTTGTCTGTTTCTTGTAGAGCCTGGCTGGTCTCATTGACATCAGAGACATTGAATTCTGCATTGTATTCCTTGTACTTGACACAAGGTACCTGCTTCATAAATATTCATTACATGTCCCACTCTGTAAACCCAAAGGGGAGTAAAAGTTGCTTACCATTATTCTTACCTTGGACCTTTCTTTAGGGAGGTCCCTCAACAATTTTTGTAATGTTGGACTACTCAGTGAGTCTGAAGCTGATCTACGATATTTTATTGGTTATCTACTATGTTCCAGGCATTAAGCTGAACACCAAGAAATCAGCACTGAGTAAGCAGGCATAATTTCTGCCTCAAAGAAGTTAGAAGAGTAGCAAGTTCTACTCACTGCACTGAATGAAATCCAGTTAGTGTAAGTAGCTCATCTTGGGATCTCAGTTAAAAGTCTGGAAAGAAAACCTATTAGCAAGTTAGATTGCTCCCTTGTCCGATTTGACTTGCTTGCAGTAAATTGAACAGCTTGCAAATCCTTGCAGTAACAGTCATGTCCTCCCCTTGAACAATACAAGGTGGCTTAAGTGGCTCTATTTCTGGCCTTTACTCTCCAGCCATAAGACTCTAACTGCAAGTTAGAAAGAAGGCTACTGACCTAATAAGCAACAAACCAAGTGACCACTGCGTTCCTTAATTGACTTTGTATAAATAAAAACAGGAACCAGGCAGCACTCAGGAGGCAGAGGCAGGCAGATCTCCATGAGTTGAGGCCAACTGGTCTACAGAGTGAGATCAGGGCCGTTAACACAGAGAAACCCTGTCTCAGAAAAGGAAAAAAGAAAAAGAAAAAAAGAAAAAAAAAAAAAACGGATCCTCTGTTTCAACAGTTGCCTCATGTTGCCAGAGCTGGGGCAGCAGTGGAAGAATAAAAAGCACTACTGCAGAGTCAACATTTACAGATACAGTTAACATTAACTATATGTCAAGCAAAGCTTGAACCTGTTATCTTCCCCTGCCCAAGACTCTCTGGAATTCCAAATGTAAATGGAATTCCAAATGCAAATCTCTGCATTTTCTAAAGGGGATCCAATATTATTTATACAACTTATCCAAGTAGCTTTAGATTGAACTAATACCAGGAAAGGGCTAATTTTGACCATAATTGTAATAATGCTCCAGGACAGATAAATTATTAAACTCTAATACAGGGAGATAATAGGAAAGAGAGTGTTCTTCAGATGCCAAGAGAAATGTGCAGCTAAGATAACCTTAGGAATGGATGTAGACTCTTCCAGTAGCAGAGGATTCCATTCACTTCACCCGTCTATTCATTTCATTGAGCATCTATGGTGCACCAGTTATGTAGGTTCTAGAGATACAGCAGTAGAGCAGCTTTGCTGAGGCATGGTCCCAATCTAATGGAAATACTCAAAGGAGATGAAACACTCTTGGGTGAACACTCATAGGTGCAAGAGTGTCTACTGTACTTGTGCTCTGCTCTCTGAGGAAGGTCTGATGAGTAGAGATATGAGGTTCCTTTACAGATTCTGTAACTTTGGTGGGGGTGTGTAATAGATGGATATAGCAAATAATTGAAGAAACCATTCTGACCCTTAGGTGCTGTTTGTGTTTTCCCCTAAATATCTATGTTTGCCTTTCAGGATTTTAAGGCTATAAATAGAGTCATTCTGGCTCCTGGGTCCATAATTAAGCTCTTCTGTTTGCATGTTCAGATCTTGAGGGTGCCCCTTGGGCATTTGGAGAGCATTTAGCCCACTCAGCAGCCTCTGTAACTGAAGCCAGAGTGGCAGCAGGAGTGCATTCCATAAAAGCAGCTCTATTCCTAGAGCTCATAATTAGAATGTGTTAACTACATCCTCTTTGCATCTGGTACACAGCAATTCAAGGGTGACAGAGGAGAAATGGAAACGGGATCCATAAAAATGGTCTTCTGTCTGTAAAGGTGAGAAGTTGGTCTTGCTTCTCTTTTGCCCACTGGAAATCAGAATATTTTCTGCCTGGGTATTAGATACTTATGGTAACCGAGATACTCTCAGAGGGAAGCATTACATGTAAACATTTACCACAGTTCCTGGTGTAACCTGAGAGTTCATACAGGACAGCTACCATCATCATCATCATCATCATCATCATCATCATCATCATCATCGTGATGTTAGTAATTTGTTTTGGAGTATGAAGTATTATAACCAAGAGTTCAGGGGTTATGTATGTAATCTGGTTGTGTCACTAATTAGTCATAAGCTTTTGGGGATGCTCATTTATTGCTAAGACTTAGATGACTCACAGAATGATAACAAACTTAGGTTTTGGTGCTATGGCTTCCGGACGAGGGGAGGAAGGAATCATTAGTAAAGCAAATTGGAGCTAAGATGGGACTAATTCTGCTGCATAGTGTTACTGGATATTCAGATCCACTCTTCACTGAGCTGTGACACTGGCGGCTGACCTTTATGGATTGTATTAATGAGCTCCCTTGCCTCCTGACTTCTGCTTGTGTTTGGCACCAACTGTAGATGGGAGGGCGGGAGGGGAGTCAAGCTTGAGTATTTACTTATTCCCCAGGCTGTCTAATGATAGGCTGAGGATTGGCAGCAGCTGTGCCCCTTGACTGAAGCCCACAGGTCTTACAAAGCCCACTCTTCATGCTGTTCCACTCCCTTGCCCTTCAAACCTTAGAGCATAGTAACTCCCTGCTTAACCATGGCCAGAGTGTTACTTTACCTCTTGTGGTGTTCCTACACTTTACCCACATTTAAGTAAATGGCTCCTGTATGAAACCTTTGCAGGTTACTCAATTTGAGTGTAGCACAATGCCTGGCACATTGTAGGTACCAAGTAAACATTTTTGAAGTGAATAAATTGTTCAATTTAGATTAAGATAGCTGAGTGATCCAAATTACATAGGCAAAGTAGTGTAAGTTGGACCATCAGGAAGTTCTGGTAGATGGGACAGTGCTAGAGGAGCAGGGTAGGATTTGGGGTTAACAGACTCTGATCTTCAGAAAAAGGCTGACAAAACTGGATGACAATGGTAACTAAACCCTTGACTAGCCAGTGACTAGGTTCAAGGGATGGCCTGGGTAGAAGTATTTAAGGCTGGACGAAAGCTCAAAAGGAGAGTTCACCTTGATCAATGGAATTCTGAGTGGGAAAGAGTATCTGTTAACCTGAAGTCTGGGATCTATTGAACAGGGATGAAGGACTCTATAAATTGGCTAGCATAGTTTCAGGATTCTTCTTCTTTTAGTTTTTTGAGACAGGGTTTCTCTGTGTAGCTTTGCGCCTTTCCTAGAACTCTAGACCAGGCTGGCCTCAAACTCACAAAGATCCGCCTGCCTCTGCCTCCCAGTGCTGGGATTAAAGGCGTGTGCTACCACCCAGCAGATTCAGGATTCTTAAGGATTCATTTGTGTAATATTGCTATTTAGCCATTGATTCTAATTTTGACACTCACCAAACAATCTTTAGGACCTAACTCAGTTTCTACCATTTCTCATCTTTATCTGGAGAATAAATAAAGTGATTAAAAGCTGTAATTTTCTATTTTGTTTTTGTTTTTTATTTGTTAGTTAGTTTTTTGTTTTGTTTTGTTTTGAGACAGGGTTTTTCTGTGTAGCCTTGGCTGTCCTGGAACTTGCTCTGTAGACCAGGCTAGCCTCACACTCAGAGTATCTGCCTGCCTCTGCCTCCTGACTGCTGGAATTAAAGGTGTGTGCCACACTGCCTGACAAGAGCTATTGTTTTCAACATAAAACAAAGACTTAAGTGTTCACAGAATGAGGCATTAAGAACAGGGCCATTAGAATCAAATGGACTATTATGAAAATCCTGACTTGAGCTGGGTATGGTATTATACACTTGAAATCCCAGTACTTAGAAGGAAGAAGCAGGAGGATGAGGGAGTTCAAGGCCAGCCTTGACTACATAATGAGTTTGAGGCCAGTCTGGATTACATGAGACCCTATTTCAAAGAAAACAAAACAATAGAGTACTTGGGATGCAGCAAGCTTATGTGGTAAAGTGCATCTCTAGCATTCATAGAGTACTGTGTTTTATCCCCAGCACCACATAAACTAGTTGGGGTGGTATACACTTATAATCCCAGAACCTGGGAGGTGGAGGCACAAGGATCAGAAGTTCAAAGCCATTCTTGACTACAAAGTGTGTTCAAGGCTAGTCTTACCAACATGAGACATTGTCTCAAAAAACAAACAAACAAAAACAGCCAACAAAACAAAAACAAAAACAAAAAAGCCAAACAAACAAAAAAACCAAAAATGGAACCATTTCTTGAAAGGAAGGAAGGAAGGAATGACAGAAGAAAGAGAGAAAGAAATCTAGATTTGACTACTTTGGTCAAATCATAAACTTACTTTTTAAAAGAGAAAGTGATTATAATACCTTTCTTACCTTGTTACTATGAGTGTTAAAATGAGATGATTTACATAAAGTACTCAGACCATGTCTTGCCATGTAGTAAATGCACAGTAAATGTATTTTAGTTTACTGCATATATAGTACTTATATTTCAGATTCAACACAGATCAATCCTCCTGGAGCGTGATTAGCCCTAGAGAAACATGTAAAAGAAGTCTCTAAATCTGCAAAATTAAGGATGTACACCAGTGGCAACATCTGTGTGCCTCTACCACAGGCATTACCTCCCTCCTTTCAGAGCCAATCATTAGTGTTGCCAAGGGAGAACAGTTCTCTCTCCTCTGGGCTGTGCTAGCCTTTGGCCCATTCTTTTGCATCAGCATGTGTCTATTTCTCCTACTGGATGGTGCAGCACATAGACCAGAGCACAAGAACAGAATGCTCAGAAATGCTTGTTGACATTTTTTCTTTCAGTTTGCACATACCCACTCAGGACCTCGGTGTCTTCTGAAGAATAAATTAGTCACTTCATTCAGGATGTTAGAGCACCTGTGTTTCTCTTCTGGTCCCAGTCCTTATTCCTTCCATTCCTGGACACCTGCCTCCTGCTCTGAACAAGTGTTCAAAAGCAAATATGGTAGAAATAAATACCATTCAAACAGCGCCTACACTGCAGGGAGCCCATAAAAGGAGAAGGTCCTTCTAAATTGGAGATCTGTTTATTTTGCAATTAACAAAAGGTCAGGAGGCCTGGCATAGAATCCAAGTGTGACTCTGCTGTGTTAGCAAGAATTGTGAGGTCTGAAAGTTATTGCTAGGGATTTGGAATCTTTATTATGAATTCCAGGAAGCCAAGTTTTCTGGACAATATGTGAATTGTAGCAAAGTATTCTGCCATCCTTTGACCCAAAGTTAGTTCCGTTGTAGTGATATAACAAGGTCAATAGGTCATGGGAGTTCCACTGGGTTACCTTGAAATGACCCCCTTTGAGGATGTAACAGATTATTAATCAGGAGCCATATCAAGGAGCTATGGCCAGGGAGGAGCGAGCTTTCAACCTGTGATTTAGGAGCTGGGAATTTACAGTTCTCTTTCTTCTGCAGGGCTCTAAATTGGCTTGACATTTGTTTAGCTGTTGCTCTTTTGGCCACAGAGAATTATGGGATATCATCTATTCAAAGAGGGGAAAAGCGTTATTGAGTACTTAACTGTGTGCAGGTTGTGAGCAAGGGGAACTAAGACACAACCATGGGTAAGACTGCCCTCAAGGCCCTTACAGCCCCGTGGAGGCTGCTGACCAAATAAGCGCTTAGGCTGACACAGATAATATGCACAGTGCACAGAGAAACCTTGGAGGAGAAAAGTTTTCAGAATTAAGACGACATGTTTCATTTGTATAAACAAAAGAATTTCCTTCAACAGGGAAAGTAGTCTTCTCAGATTCATTCACACTTCCATTGGCACAGCATCATGGCATCTGCATTTCCTGTAGACTTCTTCTCCTACTTGTATGTACTTGTACTTTGAATTTCTGCTTTGTGGTCTTCATGGATGGGTCAGATCTAAGAGTTTTCTGGTGGATTATTTAAGGTCATTGAAGTATAGGATCAAGTTGTTTATTGTAACACTAGTCACTACTTCTGGAAATAGCCTAGGCATCCACTGTGGGGTGCATGGGCGAAGACAATGAAATTATGTCCTTTACAAGAAAAGGGACAGAACTGGAAATCCTCTTGTTAGATAAGGAAATAAGGAAGACTCAGACAAATATTGTATTTTCTTTCATATGTGAAATCTAAATGTTTCTTAAAAGACATGAAAAGTAGAAAATGTCATCAGGAAACCCATCACTTTTTACAATTAATATATACTAGTTTTTTTTTAAAAAAAAAAAGAGCACCCATATCAAATTCACTGAGTTTGCCTTGGTAGCTGAAGGGTTTCTGCTTGCCTTTCCCTCAGTTAATACTTATATTTGGTTGCTTGAACAATGAAACATATCTGTTAACTATGATATGTGTATCATCTCAGAATGGAAAATTCTAACTAGACTTTCCTTTTTTTTTTTTTTCCATTTGCAATACTGGGAACAGATCCCGGCCGTTTGTACATTCTATACAAGTGTTCTGTAGCTCAGTTATGTCTTTAGCCCTCTCCCTAGCTTGTAAAGCTTACTTCATGAGGCCCATGCTAGAGGGTAAGAAAACATTTGTCTCCAAAACTCAGTTCACAACAGTTTCCTCTCAGCATCAAACTGCTTGAGACTCCTTTTCTATTTCTCCTCTGTTGTGATCTGAGCAAGTCCATATAATGATTGCCTTGACACGCTTCTATTGATGAGAATCAGAATCAGCAACATGTCCGTTCTGTCTTTTATTCCTGAGTCTCTCAAGATCCCTCTTGACAGCACGAGATGATTTCTGTAATGAGGAAAGCAAGAACAACTATCACTTGGTGTGTTGAGTATGCATTTGTACATAGATATATCAACATATGTACATGAAGCTGGAGACTTACTTGTTACAAGCCTCTAGACTTGCCTTCCTGGAACACTCTAACTGCTGCATATATGATAGAATCCCTGGATGATGGGCTCCCATGGAGCTTTACAGCTGATGTGCTCTTTACCTAACTGAAAAAATTATACTGTCATTTAAATGTTCTCCTTCCATATATACCTCAAATGGCATGTGAGCATGTGGAATATGGTTTGATGATCTTGGAAAGTAATATTGAAAAGTTTCATATCAACTAAAAAATGAAGTATTAACTATAACCATGGTTCTGTACATTATATCCCCACAAATTATTCATGTCATATCTGAATATTTTTATTCTTTGATCATTGTCTTTCTATTTTTCTCCCTCTCAGCTCCTAGTAATTATTATTCTATCTGCTTCTTAAAGTTAGACCATTTTACATCACACACATAAGCAAGATTATACAATATTTACCCTTTTATTCTACTTAGCACAATCTTTTCCAGGCTTATCTATGCTGTTGCAAATGGAAGGGCTTTTCTTTTTTATAGCTGAATAATATTCCATTATCTCTATAGACTTCCTATTTTCTTATCTATTCACCTACTGATGGCTACTTAGTCATTTTTGTATTTTGGCTGTTATGAATAATGCTGCAGTGAACACAGGAGAGCAGATACCTTTTTGAGATACTGATTTCATTTACAAGATACTTGCAAATTATCCCATTCATGAGTATTTATGCTGCAAGTTCAACAAATCAATGCAAGCAAATTAAATTTAACATTAGCTTAATAATGACTTTCCTGAAACTAAAAGTGTTAGTCTAAGAAAAAAAAAGGTAAAGCTGTTGGGCACTAAACCAGAAAGTCATTGTATATTCTTTCAATGCAACTTCCTACGGAGGGCCAAGGTAAATTATAAGTCCAGAGAAATTGTCACCTATTTATCCTAACAGTAAAAGATGTCAGAGAAAGGGGAGGGAAGGAAGAAGGGACCCCCTTTTGTCTTTACCATTTGCTACTTAAAAATCGACACCAGCAAACTTCCATCAACTTGGATTAATGGAGGAGGGGGGCCGGCAGCCCACTCTGAATTAGTGACAGGTTGGAATTCTGGAATGTTTTAAAACATGCCCTTTTATTAGTTGAAGTCTATGTGTACCATAATTCACACTAACTGCTCACAGTGGTTCCCAAGAGAGATCCTTAGAGACTTGCTTTCATGAATAGATAAGACCCATTTGTTATTAGCAGTATCCATTGACTCATAAACAATGTGCTAAAATCCTTAAAAACAGTTTGCTCTGTTAAGACAGAAATGCATTTGTGATGTGGTTTAAAGAATTTTGTCCAGGAAAACTCTTCATGGAGAGTACAAAGAGATCTTTCTCCAGAATTTGACACAGTAGGTGGTGCCCCAGGGGTTGAAGAATGACTGACTGCACAGGTAAGGCAAAGCAAAAGGAGTTCACCTAGCTGTCTGTTAAGAAGTGCATAAATGGCGCGGGCAGTGGTGGCGCACGCCTTTAATCCTAGCACTCGGGAGACAGAGCCAGGTGGATCTCTGTGAGTTCAAGGCCAGCCTGGTCTACAGAGCAAGATCCAGGACAGACACCAAAACTACACAGAGAAACCCTGTCTGGAGTGGGGGGGAGTGCATAAATGGCCAGTCAGTGGTGGCCCATGCCTTTAATCCCAGCACTCAGGAGGCAGAGGCAGGCAGATCTCAAAGTTCGAGGCCAGTCTGGTCTACAGAGAGAGTTCTGGGACAGACAAGGCTGCACAGACAAACCCTGTTTCAAAAAAGAAAACAAAAAAAAGAAAGAAAGAAAAAAGTAAAGAAATTCATACATGTGGAAATAGGAGAAATACTCTGGTCTCACTTAGCCTTCTAGCTACAAGTATGGAGGACATCACCTATATACATCACCTACAGAGGCCAGTTATCGATAATGTAGAGAATGGTTTTCCTTGACTCTGCATTATTGATGGGTAGGCCATTCCTCTAGCACCTAAGCATGGCTTTATCCAACAATATCCTTTGACTCAAAAGCTGGGCTTTGTGGCTCATGTCTATATAATCTGCAGAGACAGATACAGAGAAAATCACCACAAGGTAAGTCCAAGACCCATTTGGTCTACACAGTAAGCTCCATGCCAACTAGGACACATAGTGAGACTCTAAAAAAAGATATATACTCATGTGTTTGGTGTGTGTATATGTCCACCTCTCCAACTTCTTTCACTGGGGTGTGGACGCAGGAAGTTTATCTTGGTTGTTTTACCTTCTCTCCGCTTACATTGCTTTTTCTCTCATCTTGGAGCCCATAATGAGAAAAAGAAAGTTGGGTAGAGAAGGATCTTGCCCCTTTCAGGACCAAATGCTTGTTTCTACAGAAATCATAGTCCCTGGGGCTAGAGAGTTGGCTCACTGGGTCAAGAGCAATTATTGCTCTTGCAAAAGACCTGGCTTTGGTTCCCAGCACCTATATGGTGGCTCACAACCATCTGTAACTCCAATTCTAGGGAATCTGACCCCCACCTTTTTTTTTAACTTCCAGGGCACCAGACATGCATGTACTGCACAGACATACATGCAGACAAAGATATACTTGTGCATAAATAAATCTGAATTAAAAAACAGTCATATATCCCAAAGCAAAAAAGGTCCCAATCCTTTAAGACACAAAACAAAATTAAAATGTTGGGATATGTGGCTTCCAGTCCTCTGCACTGTCCTCTCCCTCCACCCCCAAACACATTGACCTTTGTTCTGTTAGGGAATGTCAATAGCCAGCCGACTCTCCCTCCAGATCTAGGTGGAATGTTTGTGTTCTCTTGTCTTTATGGCCTTGACATGCCTGGCCACATCATGAAGGGTCTGTATTACAATGTAAACTCTGGCAAATGCTTTGTGTTTTCTCATCTTTGTGTAATTCTCCCAAGAAAGTATTTAATAAGCACTTAAAATTTTAACAGTAGCAAAATACAATGTCAGATTTACAAATTCATCCTAACCATTTGTGAGGGTACAACACAGCACATCTGTATTAAGTACTGCTTTGGTGGTATCGTGGTGAGCCTTTCAAGTACAGGCACCACGGTTTGCAACCAGTAGTTCACTTGCAAAAATGAAGCACTCTATTGTATTTTAACTCCCATTCTTTCTTCTTTCCAGTCACTAGTAACCTCCATTTTACTCTCTCTGTGAATTTGACTACTCTAGGTCCATCAGGGAAACGGAATCCTGCAATGTTTGTGTTTTTGTGTGACTAGCTTGTTTTATCCAGCATTATGTCCTCCAGGTCCATTGATGCTAGAGCAGATCTTAGAATAGTCCTCAAAATCTATTTGTGTGTGTGTGTGTGTGTGTGTGTGTGTGTGTGTGTGTGTGTGTGTGTGATGCCTGCATGTACCATGACAGCTGTGTGAAGAAGGTCAGAGAATGACTTGTAGGAGTCAACTTTCTCCTTCTATGGTGGGTTCTGGGGCTCCACCTCAGATCATCAGTCTTGGTGGCAAGCACCTTTCCCTACTCAGCCACTTCGCTAGCCCCCAAATTTTCTTCATTTTAAAAACTGAGTAAATATTACATTGCATGTATTTCAGTTTGCTTTTCTATTTCTCTGCCAATGGACTTTTGGGTTTCTTACATGTTGTGGCTTTTGTGAATAGTGGTGTTAAAACATTGGCCTTCAATGTTCTACTTTCTGCTTTTAGTTCTCTATAGGCACAGAGTGGAGTTGCTGACGTGTTACTTCTGTTTTTAATGATTGAATGATGTTTTCACAAATGAGCCTGAGAATGAAAAACCGACTAGATGTGTTACTGATTGTGGAAGAAACTCCCATTTCCCCAACTATCTCACAAATACCTTAGTGCTTATATCTGATAGGACTTCAGACCCTGCATGTCCTGTTTTCTTTTCACTAGAATGTGGCATCTGCTGAGATGGAGACTTTGTCTGTTACTTGTCTTTGCTTTGGGATTCCCAGAAGATCCTAGGATAGCGTCTGGCATTCATTCATTCCCTTGTTTAGCAAATCATTATCAAGTACCTACTGAGAAGCAGGTATAAACTGACCATGCAAACGAGCCGATCCAGGAAGTCAGTTAAGAAAGCACTGTTTTCTGTCTGTTTGCTTCACAGACTGAGTTGACAAAAGGAAGCAATCAGGTCTTTCTCAATCATTGTGTGTCTTATCAGCTAAACATTGGTGGCCCCTTTGCTTGGAAAGGGCACAGGGGTAAATTTCAGCCTGGGAGAGATCAGTAGAGGCAGACGTTTTCTCAGAGGGATCTTGGATAAAAAACTGCTCAGTAATACTGCAGTCATTTTTAATTAGGAGGGCAGAAAGCAGTGCCTGATTATCCAAATCAACTACTTATCTTAGCAGGCTGCAATCAAATCTTGCCTGAAAACTTTTTTTAAATTTTGCTTTTTCACTTTATTTTTTATTTGCCTGAAATCTCCATGAGAAGGTAGCACAAGGTGCTATTCCCAAGTAGTGCCTGTGGATGAGGGGACGCAAGAAACTAATTTAAGTATTTCCCAGAACCCAGTTGATCTCAATTCAGCAAAGCAGCAGTATATTTACAGAAGAGTCCCAGAGCTCTCTGGGCTTCACAAACTTGCACATTCATTTAACAACACTCACATAAGCCACCTCTTTTAAACTACCATGAGATATGCTATTGAAGAAATTTGGCAGGCTAGGGGTCTGGCAGGGAACTCTCTAGGGTGCCTTCTAGTTAAACCCTCAAAGGCAATTTGCAGTCCCTTGCTGGTTCCCAGTATGCCATGTTTCTTCTGCCTTTTGCAAGCTCGAAGATCTACTTGTCTTTCTACTTTAAAACCGGTCCCTTCTTCTTCTGCTTCTTGGGGCGCCTTTCACCTTGAGCGTCGCCGCCTATGCAGCTATTCTCTTGCTCTCACCCCAAACAACATTGAGACCACAAAGGGATAAAGTCACAACTGGAGAACAGCTAGACACTTCACAAAGTTCTTGTAATCAATGTCCTCGCTTTCCCTTGAAGGTACCCAGAAGCCCCAGAGGTTTCCTGTTCTCTTTTATCTGTGAGGGTGGCACTCCTTGCTTATAGGATAAGGCTACACTAATTAGCCTAGCATTCAAGGCCCTCTATAAGCAGACTAAGGTCTACCGCTCCATTATTATCTCCCACCCGTTTTCCAGTCTACACAAACTGTCTGCTCCCGTCAAATTGTCTGCTAATTGTTCCTCCCCCCCAAAACTATTTTCGTTCTTGTTTCCTGGTCTTTGTTCACATTAATTCCCTCAGGCTCTCTACCCTTTATTTGGAGCTTGGAGTCTTACCTTTTGTGACCACCCCAGGCCCTTGGAGCAGAATTGCTCCCTTCCTTGGAATTCCAATAATCCTTCTAGTCTGCAGCCACTTCTCTGGATTTAAACATAAAGGTACATGTGTGTGCATGTGTGCCTAAAGTCAGACAATTCTTTACATCTCTTAGCTTTACATAGTGCCGTGCACTCAGTAGGTATTCAGCAAACATTTATTTTTAATGATGTCATGTTCTTGAAGCCTGTTATTTCTTTCTCTAGGTAATATTTACTAATATGAATGAAGTGTTGCTGAGACTTGCTCATGGTTTTTAAAAAGATGAGGAGAAGATGACTCAATGGCAAGGTCTCTTAGCATCTCGAAAATACTTGCACTATCCTAGCAACACACGTGTGTGTAACAAGGGGAAAGGAGCCAAAACAGGCTTAAGAGGAAAGAAGGAAAGATTTTTAGGATCTTAAGCAGCTCGCTCTCTCTCTCTCTCTCTCTCTCTCTCTCTCTGTCTCTGTCTCTTTCCCTCCCTCCCTCTCTCTGTCCCTCTTTTTCTCAGTCTCTTTCCCTATCCCTCTCTCTCCCCTCCCCCTCCTCTCTTTTGCCCCCCCTCCCCCCTCCTTCTTCTGTCAAGGTGATTAAACACCGGAATCTGCTACAGGGGGAGATTATTGAGAAAATTTGGAGAGGTAGACAATTTATTCATTCATTCAAAGGCAAACTGAGAAATGGGGAGGGAAAGTTTAAGTATGAGCGATTTGGCATTGATCCATATAAAACAGAGGGAAGTGGATAAATACATTCTCTCTCTTTCTCTCTCTCTCTTGCAGTCTTTCTTTGCACTTTTTGGTTTCTTAACTCTCCCCTACCAGGACAACCACCAGCCTTGTGGTGGGTGGGGATCTTTCAGTGTGTTGTAGAGCCATCAAGAAGGCCAGTCACAGATTTTAAAAAGGCTGCAGATGTTTTTCCTTGTGAAGAAAGGATTGGAGCAGTTACTGAGTGACTGTTTTTCTGTTAATGTGGATGTATCTTCAGCTGCAGGAAGACACAAACAGGCTGACAGCTTAGCTCAGATGTGCTTCACCCAAAGGAATGCAGGGGTGAGGGGCAGGGAGGGGCCGGTAGCTCACACGTGGAAGGACTGGGAGTAAAAGAACAAAAAGAAGTAGTAAAAGTCGCTGAAGGGAAAACCAGCAACTATGCAGGAAGCCAGTGTAGCAATGGCTGACCTCTCATTTTTCCTGGAGAAAGCCGTAGAAAATGTGGCATAAAATACTTCAGTCCCAAGTTGGATGGTGGCGTACAACTTTAATCTCAGCACTTGGAAGGCAGAAGCAGGCAGATCCCTGTGAGTTCCAGGCCAGCCTGGTCTATGGAGTGAGTTCCAGGATAGCCAGGACTGTTACACAGAGAAACCTTATCTCAACCACTCCCATCCAATAAAAAAAAAAAAAAAAACAAAACAACAACAACAAAAAAACCCCCTCAGTTCCAGAACCACTTAATATCAGAGTGCTCATTTATAAAAGAATTTTAGGAGCTAGGCTTGGTGGTAGTATATATGTGAAGTCCTGGCTACTCAGGAATTTGAGAGATAGGAGAGTGCTTAAACTTAGGAATTTCAGGCTAGCCTGGGCGACACACTGAAAAAAAAAAGTTCAATTAAAAACTACTTTCAAAAGAGTTGTATATATGTGCTGGGAGGACTCTGTATTTTCAACAAGTGCTGTCTTAGAAAGTGCTTTCCTGTGAAGTAGGATCACTTTTGCTTTTGGTACAGAAACAACACAAAATAATTTTGCTTGCAAGACAATTCCTACAGAAGAAAGAAGGAATAATTAAAAACACTGAAAATTTGCATTTAAGAGTGAATTATGTCTCACTCCCCAAATCATTTAAGATACCGTAGCTAAAATACAAAATACATTGAGTGCGTAATGTCTGCTTGGAAATGTATACACACCCATGCATACACATGCATGTTTGCTCATTTAACACAATGATCACATGGGGTAGGAACTATTGTTGTCTCGACTTTACAGACGATGGAACTGATGGTCACATTAGTTAAGCTAGGAAAAGATGGATCTGAAATCCAAGAATATCCAAGATGGTTGTTTCACTGTACTGCTCACAAACACTACAAACTAAAACAATAAACCGAGAAACAACGACAAAAACATGGAACTCAAGGAAGACATTTTGAGAACGGGGAAGCAAAGAAAGCAAATGCTGAGCTGGAATGAAGTCCTGTTCCCTGTTTTCAAGTGGGCCCCAGTGCTCGCTTCTGCAGTGCACGCACTTAAAGTGGAATGAGGAGGAGATTAGCCCCTGTTGGAGAAGGACATGCAAATTTGGGTAGCCATCTGTAATTTTTTTCTGTTCAAACAAATCTGTGAGAAAATATATGTGGAGTGCAGGCTGGGGACTATAACAAGCAAGAGGCCGAGGCTCTGCATTCTACCCCCAGCATCACACACACACACACACACACACACACACACACACACACACACACAATTTAAGAAAGGAGTCACAAATTTGTTTCAGCTTTCCACAGAAAAAGCAAAAAAGATAATCTGTTGGATTCAGGGAACCATATGATAAAAGCAAAACCTCTTTTTAGGCAAAGCAATAATTTCTGGTAGAATTTGTTTAGACAGATGTCTCTTGTGGATCATTAAAATCGAAAGTTTTTTTTTCCCCAAAAGACTTCACTGTTTACTATTTTGTTTTAAAAATGAAAAAGCAAATGTTTTAAAAAGAAAATCATTTAAACATGGATTATAATATTATTCTCTTGTACATATGTTTTGAAGTTTGCACTTTTAAAACAACCATTTTTAAAAAAAAATGTCCTAGATTTTAGAGTTTCTGTCTTTTTGAGCTCTTAAAGAAAAGAATGGCTATCCCTCTGGCTTGGATGCCTGTAGGCAAGAACTGGCTTAAGGGGGCCCCTTCCACCTCTGAGGCTGTGATTCTATACTTCTGAGCTGTGCAAACACTTCTACCTGGGGCAGCTTAACCAGTCTTAAACCTAAAGATTTAGCCACAGCATGGCCATGAATACTTTCATTGTAGGAATCCTTTCTGATAAAATAAATGTTTGAAAAACACACACATGCACAATAAAATTAAAGGTCCACAACATCTGAGATGAAGACACACCCAAGAAAGACATTCCAGGAAACAAAAGTTGTTCTTAGTAAATGCTTGTCGCTTGGGGATGGAGAGTCATCACTTAGGCTCACTCATTTCAACCAGGAGCCTTGGCTGAAGTCCTTTGTGCCTCGGATGTCAAAGAAATCTTTTCTTTCTATTTTTTTCTTTTTCTTTTCAGAGCTGAGGACCGAACTCAGAGCCCCACGCTTGCTAGACAAGTGCTCTACCACTGCGCAAAATCCCCAAACCCCAAAAGAAATCTTTTCTAGGGGAGCCTTCAGCACCAAAGCCTAATGTGAAAACCTTAGGTGATTAACATGCTCTAATACCCTTTATGACAAAGCATTGAGAGTACAAATCCAAATCTCTTTAGGAGGAGGACCCCTCAGCCATTTTTCCCCTTAAATCATTCCTTAGTAATACAATCCAAGAAAAGAACACTTCCATTTTGGAAGTAGGGATGAGGAGAGTAAAGTGAAGGAGACAGCACTGTGCAGCTTACACTGCTCCAACCCATCCAAAGAGACTTCCTTGGTGTATACATTGCAAGTGAAATCCACAAAAGGTCCACATCAGGTTAGCACCACTGTATGCCTTTAGGAAATGTTAGGTGGGGATAGCTAGCGCATGTTTTTTAACCTGTTGCATTCTAAATTTTTGGGGTTTTTGGCTTGGTGTGGCATGTCCAGGAAAAAGACACATTAGAGGTTTCTTTAAGGAAGAACTGGTTTGCTTGTCTGTACAAAGAGAGGAATGATGATGTCCTGTCAACTCAGAGGCTCCAACCTTATGGCAGAAGGTGTCACTCTCTGGAGTGCTGCTCTAACAGGTTTTCCCTCTTTATAAACAGAGTCCAGCCGCTTTGGCCTTATCTACTTGATTCGAAAATAGCTCATCAATTTAATAGAATTCAGGTTGTTTATGCACACACAAGGCCCTTTGAAAAGAACCCTTTTCATGTCGCCAAACAGGCATTTTGAAATCAACTAATTGGATGGTTGTCTGAATTCAACTCGTTGTTTTAAAAATAACCAGTTGTTCCACTGAATTACATTTTTTTACCCCCAAGCCAATTGGTGTGTGTAGACAGAGTTTGAGTCAATCCAGATGGCTGGCTGCATTTTTGACTTGAACTGACTGGATGTTTTGTGGTCAGATATATACAGCTCTTGATAGCCACTGGGGAAATGGGGTAGAAGGGAAGGAAGGTGTAGGAAAGTTAGGAGAAATTATATCAACAAAAGTTTCCATCTTGAGTGCTGTGGATTGCAGACATTTTCTGCAATCAATCCTCTCTCCCCCTCAAAACACATGCATGCTTGCACACACACACACACACACACAGCACACATGCACGCATATACACACACATGCATGCACATACACATAGTTAAGAAAACAGAAATAAAGTAATAACGCCCCTCCCAGCTGGCTCTGCTCACGGCTGTGGGTCTTTTCTTTCTTTCTTTCTCTCCATGAATTTCTTCACTGCTTGGGTGGCCTACAGAGGGATTCTGGCAACTGGGCTACATTGCTTTAGCTCCCTCTCAGGCTGACTTTTCCTTCCTGTGGGGAGTGCTCCTTTGAGGGACTCAGGCAGGAAGAAGAGGGTTGCAGTCAGACCTGTACCCCTTAATTCCAAGCATGAGGCTGGACTCTGACCCCTAGAATCACCTAGAGCACAGCCGGGGATTTCCTGTAACGGACATGACTAGCTCTCCCTACCCAGACATGACTGCTAGGTTTTAAGAAATTTCAAGTTTTGTAGCATCAGGAGTCCCCATAATTAGCTGTCAAATTCTGCTGGCCAGATGCTTTCAAAGGCTGCTTCTTGTGGACTTATCATTCAGTTTCTTCATTTTACCTTCCAGGATGAAAATAAGGAGGAGGCAGATTCTGTTCTGCCTCCTCCCTGAACCACTTACACTTAGGTTTTTCACTAACAAAGAAGACAGAATTCTGTAAATATTATAATGTAAACTGTGAGGAGGGCAACTTCCAAAATGTCTGCCACTTTTTTACCCTCCACAAATTCTGACTGAAGTGTCTGTCCATGTTGTGCCCTTTCTGTGTGTGCAAAGGTCATTATTTGGGGTGAAGCAAACAGCACAAGAAATATTCTTATACTGCCTCAACTTTTTCCTCTCATCTAGTAAATCTCAAATTGGCATGTTTTTCATAACATGTCATTTTTCCTGCCTGCCTCTTTAAGGTGAGTATTGATTCCCTCAAGCTTTCCACATCTGGATAACATTCAAATGTTTTTGCCTATGACATTTAAGTTTTAAAGCACTGCCACATGGGCTGGTTGGGATTCTTTCTTTCTCTCGCTTTTATTTTAGACTTAAGGTAGAGTTTGGCCTTCACCACTGACCTGCTAAGTCACCTTGTGATCATTGCTTTATTTCTCTGAATTGCACATGCTTTTTCATCAATATTATTGGACAATAATCCATACCTATATGGTCTGTCTAATTGGGCTGTTGGAAAGGGCAATGTGAATAATCCTAAGGGAGCTCTTTGTGAGGAGTTTGGAGTCTTAAATAGGAGACAGTTTAACTGGTATAGTGAGGTAGTCCTGAAAACTTCATTGTCAGATCTAAGTTTCATGTCAGGTGCTCATAGCACACACTATGAATGAATATGTTTTATTCTTTGCTGTAGTGGGAATTGAATGCAGGGCTCCATGCCCAGTAGGTGACTTCTCTATCACTGAGTTACATTCCCAGCCCTTGCATTAGTTTTGAGAATCAAAAAGTGATACTATATTATTAGTATAAAGCAAAGAAATCCTCGCAGGGTTTTTTTTTTTTTTAATACGTGTAATATGGTGAATGTGTTAAAGTGTAACCATTCTGAGGTGAGAAATAGAGATCCTTTCTCTAAGCTTCGGAATTGTGGCTAGGCTTCAGGTATAAGAACTGTTGTGTTCACAGAAAGATACTCTACTGATCTTTCCACCTTGGGGTCAAGAACTGCACATTTCTATGAAAATCCACCGAAGGACAATAGGCAATTCCATCCTTCCTTCTTTGATCTTTCTCTTCAACGGGCTCAGTGTTCTCCCTCCTTGAGTGATATAGGGCATTTGATAAGGCCCATATGGTTTACAAGCACACCGAATCCTGCTTTGCATTATCATCTTGTCTGGCTGCTTGCATGTGATTAAATGACCTCTTTTTTTTTTTTTTTGCCATAGGAGCAGTTACGCCGAGGAAGGTGAACTTTTCCGTCCATATGTGGAATAAATGTTATCCCTCCACACATAGAATATTAACTGAAAGCCTGGCATTGTTTCCACTTGTCAAAAAAAATCACTGGCCTTTTTCCTCTGAAGAAGAGTCACCGCACTGCCTAGCCTTAAGCAGAAGAAAAGGAAAGTAAACATGACATGATATTTCCATAAAGCAGTAAATTAGAAATGCTCTGAGAACATGAGAATACGACTGTGAAGTTTAAAACTGAGCCAAATCTGGCTGCAAGCTCAAGATTGAAGCTTTTTTCCCCACAGAAGTGAATTTGAGCTCCTGTAGTTACATCCAGGAAACACGAGCCATTACTAAGTCTGGGAATTGAGAATAAGGCCAAAATATGGGCTGGAAATGTAATTGTAATTGGGGAGGCCAAACAACAGAAGTTCAACCCTGAGAAATGGAAAGGCAAATCAGTGTCTGAGAATCACTGCATCTGTGGCAGTTCTCTTGCTGAACACAGCTTAGCCTGCTCTCATGCCCTCCATAGATGTATTTTGAAAGAGAAGCTGAAGTGAAGATGAAGTTACTAGCCAGACTGGACAGTTAGAGGAGACCCTCTGAGAATATACTTCTTCAACCTTATAAATCTGAAAAATCTTACCCAGTTGACACTTTCTAAAACTGCCACTGAGGCAAATTTGGCAATGAACTCCCAAGTAAAAATGCAAGATCCCAGTTATGCATTATTACCCTGGTGACTAAAAGCACATGTGGCTGAGGAACACAAGGACATGAATTTGGCCCTCATCTTTGTACCACCAAGGCTTACTACATGATGACTGCTCAATAACTGTGGGTAACAAATGAATAATGAAAATAATAGGAATAGGAATGTTTGTGAAAATAAACCTAGCTTGGATGGCTTTTCAAAGTTCTAGCCTTAAACCTTAATGTGAAGAGCCAAACTGTGCTACACACATTACCTACTTATCTTCAGTCTTCTTACATGTGTTTCTGAGTGCGGGTTTGTGCATGTGAGGGTGGTGCCCACAAAGTAAAGAACCATCTCGCCTCCATCTTAGGCTGAAAAGTCATATAGTAAAAACAAACAAGCTTCATTCCTGGTTTTGATTAAACCTCTGGAATTTACAAGAAGACACTGATCCTCTGGAATTGGAATTACAAGAGGTGTGAGCGCTGGGAACTGAACTCTGGTCCTTGCTAGAGCAGTATGTGTTGCTCTTAACTGCTATCTCTTCAGCTCCTTAAATAAAGTTTCCTCTTAAGCTTGGACAAAGAACTATAGCAACTAAGGAATACTGAGAGTAGGAGAAAATAGTCTTCTCCAGGGAAGAGCGCACCGATGGGTGGTCCAGTGCCAAATGTTTAGCCCTAAAAATGTAGACATACAAGTAATATTATACAAACAAAAACTGAGTAGGTTATATTTATGTATTCAGCAGTGTGTGTGTGTGTGTGTGTGTGTGTGTGTGTGTGTACATGTGTAACAACAATTAAAGAAAAAGAGGCCATGAATTTGAAAGAGAAAAAGGGTGATAACATAGGAAAGTTTGGAAGGCAAAAGGGGAAGGGGGAAAATGATGTAATGTTGCAATTTCCCAAAAAAATAAAATAGTTAAAAATCAATTTTTAGGGTTAGCAGTAAGTAATGGATTTCACTGTGGCATATTTGTAATACATGTTATTATACTTTGTTCTTATTCATTTCCCCTTCCCACTGCCCTTCACTGCTCCTACTTTAAAGCTCTTGAAAGGTTATATTTGTATAGCTTATAAAGAAACAGAAAGAATTTTCTAGTGGACACAAGTATACCTGCCACCTATCATTTGTGCTGCACTGTGTTTGAGCTATCACATGAATTGTGTGTCTTCCATTCATTGATCAAGGTTACATTTCCTTTATTGTGGTAACAACACTTGATACAAACACTGTTCTCTTAACACTAGTGCTAAATATATGTCCAATGTTGTAGAACAGACCTCCAGTGCTTGTTTATCTTGTTTGACTGAAACTACCTTGTTTTCCTTTCTTCTCAGCTCTTGGCAACTCTAGTTCTACTCTATGAGGCCATGCACATTTGACTATTTTAGATGTGTCATGCAAGTGGAGTCACATGGTATTTCTCCTGTATTATTCTTTCTTTTAAATAGCTCAATGTCCTTAAGGTTCATCTATTTCTTTTTCTTTATCACATATATATTATTCTTTATACATTCACCAGCAGATGTTACTCTATGTTGTTTCCATAACTTTTCCACTAAGAACAATGCTCTAATAAACATGGGGGTGCATATATCTCTTTAGAATCCAGCTTTTTTGAAAAATAAAATGCACATTTTTATGTGTGGATATGTACCTATCAGTGTGTGTGTGTGTGTGTGTGTGTGTGTGTGTGTGTGTGTGTAACTGCAGCTCAGCTCAGATGGAAGCCTCTGATTTCAGGCTTCCAGGTATTGGGATTATAAATGCATGCCATGAGGCCTGGCGAATTTTTTTGGATAAACAACCACAAATGTGTGATAGCTCTAGCTCTAATTTTAGTTGCTCCAAGAACTTCCATACTGTTTTTCATAGCTGCTGCACCAACAGCAGGGTGCATGTTTCCAACTTCTAACTCCTGCTAGCCTTAGAAATTTAAGTTGTTTTAATCCTTATTTTGTAAAGTTACCTTTGGCCAAGGTCACGCAGCTAGAGAGTAACAGAGCTGGAATTTGGACCCAGGACTCCCTGCTTCTGAGACTTAGTCCCATTCCATAACATTGTCATGCCTTTTTGGATCAATGTGTTGCACCATAAGTTAAAGCAAGTCAACTGGGGGTTGAGGTTGAAAGGAAAGGGACAACAGAGGAAGAACTAAGGCAGTCTTTGATTCCAGAATTGCAGTCTGTAAAAGTAAACACAGACAGCAGGAAGTGAATCTGTACATTACACACCACACATTAAAGAGGAAGAGAAATATCAGTATGCAGGATTTAGTTTTTTAAAAAGAAATCCAATTTCATGATGTGTAGCATGCTCAGTATAGCTCCAGCTCAATGTCTCCTCAATGCTCTCTCTCTCTCTCTCTCTCTCTCTCTCTCTCTATATATATATATATATATATATATATATATATATATATATATATATATATATACACAACATCATTCAAAGACTGAATATGATATAACAGAGCATCAAGGACAGGTTAGATTAGATTCCATGTACTGTGTTTACAGAAGCACAGAAACATGCAATTCATTCATGAAATATTTCCATATAAAGGATTGACATAGGTTTCTCAATAAGCAAAACTAATAATGAACCTTCTGAAGAGTTTACTATCTTCATTTCCAAACACTTTAATAATCAGACCTCCACACAGTGAGTTTTAGATAAACATGATCTATTACCTTTAGTGCTTTACAATCTTAAAGAGCAAATATCAAAGCCTCAGTTGTTTAAACACTTTAATAAGTTAATTTAAAAAATCTCTGATTTAGGCCATGAGGCATGATAGTGCATGCTTATAAGCCTAGCACTTGGTAGGTAGAGGCAGGAGGATACCTAGCTCCAGGTTACCCTGGGCTTTGTAATGAGTTTGAAACCAGCTGGATCTACATAGTGAGGCTATGTCTAAAAATACAAATCTCTGATTTCTGGTACGAAAAAAATGCAATGGAAGTATGTCTGTTCATAACCCCATTCTTTCAACACTGTTTACAACAAACCTCCTGCTCATTAGGAAATTATTGAGATTTTAATGTTGTTATGTAGTCCTTCAATTAAGGAAAACACTGATCCCCTGACAAATATTTCCTGAGGATTCCCTGTGGAGTTATTGCTGAGTTTGTGTTATGAGGGATACATTTAGTCACACATTCAACAATATGTACTGAGGTCCTACTATACTCTAGATATTGTTTCAGATGCTGGATACAGATATGTAATATTCTCTCCCTGAAGGAATTTCCAGTCATGGGAACACAGATGGTTAGAGTAGAAAGAACCTCAGAGAGCATGCAGCCTACAACCTTCAATTTCCAGTTAAGGAAGATACAATTCCTGACTCCCAAGTTAGCATGTTTAGGGGCACAGAACATGGACTAGAAACCAAGTCTTTTTGCTTCTGCTCTTTGAATTCCTCCCATCTATTTGGGAAAACAGGCTATGTTCTTATTAACCTACTTCAAACAATATCAGACAAAAAGCTGCTGACAAACCATCTGTTGTTAACCGCCAGTTTACCAGGGTTAGAGAAGGACTAGAGACATCCAAAGGATGTAAATCTTGTGAGTAATGACATGCAATTTATTTATGGAAGGGGACTTGCTACGCTTCTGACAAGTATTGAGGATGAATGAGATGAAGGCATTCCAGGGAAGCAGCCCTTCCCTCTGGATCTTATCATCTTGCTTTAAGGAGTTGCTTTTTGGTACACAGGCTAGCGTCTCTTTCATTTATAACATAATTTGTGATATAAATTATGAGAGAAATAATTGATAAAAATAAAATGTGAAGGCAAAGGAGTTCATAATTTACAGCAAGATCTTCTGAAAAGCAAGAACTCACACAACCCATATTTCCCTTCTTCCTAGAATTTCTTGAAGTGAGCCAAAGGGCATTATTCTTATGTGATAATTTAGCAGAAAGATCTTTTAGAAATATATCTTCAAGTAGAACTACCTATTATAGGGAAAGTTTCCTGTGTTGGGGTATCAACAGGAATCCTCCATAAGAAGGGACGTGGTCTTCTTTTGTAAAGGAAAACACCACAGGGCTTCATTGAAAAATATTTTTGAAATGATGACCTTGGGCCCAAGTATTGTGCATACTGGGGCAATACACAGTACTTCGTACTCCCTGTATTGAAGGATCACTTTATCCTTATTGCTTTTCTACCTGAGGTGAACAAGTAGTTTGGGAAAGTAAAATAAAAAGTAATACAAAGCATACAGGCATTTCAAACAATTATTAGACTCAACAGTGGAGCTGACTTGTCCTGTGCTTATAAGTGGCAGCAATATCAACATATTATCAACATTTCTTGACATTGACCTGGGTGTGGTGGTGCACAGCTGTAGTACCAGAACTTGGGAGGCTGAGGCAGGAGGATCAGGAGTGTGAAGTCAACCTCAACTATACACTGAGTTTGAGGTCAGCCTAGACTCAAAAAGTAAAATGAAATAAAATAAAGTTTTTCACTGTGGACTCAACTTTTGTACCTAAATGCATCACACATCACAGACTAGCAGTAACAGTGTACAAAACCAGTACAAGTACTTAGAGTTGACTTTGGGTAGCACTGGATTAGAGGAAGAACAGAGAAGAATTAGATGAAGTTCAGTTCATCTAAAGGGCTCAAGTTATATTGAAGATACAAAGTAAGCATGTGTTCGCTTCACTGTGTGGCAAGCAGAGAGTTTCCTTCAAGTATTGGCAGCAAGTGGAGCCTGGGTATTCGTTGCTGTCTATGGTGGTAGGTATTGATGTCTTCATATATGTGGCAGGGACTAAGAAAAGGATGTGGGAGGGAGCAAACTTGGTAAGAAATTAAACTTTTAAATGCCAGGTGGCTTTTTGGAGAACCAGATTTTAGAGACTAAAGACCCAGGGAAAATATACTGCAATTACTTAAAAATTCTATGAAACAAGCATTAAGATACATATATTACATGCCTGAACCATTGTAAATTTGGTCCACAGTAATTTAAAGCAAAATAAAGCATGTAGGAATTGCCATGCAGCGTATAAAGCTATGCCTTGGGCAATACTAGTATTTGAACTTAGAGCTACCATGCTTTCAATTGCCAGACTACAAACCACTCAAATTTTCACACACACACACACACACACACACACCACTCCTATGTAGAAGCCACAAAATGCTAGAAATTCATACAATATATCTGTTTAATTAAAAAAATCAATAGACTAAAGACAAAAAGAGATATGTTAGGAATCAAGATCAATATTTCTTTATGCAAACAAAGACAGAATAGAATCATTTTAGTTGTAGTAATCAGCGTGATGCCGCAAATAGAAATTTCAGTTTTATTTTCAAGACTTAGATGCTAACTTAGAAGAAGCTCAGTATATTTTATGGATTTAGTGAGGACAGAACATAGTCCCCAGTCTGAGGAGAGGCTATCCATCCACAACTCACAATGCAAGGATCTCAGTCACATGTATTAATTTTCCATACACACGGAGCCTAATTCTGCCTGAGATTATTATGCAATTTTCAGAATGACTTTAAGTCTTTCAACTTACAAAGTTACCATTTACATTGCACTGGCCTGCTGGCTGGCTGGCTGAATGAACACTCTTTCCCAAAGGACTATAATTCATCCTCTGATCATAGCTTATACATTTGGGAGAACTGGGATCAGTGTGCCTGGCGCCTCCCCTTCCCTCTGCTCCACAAAGGACTCATACACTGCAGGAGAAGAGGAGACAAAGTGGCTGTGTGCCATCTAGCTCAGAGGTGTAGCTCAGGAGGTGTTGACTGTGAGCAGCAACCAGCCTGACATATAAGCAACTGTCTACATGATGTGATTTCAGGTGCACCAAAAAAGGCCTCATTGCCCCTCAGTTTAAACACTCCCTTCCTACTGGCGGATGCCTGGAATTCCAGAGTTTTTAGAGCTCTGTTCCTTTGGTTTAAAGCTTTGATCCCTGTTGAAATACTTGTACCCCTGGGTGGGCAGCCCCATTATATCCTATCAAGCAGATACCCTGAGATCCGAAGAGCTTTAAAGTTTCTTCTCTGACAGCAAGTTTGAGAATGACTGTGTACCTGAGAGGGACTGGAAGGGAACTTCACCTGGGGGGTGCAAGGGAACCGGGCCCAAGACAAATAATGTGTGCGTGTGGCCATGTGCGTGGCTGTGTGTGTACTCCTCCCATGGCGGCAGCTGTTGAACACCCTTTCTTAACCCTCTCCCAGAACACTTGATTTATGCTGCTTTTGGAGCCATGGAACCAGACTCTCCTCCCTGCAAGATAATAGCTGCTGGCTACAGCTGGGAATTCTCGAATTCTTTCAAACTGGAGTCCAGGAGCAAAAGGTGAAGAAAAGTTCTTCTGGGCTTGCTATGCTAGATAGCCTTCCCCCAGGGTCCAAAGGAGGGGAAAGGAGGTCCAGCCATACTATCTAAACACTTTTAACTGGGCCTGTGAGCACAGAGCCATTATTGTCAAAAGTGAACACTGTTTCAATCGGCATGTTCTTTTGTATCTCCACACTGATTATCTCTCCGCTTCCCTCACTGAAGAGTTCTGAGGGATTGCTGACAAAGACGAACATGGAGAAGGGAGCTTGTCTTGCATGAGGTAAGACAGTTGCTTATGTAAAAGAGAAAACAGTGTTTTTGTCACCCCACCACCACATGCACACGTTTTCTGTTTATTGTTTTTGAGACAAGGTCTTACTGTGTTTCCCTGGCTGGTCCTGAACACCTGGGCTCAATCCATACTTCCACCTCAGCCTGTGGAGAGGCTGGGACTGTAAACACACATGCTCTGCCTTTCCTTACCAGGAAACTCTACCTTAATAATTGCCTATCTCTGGATCATGCAGTATAATAAATATAATAACATAAACATTTGTATATTAATTTCCTTCTTTCTTTCTTGTTTTGCAAAGCAAGACCTTGTGCGAGGTAGGCCAGTGTTTTTACCACCATTCACATTCCTCAGACCCTGGCTAAAGATTATCCGGAGTATCCGGAGTAAACTTTTTCAACACTGACGAAGCAGTGGGGATGGCTGCCTGTGACATTTCTGGAAGTGTTTCTGACAAAGAAGCCTATCCCACAACGTCCATTTCAGTGCCTGAAGTTCCACTGTGAGAGTCATCACTTGGGGGACTGGAAGGTTAGAAGCCTTCGAGAGGCACTTATAAAAATGGAAGCACTCTTTTATACAGGAAGTTTTTTTTTTTTTTTTTTTTAAACAAAACTCTTCCCTTAGCTTGGCTAAAAGCTCTGAAGTAGGTGCTTGGAGTGGGATCAGAAACTTCTAGGCTAAAGAAATAGTTCTCCAACCTCGGGGGCAGTCTGTCCTTAGCTCAAATCCTAGGCACCCATATACTCAGTCTTCATATTTCCAGCACTATTTAAAGTTTTCTTCAAACTAGCTCATATTTTACTGAACTGGACACCTAGCTTTATCTTGACAAAATTTATGAGGCTGATGCACTCATTGTATGTCTGGTTTGTAACCTACTGAAATAATGTATTTGACAAGAAACCCAAGTTCATGGGTCCACTGCCTTGAGTCCAGGGAGCCACACTTCACTCGGGAAGCACTGCTTTAGTTCATACAAAGCGTGCTATGTGTAAAAAGCAGATATTAAAAAGGAGTCACAGTCACTTTCTTCCAGGTACTCAATATCCAGTAGTTGAAAACAACTGTTGCCTTTGTAGTTCCTTGCATGAGCTCTGGAAGATCATGAATTTATGGGAGGTCATGTCTTCCTCTGCGAGGTCATGAAATTCAATCAATGCTTGCCTTCCAATCTGCCCTTTGGTCACAGGGCTCCACAGGTGGAACATATCAAACTCACCAGCCAAATTAGGACTCTTAATTGGTGTTTCTTTTAAAGTGGATATGTCATTTGTCAACTGTTCAATGCAGGCCTAGCCCCAGGCGAAATTATGAAGTAGGAGAAGAATGCCAGATACATAGGCACCACTCAATGTTTGTTGAAAAAAAAGGTGGGGGTCAATAAGCCCTCCGTCCTTGACTCCTTCTCCCCCCAACCCCCACAGGCACTAGATCAACATGCACTTTTAATTCTATCTCCTAAATATCTCTAGGACATTTTCCCCCTTCCAAAACTCCTCTGTCACAGGCCTTTATCATTTCTTGCTGGTATTGGTTTCACAGTCTCTTAACTGGTCTTGATTCCAGTCTTTCCCCCTTTTCAAATCATTCTTTGAAACACTGTTGCAGAGATCTTTTAATAAGACAAATATGATCATGTCACCCCTATGCTTACAATTTCCTTAAGTGGTTCCCCAGACTCCCGTGCAGCCTTGCAGACTGCATAATCTGGCCCTTGCTTGCCTCTCCCTCCTGCCTTTGCTCTTTTAACTCCTCAGCCTGAAATCATTACTGGCACCTCCCACTCTCCAAATGGGCCATGCCAGGGCCTCTCCTCTTTGTTCAGCCTGCTTCCTTGCCTGGGCACCCTTCCCCCAAACTTTTCTCACCTTAGCTCCTACTGGGCTTTCAAGTCCGAGTTTAGGCTATCAGCTCTTCTGGGACACTTTCTCTGATCCATCCGCTTCACCCTTAGAACTTCATCTTACCACTTAACACATAATGTGTTAACATTTTGCTTCCTTGGCTCCCCATTAGCTTTGTAACTCTCTGAGGTCAGGTACTACAAGATAATTTTTGTATCTCTGTTTCTGTTTGCATTCCACAAAGTCTGGCACATAGTAGGAATGCCAATGTTTTTTACTGAATGAGCAAATGAAGACCTGAATGAATGAATTCCTCAGTGACCTTTGTATTGCTTTGTCTTCTCAGACCACATATTCAAGACACAGGGTTTTTTCTCCCCTGTCTAGTTTATCTTTCTATTTCTGCAAGCATACTTTTGGCTAGTAAAAAAAAGAATACAATCAGACAACAAGCTAGTTCACACTGAGATATTAAAGTCTTGTCATCATGGAAATACTGAGTTCCCACTATGTACAAGACATTGGGCTAAGGTTGTTCTCTGTGTGCATATGACTGAAGTCACAAAGAGAATCAGTCAATCCAATGGAATGATCTCTTCTTCATTGCACGTAGGTAATGACTATATGCTTTTCCTTCTCAAAAAGGTATTTGATTCTCAAGGAAATGTATTTCTACTGGTGAGAATTAGTAAGAGAAATGGGGATTGGCATCCAGGAAACCTTCCTGATAGGGTTCTACTGCAGGTATGAAGCAGACCATCTTTGGCTTAATGAATTGAATCTATAAAATAATTTCCTAATGAGTTACTTTCAGCAGCTGTACTTTGCTTTATGAGGGTCACCCATGACTATCCTGAAGGCGATAGGATTCACCTGGGGATTGGGATCAAGTGCCTTAAAATCTATATAAATATATTTTACTTTGTGTGATTCTATTGAATCAAACCCAGCAAGCTACAAAGGCTTCCAGATCTTTTAGGTACAAAGATGAGCCAGGCTGTGAGATCCAGAGGTCCTCAGCTGCTCCTGAACGTGACTATTTGTGGGTTTGCATTGAGAGCTCGGCCAGAGCTGTTTGGGAAAAGGGTTACCAGGAAGCCTCCTCAGAAGGCAGAACAAGGAGATGGATTTTGTGCTTAGAAAGCCTTGTGTGGGCTCTGGTGGCCAGAAGCAGCCGGATCAGGGTGGGGGAAGGCCTAGGGTCGAAGCAATGTGTGTATGTGTACCTAAACCGTGGACCTCCACCCCACTCCAAGAAGGATGGAGAGCTTGCAAAAAGCCGAAAAGGAAAAGCCCTCCAGGCTGCAGGCCGATGGGAGGCAGGAAGGAGGAGTGAGGCTGGGGAACTTCTCCCAGAGCCAGTCAGAGGGGAAGGCTGCTGGGAAGCCAATCAGCGTGCCTGAGCCTGCAGCCCCTCTGCAGTAGTTATGCCAGAGCGCCCAGTGTAGAGCAGCGGCGAGCGAGTGGCAGGGCAGGGCTGCCGGGAGCCACCGCACACACTCCGCACCCTCCTCCCGCGCCTCTCCCGCCAGGTTTGCCCGCTGAGGTAAACCCAGTCTCCCAGCTACGCTTCCCGCCACACCCCGCATCCCGCAGGCTAGCAGTCACACGACCCTGCCGCCGTCCCCCACAGGCGGCGCGGCTCTTCTCGCCCCGCCCCCTCCCTCCTCGCCCCGCCCACAAGGCTCCGCCCCGGGCCGCCCTGCGCCGCCAAGCGGTTCCCGCCCTCGCCCAGCGCCCAGGTAGCTGCGAGGAAACTTTTGCAGCGGCTGTGTAGCGGCTTGTCTCTTGCTCTGCAGGGCCACTGCCAGACTTGCTGAGTCCCGGGACCGCTCCGGTTCTTATTGACACTCTCTCGTGCTCTCCTCGCTCCCCCGAGAAGCCGGATGGCCGGGACCATGCGTTCCGCGTGCTTGCTGGTGGCGATGCTGCTCGGCTTGGGCTGCCTGGGACAGGCGCAGCCCCCGCCGCCTCCAGACGCCACCTGTCACCAGGTCCGCTCTTTCTTCCAGAGACTGCAGCCCGGACTCAAATGGGTTCCGGAAACCCCTGTGCCAGGTGAGTAGGGGTCCCTTGAGCATTCCCCGCGCATATTGGGAAGCCAAGGCGCGCGTGGTGGCTCTTCCTAGAGCGCGCTGCGCTTGCCGAGAGGGGCCGCGGCTGTGCTCTCTGCTGCCGGGTACCTGGGAATGGTCGCTGTGCCTGGGGCCTGGCCCAGTATACTGAGGGAGGGGAGTAGAGTATGTATGGACTCAGTCCACATGCCCCAGGCTCACGCTGCTGTCAGGGAAGGTGCAAGCCAGATCAAGGAACGGCGGAGATCGCCTTTCTAGCGCCCATTTTTGGGGAGGGCGGGAAGGTGGGAGCTGGCTCCCCTACGGTTCTAGCAAAGCGGCTTCACAACGTGGAGATGGTGATTCGAGAATTTATCACCCTTACTCACACGTTCTGCCTTAGCTGGACCCACAGCTCTGGCCATACTTTCTCCACCGTGTGTTCCCCATGCCTTCCTTTCCCTAGTCTGGGTTCCCGAGGCTGGCCGGGCCCGAGTGCAGGCAAAGTTAAACACAAATCTTGAATCCACAGGGGCTAGTAAAGACACACTGAAGGAAACTTTTGAGTAAGAGGATCCCCCAAAATGTGAAGACTAAGCCTTTTCCTTCAAAACAGCTTCCCTTATCTAGGTTGGCAAAATCTCTTTAAAAATCGGCGGTGCTGGCCTGCGGAGCACGAGTCCAAAGACGATTTAACTCCTCCCCCTCCCAAATTCATCTGCCTTGACAGGCTGGACCCTGAAGAGGAGAAGATTTTAGGCAGAGGAAAGTTTCTGGGCGCCTGCCTTTTGTTCTGCACAATCAGATCGTTCTGTAAGGGCATATTTTAGCCTTAGCTGAGGGCTGCTGCTGTCAACAGATGAATATTAATGGCGTTGTGTGATTGACTATCCAGAGGTTGGGGTCTTAACGCCTGCCTTAGAATCCAATCAGGACAAGTTGCTACACTAACAATATGGGCAGGAAGAATAGGTTTCAAAAAGATTAATTTTTCAGAGGTGCGCTCAGAAGAAACCAGCCAACCGTATTCGAACACCATGAGTCGTTTGTGGCCTCCAGGGTCTCTTTCCAAGGACTTGTGCATCCAGCCAAGTGCGTGTCCCGCGCTTGGGAGAGATTGGGAGCAAGCCTAGCCACAACTTGGCTGGTGGCTCTCAACAAGTCAGGGAGGCGGACCGGATCGTTGGACCAAGTTGTGAATGCGGATGCGCGCCTTGTGGGCGCTGCCAGGGAGCGTTCACTGGCAGGAGGTTACCTAGGCAGCCAGCGCGCCCTCAGCCTTTTCTTTAGGTTGATGAAAAGAGCCTAGCAAGCCTGCTGTTTAGTTGCAAAGGTAATTGGTCACCCCTTTTTGGTGACTGAAATGCACTTGCGCATATGTTAAATATTGCCTTGCAGGATATCGCTCTAAGGGAGGGTAAAACTACCTCTTCCACTGTTAAGTCTTAATAACGTACCACGTGGGCGTGTGCAAGAGCTGTAAGGGGCAACCTATGAATCAGTTCTACAGAGCTGAAACAACAGGCGAATCTCTCTCCCCTGGAAGTGCCATGGTAATTAGATTGCTAAGGCTAGAGAACACGCTTTTGTTGATAATGTAAAAATTGGTCCTTATAGGCTGAGCCCCCCACAAGATGAATTGGTCCAGGGTTGGGGTTGGGCAGCATTTGGCCGATGCGAAGTGGTGAGATAAAATATAGGTGCTTAAGAAGGGAGGAAAACAGAAAAGTCAACCCATTAACACACACGCACACACGCACTCACAAACATACGCGTGCGAGCGCGCGCGCACACACACACACACACACACACACACACACACACACACACACACACACACACACACAAGCGTGCGCGTGCTTGCCTGCCTTTCTCCCTCTTCCCCCAGCTCTCTGGCTGCCTGCCTCTTTGCTACATCTGTATAAAAGTATTGGGAGGGCCCACACACTGTGTCAATGAGAGTTGGCCAGAGCTTGCTTCCTGCCTTTCGTGCTTCCAGCCTAAGGATGATCATACTTATAGAGACTTATTTGTAATAGAGATTTTTCCCCCTCTATTATTAATCCCAAAACTCCGGGAGAAAGCACTTTTCCAGTTTTTTTTTTTTTCTCGTATTAAACCACCACAACTCACTTCAGTTACTTAATAAAATTAAATGGTGGCCAGCACCTTCTACATGGCAGGCATAGAAACAAGTCCAAATTTCAAATATGGCGATATTTATACAGCTATCCTGTACCCATTTTTTTTTTTAACTATGGCAGTACAGCTTTCAGATTCTCAGGCCTGGTACAAAACCATTTGTCCTGAATTATAGTTAGGCAAATATGGATGGTGTGAAGATATAGAAAATATGGTGAAAATCCTAATGTTCGTGTGTGGAAAGAGATCATCAGTATTTCAGAGAAGAGATGATAATGGCAGACTGAATACAATGGCAAGTATGTAATTTCAAAGCGAATAAATGTGTAATTTGCTGCTGTCGTTCACTGGTTAGAAATTGAAAGAGAGCTGCAAATTATTTGATAGTTATGAGCCATCACAATGACCGCTTGACTCACTCCCCTCCCCCATCCATGGTTTCAATCATGTTCAGTTTATCTGCTGCACTGTCTTAACTACACTAAAGCTTTCTTTGTCCCAGATAAAATGAGATCCGGTCCCACTAAAGAGAAACCCTCAAGAATGTCCTGTTTCACGTAAGGGGCACATTTGGGATTGACTGCTAACTTTGGCCATTAGTAGAATTGGGTTAGAGTGGATAAGGTACATTTCTTATGCTAATATGGATGAGACTAAATGGCATTTGAAATTAGCCAGCCTAAAAAATAAATCACTGGTGCTGAAGAAGTACCCCAGACTTCTACAAAGCTGGCCTAAACCCTTGCAATCTCATGTTCCCATTTCTTTAGAGTGTTCAAAGGCACTGGATAGCCATTCCAAATAGCATGTTCCCCAAATCCAGGAATCTCTTCAGACCCCACTTTTTTTTTAAGGATTTGTAACTTGGAAAGCACTACAGATGGAAACCAGGCACACAGAGTTAGCATTTGGCAGAGAAATCCCTATAACTGACTTTCAGTGCAGCTCTTTTACCCTTATTTAATTTAGAAAAATTCAGAAAAAAAGCCAATGAGCTCATAAGTCTAGATGTTTATTTTGTTTTGCTTAACCTACCCACAGGCGCAATCAAGAATGGATACAATTTTAGGCAAGGGAAGTGAGCTAGTAATCAGACAATGATGTTTTCAATTGTCTCAAGGGAATGTTACAGAAGTCTGAAAAAAAATTCCCCTAAACAAAAATCAAGTGTAATTCTCTTTATGAATGCCATATAACACTTTTGTTGGGGGTGGGAGTCACAGGGGGCAGATGGCAATGAGAAGAAAATCAAACAAACCATGGTAGTGTTGCAACTTCCCTAAGATTGAGAGATCTTGCCTCAGAGAGGGCCTTGGAAAGTGCTAGAAGTGATCTAGAAGGCCAAATGCACCTAATGGGTAAAAGGCAGCTTCCAAGAGCCAAGATCCACTTGGAGTTTCTTGAAATTGAGGAAACAGAAAAATACAAAGTAAAATGCTTGAAACAAAGAGTTTGTTTTTAAATGTGCGTGTGCGTGCATGCTTGCTTGTGTGTGTGTGTGTGTGTGTGTGTGTGTGTGTGTGTGTGTGTGTTTACTGTGAGAACTAGCAACCACATTTGTGTTGCCAGCTGTGGTGCTCCAATTATTTTGAAACAATTAACAATCCTAATGTTGGGAGCGAGAATGAGAATTGAGGCAGGGGAGGGTTTTCTCTCCTCTGAGACTGCACTAGACATTTGGGTGAGCAGGTGATTGGTCAAAACTTTTACAAAGTTGTATTGCTGTGTACTAACTTAGTGGAGTTTAGAGAATTCTTTCAGATGTGCTCTGAATATATTTATTGCATAAATCCTGACTGAGAAGTACTTAGAAAGAGCCATCGATCTGATGGACATGGCTGCTAATTGGTGAGGCACCTTGGCAGGCTCTGTTAGGTGCTGGGGGGCGTGTAGAGAGGAGTAAGATGCAGGCTCTTTTGTCAAAGGGTTTGCAGTGTAGTGGGGGAGCACACAAGTAAACAGGCTTCCCAGGAAACTTGTAGGATTAAATAGGGTGAAAGGGGCTAGAAAATACCTCCAGGAAATTGGCTGAAATGGTCACAATAGGCAGCCTGGGCAAGGGAAAAGAACTGAAGAGATGAAGTGGGAGATAGGGAGAGGTCTCTTAATAGAGCCTCCATCTTAAAAAGAGACAGAAGACAGGATTTGATGGATGCTAGATGACACAGATGGTGTCAGTTTTGCAATGTTTTTTTTTCTTATGGGCTGGTAGATTGTATCCAATATTTTGATGCAATATTTTTGAGCATTCTGTTGCTTCCATCTTTAGAGTTGCAATGTTTGCTGTTCACTGTAGCCTACGAAAAGACTGCTTATTACCAACCTAGGAGAAAAGAGTCCTGGATTTGTCTCCTATGAGACAAGGCAGAAAATATGTTTTCTCTTTAAATGGCAGCTATCAATGGCCATGCCAAACTTTAGTGTTTGATGCATATACAAAAGCGTGGGTCTTAAGAGGGATCTTATTACTCATTTCTAAGAAAATTGAAGATAATCACTTATAACTTGTGCACACGATACATCATTTGGAAAGAATTTCACTGGGGATCATGTTGCTCAACTGAAAAGTTCTGGCGTGCTGAATTTGTACATTTTTGTGAATGCTTCCTTTTACTCTGATCTCTAGCTTTTTTCTGCATATGGTTATTTGTATGTTTTAGATTATAAGCTTCTTAAAGGGAAAGCTCTTGATTTGAGTGGTGTTGAGCACAATGCTAAGCACCATACAGCATTTGATTGATAATTAACAAAAATAGAGTCTCCAGATCATTAAGTATTTTATATGAACTCCCACATACTTTTCTCGGGCTTATTTTAAAAGCTTAAACCCAGTGTTGTGGCACATTATTAGGGTGTGTAGATAAACTTTTTAGTTTTTATGTATTTTGGCTATGGATAGATCCAGGCTTATTTGAGCTATCTGCTGACTCTTAATAACTGGTAGGGCTTATTAATGTTGAATGCCCAAAGAACAAATTGAAGTCAGCAGCATTGTTATGCCTGGATTAGTATAGTTAAAAATCAACAATTATTATAGCACATAAATCTTAGGAGCTCACTTCAATCAAGTCCTCTTTGTTTTAATGTCAGCTAGACCTTCTTGCTAATGTTGGTATCACCATATTTGGAAGTTGAATTAGGAGACATGCACAGACCTGTTGAAGCACCTCATGGGTTTCTGTAACCTGGGATCAGAATTCGTGTACAGGCTCAACTCAAGAGACTATTCCAAGAGCCAACATCTGTTGAGCCCTAGCTGACCTTGTAAATGAGTTTGATGTCTTTGGTATTCTAGGGGCTAAGGGGAAGTATGGCCAGAAAAATCCCCTAGTCATTTGCCCATATTTAGCAGTCTGTCTGCCTTGAAACAGTATCTCTAGCAGTCCATTAAGAAATGAACATCAGAAAATAGAATCCTAGCCATGGTTCCCCAGACTAGCTTTAGACAGCATCAAGTAATGGGAATTTACCTCCTGAACTATAATGGTAGAGAGAACATGGTTCAGAAAGCAGGGTGATAGCGGGCATATCAGCAGAGAAAGTGCATTTTGAAATTCTGTGTGTGAGTGGCAAGGCGCCCGCTGGAACACCATGGGCCCACGGGAAAAGGGAAAATCCTTTTGAATATACAAAGTAAAGAAGCTTTACTCCTCTACTACAAATTAGGCCAACTAAATTTCACATATACAAGTGCTAATTATCAGCAATTCTTGTCATTTTTAAAAACAACAACAAAAATAAGTCCAAAGTGATTATCAAGAAAAACATTTTTCTCTTTGGCTTCTCTTTGTGTAGAGATGGACAAAGCTACATTCGACAATTTGTATTTTTCCTCATGAATAAAAAGAAAGTTAATGAATTGCTAGTGTTCTAAAACAGTTAATTACTTCTAGTAGCTGGAATTGTATTTATATGCCAGATTAGGAAATCTACTAAGCTCTTTGAAGTGTACTTAATAGGCTTATATTGATAAATAATTGATAGAAAGGAAGATAAAATATAAGTGAAAGTGGTGATAAGAAGGGACAGGAAAGTCAAATTCATTATAAAAGAAACATCTACCCATTGGAATCCATTCATGTACTGCCAGATGAAAGTTATTCACTTCTCAAAAAAGTTATAGTGTTTAAAATATTATCTTTCAAATTTTCTACAATGAAGTCTGTATTTGTTATGAATTGAGAAGATGGTAAAACTTTCATTGATCCTTTAGAGTCTTCCTTTTGAAAATAACTAGAAATCCTGGCTACAAGTATTCCTATCATGAGCCCATGATCTCCTTTAGGTTAGGGATTATATGGTATTCATCTTTGTATCTCCACTGAGTGTGAACAGTCAGTACTAGTACATATTTACTGAATGCAGTTAGAATATATTAGAAATACAAAATTTCAGTCAAGTCAACATTTAAGTATTGATTTAATTTTACTGGGTTTTCTAAAAAGGAACAACTTTTTCAGGTTAAAAAATCCATCTGTTGCCTATAGGTAAGTAAAGAGGATGTTGGTTTAATTCAGTTGCTTACATTGTAATTCCCTGGAAGAAGTAGACTAGCCAGATCTTACAAGAGGTGAGTATTTTATTCTTGTTTCCAAGGCAATTCTAAGTAATTTAAAGATCATTATACACATATAAATTCATGTATTTTCTTTACTATATAGATCTGTTGAATTTTGAGTTGTGAAAATATTACTACAAGGTTATCAGTTAAAGAAGTACATATTGATAGGCAGTACTCTAGTTACTGTTCAACCTATTGCCTTTTTTGCAGCATACTCAATAAGCTATCCTTCCCAAGACAAACTGATTGTAACCAAGTTTGTCCTCAGTATTTACTATTTCTTACCTATGGTGGAATGATTGATGAAATTGTGTTTAAAAGGACGTATTCCAAACTGTGTTTTCAGGATAAAACATTTTATGTGGTAGAATAAAATAATTTGCATAGTCCCTTCCTTATTTCTAGTCTGTCCCCTCTCTCCAAGCACTGCATGCTTAGTATTGATGCTGTGTATCATGACACCCTGAGACTCTCCTTTGCTCTTTATCAGACTTTGCATAATTGAAGCTGAGGGGAAAATGGTAAAGAGAGGAAGAGTTAGAGTGACACACGCAGTGAGGAGATTAAAAGCTGACATTCTGGTATACAGCAGAATATTAACTAGCATATATAACAGACAGAAAGGACTGGAAAACATTTGACCATGGAATTTTGCATGTATTCATGGATAATACAGAGAGACACCACAAGTGCATTTGTTGTCTGGAGTATTTTACCAGTACTTCTTACTTTGCATCCATGATTTTGAAGTATATAACTAATTCATGACTTCATTGAAATCTGATGTTCACTGAATGCAGGGGCAATATTTGAATCAAGATATCCTCTACACTGGTGAGTAGAGTGCCTGGTACTGAATTATTATTGTAATTAATTAAATAGTTAACCATCAGGAATGAATATAAGAATACACATTGAAGACAGAGTTTTGAGCACTTGACTATTGTCTACTGCAAACTTAGGATTTCATGTGACTGTAGAATGAGTCCCTGAGTGCATGGTTGTTTAAAGTGCTTTGCAGCAGAGAATGAAGAAAGGATGATGGAGTTGCAACACACATGTTCTCTCTGACCCTGGGAGTCCTGGTGGCCCAAGAAGATTGAAGAGGATGTGACAAAGATTTTCTAGCTATGGTGTTACCTAAATGTGGTATTTGCATATGTATATATATTCATAGGTTATACATATATATCTATACATTATTATTTTGATAAGCATATCTAATTATGCATATTGTTTCAGGTGAAATTTCTTGTTACTCTTAGCAGTGGGTAGACTTTCCCAGCTATAGCTTACATTTATGTTTTGAAAGCTTTACTATAACTCGTGTATGCACAACACAACTACTTACAAAGAATCTGCAACTTCTCAGTTCCAAGGATTGGCCTGGTTCCAACGTGCATGTATGTGCACGTGTTCCATTTGTAGTCTGCATACACATAGATGATATAGCTGTAACTTCTAGCAGGGTGTGTCCAACCTGGAGCTTGTGGGTCACACGCACCTGTGGCCTACTTTGGCTATGAATACAGCTAAGCAAAAAATTGCAAAATGACTCAAAACATTATGTTTTTTTTTTTATAATTTGATCATGAGTCTTGAGCATGAACTTCATGGATGATGACATCTTGTCACAATGTCAAAATGTTGGACATGTCTGATGGAAGATAAGCCGAAGCCTCAGTGGGGAGAACTAAGGAATATAGCTTTCCATAGATCAAGTCAAATGACTTTTTACTTGGATTGGCCCCAAGTTGTTGCTGCACTGGTTCCCACTGATATCATAGACCAACTGCTTATTTATCAAGTTTCATCATTTCCCCAATTGTGGGGATGTGATCCTTATTAAGTAGCTACAGTCAACCTGTACTATCAATTGGGCCCATTCTGGAGGACTACTTCTAGTATTGGTAGTATTGTATGTGAATGTGGCCCCAAAGGCACTTCCCAAGCTAGATTTTTGAGAATGTTTGCACTGGGTAAGATACATATCTGTTTTAGAAAACAGAAAGGGGCTGGGCGGTGGTGGCGCACGCCTTTAATCCCAACTTGGGAGGCAGAGCCAGGCCAATCTCTGTGAGTTCGAGGACAGCCAAAGATACTTAGAAAAAATCTGTCTCAATAAACCAAAAACAACAAACAAACGAACCAACAAAAAACCAAAACAGATGGGAACTCACTGAAAAGAAACTTAGTAATAGTGAACTTTATATTAATATTTACTTGTTATTTATTCATTCAGGCATTGTTTAAACCCACAGTTATTGAGCACAGATTCTGGGCCAGGACATAAGAATTGATGAATAAAATAAAATTATTGCTAACAAGGAGTTCCTTACCAGAGAGAGTCAGATAAGGAGAACTCTGAATATCAAGGCAGCCCAATGAAGGCTACTGTAATGAGGTAGGGCTCTGGGAAATGGGGTGGCATGCTTAGTTGCCTTAAGAGTGACGTTGTCAAGCCAGGTGGTATGGTAGCACACACCTTTAACCCCAGCAATTGGGAGGCAGAGGCAGGCGGATCTCAGTGAGTTCGAGGCCAGCCTGGTCTACAAAGGGAGTTTCAGGATAGCCAGGAATGTTACACAGAGAAAGCCTGTCTTGAAAAACTAACCAAACAAACAAGAGGGACTAGAAAGATGACTCAGTGGTTGGAAGCACTAGTTGCTATTGGCGGAAGACCTGGGTTTGCTTCCTCCAGATGATTTGACACCCCTTCTGGCCTCCAAAGGCACAAGGCATGCATTCAGTGCTTACACACACACACACACACACACACACACACACACACACACACACACAAATGAAAGTAAACAAATCTTTTTAAAAAATCTTAAAAAAAAAAATAGTTCTGTTGTGCAAGACATGTGAGAAGTAGAGAGTTAAAGTAAAGGTCTGGAGAGATGGCTCAGTGGGCAAAGTGCTTACCCTGCAAGGATGAGGACTTGAGTTCAAATCCTTAGGACCCATGTAAAGCCAGCATGATAGTATGCACATGCAATACTAGTGTTCCTGTGGCAATATGGGAGGTGGAGTCATGTGATTCCCTGGTAGCTTGAGGGCCAGCTAGCCTGGCATATGCGGCTGTGATCAATAGATACTCTGTCACAAACTGAGGTAGAGGAAAAAGAATGAGGTTGTCCTCTTACTGCCACCTACAGGCCTTCACTCACACTTGCCAGGCATGCCTGATAGCCTGAGTTCAATCTCTGAAACCCACAAAAAGATAGGAGAGAACCAACTGCACAAAGCATGTCCTCTAGACATGGGCCATGACACATGTATATACACATAGTGATGAGGTAGGCTAGGCTACAGCTATTGTTCCTAGTGGCCTGTAAATCATTGAAATTATTAATTATTTGTTATTATTAATTATTACCCTCTCGGAGGAGCTGGGACTGCAGATGTGTGCACCATGCCTGGTTTAGAAGAGTATGTGTGTGTGTGTGTATTTTAAGATTTATTTATTTATTATGTATACAGTACTCTATCTGTATGTGTCCTTGCAGGCCAGAAGAGGGCACCAGATCTCATTACAGGTGGTTGTGAGCCACCATGTGGTTGCTGGGAATTGAACTCAGGACCTCGGGAAGAGCAGTCGGTGCTCTTAACCACTGAGCCATCTCTCCAGCCCAGAAGAGTATATTTTTAAAGAAGAAATAAGGAGTTTGTTGAACAGATTGAGTTTGTGGAGCACTTTTATCATGGAGGTAGAAAATGTCTACTAGGCAGTTGAAGTTGTGATTTGAATTACAGAATAGAGAGAAATTGGGGCTGGGGAAACATATTTAGGAATTATCAGTATATAGATGGTAATTAAAGTCCTGGGACTAGATGAGATCACAGGGAAAGTGTGGAGTTCAGATGAAGCACAGTTGTGGCTCATCAGTATATAGGCTCAAGGAGAAGTCATGGGTGTGGATGATATTTTCCAGTCTTTTGCATGGCACATGTCTTAAAATGTATTATGCCAATATCTGGTGATTTAAAAAAAATGCCAGATCTTTCAACTGAAGCAAGCACACACTCAGGAGTGGGGAGAAGGAGAGCTGGGGAGAGAGGGAGGGAACAAACACTGGAAAATGCAGTTGAGTAAAAGTGTTTGATTTCTGTTTGTTTTTCATGGCTATAACTATGAATGGTACTTCAAGTGGAGGTTGTTAGTTGTTACTTTTAGCAGTGGGTGGTCTTTCACAGCCATACCTTGCCGTTTTGAGTTTTCAAGCCTTGCTTTCATGTGTCTCATGTGCATACATGTAAGCACTCATGAAGGGCCTGCAGTTGGTGCCTTGTTCCGGTAAGGGGACATTTTGCTTCCCCCACCCATGGGGGAGCTCTCTCACTCTGTAGAATGAAAGCTTAACACTAGTTCTGGGAGATCTAGACTATATTCTATGCTGGCTAGACTCTGACACTTGGTTCCAAGCAAAGGCTAGGAATACTTGTAAAACTGGAGTCATCTTGCTTACATGTCTTCTGCTGTGTTTTTGTTTCTGGGTTAGGAGAAAGTTGTAAAATAAATCTAGTGTCTTTAAATTCTCCATTGTTTAAGAGGTTGTCCTTATCAGGGTTTCTACTTTTATTTTTAAAGATTTATATTTTATTAATTTGTACAAGTGTATGTCTGCATGTGTGTGTTATATGTACATCTGCCCTCAGAGGCCACAAGAGGGCATCAAGAGCCCCTGGAGCTAAAGTTACAGACAGTCATGTGCCACCTGATATGGGTGCTGATAATTGAACTCCAGTTCTTGGCAAAAACACCAAGTTCTCTTGACTATGCTGAGCTACAGGGTTTCTACTTTCTTAACACGCACCCCAAACGCCTTTGTTTCTAGTAGATTTTTTGTGATCATTTTTAGTTTGGCTGGATAGTTTCCCTACATTAGAAGATCATATAAAGGGGCGGGAGAAATGGCTCAGAGGTTAAGAGCACTGACTGATCTTCCAGAGGTCCTGAGTTCAATTCCCAGCAACCACGTGCTGTCTCACAACCATCTGTGATGAGATCTGGTGCCCTCTTCTGGCCTGCAGTCATACATGCTGCATACATAATAAATAAACAAACAAACAAATAAATAAATAAAAAGAACAAACAAACAAACAAAGATCATATAAATAATATTTACCCAGTACTTACTATATGCCACTTGCTATCTATGTAATTTATCACAATATGGAAAACAAACCTGAAAGAGAGCTAGTGCGTGTCCATTTTATAGTTTTTATAGTTGGAAAAACTGAGACCCAGAAAGGTTTACTTTCCTGTTTTTGTAAATGGTGGAGCTAGGATTTAAATCTAGATTTGTCTTACTCCATTTCCACTGTACTCTTTGGAATGCAAAAGGAAATAATACAGGGCACATATAAAGTTGTTTTTTTTTTTCTTTTTTCGAGACAGGGTTTCTCTGTGTAGCTTTGCGCCTTTCCTGGAACTCGTTTTGGAGACCAGGCTGGCCTCGAACTCACAGAGAATCTTCCTGCCTCTGCCTTCCGAGTGCTGGGATTAAAGGCATGCACCACCACCACCCAGCACATATAAAATTTTGACCTGGATTGTCATATTTCTTTGCCTTATGAGATATTCTACATTCTGGGGTCTTCTATTGCATTTTGCCTTTGCTTGTCTAGTCTGTTCCTTCTAACCTTTATTAGACGTAGGTATTGGCTATTATGTGTCCTTTGCCCTCCCCCATGTCTTTGCTTACTCACACACTCATTCCCATGACTTCCTTATCATATTTGAATGGTTTCCACATCTCCTTTCAATCTGACCTCCCTCTTGCTGTCCAATTTAGAATCTCACAATTGCCTGCTGAATACCTTCATCAGAAAGTCCTTAGTACATCACCTTAAACAGAGCCAAGAATTAATCACTCCATCATCAGTGCCATCTTTTTCACGAACCCCTCCTGCCATTCCTCACGATTAGATGGAATTATTCATTGTTTGAGCCATATTATCCCATCCAGACCCATTGGATCTGAATCTGTATTTCCAGCAAGGTCTCCCAGTGAATTGTATGTGTGTTAAAGTTTGAAAAAAGCTTCCAATTGAAAGTCAGATGAGGGTAAGAACTGTTCAGTACTTGCTAGAACATCGTAAACATAAATTAACATCCTTGTCAGTTTTCACATCTGTGCTTTGTCCATTCATGCACTGAAGTGGCCTTAGGGACCTTTATACAAGAAGTTTATGTATGAGAAGTAGGGAAAGAAAAGAGAGGAGAAAGAAGAGAGGGAGGGAATGAAGGAGGGAGAGAAGGGGGGAGAAAGGAAAGGCTGGGGGTTAAATGAGAATGGGATAATGAAAGAGAGAGAGAGAGAGAGAGAGAGAGAGAGAGAGAGAGAGAGAGCGCGCAAGCAAGTGTGAGGGAGCGCTCACATGCTTGCAGGAGTACTCAAGATCTCTGTTAAGTAGTTAATAACTTTGTGACTAGTTTGGGAAATATCTGCTTTGTGTCCGTGCATAGGTAAAAGCTACAGTCTAGGCCTCTTAATTCAATGTAGCCAGGGGCAAATATCTGCACTCATCATTTTGTCACTTCTCTAGGGGATGAGTGGTTGTTGAATGGTTTCCTGCTTTTTCTTTTGCTGGCATTCTTGAGGTCTGTCTTCTCTGGTTGTTCCCGGAAGTCACTGTACACCTTGAAAGGTTTCAAAGAGCCATGGAAGAACTGTACTTAGTGTTTCCAACAGAGTGTTCTATTTTCAGAATCAGGTTTTATGCTTTGTTTTCAAACTTAAAAGTTATTTCTGAAATTAAGGGTTAGTTTCCCCACCGCATTCTGAAGGCTTTCTACAAATGTTAATTTCTCAAACCTAAGTCATTTCTTGTCTTTGAAAGTTCAGTGCTGTGGGTCAATTCAATAACATTGTCTAAAGGGTTTTTTTTGGGGGGCTTCAAAAGCCTTCAGATGGGTGTTTCTTTGTTCTTTGAGGAAGTAAGTTTGCCTCATTAACAAAACCTGAAGGTGATGTTGTAACTCAAACATTCAGAGACTTCCCTCAACATCACCCAGTGCTGTTTTCAAATTTGATCCTAATAGCAGTGACTACCAGCTGTCACTCAGGGGTAAAATCCCTGCAAAGCTCACCAACACTTCATAGAGCAGTGCTAATGAGCAGCCCAGGTTACTTAGCTAACACCACAGAACTAAGTGAAACAAGGGGCATTTTTTTGCACGCATGGCTTTACACACCTCTAGATCACAAGGGCCCTCCTTCATGTCTCCTTCCCTCTGCTTCCCCTCCATCCTCACATATTCCCTCAACTGGTTGTAATTGAAAACAGAAGGTGTTTTATGGTTTGTTATATTTATTGAATGGTTTCTTCTTCCTAAAACAAATAGATGAATGTAATGTTTTATACTTTCCTCTGCATTTTGGTTTTAAATTGTATTGCCTTTTCCTGTAGCCCCTGATTTCCCTCCCTCCTTGTTCCCTCTCCTCTTGCCCTCAGCTTCCTCTACATCTGCCTGCGCCCAGTGATTCTGGGAGAGAAAACAGGTTCCCTTTTCTGCCACATGTTTGGTTTGGGTACCTGGTTACTTCTCTTGGGATATTGTGAAATACTGTTCCTTATTTAGTTTGGAAATGAAGAGCTCCAAAGTGTCCTCTTTTGAAGAATCACAAGAATTTAAAATGCTTTTTGTATAGACAGAACATAATTAAGAATATTTGACTTGAATATCTCAGATAACTTTTTGCACAGTTGACATTCACTCTTTATCTTAATTCTCAGTGAAGGCAGTTTGCATCTTTGTTCCTAGAACCTCTTTCAGGGCTGGAAAGGTGGCTCACTGGTTAAGAAATCCCCCCTCTCTTCCTGTCTCTGTCTGCCTCTCTCTTCCCACTCCACTGAATGCTTTTTCTTTTTATCTAGAGATAAGGGAGTCCATTTGAAATCCTGCTAACACGTGTTAGAACTGACACCTACCTTGTAGGTTAACCAAATTACAGTCTGCTTCTCCCTGATGACATTATCACATTTCAGGGACCTTGTTTCACTTGTGGGGTTTTATTGTTCCAGTCTCAATCTTGACTTCAGGTTTGAGATTGTGTTCCAATCCTACTGCTATGTGATACTGTTTCTTTGTCTTCATACTTATGGGGATCTTTTGTGTGTCTTGTATCTGTTATCTCTTCCAAACTTGGCCAAGGTTATTAGGTTATGCCCTATGTATAAATATTTAATAAGATAAGTTTGACAAAATGTGCTTGAAGACATTTCAATCTTTCTCCTACTCTCCTTGAAGCTTGCATTCTCTCTCTCTCTCTCTCTCTCTCTCTCTCTCTCTCTCTGTGTGTGTGTGTGTGTGTGTGTGTGTGTGTGTGTGTAGGTTTGGAGGATATTCCTTTGCACTTTGTTTGATGGACAAAATGGAATGGAAGCTTTTTGAGTCAGTCAGGACTACCAAAATGGTAGCTCTATGTCACAGATAACATTAGTCCCTTGTCCTATTTTTTTTTCTAACTGTTTCCCTAAATTCCCCTAAGCCAGAAGGTTTGAGGTATGAGATTGTGTGTTTTTTAAGAAAATATTATGGATAAAGACTAATGTTCTTAAGTCAGGAAGAACAATTAGTACCATTCATTAATCAGGGAGCATGTTTTGACTCTGGGTTCTGGCTAGGAAATATAAACTGTGAAAGTCACACATATATATGAACCTCAGGCAAATTTATGACTTGTCAGCCTTTTAAGGTTAAATTCTTAACCCCAAATCAGGGCTGGCTTTATATGTGGACTCCAGCACATTCCTCTGGGCCACTGAGCACGCCCCTCCCCAGCCCTTTGCTTAACAGCAGCTAATGGCCTAATGAGCAAGAAGGATTTTTGCCTCTTATCAGCTGCCTAAACAGCAAGGCTGATATACACAGGTTAGGTCAAAACTTGAGTTCTTGAACTGAAAAACTACAAGATCAGTTAAAAACTCCAGAAATGCGGTATCTCTAGAATCAACAGTACCTGTCAAGTAAAGGAGGTAGACATGAGTTCAAACCAATAGTAATCATTGTCCAAACCATGAGCAGTCTAATTAATTTTGCTAATACTTCTTTCCCTCTTTGTTTAGTTCTTCTATAAATAGCCTTCATATATTCTTTAATGAGCTTTCAGTGTGTGCCTGGAGGTTGTTATAGTCACATGGGAGTGTTTGATTGTCAGATGGTGATGATGATGAAGGTAGGGATATTTATATTTTTGGCTCATATTTTGGAAGGAGCTGCCAGATGAAGGCAAGTAGATATCCACCACTTTCTGCCTTTGTTTCTTTCTGAACTGGGATTTCGAATGGCTGTGAAGTCAACTTGCCATGAAATCAGAGAAGTCTTTGTGCCTCTTCATATTGCACTGACTTTTGAAAAAAGGAGAGAAAGTGTCTGTTTCTGAGATCTGCTTGGAATCCTGGCTCAGACTCACCAGAATAAATATTTTAGGGTATTCCCTCCCCATCATAGTGAGAGCCTCTGACTTTCATCTTCTCTGTTTGCATTTTTTCAGAGACAATAATGCAAACATTTTTTGAAAGATTCCGTTGTGTTATTGGAAATCCTATTTACATAAACAGGCATTGTTGTGGCTTAGGGAAGAATGTGGGGTCCCATTCTTCAGCCCTTGTATATCTTTGCTAAGGGTTGTCTAAATAGAAGTAATGACGCTTTCGTTTAAGCAGCTTTTCTCATTTAGGTAAGCAGGGTAGTTTGAAATCTCAGTTTACTAGATAATTGAGTCTCTTCTTAATTATTTCAGGCATGCAGGTTGCTCCCTTTATAGTAAAGACCCTAAAAATCTAGTAATCTCCTCAGGCATCCATTTGGTAATAAAATCCTGTGCATTTTCAGGGGTTAATTTTCATTACAATTGCATGTCAGCTCCCTACCCCCACTCTTGAGGAAATTCTGCTATCTTTTAGGGCCTGGTTGCCTCACAGTGCAAAAAAATACTTTAGAAACCATCTAAGAATCCTGCTGGAAATACTAGATCTAGAGGAAATTTAAACGTATTCAGATTTGTGCTCATTACACAACTTTCATTTAAAGTCTTTAATAGCCTTGCCATATTTCTTAGAAAATCATATGCCTGATTTTGCCATACTGGGGTATTTGCTTTGAATGAGGAAAAAAAAAATGAATGTTAACTAAAGTGAAGCCTAAGTATCCTCATATCCTTATTCTATCCTTTAAACACACACACACACACACACACACACACACACTAAATAAAAATAAATAAGTAAAAACAAACCCCCAAATTCCCTAACCAGCCATCCAACCAAAAACCCTCAGAAATCATCTGGTGCACAGCTAGGAGGGAAAAACTGAAGAAAAGAAAGAAAGAAAGAGAGAGAGAGAGAGAGAGAGAGAGAGAGAGAGAGAAGAAAAGAAGAGAAGAAAAAGAAAAAGAAAGAAAGAAAGAAAGAAAGAAAGAAAGGAAAGAAAGAAAGAAAGAAAGAAAGAAAAGGCTCAGGTCACTCACCTTTGTCTGCTAGTCCTTCCAACTGGTGCGACTTCAATTCAGCTGGTTTTTATTGAGCACCTGTGGTCGGGGTGCTGCTAATAATCGTTAACAATCATTGAGCCAGGCACTGTGCTAAACCTTTTATGAGCATAATCTCACTTAGTCCTCAACAACAGCACTACCAGGTGGGAATCTTTTCCCTCCATTTTACAGACAAGGATACTGAGGCTCTCAGAAGTTTAGTAACCTGTCTATGGTCAAGTAGGCACACAGTGAATTAAACCCAGTTTCTTTCATTCCAGAATCCCATCCCTTCCTTTATTTTCATGATAGGCTGAGCATTTCTAGGAAACTATTTTTCAAAGTTGAGTGTGTATGAGATGCTAAGGATCCAACATCTAATACTCTGTTATCTCTGGTCTTGGAGTCATGGGGAGATATGTAGAAAGACAAAGCTCCTTATACCTGTTGGAGGGAAGGAGGAGTGCATAGAAAAACCAGTGGCTTGAACTAGTTGGAATGGTATCTCCTGAATACAGTCTAGAAGCCTGTGGTTAGGGGCAGATCTTTCTTGCTTACTGAAGGTTGTTCTTCAAATGGAACTCTGGCTATTTGTTCCAGCTTTCCATCAGTGCCGTGGCCTCATTGGAGCGTTAGCTATCTTGAAACCACCACTCCTTAGATATGCATAGTCAGGAGGGTTTGGGATAATTGGTCCCATATTTCCCAGGCCACTATTCCTCCCTTATTTCAATTTCTTTGCAAGAAAGTCTCAGATTAAATGAGGCAGATATTCCTGAGCCAGATCACTGTGTCTCAAGAGCTGGAGGCAAGTCCTAAGAGTGGCAATCCACAGGGAGACTGTGGATCCAGACAGTGCATTCAAATAGATCTAGAGAGCTCCCCCACAGTTTGAGAAGAGAAGGAACTTCCTTTTTTTCCCTCAGTGAAATCATGGCAATGGAAGGGAAATCCCCAAATCATCTGTTTGGGTAATTTATTTTGTTTTCATAGCTTCTAAAGAAAGCAATGAAGAAAAAAGTTACTACTGAGCATGGAAAGACTTACATTTTCCTCAGTTTTAGAAAACATTTGGTTCAGGGAAAAATGAATTCAGCACCGTGTGTGTGTGTGTGTGTGTGTGTGTGTGTGTGTGTGTGTGTGAGAGAGAGAGAGAGAGAGAGAGAGAGAGAGAGAGAGAGAGAGAGAGAGAAACAGTATCCGTTGGCTACAAACCCACCAAAACTTTCTATGTCTCCAATCTTCTTGTAGTTGATCTACATTGTTTTGCTTGTCAACACCCTTCTCAAGCACTTTCTCCTCCATTAAATCTCTTCCACAGAAGTTACCAGGTCTAGACTTCAATAACGTGCAGGAGGATGGTCAATGGATGAGGATTTTGATACATATGATGTGGGTGGGTGTGAGGAGGTAGAAAATCTGTCCCTTTCAGCCCTTTTGACTTCTAACATTTTAACACTATATTGAAGATGGCTAACATCACTGGCACATTTACACAGCTAGTCCCCAAGATGGTATAAATGCCACAGCACGGGAACACGCCCGTGTAGCTATTCAGAGAAGCTGAAGGATGAGAAAAAGGAAATGATTGATAGCAGCACTTCTCAATCAGGGATAGAGAGTGAGTGTTTGGCTTTCTTTCCGTTGCATTTTGCTTAGGTGCAGTGTGCGTGCTGTACTAACAAGGCAACTGACTCCCGTCCCCACCAATTTCTATCCTAGGGAAAGAGGAACATATAATAGAGGGTGCAGATTATTTACAGTGGCTGAGAATGTAATTACAAGGTGCAATGGCTTGAAACTGAAATGTAGGGTAGCCATTAGAGCTGGGAGAAGCATTATCGTAGTAAGGACAATTGGGCATCGGAAAGATTTGCCTGGGAGCTCGTGAAATAGCATCTCCAGAAAAGCTAAGGAGTAGGGCAGGGGTAATGTGAAGAAAAACACAAACTCAGTGTTGGGCTCAGGTCCAGACTCACAGGCAGCTTTCATTACTGCCTGGTTTCCTTTCTGATTATTGAATTGCTAATCTTTTGAAAGAGACTTTTTTTTTATGTATCCCAAACAAGCCTAATTTGGTACGCATAAGATAACAAATGCCTTTGAGCAGTGAAAAGGGGGCATTTGAATTGGTCTCAACAGCCTCCTATCAGATTTTCTGGAATATGGGTCAACAACTGAGATGTTGTTGTTTCAATTCTGCAAGGCTTTTAAATCCTTATAGTATGTAAGCATTGCAGCTAAAGACAATATGGATTATATTAGTATTGTTTATCTTAGGGGTGACCTTAAATAAAATTTTGTTTTGGTTTGTGTTCCATGTTCATTTTTTACTTGATCTTTACTTCTTTTTTTTTATACCCCCTTCCCTGTTGCTTATATACTCCCTCTCTGTACCTCCCTTTCATTGCTGGAGGAAGGTCCAAAGAAACTCCTTTGTCTTCAAGCATGAAAGTCATATTTTAGGAGTATTGCATGTAGAGATGGCACTCAATGAAATAAGTGTCTCACCCAAAGCAGAATATCCTCAGGATGAAACAACTAGACAACATTAGGGTGATGAGGTAGAAGGGGAGACCTAAGGCTGCCACATGCTGCCTAAAATTTGGTGGTTTAAAACCTTGGGTTTTCCCCCCTGACAGTTCTGGAGGTTAGAAATCCAAAAGAAGGCTACCACAGAGTCGCCTTTCTAAAGATCCTGGGGAAGAACCCTCCCTTGCCTCCTTGAGCTTTTGGTGGCTCCTTTTCTGTGACTATATCCCTTCCATCTCTGCCTCCATCTTCCCATGTCCTTCTTTTGCTATGTCTTTCTTTTATGTGTCTTTGCATAGATACCTGTCATTTGGATTTAGACTCCACTGAGATAATTTACTATGACCTCATCTCCAGATTCTCAATTATGCCTTCAAAGACCTCTTTTTCAGATAAGGTCACAGTGACACATTCTGGGAGTTAGGCATAGACATATCTTTTTAAGAGATAGCATTAAATCGTCTAAAGATGTGAACTTTCTGGGGCTTCCTGAATGACACCATATTATGGGACTCCTCTACTCAAAGGGAACTTGTTCAAGGAATGCTTAAAGTGGGTTGTCAAATGTCATGGGTTTCCCAAGAGGGATGTGCATAGTGCCTGCTGTTAACCCATTTTCCACACAATTAAACTGAGGACATGGGGAGTAAAAACACAGTTTCTTGATCAGAAGAAAAGAGTTTTGAAATACAATAGGCTACCATGTTTATTCAGCATAAATTTTGTCTTATGACTGGATTTTTCCCCTTGAAAAGTCTATTTTCTTTCCTAAACAGTTTAGCCACAGGAAAGCAATTATTGCTTATTACCCACCTGAAAGGCCTTTTCATGGGATCTGTGGGACCAAGGTGATGGTGGACTTTCAATGTGCTGCGGCTTTCTACCTCTTCTTTGTTATTTGCTAAAATGCTAGCAACAGGGAGACTTGGGAGCCAGAAACATCCGTGAAACAAAAGACTGCCTTTTTAGGTTGACGTTCAAAATTCTAGCTGTGGCTTGCATACAAAGTGGTTAATATAGTTTGTGCAGATGAGATCTTCTCTGTAGAAATGCTTTCATACTTGCTCATGATGAAAGGACCAGTTCTAACATTCCTGGCTATGGAACATCTCTTTTCAGATGGGAAAACTTAGGTGTGTCAAGTGAGGAAGAGTATGGCCTTCATGCAAATATAAAGAGAAGGAAGAACCTTGAAAGATCACTTGATTGTTTCCTACTGCAGAGTTGCTTCTGCAGTTTCTCATATTGCCATTCAAATTATGTTTGAATGTGTCAAGAGACAGGAGTTTCATCACTGACTGTTCATAAATCCAATATTCAACACTTTAGTGTACTATATACCAGGCTCCATGCAAGGGGGTCTCAACATTTGCATTACGATCCCCCGATCTTTTGCTGTGGAAGGGCAGCGTGCCTAAGTCACAGGTGATTTCATAACAGAGGAGGTGATAGCACCTGATCCTTGTTGCAAAAGAATCCCCTCCCCACGGTGGGCTTTCATACAGAAGGAAGGTCTGGGTCCTTTGGTTGAGGCTAGGATATTGAAATTCCTCACTATTACTCTGGTTTTTATATTTGAAGATTGCATCTCAAAAATTAAAAGAAAAATTATCCATCTTCTGAAAGACAGGATCTCAGCTACTTATCTGTGTAGAATAATAATTAGGGAATCACTAGGGGAGAGTGAAATTACCTTAGCTTAGTCCCTCTGGAAGAAATGTAAACTGAAAGAATATTCTGCATCCCAACTCTATTTCAACCCTGGCTTTGCTCTACAATTCAGTTTTCATTTTATTAGGGTGTGTGTGTGTCCTTCCATTATTGTTAAATTCATTCTAGTGTTATCAATGAATCTGACCTATTTCTGTACAACTAAGTCTCTTGAAGTTCTAGCATTGCCTACAAGTGAAAGCAAGGGGCTTCAAGCCCAAAGCACAGTTGGTCCCTTGAGAGAAAAAGATGAATCAGTCAAAGGTCTTCCCCTCAAGGAACTTAGGTCCAGAGAAGGCAGACAAATATAACTGTGAGTCAAGTTAGAATGTGAGAAGTATCTATAAAAGATGGAGCAAAGGTCTGAAAACTTTTGGAGTCAGTCTCTTTCTGTTCACAAGTACATTCTCTACAGTAGAAACCAATGGAAAGGCAGCTAGGGGTGATGGCGGCGCAGCAGGGCTCATGTAACTCCTTACCTTGCCTTGCCTTTCTAGTCTTGCCAGGTTCCTTGGAGTGCAGAACATTCCACCTACTTATAAGTCCCCATACCCGTGCTCCATTTTCTTGGAAAATTTGAAAGAAATAGAATGACTTGACCAGAAAAGGACTGTAAAATTTTTTTTTGACAATTAGGTCAAGAAGGATCTAGACTCAGAAAGTCCACTTTGGAGAGTGTCATCTTCGAAGTGAAAAGCTGAAAAGTGATGAGGCAGCAATAGGGAGGGGAGAATCAGAATTATTGAAAAAGCAGAAGTAGGAGCTGGAGAGATGGCTCAGTGATTAAGAGCACAAACTGCTCTGGAAGAGGACGGGAGTTCAGTTCCCAGAACATGTTAAGATGGCTGACAGCCAACTGTTAACTCCAGCTCCAGGGGTATCTGACGCCCTCTTCTGGCCTTCATGGGCACTGCACTCACTCATACAACCTCCCTCTGCCACACCTATATGTAATGAAATTCTACAAAGCACAATCTGTAGAATATCATATTTGGCTATTGCAGATGAAGATGAACTAGGATATCTTAGAGTGATCAGAGGTCTAATTAGGAATCCTTAGAACAATCTACGAACTCTAGGGTAGAGGCCATGTTTTGCACATCATAGTATTCCTTGTATTAGGCAAGGTCCTTGGCACAGAGTTGGCACTCTATGAATATTGGGTGAATGAATTGCTCAACAGGTTAGTGGGCTGACTATAATCAATGAATTTGTATTTCCAGAGTGCAGGTCTACTGCCACTTGGGGATGTGGTCCAGGAAGAACCACTTGGTGCAGAGGATGTGTGCATGTGCAGAGATCTGGGGGTTGAACGTTTACTGGGCATGAAATGACAGGCAGTTAGTTGGCAGTTGGCAGTACAGATAAAGGTAACTCATCCTTTAATTCTGAAGCCTAGAGAATGGACTTATCTCTAGGGTTGTTTTAAACCCCCAGTACTCCAGTGTAGTAGTGACATTTTGGCCTGCCTTTTATAGAAGCCGAGTCTATGGCAGCCCCAGGCAGAGTCTTTGATTTAAAGTCTGAGCTCCTGATATCCAGGTGCACCATCTACAAGGTCATGTTGTTTCAGTCTAAATAACCTTCTGCTGGATTCCCTAAGATCATTTCTTTATCAGCAATGATCACTTTCCCCACTGGTTTCAAATGCAGCCATTTCTTTCATCTGTATTCCTGGCTTGATTAGTAAGAAATTAATGAGCATGTAAGATTTGATTTAGATAATGATTAATTAGGGGAAAAGGTGCCATTCTAATAGCAAGTCACTATTATATGCTAAGGAAATGAGTTAATATTTTTGGATGGCAAATTAACTTGTCCTTTGTTAAAAAACAACCTTTTAAAATGCCTGATATATTTTTTGTAATCTTAATAAATATGTGTTATTTTCCCTATAAGTCATGAAGTAACTGGGTTTTTATATCATTAAATTCTTTTGTCTAATATTACCTCAGTGATAATACTGCTTTTTTTTATTTTCAGCACAGTGTACTTTTGTTAGGAAAAAACCCCCACTGGTCATAAAGCAGACCTTGACAATGAAATGTGTCAAATCATCATACATAGTCACATATATATGGAAAAGATTTCAATTTTCATTGTTACTGAGCCCTGACGCTTCATTTTTTTTCTGTTGCTGTTTGAATATGCTGCATCTGCTCTCAGAGAAGTATAAGGATCAAGGTTTCCAAAAATATTTCTTCTGTTCTTTATGTGCTTTCTAATAGGATTTTGACAATTTTTTGTCATTAGTTAAAATTGTAGTTTAGTCAAATAACCAACATATAGAACATAATAAAGGTAATTAGAAAATCAGGGGAATGGAAGTGACCTTGATGGGTTACACCATCCATTTCTCAATTTCAGGCTATATGACTAATCTTCCCAAACAGCACTCTTCATCATATTATGTCCCTGCTCAAAAACTTCCAGTTGTCCATTATTGCCTCTGGGGTTAAGCCCATAGGTCTTGGCCTGCATTCAAGGCCCTTCAAATTTGGGCTTGTCATTCCTGATAAGCTAACTGTACCCTAGATTGCAGTCTGTCCCTGAAAAAGTTGGCCCATGTACTCTCCTGTTACCAAACACATATCACCCGTCGGCCTCTCTGAATACTTTCTGTCCTTTATGCTCTAACTCAAGCCCAGTGTCCTCTTGGGCATTTCCTTTGACTCCTCCCCACAAAGTGTCTGATGAATATTCCCTTATCTAGGAAATATTGTCATACTACATGTTTTAAAAACAACCGTTATTGATGTATAATTTATAAACAATAAATTGTGCCCATTTTACGTAACAAGTTTTGAAAAATATGTATAAACACTTCTAACCACTGCTTCAATTAAAATATAGATTATTTTCATCATTTCAGAAAATGTACTGCATATTTTCTCACATAACCATGGACCAGTTTAACTGTTCTCTGGTTATTTTGGGGTGTGAAAGTCTGGTCTCCACATGAACACATGAATTTAGTTTCTTTTTTATTTATTTAATTTGAATTCACACTTATTGAAGGTTTACTCTGTACCAAGAAAGCTGAGCTATTTATTCTATAAAGCAGAGAGTATTGGTAATCCATTTTACAGGTAAGGGCAAAAGCACATGTAAAGGTTGTGTGAGCTGCTCTTGCACAGCTGGGAAATGGCAGAGACTAGACTTTAAGCAGCTTGACCTGCGGAGCAGTAAGTGGTTTTGCTTTACTTGTTCTTACTGCTTGCTATACTGCAGGCTTCCTGTCTTGGAATCAAATCCAATAGAACTGACACATGGCAACAACCTCATACACACTGTCAACTCTCTGCTTTTCATTATGGAAAGAGCCCCAGTCTGGAGTAGAGTTTCTGGGTGTGGTAAGCACAAGACCACATCCCAGCCCTGGTGGAGTTGGGTAAGGGAAAGTGGGGCAAGTCTAAAATGTCAGGTCTTTACATGGAAGCAACAGAGAGCAAGAGATGGGTCCAATGGGAAGAGCATGTGATGAGAGTCGAGAAGGTTGAGCCACAGGCATCCAATGCCTGGAGACATCAGCAGCTGTAAGTGTGTAAAGTGAGCTGCATCTAAAGAGAGCTTCCATGAACTGGCCATTGGCAGTGCATGCCTTTAATCCCAGCACTCAGGAGGCAGAGTCAGGCAGATCTCTGTGAGTTTGAGGCCAGCATGGTCTAGAGATCCAGGACAGACACCAAAACTTACACAGAGAAACCCTGTCTCGAAAAACCAAAAAAAAAAAAAAAAAAAAAAATCTTTCGAGTTCACTATCTGTGCTTAGCTTCTGGGAAAGGAGTACCAGGTAAGATGCACAAACTGGGCACACATGAGTATGACCCCTCCCCCAAAGATAAAGCTGCTGTGCTTCAAATAGCCCTTTTAAGTTGTAGGATCCCAAACTGGATCCCATGTGCAAGAAATACTTATGTAAAAATTTGAAATGTATGCTCTATCACTCCTTCAAATGAAATATGTATTTGTTTATAGTCAAAATGCTTGGAAATTGATTTTATAGTTTTTTTCCAAGATCAAAGTTCATTATACAGATATAAAGCTGTCAGGGTCATCTCCACTACCCTGAGTTTTAAATAGAGGTAGACCCCGTAGTTCATGGTAGTTCTCTTAGTCTACAACTGTCATTAATTCAATTGTATGTACATCAGTTGAATGACGTCCCTGAGACATTCCAAAGGAAATGGAAGTTGTTCTCAGCTCTTTAAGAATTTGTAATGTAGGAGAGTAGAGTTATAGTATGAAAACCAATGGAAATTCGTAACCCTGTAATGATTTTAGCTATTGTTTATTTATTTATTTTTAGCATTTGAGAATGAAGGTTATGAGATCTCCCCAAATGGAGCCCCCTGGCTTATGTGAATAGTGAAGTGCTAAGTTTCCTGTTTATTGCCTTGCCAGGATGGGTCTTTGTCATTCTTTCCATTCCCAGCTGAATTTCATTCTTTACATGAAAGGCATGTGAGGATCACTTTGAAAGCATTGTCCAAAGTGAGTGTTTTGTCTATTAAAAGGAATTATTTCCCTTCCACCTTTTGTTCCTCGTATGCTTAAAGAATGCTTCCCTATTTACTAAGTCTTTTTGTTCTTTGTTTTAAAAAATTTATTCAGCCAGGCAGCAGTGGCGCACACCTTTAATCCCAGCACTTGGGAGACAGAGGCAGGAGGATCTCTGAGTTTGAGGCCATCTTGGTCTATAGAGCAAGTTCAAGGATAGCCAGAGCCACACAGAGAAATCCTGTCTTGAAAAAAAAAAACAAAAAAGTTATTTATTTTATGTGAATGGGTATTTTTGCCTGCATGTCTGTGTACCACACGCATGTAGTACCTGTGATGGCCAGAAGAGGGCACTGGAGCCTCTGAAATTGGAGTTATCAGACAGTTGTGAGCCACCATGTGGGTGCTGGCAAACGAAACTCAGGGCTTCTGGAAGGGCAGTTAGTGCTCTTAACCGCTGAGCCATCTATCCAGCACCTTTACTATGTCTTTTGTTGGTTACGTCTTTTTCTTCAGCTGATCTTTTGACTTTTGCCCTTACAAGTATGTAGATTTCTATGCATATCTTCTTAGCCATTTGCCCTAGGATTTACTTCGTATTCATTCCATTTAGAATTCAGTTCCTAGAGTAACTTTCTTTCTTAGTTGATGAGGATTCCCTCTACATTTCTTCTCTGTTCCATTCTGTTTTGTTACTCCCAAGCAAATGCTCATGGCATTCAGTACTGTTAGTTCATCTAGGCATGTGGAGTGCTCCTATGTTGAATTTGTCATGAGGATTTTTTGAAGGTTGTCTATGAATTATAGGGAATTTATTTACAACAAATTATTTTTCCATTGGTATGTATTTCCTTTGTTAGGAAATCCATTTCCCTTGTAAAGAAATCCTGAATTCTTATCATTTATGAGTGTTTTTACTTTTTTAAGTCTATATCCTACTCCTAGCCCTAAGATCAGTTGTTCTGGTTTACTGATTTAACAGGCAGTAATAATTGAGACAGAAGGTAAATATTTGGATATAATATATACTTAACATCTTCATGACATTTGGCATCTTTCCTGAAAAGTTTTCATTTGAGATTTTGTTCCTTTAAAGAGTTTTAGCTAACCTGATGAGATGATGAGATTTCCAAATGGTGGGACTTGACCAGTGGTACAGTGTAGCAATCTAAATACCTGTAAGGATGAGCATAGTAACGCCTAAACAAGCTGCTATTACCATAGCTTAGAGTCATTCTGGAACTTCTACAGGTACATCAAACAACATTTTTTTTTTTTTTACCTTGTAAGGTATTAGTAACATAGCAACAAATCAACCCTGCCATTTTTACCCCTCCCATAGCTAGTGCTGGTGGAAATGGATACAATATCAACAGCCAACCACCCTGTGGAAAAATCTCAGCCGCTCTGCAAAACCAGAAGTGATCTCCAAGGCAAATTTAGAAAAATACAGGGCTTTGTATATAACAATTAATTTCATGAACTTATTTAAGTACAGAGAGTTTAAGCACACATGACATAGACATTGCTTTACCAAGAACGTAAATTAAACCTTGTTAAATGATCAGGGACTTGGTATATGGAAAGATTTACTATATAGAGTTCTTTTTCCCTCATATCTATGTGTGTGTCCCAAAAGCCTTGTTTAAATTTAGATTAGCTACTCTTCCCCAAGGGGAGTCTTTCCCTCCTTGGTCCAGTAGACTACATCAGTTTCCACTCCTAGAATAGCATAATATTTTGTAATTTCACGTGGAAAGAACATAGCTACAACTAGCCCTGGTTTCTTTCCCTTTTTTTCTGACTATAGTCATAAAGCCTTTAAGCTGAGACCTTATTTAAAATTGGTTTAAGGCTTGTATATGAGATTGACGTTTATAGGAGATAAATCTGAACTCTCGATGTCTCCAGACCCCTTTCCTTCTATACTATAAATTGTGGTGCTGGATTAGGTTTGCTGGTATGTAGTATTGCTCTCTCCTTTAGTACATTTGTCAGCTGTTCCCTTGGGTAAATGAAAGTAAAGAGCCTGGAGTCAATACCTTGGATTCAACACTGATGGCGTGAGAGACACAGAGAAATGAGTTTCATTCTTAAATTAAGAAAACGTAGACACATGCATTAAGGCTACAATCAACTATAATTACTGTGAAGTAACTGGTGTACTACAAAGTCACCTTTCTGCTAACTTAGGACTAACTAGTCTCCCTCCCTTTATTAAGTTTAAAAAGATGCCTAAAATATCTGATAGTGCTTTATAATGTCACTAAGATATATTGAACCTTATTTTCCCTAGGATCTTATTGGACTTGGGCAGAAGTTACGATCTGTACATACATTTTATCATCCTAATAATGTTGCTATATTTCACTTCTTTGCTTCACTTCACGACTAGGGATTTATCTCTCTTAATCCATTTAGATGATGAGGTCCTTGTGGGCAGGGACAATGTTGTACCTCCAACATGTGGTACAGTGCCTGGCACATAAACAGTGTGTTAGATTGGGTCATTGGAAAAGTAGATGCCAATGAAGTGGCCAAGCACCTAGGGTAGTGTAGAATTGGATGCTCAATAGGTTTATTAAGATAAACACTTGTGAAGGAAAGGAGGGAGGATGGCGAAGGAGGATGAAGAGTCATCAGAGCAGAGTCTGAGCCCTGTGGAGGAGGGGTAAAAGGAAAGGTTGTATAGGAAAAATCAGAGCCTGTAGTGCAACATTAAGAGAGTTTTCAAAATCAATGGGGAGTCTTTAACCCAAGGTCCCCTGTGAGCCAAGTTCCATGATGTGCAGTATCTTATGTCTTTGCCATGTGCAGCCGCTAGTTGGGGGCCACCCTTAAGGATTGTGGCCTCTGCACACATGGTGGTGAATCAGAAAGCAGCAGCTAGGCTATTAGTCAAGTACTCTCCACAGGAGGCATGCTCAGATGAGCATTGCATGGCCACGTGGAAGGTGTTCACCAAATGCTTACGGAAGAGAGACTTTGAGGAATTGAGGAATTGCACAGTAGAACACGTGATGAAGCCTGGGTGAGATTATGGGTTTAGTCCCCAGTAACCTCCTTCCCACAAAAAGGCAAAACCAGAAACTAATGCAGGATTTGCACAGATGAAGAGGAGTGGACTCAATGCTCATTAAGCCTTGATATTTGCCAATGTTGGGGAGGACTTTGTAGTCATGAGGTTCTCCCTCCCTCCCTCCCTCCCTCCCTCCCTCCCTCCCTCCCTTTTTTCCTTTATCACACTTCAATAGTTGCCTTCTGGAAAAAAAGCTTCATGAATATTGGTTATAAATGAGAATGGTCCTTGCTACCACAATATTCTGTATCTTGCTTGCTTTGCTTTGTAAAAATTAGAAAAATCCATGGCTTCATTGAGGTATTAACTGCTATGTAGTAAGCACCACGTTCTTTGTGGTGTTGTTGTTGTTGTTTTGTTTTTTGTTTTTCGAGACAGGGTTTCTCTGTGTAGCTTTGTGCCTTTCCTGGATCTTGCTCTGTAGACCAGGCTGGCCTCGAACTCACAGAGATCCGCCTTGCTCTGCCTCCCGAGTGCTGGGATTAAAGGCGTGTGCCACCACCGCCCCGCTTCTTTTCTTTTTTATTTTTCTTGTTGTTTGTTTGTTTTTGTTCTTTCAAGACAGGGTTTCTCCGTGTAACAGCTCTGGCTGTCCTGGAACTCACTCTGTAGACCAAGCTAGCCTAGAACTCACAGAAATCCACCTGCCTCTGCCTCCCGAGTGCTGGGATTAAAGGTATGCACCACCACTGCCCAGCAAGCACCACATTCTTAAAGAGTACATACTAACAAGTTTGGTTGTGGTGTACATGTCAAAATAATGAAGATGTCCATCACTCTGAGAAATGCCCTCACTGATCTTTGTGATCCGGTTTCTCCCCTCTTCCTGCCTTCCGTCCTTACACATCACTAAACTGCTCTGCCTATAGATTAGTTTCCATTTTGTAGTGCCTTATAAATAGAATCATAGAGTTTGTACTTTTTAGATCTGATTTTTTTTACTTAGCATATTGTTTCTGGGTTTGACCATGTGTTAACAAGTGCCAGTACTTCATGCCTGTTCATGGCTAACTAATTTCATTGTGTAGGTATGCCATGGTTTGTTTTCCTTTCATATTTGTTTTTTTGTTTTTGTTTTTTGGTTTTTCAAGACATGGTTTCTCTGTGTAGTTTTGGTGCCTGCCTGGATCTCGCTCTCTAGCCCAGGCTGGCCTCAAACTCATAGAGATCCTCCTAGCTCTGCCTCCCGAGTGCTGGGATTAAAGGTGTGCACCACCACCGATTGGCTCATTTGTAGTTTTTTATATAGCACTTATCTTCATCCAACATGATGTTGTTTCTATTTTCATTTGGCTATTGTCCTCAAGACCATAAACACCATGAGGGCAGGCCCATCGTTTTGTGTTCTCTACACGCATTGTGATTGGCATTTAGTAGCAACCAAATAAATATTTATTTGTTGACTCTTGGTAGACTTTAAGTTAAAACTACAACAAAGCTTTGATATGGTATTGATGTTTTGATTATGTTTTTTCTGAACAGCAATATTAGGCTGGCCAGACACGTATTTCATTTGGAATTGTAACTGGGCTTAAAAAATTTTCTTTGGTTGTGTTTATATTCATAAATAACAATCAGGAAAAATAAATTAGAAGAATGAAGATTGATATTTAAAAAAATTAAATGTGGTGTTCAGTGGTGTGTATTTGGTGCTGCTATAAATTATTTTGTGTAGAATTTATGAGTCAGACCCAGCAATTAACTGAGTTATTCAAAAGGAATTAGCTATTAGGGCAATTGGATGAACTGAGATAAACAATATACTCAAGTCCTACTGTATTTAAAGAAAAATGTGTAAATGTGTTGTTTTGTCCTGTTTATTTTATGCACACACATGCATGTGTGGGTATGTGTGTGTGTGTTTGAGAGTGTGTGTGTGTGTGTGTGTGTGTGTGTGTGTGAGAGAGAGAGAGAGAGAGAGAGAGAAAGAGAGAGAGAGAGAGAGAGAGAGAGATACTTTTCTGCTTACTGAAACATGAATACCTTGTTTGTTTCAGGATCAGACTTGCAAGTATGTCTCCCCAAGGGCCCAACATGCTGCTCAAGAAAGATGGAAGAAAAATACCAGCTTACAGCACGGCTGAACATGGAACAGCTACTCCAGTCTGCAAGTATGGAGCTCAAGTTCTTAATTATTCAGAATGCTGCGGTTTTCCAAGGTGAGTTTGGGGGATCATTTTCAGTGTACTGCTCAATGGCATCATTATTTGGGCACTGGGCTTTCAAATGCTAAATATAATTTTTAAATTACCATTCCAGTATGTATGCTTGATATAAAAACCTCCCAGTAAGAGATCCTGGATAAGGAAACACACAGTTTTTAAACAAACTTCATTTTAATCTTTGAAAAAAGTGGATAATATTAAAAATCATTGCCCAAGGACATTCTGTTTCCCTGCATGTAAAAGGCATAAATCACTGCTGAAAAAGTCAGTGATAATTTTCTCTGTTGGTCCATAAGACTTGTTTTCAACTGTCATGACCACCACCACCACTAGCACCCTCCTCATAAATTCCAAGGCCAGATTCTTCAGGGGTGAGTCAGATCTCTGAGGAACATCCACAAACTCCTTCTGACCACTAAGACCATCTCCATTTAAGAGGGAGACTCTGGCTTGTTGGGCAGCCATTTTCTAATTTGTGTGAGTGAGTGGTTACCTCTCCTGTCTTTGTGAATGTCAGTTCTTACTGTGGGCCTCTGTGGACTGTGAAGGACAGGCAGCAAACAATAGTACTATACAGGAAAACTCCAGCAGCACAGGGTAGACTCTCCTTCAGACTGAAGAGCAGCTGTAGATGACAGCGGTGCTAGTGCTAACAAGAAGCCTCTACATGGTACTGTGTGGCTTCAACTAATTGACATGTGTTATTTCGTTTTAATCCTCACAGTATGCCTATGAGTTACCTCCATTTTATAGATGAAGACCCAAGGCCAGAATGGTCAGTTAATTTGCCAAGGCCATGTAACTAAAATAAATGGTGAAGGCAAGATATGGATGCAGATTGCCTGCTATTTAAATTCCATGATTTTATCCCCTGACTTAGGTTACCTCTTGTGACTAGGAAAATTACTTGTGGATGTGGAGACTTTTTTCTATCCCTTCTTTAATGAGTGTGTGTGGAGAGTGCTGCGTGTGGGTAGACACTTGGTAGTGTGGGTGTATACACATGGATATGCATGTGTGGAGGCCAGAGGTCAATGCTGTGCATCTTCTTCTATTACTCTCCACTTTTAGTTTTTGAAGGAGGGTCTCTCACATAATGGTAACTTATCAATTTTGCTAGGCTAGCCAGCCAATGAGCTCCTTGGCTATTCTCCATCTCCAGTGATGGAGTTTCAGGCCCACACTGCTACAGCTGACTTTTTATGTGGGTGCTGAGTATCCAGACTCCTTATTTTACCATCTGAGCTATCTCCCATCTTAATTAAGCATACTGAATCAGCTACCACCTTCCTGTAAAGGTAGCCATTGGGTCAGATCTAATACTTCTGACTACTTGGCATTCTAAAGCTTCAGACTGATGGCACCTTTACAAAAATTAACCTCTTTGAATTATAAGGTGGTGCAGTTGTACCTTAGTTTAGGTATTAAAATGAAATCATCAGTATTAGCTAAAATGTTATTCAAATTAGCTAATAAAGCATACACTCACAACAGTTTCTTGTGTCTAAGCCTCAGGGGATATTGATGTTAGGTTCTTTATATGAAGTACAATATGAAAGCATAAAATCTTTGTTAACCTATTTATGCAGTGAGACTCTTGTGAAGCATTTGTTGAGACTAACAATTTAGTGATAGAATGAATAATTCAGGCCAGTTTAAAAAATACATGCAATGTTCATGTACCTCTTAGATTGGTTTTGGAGTTGCTGTACTGGCTGGTAGTGGGGTGATAATGTGATGTAACAAGAGGATTGGGGTGAAGTGGACAGGTGAAGCTTAGTCTTTAAGGTCTGAAGGCACTTGGGTAGAATGGAATATCAGTGACTTACTGAATTCCTAGAATAACCAAGGCCCCATATGTCACCTTTCAAGCATTGCCTGCTGAGATAGGATGGCAGAATGATAACACTGGAATCCTAGTCTGCAGAGCAACATTTACTGCTTTCCATCTGAGAGTCTTTGTTGTTGGAGTCCGTGGACCCGTCCAGCCTTGCACTTTGCATATTGTGTTTTATGGGGCTGGAACAGCAAGAGACTAAGGACAAAAAGAAGTTCTGACAGTGTTTTGATTGGACTAGAGTAGATGGCTGCTATAGTATGGAAGCTGAATATTAGTCAAATGAGCAGGGAGCAGGAAGTGGAGGCAACACCTTCTACTGATGTCCTCTCTGTCTCTCTCACATGTACACACAACTACATAGAAGTACCTGCGTGTGCACACACATTTATTTCTAGAATTGCAGGGACAGGCAGAAGGAGAACTGTAGCAAGAGAGCATGGAGACAGTTAACTGATGCCAACTCCATTGTGCTTTCAACCTTGTCATCCTCTCTGCTCCTTCTTTATCTCTTTTCATTCTCATTTTATTTTTGTTTTTAGCATGCCTCACTTAAAAAATGCCCACAAGAGATAATCAGCTGCAATCATTGAGCTCAAGGCATTTATGTTATGCTTGGAGAAGCACTGACCACAAATCCTTTCCGTAACAAACATTTTGAAGAGAGAAGGCTTCAAACAAGGGATCAGTAGAAGACAATTGCTATGAAAGCTGGACATCTATTTCCTTTTTCGTATAACTACTTATTATTTCCATGAATTGGAATTGAAGGGCACAATTGTTTTTGCTCTAAACTCAACATCCTTCCCCCAAGATCCCAGTAGACCAAATTATTGAGAAAATTGCCTTACTACTTTGTTTTGTGAGCTATTTTCTTCACCACGTGAAGTTGGAGAGAGCTTGTCTTAATCTTGGCCGAGTTTTACAATCTCTTTAGGGCTCCTTCAGTAGCCCTCATTGGGGCTATGTCAGCAGTGAGAGCCCTCTGCAAATATGTGCACAGTTCCATGAGCAGGCCTTACTGCCTCAACTTGGATTTTATGTCTTCTGAGTGCAGGAAGCCTTTGCCCTCATAAATGAGCCTGGGGCCCTTTGCTACAGTGAGTGGAGTGCTCTAATGCTAATGCTGTTTTGATAATGATTGAAGCATTAAAAAAAGTTGTTCTTGATCCTCAATCTTTGCATTGCCTCGTTTCCTAAATTTAATTTACTTAGATGTACTTAGGAAAATGGGGCAGCACAATCGTTCTTTGTTTCTGCTTAGTTAATTCTTTTGGAGAAGCTCCACTGAAAGTACATTTTCCCTTTTCTTTTTCTCTTTCCTCTCCCTACTTTATAATAATGAGGATAAAAATAATAGTGAAGATGATGCTTACTTTTACATAATTACCCCATTTAATATTCCTAGCAACCCTATGTATGGGGCCTGTCCTGTAATCACTACTAGTTTATAGATAAAGAAACTCTATGGTACCATAGTGTCTCCCAAGCTGTCTGTCCCATGACATGGTTCTCCTTGTTTTTAGTTCTCTTGAGGCAAAACAAAATTAAGAAGTGGTGGGATTTATAGTCCTCATGAAGGAAAAAGAGATTGAAGCCTGAAATTTTACCCCTAACACCTCCTCATCTTCACGTTTAGAGTTCCATTTCATTGGTGGAACTTCACTGTGATGTCCAGCTTCACCCTATCAGGAAACATTTGTGCATACGTTCAGGCTTTTTCTCAGCATTGAATAACTCTGGTCTTTCCCAAGGTGCTGCTGACAGAGAGAACAGGCTCTTCAGAATGCAGCGGTATTTTGCTTTTCCTGGAAGTTGGCTCCCTCACAACTTGAACTCTTGATCAGAGAGAAAAACTGTAGTTAAGCTGCAAACATCCCTGCCTAAAGTGCCTTGGAGCTTCTCCTTATGCAGCTAGCTCACTTGAGAGCTCCCAGGGTCCTTGCTTGGAGGGGACTATTCTAATTAATGCTCAGTCTTTGCTAGCTTGATTGCCTGACTTTCTAGGTAGAAGTAGAGAAGCCACTGGATGGGCATGTGGAAGAGTGCTATGGGGAAGTGCATATGCACAGTATGAAGAAGCAACAGGTAATGGGAAGAGTGGAGGGTGTAGAAGCGCACTCAATAACTCACTAAATGGCAGTTAGGAGCATTTATAGAGGGATGTGTACCTACTTGCTTCAGTAGCCCCAATCATATAGTTAGTGTTCATATTGATGATTGGGAAGCAATATGGAAAGATTAGATATGTTCATTCTCCTTTTTTTCCTTTTTCCCTTCCTTCCTTCCTTCCTTCCTTCCTTCCTTCCTTCCTTCCTTCCTTCTTTCCTTCCTTCCTTTTTGAGGCAGTTTCACTGTGTAGCTCTGGCTGTCCTGGAACTCACTCTGTAGACCAGGCTGGCCTTGAACTCAGAGATCCTCCTGCCTCTGCCTCCCGAGTGCTAGGATTAAAGCCATGTACCACCACCACCCAGCTCTCATTCTCCTTTTCTTAATATTTACATCTTAAAAGATTTAAATTAATATTTTTACTTAAGAGTACTGGAAGAATACTGAATTCAAGCCAGTGTGGTGGCTCAGCTACTGTGGGTGCTTGTCACCAAGCCTTATGTCCTGAGTTCGATCCATGGAACACACTTGGTAGAAGGCAAGAGCCAATTCCTGAAAGTTGTTCTCTGACCTACACACATATATGTGCATACACATAAATGTCCATCTAGGTTGTGGGATCCACCTGCCTCCATCCATACTAGTGCTGAGGTTACAAACACACTCTGCCTCTCCAGGCTTTTATGAGGTGCTGGAGATCTGAACTCAGATCCTCATGTAAGCACTGCACTAGGGAGCCATCTCCCCATCCCTAGGCCACACTTCAATTGCATTCTTTGTTATGCCAGAGGAAGCAAAGGAAGGTGTAAGTCTCAAAGCTAATAGTTAATTGTCGCCAGGGTTGGAAGGTTTTCTTTCTTCTGTTTACCATGGAGCAACTAACTAGCAAGAAAAAGATGCCCCTGAATGGGAGGAGGCAGGGTTGCTTTGCTGTTTCTGTTGCTTTCTGCCAGGCTTTCCATTTCCATCTGCTGTTGGCACTTCCTGCACTGTTCCTGTCAGAGTCTGTCCCTCCTCCTCCTCCTAAATAAAACTGACCTTCCTCAGAACACTTTCCCATCAACTCTGAGCAAATTCTCCAGTCATTTCTGCAGGAGATAACTGTTTGGGGGATGTTAGTTAAACCGATATTTGATTTATTTATTTTCTACTTCACAGTTAGTATGTGACTAAATAATTGTGTGGATGTTGATAAACATGTTTTTGTTATTCAGTCATTTGTTAATTTAGCTTTTGGTAATGTGGGGATTTTAAGTGAGGACGGAGCAATTGTTCTTCATTCCTCCTCCTCCTCCCCACCGATTTGCCCTGCTTAGGCTGAGCCCCACTGAGTCTGCAGCTCTTAGCTGTGGGCCACCCTGTCATAGCCCTTTCTTTGTTGAAAACAGTGTGCCTGAGAGAATAATTACATTGATGTCTACTCGGAACTTAATTCATTTGTTGGCGCTAAATAGAATAACATTCGATTGAATAGAAGAATTTTAGGAACACAAACCATGACCATGAGTGAGGTTATATATCCTCAAAAATGTCAATTATTAATCAGCCCACTCATCTGTGCAGCAAAGCTCTGCTAATCCCATTATAAAAGGGAAATTTCTCGTCGGAGCACTGACGGTGCTGCCTTTAATTACAGGATTTTTACAGCACTGGCTCAAAGAGGTATTTTGGCTACAAAGTTTTTTTTTTTTTAATGCAGTTCTTTTAATTATTAGGCCTATTGGACAAACAACTGGAAACTGAGGGTTTGAAGTCGCTTAGTTTTTTTGGTCTAAGAACTTTTGGATTCCATTTGGTTTTTAAATTGCTGTGGCTTTAGCTGAGCCGAAGCTGGGGAGTTGCAAACCTTTCCTATGGTCTCGTATTGATTGAGGAAAATCAGTCATTAGGCTAAAAACTGTTTAATAAAAAGAGCTTAGAACAATGATTCATTTGCATGCAGAGACTATTCTAAGGCCACCTTGAGATGAGGGGATTATGCAGATGAACTTTTACCCCTGTTCAGGGCCCTGTCACCCATGCCCACCTTTATCACTAGCATGTCCCACAAAGCAAATCAAGGACACTTTTCCTGCCCTCTAGAAGCTTCCAGGAAGGTTCTTACTTTGCCTCGACTGATTGCTCCCTACCCTTCCCCCCATTGGGCTTTGCTTACTTTCTTAAAACATATGTTCTACTCCTCCTTTTTCTGTCTCACTGCGTTGCAGTACCTGATACGGGAGTAATGAAGCATATGTTTGAGAGATTTCAATTCTCCTGACAGTTGAATGGAGGTAGACACAATTTTCTTCTAAGCTGGAAGCGGTAACGTCAAAATTAAAAACACTTTTCCTGTGGACTGTGAGGTGCATCCAGGGCTCAGGTACTCTGCCTTGCCCCCTCAGCCCACCTGATCTCCTGCCATCTCTTGCCATAGCCATGCATTCCTCACCCAGGTTCAGTTGTCTCATCCTCCTCTGGCAGCCTTGTGTTTCAGTTCCAGGCTCTGTGAGTTCACAGGTGGAGTTGCAGCAGAGCCCCGCTGAGTCCTCTCCTCTTCATCTCCTCTGCTCCCTGCTTCTGCAGCCTTGGGGCCAGGGCAGCTGGGCCCAGCTTATTCTAGGTGCGGATAAACAAGCTGGTGTGGGGAAAAGCAGTAGAGAGTTTGAGGGTCCCGGAACTTCCTGTGTAAATATGCACTGCGGGAGTCTGTGAGAGAAGGAAAACTTCCCTGCTCCAAGGGCATTCATTTGTATTTACCTTATTGAAACCTTAGATCAAGCCCTTGACATTGCTAGCTTGTTAGTTTCATTCATAAGAAAGTGGAGGCTTAGAGGAATCACGAGTCCAGTACATGGTGAAGAGGAATTGGACCCAGGAAGGACAGTTCCAGAGACCACACCCCTAAGTACTGTTTTAGCTAGCCTCCCTGTATTTTGCTTCCTGGTTATGGGCAGTCACTTTGAGTCTAATTTTCTTTCTTTCAAGGGAGATTTATTCCATTTTGTTAGAAAACTAGTAGTACCCAGCATGTCCAAAGGCAAGTATCAAGAGGGAGTCAGAAATTAAAATGACTACATACTTTCCTTCAGATAGTTCAAAACTCCCAAAGCAAGACATCTGTACATGGCTAATGTGGCTCTACAGCAGTCTTAGAGAAATGCTGCATGAAATACATTTACAATTTTTATAACAAATTGAGCAGATCCACATTTGATGAGGCTCAAAGTTTCTACAATTTTAGGGACTCTTGTCTTAAGAAAAGTATATTAAGGCAGTGACATACACCTTTAATCCCAGCACTTGGGAGGCAGAGGCAGGTGGATCTCTGTGAGTTTGAGGCCAGCCTGGTTTACAGAGCAAGTTCCAGGACAGCTAGGACTACACAGAAAAACCCTCAGAAAAACAAAACTTGTAGCTCTTCTGAAAGTAAGTGTTCTAAGGTGGGTTCTTTTTATGTGCATTGGTGTTTTGCCTGCAGGTCAGATCTTTGAGTTACAGACAGTTGTTAGCTGCCATGTGGGTGCTGGGATTTGAACCCGGGTCCTTTGGTAGAACAGTCAGTTCCCTTAACCACTGAGCCATCTTTACAGCCCCTGAGGTGGGTTCTTATAACTCATTAGCTTCATAGGAAATCTGCCTCCATAGTGATTAGAAAAAAAAAGGATTTCAACTAGTGCCTGGATATTCTTGATTGGGGTGGGGGGAGGGGAAGATTGTCAGTGTGAATTTTCTTCACAGATGTGGCTTTTAATTCAAGACAAGGCAAGTGAGGGAGTTAGGTAAATCAATAGCATCTTTTTCTCAATTAAATCTAAATTGTCAACCATCTCTTAGATACTGTGCTTCCTGGCCTTGCTGACTCACTTGTCATCTGTCACTGGTCTTTCTCTCTTGGGAGTGGGGATATGGCTAGTGTGCCAAGGATGTGCTCTTGCTTTAGGTAGTCGAAGTCCAGCTCTGCTATGTGCCCGAGGGAGGGTCTTTGCCCTATGAGCCATTAAAGAAAAAGGGCTGTGAGGTGAAAGCTGTTAGGAGCTCAGCCCTGTGCTAGCCGCTGCTACAGATCCTAGTGATTGCCAACTCACTTATTTTAGCTGGGTTTCAGTGAGCCTGATGATAGCTGTTGTTTTTATACTCTATCTTGTACGTTGACATTTATAAACACAATTCTATGTGGAACACCCTACTTTCACTACATTGAATGGCATATATCTGGCAATACACATTTTTAATGCTTTTAAAGCGTTGATAGAATTATAATGAACAGAGAATTGTAGGTTGGTATTTTAGAGTATTTTATGTTCATTTAAAGATGGCTTCTTGTAAAATTGTGTGTGTCTCTCTCTCTCTCTCTCTCTCTCTCTCTCTCTCTCTCTCTCTCTCTTTCTGTCTCCCCGCCGTGTGTGTGTGTGTGTGTGTGTGTGTGTGTGTGTGTGTGTGTGTGTTCACGTATTTAAGACTGTACAGTTACAAATTTCAGATGGTCCCCTAGTGGTCTGAACGAGTATCACATAGCCTCTGGATCTAACCAGGAGGGAATAAATACTCTGACTTCTATTAGGTTGCATTAGGAGAAGAAAAATAGTATGATTATCATATTCCTCTTTAGTGGAAGCTCTGGTCCTAAGTAAGTGGAGTATAATCATTGGATGAGACCAAGGTCCACTCAAACCATTTCCCCTTCTAGGAATTTGTAGATTTCCTTCATAGTACAGTACTTTTCAAGTTCAAGGTGTATGTATGGTTATTGGATGAATTCACATTTTTTTTTTAAGTAGAAAATGAGTACTCTGTAAGGAGGGCATGCATCTCCTCTCTGAAACACTGTACCTTTATATGAGGTACGGATTGTGTGAATGAATCTAAACACATGGACACGTGCAAAATTACACAGTATTAACAGAAACAGATTTCTGATGCTTCCTTTTCCCTGGAAACAAATACTACTATAGCCAAACAGAAAAGTTAGAAACTGTTGTCAAGAATATTTACTTTTGGGTTTTCAAGACACTCACACCTAACATCCTGAAAGTCTAAATAGTGCGTTGATGTTTCCTAAAAACAAGGAACATCTTAGGCTCCTCTGAGCTCCTGTCTCTACTTCTGACCTCCTCACTCCCAGGCTTGCTTGTTAGATTTTCTTGTAGTGTGACCTACTCTCACTTTACAGATCACTGTGAACAAACTCCATGCCACAGGTTTGTGCCTTAAGACTGAAAATCTATGAGAATGGTGACATGTGCCAGCTTACCCAAATATGTTCTTTTGTACCAGCTTAACCAAATATGTTCTTTTGTGCCAGCTTACCCAAATATGTTCTTTTGTGTCCCACCACATAAGGGAAAAGAAACTAACCTTTCTTAAATGTCTTCTTGTGTATCAAGTAGACATATTTGTGTTTAGCTGAACCTTCTCAGCATCCCTTCCCAAAGGCATGATTAGCCCTATGAAGAAAAGAAACCCAAGAGAGTGTGGTCACTTAGGCAAGGTAACTTCATGCTGAATTTTTTATTTCCGGTTATTTTTCTACATTACAATGTTCTCTCTCAACAAGGTGAGACCATGCACATGACCTTCCCCTTGCTTAGATTGAATTTGAGGTTTCATAGTAGGGTAGAAAGCAAGATGGCAGAATGTGCAGGCTTTACAGTTAAAGTACTCATAAATTCATACATTCCTAGGCTGCTTGCTCGTTACACAACTGAATTTCATAAAACAAGTGTAATGATTGTAGCCCCATAGAACTGTGAAAATGAAGCACAAGTGATGTCAAGGGCAGCTACTTTTTGCTTGCTATGTCCTTCCTTCATCAATGGAAACCTCTGATGAAGAAAAGCGGTCGCATTCTGTATCACAGCTGGTTACATAGTACTTCCTTGATCAGTCTAATAAAAGGGAGGCTTACTTAGGTCTAAGAATGGACCAAATATAGAGGAGCTCATGGTTGATTCAAGTATAAGAAAGGATTCATTAGATAAATGAATAGTGAACAAAATCGTACTGAGTCATTAATTCATTCAATAAATTATCTCTAAATGAAATGTCACTGTTCATACAGAAATCAACAATAATTTCAGTTGAAAGTATTTGTATCTACTTCTGAAGACAGATTTCCAGAAGCCAGTGGGTTATTTACTGTTGCTTATGACAGTGATGCCTTGAAAATATTAAACTTTATTCCAAGGTACTTGATTTTTAAAAAAGATTATTGCACTGTCCTCTATAAGGCTATTTCCATGCACAAATATCATGCATTTGGGCATATTTCCTGCAGACCATTCTACCCTCCACTTTTATGCCCCTCCTATTATCAGTCAGTTCCCTTTGCTCCCTTATACAGTTGGGCTTCTATTTTCATGGATGCGCGCGCGCACATACATGATTTTATATGTCTGTATAAAATCTATGGCCCACACATGAGAGAAAAAACAAGATACTTGTTTTTCTGAGACCAACTCAATTTGTTTAATATGATTTTTATCATCTTGGAATATTTATCTAGAAGATGCTGAGTCAACATATCACCAGACAGCCTTTTTAAAAAAATACTTTCTGCCAGGTGGTGGTGCATGTCTTTAATCCTAGCACTTGGGAGGCAGAGCCAGGCAGATCTCTGTGAGTTTGAGGCCAGCCTGGTCTACAAAGTAAGCTCCAGGACAGCCAGAGCTATACAGAGAAACCTTGTTTCGAAAAACCAAAAAGAAAACATTCTTTATATTATAAAAACAGGCACTATATGTTTTATTATATAAATAAAAACCCACAAAGAAACAAAAAACTGGAAAATAAAAGGACCCAGATTCTATTGGTTGGAGGTTAACTACTAGTAATGTTTTGATATCTTACATACCTTTAGTCTGTGTTACAGAGCAATATATATATCCATATATATATATATATATATATATATATATATATATATGCACATGTTTATTTAGATAGCATATTGATACAAAAATTACAGATATAACTACTGTTCTATTAATACAATAACTAACATAGATAGTATTAATATATAATATATATTTCCAAATGTATTATGTTGCTTTCTATGGAATATATTAATAGCATTTTTCATATCAATAATATATTTTATAATATGTAATGGAAACTGAGTTTGCATTCAGTTAACATGAATAAGATAAATAATGCCCATCTACCATCTAACTAAATTCAGGATAAATTCCTGGAACTAGAAATTTTAGAACAGAGACTATATAGTTTTTAAAGTTTATTACATCTATTATATAAAGTTGATTCATATTTTCACTTACAATAGCACTGTATAAGTGTCCATTTTCCCAACTATATGTCACTTGTCACTTTATAGTAACCTCAGTTAGGGTGAAAAAAAATAGTACCCTTTGGTCATTAGGGAAACTTGTGGGTCATTTTTCCTCTTACTGTGTACTTTTTATTGTTTAAACATTTAAAATTAAGTATTTATAGTTCTTATTACACGTCATTTTATTTTCCTATTGATTTTCAAAAGCTATTTATATATGCAGGATGTCAACCCACTTTACATATTATAAATTTGTTTCACTGATTTGATAATTCAATTTTTTATTCTTTGTGAATGTGTCATTCTTTCAGTTAAATGCAACAATGTCTTCCTTTGTTTTCCAATGTGTTCTTTTCTTAACAATATTAGCCTCACTCAGCATGAGTCAAATAAATACTCTTTTTTCTCCCAGCTATGGGTAAGTAATTTAACATATTTTAATATGAAGACTGTAGCATCTGATCTGCCAACCTGCCTGAGCTTTTGAAGATCAAAAGAGGTAATGTATATGAAAATGTTTTGAAAACTTGAATTTAGCCTGGTGCAGCAGCTATGGTACCTGCCTGAAATCCCAGCACTTGGCAAACTAAGGAAAGAGGATCACAATTTGGAGGTCAGCTTGGGTTACATAGTAAGTTGCAGGAAAGTCTGAGCTATATAAGAACCTATCTCAATTAAAAAAACATTGAAAATAGTACTGTAGTTATTTGATTGTTTCCTGATGCTGGTTGTCAGTCTGAATGAGGCCATACCCACTCTACTGACAACAGCATTTACCTGTCTTTCTCTGGATCTCAAATCTTTCTGGCCATTATAATAGGAAGTACTTTTGGTATGTAAATAAATACACTGCAGCCTGTGTCCTGAGAGTTGGATTGGTGCTTGGTGGCTAGTAAAATATCCCTTGCTAAAATATCTCTTGGTCTAGTGTAGATTCTAAGCACCCCTCCTACATCCCTAACAACTATGGTAGACCCTGAAGCCACTCTTTGATGACTCTATGTGTTTACTCCTACATGTCTCTGCCCCTCAAAGGCAGCTTAGGAGACCCAGTGGGTAAGGCCAAAGTGCCTGTTCTTGTTTAACAGCACTAGGTGAGGAAAAAATCACAAAGCCTTCTGTCTAGCCTCCTAGTCTTTGGGAACTGGGAAAACAGTACACTTTCTAGCAACTAACATTGGAAAAAGATAGACGGCCTATCAGATAAATCAGTGACTTAACATCGTTTTGTGGTCCAAACTCTGTCTGGGAAGAGTTGTTTACTAGGGAAAACATTTTCTTTTTATTGTGAGATGACCATAGGTCTCCCTGTCTAAATGGCAGATCTAAAAAATATTAAGCAGGAAAATAATTAAGTATCTTGGGCACCAAACTAATTGTTAGTGGGGAAACCAAGTATATTCTTTCTTGCAATGTCTACCAGATGGTTAAGATGAAGAACTCAAATAATACATATAGCATTTCAAATGTAGCTGTGAGGGTTTGAGTTTTGATTTGAAGGGAAGATTGTGTGTGTGTGTGTGTGTGTGTGTGTGTGTGTGTGTGTGTGTGAGAGAGAGAGAGAGAGAGAGAGAGAGAGAGAGAGAGAGAGAGAGAAGAAATTAAACCTCTGAAGGTCATAGGCCTCTGGGATGAGATTAGACATTTGAACCTATCTGGTCTCTTAATTGAAGGAGAAAGAAAGTGAAATAAGCTTGCTAACAGTCTACCATATACTACATTCGAGTAATCTTCATAACAGTAATATTACTACTAGGTATTGGTTTTCCCATTCTATAGATGTGGAAACTGGGCCATGGCTACATTATCAGTAAGTGGCAGCATCAGGTATGGAACTTCAAAGTCATTGACCTTTTTGTTGACTTATTCCATTGGACTTACAAGATACAAGCAAGATTCCAAGTCGTTCAGATGATATTGTAGGCTTTTGAGAAATAGAAAATGCTGTTAGGAAATTGTACAGTAAGAGTGAAATAAACAAAATACCCCAAGAATAGCTCCAAACTTATTTGGCAGAAGGCTTCAAATTCCATTGACGTGAAACAGTTCTCTGTAGGGACCTACTAGGGTGAATTAATTGTACCCTGAGTATTCTATGGCAGCATGGCAGCCTTTCCTATTGCCTCATAAAGCATCGTGCACACACCCTTCAGAGTTCATTTTAGTACTTTTCAGCCTGACATCTAAAGGGGCTGCTACCCTGACAAACACAATCTGGCCAGATGTTATTATTTTGCACTACATTTAATTTCTTCCTGCCAAAGATTTAGACTTCTTTTTCCCCCTGATAAAGATCAGGGGAAATTGTCTGGTATTTACAAAATCCCATCCAGGCGTATCTGTTACAATGTTCACTTAGCAAAGTTTATTAGATTATTAGGACTTTAAACCCTTGGGCTCTTTCGTTATTGAAATAAAAAGAAAGACAGAAAGAAAACCCAAACATCTTCAACAAATTTAAGTGGGATAATTAGACCCTGAACTTGTCTTACAGGCATTTTAGAATTATGAAAATGATTTAACTAGCATTTGCTTCCTGAGAAACTTACTGAGTTTGACAGGGATGAAAGGAGAGTGGTTATGCTGCTTTGGGCCTGGGCCTTAATGGGGAAAGTGATATGTGGAACTGGAAGGAATTTGCTAAAGTCCTATGGAGAAATGACTCCCATAAGTAGTTAGTTGTATCACACAGGGCCTCCATTTCATGACCTAGTTAAAACCTAGGTACTCCATTGACAGAGGAGTGCATGGCTCTGTCATTCCCTTTCTCATGAAGTCTACTTTGACTCAACACTTCACAAGCTTCTTTAAATGCTCCTTGTTTTGCCTGTATACATTAAACTAGACATAAAAGAAGGCAGTAATAGAAAGGTTCAATGCGTCTAGGGTATTATCAATTATGATTTATAGACATCGCAGCTTTCCTCCAGGGATTTCAATGTGCTTTGCATGCAATCACATTTGCAAGCACTGCCAATAGAAAGTTGGCAATGCTATTGCTGTTTTCTTCACTGGCTGAGTGTAGACGTGGGAGGGTTGAGATGGTGGCCTGACCTAGTTCATATTCAGAGCCAGTGACGGAATTGGAAATTGAGCTAGCTGATAGAATGTACATAGGAGAGAGAAACCAGGAGAAAATAGGTGCACTTGCCCTTGTTTGGGTAGGGATGGGGGAGTTGCTCATTCAATCCCCCAAGTTCTGGAACAGGAAACTTTGGAGAGAGGAGAGAGGGCTATTTTGAGAAGTGGGATGGCAGGGTTCATTCCCTGTGCCAAACTGAGTCGTTTCTTCATTGTTTGTTTCCTTGGTGCCTGACTAGGTTTGGGCACATTGTTAAAGTTCGGTACTCCTGAGACGATGTTTGAAATGCCTCACAATTAAGCTTGCCATATTTAGACCTCTATTTCTTATTTTTAAAGGTGATCAGAGTCTTTTATATGAAAACTAGAGGAGCGCAAACATATGTTTGTACATTAAATATATAGTTAATAAATGCTGAGGTAGCACAAGTCAACTCCAAACAGGAGGTAAATATTTTGTAAAAATTAATGATGTAGAGTGAACTCTCATTAACTTAGGCTTTGTTCATTTGAATACTGTGGTAATTTGACTTGGACTGAAGTTAACTTTCATCGCATTTATGAAGAAAGCATCTGCTAAACACATTAATAGTATATATAAGATTGCAGGAGGGCATGCTTAACTTGCTCGAAGGATTTGAGCAAACCCATTAATTGGGGCTGCTAATTGCAAAATCTTGCTTACCAAAGCAAACCTTATAGAATTTCAACTTGGAAACACTTTTATTAGCTGTATATTTTAGTTACTTTAGGTATGGAAAAATAAAAAGTAGATAATGGATTCTGGAATAAATTGACTTAGTCTCAAATCATGTTATCTATTTAATCTTGCCAATCCTCAATTCCATTATCTCTAAAATGGGGACAATAATACAACTATGTGGCCGTTGTGAGAAGTAAATGGGAGGATTCATTGAAAACTTAACTTAGAAGGGTGTCTAGTGTATAGTTAGTGCTCAGTGTTAGCTGTTGCTTATTCTTAGAAAATAATTGGAAATTACAGTCCACTGGTTAGGCTTTCTTTCATTGACCGACAGATTACTGAAGAGTTACAGAAAATATCCTACTGGCAATGTTTTTCTTTCCTCCTCCCTTCCTACAGCAGACAGAATTCAGGACTTTGTACACGCTATGCAAGTATGTACCACTGAGCTGTACCACACTAGTCTTAACATCCTATTTGTTGAATTGACTATTCTTTAATATGAATGGGATGCCACCTGTAGACAATAACTAAATTATTCTACCTGACACAAAAAGGATGATCATTGGTTCTAAAGACTTTTCAGTTTCTCAAGAGACAACTTCTAATTGAGCGGATTTTATAATCTTGAGTTGACTATGAGGTGATTGAAGTTACTATGGAACCTGAAAATACCCGAGGATATATATTTGGCAGTTATGTCATTGGTCTGTTAACCTGTCAATAAGGATATTACAAAAATATATGAATAACAGACTTAGCCGGGTGTTGGTGACGCACACCTTTAATCCCAGCACTCTGTAAGTTCGAGGCCAGCCTGGTCTCCAAAGCGGATTCCAGGAAAGGCACAAAGCTACACAGAGAAACCCTGCCTCGAAAAACCAAAACAAACAAATAAACAAACAAACAAAAACCCAACAAAACCAAAAACAAACAAAAAAACAAAAACAAAACCAGACTTTGTTTTAGAAGCTATGAAATCTGAGGAATATAAAACAAGTGGAAAACCACCCAGAAGTCTGGGCATGAGACTCTCTGTTGGAACTCCTGCCATTCTCAAGTCCCTGTGTTAGATGCCCAGCACTGAGAGGCAAAGTCCTAATATTCAGAGGTGACCATGCTTCTAGAGTTTTTGTTGTTGATATTGTTAAACCATTTTCTCTGTGCATAAAACATGAGAGAGAGACAGAGAGAGACAGAGACATTAGAATCCTGATGATAACTCAGAGTGTGCATGTTTCCTTCTGTTATTTTCAGGTATATTGAGATAACATTAACTTGTAGCCACGAAATGGACTTTAACTTGAAAATTGTGTATAATTTTATATCTGTGTGTCCTCTTCAGATCAATTTCTACTGAGGCCAATAGAAATGCAGCACAGAGAATATGGCCTCAATTATCTTTGTAGAGCCATTATAATTCAGAAAGGCTGTGTGTGGGGCTGTGTGTGTGTGTGTGTGTGTGTGTGTGTGTGTGTGTGTGTGTGCATGTTCATGCCCTTATATGTGCTGGGTGGAGATCTTTCACTGTTGTGTGGTCTAGTGACAAGAGCATTGGACTGGGACTAAGAAGATAGGGCTTATGCTCTGACTCCATTGTGATTCACTGGGTGACCTTGGGCAATTAATGTCATTTTTCTGTGCTTTAGTTTTCCCATATATAAAGTATAGTGTTAGAGTGGATAATTTCTACAGTACCTTATAGCTCAAAGAGTCTGCATTTTGAAAAATCAAAGATGCCTGTCTGGCTGGAAGAACCTGAGGCTCTGTTGATATCTTCCTAGCATGAGGAGAGGTGATGAATCTCAACAGTGTCTTTGTTGCCACATAGACCATAGGCTATAATTTTTAGCCTATCAGGTGTTTGACTTTTGAAAGTGCTAAATTCTCCATTAGGAGTAAATACAGGAGCTGCACGTTATTTATCGGTATTTATACTTCCCATTCATAACTGCCAGTGTCAAAGGCTTTGTCGACATCACTGTGTCAGTCAGGCTAGCTGTAATCAGTTTAGTGGCGGCTAAGCCACAAATATATCAACTAGCCAATCATAATGCAGGAGTCCTCTAAAGCTTGACTGAATTATTTATTTTGTTATGATGAAAATGTCTGGGCTTTATTGGGTTTTCTTTGAAGAACTTGATTCAGCTTGAAGTCTAGAAGATAAAAGATCAGTGATTGTCTTTCAGATTTTTTATTCCACCTTCCTTTAAGGCTTTTCATTTTTCACAGGCCAAGTTGTTAGCTCTTTTAAGTCAAGGTGAGAGAGCTGTGATATTTTTTATCTTAGATGTTTAAACATGTGGGGAAAACTTTTACCTTTGATTTCTTGTCCTGGTTTTGTCATGGGGAAACTGTGTTACCTTGAGCAAACAACCTCAGTTGTACAAACCTCATTTTCTTCATCTATAAAATGGAATGAATCCCATTCTTGCTGAAATGTCAAGTTTTGAGGCTCAAGTAAGATAATGCTAAGGTGTCTTCACCTTGGATAACAATGATGTTATTTAGTTGTGACAAATGTGAGGCTTTACTAACTGTCATTCAGCCCAGTCCTTAGGCCTTTTGTGGGTTTGGTAGATCTGACTTGGAATGCTGGACTTGCCTGAAAAATAGATGTCTTGAAAGGTTAAGTACAATTCAGTTTTGTAGATCAGCATGCACCTTTGCTTCCCTTGATTCTTCCATATATTGCCTCAGAAAAATTTGTCCTCCAAGGGCATAAAAAAGTGTAAAGGGATTCAGTGACATAATAAAGAAGTCATATTCCATCTTCTTCCTCCTCTTGCTCCTCCTCCTGCTCCTCCTCCTCGTCACCCACTGAATCCATTTACTGCTCTCTGTATGTGAGTGGGTGTAGCATGAGTAGCCTACCAGGGCCTGTAGCAGGTGGTTATGATCTGAATACATTGTATTCAGGTATGAAAATACTAAGGAACAAAGCAATCATAGTCAACTGAAAAATAAACAATTTTCAAATAAAACACAGATGCTGCAAATCATTAGGTAAAGGCTAAACATATATATAGCTCCAGAAACTCAGGAAAGGGAAGTAATTTATCTTGCTTCAAAGGTGCGGTGGCAGTTTTGGAGGTAGGATAGAGAAGGGGAGTAGTTTGCTGGCAGTGGGTGGTCAGGGAGAGAAGATAAGAAAAAGACGTTTTAAATATAGCTATTCTACACAGTTCTTTCTGTGCCACCCCATGTCGCTACTTCCAACCCCCACCACACACTTGTTATTCTTTGCCCAGACATCTTTAATATAGATGGTGAAATTGTAGTAGAAATGTGCCTTTGTACTCACAAGAAAGTTGGGTGGCCTTTCTAAGCATCACTTTTGTTTTCTTTTTTTTTTCCACTGAGCCATTCAGAGGCTCTGATTATCAGTATAACAGGAATGAAAAGAGATAAATACCTAGCACCACAGCAAAACACAAAGGAAGGCAGATTAGAAAATTGAGAAGTGTGGAAGGAGAGCGTTTGAGCACAGTAACATGGCTGCTGTGGGAAACGAGCATTTCAGCCCAGTAACATGGCTGCTACTAGGAAGGAAGCCCTTCAGGTTTACCTATTGAATCAGCTCATGTTTAAGCTGAGTCAAGCATGGCTAATTCCCTTGCATGTGCTAAAGCCATTTTGCATATACGGAGAATATATCAACTGAAACTGGTATTTATTGGAAATTGAAGAGCTGAGCATTTTCTGTCCCTGATGTGGCTAAAGCTGTGCCCCTTGGGGTCCTTTTTTCCACCTCCCCCCCATAGCTGTGAGTTAAGAGGAGCTCAGCATACAGACAAGCCTTGAAACTGCACCTCAATACATAGTAAATTCCAGGTCCCATGTGGTCATCTCCTGGCTCTGGAAATCAACACATGTGCCTGAAGAACTTGGGGAGTGTGGGGTCTTTTTCCTAATTTGTGAGTTAAGCTACATCTACTTGGTATTTGCCCCAGCCTTCTTGCCTCCAGCTCCATCCTTCCTTCATTTTTGTTAGTATTTAGCAAACTAGCAATAATGCAAATAGGCTAGGGTACAGTGAAAGGAATCTGAGGGTCTGTTCTGAGTTCCTCTCTATCTCTCTGCCCATTCGATCTGTCTTGCTCAGAGGAGGAACATGGTTAACTTTATGTAGAAGTCTGTGGAACTTTAGTTCCCAAAATCTTGGAGTATACATTTATACAATGGAACTACTATATGCCCAGTATATAGTAATTCCAAGAATATGAAACTATGTGTATGAAATTGTACATGAAAGCAAATGGCACTCTATGAGAACCCACATAAGATTTTAATTTTTGGAGACAGGGCCTTATATTATATAGCTCAACCTGGTCTAGAGCTCATGTAGCAGAGGATGACTTTGGACTTGTTGAATTTCCTTCCTCTATACTCCAAATGCTGAACTTAAAGGTGTGTACAAATGCTAGGTAAATACTCTACCAACTGATCTACATTCCTATCCTTATATTTTAAAATATAAGGAGATCTTCTGACTGGGAGGTTGGGCAAAACAATATTTCAAAGGTTCAGTTTTCTTTGTTTAAAAGGATAAATGGATTAGTTGGAGTCCATTAATGGGCAACAGTCCTTGAAGCCCCTGAAATTGTATGTAAAGTTTTGTGTATGTTATGTTTTTTTTTCCTGGAGGGGGTGAGGGCAGAGATAGAGACAGACAGAGAAACAGAGACAGAATGAATGTACGTAGTTGAAATCTGGCTCATAAAAGAATGTATGTCCCCCAAATGGTTAATGATCACCAGGCTAGCTGATCTCTAAAATTCCCCTCAAGTCTAATTTGATTCTATGAAAATCTTAGTCTAAAGAAATAGATTTAAATTTATGATTATTTAATGGACTCAAATAAGTAGTCTCAGTTATTTTAACAGCACTAAATGCAGGATACTCAGATTTAATAATATCCATTTGAGTACTGATTTCTGGCATGCTCTGCCACTACTCCTAGACTGCTACTTGGCTTGAGGGAACAACTGTTATTTTGGGTGCTTTCTCCCGTCTCCTTTTCTCAAATGTGGTTATTTTGTTCTCACCTGTGTGGCTTTTAGGAGTGAATGGTTTGGGGCCTACAGAATTAGCTTTGTACAAATATTTGTCAACTTAGTATAATAAATACCCCTTAAGGAAATCAAACCGCACCCTTGAAGCTCTAGCCTAGCACAGATTTAGAAATTCACTGTATGTGTTCCTTACAGAACGAGGATACTATACAAAATTTATTTCTCTTGGGAGGTGATACAGTTAAAATCTTAACATCCTTAGCAGCAAGCTCATTCATTCAGCAGTGCACACTGAGCTTTGTATTTTAATAATGAGAGGTGGAATAGAACCATTAGAATAAAAGTATGGGCTCTGTTTACAGTGAGTAGAATAAAGAGGGAACTGTCTTTCAAGTCTGTTTAAGATCCTATCCATTGCTGACATTAGGAACAGACTGTTGACACTGTGGGTGGGCTCATCTTGATCTTTGGAAGGGGAACATCTTCCAGCCATTCACTTAGAACAGTACAGTGTTTGGGAAAAGCATATCACTGAGTAGGAGGCAGAAGATAGCGTTTATATTCTATGAAGGAGCAACATTAAGACTTCTCTTGATACTGAGCCTCTTGCTAATTGTCATCTAGGGACCTCTTCCAGGGCTGCTGTAATCATTGTTAATAATATTCCAACAGTGGTGAGAATTTCTATTTATTGTCCACTAGATGTTCTCTAATCCTTGAGATAAGTGATAAGTTCTTCATTTTATGGGTAGAGAGAGTGGAAGTTCAGCTCACTTTTAAAGTGCCACTACTACCAACTCCTTCTGGCTTCTTTGTCTCCTATAGCCAGTGGTCATTACATCTTACTGATAGTCCTCCTTCCTCATAATTGCAGCTTCTGCCCTGCTTTCTGCCCTCAGATGTATCTGGACTTTAATTACTTCCCAGTTGACGTCCTTGCCTCTTGTTTTGAACCTTTCTTGTATTCACCATAAGTTCTAATATGTAGTTGACATACCACCTTCCTTAAGCACCCGCTGCACTGGGTAGCTTTCATTCTTTGCTGGTCCACAGTCCTTTGCACATCTCTGGTTTGCTTCATCCAGAGTAATAATAGACAGTATTTGATATGTGCCTACTATAGAGCAAGTGCTGTTTCTAAGCTAGTGCTGTACATGAACTCAGTAAGTTCTCTCAACAGCACTAGGAAGTAACTAGTATTTGCACTCTATTCTATATGTGCTCATAAAGTTGTTTACAATCACAAAGTGATTACATTTATTTGAAATTAAGTACTTCCCAACAACATACATGCTTTGATGAAACACACAGGTAGGAAAATTAAGAAGAAAATGAAGTGTAGTGACTTGCCTTAAAACATGTGTTGCTGATACATGGGCTTGGATGCTTGTTTGTTGTGAGGCCAGCCTGTAGTTCAGAGGATATTCATCAGAAACCCTGGCTTCTACCCTCTAGATTCCGGGAATATTAAAAGTGTCACTAGACAGTGTTAAATGTCCTGTGTGGGAGAGGGCAACTTCACCTTCCATTGAAAACCTCTGGCCTCAAATCTCATGTTTGAAAACTGGCCTTTTAACTCTGATTCTAGCTTTAGTCTAGTTCTTATTCTCATGAGGAAAACTGTGGCCTATGAGACAGATACTAATACAAGCTAACCTAACCTTTCCTTTTGAAGCTTACAAGTGGTTTACTGGGAGACTTTGTTGATTCAATCTATTTCTTTGATGTCTGATTTTTTTAGTTCTAAACCGTTTTGGATGTACACTTTATATGGGTGGATTTGCTAGAAAAGGATGTCTACCAAGGTTTACATGGCCTTTAGGCTCATGTGACTCAGTGCTTTCATTTAACTGAGTTTCTATTCGTTTCAAGTGTCAGATTGTCTGTATTGAATGTAGTCCCTTGACAATGTCAAGTATAATTAACTCTTGTTATCCATGGGTTCACACCCACATATTCTACCAACTGTGTCTCAAAAATATTTTTTGAAGTGGCATTTTTACTGAAACTGTGCCCAAGGAATCTCTAGTCTTTCTTTGATTTGAGGGGTGAGAACTGAGAGACCATTCAGTCCTTCAGATAATACATTGTCCTAAGTGGACAAAAAAAATGATGAATAAGAGATTTTCTTAAAAGTCCCTCCTGTTGGAGAGTCCTTAGTTAGAGCTGCTTTGTCTCCTTCACCATGGTCCTATACTGATTACCAGGGGGCTGGATGAAAGTGTGTATCTGGACACACACACACACACACACACACACACACACACACACACATGCATGCAAACTTGGGAGAGGTTGGAGAAAAAGTGATAGACACTCTGAATCTATCAATGGATTAACCAGTGATTAAATTAGAGTCCTCACACTCTAGTCATCTTGAAAGGTTCTCATAGATCTAAAGAGTAGTGTGCTTTACCAATTTCCTAGGTGTTTCTCAATTTATTTACTTGATAACTATCTCATACCATAAGCTCCAGTAATCACCCTTCTGGGCATATAGCTGAAGGAAATAAAACCACCACCTAATCAAGATACATGCATTGTACTATTATCATGGTACTATTCCAAGAAGCTGAGATGCAGAAACAATCTAAGTGCATTAGCCTTTTTCTTTACTATAACGAAATTGTTTAGGCCAGATACTTTATAAAGCAAATATCCTTATTTAACTTCCAGATTTGAAAGCCCAAATAACATGATCGCAGCCCTGAAGGGTCACTTTTCTACATCACAGCATATGGATAGCATCATGTCACAAACATACATGAGAAGAAAGTATCACATGGTGTGACAGGAAGCCACAGTGAGGCTGACATGGAGCCAGACTTGCTTTGTAACAACACTCTTGTAAGAACTACCTAGGGTTCTATGAAAAGTACCTTCTGAGGGTAATGTCCCGATCAGTTGGTATCAAGCTTCCAACATAAAAATCTTTGGAGGACTAGCTATATCCAGCTACTGTAGTGCCCAGTGATGGCTGAATGGCTAAAGAAATACAATTTAGCTTTTAAAAGGAATAGACCTTGCCTGAATTCTGTTGTCATACTATATGCTTATATTGGGAGATGCTTTTGATTAGATGCCTCAAAAATGCTCTCAGACAGTCAGTAACTAGTTAGTAAGTGCTTAGTGTATTCCAAGCACTGTTGGGTACATTTAGGCAAGCATATGGTAGTATTCAGCTGTATTCCTTAGAACTTAGGCTAGTCTCTCTCTGGATGTGATCTCTCTCTCTGTTATTTTTATGTCCAAATTAAGGTGAAGATTTCTTTTAATTTTAGAAGAAATGCTTTCCTTTGATTTAGATTTTGTTCTGATTCTATCTCCCAAATGATCCTCTTAAAGTAGGTTCATTTGTTGTTCCTATCCATATGAAATCACTCTCTATAGAAAAACCACCAAATTCTGTTTTTGCAGAGTGCTGGGAAATGAGTAGTTGACACATCACCATTTGACTGCCTGCAACCCCCTCCTCACTCTACAAACATCCCAGCCACCCAAGTGAAGTTTATTTAAAATCCCCAGCCAACCATGCAAAAAAGACCCCCATGGCTAAGGAGCTCAGAGGAAGAAAAGACCAGGATTGTCTGCTACTTCCCCACTCTCTCGGTTCAGAGTGCTGGTTTTCATGTGGTAATTCACCCACCAGAGGTTTGGCTTTACATTAGTGTCCATTTTGAGTTCTGTAAGTTAGGGAGGTAGCTCCATAATGTCACAACATCTCAAGTTTGACAAGGACCTTTAGAAGCATTTTACCTGTGTGTGTTTCCTCTGTGAACCATATTCTGAGGAAGGGATTGCTTTGTTTGAGAATGAAAACCCTGCTAATGCCTTAGGTAGCTGAAACTCTTTCTTCACCATACGGGTTACTGTCATGTGGATAGGCTTCTACTCCTGAATGGTGGTGCCTGGACTCACCCAGAGTGGAGCACAGGATGACCAGCACCTCCTGTGGTCTACATACTGTACTTATTCAGGCAGGCAGTCTGAAGGCCACTCATAGTTGATGTCTTTCAGTGCTGAATTTACATTCAAGCAAAAATTGCCTTCAATTCATGTTTTGGGTTTTGATCATCTATTACAATGAGATCTTATGAAATTGGACCTTAAACACTAGAGTTTAGAAGTGGGTTAAGTGTTTCTTTCAGCTTCATGTAATTTATAAATCTGACCAGCATAGCTTTTAAGCTGTTGTAGCAACAATGTTGAATAGAGCAGGTCTGTTAGCATCATAACTTAAAAGCTTCCTTCTAGAAGTTTTCATTAACCTATTAACTAGTTAGTACCCATGAATAGAGCCATTAAAAAAATCAGTGGATGAACAAAGCAGTTGTGTTCTCAGTAGCCCACAGAAGCCTAGCTTGAACGTGATGGTTCACTTTGCCCTAGGATCAGGTATATCCAAGTATATCCAACCAAAGGTCTATAGGCTGTGTGTGTTCCACGATATCTATGAATTCAGCCTGACATGATGTAGGATGACAGTGCCACATAGCAATGCCAAATGATTAGATCTCCCTGGTAAATCTTCTTGAAACCTAGAAATTTGTCCAAGTATCCCTCTGCTTTTCAGTTTGCTATTCTTATCATAAGAGGAAATGCAGTTAGCCTGGCATGACTTGTTTTTTAAATAAAACTATGCTCTCTCCTGCAATCACCTCTTCCCCCCACCCCCCACAAATTTGCACAAATCTCCAAATCCTCTGCTCAATGATGTGTTTGGAAATCTTGCTTGAGACTGATGTTAGATCACTGAGATTATTATACATGACATTCGTCTTCTTTTACCCTTTAAGGAATATGGCAACTAGATGAATTTTGTTTTGTTTTTTTAACTCATCATCTTCACATTCTCCACCCCTCTCTTTCCACACATACTTCTGGATTTTTTTTCAGTTTTTTTCCTGCTATTTCTTTTTCTTTCCATTTACTTACAATATTCCTCTCTTTTCTTTTCTTAGGTGAGGGCTACTTAGTGTAGTAATGGGTGCTAATAGGCTGCCATGCTTTTGACAGTGAGTCATCTATTTCCTTTTTGAGCACTGCTGAAATCCCAACATGTGATTCGAATGGTGGTAATTTCAGGCACCATGGCAGGTTATTAATGTAGTGTGGGTGGCTAAAACCTTTTGTTTCCTTTCAAATAGGTGGCTGCCCATTTACACTCCATGCATGGCTTTCTGCCAATTGTGTTGGGGGCAGATTTCAAGCCAAATTGATTGGCTAATTGCTTGTGGTCATCTGGTTTTTCAACTGCCTGTGTAACACCCCTGGAGGTAATTAGCACTTCCAGAATTGGGTAGGGGGGGTTCATGAGTTGGAGTTATTCATGGTTATTGCTTTTGCAGTGGGAGCTTCTAGTTATGAGTGAATCACTTGTTTTTAAATGATTACTGAGGATTGATGAGTTTCTTTAACAATTAAAAAAATCCATTATGGAGGAGTTTGATATGCAGTTGGCTTCTAGAGTCATTTAAAATGGCCAGTTGGTGTCTATATATTGTGTGATAAATTCACTAGTAGGAAAGAGCTTCAAAAGTATTGAACATGTCCTAAAAAGTGACTGAAATTTCGACTGTAGCCCTGTATCAACACATAGTGGGATATTTTGCAACTAAGTATAGAATTCATTTTTCAATTAAAAAAAATCACATAACACTGATGTCTCTAGCAGTGACTCCTAAATGTAGAATCATCAGATCACCAAGGCAATTTCCCCATTAAAAATCATGTTTACAGGGACTGGAGAGAATGGCCCAATAGTTTCAAGCAAGAATTGCTTTTGTAGAAGACCTGAGTGCAGTTCCTAGCACCCATACTGGGCAGCTTACAACTACCTATGACTTCAGCTCCAGGGAGATCTGATGCTCTCTTCGCATACACAAACACCCCCCCCCCCATACACACAGATACACACACACACACACACACGATGAAATATGAATCTTAAAAAAATTATTAGGGATTTGCAGGACAGAAAATGCCTGAGCAGAGCATCTTGGGATTCTTCCATTTCTCTCACAAACGTGGCATTAGTTAGTGTCAGTCAGCATTCAAATTCTACCTGTGCCAGGAAAAGGAAGGCCTCTCAGAGCATCTGCTTATTTTGACTCTTCCTCGTTCATAATGAAATGGGAGCTGATGTTATCATATTTGGATGAACCGGCTTGAGGATGATATGCTTTTGCATTGCAAATAAACAGTAGGCTTGGGCCACTGCCGAGCATAGGGCTGGGAAGTCTTGGCTCAACCAGCTGTTGCATTCCAGTTGTTCCCATGCTATTCAGGGTGGTCTTTTTTGACCCGCTGACTCGAGTGTACAGACTTCATCTTAGGGATTGTCTAGCGTTGCTTCTTTGTATCTTAGGTTAATAGGCTTGGATAATGGCAGAATCCAGCAGGGAAAGTTAGAGGAGCATGGTGATAATTCTTCTCTGTTGTCTTCCCAGTGTTGAGAGGTATTCTGTCCTCTGTTTTGTAGGTGGTGGTGGATGGGCTTATTGACAGGAAACATTTTAGGTGCTTATCTCTTGAATTCTAACTTTAGGGCATCTTATAAAAAGGAGAGCAGTGCCTATCACCCCCAGAGCTTCTAACCTGTCTTCTCAACTTCTTGTTTTCACCAAGTTTTAAGTTTTAGTTTCACTTATTTTTCTATTCTTGTCTCTTGATTATCTACAACTTAGCTGGAATTACTGTGTTTTCGAAAAGTAGATTAAATTACTCCTTGCTGGAAAGACAAATAGTTGCTATCACAGGTAGGGGTTTGTGTGTGTGTGTGTGTGTGTGTGTGTGTGTGTGTGTGTGTGTGTGTGTTGGAGGATCTTAGGTGGGTAATGTAAAGTTCCTTCCTGAAGTGTGTTGTTAATTCTTGTGGTCCTCTCAATGGTAAGGCTGGAATCAAATCCTGGCTGTGTATTGGTGGTCTTGAGCATGAAAACGATCCCCTTAGAAGTTGTTTCTTTATTTTTATCTGAAAAATTAATTTAAGACAAGTTTTACATAGTTCAGGCTAGTCTTGAACTTGGTATCCTTCCTTACCAGCTGAGTGCAAGGCTTCCCTTTTAAACTAGGTCTACCCAAAATTTAGGATCGAGTGAATAAGCCCAGAAAAGGTAGGGAGAGAATAGTGACAGCAGTACTTTTTAAGCATCCCATTTGGCTCCCAGGAGCAGACCAAACTAGGGAAAGTAAAGGTTTTGTCCTTGTAAGGATCCAGTGTTTGACCGAGAGGAAATCACACAACTTACCCAACCTCAAACTGTTTCTGTCACTAAAGAACAAGTTATTATCTTTTGAAGGGGGTGGGGGAGTATCAATCAAAGAGCTTTCTTCAGCAGTGTGAAGTGTCTTGAGAATAAACAGCTGTTCCTTCCACCCCACAGCCCCTCCTGCTGTTAAATGACTCTAGGGAAGAGGAAACCAGTTATGCTAGGCTTCAGCTCCCTGTGCACAGTTTGGGATCCTCAGGTCACCCTTATAGTGACGAGAGCCGTTTAGGGAGTGTTCACTGGTCCAAGTCACTGATCCATACATTGCACAAAAGCCCAAGGACTTCTTTTTGCCTCCACCCTCCATTCTTAGAGCATGAGATTGCCTTTGTGAGCTGGGCTACAGTTAGTACAAGCACACTTTCTAAGTGGGACACACTATATCTGTGGTTATTTTGGGAACTATATCCCTTGAGAAATTCTCAGTGGGAGGAAAAGGAGCAGGACTAGATGTTCTTCCTTCCTTCTCTTAAGAAGGAAGAAGAGGAAGTTATTTCCTTTGACCTACTTGCTTCCAAATATCATTCTCCCAAGGCATCTAGGTTTTATTTTTCCAGCTACACTTCCCTTTTCCTACCAGTAAGTTAGATGGGAGGGCTCAAGAATAAAGTTAGTTTTGTGTTCAATGTGGGACAGAGAGGGTGGTATCTACCAGGGGGCTGGAGAAGACCAAGAGTGGATCTGATACTTCTCAATGGCTGACTAACATCCAGACTAGTAGACAAAACAAAAGGTAACAGATTCTGGAGGAGGGGTAGTGTGGTCCCTACGTAGATGAAGCATGCACAACTGGGAATTGCTAACAGAACATGGCTAAGTCACATCAAAGATGGGTCTGCAAGGTGGGAACACAATGCAGTGAGTGTATCTGGGTACATAGGCTTAGTAAGAGGAGATAAAAGGTCCTTTGACATGAAGATGAAGTCAGAACTAGGCCTAGGATCAGAGTTTAAATTAAGGTTGGTATACTCAAGTTTCAATAACTAAGATTAAAACGACTCAGCTCAGTCACTCATTCATTATCTTTCAAGAAACTCCTAAGGATAGAGTAATAAAGATTAAGGACAATGGAGTTAGGCAGGACCTGGGGTTGGAATCCCTGTTCTGGTCTCTCTTGGCTAATAACTTTCTATTAAGTTCTTTTAGCCTTTCTATGTTCCTCTGAAATCACATGTACAGAGGCTCAAAGGATGTGTGCTGAGCAAGTTGTCTCTGTCTAGTGGTTGTTTCCAATAGGATTTGGGTTGCTGATAGTAACTTCCTGACTCAAAATTCTAATCCATTTGCTTCAGTACTTGTTTTTGTCTGTCGTCTAAAATGATTAGAGAGGTGACCTGGTGCTGCCTTGGTCCAGCATGTGGACCACTGAAAGGGGCTGGAGCTAGGGACCAGGGGGAAAGAACAGTACAAATGCACTGGGGGAGAACTCTGAGATCAATGAACTTGTGAAAAAGCAGGAAAAACTGAAAACTTTTACTTACTGAAAGTGGCATCTTTCCTTCCGTTTTCATGACTCTTGACACCAGGAACAGCGAAGCTGAACAGAAAGCTGATGGAATGGATAGGCATTGTATGAGTTTTGAGTGAGGCTAAGGTGCAAATGATACTGTTAAACTTCAGTGACCAAGAAAACCCAATGCAGAAACCCAAGCATGGGACAGAATGAGGACTTTAGTGGCAAATCTGCAGAAACCCAAACACAAGTGGTAATTCAATTTGTAGTAGTGTAGCAATGTTATTTTTAAAACTTGGGCAAATAGTTCGATTATATAAAATGTTCATATTAGGGGAACTTAGATGAAACCAATTTTGTTAGTCTTCTGTAAATCTAAAATTATTTCAAAATAAGCTATTTTTTTAAAAAAAATAAGAGACCAAACTCTTTCCATTTTAACAGCTGTTCATTTAATTGCTGTGTATCTAAAGACAGTTTTGAAAACACATAAGGGGCTTTCCCACTGCATATACATTTTGAGTTCTGCCCTTTTCCCCTTAGCGATATACTTGTATATTTTTACATGCTCTCAAAATTTCACCTACGTGTGATTAGTAATATGTCCAGCATGTTGAACTAGCCCCGTGATCCTAGGCATTTCAGATGGTTTCTAATTTTATGCTAGTATAAAGCTGCAGTCCACCTGTATACACAGAGCTTTGTTTCTTTGAGGATTGAGATCTAGAAGTGAACTAACTGGGTCAAGCATAGGAACTCTCAAAAGATCCCGATGCCTATCTTTACATCACTCTCCAGAAGAGGTTAGTTGGATCATGGAAGCCATGAGCAGGGTACCTGAGCCTATCTCACTGCTCCCTAAACCACATAGCCTGACTAACAGAAGGCACTTGCTGAGGTAACACTCAGCTCCCTACTAAGATTCTCAGTTTTAGTTCTACAGTGGCTTTCTGAATCAGAGTGTTTTTTTTTGTAAATTCATTTCTTTGTTTTGTTTTGTTTTGTTCTGTTTTTCAAGACAGGGTTTCTCAGTGTAGCCGCCGTGGCTGTCCTGGAATGTGCTTTGTAGACCAGCTTGGCCTCTGCCTCTTGAGTGCTGGGATTAAAAGCTACTATACCTGTTTTAAAATTTTGAATTAAAATATAATAACATAAAATAGTTTTGTCAATTTGTATTTTTTTATTAGTAATTGGTTTCATGACAGCATTTTCAAATATGTCATTATACTTTGGTTCTTATTCACCCTCTCTTTTTACTACCCCTTCCCTGCTCTGCCTACCTCTTCATGTTTATCCCCTTAGCCTTCCCAGTATCCCCACCTCTTTTGTTTCAAGCTAGGCTTAGTTCCCTCTTCTCTGTCTTCTCCACATTTACCATCTCTTCAATGCAATTTTTCAAGATGGAAGATAGTAGTGCCTGGCTTATTATTTCTTTTAAATGGAATACTTTACTGATTCATTTTAAAAATACCTTTCTAGATCTCTTTCACACATCCTCCCCCCTCTATCTTTCACACACACACACACACACACACACACACACACACACACACACAAAATTTGTCTTTTCATCTTCCTTCCTTCCTTCCTTCCTTCCTTCCTTCCTTCCTTCCTTCCTTCCTTCCATCCATCCACATCCATCTCCACTTGGCATCCAACTTGAGACTCTCCTGAAGCGCTGGGATTACTGCTGTGCCATCACACTCATCTTTGAGATTCTTTCTCTTTTACTTTACTTCAGAAGATGGTGTGAAACTTCTAGACAGATATTTTATGCATATATACACAGATACTTTCATACCACCAAAGAGAGGGGGCTGTGAAAATTGGAGTGTTTGGAATCACCACCCACAGGAGATAGGAGAGTACCAACTTGATGTAGTCTGGATTTAATAAAATTCACCATCTCCTAGCATTGGGTACTCCACAGAGAGTAAGTAGCTTCTCAATAAACAGCAGTAATGAATGAAACCTACCCACTGAATCTGCATTAGAGTAATGGAGGTAAAAGGTTGTAGAATGCATTTGGTCATAGAAATGACATTTCTGCTCCTGACTCACTCTTTGGGGTCTGTTTTGAACACAGGGACCTCACTTGACGCCAGTGGTTCTAGAGGATAGTATCACAGTAGTGTGCTCATTTCCTGTTATGCCCCAGGGACAGAGCTGTCAGAAACCAAGCTGCTGCTGCTTTGGAGGCAGTTCTTCTGCTTTTGTTGCCCTTCACAGTCTTAGTTCCTCTCGGATTTGTAAGGCTGCTTTAATAGTCTTGTCTTGTAATTAAATCTGGAGACAGGAGACAGCATCTTTTGATAGTTCAAGTCCTAACGCATTTAAATTGCCCTCCTAATGCTGTAAAAGAGTCAAATTATATATTCTGCTTTGCACTAGACAGCAATAAATGTCAAGGTGCCATCCACTCTGGTATTTAACTCCTTGATGCCATCTGTTTTGGGGTTCTTCACACAGACCATACACTACTGTTTCTCTATCTCCTGGCATGAAAGGATCAACTTGGAAAATAAATCTAGTATTCAAAACATGCTAAAAGGCAGAGGCAGTTTGTAAACATTGCTTTGGAAAGCTAAGCATAGCAATAAAGTCAAGGACAGGAACCTGATTCTGTAAAGGAAACATTTCACTAGATTGTCATCTACTTTATTTTTAAAGCTGCAATAAGATGTAACGATAAAAAGGCCAATGATGCATTTCAGCCAAGTGATATGAACTCTTGCTAAACCAATTAAACTGTCAGTATACTATGGTTTCATATTTTCTATAACATACTAGGTCACCTCAGGATACTTAGTCCTTATGATTTTTTTTACCACTGATGCAAAATCAATTTGGCAATTTATAATCTTACATTTCATTATGAAAGTATATTATTCTGCAAGAAGGCTTCTGGGAAAATAAGAGATTTCTGAAGCCCATTCACTCATCTTCTGCTCAAGTAGTCAGAAAGGAATAAAACCAAAATCATGTTAGCTGATATTTTGAGACTTCTAGATGGTTTTTCATTTATATGATTAAAGGAAAGATGCACAAAGATGTAACAATCTCTAACCCTGGTTGCAAATCTGAGCGTTAAATGAAATTGTAGACATTAAAAAGCGAGAATTTTGCCTGACAAGTTTACTCTCTTTCTTTCACACACAAACACATACACACTCACACTCACACTCACATTTACCTTTGTAAATGTACTTCATACAAGATGTAACATTGGCTGGCCTGGCACTCTCTGTGTAGACTAGGCTGACCTCAAACTCTGCTGGGATTAAAGGTGTGTGCCACCATGCCAAACAGCAAGAGTGAACATTTTTAGTGTCCTGTGTTTGGGGTTTGGCATTCCAGCTCTTCTCAGAAAAAGAGAGAGTGAGCAAGCAGATGGTTATTCATATTTAATACCATCACAGTTTTCAGTTTGGTTTTGGGAAGCTGTGAGTTGTAGAATGCTAAATCAGCAGTATTTGAAAGAGGGCCAGCAAAGGAGGTAAAGGAAGGCTTGGGGGCTTTTTACTGTTCTTGTTATGAGTTTCCTTTGGAAATCCTTTCTCCCTTTCTCTAGGACAAACATGATACTACTTTTGGAAAAACCAATGGCAGTAATAAAACGCACATGACAGATCCTTTGTTTTAGGTGCTCATTAGCACAGTAGAGGGTAGATCTGTTCTCATAAACTAATACAGCAAACAAGAGCATAATTAACATTGGCCGTATAGCCTTTTTTCTTCTGTTAGGAACTCAATGGGGTTTCCTTTAACCCTCCCTCATGGCTATTAATCATACTTGTAAATGCATTTGCCCCCAAAGCTTAAATCAGTTGTGTGCCTCTGGCAACTGTGGCTGCATTAACACTAGACCATTTAAACTTGAAATGTAAACTCCAAGTTCTTTTCTATTTTTGTTTTTAAGTCATGGTTGACAGAGGTCATATGGTTTATCTACTCTATTAATTTACACTCATTTTATAATTTTGTATTTCTAATTTGCACATCATGCAAGGGCCGTATGCTACTCAGACATTTTTCTATCTCCACTGTCTCATTTATGTTGGAATCTTTCCTATTTGTATATTCTTTTTTAGATTTTAGTCTGAGCAACTGAAACACACAGAAGGAAAAGAAAAACACAGACTGGAAATTGAAGAATTAAAATGAACAGCACTTTGTACGTGCAATTTTTCTGAGAAAAAAGTATCAGAACCAGATTTAACTGGCTTCATGGAGACAAAGTGTCACTGTGTAGACCAGGTTGGCCTTGAACTTATGGTGGTGGTCCTGCCTCTGCCTCCAGTGTCCTGGGATTACACTGTGCCATCACACCTGGATTTATGGACTTTCTTAGCAGTAGGTATAGATGCAGGCACTTGTGTCTACATCTAATCTACATTTGAGCTCCAAACAACCTATAAAATAGGTGAGGGTGGTCTGTGCTTCACAGATGAGGGTCAGGGTTCCCAGAGATTAAGGAATTTGCCAAAGGTAGAATGTTAGGAAATGATAGCGCTTAGTGTCCAAGTTAAGGATTTTTACTTAATTGTGGTGTTCTACATCAGATTCTTGGTCATTGCTTTAGTCAAGTCCAGGTTGCTTAAGGAATGGTTGCATATGCCATAGTAGGGATTTAGAAAAGTGGGCAAATGAAGCACATGAAATGAAACAAATGGAACAAGTGGAGGTCTTTTTAAATTAAGAATAATGTATTGGTGTGATATCCAGTAAGTTTAAAAAACTATAGAAAGAATGACTAAGAAAATAATTTGCCAGTGGTTAGACTAGAGACAACTACTCTTTGTCTTTTGATGCACTACAGATTGAGTCTAAAATCTTGAGCATGTTAAACATATGCTGTACCACTGGGATACGGCCCCAGCCAATGCTCTGCTTTTTACACAACCCAGCAATACATTGTGAACATTTCCCAATTTTATTATACAGATGTCAACATTCATTTAATGGCTATTCACTATTCTGTTGTTCGGCGTACAAGTAATATATTTTACCATTCCATCTTAATCAGAACCAGACTGCCGATTTGAGAATGTCCCTCTGATGTCACAAAATATCTGGTCAATATACTTAGAATAAGCGTTTCATTATTAGGTAGCTATGGTGAAATGTACATAATGCGGTGCCCTTTTTAATTTTTTTTTAATTTTTACAAAGTAGTAGTTTCCAGAGACATGACCCAAAACCCTAACTGTTAAAGTTAAAGGGAACAGCATCCATCTTTACCCTTGAACTTTCATTGGTAATGGCATTGAAGGCTAAGTAGAAAGGTAACTGTTTCTGTTGTATCAATGCTGTGTCTATGAAATGAATTCCTGGACCTCTACTCAATATAATTTCATGAAGCTGTTAGTAGTGAGGTTTTCAAAGGAGAGTTTATGATATTAAAAATGGCACAAATGCTAAAGTTTTAGAAATAACATGGAAAATTATATATTGATATACACACATATATGTACTTCCTATAAATAAACATACATACACATTTATGTTGGTTCCTGAGCCTAAATTTTTTTTGTTTTTGGTGCTTTTAGGATGATGGAATAACAATTGTCTTTTCTCTTTATTCTTTTCTGAATTTCTCCAAAATTTATAGCAATATATGCACATATATCTGTGCTATTAAAATAATCATACTTGAGTGAGGGAGACACCGATTCAGTATGTGACAGTCACAGTTTTTCAAAGTAAAACGTTTACACTTGACAACACTGTGATGAAGGTATCATTATTGTCCAAGACCACACAGATTGGACTGTTCATAGGGGAGATTTGAACTTGGGTGTTATATTTCTAAAGCCTGTGTGAGATAAGATATACTTGGCTCAACATACAGGGAGGCTTGTTTTTACATTTTGTCCTAAGTGGTTAGAAAACTAAGTGGTCAAATCAGCGCTGGGACAAGAAAATACAAGGGAGGGCAGGATAGAGGGCATTTGTGCTGGTCAAACCTGGGAGGTCCCTTGGCGCCAGGGGTTAGCCTAGGGGCTGTAGATCCCTGGGGTTAATAATATCTAACCTCATAGTGCTATTGTGAGGATTAAATGAGACAATTCATGTAAAGGGCACATGGTACAGACTTGCTCAATAAATGGTAGCTAGTATTATATTTAGGACTTTGCTTGTTATAGGGATTAGAGGCTTCAAGAAGCCTGAGGCAGGACATGTTTACCCCAGTGAATCCTGTCACATCTTAATAGTCCTCAAACATTCCTGACCATTCAGATGCCTTTTATTTGAACCTTTCAAATAAACAGGCCCTAATCAGCTTTGTGAACCTACCAGCTTGTTCAGAAAACCTCTGTGCTTTTTTGGGGGGTGGTGGTGGTGGTATTTATTTACTCATTGAAAATGGGGACTTTGTGTGCTACAAGGAAAGCAAGACATGATTGGTTTGGAGCTAATAGGCACGTCTTAAAAAAAAAAAAAAAAAAAAACCCAAGAAGACTTGATTGAGGTGCACTCCTTTAAGACTCTTGGAGAGTCTGGGAATTGAGAGAACAATAGCTCTGCAGGGCGGCCACCGAAGAGAGCAGGCTCTCCACCAACCTTTGTGTGCTCTTCAATTTTTCATTCTAGTTTTGTCTTCTCTTCAGTCCCTAGAATAGAGTGCCATTATCTTGAAGCCATGGAGATTTAAGAAACAAGCAAGTTTGGCCTCTCTTTGTTGAGCTTATGAAAGCCATATTTAGTCTTCTGAGGAATGTGTTTTTCCCTTGGGAGGCCCCTCTATACCTACAGCCATCAGAAATTCCATAGTAAAATCCTACATTTAAGTCTTTATGGCTGAAGTCTGTTCTTGTGTGTCTGGATCAGGTCCAGCTGTCAGACCCAGATATTATTGACTTTTTCTTCTCAAGTGAGTGGTTTACATCTGCTGGCTCCATTTCTTTACCACTAATTCTGAAACACCTTGTAAGCTGACTTCTACTGCCTCTGTACTAAAATTGCACCCTTGAAGGTTTCCAATAACTGACTTTTTGGCTGGATTCGGTGCGGTTTACTTTTCTTCACTTCTTTCTCAGCCTTGAATGTTCCTCTTTCCCTGCTTTCTGACACTACATGAATTTCACTTTCCTTCTCCCTCTGACTTTACCTCTTTTCTTTGGGACTGCAGATCTTTTCACTTCTGACTTGTCTGTCCAAATGTGACTGTTATTCTCTAAAGGAGTACAGTACCTTCAGTACTCTGATGGCTATTTCATTCAGTCTCAGGATTCTAGCTGTTCCCTTCATGTAACTAGTTCTTCAGTTCTGACTTCTTACCTACGCCCCAGTGCTGTATTTCTCATTGCATAAAAACAACTGGAATCACCTTTCATGTGTCACACATTGTATTATGTACTTTCTACCCATCATTTCTGATCCAACACTCTTCAAGACACAGGTAGAAATTTATTCTAGAGATAAGGAGACATGCTATATATATATTTCTATTTTGTCCAGTTAGGTGTATGTTATCAGCTGAAACCCAGCCAGTCACAAAGACCAGTTTGCCCTTTGTGAATGTACTGCTACTTTTCACTGTAAGGCGGTGCCATATCTGTTTTCTTGCTTGCAGGATGAGAGAGTTGAAAAATCAGACTGACAGTCGATTATTTTTAAATATTTGTTTTTATTTTACATGTATGAATGTTTCACCTGCATGCATGCTTGTGTACCACATGCATGCCTGGTGCCCATGGAGGCCAGAATAGGGCACACTATATCCCCTGGAACTGGAATTATGTATGACTGTGAACCACCATGTGGGTACTGGGTACTGAACACAGGTCCTCCTGAAGAGCAGCCTACGCTTTTAACTGCTGAGCTATCTCTCCAGTCCCCAAATAACACTACTTTCCTAAAACAAAATAAAAAAAGAGAGCAAACAACTGCTTCAAAAATCTGCTAAGCATAATTCACTACAACACTAATCTTGAAAATTGAAGTCCAAGCTTTCATATGGATGAACAATTCTAGACAATTATGATTGCTAACTCTGGTAACATTCACATGCTACATGTTATGGGCTTCCTAGGACTAAGCTAAGCAAGATTCTCAGGATTTAGCTGTACTTCCATTGTCCAGATTCTGTCCCCTAGCAGACTCATCCATAGGGGGACCTCCCTAGGGTTCTGTTTGTTCTCACTGTACCAGTTGTATCCCTGCCCCTTTCTCCTCTGTTGGACTAGAAAGTCTATTAGAATGTGAGTGATTTAGCCATAGTATTTCTATAATAGACAGAACTTTCAATTCAGTCTTACATTTAAAAGAAAATTACTGATGAATGTTGTTAATTTAGAATTAGCAACATCTGACATAAAGTATATTCACAGCTGATCTACACATACCAATATGTTAAGACAATGACTTTGCAAACCACTTTAACAGATTATAAGGGAAAGCCCAAATGCCCATTGGTGAAGATAGTATTTCATCTGTTTGACTTATTTGCCTAATGCTACAACATTTCAAACTTGATGCTATAAAAGATCTGAGAAATTCTATGTTTTTCTGATGCCTGTGACAGAATCACCAGGCCACATTGCTCATTAAGAATTCTCCATGGGCCAAACCAAATGCTTTACTTGTTGCTGTTTTTATGCTGCTAACACCTGTGACCATTTTATTTTGATGGAACAGAAATCTTCTATAGATGCCATCATGTTCAGTGGGAGCAGTACAGAAGGTTGAAAGTTAAGTTATATACTATTCTTGTGAAGTTGGGAAAAAAAGAATGTATAGATTCATTGAGAACTTTTGGAGTTTTGCTTGGCATATTACTTTTTTTCTATTAATGAAGTATGTGTGTCCTGAATTGCGTTTGCCAGAATGGCCGCATTGAGTCAAAAGAGAAAGGTACTCAGATTAGCCTTTCATGAATTTTTCTTTGTTTCTGTTTATAGTGCTGTGGCTAGAACCAAGGGCTTGTGTATGTTGGTTGTGATGACAAGTTTTAGTCATCAACTTGCCTGTGACATGGAGGTATTCTAGATTTGACAAGTTGATGACTAAAACCAGTCATCACAATGATCATGCTCAAGCCTTGGTTCTAACAGCATTTATACATTCATTCTCTCTCCACTCCTGACTATGGATGTGACTGACTACTTCCCTTTAACTCTGGAAACAATGGGTCATGGAGGCCCCTGCCTCTGATTCATTTGGGGACTCAATCCTTGTATTCTAGAAAGAATTTGGCCTGACGTTGGTTAGAGGCTGACCAGTAGCGAAGGTTTCCTGTAATGGCTGGTGCTCCTCAGAGGGAAGCAATTGAATAGGAGGCTAATTACGGCTAGTTTAGTTCATACTTTGCTAATCAACTCAATTGAAAATGATTGCAGTACTTAACTTGGTCTTCAGATTGTGTGATCTCTGCTGTGGACATGTAATGGATCATTCTTGTCTCAGACGTACTTCAAGGCAAGTTAGTCACAAATAAAATAGTTAAATAACAAAGATGGGCTAATAAGGATCATTAAGAACAAACTTTCCATTTAAAAAAAGATAGGGGTAAACTAAGAGCTTCGCAGGGTTTCTAACTCAGTTGTTAGTAGAAGTTGGAACCAGCCCTCATCCATCTCTCCCTCGTTACTGTTTTCATTGGAACATACAGCTGGTTGTGCACCATTTTAACATGCATGCCTTGATCAGCTAATTTCATGCTGGAACATTTTTAATGACTCGATTTTGAATGGGGGCATTTCTGCAAAAGACGACGACGACAAACTAACAGAACATTTGCTCTTTTTAAACTAGCATATAATGTGCAAGGGAGGGAGCCTTACCCTATCTTTCAGCTTCACCTTGTGCCTTAGCCTAGAGGGTAGAGAGCAGGAGTAAGGTGGAAGCAAGGCTCAAAGATGAGATGGGCATTGTGAGGGGGATGAATCACCCAGTAAAGGTGAGGAATAGTGTTGGGGGGGGGTCAAGCACCATCTGGCAGGTGAAGCACATTATCATCAGGAGTCACGTGTTCTCCATGCATGCTTATCTTGAAAGGCTATTAATCATTTTGGGTATAGTATCTGCTCATTCTCTTAGGATTTTCCTGTTTCTCGAATGTTCTGTTTCTTGACATTTCTGATTCCAAGCCTTCAAGCGGTAGGAGTGGCATAGGGGAGAGTATTCGGGTAACAACTTGGTCCCATAATCCCATATCCAGGCTTCACTGGGAATGCTTGAGCAAATGTCTGTTGGTTCTTATTACTATTTCCCATAAAATACTATGAATAAGTAATACATATCTACTGTTTTTAAGATTGTAAAAACAATGATATAGTAGTTTGATGGACTCTTACTGGCAGGCTCTTTTGATGTTTATCAGTTTTCAAAAAAATACATATTTTTGTATTACAAACATGATTTTTTCCCTCTTACACTGTAGTTTAAAATGCAAAACTAGTCTTTAAATTTATATTCAAAGCCAGAAGGCTAGGTAGGTTGGCTATTGAACCCAAGGTCAGCCTAGATTACAGAGTCAGACCCTGTCTCAAAAAACAAAATAAGTCAATTTAAAAAAATTACTCCTAAAATATAAAGATTCTAAAGGCAAATAGAAACGTTAGTTAAGAATACTAATACTGAAGAAAGTAGAAAAGAAAAGTCCTCCCCATCATTTGAGTAAGAATTAAGGGCAAAGTGTCACAAAAGCAGAAGAAAAGCAAAGTCATAGTTTGTTTTTGTCAGGAATGCATCAAGATGGCTACATTAGATCATCCAGGCCAGAGTGTCAAATATAAATATAGGAAGTCTTGATTTCAGCAAAACATTTGGGAGGCCTCTTTAATATCCTTGTGCATAAGATTGTGAAATTTGACTGTATAACTAACAATTAGGCAAATTCACAGCTGGTTGAACAACTGATTCAATGTCAACCTGGGGGAAGATGTTTTTCAGGAAGGGTCACAGGACTGTTAATTTAGCTTTGGTTAGGCATTCATTTATTTAGCAAAGGCTGGGCACCTACCATGTACAAGGCACCCTGTTAACCACTGTGAGGAACAAAAGGGGGTCCAGATTTGGCTCCTGCTGCAATGGGTTGTAACTGAAAACAAAACCAAGCTTTCCGCGATGCAGATAACACAAAGCCGGGTGGTGTAGTTTAATATCCAGGATGACAGAATGCAGACTGAAAATGATCTCAACCTGTAGGAACTCTAGGTCAAAACCTACAAGATGAAATTTAACAATGATAGATGTGGAGTCTTGAATTTAGGCTGAAAAAAAATTGCATATGCACAGGATATGAGAGATGTGACTTGGCAGCAGTTTATGTCAAAAGTTCTTGGGGATTTAGTTGATCACAAGTTTAATATGAGCCAACAATGTGGTGTAGCTTATTTTTTCAAGCAAAAACAATTTTAGGCTGTATTAGAAGCATGTGTGCTGCTCAGGCCACATCTGGAGTATTATGTTCAAGTATAGTCACCACATTTTACGAACTTTGACAAAGTTGAGTGTATCCAGAAAACAGTGACCAGGATGGGTCTGAAAATCATGTCAATCATGTCAAGTGAGAAATGGTTGAAAGAAAGAACTTGAGATATTCAGCTTCTTATTTTTTTAAGCCTTTCTGTTTATTTAGTTTAGATGCTTCAAGTCCCAGTCAGGTCCCCTTGCTATGTATCTCACATTTTTCTGCATGACAATCTCACTTTCTCCAGTAGACTAGGTTGCTTTAAAGCACAATAGAGCCTCTGTGCCCGTGCTCCATCCATGGGACCCAGTGCCACCCACGAACATGAGTGGGTTCTCAGCAGTGCTAAGCAAACAAGTTACTGAAATTTCCCATGGTAGCAGCTTTGAATATAGCCGGGGAAACTGATGAGTAATTATCTTACTTGCCTCTATTGTCATTAAATAAAGAAACAAACACAAGGAACCTCTTGAAAAAGAATTCTTAAAAAGTTGAAAATTTTTGTTGTCCTCTTCATTGGATTTTATTTTGGCATCGAATAGGATTTGATAGTAGACTCACATTTCTGCTAGCCAGACTCCTCAGAAAGGCTTGTCTCCAAAAGGAGCATTTTTTAAAATGAGAAGAAATTTTGGCACCAGTGTGAAGAGATGCAAAGGAAATGAGATACCATTTTTTACTCCCAAATTAGGAAAAGAATATATGAAAAATAGTCTTCATTGCCAATGAGGATTTAGTCAAATGGACACACTCATACAGCCTTTTTGGAACAGTCATTTGGCAAATGTGTATTATCAAGGGTTTGAAAAATATTCATTGTTTGATCCAATAATTCTACTTAGGGACTTTCTCCTAAGAAATATAATTCTGAATACAGAAAAAAGTCTTATGAACAGAGGTGTTTTTTGATAACAAAAATGGAAACAATAAAATGGTTAATAATAGAGGAGTGTGTAGTTTTATAAACTGTCAGATGCACATCTGAGAGAATGCTATAAACCTTGTATTTTCCACAGAATGTAAAGCTCTGTGTGTGGTGTAATACAACTGTGTAAATGCAAAGGTATGTACACACATATAAAAAGTTCTGTAAATTCTTATACCACAATGTCACTGGGTGCTGCTTTTTAGTAGTGAGATCATCAACTCTTTTTGCATTTTCTAAAAATTCTTCCTGAAAATGATCAGTTTCAAAGTATGCCTTATCAAATACACATGGAGTTGTTAAGGTTTGGATTGGTTTCCTTTTCCCACTCTCCCTTCTTCCTTCCTTTCTTTTTCAGACATGGCACCATAGCTCAGCGTGATCTTGAACTCACTCTGTAGTTTAGGTTGGGCTCTAATTTAGGATCCTTCTGCTTCAGCCTCCTAAATGCTGGGATTACAGGCATGTGGTACCACAACTGCTGTGGGCATTGGCTTTCTCATCCAGGTCTTCAACATCCTGTATGGATCTCCAGAAAAATGTGACGACACCTTCAGAGCAAATTGGATATTTAATTCTAAATATAAATAATATGAATTTTAGTTCACTTTAACTCCAAGTCTCTATGTAAATATACTTCATGAACATTTTTTGATCAAGGATATGTTAAAGAGCCTCACAAATAAAACGTGCCACAACTGAAAAGAGCAGTAATGAGCATCCTAGCTTGTAATGACTTGCCAGGCAGCTTTTGAAGATGGAAGTATCCCTTGCAGTTAGTAGGCATTTAATAAAGTATTCTACTGGAGGGAAGGAGGGAAGAAGATCAATTGTAACTGAATTAAGACTGAATTGCTTGATATATACTGGAAAGATCCGAAAACATGGTATCACCTTGTTAAATCAAGTCTGTTTAAATGACTATTTATATATTGCTCAGATGCATCAAAGTTCTAGCCATCAGACCCCTGGATATTGTGAAAAATGCATCCATTACAAGTAATTTTCATGAATCTATCACCCTGGCATTCAGTGCAATCTAATTGTCAACTCATCAAAAATACTAATAGTTTTCCAAGTATCCACTGTTTAGTTTAATTTATGATTGATATTTCACAAAAGAAGACATTCCACAGGCAAGTTTGATGTAAACTTCATCTCTAATACTTTTATTTTGCCAGTGACACCAATGATTACCAACATCATAGCAGAGGAAAAGCCATAGCAAACCTGGTTTCATTTTGATAGTATGAAGACAGTCTATGTTTTCTGAAACTGAAATTTAATGTGTATTCACATCTAGTGGCCCTGCTTTTCTATAAGCTGTGATCCTGCTTAGGAAATGTATCTACTTCTGGGACATAGTCTCCTTGTTTCCATGTATACTGTGTATTAAGGATACTGCCAAGAACACTGTTAAGTGTTCTTGTTTTACACATTTTATTTGAAACATTTCCCTATATCTGTTCCTGTATCACTTTGTATCACAATGGAAAGCAAATTTTTCAGAGTTTGTCAGATTCCTCCTTTTTTTGTTTTTGTTTTTATTTGTTTATTTTTGGTGTTTTTGTTTGTTTGTTTGTTTGGGTTTTTTTGTTTTTGTTTTTGTTTTTGAGAGAGGTTTTCTCTATGTGGCCTTGGCTGTCCTGGAACTCCCTCTGTAAATAAAGCAGGCTAGCCTCGAATTCACAGAGATCCACCTGCCTCTGCCTCCCAAGTTCTGGCGTGTGCCACCACCACCCAGCTTAGATTCCTCCCTTCTTAACCTCCAAGTTTCCTAAGTGAAAGTTTTTGTATTTGTTTGGAATGACATTTCTACAAGGCAAAACCATGAGGAAGCTGAGAACAATTTGTACATAAGTTTTCTTTTAAGGTGTCCTAAGCTGGTTGATGACTACCACTGTTATGCAAATTCAGTGCCCCCATGACAGTTTCTGTATGGTAGTGTGATCTATTGGGGAGGAGTATCCTTTTTTGTTTGTTGATTTGGTTTTTCAAGACAAAGTTTCTCTGTGTAATAGCCCTGACTATCCTGCAACTCACTCTGTAGACCAGGCTGACCTCAAACTCACAGAGATCTGTCTGCCTCTGCCTCCTAAGTACTGGGATCAAAGGCATGAGCAACCACCACTGCCCAGCTGAGTATTCTTAAATAGGTAATCTGGATCACTTGAAAGAAAGCCTTGTACTTCAAAGCTCTTTTCACCTCAACTGTTGGCTAACTTTATGGTCTCACTGGTCTGGCAAGTATTAAGAGCTTGATAAGTTGCCTGGTGATAACCCCATTAAAAACAGTAGATTATTTCAATAGGGAATAGCCCGTGGGTCTTTCATCTCCATGTAGATAGTGATAGCATAATGCAGAAAGAGTTCTATTGGAATGGTCCATGGCAGAGATGATACAGTCGCAGGAAGGTTGTCTTTTAGTGTATCCAAAATATGTTGGCAAACGTTGGCAGGTGTGCTTTTTCTGTTGCTCTAACTTCCCTTTGGAATGTGATTCTTCCTTATGTGCTTTTTTAGCCTCTGATTTTCTTAACAAATACAATGGTTTGAAGAATTTGGTTCTGTTATGGTTAAACATGTTGGTGCTTCATGAGTATGGGGGAAACCTTTGAAATAACAGATGGTACCCCATTGGGGTAAAGATGATATAGTAAATTTGCTTCTTTGTTCTTTTCATAAGGGCATGTACAAATGGCCTGAAAATAAATAAAAGTAACCTCAAGGCCTTTAGTACTTAGATGTCAACTTGTTTTTCTCTATTTTTGTTTTTGTACCAATCCCAGCCCAATGCTACTTGTTAGTTTCTTTTGTTTATTGCTGCTTACTTAGTAATGTTCTCTGCAGGGCTTAGACTTTTCTTTGCTATGTCCAAGTCTCACCTGTATAATTCAGTTGCCCTCCCTCCCTCCCTTCATCTCTCCCTCTTTCCCTCCCTTTTATGGTGCACCACAGAGTATTCAGTATTCTTTTTTCCTTTCTGCCATTTTATTTATTTATTTATTTATTTATTTATTTATTTATTTATTTATTTATTTATTTATAGAATTACAACATTTGCCTGTAGTGATAAAGGAGATCTGAGTATAAGTAACCTAGTCAGAGTACTTTGCTCAGCTTTGCCCTGCCTTCTCTTCAGTGTGTATGAGGAGGCATAAGCAAATGCCTATGGGTGGGGATGCATTTCTTCCACAATGATCTTGTCCGTATGGACAATGCCTTTCCTTTTCCTATCTCTTTTTGGGTAGCCACAGACTCCCCATCTTCACACAAGGTCCTGCTTCCTCTTTTCTACCTCACACTGGCATCTTCCCAGGTTCGGATCTCTCAGGGCATTACTGTGTACCTGATAATAGTTTTCATAGTCTTATTCTCCTCTATTCCTTGGTGTTTTCTTTTCTGTTTACTGATTAGTGCAGCACTCTGAAGCAGGGGAGCACACCTCACAGAATGCTTCCTCTAGTAACAGGGTGTAAATGCTCCAGTGACAACTTGGTTGTCATACAGTTTTTGACCAGAGGAAGAAATGACACAAGAAACACAAAGCTCCAGCATTTCAAAGAAAACAGTTGATGGTCGAGAGAAGGGATTGATTCTAAGCTCACATTACATACCAAATAGAATCCTGTCAGATACATCACAATCCACAAATGGGATATTGATGACACTGTTAATGTACGTGGAGTGATTTGAAACATTTCAGCTGTACTTCTGTTCTGTCTTGTAGATTGCACTGGGACTCTGCACTTCAGTGTTCATACGGTTGTCCAGGGCTCAGGAGCTACCTAGGCAGAGATCTTGTCCTCAAAGCTAGGATGGGAACAGGCAGTCCTGTGGCTCAGGTCGTTGGGCATTCTTGCTCATGTGGCCACAGTGCTTGCTATTTTTTCTGGTGTTGGGAATGGATCTCAGGCCTTTTTGTCTTTTTAGTGCCCACTCTACTATTGAACTACATCACTAGCCCAGAAAACCTATTGTAATGGTTTTACCACAGTGTGCACCACCCAGCCATTAACCTACGTTTTGACATTTACTTTCCAGTTCTTGTTGCTCTAAATATTACCACAATGAACCTCCATATAAATAAAGATTTTTCTGCAGCTCTTTTACTAGACAGAGGCTTGGGTCTCATTTGTAGCAAGCAATTGGCAGGGGAAGAAAGGGCAAGGTTCAACAGTAGGGGTTGACAGAGTTCTGTAATAGACAAAAGTTCTAACATGTATGGCAGTCAGAAGAGTTAGGTCATATGGCTATTCCTCGAAACCTGGAAGTACCCAGTTGATCTGTGAATTCTACTTCTAGTGAGGAAAGGCATTTTTCTATTGAAGACTAAGTTTAATATATACAGTAAAATTTCACTTAGGTTAATACCTATTAATCTGTTACATGTTTTGTAGAAAATTATAATTATTTGACTTAAAGCTAATTTCTAAATCAAATGGTTGAATTTTATATGCCATTGAATATCTATTACAGAAATGATGCTTTAAGTTGCTTTTGATAGTATGTTTTAGTATTTAGTAAATTTTTTTGTTTGATTTGCTTCAGAAACAGAAATAGGTTTGATTTAAATCAATTCCTGGATAACCCATGTAATTAGTTTTTTTGAGCAATTGAAGGACACGTTTTACCAGGAAAGATAGAGACCACACAAGTCACAATTTATATACCTTTTTTTTGTTTTTTAAAGAAAGTGTCTCATTTTACCTGAATAGCCTCTCCGACTCACTTTGTAGCCATGGATGGTCTTGAACTTGTAATCCTCCTGTCCCTACTTTCTAGGAGTGCTGGGATTCTAGGCATGTACTGCTACAACTGTTTTATGTAGTACCAGGACACTGTGCATGCTAACTGAACTATGTCCTCAGCCCTTACTTTAAAAATGAATACTCCTTTGGGCAGACGTTCCTTCTGGGAGGCGAACCTAGAGCTTGTAGAAACCTGTTTTTCCTCAGTATAGTGACTTACCACGAAGAGGACTTTAACAGAATTGAGGGATCACCCTGAGAGAATGTTTTGGCAAAGGAAATAGGAGCCCTTGAAGAATTTTTGAAAAGGTTCTAGCAAGAGCTCATGTTCTGGGATTACTTTTGCTTCTCATCATTGTGTTGGAAAAGCATCTGAGGAGGATATTGATTTTTAGTTGATCAGGAAGATGTAAGCCAATAAAGTGCTTAAAGACGACAAAGCCACATATCTTTTGTCTAATCTTTAGACCTTCCATGTGTAGTAAGATATATATGGTATTTTCTGAGGCAACACAGCTATTCTGTCTGAATTGCTTCTGACTTTTAAGAAAAATCTACCTACAGTCAACACTATGTTCTTGTTATTACCACTTGTTTCGTATTGAACAACTTCTAGTTTCTCACTGTTCTTGCAGAGGGCTCTCTGTGTGCCAAGCAATCAGTGAATACTTGATTGATTGTTATCTTCTAAGTGCAAATTCAACATTTAACATTCAAATATGGAAGTCTCCCAGTGCCCCACCCTAAAAAGGTCTCTGTTAGGAGAATGCATGCTTGAATACATTTGGTTCACATTCCTATGAGACAATTGGCATGTGTGTTTCCTGCTTCTGTGTTTGAGTTTATGTGGAATTTTATAACCACTAGGCCATTAGTCATCTTACTCAGAAATCACCTAGAGCACCAGGATCTTCCAAAAGCAAGCAGGCAACCCGAAATCTTGGAATGAGCTGAAGCTGATTATTTATTAATCTTTTCGCAAAATATACTTACAAGGATGGAGGTTGAGTTTACATATATGTAATGATAGTTCAGATTTGTTCACTGCATCCTAACTGTCTAGCAGATGGGGGTTTACTGATCATACTTTGGGAGGACATACTTTAATAAACAGGAGAAATGAGTGCTGACTCTTTTGGTAGTGGCTGTGCATGTAAGGCTTCTGAGGTGCTGGCACAGTGGGATAAAAAGGAGATGAAGAGTGCATGGAGGAAGTAGTAATTAGTAACCATTCATTTTTGTAGAATGGGGAAATGTGGTCAGAGAGAAGCAGGGATCTGTTCAACCATTTGTGCCAAGACTGGCTAGGGATATCAGGAGATCAATATACAACCAGCTCAGTGTCCACACCATGTGAGACTGGTGCTCATTATAATGAACCAGAGTTATTAAACAGTTTATGTTTCATATACAGTACTTCATCCACAGAGACAAGCAAATGGAAGAAATATCCCTACAGCAAATGTGTAAGTATTTTAACAGTTACATTTTTATGCAGAAGACCTTAATCTGCAAATACTTAACAAGGTCAGACATTGACATGGATACAAAAAACCATGTGTGTGCCTCTGGAAAGTTTATTTAGCTGAGAAGACTAGACATATACAAATGAAACGTTGAGTCAGTACCAGGCAGTACAAGCCAGTTGCTTATAGACTGTTATGGACTTCAAGGGGGTGAGGAGCTCCCTGGGGTCTTCAGTCAGTTAGAAAAGTTTCCAGATTCTTGAGTGGGCTTAGGAGGCAGGATTTAGGTGGCCTAACATGTTTCCAGATCAGCAGAAATGTCCTTTGTCCTCTGGGAAACTGTAGTGTCTGGCCTGCTCTCCTAAACTCCTCTCCCAAACTTGCTGTGCATTTAACAGTAATACATGAACCATTGCCTCCTCAAAGCACACCTGGTCAATAATTAGCTCAATCACCCTGTGTTTCGGTCATTACCCTTGGATTTCCCAAGGATGAACTAATTCATCTCTCATATTAAAGTGTACCTACATTACCAAAACTCAGCTGTATGGAATATTCTTGTCTCTATTATGTCAATTTAATGCTGTGGTAATTTTATTGCAAAGAAAAGGGTGTTGGGTTGCAATTTGCCACCCAAGTATCTGTACAGAAATTGTTCATGTATGTTGTAAAAAGATCTCTGATGTCAAAGGGCTCTCATTTTTCCAAAACACTACTTCATCTGAAGGAGGAAAGAAAGGGAAAATGAGCTGAAACTTGGATTCGAGGTATTTAGAATTGATACGATCTTACTTTGTTCATTCATTCAGAGACCAGTTATTCAGAGTTTATAGCTTATAAAAGTATTGATGATAGATACAGCCCCTTACATCTAAAGATTTACAGGGCTTTATTTTGCATTTTAACTATACTCCTCTCACCTCTGACCTGCTGCTGGATCTGATGGCACAAACTGGTGGTGCATATGCTATGCTACCAAAGTGAGAGGGGAGAGGGGCACCTTTATTAGATCAGATTACTGCCAGATGTCTCTGTTTAAAAGGGGGGCAGATCTGACCACGTCTAGGAATGGTGCCAGGTGTCTGTACTAAGGCAACCCAACTCCAGAAGGCTATAAAAATAGCCCCCAGGTAGTAGGTTCTGATTTCCCACTGAGCTGACCAATAAATCCAACAACCAGTTAATTAAAAAGGCTTCGAGGGAATGTTCATCCTCTATACCCCACCTGTCCTTGTGAATGAATACTCATTGGTTATAAGCAGGAGGTACTACTTAGTGTTTCAGTTTCCGGGTTAGGAAACTCACTTCTTCCCTTTTTCAGCAATCTGGAGGTTTAAATTGCTCATGTGCTTGCCTGATTCCAGTACTTGGGTGTCATGGTTTATTTGAGGCTAAAATGATCTGAGGCTTCCAAAGAAGCACCTACTTCCTGCACTTGCCTATGGGCTTCCTGGCACCATCAAGAAGAGCATGTTTAGAGAAAATACTTCATCTTTCATGATAGGAGTTTCCTTCAGTCTGTCAAAATCTGGTAGAAAAATTGTGCTTTCTTAACTACTGGTACAAACAGGGTACTATGGTCACCTGATAGATAAGTGGGCTGCCAGAATTTGGACCTTCTAATATTTATTTATTGATTTATTTGAATGAAGGAATTTCAACTTGGTAACTTCTTTTAGACTTACTTTCTTTTAGAATGTTTTGCTTTGTACATATGTCTGTGCCTGGTGCCCATGGAGGCCAGAAGAGGGTGTCAAATCCCCTGGAAGTACAGTTATGGATAGTTGTGAACTACCATTATTTGTAAGGTGCCACTTGGCTTTTTAACAACTTTTTTGTTTTGCTTTGCCTTTTTTTGGGTACATTAGATCAGGTTGTTCCAGAACTCACAATGTAGCCCGGTTATGCCTTGAACTTGTAGTAATTACTTCTTACCTTGGCCTCCAAAGTGCTTAGGTTAGAGGTGTATGCCATACACAGTCCCTAGCCTGGCAACTTAAAAAAAAAAACCCTTAGTGGTACTTTGATGGAAGGAAAAGAGGGGAAATGTAGATGGTAGAGCACTTGTCTAACATGCACAAGGCCTTGGAATTCATATTTGGTATGATGTAAGGGAGAGAGAGAAGGAGAGTGAGGGAGGGAAACAGAAGGGAAGAGTATGTGTGTGAGAGAATGCCATTTATTTACTTAGAAGTCATGTTTCTTTTCTGAGTCCTACAGAAATAGAATAGAAGAATAAGCTTCAGCGTACCTCTGTGGTGTCTTGTTTCTTCAGGACTTTGGCTGCATGTTCCATCACAACAGCCCACCCATTAATAGTTTGTCATTGAGAGAACATTCTAACAGTTCTTTCCAAAAAGACATTTTACACCAATATAGAAGAATGAGAGTAACATGCACACAAAGTAGCATAAACTGACTATTCAATCTGGAAATAATTTTACATACATTTTTAGAGAAGAATAGAACAATTTACAATTTCTTCCATGTTCCTAAGAGACAAGGAAAGGCACACTATGACTATTAAAATATACCTTGTTAGAGACCCTTGAGTGAATTCCAGAGTTAAGTATCTGCAGTTCCAAAGGTCAGAGGCCCAAGAGCTTGTGTTGTAAGACCAAAAGGTCAAGACATTTGATAGGTCTATTACATTCTCATGACATCTAAAGACAGGGCCTAGCTATAACACTCTTGGGTATATACCTGAAGGAATTTAATCAGCACACCACAGAGATATCTGCACACCATGTTTATTGCTGCAATATTTATTAGAGCCAAGTCAAACAATCAGCCTAGATAGCCATCAGCACATGAATGAATAAAGAAAATGTGGTAAACTGGAGTTTCATTCAGTCACAAAAAAGTTTGCAAGAAAACCAGTGAACTGGAGATCACTATATTAATAACATAAACAAGACTCAAGAGGACAAATTGATACTTTCTCTAATATGAGCAATCTAGTATCTGTCTGTCTACCATTTATCTCTATCTATCTGACATAAAATTATGAAGTAGGATCAAGAGATCTAAAGGGAACAGGAACAAGGGAGGATAATGGAGTAAAGACAGACAGTATTATATTTTTTATATGTAGAATCTAGGTTTAAATACATACACATATGTGACTTGACAGAAGAATAGGCACTATTTAGAGGAAGATGATCAACAGACAAAAGGTGTGGGGAAAGAAAGTATATAAGCAAGGTGTTCTATGTAGCATGAAAATACTGTAATGGACATTATTTTGTCTACTAACTAAAGATTTAATTAAAAAATAAAGAGATTTAAGTTTTTTCAAAATAGAAAGGGAAGTTGGCTCTGTAGGGAATTACTTCCTAGAAAAATTTTTTATCATTGTGCTCTTATATCTTCTGGCACAATGGTATGGTGGGTATTCATGACGTCCTCAAACAACTTAGGGATTGGACATTTGTAAAGTGAAACATCTTCTGTACAAGGATGCCACCACGTAGGTGTTGGAAACGTGCCTCTTTTAGAATAAAGTGTATTTTTGGATTGAGCTCCTTTGAGTGAGGCCTTCTTTTATAACATAAAGTGAAGATATTGAGGACTTAAGTAGGGTAAATGTGGTGGGAAATTGTAGTCTCTTTCTCCAAATATGCAAATCTTTCCTTCCCAATTAGGTGTTATATTGGCCTTATAAACCATTGAGAAAGTTCAGATGCTTAAAAAGTACATGTTTATTGTGAGCTTAAGAGCATGCACATGGCTTTTGGACAAATTTCAGACCTGAGAATTGTGTTTGCTCTTACTGAGGAAAGTAAATGAAGATACATATAAATTGCTTATTTCTTCTGCACAGTGTCGTACACGCATGGCTTCTACTTATGTTAACTCGCACCCTGTTAACAAACATTTTTCCAGATTAGCTACCTCTCACTTTTTTCGTCCTCTCTGAGGTAGACAAGGTTCCTCATAAGGACTTCCGGAACTTTTGGTCCCAGGGATTTATACAGGGAGCTCTGTAGCTTATTCTGTTAGCCTAAGTGCGTCTCTCTTCTGCCAGTGTGACCTTTCTTCCTTGTTGGTGTGGAGTAGCTGGAAGGGTGTCACTATAGGAGTACTATTTTTGAGTCACCCTAATCACTATTTAGAAAAAAGTCCAAGCATCCTGTTTGGACAGGTTGTAAGCTGTGACATTAGACCTTCCTGGTATGCAGAATGGCTTTCATCACTCTCCCAGCCTGTTCAGCAAGGTTAAAGGTCTCAGGAAGGTATTTGACTTGTGGCTCTGACTTGCCCTGACTGCTGAGCAATGATGGGTCTTTTTCTTGAACCACTTAGGAGGCGCCCTTGGGAGCAGCATACCAGAGAGGGCTAGAAAGGGGGAGGAGGCAGGGGAGAGTTTGTGACATGTTTGAAATGAAGAGGTCACCCACAGGAGAGTAGAACGTACACCAGAAGTCTTTGTTGGTAGTTTTGTGTTTTGCAAGCTCTGCTCAGGAAGCAAAATGGTGCTGTGTTCTTTGGAGACAGTAAAGAGAAGTTAAATAGTAGTGTATTTTGCTTTTGCTAAGACCCTCTGTAGCTGGGACTCGGCTCCATGCTGCTCACACAGAAGGGCTTTGTGCACAGAGGCACTGCAAAAATAATCTACATGCATTTATTTATCCAGGAATATGGAGTGTCTGTATGTATAGCACATCAGATCCCATGATCTCATTTGATTCTCCCAGCAACCTGGAGAGGTCGGACCCATTTTCTAGATCAAATATTAAAGCTTCTAATGTTTAAAAGGGTTTATGTAGACCAGTCACCTAAAAGAAAAACCTTGGATTTGAATGAAGGTCTTTCGTTTTTTCTTTGTTTGACACAGTGTCTTGTAATCCTTGTCCTTGTAATCCTTCTGCCTCAGCTTCCAGAGTGCTAGGATTGTATGCCTACACCATTACACTTGACTTCAAACTTAGTTGGTCTGCTGCGCTGCTTTATGAGGAGCTGTTGGGCAAGTGTCAGTGCAGTTCCCAAGGCTGGTGAGAGACGAAGGGGGCTCACCATTTTCCCCCAGGAAAGCAGAGGAGTAACAAGACTCTGGGACTCACTTGGAGTGCCCCAGGTGCTGTTAGTCCAGTAACTGACACATACTTGGCCCCTAAAAATTCTTGGGGGACTTGGATGCCATCTTCTCACCCTATCTCTTTCTATCTTGCTTCAGTATTGGACATCAGATGTGGTGGCATGGCAGGTTCTTTCATATCTAAAATATGTTTCTGTGTATGTGTATTACTACATGATAGCATTTTTGATTAATCACAGACCACATATATATCCATGATTCCATAAGGTTTTACTGCCTAGTGAAATCATAGTCATCTAACTGTAAATATACTGCACAATGTTTGTGCACCCATGAAATTAATGCATTTCTCGGAACATATCATCTCATTAGGCAATATATTACTGTATGTGTATGTATGCATATTCATAATATATTTTTCTCTCCAAGAAAGCATTCATTCCTTTCTGCAATTCACAGTAAACCAACAGGTGTTCATGATATTAACCATTTTTGAAACAGTCTGACTATGAACTTGTGTATTCCAGTTGGGTCTTCTCCCAGCCTCCTCAGTGATGTGCTCACAGGCAAAAGCTCACACCCAGTCGGAATAAGCTTCTGAGGCCAAGATAAAATTTTTAGTTCAGGTGATCTCACTGGGTGTTGCATTTCTTCCAGAATAGTCTGAAAATGAATCCAAGTAATTCATAACAAGGGTTAACATTTGGCATAACCTTTGAACAAATAGTAATATGCTTTGGGAATATTTAAACTAAATTTTTCTCAACTTTATTGATTTCTAATTCACATGCCTTGAAATCTACCCTTTTAACATATATAATTCATTACTTTTTAGGATGTTCAGAGTTTTGCAGGTGTCAATTTAACCAACTCTTTTTATTATTTCAAGAGGAAACCGTGTGCACTTCAGCTATTATTGTCTTATTTTACCCAAGTACCATCCATAGATTTCCTGGTTAAAACATTTCATATAAAACAAAATCATAGTATTTGGCTTCCTTAATCTAGTGTAACATCTTTAAGTTTCTTCCATGTTGTAGAACTTGATTTTTTTTATATACACATATATGCACACGTGCATACATACACATGTACATATGTACACTTTAATCATCCATTCATCCACTCAAGGACATTTGGGTTGTTTTACATTTTTTGCATACTCAGCATTTTTCTAAGGAAATCACCAAAATAACACATTAAGAATGTGTTATAATTTTATCCTATTATAAAAGTTGAAAATAACATAAGTCTCCAGCATTAAGTGATTGGTTCAGTTATAGGGCATCTATATGTTGGAGTACTATACAGCTCTTAAAATGGTGCAGTAAGAAAATTTATCATGACATAGAAAAATGATAAATTGTTGTGATGAAATAGTATATAAGATGTGATTCCATTATTATAAAAATACTTTATATACATGGGAGGCTACAATCACAGGTAGCAGGAAGCAGTAGTTTTTCTTTTTTTGACGTTAGCTAACATATTTAATAGTACTAATATTGTATAGTATATTCCTGACAGAAGGAGGATTTTAAACAATTATGTGTACATATGTTTTGCCTGAAGTTGTTTGTGCATTACGTTCATGCCTGGTGGTCTTAGCAGTTGGAAGAGGGCATCAGATCCTCTGGATGTGGGTGCTGGGAATAGAACCTAGGTTCTCTCCAAGAGAAACAAGTATTACAAACTACTGACCCTTCTTTAATATATATATATTTCAATGTAAGATTTTATTTTTGAGAATTCCACACAATTTATTTTGATTAATTCATCTCCACTTATTCCTCCCCTCAGCTCCTCCCAGATTCACCCCCTCCCCCTCTTTGTATCCTTGTATCCTCTTCTTTTTTTTTTCTTTTAAGAGACTATCTCTGAGCAGATTTTCTGGTCCTCTGGCTCTCAGCATCTTTCCATGCACTCTTCTGCAATGTTCCCTGAGCCTTAAGTGTAGGGATTACAATGGAGATGGATTCATTGGAGTTATGCACCTTGCTCTCATCTCTTTTCCATGGTTTGACCAGTCGTGGCTTGCTATAGTGATCTCCATCTGGTGTAAAAAGAAGCTTCTTTCTTTACACTGTAGGACTCTGTGATCTTATGTAATTTGGACATTCAGACATGTCTTCCAACTTTTGGAGCTGTGACAGGTTCTTATATAGAGCAATAGGGTGTTATATTTTAACCTCAAACACGCTAAGATCCACGAGGGCCATGTTTGTCAGCCTGTCTGTGTGTACCACTGGCTTGACAATGCACTCTCTAGCTAGTCTTTTTCTACAGGAAGTGATTGGAAGTAGAATGGAGAGATTATTTCTGCTTACATGGTCTGACATTGTGACATTTCCTGAGCTACAGGATGCTTTAGAGCAAACAACTTGGCTTTTACTGAAAAAAAATTAATTATATTGTCACTTTTCACATAGTGATGGGGCTTTGTAAGAGGACAGAGCTATTCAAGCTGGGAAAAATGAAATGGTTAACAGGATGACAGTAACAAAAAGGTCTTCAGTCTCAAGAAAAGGACCTCATTAAACATTGATTATCAGCATGGTATAAAGCTTTTCAAAAAGTGTTACTACATTCTATGGGATTGTTGTGTGAAGGAAATGTAAATGTGTAGTCCATTTACATAAAAAATGAGATTTGTGTATTATAATAACAGCCTAGTTTTGCCTTTGGCTACATCAGAACTACAAACTCAGTTCAGTTATTTAAATAGATTTGATGGGACAAACCCATTATATCAAGCCTATCACCAGGAGTCAGTCACAGAGTTAAGCTGGTTTGTGTGTTGATGGGCAACTATTTTCTGATTGCAAATCTGGAGATGTAGTCAGCTTGGCCTAGCAAGAATATAAATAGTTCGTTTAGGAACACTATGAATTTGTTTTGTCGACCAGAGACAATGTGGGGTTAACACTAAGAATTTGGACAATGATTCTTTGTATTATGTCCCAAAAGCTCAAGTAAAACTAAACAAACACATAAACTAAAAACAGAAGAAAATAATTACAATTGAACTCCATTAGCCACAAGATGTAAATCTAAGATTTCTCATGGGTGCCTGAAATCAGAGGTTGTGATGTGTGTGTGTGTGTGTGTGTGTGTGTGTGTGTGTGTGTGTGTGTGTAAGTGGTCAATGGCTAGTAAATTTTAAAGGAAAGCTATTTGGCATTGGACAAAGGTGAATTCGAATCTCTGATTAGATTGAGACTCCCCGAGCCACAATTTTCTTATCAAAATGGATATGGACATACTTATTTTGCAAGGTAGATGCACAGATTAAAGCAATAACCACTGCAATGTGTGGGACATGGTTACTATTATTTTTGTATTTGTGTTACATATATGTGTATATTTATGATAAAGTTTAAATTAGGCCCAGTAAGAGTCAATAAAATAAAAGCAAAAGCAACTACCATAATATACTGCAATATAAGTATAGTTTTCATGGCTATAATTTTTCATTTAAATTTTAAAAAATTATTTACTTATTTTTGGCACTTAGTATTGAAACTAGTGCATCAATCATGTTAGGCAAGCACTCTATGGCTGAGTTATATCCCCAGCCAACTTCAGTATTGCTGTGATGTGTTTGACGGCTGGTAACTGAAATTATAAGAGAAACTGAGTAGGGGGGGGGGGCAATTCTGGATAGCAAACTAAAAGGTTCTGTACAGCAAAGGAAACTAACATTAGGACTGTTCACTGGTCTAGTGTTCCAAATTTGAGATTAGATAGTATAAAGAAGTAGTTTTATAAAAAAGTTTTTTTTTAAACTTTATTTTGGTATCATTGATAAGTTTAAGATATAGATTCAATCTTGATTGCCGTCAATGGACAAATGTATCATATATCCATGATGGAATGTGGTCCAGCATTTAAAATGAGATGACTATGACTTTTATGATAAAATGCATGAATCTGGTGATTATTAAGCTAAGTGAATTAAACCAGGTATAGACTAGTATCATGTGTTCTCACATATGTATGGAATCTAAAACGCTTGAACTCAAAGAAACAAAGTGGAAAATGGTGGGTATAACAGGCTTAGGAGGGGTTTTGGATTGGGTGAAAGGGTATTGTTTTAGTTAGATAGAAAGAATGAATGACAAGTATTTTAAAGAGTGGACATACTAATTAGCTCAAATATCATTTTACATTATATATGCATATAGCATCACATGTGTACCTCATAAATACTTCCAATTACAAGTGGTCAATGGCTAGTAAATTTTAAAGGAAAGCTATTTGGCATTGGACAAAGGTGAATTCGAATCTCTGATTAGATTGAGACTCCCCGAGCCACAATTTTCTTATCAAAATGGATATGGACATACTTATTTTGCAAGGTAGATGCACAGATTAAAGCAATAACCACTGCAATGTGTGGGGCATGGTTACTATTATTTTTGTATTTTTGTTTTCCTTCTACATTGGAATTGCCTTTTCTTTATGCTTTATCTGCAATGAATTGTTAAAATTGGTAAAACTAAAACTTTGAATGTAAGCTTTGAAAATACAGTAATGTAATGAAGTGCTGGCATAGGATTATTGAAAGTAATCTAAATGTCAGAGAATAGCCAATTTAAGTAACTAAACAAAATGTGAAGATACATACAGCCTGTGCTCAGCAACCATGGAAACCTTATTTCAGATTTGTGCTTTTTTGCTTCCCTGGCCATTGGCCTTTTATAATGATAAACATATCTAGAACTCAGAAGATTTAGACTGTAAAATATAAAGTCTTTGCTACTTTTTTCTATAATTCTCGCCTGAATACTACCACCCTCCTTCTGCCTTGCTGCTTTTAATCTGTTGACAGCTTGAAAACTTGTTCTCAGAGTTTCCTTGGATTCTGGGTCAAAGCAAAAGTGTTTTAGAAGAGGAGTTGACTATATTCTGATTGTTCTGTATTCTGGATACATGAAGAACCCACTACAGGAAACCCAAATAATGATTTTGGTAGAATTTGTGATGTGGTTAAATACTTTTTTTCTTTTAGAAACAACCAATAAATAGTTTATCTCTGATAGGCTTTTGGGTCACTTTTAATGTTCTGTGGTTTATGTTTCTCCCTGACTGGGTTTTCAAGTAAATGAAACTTTCTAGCTTTGGCATAAATACATTTGCTACATATTGCAAATAAAATTCTATTTTGCAGTAGGATGGCAAAACTGACCATTGGGTTAGAGCTTTATTTAAATAGGTGCTTGCCCCACAGCATATAGAGTTTTGATCTGGCCGTGGTAAGTTGCATACTGTATACACTCACAAAGAGTGGAAGCAAAACTGTACAGAGGGGCTATTGAGCTGATTCTTGAGTAGTGGTGTTTCTCAGTAAATCCTTCCATAACTATGTGCAGTAATTGTATTGGAAAGCAATACGAGTAGAATCTGTAAATGTTGAGAGGTCCAGGATAACAGCACAGTCAAAACAAAGGTATTGTTAGTCTTCTGCAGGATTTAAGTTTGTTGAAAAATGTTAGAGATAGGTTTAGATACATATAAATGTCCACACATAAACGATTTCTGACTTTAGGCTATAGTCTTTGAAGGGGGGGAAAGCTCAGGACTATGAACTGATGTTCCCAGAAAGAAAATAAAACAGCCCTGCATATATGTTAAAGAGTCTCCCATGCTAATTGACTGATTATGGAGAGTTGGAATGTTTCAGGTTTAGAGGCTGCCTCATTCACTCTTTCCCTTTTGTGTCTGATTACCATCCTGTGATCATCCGGTGAAACCTTTTAGAATGCATTAGCAGACCACTAATAGAAAAGCTAAAGATGTCATCAGATAGCATCTGAGATCTACAGCAGAGAATTCCCTTCTTTGCTCTACCTACTCATATGTTCCCACCAATGGATTTAAGAAAAGCCTTAGTGACTTTCTTTTGTTCTATAACTATTAAAAAAAAAATTCATGAAACCATTACCACACTGGAACACAGTATTTGGAGTATCTTGAATCTGTGTTCCCTGGCTGTAGTTACACATACACATATGGTTCCAAAATACTGTCTCTAATTCCTTTTGAGGTGAAACCTTTGACTTTGTGTCCACAGAACCTACCATTAAGTAAATAGTGTCTTTGTTTGAGCCATCTTTTAGGGCTTTGGGGCACTTATTTGAGAAGAGGATGTTTGAGGTCATAAACCATCTGTGGATGAGAATGTGGCCAAACTATTTGGGATTTGCTGACTTACTATTAGATTATTAATAAATTTCTCAAGAGATAAGAATAAGTCTTCCTCCATCATACCTCCTGCCTCTCAGAAAGACATTTTCTCATTTTGATCAGGCCTCTTCAATTGGTCTCTTCCTCTTTGCAGAACTTGCTGAAGATCACATTAGGAGTTAATGGCAGATCTAGATCCATATTATTCTTTGCAAGCTAAGACTTTGTGAGTCTTCCTGTGATTAGGGACACAGTTGCTAGGGTACTTTTCAAGTCCCCAGTAAGCACTGATTGATACCATAGGGGAAACTCCTTGTTAATTCAGTTGGCACCTGAGCCATAGAGCTTTAGAAAATATCTTGTGGCTATTTCCATGGAATTCAAGCCAAATCATTTATCTTTTGTTCTAGAGGGACAACTGGTGGTGCATCTAATCAGTTCTTTCTGAAGACCACATCTCTAGACCAGTGCCTTACAGGCTTATGCAAACACTGTCTAAAGGCTGTTCTGTAGCAGGTGAGATGGCTTAGTGGGCAAAGGCACTGTCTACCAAGTCTGAAAACCTGAATTAAATGCTTAGCAGCCACAATGTAGAAGGAAAGAACTAACTCCATCAAGTTGTCCTGTGACTTCTGTAAACATAGCACACTTGCTTCCATGCATGTGTGCACGTGTGCACACACAGAAAAAAAATAACACAGACACAATGAAAAATGAAAGGTTATTTTGCATCCCAGCACCTAGAAACAATTTTAGTCAAGGTCCCAGTTTAAGCCATTTTTACCCAGGTCAAGCTAGAGATTAGAGAAAGGTGGCAGATGAAATCAACTTAGGGTCTGGCACCAGTTACAAAAGGAAGCAGGTCACTGGGTTGTGTTTATAGAGGAAAGAGGATGGATTGCTAGATGGTTATCACTGGAATCATTGTGGAAGAGGGGGGACCCTCATTTGAAGGCCTAGCCCCCAGACTAAAGGAGCCCAGAGTGCTTTAAGGACTCACACATAATTGGCTATACATTCCACAGGAAGAAGCCCTGCCTCTGGCTACAACACTCGGCCTTGAAGAAATGGAAGGGGGAGGAGGGACAGAGAGGAGCATTTGGCATTCTGTGAAGACTTTTTTTTTAAGTGTCTCCAGATTTTCCAGCCTCAATTTCACAACTCTGCATTGAAAACAAACAGATCTTTAGAAGCCTCAGCAAACAACTTGGGGGAAAGTTGCTTTTGCACATCAGCATGCAGTGGCATATGCAGTTTCTACAGTCCTGGTTTTGTGTGTGTGCATTTGTTGTTTCGGAACTGGGTAATCTTGTCCTTTGACAGAACTATTCTGTGGTACTTTATAGTTTGTAGCAAATACTATCTATGACTCTGAAGGGGGGAAAGAAAGGAATTGGTGCTTCTCTTTATCCTGTTAAGATCTACAAAACAGAGGGAGATATAAAAAGTAGCGACTTGCTAGCCAGCAGCCTGTGGTGTAAAGTTAGTTCACTCTGGTAAACATATATGATGATCAACATGAAAACAACAGCTAAGTAGTTTTCATTAGTATCCAATTAGTAGGTGATTTGATTGCTAAATGCATTTGCTAATTCATTAACAATTAGGGAAATTAAATGTAATGGGAATGATTTAAGTTTGAGAATACAATACTTATTAATGCTGTATTAATTTTAACTTTATGGAATAAAATCCCTTTGCTATCCTCTCCTACCCGCTTCCTCCTCTTTTCTTCCAAATTGTATATAGTAGACAGGCAATTAGATTGTGCAGGATAGATTGCTTTTCTCATTTAAAGTAGCTCTTCTCTCTAGAAATCAGTCCTTCAGTGGAGCATGTCTGTCCATGTCACTAGATGAGTGTCAGCAACAAATGGTGCCTGTGCACATAATGTGTGCACCCCATGAGAGCAGGGAAAGTCCTTTGCAATACTGTGAGGGATTCAGGAAGGTATTTTAGAATTTGGAGGGGATTAAGGCTGATTCCGCTGTTGATATTGAATTGCAGCATGACCAAATGATTAACAAACGTGCCTTTCTTGAAATATCTCAGGGCACAGAGGTTCTCAAATGATTGCAAATTGGTTAATGGCTTAAGAAAAAACATTTTACTTCTGTAAACAAGTAATTTTGTAAGATTTTCCTAAATAGCTGTGTGTGTTTAGAGGATAGAATTATATACTACATCGAGATACATTGGGCTGGAAAGCTAATGTGACTATTAAAGAATCTCAAAATAAAATTTTTAGTTCAGATGATACTTGAAAGACTACTATGTCCCTTTATTTTCAATAACCCCATTTTAGCATTTCTCATGATGACTAGGAAAATTGCAACATGTTCCCATTGCACTTGTGGTTATTCGCAATGTCATTTTAGCTTTGTTTCAGATCTTTGGCTGGACCTTATTCAAAATATTTTAGAGAAACAATCACAATGGGACATGATGTAATTTCCTTCCACCTTTTATCAAATAGAAAACTGAATTAGCAAAGCTGAGGCAGGTAGGCAAAGCAGCCATTGTTGTGGAATGGGCTTTTCCTTTTAGAGGATCAGTAATCAAACATGCAATGGCTTTCTAAGGTGTTGGATGTGTGTAAGGGAAAGCAGAATGGTGTTGCCTGCAAGTCCTCCATCTTTGCCATGGAATGGTGGGAGGGCATCTGGGGCCCATTGTCTTCAGTGACTTGTCAGGACAGGCTCTACATCTCTGAGAAAGTGGTGGTAGTCCTTTAGCAACCATAGTATTTCCCTTTGAATTTATAGTCGTAGGCGGTTGAAAGTTCAAGTGATGTTGAGGTTGAGCAAGTGGAAATGATTTAAGAGTTGTAAGTATGAGGAAGTCATTCCCTGTTGCTTTCTCTCAGGTTATCTAATTTCTCTGGGAGGACCAGACCTGCTTTTCTAGCACATGAGGGACAGATTACTATTTCCCTCCAAGTAAGCTACTGTGCTGATAAGAGTTGTTGAATATCTCTCTCTCAGATATGTGATCATAAACATTGAGACAGAAACATCATGGACTTTTCTCTTTCTTAGGAGACTTTTAAAAAAATCTTTCCCATTACATTCAGACTTAGGAAATAGTATAGGAAGATCCTCATAAAAGGAAATGCTTGGTATTTTTTTTTTCCTTAGACAGCTTGAGGTATTAAAAAAGAAAGAGTATTTAAGGGAATCAAGGCAGGAGTAGTTGAGTCAAGACTAATGAAGGTTCTAAATAGATACTAATAAAGCTAACATTCTTTCTGGGGGAGTAAATCCTGTAGCTCTATTGACTGGGTTGTCTCTATCATTTCCATTCATTAATTTGCTCAGCTGAACATTTGACTGGGAGACTTCTCAATACCATTATTTTTTTAAATTTCCATTTCCTTTTTAAATTTCCATAATATTCATACCTTGAAAATGTTAGGAATCATCCAATTGTACCATAGAGGCTTTGATTCCATACATAGAATGAAACATTAAAAGCTGTGGATGGAATAAATTTCCTTATCTCTTCGAATGGAGGATCTAATTGGGAGGCAAAGGTCTTAATCCTATGTAAATATTTGATTTGTTGATATTCCTTGGCTGCCTCTGTTTTAAAAACCTCTCTTTGGGTACCCTCTGACCCTTTCTCTCTGAGGCTAATTTAGTCCTACTAAACCATAGTGGTTCATCAAACACAGTTGGAGATTCTCTTTTTCAAGTGTAAAACTTTATATTGTTAAAATAATATACAAGGCCTTCTGTAAAACATACACATATACATATACACATACATATACACATACATAATATATGGTCTCCTGTAGCCTGAGCTGGCCTTGCACTTGCTATGTAGCTGAGGCTGGCCTTAGCTACCAATTCTTCTAGTGCTTGGATCATAGGTATGTGCTCCCATGTTTAGCCTTGCCATCCTGACTTTTGTGTGTCTATTTTCTACATTTTACGTATATATCCCAGTGTCTCTGTATTTTCCCCAGTATCCTTTGACTTAGGTAGAACTCCAGATTTGACTAGAGTAGTCCACTTCTCCAGGATTTTATAGGTTATAAATCTGTTGTATGGCATGGCAGCCATCTCAGTAGTAAGATATCCATTTAGTATCTCGCTCTTCATATTTATTTTATGACCATTTTTGACCTGCCTACAACTTTGTGGGTTGATTTTGGCTCTCCTTTGAGTGTAGCGGTCATTCAAGATTTTCCCCAGCTAACATGAGTGAGGAGGTTTTATAGCAGACTCCCATCCATGCTATCAGGTACAGAAATGCTTGTAAGAAAATAAAACATCATATACACATTTTCTAGTTCAAATTTTCAGTTGAGATCACAAGAATTTAATTTTCTCAACACAATTCTTTTTAGAAATCTCTCACTTTTGGACTGTCCTCCACAGCTGAATCATTTAAGTCTCTTGGCAGTGAAAACTTGGGCAATTCTAACAATAATAATGAGAAATTACTCAGTAATTTTAATCTAAGACTTTACTTTCCCAAATAGCGCATGTAATTTTCAAACTGGAATTAGTGGAGAAATACTTTCATTTTTTTCTGAGTATAATCTCTACACAATAGCTTTGAATAAAATTTGAATATAAGAAGACAAAAAATTACAATTCTACCCAAAGATTACAATGCTTTCATAGTTATTAGTTTATTTGCCTTCAGTCTTCTCTCTCTCTCTCTCTCTCTCTCTCCCCCCCTCCTTCCTCCCCTGTTACATTTTGCATTATTTTATATATGCTGTTTTCCCACTGTCTACTATGAATATGGTAGTAGTTCATTAAATATTCTTAAAAATCTTCCTCTGTATGTCTCCAATGTGTGTACATAGAATTGCTTTAGTTCTCTGTTACATTGTCTCCACCTTTTGCAGTTGTTGTTATTTATGGTTTGGAGATGCAGAAGCTCAGGTAGAGAGATCCAAGACTTGCCAAGGTCACATGATAAATGATGCTCCTTGACTCTGGACCATTTGAATATGTTCTGCAGTCTTTCCGCTCTACCACATGTTACAGGAAGCCACAGTGATGGATATGTAGTGATTTAGCTTTGTCTTAAAAATAAACTCACTTCTGTTTATTATTATCATTAATTATCATTAGTATCATAAACTCTAATAGAGTTTGATAGACAGTGAGGATTCATTTCCCAAAGGCATTCTTTTATATTGTCAATATATTTTCTGACTTGCACCTAAAATATCCACTATAAAGGTTATGTTTAACTGAGAAATGATAGCCTAAAGTGATTTTGTTGTTCCTTTTTAGTCACTAAAAGATGGGTTATAGTATTATTCTTTGTTAAATAATAGTCCTTCCAGCTAAGCATTAAGACATCGAGAAGATTACCCTGTCAGGATTGAATGTGCACTCAAACTATTGGTAGTGACCCTTTAGCACCTACAAAAAGCACTGAAACTTGTGTGGACTCTTGGATGTGGGAGAAGGAAGAAAAAGGCATGTCTATGTCAAAGATCCAAAATGAGATATAACGTAGTTATTAAAGGTGGTTTTGTTAAATGAAACACAACCAACCAAAGTAAGTATAGAAAGTTAAAAAATAAAAACAAAAAACTAATCTCATGTCCCTAAACAAAAGGAAGACAGTATTGCCAACAGACAAACCTCATCAGTAGCCTTCAATTTTTTTCTCATTCCACATACTCGATTTTTAAAGATGCTAGGAACCATGGTCTTTGTTTGGGGGTAGTCTTTTCAAATTTTTCGGGTCAAAAAGGAGCCATATCTGGACTCTGGCCTTTTGCTCTTTGACTTAGAGAGTCAATGGGATAACTCTGTTTTGCCCTGGATTCCTAAGTAGATAGCAGGCAAATGGGAACTAAAACATCCAGATTCTGAAAACCAAGATAACATTGAATCTTATTTGAGGCTGTGTTTTCTTTAGTATCACTTTCCTCAGGGAGTCCCCCTACCCCCCATCCCATAAGTGTTTAATAGGTACCATTGCTTCTGGGGTTAGAAGTGCATTGCCTGAAGCCTTCTTATTGTATCCTGATCCGCCTTTGGGGGAAAGAAAGGCCTTTAAGTGTTAGCAGGATCTTGATTCTGTTTTTGCTTCTTGCCATTGCTATTTCAAATCACATTATCTTAATGAAATAGGAGTCTATGGAATATGAATTCTGTTGTGTTTGACAAAAGATTAAGGATGTCTAGGAATTATGATCATGTTACAGTAATTGCCTAAAATGTCGTGTTAATGTTTCTCACTTCAATTGTTTTGTGTTGATTGAACAACCTTTGGAGTAGCTGGTAAATCTCAGTGCCATTAGTAATAAAGATCTAAATTGCCTAATAATGTTTCTGAATGTAGTAGTTCTTCAGTGTTCCACAAAATGACATTTTTTTAATCAAGGTGCTTATATTGAATTCAAAGAGGATAATAGTACCGATCTTTATTTTTTCAGTGTTTTTAGATAGCAAGAACTATATTTTGAATAAGTGTGTCTCCTGAAATTAGATTTTTGAAGATGCTCCTGTTACACTAAGTACCTTGAGATAGGAACTGAATGATGGCTTCATTCAACCAACAAGTATTTTTGAGCATCTACAAAGTGTCAAGCACTAGCCTGGTACTGTGTGTGGTGATACAGAAAATCCAATTTTTGCTTTGAAGGACTTTATAGTTTTGGTGATGGAGGCTGTATACATGTTGCTTATAAAAAAAAGATGTGAAGCTCAGTGATAGAATATACCATTGACATATATGAGACCCTGTGTTCAATTTCTAGTGCGTGCACACACACACACAACAGGGACACCCATGGTGAACAGAAATAATAAGCTGAGCAAATTCCTTGAGGCAAGAAAAATGAGGTTGATAGATGTCAAAATCTGTCTGGGCTGGAATCAAGGTTTGTGTAAAGGAAATAGTATGTATGATGGGAAAGAGTTGAAAAGGAAGGAAAATGACAGAGTACACTTCTTTCCATTTTCCAGCTGTTTTCTGGGGCTATATAAAAAAATAAGAATAAATTTTAAGAACTTCTCTAATTGAGAGCAACACCCAAGGAACAAAATCTCAAGTTAATCTTTACAACATGTGGCACTGTAAAACAATCCTTCAGACTGTCCTGCCTTCAACAGTCTCCCTTTAGTCTCTGCATATATCATTTGGGCCACCCAATGAGCTCAGCTGGAAATGAGAGGCTGGGATTAGAAAATTTTGCCAGAGTAGTTAAGCTCTCATTGGATCAGGCTGAGCAGCTGTGTGATTTCAAGCGCACTGCTTTTTAGTGAAGTGAAAAGAATATGTATTTGGGGGTGTTTGGAAGTAAAAGTCATTGATCAAATGATCTCATGTTCAAGCCCTTTACTCAAGACACTCCTCTATCCAGAAATGGCCCATTATGTATCTTTCTCTTATTCCATCTTGACTCCTGCCTTCATCTGTCATGTTTTTTTAAAGCAATACTCTGGAATTTTACTCTTAAATCTATACTCTTAGGTGCATTTTGGGATGTTATGACTGAATGGCAGGCAATCAGAAGTCTGGGTGATTGCAAATGCAGATGGAGAATAAATTATTTATATGTGACTCGGAAGGTCATTTATACTTACATTTTGACTATGAGTGAGTCTGCTTTTGAAAATCATTTTCAAACAAAGTCATAATGTAATGGTCTGACTTAAGCTTCTGAGATGTTGGCCTAATTTCCTACAATCTGCTCCATGCTGGGTAGAGAGTAGAAACATTGCTTCTTGTCCAACCTATTACTTACACAGCATTGTTCTAAATGCTCCTGATGTGCCTAACACAAGTATTTCATTCTATGGCTTGTAGCTATTTCTCTTAGTTTGTCCTCCATAAATATGGAAAGGATCCTATTCAGAGGACTTGAGGGAAAAAAAAGTTGAAAAAGAAAAGAACTGGAGTTACAGACAGTTGTGAGCTGAACTGTATACACAAGTCCCCTTAACTACTAAGCCACCTCTCCAGCTCCCATTCACTATGAATGTGATTTACCTTGCTTGGGGAAAACTGTTTTAAATCACTGTCATTTCTTATATTGAGTAATATTGGCTTTTTTGTTTATTTGAAACTAGCTTTAATTATGTAGCCCAGGATGGCCTCAGATTTACAGTGTGGGTTAATCTGGAACTTTTAGTCCTCCTGTCTCAGCCTCCCGAGTATTAAGATTTGTGCCATACCACTATCCACTTTCATCTGTTCCTAGCTTACCTATTCCTAGTTCATCTTTGTTTAATTTCAAAAATCTTCCTTATCTCAACTATATTAGGATTTGGTGAGCTCTGTTTTCCTAGTCAGTATTCATTATTGTTTGACAAACTGATAACATCCCTCCCAGTCTTTCTCTGTTGGGACTGGAGTGCCTAGTTTTATAACCTGCCCTTATATAGCAGGCTTCTCTAAGCCCCAGAAGATTAAAAACTTTCCCAAGCTGCATTTTGTCTTGTCACTTTGGGTCGCAGAATAGTATGTTTTAATTCAGGACGCTAAAGCACTTCACTTATAAGCCTGGCCCTGTTTTCTTTGTTTCGGTGCTTTATGGGTGGTTTACAGCTTTGCAGCATTCCTTAGGACTGGAGGGGGAGGATACACCCATTGAGACTCACACAGTACTGCCTGCACTTTTTGTTGGCTGACCTGTCTGGGAGCCTACAGCATTGTCTGTGGCATTTGTTCAGTGGCAGAAGCATGTTAAAGACTGGTGTTTATGCCTAGCACCATTTTTGGTTCATTAGACTTGCATTTTGCTTTTGTAGTAAACCTCTGAGATGGCAGCCTTCCAAGAGCCATTAAGTGAAGTTTAGAAAAATATGTGGTAGGGGTTTCAGCTGTCTGTTACCTGTACAGTTCCTGCCAGCTAGATGACTTTGCTAGGGATATTTTATGAGGGTATAAAAACTTCTTAGCAAATTCACCTTTTATTAGGTATAGTGTAGACCTTATTTCAGGAAAACAATTTGTACCAAGAAGTATATAGGAAATGGAAGACGTCTCAGTTCCCTATGTAGGTGCTTTAAAATATGTTAGCCATCTTGGCAGTTTGCACTAAATGGGGGAGGCAGCTATCATTAAACATTTGTGATTGAGGATATTAAGTTAGGCAATGCCGTAATAAATGCCCTAGCCCCTGGGCAGTTATGCCAGGCATGTTTATTCTAGCATTAATGCTATTCCTGCATGATGCTGTAGGAATCAGTGGTACCAAGAGCTCTTAAACCTGTACAGTGAAAATAAAAGAGATGGATACAAAAGAAGTCAGTTGATAAATGTTCAGTTGCATTAGGTAGGCTCACTTAAGTTAAGACTTGGAAACAACAACACTCGTATCCTTCCTTTCTTGTCTCCTGTATTTCTCTTAATCTCCATCCATCCTATGTTCCCACTCCACCAAAAGCCAAAGTGATACAGGAATGAGGAAAAAATGGTTGGGTGGAAGAGGCAATCATTCTAATATTTTGCTTACTTTCTTCCATATCTCTACCTTAACATTATTGTTGCACTTATAGTTTGTAGTCAAAAGGACCATAAATGATATTTACAAAAATAAGCATGTCTTTAAATAATCTTCACTTATTTAGGGACATCAAAATGTGCCAAAAGGCAATTAGGCAGGCAAACATACAGCTAGCTTTGTTCTGAAAGAAGTGACATTAGCGTCCTTTAACAGTCCCTTGGCACTTATATAGCAACTGAAACATCTAAATCTCACAGGCAAAAATATGTGAGATTTATATTGGAAATAGGAAGCTGTGCTTTATCTTACTGTCACGTTTTATAAAATGAGGAAAAAGTATGATATGCTTAGAGACACTAATGTGCAAAGTAATTTGCTATCATCTTTCGATTTCTTTGGTCTTAAACAGATTTGAAGTTCACTTAATATGTTTGTCTTATTTGCCACTGTTGTCAATCCCTTTTGGACATCATGTGATGTACTTGTATTTCTATTCTCATATGAGATATTATGTACTGATAACAGTCACTGGACTCTAGGATAGGGGACTGTCATCATATACCATCTGTTCATTCCTTCAACTTTATTTTATTTCTGTTTGAAAGTGTATGATTTCTTGTCTGGCATTTTTAAAAGATGTGTGTGTGTGTGTGCACACGCGCGCGTGCGCATTCTTGGAGGTCAGCAGGGGGCATTAGATCCTCTGGAGCAAGAGCTATAGGTAGTTGTGAGCCACCTGATTTGGATCCTGGGAACTGAACTCAAGTTCTTTGCAGCAAATGCTCTTAACTACTGAGCTGACTCTCCACCCCCCGCTTCCCTGGTATTTCTGACACAGTTGGGTAGGGGAGATGGAGAAAGAAAGAGGCCAAGAATCCCAGGAAATACTTGCTTTAAATCTTCAGTTTTAGATTGGAGATTTAGCTCAGTGGTAGTGCCTGCCTAGCAAGCACAAGGCCCTGGGTTCGATCCCCAGCTTAAAAAAAAAAAATCTTCAGTTTTATCAGAGAATTTCCTTTTGCTAAGATTGGGGAGGCCAGGATTGGGTTTGGAACTTGGGATATTTAAAGTCAGGGAAAGTATAAGTAAATGAATGAAGTGGCAAAGCACCTTGTTAGATATCAGCTAGGACTCTGGAAAAGTTAATCGGTGTTACTTGTTTACCCTACCCCAAATGGCAAACATTCATGACTTCCAGTATCATTTGGCGACAACAGTCATGAAAATGTGGAACAGAGAACGTAAATGATTAGGGAACTCACTGTTTAAAAAAAAATCACAGTGAGGAATTATAAAAAGGGGAGACCATCAATATTGGGATAAGAGAATTGATTGCTTAACTGATACATTTTCTCACCATTCATTCCCTTTGCAAGGAATGAATTATCCTTCTACATGTGGCTTTGAAGAGTGTTGCCTCCACCCCCTAACTTATTGTTAGAGTGATGATTGATCCATCATCATTGAAGTCAGGAGTTGGATCTCCATGTGTGAGAGTCACTGGAGACATATGGAACAGAAAGTGCTGATTAGTTGCCCAGGATTCAGAACAAAGAAGAAAGACTATGTCTTGCCACCCCTTCGAAAGTGCGAGTTCTTATTCTGTGCTTGTTATGAAAGTAAGCTGTGCCATTCAAGCTTGAAATGTATTTGTATTGTCATGGTTTGTGTCAATATTCTGTCCCACTGTGCTAACAGTTGTTGGTGTTCACCAAACTACAACAGGTATGACTTGGTGCATACCCTAAGGGGAAAAATGCATGAAAACATTTGATAGCACTAGATTCTGTGTGCACTTTGAGTAAATTTAGATTGTGATGTTTGTTAGTTTTTTACTAAGGTTAATTTTACAAAATGATCTTTCCAGAACTCTGTCCTAGTTCTTCCTGGGCACCATGCAGCTTCATACATAAGATGGCTAGTTTCATGAGTAATACAAGAAACTATTAAACATAGCCTATACTTTCTGCGATACTTAGGGATATCATATTTACTGCTAGGGGCACACAGCTTCCTACCATTGCATTTCCTCTTTAGGTTTTCAGGATGTTTGTGGGATGGGGTAGGCATGGGGAAACAATGGGAACAGAGACAAAGAGATAGGTAGGTGGTAGTGGATACTAGAAGAAAATTTAAGCTCAGTGAAAGTCACTAGGAAAATTAGGCCAAACTTCACCTCCATACACCAAGGTTCTGGGATACCTAATTCCAGAGGCTTTTTATATTTCTTCCCACCTCTCTCTCTCTCTCTGTGTGTTATTAAACCTTGTCTGTCCCCCCTTAGTTATTAGCTGTAAAACCCTTTACAAAACCTCAAAAAGGTTTCTGGGCTTAAGTAGACACAGATGGGGAGGATGGAAACTCGATAGCTGTGTTCTGCTTGGCAAGTGGCCCAAGAGAAAGCCCGAGTCAAAGAGCAAGTGTTGTCAGCAGAGAGGGGGAGGAAGGAAGCCCGCACCTAGGGCCTATTCAAGAGGTCAATTCAAGGGACTGTGGAAAAGTCTCAGGACAGAATAGCCTTTTCAGAGGGCGCCTTCATGCGGTCTTCCTTCCCTCCTGCTAGTACTCACTTTATTTCACTGCATTCTGTCTGTATCCCTTTGAAGGGTTCTTGTCTTCAGTATCTTTGTATCTCTTGTTGTCATCTTGTATTTTAGCAGTTACAGTCATGTTCTACACAACAGTGTTTTGGTTAATAGTGGACCACATACATGATTACATTGCCTAATGCCATCATAGCTGTCATTGTTTGGGCAAGTATATTCCATGATGTTCTCACAATAAAATTGCCAAATGGGATAATTCTTGGACTGTAGCCCTCCACTAAGCTTCTGTAAACATACCTAGTCTTCCCAGTTAGATTGTGAATTCCTTAAGGGGAGGATGCTTTGTGCTATGCCATCTATCCCAGTGCGGAACTGACTGCAGAAACAGCAAATGTAGGCAGCACACATCATTCCCCCTAATGTTGGCACAAGTATATTTGGAATGCTATTATTTGGGGGAAACTGGGGATATTTGAAATGGGAGCAGATCCACGAGCCATTGTTTTTCTAAGGAGATACCAAAGACTTCAGTTCTGTGCTAGAAGGTAACTTCTTCCTGTGTTTTCTCGTTTCTCCAAGTTGTAGTTTTAACGACTTTGTTCTGAAAACTGTTATCAGTTCTTCTTCAGTCATTTATTTCCTAGGCCCAGTAACCCAATAATTCAATATGTGGTTCAGTGAAGACTCATTGCTGTACCTAACACTGACAGTAACACAATTCTTTTCTCAGCACTCCTCAGCCATTGCAAGCCACAAGGGAATCCTAGAGTAACTGCTCTTATTCTGGCACTAAGGAGTAGAATTGTTTTCCTTAGTAGAGTTATCCTTAGAGGCCAACTTCCAAATCTTCTTTATGTATTTTCTTTTCTAGTATTGAAGAGTGACTACAGAGGTTTGGATGCCACAGTTTGATCTTTACAGAAGCACACATGCTCTTTGAAAATGATTCCTTTTCTAGTACTAATGGAATCGTAGATTGGTTGTTTTTTTTCCAGTGACGTTCTATTTCTTTCTTTTGCTAAGAATGTTATGAATGAGTTGATGTGTTGCTGTAGGTTAAGATAACCTAGAAATATATCTGGAAAATCTATTTCAATTACCTTCAGGGTGCTTTTAGTAAAAATAATAAATTTCATAGAGCTAAGGCAATCATAAAAGAAAGTGTTATAAGGGGAGTGAGCCTCATTTTTCACTTTCAAAAGTAAATATTCAATGTGGAATTATGCACTTCCAGGGTCACAGCATTGCTTCTGGCCATCAATAGCTGCTAAAGGTAACTGCTGAAGTAGGTGAAGGGGATCACTTCCCGTAATGCAGAGGTTAAGACATGCATTTACTGAAAATCCCCTAAGTAAATTGCCACTTAATGTTCAACTAGGGACTAAAGGGATGCTGCCTCATATTTATAATTTGCATATGGTTTCACTGTTGAAACTCATATTTACATATATAAGGTATTTATTTTGGTTAATGAAAGATGAGGTCATTTTTCTTTTGTTTCTCTTGATTTAAGTATTATTTTCCTTCTCTCCTTATTGGCCACATAAGGAGGGCAGAAAATTGCTTCAGTGGTTGTTTCTGAAAAATACTACATGTAGTGGTCTTTGTTATTTCAGTTTCTCATACTTACATTGTCTTTATACCTTAGTGATTTCAGTAGTTTGCTACTGCTTAAAAGTAAAAATATTCAAGGCAATTAATAGTTACTTTACAAAGCTGCTTAAGTGGGTCTAGAATGCCCAAGCTATTGAGGCCCAGTGGGCTTACCCATGTGAAGTGGCCTGGTTGACCTTGTTGGTATACAATTCTATGAATTGTCTGGCCCTCCATAATTGTGCTTAAGATGCAATGCCAAAATGGTGCTACGGCTTAATTAGCTGTGGGCTGCAGTTTTTTTGTAACTATCAGCTTCGTTGCTTACCAATTACTCCATGTAAGAAGAGATGAAAAGGAACTCCATTACTGAGCCCACAGAATCAACTGATTTGCAGCAGCCTATACATTGTTATGTAAGCAAACTTCATACAGATGTTTTTGTTGCACCAACTGGAATTTGAGCTGGTTTCCTTTTCTGTCACTGCATTTCTTTTCCTGCTCAATTGTAAGGAATTATGGAGTAGCTTCCCTATGGAGGGGCTTGCTTGTGACTCTCCAGTATGTCTATATGCATCTACTTATGAAAAATTGTAAAAGTATATTATTTTGCAAATAACATTTCAGTGATGTTTTTAATTAAATTGTTAGTGGCTTATACATAAAAACGTAAAATGGTTACTGCATTCAAAAGTCACATAGTGTGTTGTTATCTCCTTGAGAAGTTATGGTTGCCATGATAGGATTGAGTTTGAAACATAAGGAGAGAGAAGACATTAATATTATTTTCTTTTAATTTTGTGGGGGAACATGAATAAAAAGACATCCCACAGATAAGTGTAATTGAATTTTATTGAAGGAAGAGAAATTATGAATAGAGCAACAGCTGGACACGTTAAACTTAAGAAAGCCACAAAACAATACCAGATTTCCAGCACGAGTGTCTCAGAGGAACTTCAGATTGCATACATCACATTAATTCAGTTCAGGGAGAAGAGAGATATCATTTTCTCAATTGGGAAATTTTCATGTGTTTAAAGTGCCAAGTCACTTTCCAGATTCTATTTCAATATAAGAAATATTCAGAACAAAAGAAGAACCAAAATAACACTTGCCATTTAGTTCCATTTAATTTGTAGTTTAAGAGTGTGCTTTGCCAGGTATGGTACCTCACACCTATATTTCCAGCATTTGGGAGGCCAGCACTAGAGGATTTCTTTGAGTTTGAGGCCATCCTGGTCTGCAGAGCTGTCTCAAAACAATAGAAAAGGGAAAACAAAATAGAAAACACACAGCAACACAAAAGAGCTGTGTTTCACACTTGAATTTTAATAAGAGACTCCTGGGTTCATAGATATATGCTTTTAGTAACAAGATCATCAGATTGAGTGTGAGTAAATGTAACATTTTCCCATAAAATTTCAGAATTGTTCTTCCTAGGAGGGGGGAAAAATCAGGAAACAGCCAATTTTTTAGTTATGCTTGCGTTCTGGGTACAAGGCTGCTGCTGCTGTGAGCATTACGTACTCACTGAGATTAAGGCTAGGGCTGAGCAGTGATGGGGTCAGGTGGAAAGGAACTGCAGCTGCTTGTGTGTACCCACCATCATGGTATGCCAACAGCTGGGGAACAAATTTGGTCTAAATTCCCGGGAGCTACTGGTGGTTAATGTGAGCCTTCCAGGAACATATACCAAATAATAGTCTGCTTTCCTAATTCTGTTATGGGAAAATTTTTCGAAGTCAATCCCTGTGAAATGAGATCAGGAATGGTTTGAGTCTAAACCGTAAAGTGAATACAATTTGGCTTTCATGGCCTTTAACCTTCCCCTGCATCTGTCTTCCTTTCTCCTCTCTCCTCCTCACGGGCCCATTAGCCTAGTCTTTAAAATACTGCCCTGACTGCCCTTTTTGTAGTCTGTTTTTCTCTTTTCCATGGCAGCATCCTGCTGCACTCTTTCTAGATAATAGCTTGTAGTCAAAGTTTGGGATCTGGTGTTCTAGCCTCCTCTTCCTCTACTTAAAGTTGGTTGAGTATTCCTATTCATATAGTCACTATCCATGGGAAAAGCAGTGTGCTAATATTCAACACAGGGTTAATGTGTTATCTGTCCTAGGAATGGAATGCTTTGGTGTTAACTAGGGATATGTGGAAATGTATCTAAGTGTGTTGATGGTAGTGTGGTAGCATAGTGCCTTTAGCACAAAGAAATGCAACATAAATTATAGCCTTTGTTACTTCAGTGGCCTTCTCAGAACTCTTCAAATCTCTGTCTGAAAGGCCAGCCCTGAATAGAAGATATTTACATCCATTTATTTCCTGTCTACCAGAAACACAGTTTAATAATGTTCCTGTTGCCCAGTTGGAGCAAAGGAGAAACTTTGAGTATTATCAAAATGTTTGTTCTTATTTAGAGAGAAATGACATCGTTTGTAAAAAATTCTTCTGTTACTATGCTTAAAGAAAATGTTTTTCCCCCCCTGGGAGCATTAATCAGAGTACTGAGGCCAAGAGTTATGACTAGTATTGACAAGAAGTTATTGCACAGATGTTTCATTTGCTGTTTCTGGGGGCTTATCAAAAACAATTGACTAGCTGTCATTTTCTACATGAGACCAATTACTATTGACTAAGCTTTGCTTATTGTTTTCATTAATGTCTTGTAAATGATGAAAATGTTGAGTGTTCTTACAATCACTAAGAAATGAGGAAGAATTCATGTACTTCCCTAGTTTTTTGCACAGCAGAGCCGAAGTTCAATCCCAAGAGGGTGTATGGACAAAAAGCATGTCTATATTGAAAACAAAGCCACCCAGGTGACATTTAGGGGATTGAACGGTGTGTAGAGGTAGTAGGCTGCAATGTGCATTCATGCAGGTTTTGCTTGTCACATTCACAGTTCAGTCCATGTAAAAGGCATTAAAGATCTGTGCAAGATACAACCATATTTGGAACCTATCGGACAGTCAGAAAACTTCTCTGTCAAGATGAGTGTAGTCAAGAACTTTTTAAAAATGTATGGTCATGGGATAGCCATAATTTATAATATGGCACTTTATCATAAAGGTGTCCTGTTTTACCTTTGTTGTATGGTCCATTAGTTGTGAGCATTAACCACATATTGATATATCTGTAGATTAACACCTAGAAATGATTCCTTTTTTTTTTTAAGATTTATATATTTATGTATACAGTGTTCTGTTTGCATGTATCCCTGCAGGCCAGAAGAAGGCGCCAGATCTCATTATAGGTGGTTGTGAGCCACCATATGGGTGCTGGGAATTGAACTCAGGACCTCTGGAAGAACAGCCAGTTCTCTTAACCTCTGAGTCATCTCTCCAGCCCCTATGATTCTTTCTGTATGTGAGGGGTGTGTGTGTGTGTGTGTGTGTGTGTGTGTGTGTGTGTGTATGCATGCATGCGTGCATATGGAAACCTTAGTTGAATCATTCAGCTAGACTGTCTGGCCAACAAGCACCATGGATCTTCCTGTGTGTAGGTCCCAGCACTGAGATTACAGGCACATGCCACTCACACCTGCTTTTTATATGCGTTCTAGACATAGAAACTTAGATCCTCATACTTCTGCAGCAAGGCCTTTATTCACTGAACCTTCCCAGCCCCTTTTTCTGCAGTGAGAAGAGCTTTGTAAATGATTTTTGGCATGTATTAATGATATAGAAAGTCAGAGATGGACTATTAAATAGGTTTTCTAGTCTTCAAAGATAGAAAAGTAAGCAAAAACTCTTCAATTAATGAGGGACAGCACAAATGTCTTCCTCAAATACCAAGACTGCACTCAATAAGAAGGAAATAAAACCTCATATTCCCATGAGTTTTCTTTCAAGAGCTGAAAAGTTTGGTGTGATCTTGAGCTTCTCAAATACTGCAGCTTCTTGTTTAAACATCTCTAAACATGTTTAATACCATCTATGATCCAATCCTCATTTAAAGATACACCCCCAAACCCCAGCCATAATAAAAATTATGCTGTGTCTAAGTTGGTTTTATCCCTGTGACTTAAATTCGGTGCTCCCAATCATAGCTCCTTTGTCTGGTCCACTTTGTGTACACACACACACACACACACACACACACACACACACACACACAATCACACACACACACCAAATATTTTTAAAAAGTTTTATTTCACTTTGTCATAGTCAGGTCTCACACACACACACACACACACACACACACACACACACACACAAAGTTAAACATAAAATAAGAATAGGTATTGTTAGTTAAGGTTTATGTCATTGTCAATTGAGTGCCATAATCCTAAAAACAATATAGAACAAGTATATCTTCTAAAGATAGGCCTGCAAAATATATCTAGAATGAGTGAATAAATTTTTTAAAAAAGGATTTTTTTAGTCCACTTTATGTACCACACACACAAAAATGAAATCTTTAGTAAGGAATTTGAGTTCACTTTGTAATAGTTAGGTCTTCTCTATCAGATTTTGTACATCTTCAGAATGGGACTATTGAGAGAAATTTCCTTTAACGATTGAACTTTCCTCATAGCAGCACTGTTGGGATTAAATAGTCTAAAATGTTCAGCATGTTTAGCAGCGAGGAAGAACTCTTTAGGTTCTGATTCTTAATCATTGTTTGAAATTGTCTCAGATTTTCAGTGTGCTTTAAGAGTCTCTTAGTTGCTGGCCTTTCTCCATAGTGAATACATTGTCGAAAGAGCTTGGGCTTTCTCATTCCCTATTGTAGTGCCAGCACCTCCCCCAATAAAGAGAAAGGCAATAGTCACACCATCCTTCCTGGCATATTTGGAGTATTTAAACTGTTTGCTAGAATAATGGATGAAAGTCTCCCTGATTCACACATACTTTACCTGCCTCTCTCAGAATTCCCAGAATTGCCAAGGCCTTAGTGAGACAATTCCAGGAGTACTTTGCAAACTCAAATTCATTTTCTTTGCTTTTGAGACATAAGCTTGTTTATATAGCCTTAGCTGGACTTTTTCATTGTCTTCTTGTCTCAGCTGCAATAGTACTGAAGATTATAGGCATGTTCCTGTACTCTTAGTCAAAATACAAATCTTGCCATGAGTGTGGGTGATAGTGGGAAAGATATCTATAAATCTCTTTCACAAATTTCTCTTTGTCAGGAATCTGAGGCTTGCACAGATGTGTGCAAGCTTTTCTCTCTGAAGCCCCTGACTCTGTATGCTGAGTACTTCACCACCATCTGAAACAACCAGAATTTTCTTTTATCTCTACCCCTCTGAGGCCCTGTACTGTGAGGAAGGTTTCCAGGAATGGAAAACAAGGGCCTCTAAGCACAGTCCTCTGGTTTGTTAAATAGTGAGCCAAATATAGACTTAGTTCTCTGATGTGTACTTCTGATATCCAAGAGAGATGTTAAACTTTCTAGACCCAAGGACCCTTATTTCCTATGGAGTATTTCATGAGAAAAACTGGTAACACTGAATCTGCCTTGGAAATATCACCTCCATCCCCAACATTATGAGAACTGTTCTTTTTCCCAGCTTTCATTATGATATCTTTTTCATTAAGATAACTGATGGAAACCTTTAGTTTTTTCCTCATCTAGGAGAAGCTACATTATGTTCATTATGATGGGCGCAGAGGTACAGGTAAGACAGGCACACAAATGTGGACAGCACTTAGCATTGTTTTTGGCTCTGGACTCTGGGACTAGGAGAGGTAGTGAGAAGGAAGGAGAAGGAGGAATAGAAAGAGTAGGAGACAGGAAAGTTGACAGTCCACAACCTCGTCGTGGGAGATGGGGTCAAAGCAACACAAATTGGGTAGTAGATAGTATGGGTCAAGTGAAGATGAGTGATAGGTAGTTATTTCAGGTCTTGATAAGGCTTCCCCTCAACAACCCCCTTTCCTGAATTACCTGCTGTCCCAGTTATTACACTGTACATATGACTGGCTCTCACGTACCTAGATGTCTATTCATTCTGATAACAATCTGATCTTCCATTTACCAGGCCATCTCAGAACATTGTCTGGCAGATTTACATATCTTTCCAGCTCTGTGAACCTCCTCTTAGAACAAGACTAGCTTCCCCTCATCTCTTATATCCCTTTATCTATAAGTACTTTTCAAAACAAGGCCTGACAGCTTTATTGTTCAGGAATAATTGCCGAAAGGCTTAGTGGACTGTACATGCCAGTAAAAGGTTATTTGCTGTCTTGGGATGTGGATTCTTCTGCTGTAGTGTGTCATTCCAATTATGCTGTCATACACTGAGGTTTGTGCCTGACGCTTGTGTAGGTAGTGGTAATGTGAATAGCGCAGACAGCTCATTCGTACACTGGTGCTTCCCAAATCCCCACTTACTGAGATACCACTGTATCCATCATTTGAGCCTTTGAAATAATCCAGTCTATTCCCTTTTTCTTAAAGGTGAGGAAACAGTCCCAGAAAGGACATGTGACTGACCCATGATCACACTATGGGTGGATTGATCAGGTTAAGATAGGAAGAATCCAGATCTCCCAGCTCGGAGACCAGGACTCTTGAGCCAATGAATTTACAAGCTGACCTTATAGGATAAAAATGAAGATTATGTAATTACATTTGATGTTTATGAACACATGAAATTTATAAAGATAGCTATGTGTAGCAGGAACCAAAGAATAATAAATTTAAAATAGTTCTATAAACTGCACATCCAAGTTAATTAAGAAAATTTGTATTGATTTAAGGGAAAGTGGTTAATGAAGTTCATGATTCATTCATAATCAATTTAACTTGATCTGAAACTATTTGTGGTACAAGCACGATGTTGGTTAAGCGGCGCTCTCAGCCTACAGAAGAATCATGAGCCATAGTTACCTTTTAGAGCTTTTTTGGGAGAGAGGGAGACAGGGGAGAGAGGGAGAGAGGAAGCGAGAGAAAAGAGGAGAGAAGGACTGCGCTGAGGGGGAGGGGTACGGAAGAAATGAGCGGAAAGAAGAAAAGGAATGCACAGAGGGCCCACCCGCTTTTTAGGGTGGGAGGCCTTAGCAGGCTGATGTTGTAATTAAGGACAGAATCCTTACACAAGATACTAAAGAAAAAAAGGAGCTGGGGGCAAGAAGAATGGGGCAGAGGAAAGGGAATTCAAAGGAAAGAAGTATTGTATGTAGTAAAAGGAGTGGATAAAGTTTTCAGAGTCACTGTTTAAGAGGTGATGGTTCAGGAAAGGAGGGCAATCCAAACAGAGTCATTACACAGTATGTAATTCATATATCTGTTACTGCTTGCTGTCTGTCTCTCTTTCGAGGCTCAAAGCGTGCCACAAGTGCTAGCACAGCCGCTACCATACTATTCCTTAGAAGCACACAGTCATCATTGATTCTCTAAAGCACACACAGATGACCTGCTCCAAACCAGAAGCCCTGGAGAGACTGCCTAAAGTATTTCAAGGCTCAGTGGCAATAGAACTGACTAATTGAAATAATGTATGCCTGTTCATGTTAGTCTTTGCTAGTTCACCTGGAAGCCCAGTTTCTCAAATTGAGTTCTAGTTTTCATTTGTGTTAAGTTGCTGCATATTCACTGGAGAAAAAAATTTAAATATGAAAAATATAGAGAAAATAAAACTCCTACCATCTTCTTAATATCTGAGGAAAACTGTTATTAACAAATTAGGGTGTATTTTTCCTTTTTTCTATGCATTTTAATGTTTTTGAATTGTTGGAAGATATAGAGCATTTATTGCAGAGAATTTGGCATATTAAAAAATGTATTAAAATGGCTAGAGACAAAAGACCTGAGCAAGATTCACAACACCCAGGTCAGGCAGCTCACAAGAGATCAAGAACTTATAACTCCAACTCTAGAGCATCAGATACACTGTTACAACCTCTGTGGGTACCCACATACAGATAAACAGACATGGACAGACACCATACACATGATATAAGAAAAATCTATTAAGGGCTGATGGAGATGTCTCAGTGTTGAGCCTGTAACTTTGAGTTCAATCTCTGAAGCCCAGGTGGTAGGAGGAGATAGCAGACTCATGCAAATTATCCTTTGACCGCTACACACGTGCATGGCATATGCATATATATGCATACACACACAAATAAATCAAAGTTAAAAATATATGAAAGGGAGCACTAAAATTTCCTGTAATCAGGCCAAGACATCATATTTAGCAATTTGGTATATTGTCCTTCAGTCTTAGTTTTCTTATGGATTTCCAAAAGGACATATATTGTTTTATGATAATGTTACCATGATGCACACATAGTTTGATGATTGCTAATTTAATTTCATAATATCAAAAGTCCCTTACCATATCATTATGTATATCTAAAATCATTATTTTAAATGTCTTTATAGCAGTTACTTTTGTGGACTTACTTCAATTCATTGTGGACGCTCTCTAATTCATTTAGTATTTCTACTAGCAGTGTATCAGTGGGCACATGTCACCACATGTTCCTTGCCATTTCATTTTATCTGTTGCTATTGTTGCCAGTTTGCTAGAAAAATGATGCAACTTCATTGTTTGAACTTTCATTACTTTGCTAATGGGGTTGAACCTTAAAAAAATCAAATAAAACACTTGTTTTTTGGCATGTGGCTTTCAACACCTACTGAATGCACAACTTCTAGTCCAAAGTGCATATACACGATTAGGACTCCTGGCTCCAGTTGTGACAGTACAAAGATTGCCTTGCTAATATGTTTTAATATAGCACTGGGCTCAGTGCCACAGCTGCTAAATAAATCATTAGTGCTCTGACAACCGGGCCCATATCTTAATCATTGCTGCATCCCCCAAAGCCCTTCGCCTAATGTTTGACATGTTGAAAGCTTTAATATATGTTTGTTAAGTGGATAAGGAGGTGGAGCTCTTGTGAGGGTCAATCGTAAGTTACTAAAATAGATTTTGAAGCCATGCCATGTGGAAAAATAATCCCTAGAGTTAAACTTAAAACCATTGCTTGGGACTTGACTTCTTATGTCATTTTACAAGGACTAATGAAGAAACAGATCCTTTCATGCCAGGAAGTTTGAATTGGCCAAAGAACTCTGTCTGTAACCATTACACCAAACCCACCAATAGGACGACCATGATAGATGAGAGTCAAAAGTAAAGCTACTGCAAATGACCAAGAACCATAACGCGAAAGTGAACTGTTCAAGAAGAAATGCAGGAAACAGACAAGACTTGGTTTTTTCTTTTCCCAGTCTTACTTAGGAAACAAAGCATCGAGGTTGTAAACACTAGCCCAGATTATTGACTTGTTTGGTCATTTTTTTCTGATAGGGAAACTGTGGTACTGGGTGGTAAATGGACTTGGCCACGGCAATATAAATCACAGAAGAACATAGCTAGGACTGAGATGAGTACCATTTCCTCTGGAATATTTTTTGACTACTACACTCCTCCCCTCACAGCAATGTAATACAGCACCTCAGATTTCTTCATTCTCCTTGCTGGCTTTGTACTTTACACATTTCTCTCTTTTTGAAGTGTGTGTGTGTGTGTGTGTGTGTGTGTGTGTGTGTGTGTGTGTGTGCGCTTCTTGTGTGAGGGTGCCTGAGGCTATCAGAAGAGGGCATCAGATTCCCTGCAGCCAGAGGAATAGGAAGTTACAGGATGCTGGGAACCAATTTCCCGTCCTCTGGAAGAGCAACAGGTGCTGTTAACTGCTGAGCCATCTCTCTAGCCCTGTTGTGTTTATTTCTTATTCTCTGGAACATTTCGTTCTTTTGCCTGTGCCCCCCCCCCCACCAAATTCATGACCTTGATACTCATCTCCATAGCTCCAATATCTAGGATAATGTTTGATGTATCCACATGCTTAACATTAATTCTTCAAAGAGATCATATTGATTATCAAACTTGTGATGTTAAGTATCCTTTTTTCTAGTCATATCAGTTTGTCAGTCATTTAGGTATCACAGTAATTGTCAAGGTGAGCTCATAAGTGAGGCTGCATCTGTACCAAGGAGGAATAACTATTGTGGAGAAATGATAGCAGGCTGAGGAAAGAGATCATGAAGGAAACAGAAGATTGGGGAGAACTAAGGAGACTGGCGGTGGGAGATCTTAGGTAATCTTGAAGGGTATTAATACCTGTTACCGTTAATTTATGCAGCTGCGTTGTGTCATTTTACAAGAAAATGTATGTCACAGTAGTTACCTGTGTAGTTCCATTCATTCTACAAAGACAACTGAGAATGTTAGCTGCGATATCCAGGCTCCTACAGTTAAGAAGTAGCAGAACTGGAATCCAGATTCAAATCTGTCTGACACCAAACTCCGTATTTATTAACCCTATGTCTAGGACTCCACATAGCTTCTCAGCACACAGGAAGATGTCACCAGTATTGAAGGGAATAAAACAGAAGAAAGCTTTTCATTTATGTATGTTTTTTTCTTTAAAATAAATAAAAATATATGACACATCGTAATATTATGTTGTGACTGATTGGTTTTTTTTTAGTTTCCCCCAAGTATCCTGAGCGTCATTGGCCTATTGGATTAGTGCATTTCTTCAGTGTTGCCTATGAAGCACTCTGTAGGTCAAAGTAGAAGTCCTAGACAGCACGGGGAAGATGAGAGGGCCCCTTTCTTGGCTCTCTTGAACTTCCCATGAGCCCTGTGATCACTGTTCATCTCTGATGACAAAGTCACCATTTTGTATTCTTTTACAAGCAAATTGCAGCTCATTAGAAGTGAGTTGTTGGGTTGGGGATTTAGGTCAGTGGTAGAGCGCTTGCCTAGCAAGTGCAAGGCCTGGGGTTCGATCCTCAGCTCAAAAAAAAAAAAAAAAGTGAGTTGTTGCATTCCAAAATTTTAAAACTTCAGGATATACTTAGTTCCCAAAGAATGAGGGAATCTTGCTTAGATCTTCAAAAATCCCGTTTTTAGCTAATGTGTTCTCCTGTGGATATTAAATTAAGGTTAATATCCATAGCAATTGATTGCAGCTAGTTGACAAAACAGTATTCCAGACCCAATGAAGATTATATAATTATTTCTGTCCTCCTTTCTTGAGGCAGTCTGGCACCAGCTTTAAGAGAACACAGGAAGATGGGTCTCTCTCAACCTTCTACCCTTCAAAGGCTTTATTAAGTTATGAATTCCATCTGCTCCCAAAAGAGCTCCAATTGAATGAAATATTGGGTCATTTAGTCAAATATCATGACTTGGTTTTGTCTTAATGCATTGTATCATCATTCTACAAGATTCAAAAGCTTTCTTAGCAAAATTTGAGAAATGTAATTAGGTTAAGTATATTGTGGAATAGAAGACCTGAAGGGGATATGAATAAGCCATTTGGTTCATCCTTCTACTTAGGACCCTCAACACCTAAATCGCAAACAAGCAATGGCTTTTTCATTCCATTTTAAAAGAATTCAAAAGATAGATATTTTGTGGGTTTTTTTGTCAGTAGTCTGTACCAGTGTTTAAATACATCTCTTTGGTGGTCAAAAAGTTCTTAATGCTTGAATTCCTTTCTAGCTATGCTTTTAAGCCCAATTGATATGAGCAATTTAGAAGTCTTAGGGAGATGCATGACATTGAAATTTGCTGAAAAGTACTCTGACTTGGATTATAGTAGAAACAATGAGGAATCGTGCCAGCCTGTAAGGATGTAAGCAGAATAGGAAAATGTATAGCCGATTTCATCATGGATATGCATGCAAATGAGGAGGAAGCAGTGTGTGGGGAGAGTGAGGCAGGAGCAAGGGAAGGCAGCACTTACGTCTTTGGAAATGAGTCAATAGGGGAGAAAGAGTTCAGAGTAATAATGAGAAATAAATGGAAGAGATAGGAGCCCAGTTACAGAGCTTTGAAGGAATAGGCTTCAAATTGAGAGAACAAGATTGTACAATACTTACAGGATACCCACTATGACTAGTGTCCTAGGGCGATGGGCTAGGGAAGCAGATACAGGGAAATACTAACTGCTTTGCCAGGAGGGTGTAATGGTGCTCTAGTATCTTGAAAGATAAGTAATGCACTAATTTGAAAGCACAATTGAAGGACAATTCAAGGGATATCCTTATTGGACTGATGTTCCATTGTAAGGCTTTGGGGAGTGAGAAGGGTTTGTTTTCAGTGAATATCCACACAGACAACAAAGGGCTTCCTAGAGAATGGATGACTATAAACAAGAAGTAGAATCTTTGAGGACTAACTTTGGAACAGCTCACGTAGATAAATGAAGGTACAAGTTCAATCTTGAACAGCATTTTAACTCCTAACTGGATATTCTGCCTAAATAAAGGGAAAATTGGGGGTAGGTGAAGACTATCTGTACCCAACTATAACTTTGGGACTCCAAGGTGAGGGGTTGTCTCTAATGAGGAGTGGTAAACTTAACTAAATAGACATGTCTTGTGTAGACTTGAAATTGCATGACCACTGCGGTAATCATTTAATAGAACTCACACGATTCTGAGCCTACTGCTTTAGTCAACATTTTTTTTTGTACTAATTTCGGAAGTTTGTGGCTGAGGCTGACAGCTCTTTTAGGAAGGATTACCAAGCAAATACTGCTGCCCTGTTCAGTAGAGTGATATTAATTATTGATCCCTACCCCCTGTGGGCATCTGACAGCAGTCATCTCCTCCTATTCTTCTCAGGCTTTGGAGGTTCTGATAATTGTGTGAAGTTATAAACCTTTGCTCTTCAAATCATTTTTCAAGGTACTGGGGAGAAGCTAATGAGAATTTTGTGAATTTACTGGATTTGAACAGTAGGTTTGAACTGTTCTTTTTCATCTTAGCTTGTAAGGAAGAGCTCTGCTAGATTTATTTAAAAAAAAAACAGTAATGTTGAGCATATCTTGTGAGCAGAATTTTAGTGTTGGGGTTTTAAGTTATTATTTCAGGGCTTTAATCTAGGGTTATTATTTTACCCCCTGTAATATTTTGCACAGGCTGGATAGATGGATCAGCAGTAAGAGCACTGGCTGCTCTTCCAGAGGAGCTGAGTTAAGATTCCCATCACCCAAATGGCAGCTCACAACTGGCTGTAACTCCAGTTTCAAGGAGGATTCAATAGTGTCTTTTGGCTTCTGTGGGGACCCAGGCACATACAGGCAAAACATCTATGCACGTAAAATAAAATTTAAAACTAAAAACTAAAAATAAAAATAGTTTGTACACTAATGCAGACTTGAAATAAAAAAGTAGCACATAAATTTTGAGCACTGAAATGCTGGTTAGGCAGTAGCATCTTTAAAAGGAGGAGATGACTGTGGTTCAGTTCATTTAACTGTGGTACTCAGGCAGTTTTCTCTCATAGTGATCCAGAATGAGTCAGCCCATGATTTCTACCCTCAAGGGACTTCTTGTCTGGAGGGTCAAAGACCTAGCCTGATAATAATGCCTGGTGGAATGTGTCAAATAGAGTGAGAGAAGTAAACACTCTGTGCAGTTAGTAGTGGGTGTGATTACAATTGAGTGGGGGTAGAGAGATCAGGTGAGGGAGGACTGGGCCAGAGGATCAGGTAACAGTTAAGTGGACCTTGTCTCCAGCAGGGATCAGGCAGGCAAGGCACAGGAAATGAGATTTTTCTGTTACTTTTTCTTGCCAGATGGAAAAGATTTGAAAGTGGTTGAAGAGGGGCTTACCAAAAAAAGTCTGATGAAATAAAAATGGTTACCTCTTTCAGCTGAATACTGATATTATGGTGAATTATAAGCGTATTATTGCTGGATTTTGATAGATCAGGATGAGTGTACTTCCATGGTCTCCTGAAAATTGCATTTGAATTTTAGAGTTCTTATTATAATGGGTCAAAAAGTTATCTTAGCCTTATGAAACATCATTGAAGTCATGACATCTATTGTGCAGCCTAGTTTATTGTGGTAGGGCAAGAACGAGTTGTATTTTTAAAAACATCACTAGTTATCCTTAGTAATCCATTCAAATATTTTGCAAGAAGTTTATAGAAAAATATTTTACATTTACCCTAGGTTTTATAAGTAGCATTTCATTTTGTTCTTATTTTGGTAAAGATGGAGGTCAGATGTGTGTATAATATCCTGGAAGCTGTGAATTTTTTTCGCTCTTTTATCTTGCCTTTAATAGTTCCATTTATGGTACCTTTACTGAGCCTGTTTGTTCCATACATATTTTCTCCCTCTCTTACCCTCCTGCATATATTCAGTGTGTCAGCCACTACACAAAATTCTGCAATGTATCATCCTTCCTTCCCTTCACAATAGCACCACATGACCCTTTCAGGCACTATATAGCACAGAGGAAGGTAATCTGAACTTTACATGTTTAACTACTTTCATGAAAATAAATCACCATTTGGAAATGTTAGATTCCTGCTTTCTGTGGGGAGGTGATCCACATTGATAGTTCTACAGATTATCAACATGGATGTGTTAATACTGCTTTTCTTCAGCATGATCATTTCAATTAGATGATATGAAAATTGTGTATCTTCTGGTTAATCTTCCAGTCCATCATTTTTTTCTATCTGTGTGCTCCATGGATGGAACTAGAATCTTTTAGGAAGGAAGAATATAATGGAGTTTTACTTTTTATTTCACTTCATTTGATGTGTATGAATGTTTTGCCTGTATGTATGTCTGTGTACCATGTGAGAGTCTGGGACTCAAAGAAGCCAGAAGAGGGTTGTGAGATCCCCTGTGACTGGGGTTAACAGACAGAATTGAACTCAGGTCCTCTGGAAGAGCAGCTAGTGTTCTTAACCACTGAGATATCTCTCTGCACCTCCTAAAGTCCTGCTTAAAAGATAATGCAATCTTTCTGTGTTTCTTCCTAGTCTCACATCCTGCTGACTCTGGACTCTTCTCTAACGCCTGTGCCATAGTTTTACCCTTGCGTGTAAGAATAGTCAGTGATGGTGAAGCACCATTCAACTTTGCTTTAGATTTGAACGTGAACTCATTCTGAATTCTTGGCTGTCTTGAATGTTTTCATAATAATTCTTGGCATCATCTCTTCCCACCTTTGTATTTATTAACACTGACTGAACTTCTGTAAGAAATATCAAAGTGCTTTCCTTTGCTCTTTCCAGCACCTCACATGAAATGGCACTCCTCGCTTCCTTTAGTGAAGTTGCCAGCCTTGGTTTCCTTCCAGTTCCAGAAAAGCAAGCAGATTCATGACTCTGCAAGTAGCTGTCACTTCTGTCTTTTCAGAAGAATATTTTTTAATACAAATGCCCTTTCTTATGGGCAACTTCATCAATACATTCATAGAAGCAGGCACCAAAGGAAGAAGCTCCCAATATTAGTCTTGATTCTGCTTCTCATTCAACAAGTCTGATTGCGCATTGTGCTTTTCTCTGTGAATGGGAAAAACCAAGAGGATTAGCTTATTCTAATTGGGTAAATGATTGTTTCTTATTTTTGAACATAATTTATGAAAGTTATTTTTCTGTTTGTAGATATGTATCCATGATGAGTATTGTACAATATCTTGCTTTCAGATATGCAGGCTCTGAATTGGAAAGCTGTTGTGGAAAATAAACAATGTGAAATCTTTCCATCTATAAAACTATCACAGAGATGATTTGGTTTATGCATTCATATGTGCATACACAGTAGCACCTGAAATTAATGGTACATTAAGTCATAGAATGCGATAAGATGTTCTTCCTGAATCATTAAAATCATGAATGGTGGAGGAAGAAATATTCACATCTATATCCACTCTAAAGTAAGAGAGTAACAGACTCATTGATGAGAGAAAGAAAAATATATCTTAGTACAGCTTGCAAATTGTAGATAATTAGCCTGTATGTGGTATCATATGTAATCATAGAATTTTAAACAATTTTCGGAGGTTGCCATGCTTTATTTCTATCATCTCATTCTTTTTATCACATACATGTACCTAGTATAAACACATGAGTACATATTATTTTATTCTCTAATTCTACTTAAAGTAAGTATGTGACTAGAAGGGATCACATACCAGAGGTTTCAAAATAAAGAGTATTCAATCTATTCATTCTCCGAAGGAGCAATTTGGGCCATCAAAGATTCTGAGTGAGCTTTATGGGCAAAACTGGTATGTCAAGAAAGTTTTGTTTGACAAAATGAATTCAAAGCTGGTGATATTGAATGCTTGAATGCTTGATCTGCAACTCATAGGCACAATAACAATGCACATTTATTAGTGCTGGTTAAACTATAAAATCCAAGTAGTCTGCTGGTAGTTGGAGACTGTGAAAACACTGAGAAGGAGCTATTTTTTTCAGGATGTCAGAAAGAAGGCAGCTTTGCACAACTGAGTGAATTCTGTCTTTTTATGTTGGATATTGCTCTGGTTCCCATCTTGACTGGGTCAGAAGTTCAGTATAATAAATTTATGATGACTGTGAAACCAAACCATCCCTTTGGAGAGAAATGTGGACGAGGAGTGGAGAAAACAAATATGTACTTTCCTTAGTCCTGTCATGTATAAAGGAGGTGAATATTAGAGTATTCATCATTGACTTCGTTAGAAAATGAACCTCTCAAAGAGAAGTTATGGTTTGGGGGTCCAGCATATCACTGGGGGAGAGGGGGATTATTTCCATATGTGTCAGCATTAGCTAGTATTTGAAGTTCTTTAAAAAGAACGCGGTTGGACCTCATTAATTCGAAATTCTGTTAATTTGTAAACAAGATCGCCTGGGGGAGCTTTTAAGCCACTTAAGAGAATAAACTTTTGAAACACTTTAGACCTAGCTCCTGGTGTACTAATTTCAAACTGCTATTTGAATGTGAAACAAAAATTCGTGCTGGGCAATGTTTTGTTCAGTTAATTCTTCCTATGGCATGTACAGTAATTCTCCAAATCTGAAATCCCTTCATCAAAATTATAGCCCATGCAGACTTGCATATATATAGTTTTCCCACCATGTCAAAAATTTGGATCAAGATTATACAAATCTCTACCCATTCACATTTTGAAGTAGAGAGTGTTGTGAAGTCACCTCAAGTCAAATCCTTTCTTGGAGGGTTAAAGGAAAAAGTGCCTCTTAATGTTTTATTTGTACAATGGAAAAGTTAATTTACAAGGATCTCATTAAAACAACGAGGTGGGAAGAACCTAGAAAGTTTGTAGTCAGCAGGTAACAGGGAATGAATGTTAATTGTACAGCATTCTTTAGAGCTTATTTACCAAACATAGTTGATATTTTTCTTCTTGCTTAATGCACTGTTTCAATTTTATTTTAATGAACATTAGCAAATATATATGAGTTCTTTTACAGTTACTTCTATCTGGTCTCCTTAGCTCTAGAGAGGATGACACTATTCAACTGAAGAGAAAATACTGATGAAGCACAAGGTCTTAGGCATTTATGGTTGGCTGCTGAGAGCCACTGACCTTTGCCTGACATCTTCTTTTCTGGGTGTCTCAGAAATGATCTTTCTTCTTCTAGGTCTATTGTTCTTGTGCCAGGCTGAAGTTTTCTTTTATTTGATGAAAGAAAAATATTTCATCAGAACCCCACTTTCTGCCCAGTGTTGCTTCAAGACTAATTCTCATTATACTTGAATCGTTAGGGCTCAAGTAGTTTGTACCTATATATTCCTCATACTTCATTTTGGTCTTTTGATTCCTTTCCTCCTGGTTTTCAGCTCCTTCCAGGCCTGAGTTCCTGCTTCACTTCATCTGATAGATTATTAAGTCTTAGCTTATGTTCCTCTGGACCGGTACCTTATCTATTCCAAATTAGCATATATAAGCAAAATCATTTATCCAAACCTGGAAGGCAGTATCCTGCCCCACCCCAGGAGGGATGTGAGAGGAGTATAAAGAGGGAAATTTGTGTTTCTGCTTCTTCTATGGTTACCTACAGCCTCCTGCTTTCTGAAGTGAAACCCTCAGGCCTTGGCTCTAGATTAGTCAATTAAAACAGCTGCAGGCCACAGACCGACTTTCCCTTATCTACAGATGGGTGAACTAAACATGGTGGGGTGTGCGATGTACAAATGGGAGCACATATTGAAAATCAGGGCTATTCCCTATGTACTGTTGCTCTTGTAACTCAGCCATCTATATCTTTTCCCCACTTTCCATAAACATGAGGTTCAAAGAAACTGGTGAGAACCAGAGGGTTTGTGAAATGTGTTTGCTTCACTTTGGTAAGAATAAATTACATTTCTCTCTCTCTCTCTCTCTCTCTCTCTCTCTCTCTCTCTCTCTCTCTCAGCAAAATATATTTGTCAGACTAAGTTTCACAAAGACTTATGTCCATCCCTACATTTGTCCAGATGCCATTTGCAAACATCCCCAGATTTGGGTGGCTAGTAACCTATTCATGCTTTTTCTTAGAGAGAATAGATACAACCATCTTCACCAGAGAATATCCAGTCTTGGGTTCTCTTTCCTGCTTATTCCTGCTTATTGAAGTATGATTGAAATAAAAGTATACATATTTCAAGGACACAGTATGGCAGTGTGTTATACACATATGTTGTGAGATGCTTATCATAGTGATGCTTATCATATGCTATTACCTCACATACTACTTCCTCTTGCCTCATGAATGGAATTCTTAAGATCTATTTTCTTAGCACATTTTTTTATTACATGATGCAGTATTGGTGATTGTAGTCTCTGTGATGTATAATAAGGCCCCATAACTTATGTCTTAAGTGAAAGTTGGTACCCTTCCAGCAACATTTCCTATTCTCCAGAGCTTCCCTTCTGCCCATCACCAGTTATATTTCTAAGGCTCTACCAGAGTCCTCAAATGTCACAGTCTGTTGTCTTTTCTTCCCAAGTCTACTTTGTCAGCCATATCTCCTCTCTTTCTGAAGACTATGGATTATTCTTTAGCTTTGTCACTTCACTTACGTTCTGTGAGATCTAGAAGCTTCACCTGGTAAAAGGTCATACAGACCCAGGAAAGATTCCTGTCAATGCAGCTCATACAGTATGGAGATGTTAACTGATGTGAAGGATACAGGGAAAAGTGTAGCATTTTTGTAGGAGACACCTTTCACACTATGAAGGGCAGTGATGCCACCAAAGACTTCCAGTATTTTTTAAATTATTGTCTAATTTATATGAGGGAACCTCTTCTATTGTCATCTATTGTTGCCTGGTAAATTATCTCCAAACAAAACAGTAATAATAATTTATTGTCTTATGGTATCTCAGGATCATGAATTTGGAAATGCCTAGGTTGAGTGATTCTGGCTGAGGGTCTCTAATGGGATTGTAGTCAGATGTAGGTTGGGGATGGTAGATCTGCTTCCAGTTGGCTCATTCACATCGCTAGCAACTTGGTGCTAACTATATGTGGGAGTCTCAGTTTCTATGTGTACTTCTCTCTAGTTCAGCTAGAGTAGTCTTACACAATGGCAGTTGGCTTTTCAAAAAACAATCTGAGAGAACAAGATGAAATTGCCTTTTTTGACTTGAAGCTGAGAAATCACACATGATCACTCTGTTGTCTTTTATCGGTCATACTGGCCAAGCCTGATTCATTGTAGAATCATTGTAGAAGGGGACCACCCAAGGGTGTGAATACCAGGAGGTATGCATCATTGGAGGCCATCTTTAGAGACTGGCTACCACATCATCTATGTAAATGAGGAAAACTCTTTCAAGTACTAAATGTAGGAAGAGTGAGAATAACAGTAACCACTACTCTTACGTCTTATTTATTCTGTGTAGAGACTCCTTGTGTAGATTTGGATCTCACATTATTGCCTGGTTCTCATTGCCTATATTTTGTCCATCACTTCCATTGATCTCTTTCTTCAGTGAGCCTTTTTCTCAAGGACTCATCTTTAGTTTCTCTCCATTCTCAATATGTACACTAATGGTCCTTAGTACTGAGCTTTCAAGTATGTATCACCAGCCTCCATTACAGGCACCTGTCTCCAAAGACATTGCAAATAGACAGATATAAGATGCTATATCTTAAGATAGATGTAATACGTAGTTGGCAGATACTATAACTCATCATTTTTTTTTGACATAAACCTACCTGATCATTTTCTTGAAGCCCATTCTTCATGTATACAATTTATGGGTGAGTGATATGCCTGTGCTGCCACAGAGAGTAGGACCAGTTTCTCATCTTTTTAATCTCTGTGAGTAGCCTGATATCTGACACAGAGTTGATATTGGAGTGTTTGAGTGAAATCTCCATTTCTAAGCACCTTTATTTTTTCAGGGAAGTAGAATGTCAAGCTAGCAAAAGTAAATTATAAGATAATTTTGATAGAAGAATTTTAAAAGTATAGTTAGTGTATTAGGATTAAATGGGATAAAAAAAACACCAGTTTCTATACAATTTGCAACTCATGTCTGAAAGTCATTGCCAAGTATTTTTTGATGTCTCAATATGCAATGCTATCCAAAGAGGCTCACAATCCTGGGTGTTACCAGGATGAAAACAAATATAGTCTTTTCAGGAAGACTTTTGTCTGGTACCCCACAAATGTGTCCTTTTGGAAATAACCCTTGCTGCAATCCCAGTAGAACCGTAGCTTTTTCCTGTGCATGTAGTACCCTGCTTCTGAGATGCGTACACTAAACCATTCAGTGTCAGAAGACAGGAAAAGAGAGAATGATGCTGGTGCTGTGCTGCTGGTGCTGCCGGTGCCGGTGCTGCTAGTGCTTCTGCTACTGCTGCTACTGAAGGTTGTGATGGCCAGAGGTGGTAGTGTTTGTGGTGATGATAGTTAGCATCTACACAAAGTTTTCTGTGTGTAAGATAAGTGATCTGTATGCATTATCTTCTTTAACGTTCACAGTAACCCCTTAGGATAGGTGATTCTAATTTTAACCTCAATTTTAGAGATGAGAAACTGAGGCTTCCAGGATTACACAGTGAATAATAGTTGTATATAGGCTGACACTGACATCTGACTCAAGACCTCTTTGTAGCCACATCCCCACCTTTCACTTCTCTTCTCATCTTAATGGCCACTGCAGATGACACTGCCTTGAACCATTAGTTCAGAATGAACTCTATAAAGCTTATACAAGTAGCCTGCAAATGTATGTATGCTAGATATAGGTTTCTTTAGTTTCCTTTGGTTTTCTAATTTGAAACTCTCAACAGTTCTGTGAAGTGTCTATGAAAGCCATTATCAACAATGATAAGGAAATAATAACTCGAGCAGCTAAGAGGCTCTCTGATGATCATCCAGCAAGTTTGTGACAGGGCTGGGATTAGAATTTAGGTCTCTTAATACCCAATTCATTGTTTTTCTTCTCTTCTAATGCAGAGAGTTATGAGTGCTGAGCCCCATTTCTAATCATCATTAGCTAGTAGAAACACATGGCTGTTGGGAACCATCACAAATTGTCTCAGCATTTAGATCGGGAGAATAAAGGGCAGGGAGGGTCCTTTGTTTGCTAATTACCCCCAAGTGCTGATGACTTTTTTGCTTTCACCCAAATACCCCTTTTGAGTCTTTTAGCTATTTTTTTTTTCAAATTTAGCTTTATTAAGGTACACTTGGGAAATTATGTGTGTTTAAGGTATAGAGCATGTTGATTTGATGTATGTATATATTTACTGTGAAACGATAATCAGAATCAAGTTGAGAATGGGAGAAATAGTTTTCCTCAGGGAAGAGCACAGTACTTGGTCATCCAGTAACAAGTGGTTATTCCTGACAATATCCATACAAGTAATGTAATACAGAACGAGCAGGTTTATATATTTAGGAATACATGTCCACATACATATTCATATACATATATAGGTATGTAACAACAATTAATAAGAGGCCATGGTTTTGAAAGAGACAAAGGAATAGTATACGGGAGAGTTTGAAGGGAGGGAGGATACAAAAGTAGACATTAGGCCTAGAGAGATAGGCAGCTCTTCCAGAGGACCGAGGTTCAATTTCCCACACCCTCATAGCAGCTCCTGTTCCAGGCTATCTAACACCCTCCCACAGATATACATGCAGGCAAAACACCAATTTGCATAAAGTAAAAATGAATAAATTTTTAAGAATAGAAATTAAACGTGGAAAAAATAAATCTAGTATAACTTCTGAGAATGGTCTGGGGTCTCTTGCAAACAATACATTTGTATCCACAAGGGGGCGCCAAAATGTTTTAGGGGTCAGTCAGAAATGGGGAACAGTAGAATACAAGGTTTTAAACTGATTTCCTTTCTGGTCTGTTTGTATACCAAGGCCATCCCAGCACAGTCTCAAGAAGGAAGAAGCAGATGGTGTTGATGCTGATGGTAGTGTCTTTGTATGTGGAAATGGGTTAGGGATGGTTCTAAAGAAAGTTGACTTTGGGAGATAAAGCCCTTCCCAGCAATCAGGCCTTGTAGTCTCATCACCTGTTTCTCTTTCTGCTACAATTTTGTCCAGCAAAGCTGCTCTTTCACCACTGTGTGTGGGAACTGGATCAGCTGTAGGCTGACATCTGTTCCCTGAGCATTGGGCCAGCAATTTTGACTCATCAGCCTGCTTGAAGCTGTTTCTACCACCTTCTACTCGGAGAGTTAAAGAGAAGCAAGTATAAAGGTTTCTACTTCGTTACTTACAAAACACAGGTAGATGCTGGGGGAAAGTTCCCACAGGATTAGGCCCATTAGCACTGTTTTAACTTCAATAAAACCTGTATTTCAGTTAGGCCAGGATGAAGAAGACTCGTGTGGCTTTGACAGATAAATTTCAAAATCCATGTTGGAAAAATAAATTTGACTAACCACCAGGAGTGTATATAATGGGTGGAGAGATTCAAGCTCTCTCTCTATGTAAAAATTAATTAAACCATTATTTTAATTGACACCTTGCAGATCTTTTCTTTAACAGAAATATTTAAGAAATGTGTACGTGATAATAACTTTCAAACACAATATTTCCAAATGTCAAGTTAATGTGTTCAGGGAGCAAGAAGATTCAAGTACTCAGTATGAGACTCACATCACATCTGTTTCCACAAATGCTTTAGGGAACCTTTGAAGCAAAGACGGTGGGGGACCTTAAGTTATTTGCAAGACATGGAGGTGAAGATGGGAGCACCCCTCCCCCTCTCTTCAGCTTTAAAACTGGAAATGAAGATATCTCAGAATAAGCTGTTGTTTCATTAGAAAAGAAATTAGAAGTCATATTAGTTGCAGAATTAACAATATTTATAAGTGAAAAGCTGAATTACTTTTTAGAATATAGAGGAGAGTTGTTAAACTGATGTATTTTTGACTATGTTCCCTCCCCTAGCTAAGATGTAATTACTGAATTTTTAAAAACAGAAAAGCCATAATCTAGTAGTTCTAAAAATCCACTCAGCTTTCTGTAGGCATTTGAGAATTACTGTTTGTTTTTCGGAGTGGAAGTAACATCTTTTGCAGTTAGTTTTTGGAACATGGCCATTGCTGAATGAAGGGTTCCAGTGGTGCATCATATTTCTTCTGTATAATTGCACTAAAAGAATACATTGGCATAGTGTGTGCTTTGTAATGAGCTGGAGGGGGGATGTAAACATGCCAGAAACCTTCAACAATGAATTAGTTATTTTGAATATTTTATTGATCTGACAGTGATACCATGAAAATTGAATGAAAGTTAAACAACAAAGAGTTGTTGTTATTTACCTTGACAGTTAAAGCAAAGCTTTCCCAGGTCCAGACCAGATAAGTAACACAGACTTTTGGATTTGTCCAAGGCGTTCTTTACAGAGTAATTTGGCTCATGTTTAAACCTGTCCTTCGAAGACAATTGAGGTTCTGTCTCAACCTGCCCTCAAAGACATGTTGGGTTAAGTATAAATCTGTCCTTTGATCACTGTCACCCCAAGTCAGTCAAGGATGAGGCTATGTGACCTGGAGGCCCTAGTTGTGACTAGCACATGGAATAGTAATTGTCAAAAACACATGCAGGTGTTAGATAACAGTGATTATTATTGCCATGGCAACCCCTTAACCTTTGCGCCAAAGGCTCCTTCCTTTCCAATTCTTTCCATGTATTTTGTAGTAGTCAAGTCAGGAAGTGCAGATTGTTAAGAACTATGAAGGATCTGCGATTTTTGCTGTTCTTGTAAGCCAGAAACTTAGCTTGAGACAGTTTCTTGAGTGCTAGGAAGAGACACAAGACCCTGGGAGAAGAGATGAAGAAACATTTAATAGGATAGTAGCAGTAGCGTTTTTTGTCCTGGTTCTCTGAGCCTGCTTACCCACAAAATCATCAAGATAGCGTGAAGAGGGTCCAACTAAGCTGTTACAATCATGGATTGTCATAGGGGAACTCTGTTTCAGGCCATGAACTCTTTTATCACCAACAGCCTTCAACTCCAGGGAAGTGACAGTATGCTGAGTAGTAGTAGTCAACACTTTTTCAAGGCTGTGTGAGCAGACTTGTTCTTTACTCCAGAGTGAGGTTCTGTGTCTCTCATCCAAGGCTGGTAGTGATAGATACACAGTACAAATTTTCTTGAAGAAGTATCCCCGAACTAAGTCATTCAGTGCCTTTTGTTTGCAAGATAATGACGGAAGTAAGTTCCACTAGGACTTGCTAACAGAACAAAGCATCCACCATGGCCTTATCATCTTTGCTATCGCTCTTTCCTGTAAGAGTTTAGTCCGGAAGCTACTTCATCTTCCCGAAAGCAAAAGTCTGTACTCCATACCTACTCCTGGTGTAGGGGAATTAGGAAGGATATTGTTTAGTTGGCATCATTTACCTGTGACCTGAGGTTGGGGTCTCAGGTGTCCAAAAGTTATTATGATATTTTGATTTATGACCATTCCCCCTTAATGAAACAAAACAAAACAAAAGACACTCATCTTGACCTAAGCTTTGTGTAGTTCCAAACTAGAAAGCTCAAATCTTTCAAGGAAAAGAAAGACCATTCTTTTGGAAGGAGAGGTGTGGAATTTGGAAGTTCAGGCCAACTCTTAGTTCCTGTGCAAAAATCAGTCTTCTGACACAGCCTTGAATAAAATTCTGGACTAAGGGGCCAGGAGGCCAGCCAAAAGATCTCTGTCTGTATGCCACATTTTCCTCATATAGGAACAAACGGTATTTTAAAGTAACTAAACCATGCAATCTGAAATTAACTCAAAAGGATTAAAGTTGTAGTGTTGTGTCGGTCAGAAACATCCAAAAAATATTTCCTACAAAATGCTTTTGTACTAGAAGCATTTTCATTTTCTTCATCTCTTGTATGATTTCGAAATCCAACTTGAAACAAGTCTTTATTGCCAGATCACATTTCATAGGTTTTTCAAGTTACAAAGAACTTAAGACTTCAGAGCTTCTGGGGTGTTAGCTAGAAGGACATTGTTATTCTATTCACAGAGGTAGCAGGAGCATTAGAAATTTGGTGCAGGTGATGCCCTAGATGCAATCGTGGAATGGTTATGAGACCTTGTAGCAGTCACGTGTCTTCTCCATCTGATGCTATTTAGTATTCTATTAGCCCTGACATGACTCTATTGATCTCTAAATTCTGGACTATAAGTATTTGAACTTTAAAAAAAAAAAGATTTATTTATTTATTATGTATTCAGTGTTCTGCCTGCATGTATGACTGCCACCCAGAAGAGGGCACCAAATCTCATTACAGATGGTTGTGAGCCAGCATGTGGTTGCTGGGAATTGAACTCAGGACCTCTTTAAGAACAGCCAGTGATCCCAACCACTGAGCCATCTCTCCAGCCCAGTATTTTTGAAAGAGTGATTCATTTTGTTTTCTTGACAAAAGAAGTAGCATATTTATTTTGGAGAAAATAAAGGAATAAAGATTTTTTTAAAAGAGTGATTTCCGATACTGTTGTTACTTTTCATGCATATTTAATTTCATATGTGCATTAAGTAAAATTTGGATTGCATTATTCCATAAGATGCCTTTTACTTAACAAAGGAGAATTTACATCTTATGGTAGCAGTTGGAGATTATCCTGAATTTAATGGAGAGCCATTGGAGAGTTTCAAGCAGTTTTCTCTCATCACATCAGAGACAGAGAAAGGAGAAGAGCTCCCAAAAGAGTCTGAGTTGAACTCATCTTACTCTTTACTGTTTCTGTGCACACACACACAAAATAGTTCATAGCTTGCAATGGCATTTCATACCTGTAACACCAATGATTCTGGAGGCTGGGATAGAGGGATTTCAAAACTGAGGCAAGCTTGATCTGATATAGAAAAAGTTGACATAGGATTAAAATAAAGTAAAAGGGGATTAGTTATATGGCTCAGTGGGACAGCAGCATTATCTACCATTCATGAGGTCTTGTTATTGCCCATCTCCCATTAGATGTTTATGGAGCCTCACTAAAGGTATGAATTAATGATGATTTTAGAAGTATAGATATTTGAACTGCTGTATTAATAGCACGTGTGTGTACCTTTATCTGCCATGAAAACAAATTGGAATGGCATATGGAAAAGAATTAATCATATGGAAAGTATTTAATGGCTTCCTAATCAAAATGATCAACTATACATGTCAAATCTCAGAACATCCAACTCAGATATTGACAGCCTATGAGCAAATTTTTGGTAGCAGGTAGGTAATTGCAACAAAATAGCTTATATTGTCAACTTTATTTAAGATTATTTCATTCCATACAAACTCAAAGTAATGTATAATTCAACACTGCAAAATATAGGGACTTAAAAATTTAAGAACCAAAAAGATCAACTAAAGGGAGTAGACAGGGTGACTGCCATGAAGTATCTGGACAAGCCCATCCATGTCTGTTTCCTAGCAGCAAAAGTAAACAGGAAATTACATTGGCTTACGCAGCTTTTATTGTTGCTGAAGAAAATATATTTGCTTCCCCCAACAAATTTTATCTTGAAATTTATTATATGTTACTTATATGAGGAATAATAGGTTATAGCAGACATCTTCAACTACAGCTTTGTAAAGGAACACCAGACATACTGAAGTAGACAATTCCTGTCTTCACCTTGAAAATGTGGGTGATAATCTAACTACCTTGTCCACTTGATTCTTTCTTGAATGACAGATGGCTGAAAGGTAATAGCGAAGGATTATTGCTTGCATGGGAATTGTATTGTGGAAACCTTGGTTTAGTACCTCTAGGACCAAGAGTCTAGGTTTATCTGTATAGATGGGGTACCAGAGATGGAGCCCAAGGTATTGAACCTCTGAGGCAAGTTCTCTATCACCAAGCTACAAACCCAGCCCTCTGTATGTTGTGATTAGGCATTCAGTAAACTTGGACAGAGCAAATAATTTGCTGACTCTTTCCACCTTCTGAATGATACTCTTTGTACTAGGACACATCATCCATGAGTGTATTTTTCTTGATTTTGTATGTGGGTGTGCATGTGTCATGGCACTTGTAGACGAAAAATTGTGGGAGTCGATTTTCTCCTTCTACCATGTAATTCTTGGAGACAGAGTTCAGATTGTCCAGCTTGGCGGCAAGCACCTTTACCTGAAGTCTATCTTGCCAGCCCCAAATCTACATTGTTTTTTGTTTTTGTTTTTAATATACTGCACAATTTCTTTTATTTATCTGTCTTCCCTTGTACAGTCTGCATTTACCATGTTTCTGGAAAACAGCTATTTGAGGAATGCAAATACAATTGCATGTCAAGAATTAACTCTTATATTTACAAAACTAGGAAACAGCCATTAATAAGGAATGATTAAATTATGAAACAGCAATAAGAGAAGCCAATGCATCTGCTAAAGATATTGTTGAAGATTTAATTGCATGCGTAAATATCCATGATAAATTGTAAGTGGGAGAAAAACATATGTGCATGTGTGCATAGGTGTATTATGATTGACTGATAGATGTTCATTTGTCTATTCTTCATCTGTCTATGTATGTATGTATGTATGTATGTATGTATGTATGTATGTATGTTTGTATATATGTAACTGTCTGTTTTTTTTTCTATCTCCATTCATCTAATTCATCCATCTTCTTACCAAGAGACAAAGACCTAGGTAGATCTTTGTACATGTAAAATAAGCATACAGCTTTGGTGGGAGGCAATGTTAGTAGATCTTCTGTTATTTTACATTTAATTTTTTAAATACTAAACATGGATTGTTCATGTTTAAACATGAGACATAAAATATAAAACACCTTGGCATGGGAAACAAAGTCCTTCAGTATGTGACCACTTTATTCTCCCTTGGTTTCTGTTCAGATAGCTCCCCATTCCTTCTTGCATTCATGTGAACTGTAGCCACACAAGGCCACTGGAATTTCCCCAGTGTGAGCTCCTTGTGGTAGGGTTGTAGCCATATATTCATCTTTTGTGTTTAGTGCAGTGTCTGGCACTTGACAAGTGCTCAGTACCTATTTCCTGAAGGAATGGCCAGTGTATAATACTCTGTTCATTTTAATAAGAACCTCTCAGCTCTTTCCTACCCACTACTGCACTTCTGCCTTCTAGCTTTCAAATCACTGCCAAAATCATGTATTTGAAATAGAAAGAGGTAGTTTAATTCTCAAATGATGGACCTTACAGCATACAGCTGGCTGTGGTATGTTAACATGGACTGGAGCTAGTCATTGAGCGTGTCCAGGATTGTTTAACACGACATTTATATATGTTCTTACCCTTATATGTCTCTTAACCTCTAATCACTACCGTTCCCCACCTACTTCATGAAAGCACCCCTTCATTTCAGGACTACTTTGAGCACATCAAAAGGCATAATCCAAATATATCCTGAATAAACAAAAATCCACAAGATCCATTTCCCTTCTAAGAAAATGTATCTGGCTCTTTTTTCCTCTTAAAATGAATCCAGACCATGCAGAGATCACAAGACTTAGACAGTACCACCTAATTATTTTTTTATGGTCAATTTTACTTCAAAAACAATAATTAAGCCTGGTTCTCTACAGCATCTAGTCTTTCTTTTCCCCAAGGAGTTATTTGTATTACTTCTTTTTTGTCTTTGCTCAGCACATTGGTGTGTGTGAGTTTTCATTAACATTTCTGGATGTAGGCAAAAGTGATATGGTAGGAACAAACAGAAATCAAGGCCAAGTAAATTAATAATCCTTGTGCCATTGTCCTGAATTCTTTGAGAAATTAATTTTAAACAAATTCAGAAAATCCTCCTTCTCTAGCTGTCATGAGAAGATCAAATTTCCTTTGGCAATTTATGAATGGTAAAAGTTCACTTTTGCTTGTGTGTATGTGGTAAGTATAAGTAAGTGGAGAGAAGCCAGCCTCTGAGGTTAATCAGTGACTGTGGAAGAACAAGGCACAGACAACAACAGCGGTTTTCCTTTCTCTGTCTTCTTCTGACTACTTGCATGTAGGAATTTGTCTTACCAATTCTAAGAAATGTCTCTAGCAAATAGCAGTTAAGAAATACTCCAAGTAGGTTTATTAACTTAAGCATGGTAGCACACACTTGTAAGCCCAGAATTTGGGAGGCTGCAGCAGGAGAATTTGAGAGTTCAAGGCTAGCATGAGACCCAAAGTGAGATCCTGCCACAGACAGATGGACACAGATTTTACCTCGGATTCCCCTAATTGCTAATGACATTGAATATTTTTTCTATGTTTATCAGCCATCTATGTGTTTTCTTTTAGGAAGTGTCTGTTGAAGACTCTTTTGAAACTAGGTTTTTTGTTTTGTTTTTGTTTTGTTTTGTTTTGTTTTGTTTTTTTACTGTTGAGGTTCTAGGTTCTTTTAATGGAACATTTTAAAAATTGTAGTTACTTTAAGACTAGAAATTTCAAAAACAATAAACAGATTTCTTATGTGCCCTTCACCTAGCTTCCCCAATGATAATGTCTTACTCAACCACAATACTTTGTCAAAAACAGGAGATTGACGTTGGTGCAATAACCTTGACCTTACGTGTCATTTTTCATGTATGATTCTATTACATGTCTAGATCTGAGTCTACATCATCAAAATAAGGATATAGTACTGTCCCTACCCCACAAATAAACTACCTCATGTGATCCTTTAATGGCCACACTCTTCACTCAGCCATAATCCCTAATAAACTGCTGGTTTCTTTTCTATCAGCTTAATGGTTTTACTATGAAGATATTATGTAAATGGAATTATACAGTAGCCTTTTAAGATTGCCTTTTTGCACTCAGCTTAATACCCTTGGAGATCCATTATATGAGAGTTGTTTAATATATTATAGATATAAGTCCTTTGTGGAATGTGTGATCTGCAAATATATTCTTACAGTCTGTAGCTTATTTTCTAATTCTCTTAAAAGTGTCTTTCTCAAAGCAAAAGGTTTACGTGGTCCTCCAAGTGTAAGTTTTGGGTTTGAATTGTCCTGATGTCACATAAATTTTTTTGTTTAAATCTAGATTTAAAAAACTATGTATTTTCCAATGATATTTATGTTTTAATTAATTTATGAACAAGTTCTGATGTTAGGGGGAACTTTATTCTTTCTTCCTTATCCTTTTTGCCTATTTCTCTTTTTGTCCTATTCTGAGGCACGTGTATGCCAGTATGCTTGCTGTTTGGAGGCACTATTACATGTATGCCAGTATGCTTGCTGGTACCCTCCAGGTCTCGGTGACTCTGCTCATTCTTCTTCACTAGATGCTTCCCAGCCTTGTCTTAATTGGTGCGTCTTCATGTTTGCTGATTCCCTCTTTTGCCCACTCAAATCTTCTCTTGAGCCCGTCCAGTTTTTTTTTTTTTTTTTTGAACTGTGCTTAGTTCTTTTTGAAATGTAATCCATGTTCTATTTATAGTCTCAACATAGTGGAGTACCTTTCCATTCTTGCCTTTAGTTTTTAGACACAATTTGACTTAGTTTTGTGACCATATTTAAAATAATAATTTGAAGTCTTTGCCTAGAAAATCTAATAACTGTGCTTCTATATTTACCTCCTTACTGAGTCAGTTGAAGTGAATTCAAAGATGAACCTTAAATCATGCCAGAACAAGCTGCTTCAAACAAGTGATTTTGAACAGGAGTGACAATTGGAGCATTTACCAAAATATTTGATGTGGAGGCTAGAGAGATGGCTCAGAGTTTGAGGGCATTTGCTGCTCTTTGAGAAGACCCATGTTTAGGCTGGGTGGCGGTGATGCATGCCTTTAATCCCAGCACTCACAAGGCAGAAGCAGGTGAATCTCTGAGTTTGAGTCCAGCCTTGTCTACAGAGTGAGTTCCAGGACAGCCAGGTCTATACAGTGAAACCTTGTCTCACAAAACCAAAAAAGAAAAAAGAAGAGCCATTTTTTATACACCCACATGGTGGCTCACAAACATTTGTACCTCTGTTTCCAGGTGATCTCGTGCCCTTTTTTGGCTTCCTCAAGCATCAGGCATGGACATAGTGCACTTAACATACATGTAAGCAAAATACTCATACACATAAAAACTTTTAAAAATCAATATTTTATGATTACCTTCTGATAATTACAAAACTCTGTTGTCAAAGGTAATAGGTTTTCTTGAAATATTTTATCATGACCAACAAACATTCCTTGGTCATTTGTTTGCTGTTTGTCACAATTTTGTAGCTCCTAATAGATAAAATGTCAATAATATCCATACTGGAATGGGTAAGTCTTCATACTTCTCTTATATAGATGAGGGAATTGAGGTTCAGAGAGCTTGCTGTGCAGTGAGTGGTAGAACCAGGTCTCCTGACTGTTAGCCTCCAGAAATCTCTATCAAGTATCTAATTTGAGACAAATGGAAATAAACATTTAAACAGATAGATAAGACACTTGTCCTTTCCACTACACTTTGGACTGAAGTTTCAATGTGCTAATATTTCCAAGTGACAGTCATAATTGACTATGTAAATATTGTGACACTGTTGCTCTTTACTTAAAGTCCAGTTAAGGATATGCCAGGATTGTACAGAAATTTGAAATGTTAATAATTGGCTATAGTATTAACAAAAATTATTTGTTCATTCTAACACTTTAAAAGCTTGTTAATGGAATACACATATTGCTAGCTGGTGACCTTTGTAATCCAATTACAGTTCATTTATGTTTTCCAGATCAGCTGTTTAGAAGTTTCCTTCAACCATTAACTTACTGTCACTTTTTCAGTTATTATGTGCAGGAAAAATATTATGTCCAAACTGTTCACATATAGGTATAAGTCTACAGACATAATTTTGTGTACACTTGAAAACTAACATCCTTTGGCGTTTAACCCTAGCCCTTCTTGTGATATTCTAAGAAATGTATCAATGAGACTTAGAATGGCTCAACAGTTAAGTGCACTGGCTGCCTTTCCAGAGGACCTGGCTTCCATTCCTAGCACCTACATGCTAGCTTGCAACCATTTGTAACTACAGTCCTGTGGTATCTGACACCCTCTTCTAGCCTCCACCAGCACCAAGAACACTTGTACAGAGACGCATTTGCAGGCCAAACACCCATACATATGAAATGCAATAGTAGTAGCAAAGAACTGTGTTGAGTTGTTACTATATGCTGCTCATTGGACTGATCTAAGCATGCATTTTCTCAGTCACACCTTTGGATCCAGTCAGCTCCAGACTAGTCCCAGAGTTCCTAATCACATTCCTGTGCTGTCTTCCACTCACCAGCTCCTTGCTTCTTTATCTTTTTTACTCCACAGTTTTCAGGCTTCCCTGTAGTTTCAAGAACATGTGTCAACCACACATCATTGCCTTAGCTGCTCACTGAGCAGAGATAGTATATTATTTCTGGGAAAGAACGTGAATGAGAGGAGAAGATTCAACCTAGTACCCCAATGAATGTTTATGTATGGATTTGCTCTTGCTACACCCTAACACATGACCCAACTTTACTGCTTTGACTTCTGCTGTCTGTACATTGCTTTGTCTCTCTTTTCCCTTTGGCATCCTGATATCCTAACAGAGGCAGACTGATGCACTTGTATGGTCTTACCGATTTCTCCAGTCTTACAACCCATTCAGCAAGCCAGGTTTCAAGGCCCCTCAAAATCTTAGCATGCATTTCAGATCCCTTCATGTGACATTGAACTGACTGTTTCTGTTGCCCATAGTTAAAGCACACCATCTGATGTGGTGATTGCTAAATGTTGCACTAATTTGCAAAATAAGAATGCATTAGCAGCACTACTAGAAAATCAAGGCAGAATTGACTAATATAAGATGTATGTCTTATGTTGCCCTCAGCATTATTGTTACCACTTACTTCCATTTTGTCCTTGAGGTTGTGACACTTTTCTTCAGTTAAATATGTTATCATGGTGATGTTGGTAATAAACATAACATGAAGAAGTGAGGTTTCTATACTTGATTTGTTTCCTCTTTTGATTTAACACTGTACTAGCATATATTACTTATACAAAATAATGAGTTTTATTATAATCCATCTTTAATTTCAAAGAATTTTCTGGCTAGTCTTCAAAGTTGTACATTGACTGCTCACATCATTGATGGGATTCTACAGTTCTTTTGTGGGTATATTTATGTCCCTAACTTGATTTCTGTGCTATAATTCAAATATGCATTATTTCTGCTAAAGATCTCCACGGGATGATAATATTGGGAAGTGGTAGAATGTTTTGGAGGTGGAGATGAGCAAGACATCCTTACAGTGACATAAAGCTGACAAGAGAGACATTTGAGAAGGCAGTTCAGGGATAGGGTTAGGGTAGGATGGTGCTAATAATGGTAAGAGTAAGTTTGGAAATGGTATAGATTATGCTTTGAATCTAGACTATGAGCAAACTTACTTTACTCATTCAATCTGTTTTCAAATTTTCAAAGCAAAAATATCAACCTAATGAGGTTATTGTGAGAATCAAGTGAGATGTCAGATATTGGAGTACTCATCACTATGTAAGTTACACATACAGAAGTGAATATCTTGACTGAAATCAATCACACTGCTAGTATGTGGCAAAGTGCAATCTAGAACTCAAGTTGGCTTGACTCCAAAGATCTTTCTGTTCTGTTTTTTTTTCTTCTTTTTAAATAGAACATTTGATCTGTTACTACTTGGAAATACAGATGTTCAGGGCTGGAAGGAACTTCAATGCTATCTATTATGCCACTGATGAGCTATTTGAATTCCATTCACAACTTATCTCAACAAGAGCTGTGCCAAGATTTCACAATACTTCTCTTGAACACCTTAGTTTATCTATAATTGACCTAATCTGTATTGAGATTGGACTCTAAGGTGAAATAATGCTGCTGTCATTTAAAGTGCCTGCTATGTTTGTGTTATGTTGGAGATGATAACAATGTAAGAGAAGGTACTATCAAGACAGATATGTAAGCAGCCTAGGGGAGTTCTTTAAAGAGAAGCCCTAACTCCCTAAGCTGTGGTCACAGGATACACACATACACACACACACGAGAGAGAGAGAGAGAGAGAGAGAGAGAGAGAGAGAGAGAGAGAGAGAGAGCGCCTTTTTCACCAGAAATGTCTCCTGTGCAGGAGGAGGATTCCTTTCACCTTATTTTATCATAACCTGCCACATTATGACAAACATTTCAGACTATTTAGGTTAAAATCATATTAACTTTAGAATGCCTTGTTTTGACCCAAGTCCCCTGCCCCATTTTTCTAAAATTGGTAAGCTTTCCAGATTCCTTTGGAGATTGAAAAGATTTTCATTGTCATAGGGAGATAGCTATAACTTTCCACCTTGCCCAGAGTATAGGAACCTTTCCTCTATTGGATTGTCAGGATGTATAAGTTAATTACTCTGTGTTTTAGTTTCCTATAATTCTTACTTCTTCATTGGAACAGCAAGTATACTTCACTTGTTATTTAAGGCCAGTACTTAAGGAAACAAGGATGTATGATGTTGGAGTACTGGTTTAAATTCTCGCTGTTTGGTATACAGCTGAGGTGGTACTCTCACTTGTAGTAGTTAGACTAACTCTGGAAACAGCCAGCTGATTTTAGACTGAGGGGTTGGGGTGGGTGGGCCTCCATTCTCAGCTCCATATCTCAGGGAGGATGTTATACGGTCTTGTTGGGGGTTGTAATTTTAAACCACTTGGAATAATATTCTCCTTTGCTTTAATGTTATACATCCCTGTGCATGTAGTTCTGCAATTGAAAGGGATATCAGGCAAATTTGATCTGTCTGGCTTTGACTTATGCTGTCCTTATCTTGGCCTTTGTGTCATTAAGAAAAAAATTGGTATTGATCTTGGACCATACCACTACATTGTGCTGCAATTTTTCTTCCTTGCTAGTGGAATATAAATCGATAAAAGGCAGCTGCTTTAGACGAGGGCCAGATATGGTGCTGTCATTTATATATTGCAAATCCAATGATAGCTGATCAAATCAGTGCCTCTTCTGTTCCAAACTTGACATGATTGAATTGTCAATAAAAAAGATTTTACAGTAAGGGAAGGAGAGCTGACAGTGTAAATGTCTGAAAACCCAATGAAGCTCAATAGAAAATGAAACAATGAGCTAGGATATCATTTTATAATTTCCAATGGGAAAATATTTCATGAATAATGGCTAGAATTGGGGATGATCACAGAAGGGGAGGACACAGCAATGAAAGCCACCTATCTTGCATTATAATTTTTGTGAAATCTGTAATGCATATTTGCAGATGTAAATTTTAGGAATTATGCATCATACTTACGGAGTTGTTTATTTACAGAAATGGTTCAAATACTCTACCTCTTCCATGCACATATTTTTTAGTGATAATACCCAGTTATTGGAGGAAAAATAAACTTATCCCTGCCTAGGCGTCCTGCTGACATCTAATAGATGGCTCAGGAACAGATCTGATAGTACTGACCCTGCATTCTTCAAGTCAATCAGGAGAGCTTTAGTTTTACTTAATCCATCTCTAAAAGTAGTCAGACGTGTTTTGAAAAAGAGAAAAATGATAAATAGGAAGCTGTAGAAGTTTCTCAGAGAGATCCATCTCTCTTGGTATCTGGCCCATGCAGTTGAGGAAAACTGAAAAGACAGCGCCCCTGGGAACGTGAAGAAATCCTGCCAGTTTTTCAGGAGACTTCATTTGTTCATTTGCAAACACTTATTTATATGTTGAGATGCATTTGAAGTCCCAGAGAGAGAGGCCAGGCTGGGAACTGATAAGAGAATGCGCCTTCATTTAAAGCCTCCTTTGCATGAAGTCCTTGCCTCAGTAGTTGTTCTAAATGCATGCAACCCGATTAGCAGAGAATTAGGTTCTGAGAAATGCTAAGCTGAATCGTTTTCCACTTGAAAGCTACATTCTGAACTTGTTGGAATATCTGTGAGTGATACCATTCAGTGAGCCATGGTCCCAGAGTGCATCAAAAGGGGGTTGTGAGCTGAGTACCAGAATTGTTCTCTCTACTTTCTGACTGTGGCCTTACACTCTTGCCATGCCTTCCCTGAAATTCATCTCTTCCCAAGTCTTGGGTCAAAATATTCTTCCTTAAGCTTTTTGTTCATTTGTTTTGTTTTGTTTTGAAATGAGGTTTCTCTGTGTAGCTTTAGAGCCTGACCTCCAACTCACAGAGACACACCTGCCTCTACCTCCTAAGTGCTGGGATTAAAGGGGTGCACCACCACTCCCCAGCTTCTTAAACTGTTTTGTAACAGAAACAAGAAAAATAGCTAGTGCATATACATACATAAAATAAAATGTAGTATATTAACTGGGCATAATACTAATTAACTGTAACAAATGCAGCAATATATTATAATGAAAGGTATGTTGATATAATTGCTCTTAAAATATCTTAGATGGTTTTTTCCTCATTCCTTATTAGATTGAGAACTTTCACCTTTTCACATAAACTATTCACTTTACAGCTTCCCTTTATCATATCCAGATTGTCAGCATCACTATTCTCATGCTTTAAGGCCATTTTCAAATAAAACAAGGAGTAGCGGAGCACAAGTGACAGTTGGTCTGATAACTGATGATGGCGTTAAGCTAGTAATTGGCAAGTGGCATATACAACATGGATACACCTGGCACATTCGTGTCCTGCGTGGGACAAATTTTTATCACCTCACATAGTAGATAGGGAGAAACTACTACATTTTTTCATTTGATACTTATGAATATTTATAAAAGTTAATCAGCTGAGTCCATGGAGGGTAAGCAAAGTCAGGAATATTCTAGGTTCTGGGCCAACGTTCTTTTTTTTTTTTTAACCTCCCTGTGAAGTGACAAGAGTTAGAGCCATCAGATGAAATGGAAAGGTGGTAGATAGGTAGATTGTGAATGCCTGCATTCACAGCTACTAAGAATCTGAGGCAGGAGGGCTGCAAATTCAAGGTTAGCCTAGGGTTATGTAGTAAGACCCTGTCTCAAAGACAAAAAGTACAAGAAATGCCAACAATTATAAAGAAAGGGAGGCTGTATGACTCTGAACGTCAAGCAAAGTTCTTGTGATAACTACTGTGAACATGAGTCTCTAACCTGCATTCCTCAGTTCTTATTACTGTTCAGATTATGTATCAAAGAGCCACTGGCTTTGAAGTTTGATACAAAATATCATAGAGTCACAGGTGTTCATTTTCTAGACGTTAGGTTCTTAGGTTTAACTAGATGCAAAAGCGTAAGTGCACTTTATCTTTAGGCTCATGCTTAAACTTTCCACTGTACATTTTCCATTATCCTCTTGATGGCAACATGTCAAACATTTAATTCTCCCCCTTCCTTCATATCATGTCTGTGTAAATTGCTGATTCTGCTCACCACCCAACAGCCAGTTACTCATCTTCAGGCTATCTATTCCTTTCCATCATACCTCCAGTACCTCACTAGTGACTCTAAGATCTCCCCTCCTCTATTCCTACTTTCACTTCCTTCCCTTAGGACCTTTTTCCTCTAGTGCTTGAGATTACTAACCATCTTTGGTTTTTAATACTGCCAAAAGTAGGTTTTAACCATTACCCTCGGTACACACAGCAAGGGTATTTAAGAACATAGTACCTGTGGGCAATGGAAATCAAACATACCTGGATTTTAATTCTGATGTCCTTTTCCATATGTGCTTCAGCCAAGTGAAGTTGATTGATGTTTCTGGCTCTTTTTTTCATCATTTGGGCATATGGGTAATCATAGCTTAGAACAGTCCTGGCACATTGTAAGCTTTCAGGCCAGAGTGATCTTCTCAAGAACATAAAATGTCTTCCCAGTGCTTACCTTACAGAGCAAAAAATCTCCTTTCTGAACTTTCAGGCCTTCCCAAAACAGGACCCTGCTGTTAACATCACCATTTTCACCTTGCTCCTACCAAGTATGTCTCCAGTCCTTATCTCTTGGATGATATCTCACAGCACATGCTTCAGGCCCATGTCTGCATCTTTTCTGATGGTATCTCATCTTGGATTGTCTCACTCAGTCCCTTCTGCTTTCCTTCAAGCCCCAGCTCCTATGCTTTCCATAGTGGTTGTAGGCACAATGGATCTTACCATTCCCCAGGTAGGGTTTTTTTTCTTACTGTCTAATGCTCAATTAGTGCCTTACACAGTATCCTGCATAGCTTGTACTTTACTTACGATTTTTTAGTGTTGCAAAATGTGAAGCTCTTCTATCTACTGTTCTTGGCATATTATGTTGTATTTTTCTATTCAATCAAAGCACCAAAATTATTCTCTTACTTATAAGACTTTGTGGTAACTATATAACTGCATGATAGATTTGTTTATTTATTTGGCTAATTTATTGAACTATTAAATTTTGGAGCAGAAGATGTGCTATTAAAAACCTGCTGCTGCTATAACACGCTTTCTGTAGAGACCTGGACTCTCTTGTCAAGCTCAGAGACTTGCGAAACAGCATTCACTTCTTCTTAGTACCTTGTGGCGCTCCTTCTCAGAAATATTTTGCTAAACAGGCGAGTCAGGCTAGATGAACTCTCAGAGCCTTCTTCAACACTGACCTCTTCAGACTCTAAAGCTCTGATGACAGTAACACTCGACTTTACTATCTGCCTTTGCCCTGGCTTGCTTAGCTTTTGACAGAATGTAGTTTCTCAAGCAAGGCTTATGTGCAAGGCTTAATCGAAACTATTTGTTTCTCATAGTGAGCAGACAAGGCTAGAGTGTTAGGAAGGCACATCAGCAGATTTAATTCCAGGGTGGGGAACTATTTCTGACAAGAAGGACTGCAAAGTATGCATGCTTCAGAGAAAAGGGAAAAGGGAGTAAACAAATACTCCCTTTGCTGAAGGAGGATGAGACTTGGAAGTCATATTATAGAAGAGGTATCCTGGAGTGTCCCGGGTAACCAGCCAAAAATTTAATCCGCTTTCTCTTAGCATGAGGTAACTCACCACGCCAACTGACATATTTCTCCAGTGACCTCTACATCTGAAAATGTCCCCTAAAAGCACAGCTGTCTATTTTCCATACTTCACCCCTCACTATTTGCCCCAACACCCTGTGTGATACCATTCTGCAGATGTTTCTTTTGCTGTTCCTTTCCATGAGGGTATATTAGGTTCCTTTACATTTCTGACACTTTAATGACTGAACCACCTCCTGGAGCTCAGGAGCCACTTTTTATATGGCACGGACGATTCATGCTCTGAGAAGCAGCCTCTTGATGCTGGTCGCCCACCACTGCCACCAAGTGCCCAGTTAGGGTGGATTGCAATTAGCTCTGGCAGGATAGTTAGATAAGTGGAGTGGGATGAAAAACCAGTGTTGCGTCCTTTAAAACTTTTAACCAGAGAGCTGTCTGCTGGTGGCTGCTGTCCTTAAACCCTCCTTCATAGCCCAAACTCATTGGGAACATCTCATGGTATTCTATGTATTGCGGGGTTCCGCACCATGCTTCTTTTATTATACATCAGAATTTTTAATGAGATATTGACATTCACAGGTGGGCTGGTTTTGTAATGCTAGCCAGAGAATCAAAGTTTGTTTGTTTGTTTGTTTGTTTGTTTTTTAATTTCCTGACTTTGCCTATCCTTTCAGTGTGTCATTAATACTTAATGCTGTATATAGTCTTTCCACCAGTAATGCGTTCCCCAGAGATCTGTCCTCAGAGTATAAAGGACAGGGTAATTAGGTCCATTGATCTTTGCTACAGCCAGTGTTATCGTAATGGTGATCAACTTTAAAGGTAAGAGGTGGATATTCATTTTAGCTAAGGAACTGGGACAGCTCTTGTTTCTTGAACATTCTTTGCCCTAACAGAGGCATTGCTAAGCAGCTACTAGGAGATCAGAAGGAGTTCAAAGCATCTTTTTATAGACTTTGTATAAGAGGCCAAAATGAGGAGGCACTGGTTGTACCAAGAATGGGAAAGTCTTAAAATTAAATAGATTTGATCCATGGGACAAGTTTCACAAAGTCAACGCCTCCATCAGGGCTAGCTTGCTGTTGAAGTTGACAAGGGAATAACTGAATGAGTATTTCTGAGGTCAGATGTTTAACAGATCCATCCTCAGGAGACTTCTTTTGCTAAGCCTTGGAGTATGGCAGGTAATGGCTCATGGCTGGAGAGATCTTTAAGCAGATGCCTTTGATGATCATATGGAAACTTGAAGAGGGAGGTAAATCCCTAAAGTCCTAGAGAATCTGGCACTGGGAAAGATCATTTCCTCAGATGTCAGTGTAAAATTCCTAGACTCTAACAGCAAAGCTCAGGCGGGTCCTGGTCACTATGTGTTGATTTCGTTGGAAGTCTTTCCCCCTTTGGTTTACCACAGAAGGATTATTTAGGTTTTTTTTTTTTGTTTGTTTGTTTGTTTTTTTTTTTTTTTGAGAATTTCATGCTTAAGACCACTGAGTCTCAACTATTCAAAGGCAGTAGATTTAGTTATTTAGCTAATGGGAACAGAGAGGTTAGAGGATAGAGACTACATGGCCAGGCAGGCACAAAACCCAGAGCAGGAGTCCAGCTGCAAGAGGCATGGTCTATTGGGCTGGGCATGAATTTCAGTTGGCTACCTAGTGTGCGTGAAGCCCTGGATTCTGTCCCGAGAATCTAATAAAGTCAGGCATTGAGCCACATAAACTCCAAAGGTACAGGCAGGAGGATCAAGAACTCAAGGTCATCCTAAGGTATATAAGCAAGTTCATGGCCAGCCTGGGCTATAGAAGGCCCTGAGAGAAGAGAATGGTGGTGGGGTAGGGCAAGACGATCTGCTGAAGAAACCTGGGACTAGTCCCAGACAGAAGATCAATGTAATGTCAAGCCAAGGAGATCTGAACTGAGGTCTGTTCATCTCCTCACTTTTTCTGCCACCCCTTCCCTGTGCCCATTGCCCATGTTTTCCATAAGGCTTATGCAAATCATGCCCACTGATTTCCACACACATCTGTATACATAGCCCGAGTCAACTACAGTGAGATCCAAACTCATTTGAATTTAAATATTAACAGCATATTGTTTCCCAGATGGCTTTCAAATGAATGTAGAATGGTAAATGGTTTGGGGGCTAGATCTGTTGCCAGAGTATCTAAACACTTTTTACATGTCATATCTTTCTTTGGCTTGAAAAAAAAAATGAAAATACTGTATGTAAAGTTCAATAAAATTTTAGCACGATTTTATCCGAGTAATATGAATGTTTCTTCAGATCCTGGACTGTGTCATTAATTTAAATATGGTTTGGGGTCATCACAATAACTTGTTATAACCATTTGAAATCTTAGAAGAGGAAGATTGGAATTGTTCATCACTATTTTTAACAAAATCTCGTCTTACTTATTTTTAACTAATGCACTTCTGTAATGGTTATAAATTATAAATAAATCTGTACACTTGTCTAAGAATTTCTTTTAAGTAGCCTCAAAATAAGAGCAGTCACTTAAGCCAGAAAAATGCTCAAGACCAGTTTAAACTAGCTGCCTATAATCTGCAATTAGTCTGTCGGGAATTGTTTGTGGCTACCTGAGGGCAGATCTCAGCCTACATGAGCAGCTGTGTTGATTATGTTCCTTTAAAATGACTAGTTTTCCCCATTTGAACTTCTTCTCTCAGCTTAAGTTAGGCAGTTTGATCTACACTGCATATAAATGATGTTTGATACTAGAACAGGGGTGAGTCTGTCCATTAAGCAGAATATAAATACCAATCTCTAGATATGCAAATCATATCATAGGAGATAAATTTTCACAGGAGTGTTTCCTGTATAATTATGCTGCACTAAACAGAAAACAAGGAAAAGTAACTCAGTATTTTCAATAATCATTTATTGACCCTATAGCATTGCTGGATACCACCATTTCCAGTTGACCTTGATGACTGACTCTGAGAAGCACCTTAAATGAGCAGTGCTTATGTGATTATTCTATTACCGCAGCTTTATCATTTCTCTAAGTCTGGATGCCAAAACGTCTAACTTAGAGATACAATTGTAATTTTCCTGGTGATCTTGTCCCTCCTGCTTAGTTCTACCAGCAAGCATAGTGAGTCTCCCATGTTTGTCCAGTTGCAAAAACGGAGAATTCACATTGTTATAGCTCTCTGTGGAACCTCTGCAGTAAAACGTGAAAGCAAGGGAGGAAATTCCCCATGCTCTGTCAACCCTCCAACTCAGAGCACCATAGGTGATTTATTCATGTGTATTAAGTGCTAGAGCATCCAGTCATACTGCGTGGAGGCCCTTTTACTCTTCTTGTACTCAAGTGGATCAAATTGTGTCATTGCTACATCTAACCAGGTATTAAGCACAGTACACTCTTTTCACAGGACATACTTCTTAAAATCTTATGCTACTCTACATAATATTGCCGCTGTTTGACTTTTTAATTGGGCAGAAATGGCCGTTTGATATAATTCAACCTGATACTTTTACAGTTTAAAATTGAAATATAACATGATTCTTCAGAAAGTTTTACAATGGTGATCAAAATGAAAATGATAATAAGGCTAATAGCAATCATTTTTGTAGATCCTGCTATGTGCCTTTCATATAACATGAGTTTTTTCCACTATTTCCTCTCTATCACTTTATGAACTATTCATTAATACAATTCAAGTTGTTTTCTGTGTGTCTTTCTCTTTCTCCCTCTTTTCTCCATCATCTGATATTTTTAATGTTTTCCATGCACTTTTCTTGCACAGGTTGCCCAGCTGCCACAAGCCAATGCCATGCTCTGGCACATGTCAGTTTTCTACAGCCTTATTTGGAGGGATATCTGAATGTATTACTCAGGGTCTCTGCTCACATTCTTTTGGCTCCTTCTCAGTGTGTCTTAGTCTACAGGTCACTGTTTACCATGTGTCTTTGTAAATTCTTCTGCATTTGTGCAGGTTTTTTAAAAACACTTTAGATTCTTCTATTTTTGAGATTATAACATAATCACATCATTTCTCCCTTTCCTTTCTTCATTCCAAATCTACCCCCTTACCCTCCTTGCTCTTTTTTCAAATACATGGTCTCTTTTCATTGATTATATTTTTCAGCTAGGTCAGTCCAGAATAGGGGCTGAGGCTGCCATCAGCCATCGTTGCTATGAAGGACTAGATTATGGGGCAGGCTTTAGCTATTTTTCTATGTCCAGCACTAACTACCAACAGATAAAGGTGCCCCCTTCCTTTTCTTTCAATATGGCTTTCAGTGGTACTCTGTTGCACAGTCAGTTTCCATTCAGAAGGCCCACTTATATATTGAGGACTCTTCAAGAACAATAACTTTTTCTAACTTTGTTAGACTGATAGTCTGTGGAGCTCTCCAAGCTCTACCATTAGTTTCTTGTGGATCACCATCTTTCTCCCAGCTTCCTCTCTAAAGGAGAAGCTGAGTGTCAAAGAAGTTAGGCAACTCACATAAAGTCATGTACATTAGTTAATGAAGCTAGATTTCATCTTAGATCTGGTTATTTCCAAACTGGGGCCTTCTTCAACTCTGTCATTACTCTAACATTCTAATTGTGTAGGTGAGGCAGAGAAGGCAGAATTCACCAATGGCCACATTCAAAGATAGAAGCAGTCTTGCACCTTTGCCCTATAAATTGGCTCACACTCTATGGTTACCAAGTCCTAGACTGCTTCTGTTCTCTTTTACCAGTTCAATTATCTTCCTGAGATATTTTGGGAGACTAATTGTAGGACAGGCCACTGACCTTTTATTTCTGCATTGTATGTGAGGGAGATGAGAGCAGGCCAGTTTGAATCCCCATAAATGGCCCATTTTGTGACACTCCCATAACCTGTGCTTTAAAAATTTCATCCTCTTTGTATTTCCCTTTGATTTGCAATACCAAATAAAACATCCACATAATTAAAGGCTGCAGCTTAAATTCTTTGCTTTTCTGCTCACCACAACTGCAGGGCCTCTTTTGACCCAGATATACCTTCTCCTATGTAATCTGGTGAATGTGCAGTCTCTCTGAAAGATGGTGACAGAACTTGCCTCTTGGTGACACTACTGATACGTTAGGCAGGACCTAGTCTCATGGACACTGGATCATGTCTAATGGTAATAGTCCCTCTTTCTCTGTCCGTCTCTCTCCATATGTATGAGAGAATATAATGTACCTACTAGTGTTTTGTAAACAGAAAAGGTGCTTGGTAGGGTACATTGCTTTAAAAAATGTACAGGCTGAAAAAGTTAGACTGCAGAGTGTAAGATTTATAGACTTTTTAGTCAGTTTAAAAATATTTTAAAGGAAGACTGAGACATAGGAAACTGGGAGCATTTGACATTCTAGTTCATAGAAATGCAAGACAGCTTGACACAGGGTCTAATTTTTTTTAAATATCCTGTTTAGAAAAACAATCTGAAATCAGACTTAAAGAAGAAACAGATTGGAGAAGAAAAGGGATGAGTTCATTCCTTTGGCTTTGGTACAGTTGAGGCATCCCCGAGATGACTGTTAAATGGTCTGGAATGCAAGGGCAAGGTCAGGGCTAGAAAGAGATTTGAGAATCCTCAAAAGAGAGAAGAGATAATACCTGAGGATGAGATGAGTTAGTGCAGATGTTTTGAGGCTATTTCCAAATACAGATTCCTTGGTCTTGCCTTTGGAAGTTCTGATTCAGCACATCTGGGATGGGGCCAGCCCCCCTCTATTTAACAAGCTCCCCAGGCTGTTCCAATTTGCAGCCAGGTTAGTTCATTGGCTCATCCATCAACTCAGCACTTGGCTGTTGCTTTGTTGTCTCCAAAGGGGATCATAAAATGTGAAAGATTCTTCTCCTGTCCTTTCAAAAGAGAGTAGTTTCCAAAACAAAGCAAGTTTTAAAGATATATTTTAAGGAAATATTTATGAAAACTCGAGAAGTAATGGAGCCATTTCCATTGTAGTCTTTGCTTTGGCTTATCCGTTTATAGAAAAGGGAATATTGTATGTGGGGGGGGAGAATTTAGCTCACACACAGGAATGGATAATTGTTGCTCATTTTCCAACATCATATAAGGAATTTTTTAATTGTTTCATTTTAGTTTTACACTCATAGATTTTTTGTATCTTCCACACTGAAAAATGTTGTTTGATTTCAAGAATATGAGCTTATAGACAAGAAGAATTGTATCTGAGCTTTGAAAAAAATCTTGCCTTTGGATAGTAATATTAATAAATGGTAGTTCTTGTTTGAGTACCCTGAATTAGGTACCAGTGGTAAGCATTATTTGAGGTCAGCTTTTGAATATTTTTCTGTAAGGGTTGTCTACAACACTCCAGGCTTCCAGAATCAGATCTATTATTCATCTGAGACAGATAAAACCATGAATCATTTTCTTCACTTATCTATCTTTTGGGAGGAGAGGGAGCCATTCTTTTTGGGTACATTTTAGGCTAATCCAGACAGTCCAGTTGAATGATAGTAAGAGAATTGGTCAGGACCCTTCACAATGCCTGTGAACTGTATTTGCTTTTTCAGTTGACCCATATGCTTAGTATAAGAAGGACAGTGTTGGATTGGGATAGGGAATTTCAAAACTTAAGTTGGTTTTAAATTCCTGGCTGTGTAATTAAAACAAATTATATCTGTGTTGGTTATCACATCAGTGCATCATTTTCCTTTGTCTTGCCCCTACTGGAGTCATGTTTTACTTTTTAAATTTCTTTTACTGTGCTAGTGCATCTTTTACACATTTTCAAGTCTTGTACCCTCCTCCAGCCTGTCTAGACAGGTGTGTTCAGTAGAGGTGGGTATGTTGTCTCTTCTTTGTGTAGGAATTATTATTGGATGGTAAACTGGGAATGATTTCCAAGTTATTGACCATTAATTTCTAACTTATTTATTATAATTTTTTATATTGATAAAATGTTATTCACATATATTTGGTGGGAGTTTTCAGAAATGTTGCATGATGTCTACTTTTTATATTATCCCTATGATATAGGTCAGAGTAGGATGAGAGTTTAATACCACCATTTTGTAGGCATGAAACAGACTTGAGTTGATATTGGTGCAAGGAAGGTCCTTTACATTCAGGTTTTTTTTTTTTTTTTTAAATGAGGCGTAGGAAGAGGGATAGAGCAGAGAATGTATATGTACAGGCTTTCCAGAAGTTTTGCAAGTCTGCAGGCAGATGATCACCATCATTATAAGTTTTCTCATAGGGGAAATTACAGAGAACAGTCTTGAGATCCACACAGTTCATTTAAGACTTTCGGTAGGCTGGATGGAATCAGAGTTGGATCAGTGTGTTATGTTGTACCAGCATAAGAGAGTATATAAATGAGAGGACCTTGACTTTCCTCTAAACCATAGAGAGCTTTGACTCTTAGAAATGTAGAGAACACTGTCGCATGAAATGCCTAGACCTTCAATACATTAATTATTCATCCACATGTTCTATTGATATTATTACTCACATTGAAGAGTTATAAGCTGGAGATTTATGATTGTTAGAATGTATAATAAATTCTCTTGGGAATGGCCAAAAATGAATTGGGATTCTTAGTAAGAATTTCTTTCCCCTTTCCAGATCCATTTTCTGTTTCATGGTCATTTTATTTTCTCAGTATCTTTACACACACACACACACACACACACTCTCTCTCTCTCTCTCTCTCTCTCTCTCTCTCTCTCTCTCACACACACACACACACACACACACACACACACACACACACACACACACACACACACACACGCACACACCTCTAGATAATTAATTCATTCATGTGCAATTAAACTTAGAATACAGACTTCATGGAGACAACACATAAAAAAACAAAAGCTTAAGAGACCTATTAGTGAAGTTCATTTGAATGCCTGAGGTATAAAGAATCTTTACAGCCTTGACAAAATGTATCTTTAAATGTTCTTTGTTTAACCGCAGTGTGCTAATACATGTTATGTTGTATATTGGTGTTCTTGACCTTTTAATTAAAATCTCTTGAAACGAAGGTTTCAGGAGATTACAGATTTTGTTGGTTTCCAACAATTGACATTTGTTAAGGGTAATACCAATTTTGCTGGCAGTTTATTAAAACAAAACCCAAAACTCCACTTGCCATTTCTTTCCCTAAAGTGGGAAGAAGAAATGGGTTTGGTTGTTGTTCAATTAGGTTTCCTGTACAATTGTATTAAATTACATCAGGCTTTAAATGGTCTTACTAGGTTCTGAAGCAAAAGGATGTACATATAATCACGCTGAGAAAAGACCTGGGAACTTCCATTTATAGGAGTGGGAAGGAAGAAAGCAGCAGTCACACTGCTTAGCATCCTCTCACCCAAACCTGAGAAAAAACAAGCAGAAAATATAACCAGATGGGCTAATGACATGAGATATACCTACCCAATTTCTGTGGTTAGTTTAGTTGTAAAGTTCTTGGTGGTGGCAAACATGTTTCTCTTCTCCCTCTCTGCCCCCCACCCCCTATGTATGAGTGTAGGTGCACATGTGCTATAGCAAATTGGTTCTGGCATTCCACCTTGCTGAGGCAGGGAATCTCCCTGTTGTTTCTGCTTCTGCACTGTGTATTCCAGGATAGCTGGCCCGCAAGCTTTCCTGTGGTTCTCTTGTCCCTGCCTCCCATCTTGTCCTAGGAGTGCTGGGATTTCATATGCAGGCTACGGCATCTGGTTTTTTATGTGGGTTTTGGGGATTGAACTGGACTCATCAGGGTCTTCCAGCTAGCACTTTTACCTACTAAGCTAGCTCCCCAGCCCCTAACATTCACTGCTGTGTGTGTGTGTGTGTGTGTGTGTGTGTGTGTGTGTGTGTGTGTGTGAAACCTTGCTTATAAGAACATTTCAAAATTCAATGATCAAGTCTGCTTTTCCTACTAACCTTGATTACTGGTGTTTGGTTTTCCTAGTTCAGTTGCTGAAGGGATTCTTGTTTATTCAATTAGTTGGCTTATGAGGAAGCCTGTCATCCATGAGTAGATTTCAAATGAAAGCAGGCATGACATCGTCACAACTTGGCCTATTTGTAATGGATTTGATTTGTTCATTTGTTCAAGCAAACTGCCTACCTCCATCATTAAATGTTCATTTCATATTTCCCTAAGCAAGAGAACAATTTGATTTGGGAGACCTTTTCAGATGATGGTGTGTCCCCACCACCACCACTGGATGCTCTCTAACTTAGTGGAATTCCAAGTAATGTGCTCAACAGTTTCCTATCAAACAGGATCTACTTACTGCACTAAATTCTAATAGACCTTTCTACGCAATGTTTCCAGAATGCACTTAGGAAATTTCCTACTTCAATTTTTGAATCTGAAGCCTACTTTATAATCTGCAAAGCCATTTTACACAATCTTTTCCATTTTGTTTCTTCTTCAAATGATCAACAAAAGTGATTTCAGAACAAAATGAGCCAAAATATACTAGATTGACAGTATTTATCAACTTACTGTCTGTCTCCTGACATCAAAGTAACCATGCTTCTAGTTGTGCATGCTTGGTTTTTACAAAACACTCAAAGAAACCAGACTCAGAGGGAGGCCTGGACTTCTTTACTTAAATCCACAGAAACTCTAATGCCTGATTTGTAATCTCTAGATTCTAAGAGGCTGGTCTAGAATTAACAAACTATTGCCTGTTCCCTGTGTTGAAGAAACAGATATCTGTAGAATGTTTAGTAAAGCTCCTTATCTCTGGAGAATGCACAGATGGTGAGTGAGGTTAGATGAAGCCAACATAGTCTTCTGAACACACAACAGCATAATTATTCTTATTTGATCTAAATGTAATCTATTTGGGCTTGGCTGCCTTCCTGCTTGCCTTCCTTCTTCCTTCATTCTTTCCTTCTTCACTCCCTCCCTCCCTCCCACTCTCTGAGGTACTTAATCTTTGAGACACCTAAAGAAATTAGTAGTACCACACTCCAAAGAAAGAGTAGGTTACTTGGCTGTCTTTGTTCACAAGATTGCTACCAGGCTAGGCAGTTCCTACTACACCAACAAGAAAGCAAGGAGTTCTCTGAATAATTGTCTTGTGCTTCTTTGTGTTGACATACTAATTCATCAGACAAGAGGAACATGAGAGAACCACTTCTTATGGCCAGTAAGTTAGGTAAGAGACAGTAGAAAACTCTGCCTTTCTTTCTGTAGTTTCAGACTTTTGGTCTTTGGGGCTCCAGAAGAGTTCCACCCATGTGTAATCACTTTCTGCAGAAAACATACATCTCCATACAAGAGAGATGGTTGTCTCCATCCTATAAAAATGGGTCATAATAGCATTCCATGGGAGGAAAGCGGAAGGGGACAAGGAACTTGCCAGAAATGGCTAAACTGAAGTTACACCCAATAATATGATTTAGCATGTAAAAAGAGATATGGAAATGAAAACAAAGCATTTCAAGCATAAAAATAAATAGCATTACAAAGGGTATTTGGCACTAGCTATTATACTTGGAAAGATAAACGTGATCCAGGCCCTGGCTTTGTAGAGGGGCCAGCCAGTAGGATATGACTTCTGATTCATTTTCTCAGCACTGAAGATGACTTTGTCTTGATTTCAACTTCAAGACTTCTGCCCAGGACTAATTTCAGAATGTGTAGTGCTGTCCCATAGGGTCTTGCAACTCAGAGGATCTAAAACTTGATTTCAAATATTTTGTACTTGTCACCTCGAAATTCTTCATATTTTGCAAGAAGGAACTACATTTTTTTTTATACTGGGCCTGAGACATTATGAGGGATGGTACGTTTTTGTCTCATTCTACTTTAACAAGTATCACCTAAGATAAAACAAAATGTCCACTGCCCTTAGGACTTAGTTAGGACTTCTGTGATGATGTGATAAAACACCATTACCAAAAGAAGCTTGGGGAGGAAAGGGTTGTTTCAGCTTACAGTGCCACATCAGAGACCATCCCTGAGGGAAGTCAGGCAGGAACCTGGAGGGAGGAGCTGATGCAGAGGCTGTGGAGGGATGCTGCTTACTGGCTTGCTCAGCCTGCTTTCTTTCTTCCTTCCTTTCTTCCTTCCTTCCTTTCTTTCTTCCTTCCTTCCTTCCTTCCTTCCTTCCTTCCTTCCTTCCTTTCTTTCTTTCTTTTCTTTTCTTTTCTTTCTTTCTTTCTATTTTTTATTTTTATTTTTATTTTTATTTTTTTTTGGTTTTTTGAGACAGGGTTTCTCTGTGTAGCTTTGTACCTTTCCTGGAACTCACTTTGGAGACCAGGCTGGCCTCGAACTCACAGAGATCCACCTGCCTCTGCCTCCCAAGTGCTGGGTTTAAAGGCATGTGCCACCATGCCCGGCTCAGCCTGCTTTCTTATAGCACTCTGAACTACCAGCCCAGGGATGGCACCACTCACAATATGCTGGGTCCTCCCACAGCAATCACTAATTAAGAAAATAACCTCACAGGCTTGCCCACAGGCCAATATTGTGGGAACATTTTTTTTCAAATGAAGTCTCCTCCTCTTAAATGACTCTTGTTTGTGTCCAGTTGACATAAAACTAGCCAACATATCTTTCTTATACCTTTTCATTCTTTACATGCCACTCCAGCTGTGTTCCAGAGAAGGAAGCTTCAGATAAAATTCATCCTGGTTGAAGTTTAGAGTACTTAATGGATTTTCCTTTCAAGTACCAGTTACCTTCTAAAAGAGGATAGCAGGTAAAACTAGTGTGGCAGGTAATGTTTCGAGGAATGCATTTTAAGGTAGAATATAAAAATAAGGCATTTGTGATGTTACAGAAACAGTGGTGATGGTTACCAAGCCCATTCTTATGTACCATCCCATTCACAAATCAAAAGTAGTATGGTAGTTTTTGCATTCTAATCCCAGCACTCGGAAAGCAGAGGCAGGCAGATCTCTGTGAGTTCGAGGCCAGCCTGGTGTACAAAGCGAGTTCCAGGAAAGACGCAAAGCTACACAGAGAAACCCTGTCAAAAAAAAAAAAAAAGTAAATAAATGAGCTAAATTAATGGCCAGACTTTCTGAAATCAGCATGTTAAACCTGTGATCCCCAGAGTTCAAATGCTTGTGTGAAATGCCTACTAGTCCTATTGATACCTACGGGAAAAATGTAGTTGCTTTCCTTCTAGCCAACATAAATTAAGTTAGCCATTTGAAACACAGAAACTTATGAGTAGGTATAGGCGTGTGCCTCCATGCCTGACAACCTAAATTCAATCCCCAGAACCCACATGGTAGAAGAAAACCAACTCTCACAAGTTGTCTCATGGCCTCCATTTACGTAGATACACACACATATTCAACAAAAATTTAAAATAAATAATGACATGTATGGGACAGAGATTTTATGTTATATATTATTAGTTCTATAAAACTGTCATTACATTTTATATGAAAGAGTTGATTTGGTTGTCCACAGGAGTCCTGGAACAGACTCTTCCACCAATACTGAGGGACAGCTGTAATGAGATCTTCACTCATGAACTCAAAGTCTGAGTGCAGAGGTAGACAACTATCCAGTAAGGATATCTATTTGTGGGTGAGGACATCTAACTAGAGCTGAAAACTTGAATTCCTAATCCAAGGCTCAGAGGAAGGCCCCTAAAACTAACCTTCAGCAAGGGAGTCCACACAATCCAGAGTTCTCTCCAGGCAAGTGAAGATTGGTAGGATTGCCATAACTGACTGTGGTATAGAAATCACAAGGAGACAAACTAAATGCCACCAATCTTAATGTTGCAGCTGGGTAAAGTATCAGAGCAAAACCAGAAGACCAGAAACTTGATCCTGAGTACCAGACTTCTCTGGTTTCCAAAGCTACCATGTGGTCTGGCTGGGTTTTCCAAGGGGAGATATGAAGGCATCTCAATTTGTAGTCACTCAAGGAAATAGGAGGTGATGAAGTTTTGCTTGCTTAACTCTGAAGACAATAATGAAAGGTGTTACAATTGACAGAACACTAAAGAAAAATGTTCCATATGTTTCCAACAACAGATAATAAGAAAAATGTGTATATACACAACAGCTTTTTGTAGCTATTAAGAATAAAGTTATGTCATTCTCAGGAAAATAGACAATCATATTAAGTTTATTAAGTGAGCATAAAAAGAAATATTATATTTTCTATCACTTGTGGTTCTCTCTCTCTCTCTCTCTCTCTCTCTCTCTCTCTCTCTCTCGTGTGTGTGTGTGTGTGTGTGTGTGTGTGTGTGTGTGTGTCTGTGTCTGTGTGCTTGCATGTTTGTGTAAACAGAAGCAAAACTGTGTAGAGGAACAAAAGAAGGGGAGGGAGAATATTGGGTGTTCAATATGAATATACACTTGTATAAAAACAAGTAAAGAAATAAAGAGACAAATGTTATGTCCGATGGTGCATACACTGCTATTGTATGTAAGTTATGGGTTATTTTGAAACAATTGGTCCTCTATCATTCCTGAGTGACAACTTCCCAAAATTATCAAGACAGTGGGTGCTAAATTTTATCACAGTTAAATTAAAATGATGCATAGAAATAGATAATGTTTCAGACTTAGAGAAAGCTGTTTTTAAAGTATTTTCTCCTTTGATGAAGATGGCTCAGTGAGTTTAGTGCCCAGAATGCACGGAAATGTGCAAGGGAGACAGCTGACTCCACAAAGCTGTCCTCTTGCCTTCACACACACACACACACACACACACACACACACACACACACACACACACACACACACGACACACACCTCCCCAGCATGCCCCAGGTAATATGAACACAGTTTCTAGTTATTTTACATTAATTTAAAATAGACTGTCCCCTCTCAGTTCACCCAACTCCTGGCAGTTTTGTAATCCCAGGTATAACTTATTAGCCCATTTCTCTGTGTACATTTTTTTTGGCTTATCATGTGGCAGATGGACTTTAAAAAACAAAACAATACTGGCCTTTCTAATTGTAGAAATGTAGCTCAAACTTACACTGCAGCATACAGGAATAAAACTTCATTGGGGTGTTTTGAAAATGACGTGTGCATTGTTTAATGTTTAAAAAGAAAATCTGAATTATGGAAATAGTAAATCATGATAAATGGCTCTAGTCACTGCCCAGGAGGACTTTTGCTCTGTGGAATGTGCTGGAGTCCATGGATTATATTGATAACAGTTGTTTACTTGGAGGCACTTAGGAATGGGCTGGCCCGCTGTCTTTCATATTGTAGCCGTCCAGGGAGATAGAGTAGTCTTTCAGTACATAACGTGCTTTGCAAAAGCCTCAATGTAATTTATAGTACTCGTAATATAACCTTTTGAAAACATATTTTAAGTCCAGAAGTATTCAGATACACCCGCAAGATAGTAAACGTGTTTAACTTTTTCTTTCTTTCTTTCTTTCTTTCTTTCTTTCTTTCTTTCTTTCTTTCTTTCTTTCTTTCTTTCTTTCTTTCTTTCTTTCTTTTGAAGTTCTGAATGAAAAATGGTACATTGCTGGATGGTTTTTGTAACCATCTATCTTATTGGCCCTAAGCCATGCTATTTAGAGTAGAAGTTGGAAATGTTCTCTTGTCTCACCCCACCTTGACCAGGCATTGCAACATGAATTTGGAATTGGGACCATGTGTGACCCTTCTCCATTTATTTAATATCTAATCCTAGCAAACCATAAGCAGACTCTCTGCCTTTGTACTTTTTCATGGCTATGACCACTTTATGTGAATTACCACAAGGGGAGGACATGCTCCCTGACAAGCTGATAAAGAATAGTTTTTCCAAAGGACATTGTTCCTGAAGAATATAATGGCTTTTATGTTTCTTGCTTCTTTTGATTATATCAGTTGTTTTCTGGTTGTGTTTGCCACGTGTGTTGGAGCTACTAAGTTTTTAAAATTTTATTTTAAACTCTCCATGATTCACATAGCATGCTTTTCAGTTGGCATGTGTTCAGCTGAAGCCACAATTTTATTGGATATTGATACAGAGATTGGCTCAGTCCACCAAATGCTTATTAAATGTCCTCTTAAGTGTCAGGCTATGAGGTAAATACCAAGACATTAAGATGGGAGTCTACAGGCTAGTGGGGAAGGCAGGTGATATATTTCAAGATAAATATAGTGAAAAGGTATTTTCAATATGTTGTGATTAACTCAGATTAAAGTATGTGAAACATGCTGTTAGGAGCCAACACAAAACATTATGCCTAACTCTTCTAATCTATTCTACTTGAGACCAAGAGCATATTCAGCCACTCAGTAGTCAACCTATTATGTGGGGGCTAGGGGGAGAACTTTTACAGTGGGCTTTCTGTTGAGATCTGGACACATTTAGGTTCTGGGATGCCTGAGGCCATTGTGGGAGGCAGGTTTACAACACCAATTCACAGCAGTTACTTTTGGTCTGTCAGAGAGTGAAAACTGGAGGAGGAAAAAGAATGAGAGAGACCTACAGAAGCTGTTCCATGTGAAGAAGGCAAAGATAAAAAGTGCATACATAGCTCACCATCCCATCCCCCCTCCATGTGCCTTCAAGGCTAAGAAGGTGGATGACCCTGAGATAGATTTTGTGTATTTTGACTAAGCTACATTTAGCTGTCAACTAAAGGAGGCCCCCTTTGTGCTTAGGGACATTCTCAAGCACTTACGTTTTTACCCTGGAATTCACAGACCCTGCTCTGGTGTGTGTTTTATTGCTTTCAGCTTATTTCCTGTCCTCTTGATTAAAAACTAAAAAGCTCTGTAGAAATGACAAGTTAAAAATGGAGCAGACACCAAACATTGCTTCCTGGTGACCACTCTGCACAGGTGAAGGGAATCCAGGGCAACTGGGGATGAAGCCCCTAAATGGGACCAGTTTTCTGCAGTGTCTTGTTCAAAGAAAGAAAGCAGTGCTTTGGAGACGTTGCTTTTTCCAGTGCTCTCTGGAGGGTTTTTTCTGTTAAGTTTAGAGCTGTTTATTCTTTTTTTTTTTTTTTTCATTCTGATGTCTCATGGGCAGATAGAGAAGAAACCTCCTGCATTAGCTTCGTTTAAGTGATGGTAAAAGTGTTACATCTGCCAGCACCATCAGGGGCAACTGAAAATGATCAGCTCAGACAGCACAAGATGGACCAGATCTTTCTTTTCACCTCCTGAGGGTTCAAACACTCTCAACTTTATTAACAGGAACTTGCTAGGACATGCCTACTAAGCTTATCTCGTTCCAAATGAACACTTTAATTCATCACAAGCTTACAGTGAAGCTAGGAAGGTTTCTAGAAGGAATACCATACAAAAACTCTCGGAGGTCCAAGGCAGTGATCTGGTGCTGGTGCTAGACATTGTTGGGTTTATACACAAATATATAAGCTATTTGTGTTGTGAGCAGCCAGGCAGTGTTGGCTGGCCTGAGGGGTTGTTTGCAAGATTGGTATTCATAAAAGGATATCATCCAGGCTTCAGAGTTGGGATATTTCTGAATGTTGTGACTTAGAAAAAAATCTGTTTGGTTATAAGGGTTGGAATATATTTACTAAAAGCATTGAACCTTTTTATTCCACAGGAAATATTGTTAAATTTATATGTATTTATCATCTTAGCCAAAACTTTGAAAGTAATGGAATATGCCATCATAATAAAAGGTCACATACTGAATAGTTTTGGATACTAATCAAGCCCTTAAATTTCTTAATAGAAATTATGTGCATATGCTCGTGTATGTTAACTGTAATAGCTTTTCCTTGATATATTTTCATGTGTACCTTTAATATATAACAAGGTGTTAAATTTTTGGATTTAATTATACTCTTTAAAAACCTTCCCAACTTACAATATGTACAATATTCTTATTAAAATGCATTTTTACTAAGTCATAATGAAAAATTTCTTGGAGAGACAAACAGTCACTATGTAATGTCAGCTTACTTTGATGCTGGGAGGGTGTGTGTGTGCGTGTGTGTGTGTGTGTGTGTGTGTGTGTGTGTGTGTGCGCGCGCACGCACGCACGCGCACCACTCCTGGTGTGTATGTTTTAACTCAAGCTAATCACAAACTGAAAGATTATCATTATCGTTTTATTACATTGTTCTAGTTAAAGAGAATACATCAAAAGGAAAATGCATTTGGAAGTCCTTTGCATAATGGCCTTTTGTTGGAAGGAAACATAGCTCCCTCCCTCCCCTAGTGTGTATAGAACAATCCAGGACCATTCTGGCAGCTGGCCATGGTGTCCGTCCTGGCTTTGGCAAGAACAGATGGTTTTGGGGTCTGTTGTTCACATTTGATTTCCATGTTACAAATTTTGAATGAAGTCTTTACTGAACCCTTTGTCCTGCAGTCTGCAGCTCTTCACATCAGGGGGCAGTTAGGCGCCAGGTCCTGACATGCCAATTTGACACCCAAGTACTGCCCTGTAGCCAGAACTTGGATTCCCCTATCTCTGGCCCTCTACTGGATGGAAGCAGTAAGTGTGGGTATACTGCCCTCCAGTGTCCAGCTCGGGAGTTGCCGAAGCTGGAGTTCCGCACTCTAGGAATTTGGGGGGAAAAATGCTTGCTTTGGCTTCTTGGTCCTTGGGAACAGCCTCTTTGAATGGCCGAACCTTGCCATGGAAGAAGCTCCTGAGATGTGAATGACTGTAGACTCTCAATACTCGGTATGACCTTGGATCCTAATACCACCTTCATTGTCTCACGTCACACACATTTGTTGGGCATCTACTATGTGAATTTCAATTCAAGATTTTTTTAATCTTATGTAAAATACACACTGCCCTGAAGTGAAGTATATGGCAATGGAAAAGAATGACAAAACTCCCCAAAATTATATTGGGTGAGGGATCAGGAGGCCCTTGCAAGAAGACCCCTAGTCAGAAAATAATAATGGCAATCTTAAGGCCCTGAAGAAAAAAATAAAGAAGAGTGGTGCTAAAGAGAGATGTAAATGGTAGTGATGGAATGATGAGAAAAATGATTTTCCCAGTGTCTAGAGGAAAGAGGCTGGGAAAATGGAAAGGCCTAAAGTCTCCCAGCCTTTTTGTGGTAAAAATCCTGTTAGAATACGTATTTCTTGATTCCAAAGCCAATCTTCTTACCTCTGATATGGATCCAGTAAAGAAACAGCCCAAATCACTACTCAACTGCTTCTGTATATTATCAGGCAGACAGCTCAACCATGGGTCTGCAGGGAGACACACAAACACAAGAAATAGAGTGGATTCCCTCTTGTTGGTGGACTTAATAGTAAGTTATGTGTCTGAAAAGTTCTTTGTGCATAGAAGTTAGCAGTCACCCTTATGAGGGACTTTATTGGAGACTTTGCTCTCTAGGTCTAGCTGGTTATATGTATTGGAGAGTGGGGATATGGTGGCTGTGTGCCTTAGAGGTTCCAGAGAAGCTGCAGCATCCAGTTACTTACTGCTCCCCATCTCTCAGCACCCCTAGGGGAGATAAGAGATTATCTCTGTTTGATGACTAACCAGTGAGATAGAGTCATTTAAAATCCTAGCAGACATAGAATCAGAAAACTTCCTTTCAGCTCAAAGCCCATAGACATGACAGGTATTTTCTCATGACCCTGGAAGCAGTTTGTTCTCTGATAACCAAACAAGATATAGTAAGTCAAAGCAGAGAGAGGTCTCTGGAAGATATTCATGCACTCAAAGCAGTTATGTGCCAGTGAGTTTGGGGCTAATGAGAGCAACAGAGAAGTCTGCTAGAGCTCCCTGCTCGTACTTGATTTTCTGTTGCTCCAGGCCATATTAAGTGTCAAAAAAGAGTATGCATCAAGCTTAAGGGAGGAGTTACATACACACTGCAGGAAGAGCGCTGTGGCAATTCTTTTTGTTCACCAACCACAAGGACTCTGTGTGTGTGTGTGTGTGTGTGTGTGTATAGTCATAAAGCTCTTGACTTGAAACTTTTCTTAGTGAAGAGGGGTGGCTGGTTGTATTTAAGAAGCCGTTTAGTGTTTTCACACATCCTGTATGAAATATGTATTTTTCATATTGGTCAGGATTATGTTGAAAGTAGGTTTTTGATTAGAGACATCTATCTTTTCTAAATCTTTTGTCCCTGATAATTTACTATTACATATTATAAACCAAAGGTCTTATTGATCTATAGATTTCATATTATACTGTGTAGGCATAAGTATTACTATATTGTTGGAGACACTGACTAACATATAGTCAGAGTAAAACATTGATTCTTATGAACTGTAGCCTTGGCAGAAAAAAAATGTTGGAATTTTAATTTCCTGAGAATGTCAACATACTTTGCCTGTCAAGACATTAATCCAGGCCTGGTGTTTACTCATGGAATATTAGTCTTCCATACTTGATCTTGTGACATGGTTATCCTTCAGAGGCATTGCCAAACCTTGTATTCAGAACCTCATCTTGCCTTTTGAGGAAGTAAGTCTAAGTGTCAGTAAGAAGTGAGAACTGTCAAAATTGGTATCTGGCACAAAAGATGCATTTAGTTATATCATTTACTGAGAGCTTACTTGTGCCTAATATAGTACCTATATGTCTGTCTGACTGATCTCATTTGTTTCTCTCAAAAAAAGACCTTGTGAAATTAATTAAAATGAATTTGAAAGAGAGCAAGGAGGGGCATGTGGGAGGGCTTGGAGAAAGGAAAGGGAGAGGAGAAATGAATATAATTTTATTATCATCTCAAAAAATGAAAGAAATATTTTTTAATTCCCATGAAAGAAAATGCTGTGATTTCCCATTCACAGAAGAGAAACTGAGGCTCAGGGAGGTCTTTTTACCTTAGTAGTCACATACCCAGTGACCTAAAACTCTGTGGAGCCGGGACTTGGGGCCCTGTTTTTACCCAGCACAAGAGCATCCTTGGCTACAGTGCTTCTCACAAGAGGACTGGAACTGTTTTTCATATACTCAGACCTCCTCTATCTCGGAGGAACTGAGAGGAACCAACCAAAAGTGGAAGAGGGAACCAGGCCTGGTATAAAGTCTGTGCTCGAGCGCTGATGCCAGAGCCTGTCTATACCCACAAGTGAAGCCCCTACAGGAAGGTTCCGCTCCACATAAGCCCCCATACTTGAGAGAACTACAGTTGAAATGGGACCACCTCAACAGTTCCTATTGACTGCTTTCCTAGAGGGAAGAAGCTGTGGTTGCTCCAAAACAAAATCAGAAGCAGGGTGCTTATGGAAAAAGGACATGGTTGTCTAAAACAGACAAATCAATAGAGAAATTGTGTAGTAGTTATCTGGGGCTGGAAAAGGAGTGCAGGAAATGCAGTGACCACTGATGTGTACAGGATTTCTTTTAGAGGTGATGAATATGTTCTGGAATCTAATAGTGGCAGTACTGCACATCTGTGAAAAATATATATTGAATTGTACACTTTAAAGAAGTAACATTTATGGCATGTGTATTTTATGTCAGCTTTTAAAGAACAGCAATGATTGTGTGCCCTTCCCCCTTCCCCTTCCACCTCCTTTTCTAGCAATTTCCTCAAAGTCCATGCCTTATGAAGAGTGCTGTTAAGGGAGAAAGCTCCTGCAAATGGAATGTCTGCTTAAAGCATCCGTATCCTTGGGGGTTCACAGTGCTCTGGGATGCCATTCGTGGCCTATGACCCTTGACTAAAGAACAGAGCTTTGAAATCAGCTCTGCCCAGGAGCTGGTCAGTATGGGCTCCTAACTTCCAGTGCAGATTTTCTACTCCCTGATTACAAGTTTCCTATAAAAAGTGTGAGGGCCAGTTCAGGTTTCTCCTTCTCTGCAGGATACTAAGAGAATGGCTGTTCCTTACCTTATGAGAAATGTGACTAGTTAGAAGTGTAACTTCCCCTGAACAAGTTGATTTATCCTGAAGTGCAGCAATTTGCTACACGTGCGTTTTTCAGAAAGCACTAATCAATTCCAGGTCAGAATCAGTTAAAGCGTCCCACAAATTGATAGTGAGGTCTTAAAAAGGCTCAGCAACTTTGGAACGTTAAATTTACTTGCTGTAAATTTGGAATAAGAACATAAAGAATCACTTTCCAGCAGGATGATGAAAATTCATCATGTTCATTATGTGTTTCTTCAGAAGCACACTACATTAATTTTCCAGCTCAACTAAGTGGAGGAAGTAAGGTTTCTCGTTACTAAAAGACTTACTCTGATGTTGAGAAGGGTGCTCCAGTTCCATTAATGAATCCAGTCTGCTCTGGCTTGAGACGCTGTTTAATGTGTTCTAAAGCTCTAACATGGCTCAGTGTCATGCAAACCAACACCAGGTTTTCTCCCCTTAAAACAGTGGCCAAGAAGGTGTTTATAAGACTTGCTTTTGTTTTCCAAGGATGGAGTGTAACAGCTTGCATGGTGTGACTGCTCTTAGGTTAAAGTCTTTGCCTTTGAGAAATGTGCTGGTCTACATTTGGCTCTGGGGATGCGTAAGAGTGAAAGATAGAGGAAGACAAAGAAATCCAACATCTTTTCCTTGAAGGCCCCTTCAGAAATCCCCTTCACTCTTGGGCATGTTGGGGAATGATAGCTTCATCCCCTTCACCCAGAGAGGGCTTGTGTGAGATAGAGAACCAAATGCTTTCATTTCTAATAGGCTTGCTGCTGAGCTGCAGCCAGCATAGAGAAGTACAAAGGAAAAGCAAGGCAACGGAGTACTTGGACACTGGGTCCTGTCATCGACTTTACTTCACTTTGCTGATCAGATCTTGAAAGCAAGATCATTCCCTCAAGAAGCACTGACACATGCTGGCCTGTCTTTCGAGCTGTAAAATGTATTTTCCACATCATCTTAAAGAAGCCTCCCCAAAGAGCTTTGCAAATTATTCCTGGGCATAGAACTGCTTGATGCTTCCTGAAGAGCAGCTCGTGTTGTTGAGAATAGCAGCAGCTATTAAATAATTTTTACAGATGCTACCTGAGAACTCACATCAGGACCTGGAGGTTACACCTCAAACTGTGACACCTAAGGCCACTGTGCTTCCAGTGCCCCTAGGTCTACGGTTGTTTGGACTTCTGCTTGGGCTTTCTCAACTGTGTTGAGTCCTAGACTACCAAAAGAGGGCACCTTTTTGGGCAAGGGTGAGAGTTGGAGTCACACAGGCCTTTTTGCTCACCTTCTACCTATGACCCTTTGATACATGCTTAGCTTTTCTGGCCTAATGAACTCTCCCAAACTTGCCTCTACTCATCTGTCTCCTTGCTGCCTAAATGAAAAGTTTTGGCAATCTGTGTGCACATGCATGATACCTAACCTTGTGGCAGATCTCTGTCTGCAACTGTGAGCGCTAAACGGAAGTTTGTGTCATAGCCATCCAATCTAAATTCCACAGTCATTTATTTCTTCATTGTCACTGGCAGTAACAAAGGGTGCAGGGATACAAGTAATCTGATGGGGAGGGGGTGATCAAAACTTCATTTGTGTTAGAGTTTGAGCAGACATGTGCAATCCATCAGGCAGTCATATATAACCAGAGCCTTCACAGACTCTGGTCCTGACTTGTTTTATGGTGAGGTGCTAGGAGGGGATAAGGAAGAGGAAATGCAGGAAATTAAAAACATAAGAGAAGGAAAGGGGGAGGGACGGGCAGAAGTGTGGATTAGGAAATTTGAAGAGACGTACTGAGAGGACAAATGTGTCTGTGATTTCAAACAGGGCCAGGTGTGGGGTGGAGCCTGGAATCTCAGCTACTGGGGCACTGAAGCAGGCAGATTGTGAGTTTATTCAAGACAACTTGAAAACATAGCAAGACCTGTCTAAAACTAATATATTAAGAAGACTGAAGGTGTAACTCAATGATAGACTGCTTGTCCAGCATGCTTAAAACTCTAGGATTAATCCCTGGCAATGTTTTACACACACACACACACACACACACACACACACACACTGGCTCACTTAGCTGGGTCTTCATTCTTGTTTTTTGTTCTCCACAATAAATGATAAAATGTGATTTCTCTTTCCATTTTTCTAAGACGTGCTCCTCATAAAGGATCCCCTTTATTATACTCTCTGTAGACATAAAATTCAGCAGTAGTAAGAGTAGTAGCAATGGTCATGGTGAAGGTCCCTGCCCCAAGAAGAAAATGTGAGATTGCAGGATATGTCATTAGCTATGGTGCTAGATCAGGGGATTAGGGCTTGTGTTTTGTCTCCCACAAAGGAGATAAGAGAATGACTGGAATGTTCAGTATGCAGGCGCTCTCTTGTTAGTATTTAGGGCTATCTCTTCATTGAGCAATTGTTAGTTTGTGAATGGATTCTCCAATGAGTTATTAAGGTTTGCATGGTTAATGAAGTTCTTTGCAAATGGTGGTACTTCAGACCCTGAAGGAGTTATGAATGTGTCTTCTCTGAACTGCTGGCAAGATTAAAGCTCATAGGAATCCTGAAAATAAAAACTGTTGAGGGCACAGTGAAGACTGCAATCCAATCAAGGCAGCCTCAGCAACTTAGTGAGATCCCATCTCCAAATAAAGACAAGGAGTTCTTTCAGGACAAGAATTGTGGCTAAATTTCTTTTCAGCTCCTGGCACCTTTAGTATAGTATATGGCCCAGAGCAGCATTCACTGGGCACAGGAGTGAAAGCTAATGTGGCAATAATAGCTTTGGCTCTTTCACTGGTCTCGTCCAATGCACTCACTACCGACTTACCCACCAGCCAAACTTTCATCAGGTTTCCACTTCTTCAGCCTAGTCCAATTGTGGCAAAAGAAGTCTGTTCCAATGAATGATTCCCGCCAACTATTCTAAAGTATACCTTTGCAAATAGAAAATACCATTAGTAAATACAACATTGCCAGCTATCCCTTTGTTTGTAGGAAAAGTGCTTTATCAATCTCCTATTGGCCTGGCCTTCAAGTCATTCCAGGGAATCTCTGGTCGCCTCATTTTAAGCTCTGACACCTGGCTCAGACCTAGCCTCTGTACTCCTGGATGTATTGCCAGTCAGCTGTGACAGTCATCATCTGGCTTAGCCTTTCACTCTTCCTTGCTTCAGGATTGACTACTATGACAAGAAAGCATTCTCATTACATTATTATGGATGAGGCAGGAAAGTAGGTTTATTTTGGAGAGAAAAGGAATAAGATCAAGAGAAATTTCCTTCTTGCCTGAATGACCAGAGAATTCTTCATGAGTGAGAATGTGGCAGAGACAATATGTCTTCTATAGAAGCCGAGGATTGTTTCAAAGAGAAAAAAAATATTTTTTTTTAAAATTCAAATTTTAAAAGAAACAAAACATAGGCTGTAGTGGGATAAGAAATACAGTATCTTGCAGATCAAGAACACTGTTTTCGAAATATTTTTCAACAAGTCAGTGAGTGCTGTGCAGTTCTGCAGAGCTTGAGATAATGAGAAAAAGAAAGTTAATATTTGGGATAAGACATAATGGGAAAAGGTCTCTGAGGAGTTGCTATTCACCATGACTATACTATAATTATACTAAACCAGAACTCCTCTGGAGCCTTCCTTTTGCAGTTTTTTAATTGAAGTACTCAGTCTGTTGCCCTCTTTGCCTTTGAGGTAACAATAGCATAGGTAGGGGTTGATCCAGGTGGTAATGTTGCCCATCCATCTTTTAGAAGGAAAACAATAGAATCTGCTTCATTCTTAAGCAAGGGACCAGAAAATTTTGATCGGTAACTGTCCTGAGTCTGCAGGCCCAGACTTGTGAAAGCAAGTTGGTAGATTTGGCAAATATTGTGAGACTGCCTACCTGAAACTCACAATTAGTTCAAGACCAGCCTTCCAAGGCCTGTTACAAGGTAAATATTCAGGGTATACATTGTCTCTCTTAAATGTATAATAAAATTTACCTGGGTCTTTTTAAAAAAAAAACTTGGATGTGTTATTAAAATAAAGCACAAAAACAAACACTATTTTAAACATGCTTCCTCATGAGAGGGACAAATAATGAAAGAGTTGCCAAGAAATAGTTGGGCAGGGATAGTTTAAACATCTAATATAACTAAAAATATTTCTTAAAGTTAAAGAGAAATTCACTGTGCTGTTGAATAGTTAGAAAGCTATAAATGACTTTCCTAACCTCCAAATCACTTTCTCTCCAATCCCACCTTTTTAAGATTAGAAAAATGTAGTGGCTTGTCATAGCTTATGAACTCCGTAGCATTATATCTAGCTAGGTTCCTGCCCAACCTGGCCCCAGCTTCCTCTTCCATATGGTATCCATAGCCATTTTATTTCATCCATCCATATGGCATTTATAGAGAGACACCATGTGCAAGACATTGTTAGGTGTATTGTGATCTAACGCCACATTACTCCCTTTTGGTAGGGCCTTTATTAGTTCCCCATGGTCCTACTTGGGCCCCATTAAAATAAATTATGAGGTGCTGAGTGTCTGGCAATGATTGTAGAAATGGCCTGGGGGTCGGGAATAGGACCTGGATATGGTGAGAGATGGAAGAAAGACATTGAACAGCAAAAATGATAGGTACAAACCACATTGACTTTTTAGTTTAGTTTTTTTTTTTCAGTAAATTTCCATCTCCTACAAACTCAGCAGAATCATTCAAAATGAAATGTGTGATATATTAGCACAATGGAACATTATCTAATTACATGGAAAGGTGTGTGTGTGAAATAATGTCAGTAGTAACAGTTAACATTTATTAGATGCTTATTAGGTGCCAAGCCTTATTACATATGTGTATATGTATATGTGTATATATGTGCATATGTGTATATGTATATAGATGTAACCATCACATCAACTCTCTAATGGTTAGGTACAGTATTTGAACCAGAGTTACAGGTAGACAAATCAAAGAGCAGAAAGGTTAAGAGATAAAGTTTCATATCTAGCACATAGTAGAGTCACAGTTTGAAAGGATATATTTTGATCCAGACTTTGCTCTTTGCTATACAACTGTCTCTACACATGAAAACAAAACAAAACAAAACAAAGTATGTGTGAACATAGCTAACTACATATAAATACATTGTAAAAGACAATTTACTGTGCTGCAGATGATTGGGTTTTAATAATTAGATTCCTACTTCTCTGAAGAATATTAAATTCACAAGAAGTGGAAAAGGAAATAAATCTAGTGCATGGAGGTCAAGGCAAATTAGGAAGGAGACTGTTAAACAGTGTCAAATGTTAACTGAACTAGGAATTAACCTAATAGCTTTAGGTAAGTTCACTTAGCCTGCTTAGCAATTGTTTCCTCATCAATAAACAGTTCTCTTGCCTTACAGCTAATTTTTGATGATTAATGAAATAATGTTACTAAAGTCCATGGGGTGTTCTTTGACAATGAACACGCTTTTCAAAATACTAAGCATAATTGTAGACCATATTTCTAAGAGTTAGGAAGCTAAATGCAGAATGTGTGTGAACTTTCCAAGTCTTCTGCAGTAGTCTAAGGTATTTCATGGTCTTTAAATCTGGTTGAGTTGCAAAATAATTTAAAATATCTTGATTTTTAGGAAGAAGAACTGTAGTTGGAGACCTTCTCTCCAGGTGCCACCAAGCACTGTTAGTCCAACAACCCACTTATAAAATAAACACACAGACATTTATATTATTTAAACTGCCTGGCCATTAGCTCAGGCCTACCATTGTCTAGCTCTTACTCTTATATTTAGTCCATTTCTATTAATCTATACTTTGCCACGTGGCTCGTGGCTTACCATTACCTTATCTCTTTCTTGTCATGGCGGTGGCTGGCAGTGTCTCCCTGCCCCAGCCTTCCACTTCCCAGAATTCTCTTCTCTCTTGTCCCGCCTATACTTCCTGCCTGGCCACTGGCCAAACAGCTTTTTTTTTATACAGAGTGATATCCACAGCAAAGATCATGGAAACAAGCTAATTGATGGATTAACTAAAAGTTTTATTCTTAAACATTAATTGTGTCTAATATGAAGCATTCATGATGTCTGTTTAGCATCCTCTGACTTTTCATTCATCTTTTTCAGCAAAAATGAGAGGTACAAACCACTTTGGTTTTTTGTTTTGTTTTGTTTTTAGTAAATTTCCATCTCCTACAAACTCAGCTAGAATCTTGCAAAATGAATTCACTAAGCAATTATATTAGGATGTCCCTTCTTCTATTAACTTACCTAACATAGACCAGAGCCTCCTGGGATCTTTACTCTGGAGTTAAGGTAAAGGAGACACATAGCCCTTGCTTTCACAGCACTATAGTATAGCTCAGGAGGAAGATTTGTAAATATTAAGCTTCAGTGTGTACAATTTACTATAAACATCCTACATAAGAGTACCTAACATGTACTAATTTTCCTTTTTAGTAAATTGAATGCCTATGCTTTAAGAAACTGTGGTTTTGCAAGCTACTGCCAAACCATGCTTTCCAAGTCCCAAGACATTTGTACATGGCTAAACTATCTTGCAAATATTTTGATACCTGGTGTTGTGTATAACCAGTGCTTTTGTGACATCTATATGACTTAAGAGTCTCACCTATTTGTCTAATCATCCATGGGACCTTTGTTCTTACTATATTCAAACCAAACTCTCAAGAGACATTCAGGTAACATCAGTAGATCAAGGAGACAAACTAGTCTTTCTGGTTGAGTATCACTTAGATACATGGAGATTATGCTACTACTATAATATACTGAATATTCATCTTGCTTAGATCAGAGAGTACTTGGAAACTATTTTAAATTCTTAGCTGCTCATTATAGCTAATAATCCATTTTTCTTTCAATTAATATCAGTTATTAGGTGGATCCATTACTAATTTTATTTCCAAAATTTTGCCTGTAATTAAAAACATCTTTATGAGAATCTATTCAGATGGCAAGTCACAGGTTAACTCTGCACAGCTAAACGGTGGAAGCTGTCCTTATTTCCCATTCTGGTTTGGGCTTTTGTGGAACTTTTTATAGTCTCCATAAAAAAGACTCATCGATCTGTATATGGTAGTACAGGCCTTTAATCCCAGATTTAGGAGGCGACAGCAGGAGGATCTCTGAATTTGAGGCCAGCCTGGTCTACAGAGCAAGTTCCAGGACAGCCAGGGCAACACAGAGAAACCCAGTCTCAAGAAACTAAAATTAACTAACTAAAAATTCAAGACTCATGAAGCAGTTGTGATAGCTTGGGCATTTGGGCTGGTATGGTCATCAATAGGCAGGAGGAGCTGCACACATAGGTTTGTAGATTTACTTACAGCTTGGAATTCAAGCAACAAGGAAATCAATAAGGTGGGGATCAAAAGATAGAGAGAGAAGAGATAAGAACAGGAAAATAGGATCTTGATTCTTAAAAGAATTGTCTACTTTCTGCATTTTAACAATTTTTTAGTTCTTTGAGAATTTTGTACAATGAATATATGGGTATAAGTCATTTGGGAGTCAGTTTAATACTATGTTCATTTTCCGCACTATTTTTAATTTTTAAATAAATAAAATATTTTTTATGATATATGAGGGGCAAGCACATGCCATAGAGAGCATGTGAAGATCAGGGGACAGTCCTGTGAGGTCAGTTCTCTAACTTCATGTGCCTTCTGCGAGTCAAACTTAGACTTGTAAGTGCTTTTACCTACAGGTAAATCCCACAGGCCCCACACTAATAATATTGTAGTGTACTCATTGCTGTAAGAGGATGAGGAAAGTGCTAGGTTGTGATTGGGATAGAAATGTCTCTTAGGTCCTAAGTTGTTGGGGATGCACCAGACTTAGAAATTATATGCCCTGTGGACTATCACTAGAAAAGCTTAGAGACAAGAAGATGAAGGTAGACCTGGGAGATCCTGAGATGTTTAACCCCAAAGGTGAACTGATAATGAATAAAATTAAAGGGTTTGGGGCATTATTGGTTACATGTTATGGAGAAGGTTTTTGCCTAATGATTTTCCACATCTCACATGGACCACATATGCCTGAGAAGAGTTCTACGAGGGAGTGCGATTAGAGGAATGTTTTATGTCATTACTCAGAAGGCCAGGAGGGGGTGCCAATCATTTGGCTGATACTGGAGTGTAACAAGATTTTTGAGGAAGTTTTCATCAGAAATATCAATGAATTGTGTTTGCAATACCACCCCAATTTTACACACACACACACACACACACACACACACACACACACACACACAGCATATACAGTATATGTGTGAGTTAAATGTATATTTAGAGTAGATAAGCCAATAATAACTCCACAACTGACCCTAGATCCTAGACAATGTATCATGGTTAGAAAAAAGCCTCTTAGATGTGACAGAATGGTCTTTTACCATTGTTCCTTGTACTCACTTGTTGACATTGGCTGTTAGTCATGATATAGATGAGAAGGGGAAAGTCACAGAGATAGACAGTCACACTGAGCAGCCACTCTGACAGGGAGAGAGAGGTGGCCTTCTTGAGTTTCTAGGCAAGGCTCAGACAAGGTGATCATTAAAACAGAAATAACCACTTTAAATCCAGACTGATTTGGGCTTACTTCTGGCTGCAGGACTTTGGGGAAATGACAATATTTTTCAAAGCCTCAGGATATGTCTAACATGAGAATTTTAATAATTGGCCTATATAAAAGTTTGTAAGAGTAAAAACACAATTTATTCATTTACCGTAGTACTTGAAACATAAAAAAACTTCTCGATAATGCTAGTTATTGATACAATGTTTTATTTTGAATATCATATTTTAAAGGTCTGCTTTAGTATAATGCCATAATTAAACACTGAAATCCAATAACCTGAGTTAGCCTTGATTCCATGTTTATGGAGCACCCTTTCCATGTTGATTATCAGGAGGGAGACTCCGTGAGGGTCTGTCCCACAGGAATTGCAGGTACCATCATGGTATGACACTTCTAACAGCTTTTGGAGAACTTAATACTTACTGTGGGTTCAATCAACTGGGAGATGGTCAAAATTGAGGATTTTATAATATATTTTATGTTAGATTGAAATAGAGTAATTGCACATATTTATGGGGTACAGTGAAATTGAGTTTTGAGTCTCCAAACCCAGGACATTTTAAAATTCTAAACATTGCCTTCTGTGAGCATGCTTGATATGAATCTCCTTGTCAGAGAAGGCTGTACTCTTGTACTGAGAGCCGAACTCTGTACCTAATGGCATTTTCTATAGCCAGCGTGACAGCCAATTAATTTTCTTTGATTCTATTTTTAAGATCCTGCAGAGTAAAACCAAAATCACCTTAATGCTATTTTTTGTGTGTGCTTGTCTGTGATATTGTGTGTGTGTGTGTGTGTGTGTGTGTGTGTGTGTGTGTGTTTGTTTATGAGTTTACATATCTTAGTAAGATACTAAGGTATACTGTTATGTGGTTATTACACTATATCACCTACCATAAAACTGATAAGAAATTGCACATAATTATGAAATTGTAGAGCTTGAAGGAATTTTCACACTTAGTTAGCCATGTTTTCCTAAGGGCTAGAGAAAGAAAGTGACCTATTCATGGTTACAGGTGGCTTATTGAGCTGGCACTGTGTCATATGAAAACAAGATGAATTTCCCTGCGTTACTCATCAAAACAGAGATAATGGACCCAAAAAATATCTTAGAAAATGAATGTCACATGTAAAATACTCTCTATCTAGACTCCTTTATAATGCTGTGTTGGGGATTTTGAGTTTTTCTCTGTTTTTTAGGTTTTTTGTTGTTGTTTTTGTTATTATTGAGTTTTCCTTTGTTTAGCTTTTTTTCTTTTTGAAATAAAAAAATAACTTGAACTAGCGTGTGAAAGCTGCCATACTATGTAGTGGGTCTAACTAAAATATAGCTCTGCTCATTCCCAAAACATTGTGTCCATCTCCAGCAAACAGCTGCTCTGCTCTGAAGTCTTTTCTTTAGAAGGAAGACTTCTTCTGTCTGTAGAGTGCTTCTCTTTTCCTAACATGTCTTCTGCCGTTGGAGATGAGCTTAGTTCGTTAGAGGAATTGTGGAGACTTTCCCCCTTTTACATTTGTGAGTTACTTCTGCTCTTCATATTCGGCACACAGAACATCTAGACTCTGCCCTTATTACTAATTCTGTGTGTTGGAGGCTGTGCATGTTTGTGTGTGGAAAGGTGCATGTGCATGTGTGTATGCATGAGTGGAGAAGCCAGAGATCAACGTCTGGTGTTGCTCCTCAGGAACTGTCCACCTAAATGTTTTAGACTGGCATCTAGGGCATACTGGTAAGGCTAGACTGGCTGGCCAGTGAGGCCTAAGGCTCCACAAGACTCCACTTCTCTAGCAGTGAGGTTCCTATTGCATGCCACCATTTATATGAGATCTGAGATCAAACTCAGGCCCTCATGCTTGTGTGGCAAGTACGTTTCTCTGTTGAGCCATCTCCCCAGAGCCTTGTACTTAAGGATCTATTCCCTCTTTTTATATTATTTTAAATTTCATTAATAATGAATATGCCAATTGGTGCTCTCTTTCACCAAGGAGAATGGCTGACCTCTCATATTGAATGTTCGAGAAGAATGCTGAATAATCCCATTGATTTCCAGCTCTGTACCACTTAGGGACTGTGAGGGTTTTAGTAACTTAGCTTTACTTCCTGTGCCTTCATTTTTCTATCTCTAAAGTGGAATAATCACCCTAATCATCTTATTGGATGGTTGTGAGGATAAAATGTAAATAAAAGGCTTAGAGTAGTAGTGGTGCCTGGTCCAAATGAGTGTGCAGTGCTGACACAATTGGTTGGCATGATCGTCATTGTTGATGTTACTTAATCATCGCTGTGAAACCTATCTGCTGATGCCCATTAGCTGATGGTAGCCTAGATTGTTATATCAGCACTGCCTCCAGTGATTCCATGGTAGTCTGAGAATAAAATGAATATTCATTTCAATCTGGTGGAAAAAAAATGACACAATGTGTGTATGAGGGATGGTGGATGGTGATACTATCAGTCCAAACACAGTAACTGAGAAACATGAGTCCAACTATGTTGGCAAGAATGATAGGGAATACGTCTTCCAGATTGCTTGCCACCAACCAGCCTTTCTTGATGTTTGTACACACTGATACCATTCATCAGTCATTGTTTTGGTTTACCTATTTTCAAATAAATTAACATTTCCACCTGGCCCAATCAAGTTTGGTACCCAGTTTGTAAGCTGACCCACATAACGCTTAAAAAAAATGTGCACTATATACCATTGCACTTTAATAAGCATTGAGAATTGACAGGTAAATTTTATTTCTTTTTTTATGTGGAAACATTCAGTGCCCTCTATCTGGCATTCTTTTGAGACATGGGGGAAGGAGAACAAGTTCAATACCGAGAGCAAAGGGACACATGGAAAAGAAGTATGTTAGAATTTGAAGTAAAATCTCAGATCTGAACAGTCTGGAAAAGTTCAAAGATACAGTGCAAAGGGTAAGCTAATTATTGGCCCATTATATGGATGCTTTGAACATCATTTACATCAAAATTCCCATGAAGCATTGGTGTCAGGGTAAACTGGAATTGTATAGCACAACTATTTCTTATTTCCCTCCACGCTCAGATGATTTGTACCCTCTGGATTTAGCCATTCTGAGCTGGAGATGCTGGCTTTATTGACTCCCAGATGGAGATTTTAGGAAATGAAAAAATTGAATTTCATCTCTTAGTCTCTGACTTGGACAATAATGTTGTCCAAATTCTGAAATGGTCTCATAATAAAAAAAACCTGGAACCAGATATTGGGGTAAAAGCTGAAAGATCAGAGAAGCAGAGGAAGCCACAGCCACAACCTCTTACCTCACCAGCTCCTCAGCCTGAAAAAGCCCCAGCCGATAGGCCTCTAGCTGAATGAGCTTCCTCAGCCAAAAAAGCCTCTAGTTAAAAGGACACTTCTGCTGAAAAGCCTTTAGCTCCTGTCTCCTCATGCCTTATATACCTTTCTCCGCCCAGCCATCACTTCCTGGGATTAAAGGCATGTGTGCTTCCCAGTACTCTTGATTAAAGGTGTGTGCCCCCACTACCTGGCTCTGTTTTCTCTCCTAGACTGAGTCAATCTCATGTAGTTGAGGGTGGCTTTGAACTCACAAAGATCCAGACAGATCTCTGCCTCCCAAGTGCTAGGATTAAAGGTGTGCGCCACCACTGCCTGGTCTCTATGTTAAATCTAGTGGCTTGTTCTTTTCTCAGATCTTCAGGCAAATTTATTAGGGTACACAATATATCACCACACAATAACATATTGAAGGGACTGCTTTCTTTTTTCAGTCTAGACAGAATTATCAGTGATGTCAACTCCAATGCCCCAGTTCTCCAGGATTTGGAAGGTATAGCTTGGGTCAGGCAGAGTGCTGTCACTGAAGAGGAAGCAGTCAATTGTGCCTTCCTTTATGCTGGAATCGAGGGCACCCCAACCCCAAGCCTGCATAAGTGGGCCCCCCAGGCACGGTTAAGAAAAGTGCTAAGCAACAGGAGCAAAAGACTTCATTAGGCAAGGCAACTGTAGCTGTATTGTAGTGATATTGTTTAAAACCCCTACTCTCAAAATCACCCCTTTCCAGGCATATTGCCAAATTACAGCATTTTGAATGCCCATTAAAAAAAAAAAAAAGCCCTCTTGAATGTAGCGCTATGGCAAAGGTCATTTTGGCAGAAAGCCACTTTACACATCAGATCACTCCAAGCATTATTTTAAAATAGTGTCCAGGCCTTTCAGTAATTCAGGAGCTATTGCCTTTGAACCCAGAAAATGTCAGTGCACTGAGAACATACAGAAATGATGCTGGCATGATCAGTTGCTAGATTTCCTTTCTCAATGATGAGTATAAAATTTCCCTTGTCCATCTGTCTGGTTTGAACTATTTTTCCCTTATTTAATCCTTTTTCCCTATTCCCTTCAGATTTAAATATTAAATTGTGCTTATAGGGGTGAGGGATAAGGTAGTAAAGACGGAGGAAATTTAGTTACAAGCATATGCTTTTTGTATGTCAAGTATAGCTCAATAAAGTGAAAAGTACAGGTACCATTATGATCTGGGAGGTGTATCACTTAATCTCATTAGGCCTCAGCAATATAATCATTGGTACATATTTTAGCACCAAAATAACTGAATTCTGAGGCTTAGTACCAGCTGAATTTTTGTCTGCAGCAATTGTGAAGGCTTCAGCCACCACCAAAAATAGCCTAAAAACAAGAGAAAATTCTAAGAAATGAGTTATCCAAAAAAATGCAGGTTTGTTTACTCACTCAGTTGCATTTACTTCCAAAACCTTCTTAGAATTGCAAGTATATAAAAGTAATGCAATACTTTCATGAACAAATGTCCTCTGCCCTGCAGATCAGCTAAGCAGAGATTCTGCTGTCTGGATGGAACTGTAAAGACCATGAACTGTAACGTTAGTGAGTTAAAACCAGAAGAGCTGATGGATCTGCTGGGGGTAGAATTTTGGAAAAAAGAAAAACATCTTGTCAGGAAGCTCTGCTGAGCTCAGTTTAGAGCCTTGTCACAGACAGTTCTGAAATTATGGTCTGTGGTCTTATGCAAATAACATCTTGGAGTTTATCAGAAATTTGGAGACAAATGGAAGCAAAATGTGTCCTTGTCTGTAACCCTACAAATGAGAGGCAGTACTAGTTATCCACTGTCCTGTTTTTAACTCAGAACCTGGGACTTTCTCCAAGACTGGCATCGCATGTAATGGTTGCTAGGGCATATTTAGAAAATATAAAGTAGGGAAGCTGAATCAAGTGTTTATATTTGTGAGGGTGGCTGCCTGCATTACTGACTCTCTACTTCCTGTTACTTCACCTCTTTTTGTCTAACCATTTTGTTACTGTCATCAACTGTTCAAGATTGTTCATAGCATCAAATTCCATCAGCTCACCTGGTTTGTAATTCCTAACTTCACATGTAATAGTTTTCATAGTATAGTAAGACAGCTAAGACATTGCTTGGTGAGGAAGATGGTGTGTTTCTGGATCCAAGGAACATTCCATTTACTTTAGAGGACTCTGGACTTTGGATTACATATTAGAATCTTAAGAAATGTTGTTCCTGTTAAAAACAAATACAATTGACTATTTAATAAAATACATTTTCTAACTCATTTTTTTCTTGGGCGAGGGGCCATTTATTTAGACAGACTCTCATGTATCCCAGGCTGGCCTCACTGTGTAGTTGAGGCTGGACTCAAACTCCCGATTCTCCTGTCTTCACCACCCAAGTGTTGGAATTATAGGCATGAACTACTATGCCTGGCTTGAACTAATTTATTTGCCATTTTCACTTGCATCATAGGCTACTTAGGTAGTGGCAAAGCCTCTAATCATTGCTACCGTCAATAATTCAGGTGGTAGCATAGCCTCCATTGATTAGGTGTGAACAAGTACTAATTACTATGTTATTCAGGCCTACAAAGATCTGATATCCTGACTTCTGGATCACAATGGTACTATCTAATTTTTCACTTTACTGGTGTATACCTGACATACAGAAAGCAAACATTTGAAGGTTAATTTGGTTATAAGTGCACAGCCATAAAACCATGACCAAAATGTATGCCATAAGTATATCCATTCCTTCAAAACTTTTCTTTGACATTCTTGACTTATTGTCATTTTATGATTAAAACACAAGATATACTCTCTTTGTGAAATTTACTACAGGCAATATATGTTATATTTCTAGGGTTTTTTCATCTTATATGATTGAAACTTTATATCCTTTAATTTTAATTTTTAAATTTTGCTCTCACCTGGGATATAACATCCACCGTTCTACTCTCAGCTTCTACAAACACAACTTTTAAAAAAGATTTTATTTATTTTATTTTAATGTGTTTGAGTGTCTTGCCTGTCCATTTATTTGTAAGAGTACATTGTGTGTGCCTTATGCTCCAGGAGGCCAAAAGAGGGCATCAGATCCCCTTAAACTAGAGTTACAGGCTTCAGTGAGCCATCATATGCATACTGGGAACCAAATCTGGATCCTCCACAAGAACAGTGATGTTTACAGACTATAAGGGCAGTTTGCTAAAAGTAAAATTCCATCCCTTTGACAAGCTCACAGGAGAGTTATACAATTGACCTTTGGATGGCAGCACTTCCTACCTGCCCTTAAACTTGGCTGGAGCCCCTGTGGGTGGCACTTCTCTAACTACTGAGACTGCCTGCTGCCAGAGCTCAGTGAATGCATCTAAGTAGCTCTCTCCCCTCCGAGTTAACCAGAACAGGCTTTCAAACTCCTCCAGGCTTCACAAATACTCCAGTCTTCATTTTCCTTAAGTCTCATGCTGAATCCTCCTGGAGACTGAGTCTTTAACAACTGTCGAGATTCTAGCCATTCCATCCTTCCTCTGCCAGTAGCCCCTTTAAGGACCTATAATTCAGTGGAAGGCCTGACTTTAAAAACAAAACAAAGACTAGCTTTTCAATTAAATACCATAATTTTATGGCTACACAAGAGCTCTCAGGTCCTTTGCTCCTATCAATAACCCCCTTTTGCTGATTTTCTTCTAATTCCCATTTCATTGTGACTGGAAGGCACCACATGCAGTCTATTTCTAAAGAAATTCCTGTTCTTGTCAGTAGTGCAGTGAGTCAGCTTGGCCATACTCCTCACATTTTATCCACGTCATGGAATTATTTCTTATCTATTCGGTAGATTCTGGGTAGCCAAGCAACTGAAGCATTAAGCTTATGGAGAGCTCAGCCAACACAAAGGAAAAAAGAAATGGACACTGGCTGTGATACACAGATGCATCTTTTTATGTGGGTGGAGGAGAAGAGCAGACAAGTGTGAAATGGCATATGTGTGGAGGTCAGAAAACAATTTCGCATGTTGGTTGTCTTTCTACCTTGGCTCTCTTTGCTGTTGCATACTCCAGACTAGTTGGCTCATGTGCTTCCTGGGATTCTCCTATCCCTGCCTTTTCCTCTTTCTGTAAGAGCACTGGAATTACAGATATGTGCTACTTCTGGCTTTATGTGGTTCTTAGGGTATCTGAACTCAGGTCCTTATGTCTGAGTGGCCATGAGCCACTTTATCCATGAGCCATCCCTCTAGCTTAGATGGGTGTATATATTTTCTCAGGCAGTAGTGTATAGTGGTTTTGTGGGTTGAGATTACATGAATTCACATCTTGGCTTTTCTACTTCTTCAGCTTCTCTGTGGCTCAGTTTTCATAACTAGAAAGTGGAGAAAGCAGTAAAGATTTGTTATAGGTTAGTTTACATAACTATATGAATTAATTCACATAAAACACTTAAAATATGATCTGACACAGTAAGTGATCCAAGGTTGCTAGTCCCTTATTATTCCTGAAGCTTATCTCAAGTGCCATTTAGTATTTACCCTGGAAGGAGATGGAAATAACAGTAACAGCATTGTGCACATAGCCAAGAGTCCTGTGTTCCATTGCTGCTACCATGAACCACATAGCTCTATGACTTAGATCCAGTCTTAATTTTAGCTAGCTCATGTGTGAAATTGGGATAATAATGTTTCCCTTAGCTACATGTATGCACCAGTGCACATACACACACTGATATTCAGCGATGGAGAAGGAGGGATAGAATTAAAACAGAATACCAGTTTCCAACATCTAAAATGATACGAGTTACTTTACAGATATGGTGACTTAGTGACCTATATACCATTATATTTAAGCTATGACTAGTACAAGCCTTTAGGGACTATGCAGTTTTGTGCTCTATCCACAGTCTAGCAGATAGTATGCATTAAGTAAATATTAAATGAAAAAATATTTATACAAGTAATGCAATCAATCTAATGGGACAACTACAATAGCTCATAACTGTACTTTAGTTTTTGAGCAAGTGTTTAATATTGCTGACATCACAAAATGACAGAAACCTGTGTTTATTTAGGTGCCTAGCCAGTTGATATTTAGACTGGTCATATGTCTTAATGGGCAGAAGGAGAAACAAGGGTCTCAACAAATTTTAGGCCTTGGGTCACATACCAGTCTTTTCTTACTTAGGAGAACAGAATGGGAGTCTCATGGCTCTCTATAAAAGCTAAATAGAACATTATACGGAGAGCTCAGTGAGGTACCTGTTGAGTTAATTATGCCTTCAGAAGAATATTCATGTGCAGCTTTTAAGGCAGCTCCGATCTGGTACTTCTTGTTACGGATGGGAGTAAAGAGGGGACTTGTCTTTCAAGTAACTATTGAGAAGAGCCATAACTGGTGCTTTGTTGTCACTACAGCTTTGGCTGTGAAGTACTATTGGAAATGCAAACTTCTATAGGAATCCTTGCTAGCAAGTTACAGACAAAAGCCTCATTTACAAACAAGGGTTGGGGGGATTGAGAGACGGCTAAGTGGTTAAGAGAACTTGTTGCTTTTGCTGAGGTCCTGGGTTTGATTCCCAGCACCCACATGGCACCTTACAACTGTCTACAATTGTAGTCCCAGTAGGTCTGATGCCCTTTCCTGGCTTCTGTAGGCTTCAGGCACACATGCCGTGTGCAGACTTACATGCAGGCAAAGAGCCTATACACGTACAATTTTTTAAAAACTAAAAAAAGTGGTTTAACAGAACAAGAGTCACTTAAACCATTGGCAATTGACCTTACTTAGGATAGTAATTCAATGTCAAAGCAATTAAAGAAGGAAGGCAGTGTAAAACATACATGTTAAATGGCCTAACAACACAGAAGATCCTCTAAGTAGTTTGCTCTTCATGTCAATAATTTAGGTTACATCAAGCAGAAACAGAGATTCTCCTTAGCTAAAGTCACTACAGGAAAGTTTGCATGCTGACCTTTAAATGACACTACACCCTCTTAATGGATGGAACAGAACCTTTCATTCAGTATCTTCTCTCCCCAAAAGGCATATTTTTAATTTTTATTTTTCTAAGCTTAGGTTAGCAAGTACCTAAAGGAAGAAAACACTTACATGTGGTTCATGAATCATGATAATAGATTATAAAGCAAAATCTTCAGAAGTTGATGAAACAAAAACCAGACCTAGAATATGACATGATAGGCTGTTGTAGTGTTTTGGTTCAGCCCAAACAAGCCATTATTTTCACAGTTGTATCTAGTAATCCATGTGCCCTGCCATAGTCTCTGGAGAAGGATCTTTTCCTTAGTTTCTTTAGAATCTTCAAGGTAATGGTTCAGTGATCAGGCCATAACCATTTAGTGTGTAAATTCTTGAAGAAACTGCAAAACTTTACTTCTTTGGATAGCATTAGACTTACTTTTTTTTTTCTGAGACAGGGTTTCTCTGTGTAGCTTTGTGCCTTTCCTGGAACTCGCTCTGTAGACCAGGCTGGCCTCGAACTCACAGAGATCCACCTGCCTCTGCCTCCAGAGTGCTGGGATTAAAGGTGTGCGCCACCAACGCCTGGCCTACACTTTGTTTTGTAAAGAATGAACTGGAGTTCTGAGATTATGACCCTGGTGCCTCTTTTAGTAGATGCCACTTCTTAGCCATGGAGACCTTGAATAATCATGATTGGGTTGAGATCTGGCCAGTCCAAATGAAATCCTGGAAGACAGAGAAGAATGCAAAAAGACTAAGGATCATGTCTTAGAAAAAGCTCATCAGGTTGATAATGTGAAAAATGCTTGGCTTCAATAGTCTTTTACAATAACTAAGACTATTTTTGGTGTACCCACAATCAAATGGGTACTTCTGCAGGATAAATTGTTATTAAAATCAAGCTATATCAATGTAACAAAAGGTTTTTCTCTGAAAAACTCCTGCATTGTTTTGTCAAGCTACCTCTCTGGTTTCCCAGGGATGTCCTATTCCTATATCCATGTGAACACAAGCATTTTAGCCCTGTTGAAGCCATTCATACTAAAGCCTACCTCAGTTTAAAATCGTTAGGTACATTTAACTCCAGGTTTTTGTTTTTGTTTGTTTGTTTGTTTGCTTGTTTGGAGACAGGATTTCTCTGTATAACAGTCTTGACTGTCCTGGAACTCTTTGTAGACCAGGCTGGCCTCAAACTCACTGAGATCTGCCTCCCAAATGTTGGGATTAAAGGCATGCAACCATCACCCCCCGGCTTTAACTCCTGTTTTTCATATGTGGTGGAAAGAAGTGTAAATAAAGAGAGCACTCTGGCAGCTGCTGGGGAGGACAGCTTCTGCTAGTGAGTTCCTAAAAGGGCCCCACCCATTTATAATTTGAAAGGCTTCTGTAATTGTTACTCTAGCCATGAGACTACATTATTGCAACAGTATTTTGTCTGTCTTTCTCCATGTCCTTATTTACCTACTTGTTTATTTGCATTCTACTTTATTCTCCAAAGAATTTTAAATTCTCTTTATGACTGTACATAATAACAATGAGGTGCAGCATAACTAAAATACCCAGGAGCACTCAAGCCAGGAAAGATAGAGGAAGGTTATGACTGAAAACACATGGCATGAAGTTTATTATGCTTGATAGAGGGAGACTATAAATTTAGCTGTAAGCTTTCTAGTCAAAAATGTGAGGAGGGAAAAATTATGAGTTACATGACTCACAGAGTCCAGAAGGTGAAAGCAAAGTAGTTGTTTAGGAAAACTAATGGACAGTAAATGATAAGAACTAATTGGGCTAATGGGGCAAAAGTGTGGTCAACTGTTGCAGGCTCATAAATTTTCTAGTACAGATTTTTACTTCTTGCTTCAGAGGACCCTTACAATAAATCATTTTAATTGTCTTATCTAGTCTGTAATAGCCTTTGGAGGAAAATTTATTTACCTGTCTTTCCGTCTATCTTCCTTCCTTCCTTCCTTCCTTCCTTCCTTCTTTCCTTCCTTACTTCCTTCCTTCCTATCTACTCTATCCATCTATACTCTATCATTCTTCTATTTATCTGTCTATCCATTCATCCATTTCTTTCTTTCTTTCTTTCTTTCTTTCTTTCTTTCTATCTATCTATCTATCTATCTATCTATCTATCTCACCTATCTCTAATGATACATGTAATATCATGAAAATGCATTTCTTATATTCTTGATGTACCTTGTGTTTAGCAGCCTAGTGTGTAAAAGGAATAAACTGAGAGTATTTATGTTTATAGGCTGGTCATAGTCATGCCTAAATAAATGACATATTTAATAGCAATTTATTTCTAAGCTTATTAAGTTCTTGTTAAATTAATGTGAATTATAAAGCACGTGAAAATACAACAGAAATTGAACTAATGTTTTTAGTGTCTTCTCTATGAACTATTTTCAAAAACTAAAACTCTCACTTTCATCCTAAACTTTTTGTTTCTCTGTGGCTGGTTTTTAAAACACCATTCAGTATTCAAAAAATAACATTGGAATGTGTTACCTGTTTGGGTGTTTTGGTCCATTAAATTTTTGCATTGGTTTTTCCAACTAAAATTACATTGATGTCATATGGCATCTATTGAATACTAAAACTCCCTTTTTCATGAATGAAATGTCAAGCAGATTGAAGGAAAAAAGAGGGAGTGACTTATCTGTGTTCAGTGGTTCTCATCACTAGTTCCATCAAAGACTGAGTTCTAAAGTTCTGGCACTGTCAAAAATTAATAGATTTTACTTAAAATGGTTTTAAATTTGAAAGAAAAATCAAGTAGGTGATAAGGGAAGCACAATCTCTGGATAAAATTGTGTTATTTTTGCTCTTTTTGAGGGGACCCACCATCCAGCTCACAAATAAATCACACACAGAGGCTTATTCTTAATTATGAATGCCCGGCCTTTCTAGCCAGCTTTTCTTAACTTTAATTATCCCATCTACCTTTTGCCTCTGGGCTTTTCCCATTCTCTTATTTCTGTAAATCTTACTCTTACTCCATGACTTGCTGTGTAACTAGGTGGCTGGCCCCTAGAGTCTTCCTACTTCTTTCTCCTCCTCCATATCTTTTCTTCTTTTGTTTATACTCTCTGCCTGCCAGCCCCGCCTATCCCTTTTCCTGCCTTGCTATTGGCCATTCAGATCTTTATTAGACCATCAGGTGCTTTAGACAGGCAAAGTAACAAAAGTAACACACCTTAAAATAATATTCCCCAACATAACATGATCAAAATCTTTTTTGTTCATAAGAAACTGCCTATCTGTCATTTAAAGTAGTTGTATCATCTTGTATTCCCACCAGATATCCCAGTGTCTGCTGCTGTTGCTCTACACCAGAGGTTCTGAACCTGTGGGTCCTAACCCTCTAGGGGTTGCCCAAAACCATCAGAAAACACAGATATTTACATTATGATTCATGACAGTTGCAAAATCACAGTTATGGAGTGGCAATGAAGAAAATTTTATGACTGGGGGTCACCACAACATATATTTGAGGTCACCATAACTGTATTAAAGAGCCACAACATTAGGAAGGTTAAGAACCTTTTTAAGAACACGCCTTTAATCCCAGCTCTTGGGAGGCAGAGCAGGCAGATCTCTGTGAGTTCAAGGCCAGCCTGGTCTACAGAGTGAATTCCAGGAAAGGCACAAAGCTATACAGAGAAACCCTGTAAAAGCTACAGGAGGCCAAGTTATTAAGCAGTTTCCTCCAGTTACACAATACTTTGGTAAAGTTATATATCCCTTGATTGTTATGGAGAATACATGAATTAATTTTCCCTCCTGTACTCAAAAGGTGAGTTTTATTTTTCTTGGATCTCCATTGTAAAACTTTGTGTCATTTATGGAGTGGAATCCAGAGAAGGATAATGGATCTGTAAGGCTGGGACCTCAGGAGTTTTTAACTCGTGTGTGAGTGTGTGTGTGTGTGTGTGTGTGTGTGTGCGCGCACGCGCATGCATGTAGAAGCAGAGCTCAACCTTGGGAGTCATCTCTCAACCTTGGGAGTCATCTCTCAGGCATCATCCGTATTACTTTTGGGGGATATTTGTTTGCTTGCTTTCCTGCTTGTGTTTTTGTTTGTTGCTTTCTGAAGACTAGATCTTTCCTAGTCTAGAGCTCTCTAAGTAGGATAGACAGGCTAGCCAGCAAGCTCAAGGATCCTCCTGACTGCACCTCTCCAGAGCTAGGATTGAAACTCAGGCCACTATGCCTACATTTCTTATATAGGTTCTAGGGATAGAACTCAGATCTTTAATGCTTTTACAGCAGGCCCTTTACCAACTGAGCTATCTCCCTATCCCCTAAGAGATTTTAGCTATGAAGCTAATCCACATTCAGCCTGCAGCAATTAATCAAGATTAAATGTCTTTACTTTTAAATTGAGGCCCTGGAATCCAACTAGAAATATTACTTGTGTAGCTCATGTAACCTCTGAGCCTCAGTTTCCTTGTTAAAAAATGATTCCAAACATGTGTTTATGTCATAGGTGCAGAAGAAGATAGATAGAAGCATGTGTGCCATGGATTCTGGCATGCATCTTGCAGGGGCCCAGGAAAGATTAGTTTTCCTTTTCCATCCAAGTACCTGTACTTGAAAATAAAGCCTGTTTTCAGTCCAAGCCATTATGAAGTATTCATCCTAGGAGCATTAGAAAAAACGTTCTCATAAAGTATTTGCTATCCTTGTAGTGCTGGAAAAACTGCCTCAAAAAAATAACTGGTTTCTATAACAACTGCTTACTCTACAGACCTTGAAAAGGATTCCATGGTTCATTTATTTTTCTTGTCTTTCAACCCCAAGTATATTCTCCTTTTTAAAAAATATACTCAGCTGACTACCAAGAAGGCACATAAAAGCCCATTTTATTTAGTGTGAATCTGAACACAGAAACACAGCACCATATACTAAGGCTAGCCATTCTGCCGCAGTGGTAGACCATATGTCCTGAGTGGGGGTGGGTAGAAGTTATTGAACTATTTAAAGAGAATCTGTATACTTCTCCCATGAAATCATGTCTGGAGAACTGTGTCTGTCATGGAGTATCAAACTTTAAGGAGAACATTGGCAACACTAGCATCCGTGGTGATTGGGATGGTGATAGGAATATTCAGAAATCTAGGGAATGGGATAGTGACATGCCTTAGCCTGTTGCTAAGCCTGACAACTTAAGTTCCATCCTCATCCCTGGAACTCACATGGTAGAATGTGAGAACTGATTCCCATAAGTTGTTCTCTGTCCGCCACAAGCATGCTTGGCACATGTGTGGGCTCGCACACACACATACACACTCAATCAATCAATCAATCAATCAATAAAATATAGTGACAATAAAGATAAAATGGTTCTGTATCTGGGCAGGTCTTGGCTTATTAAATCCACTTATTTTAATCTGTAGATTGTAAAAATCAGTGGATATTTTCGGTGACAAATTCTTCATGATAGCTCTGATTCCACTAGATTTACTCTAGTGTTGACTGGACATAACTCTTCACTTCATCCAAGTGAAGAGAAAGAGGAAAATCATGTCTAGTTAAAGTATACATGGTTATCTGACTTGTGTTATCAATGGACTTACCCTTCCTTGCGTTTACTCCTGCCTTAGACTTTATTTCATGAACCCCGAAGTGACTGAAGAAAGCCGAGCATCTCTTTTCACCTAGTGTTGCTTCCTATGAGACCCTGTGAAACCTTTACCTGAGCCCTTGTGCTTTGGTCTGCTGTCATGTGGTACAGAAGCAAGGGAACTGAGCCAAATTCATAGATGTGCCAAGTTCATTGTGAGATGTAGACTCTGCTGTAGAAAGCACATCCGATCTTGATGTTCAATATGGGCCCTTTCCCCCTGCAATATGTGTTGTTGTTGTTGTTTCTGTAGACGAGTTCATGATCTTTTGTAATTTTCTTTTTCTATTGATCCAGCAGTGCTAGCAACAGAGCTTTGAAAAAGAAATGTTATTGGCGGGAGGATCTGTGGGCTTTTCCTGCCGTGTGTCTTGTATATTAGAGAATGAGTACAGCACAGTTCAGGTAAAATTCGCTTCCCAGAGAATTCATTTTAGAGTGGCCTGGATGATTGAGACCTATATGGGTAAACCCATCTGCGAAGCGGTCTTCTCCCTTCTCTTACTTCATGCTGCCCCAAGGCAAAGGTGAAAGTGCTGCTCTGCTTTATTGGTCTTTGGGTTTCAATTTCTTTTGGTACATTTTCATTCAGAGATGAGAAAGCCGATGGGAAAATGATGAGTTTAAAATAGAACTTAACTTTCTACAAAGAGTTTTGAGAATGTGTGTAGACTGCAAGTCTGAGGGCAGCTAGGGTGTAACTGTCACTTAGAGACACTGGTTGGAATTGATTGCTTCTGCTGTGCAACTGTGTGACCTTAGAGAAATATGTCCATTCCACTGAGACTCAATTTCATCATCTGTTAAATCGGGGGTGAGAATACCAAATTCAGAAAGGTTTTTGTAAAAACTAGGTGTCATAGTGGTCGTGTACATGGTTTATAATCTCCAAACTATATAGCCTGTAAATATTTCTTCCTGATGTAGGGTCTCAGTGTAGATCACACTGGCCTTGAACTTCTACCTCTGCTTTCCAAATGTTGGGATTCTAAGAGTGACCCACTGTGCTTGGCCACTTGTAAATATTTCTGAGCCAAAGATGGTATATCACTAATGTCCATATAGCTTATATATCCGTAGCACCTGAGACAGCCTAATATATAATACATTTCTACCTGAAGTTAAGATGAATAAATAATTTAAAATATCAAATTTTCTGATGATTTTTAAACATTTGAGTGATTGGCCCTTTGCGCTGGGCTAGATGATCGCATAGCTTCATTCAGCATTTAGATTCAAAGATGGAGAAGACAGTAACAAGTGTAGCTAAGAAGACTGTTGTAAGATAAAGTTTCTAAGAATCATTTAATGTTCTAAACAAAAGAAAACAAACACGTGAGCATGTGGTAATTGACAGAAAGGAAGAATTTGCTCTGGGGTCAGAGAGTTGAAAAGTGAAAGGAGAGAGCAAACACTGGTGCCTCCCAGTGGTGCGGAAGCTGCGCTCAGACCCATAGCCAGTCCACACATGCTCAAAAACTTTGGTCTATTGGGAAGTTCTCATTTCAATTCATTTTTGCTCTCTAGTGGGCTTGGAAACTCTTTAAAATCACACTGGCACCTCTCCAACATTGCTGGGGATGTGATGAGCTCCAGGGAAGAATCTAGGTAGTGAGCTCTGCCTTGTGAGGGGTCTGAGGCAGATGGCAGTTGTTCAGCCTAGAACTCACTTCTGCCACAGGTGACTGAAATGGTGGGCTAAGTGATCCCAAGGAATACAGTCTCTTTAGTAGTCCAAAGGTAGTAATAATTGAATTTTCAAGGCTCATGAATTGGCATCATTTAGAGTGCATCTGTCATGGACCTTTGCATTTTAGAAGGAACTGAAAGTACCAATGTAAAATATGAGGAAACTTGGCTATTTTTTTTCTTTTTAAACTCTTGTATTTCTTTTTAAAAAGATCTTTTGTTGTAGTTTTTTTTTCTTTTCTCATATAAAAATGACACTATGGTTATTTGGAATAATTTGTATCTAGAACATTTTGGTTTTGGGAAAATGGGATAGTACAACATTACTACTTTCTCTCTCAAAGCAGTGACACTAATTGGGCTTTATGCCAAGGGGCTGAAGCAGCAGATGTAATCTTGAATTTGTGGTCTCTGTAGACTGGATGAGGCTTCCAAGCCATGTGGAAGCTGAGCTTACCAACGAAGCTTAACGGTTACCCTCCCAGATGTTCGGCTTGCAGTCATTGTCACTACCACATGTATGGAGAAGTGCATGGATTGTTTTTCCCACCCAGATACCCAGTCAGTGACTCCATGTCTGGCAATCTGTCAGACAACTCCCTTTAAAGTGATCTGGAGAAAATTTACCCAAAGTGATTGAATTTGGGTTATCTTTTGTTCTTAGGTAATAACTTGCCTCTCCTGGGTTTGAACAGGCTCAAATTGTTATATGAGTTTATACAGTCTATGGTCTGTTGTCAAATATTTATCTCTGTCTAAAAATGAAATGCTCTTAAATGCAATTTCTTTTTAACTGAATGAATCAGTGAGAGAAAGAGAAATAACTTCTCATTTAGCCAAGTTTTAATCAATATTGTCATGAAAGGCTGAAATGTTAACTGAAAACTGGCTGTTGTCATTTGAAATACAATTTGTGTGTTTAAGAATTTATGTGCACATCAAAGCTTGGACTTCACATTCAGAAAGGAAAATTGATTTATGGGAGCAAACAACTGCAGAAATATAGGTAATGCCAGTAATGAATGTGAGTCAATTATTTAAAGCAAATGGACCTTAATGACCAAAAGCAACAGAGACATAGCAAATTCATTTATACCCTGGATTTCATGCTTTAATTTGTGGTATGTCTTTTTTTTTTCTGCTGTTTTACAGAGGCCTTTGAAATTGTTGTTCGCCATGCCAAGAACTATACCAATGCCATGTTCAAGAACAACTACCCCAGCCTGACTCCACAAGCTTTTGAATTTGTGGGTGAATTTTTCACAGATGTGTCTCTCTACATCTTGGGTTCTGATATCAATGTAGACGATATGGTCAATGAGTTGTTTGACAGCCTCTTTCCAGTCATCTATACCCAGATGATGAATCCCGGCCTGCCCGAGTCAGTATTAGACATCAACGAGTGCCTCCGAGGAGCAAGACGTGACCTGAAAGTATTTGGTAGTTTCCCCAAGCTTATCATGACCCAGGTTTCCAAGTCACTGCAAGTCACTAGAATCTTCCTTCAAGCCCTGAATCTCGGAATTGAAGTAATCAACACTACTGATCACCTCAAGTTCAGTAAGGACTGTGGCCGTATGCTCACCAGAATGTGGTACTGCTCTTACTGCCAGGGACTGATGATGGTGAAGCCTTGCGGTGGCTATTGCAATGTGGTCATGCAAGGCTGTATGGCAGGTGTGGTGGAGATAGACAAGTACTGGAGAGAATACATTCTGTCTCTTGAAGAACTCGTGAACGGCATGTACAGAATCTACGACATGGAGAATGTGCTGCTCGGACTCTTTTCCACCCTCCATGATTCCATCCAGTATGTGCAGAAGAATGGCGGCAAGCTGACCACCACTGTAAGTATCTCTCTTCAGTTTTCTAAGGGGGCTGTCCTTCATTGTGGTGTTGGGTGGGGTGACCTCCCTAGCAGCAGATACTGATAGAAGAATAGAGAAAGAAAACCGAGCAAGCAAGGATGACAGATGGGCTGAATGAACTCACAGAGGTAAGCCACATGTTAAAACTTCAGGCTACAGAGTCATAATACCAGGCTTTGGATTCTAGCTCCACATACTTCCTTGCTGTAGAATATTGGGAACTAATTTTATCTTAATGAGTCTCTTTTTTTTTTGAATTCATGTAAAAGGAGTAGCATGTATTCAGACACTTAGCATCTCTGTGATAGATGGTAAACCTTTGTTAGCTGTTATTGTTATTATCATGATCCTTATGATAATACTCTGATAGTTCCTCTCTCTTATAAACAAGGCAACTAAAGCTTAGTGAAATTGCATGTTGCACACCCAGCTACATAGTTAGTGGAAGAGGCATGATTCAGAAACTAGGATTTTCATTCAATTGTCATCACCTTTCTGATTTATCTCTGTGGTCTTCATTGCATATACCACATTGCCATTCTGAAGAGTGACTTTAAAGAAAACAAGTGCCTAGTAACCTAACCCAAACAGGGCCATAAGAAAGCCAAACATCCATTCTCCCCAACATTCCTATTTGCAGCCTTAATTATAGCAGTCTAAGACTTATGGGAGAGGACCAGTTCTGCAAGTGAGGTAGCAGCTTGCTTGACTCCTAGGAGAGTTTGTCATAGGACCATAAGAGAAAGCCACTTCTGATGTAGAGCAGAACATACAGCCAAGAGCTTCCATCTATGTCATTTTAAGACAATGATTGATGCTTAAATGCTACCAGCTTCCTAGGAGGATGTGGCATGGCAGCAAAATACACTACTATTGTTGAGCTCTTGCTCCACATCAAGTGCTCTGTTGGCCAGCATGCATCATAATATATTACAGTCATCCATATGATGGGTCTCAATATTGTGCCCATTGCACATAGGAGAGGTGAAGCTTAGAGACCTTTTACTTTCCAAGAGCTCTAAGCTTTTTGTATGGGAGGAGCTGGGATTCAAACCCAGGTTGGCTGGCCTCCTGACTCCTGCTCTTAGCTTCTCTCCAGTGCATTGCTGTGTACTCTGAGCCATTGCTTATCCAGAATGTAGAGAGCAGCATGGGCTAGTTAGCCTTGTCTTTAAACTCTGGAAGTGCAAAGTGATAGGGGTAATTGGTTTCTTTGGTGAATTAAACTAGGAAGGAGGACAGAAATGTTACAACCCTTGGCATGGCTACTTATGGAGCTCCTCTAATTGCCCCATTCACAGTGTTGGCCATTTAAAACCCATTTGCTGAGAAAATATTTTATAGTAAAATGAACAGAAATGCCCTATCTAACGATGGTGTTCTTCAGTGGCTAATTATTCCCTTGACTGCTTTATAATTTGAGGCCAGATTCTGGGACCTTATGCAAAAGTCAATTGCACAGAACTAGAAAAATGAAATGTAAGTGCATTCATATGCTCATTCACTAGCATTGATTGAGGGCCCACTGTGTGTCCAAAACCAACCAAGGGCATTGGGGTGAGAGATGTCTACAGTAAGAGGAAAGTAAGAAGACTAAGAGCAAGATGCGTGAGTATTTCAAGGTAATCTAGGTGAATTGTTTTTGACTATAGCATAATGGATCTGGAAAGCATGTTTCCTTCCCCCAGTGCTCTTAAACACAAAATAAATGAAGTAGGCATGCACAAGTGCCACATGCCCATAGCCCTAGTACTCAGGCGACTGAGTCACAAAGATCTGGAGTTTGAGAGGACTTCCAGGGTTAGTATAAGACCTTGTCTCCAAAAACAAACAAAAAAGGAGAAAAACAAAACAAAACAAAAGGAAACAATTAAGGAAAAAAACTAAGTGCTCTGTTTTGAAGATGTCTGAACATGCAGGTTTGTTACATGAACATCTGCTTTATGCATAGAACTTTTGTCAGGTGTTAGGCATTCATAACTTCCCAAGACAATAGTTCTGAAGCCTTGATATGCCATAGTTTCACTGGTAGCTGGACCTGCAACTGAATAAATTCCACCATAGTGAACATTTCCTATGATGTGAATGTTGGAAAGACTGTGTGAGAAATGAGCTAGTCTAATCCCATTCATTTGAAAATGAAGAAATAAAGTCTCAGGAGGCATACCCAGAGTTATTTAGCTAATAAAAGAGACAGAAGCAGAATCCAAGGTATTCTGGTGCTGCATTCTAATATTCTTTCTTCCATTTCACTTTGTCCCCCAGCAGACCCTTCCAGACTTTCACTCTAAAAGCACCATTAGGATTTTGCAGACATACTGAACTTAAATTGCATAGCTATTTCAGGCTTTCAAACCTGCTGCATTTTAGGTACATGTACATGTAAGTGTGTGCTCATGCACAAACCTAACATACAGTAGGGGGAGTACATTTTGTGTCATTATCATTCAGGAGGAAAGGCCTTAGCTGTCAAGAGGTGCTCAGTGATGCAGTCCCTTTCTGTTTTGGCCATTAAGGGCCTGATTGCTCCCAGCTCCCATCTAATTATGAGAGCATGAAGTCGGCCATCCCCTGGGAATGCCTGAACTAAGCCAGAAAGCATATGTATACTGCCTCATTGCTGTTATATGATCACCAAGACTAAGTCATCTATATCATCTGGTGGGGCTTAGGGAATCACTGGTTGGGTGTGTTCCAGCCCACATTCTGTATAGGCTCCAAGCAGGCAGTGCTATTTCTTAGGGTGAAGAGAACTATGGGCTTGACAGACTGAAGCACTCTGTTCATGTTGACAAACCCACAGAATCCCTCAGAGCAAAAGCTGGTTTAAAATTAAGTGTTAATAAGATCCTGCTGAAGTACCCTTACTTCTTTGTGTTGATAAAATGGGACCATCCTAGAGTCCAAGAGCTCTCTCAAATCGTGCCATTCCGGAGTTGCAGAGGCAGAAGGGCTTTCTTGACTAGCTATATATGTCATGGGATGAGGAGTCTATACAGGATGTTGTCCAGTTGTTGGGGTTGGTGGCTATAATTCATCTTACATCCTGAAATTGGTTTTGGTTTTCTGCATGGATATGACACTCTTAGACTCTCATAAGTATGGAATGTTAGTGCTTTAGTTTCTTCAAGGGTGGTTCTCAATCCTGTAGACTACCAGGTGAGTGCATGTGGACAAATATTTGGGTCTTATTCCTGGTAGCACCCCTGAATGTAGTAGACGTTCAGTTCCCAAATTTGGCTCATTATCCCAGTCAATGGGAGAATTTGTTTAACATAATCCTGGAGTACAAACCCAGGGATTCTGATAACACAGCTCTATGGAGAGGCTAGAGAACTTGTCATTTAAAAAGTGTCCTAGTTGATCCTGATGTTCCCTTAGGAACATCTGACTACCTTGCTTGAAAGATAAAAGATTGAGAATTTGAAAGTGAATAGCTCAAACACTGTAGCCTGTTTTTGACAGAGCTAAAAATCTCTAAAATGGGGCTGCTATGTGGATGTTAAATGATTTGTTAGTTTTAGAAACTGCAAGTATTCTCTGAGCCCCAGTCCAAACTGCTAGGTGCCTAATGGATAATGGCTTTTTTTACACCTTTTAAAATTTTGTTATTATTCTTTTAAATTATAGGTGTGTTTGAGTGCATGTGAGTATATCTGGGGTACCCTTGGAAGCCAGAAGTATGGGATCTCCTGGAGCTGGAGCTAGGTTGTTATGAACAGTTGCCTGATGTGGGTGCTAGGAACAGAACAAAGGTTCTCTTGTTCTCTTAACCTCTGAGCCATTTCTCCAGCACATTTACACTTTTTTTTAGTATTGAGAAACAAACCCCAATCACATGCACCAGGAAAGTGTCCTGTCACTGAGATATAACCTCAGCTCCTGACACTTATTTTTAAGTATGATTGATCAAAGCTATTTTAGTATAAAGAAATTGAATACAAATGCTAATAAGTGTATAAAAGATATATGTATGCATATGTAGGAAGAGAAAGGAGGAGAAAGTGTGGGAGAGAAATATCTATACTGAAAAGTTCAAAGAAAAGTTATTAATAATAATAGAGGCATTCTGATCTTCAAATGGATTTGGAGTCAAGGATACATATCTTGCCTTCAAGCGAGTATTGAGCCTTTGATAGTTGTCTGGAAATCTTGCTGTAAAAATTGATTAGCACATTATTGAATTCCATATTTTATATCTTGAAGCAAAGTGTAGATAAGTATAGTTTATAATATATATACTTTCAACATTGCTGACTATCATGGCCCTTTTCTTTCAATATAGAGGATAGATCCCAGGTTTGTGTACATGTTAGGCAACCATTCTACTACCAGTGAGCTACATCTCCAGCCCCTATAGAACATCTTTTGGAATTCTGTTGTTTTTAATCTCGAAATCACTTTGATTGTCATTACCATATACCTACATGTATTTCATGTATAATTCATTCATTTGTTAAATGTTGGGTGTTTATCCCTCTCCCAGAAAAGTTCCAAAAAACTTTCTGTAGCCGATCTCATTGACTGTCTTTACTATACAAAGTCAGTGCTCATATCCTCTTTTTTGTTTATTTTTGAGATTGTAATTGAATCACATCATTTCTCCCTTCCCTTTCCTCTCTCCAAATCCTCCCATGTACTTCTCCCTGCTCTTTTTCAAATTCATGCTCTATCACTCTCTCCTACATGCCTAGCTTTTGATACTTTCCTTTTTCCAGTTGTGCTCATGTACTTTCTTGATTGATTCTCCTCAGCACGTCCCAGTGTTAGTGTTTCTGCTCCACAATTTCATTACCTTGGCATAGGATGTTTCATTGAAAGTTGTGCAGAATTACAGCCCTTTATCTCAGCACGATTTCTCCTTCCTTCCCTCACTGTGACTCACTTTAGCACTCCCTGAAAGAGATCCTGGAAATGTCTATTGAACGTTTCTTCGTGGAAGCTCCGTGGTGGGCACAGCACATAGGAAAGAGGGTAGGGAAGATGACCATGAACCATTCTTTTGCTCCGTTCAGAGGTCACTCAGCTGGCAGGTCGCAGAACTCAGATTCAGAACTGGGTCTGTCTGACTCCAAAGCTTTTGCTCGTTACCATGACTTTTTATTGCTCTCTGAAACACTTCCATTCTCTATTCACTAGAATTTTCACTCCCCAACTGCAACCTAAATAGGTTTTTTATTATATTATTTAATATCCTGTATTACTCCCTACTGTTTTTCCAGCTGCACAATCGGTTTTTGAATTCATTCTTTCTCCTTGGAGACTCTTGCTCTGCTATTTCCCAATGAAGAAAAAAAGACAGGAGGGTGTTTTTTTCATATTCCTAACACTTAAAGGAACAGAATAGTTTCTAAGAGAATATATGTATAGGCACTACCTAAAGTCTATATGAGTGTTGAAAACGGTGAAAAATCTATTAAGTTCCACTTGCAGTGTTGAGTTTCCACCTCATTGGGACAACAGATCGTTGTTTGACTTGGTTTTTGCAGAGATGGAACCTAGGCCCTTGTGCATGCTAAGGACATGCTCCAACTAACACAGAGCTACATCTCCAGCCAGCCACAACCAGTGTATCTGGCATTTATTCTAAAGAACAAAAATCTATTCAGATTTTCAGAATTTCCTTAGGTAGTAACATTGCCTACTGAGAACCTAACGTATGCCAGTATCTAGTTACAGCCGTTTCTTTGGCTAGAATGTTTGAGGAGGCAATGCGGTCAATATTTATTCATGTATGGTAGGAAGCTTTAAGGCAGGCTCTCCTGTTGATCTGTAATAATAATTCACTCTATCAAATTCATGTACTTTCCTGTCTGTGTGAGTGACTGTAACTCATCAGAATTTCCACGATTAGCCTTCCCTTTCTTTTCCACTTTTGAAGGCCAAGGTCATTTCTCAGATGTCAAATGGTCAGTGGTTTTCTCCTCGTGCTATCATTGCACTTTCATTTTTTAGTCGTAGATAGAGATCCCTTCTCTGAATTCATAGAAGCTGTTTTCTGTTCCAAAGGGATTCTGAAGTGATAAAGCCAGCAAATATCTCAGTACGATATATGCAGGCCAGCATCTGAAACTGCAGTAAGCAGTATTATTCAAATGAAGGCCATTTCTGAAATGACACAAAATTCACATTTTTCATCCCTTTTTACCGTTCACAATAAAAATATCTTTAGTGATTTCCATTGGAAGAAGGTGGTGGTTTTGTCTTTTGTTCTGTTTTGAGACTAGGTTTCACTCACAGCACAGACTGGCATTGAACTTATGGTCCTACTGCCTTAGCCTGCAAAAGGCAGTTTTCAAAAAAATAGATGACCTAATTATTGAAAAGTTACAAAGTAAGAGTTGACACCATTGAGTATTAAGTTCACAGCAAGTTTCCAAAACTAACTATATGAAGAAAGCTTTTGAATGTTTCATCCCAATGTTACATGTGTATTATAAGTCATTTTAGGAAATCAAGTGGGCTTTGTACAAATCTAGCATTGTTTTCTTTTACATAGGCATGGGGCATAATGATGCCTAGATGCTTGTGTGTTCTGACTCTAGCAATAGTTTCTAAACCTCTTTTCTGTGGGCAGTGAACTGGTATGATGAGCATATGCCCTCAAGAACTGTGAAAGTCTGGGAGTTTTCCTCAGTTGCAAGCTAACAATTCAGTCTATTGCCATCTGTGGATGCTAGTTAAAGACACGAATTTGAGATGAAGAACTTTTAATTAATTTCTCACAGCAATGGCAGTAGCCAGAGTGTCAGCATTTAGGTCAGACACAAACCCTAACCTCAGTTCCCATGGGACAAGACAAAGAGGGTTGAATGACTCCTGCACACACAGTATGGTGCATTACAAGAGAGCATTTTCAGCTTAGGGAATTCAAATCCAGCTTTAGCACTACAAGAATAAAAATGAAGCGAAGCAAAGCAAAGATCTGTTGGTCTAATGGCTAGATTCCCAACACTGCAACTGGCTAATGTATTCCTCATCAATGACACGGCTCATTTCTCTGAATGGAGGCACTATAGCTTCCAGCACTGTACCTATACTATATAAAGATACTTGAAAGAGATGGTTTGCAAAAAACAGTAGTCAGGGCTTCTATTTGTAAAACATGTAGAAGCACAAGATATCTATAAAGAATTGTCTTACAAGTTGCTACCTTTGGATGGTTGCAAGGCCCTCTCAATCTCTCAGTGCCTTTGGAGGGTCAAACCAAGGAATTACAAGCTGGAGAACAATTAGTTCAGCTTTGGCTGGTTAGCCATAAGGCAGCCCACCTGTTGGAGCATAGCAGAAGGTACACACCAAGTCCAAAAACAGTGGCAGTGACAGTGGTGTCAGCCATTCAGAGAATACAAAAACCCTATCAAAGGAGCGCTTGATATTGTTGCCTCCCATTAGCAGTAAAACTCCATCGCTTTGGTCTTCCAGCTATTCTTCCATGCCTCTCTTTTGATCTCTGAACAGCTATCTTTTCCTTTCCTGCTTTTTGAGGCTACAGAGTTATACATTTTCTATTGCCCACACAAGCTGGCTGGGGAAGTTATCTCTTTTATTGCACTTAAAAGGTGGCAGATGTGATAACCACAGGGTAGTAAGCAGACACTTATCCATGTTTGCTGGTAGTGACAGGGAGAAGTGATTTCTTCCCAAAGGATATTCAGAAAGGTTAGATAATTCAGGGCAATTTGCCCAAGAGGGCAGAAGTTCAGAAAGATATCCCCATGACCTGATATTTTAAGGATCCACGTGCTCCCAGGATGACAGTGAGTGAGTACAAAATGCCTATCTCAAATGTTGGCTGCTCAGGGAGCCAGAACATAGTGAAAGCAGCCTTTACTTTATGAAGGCAGAATAGCCTCTGGATATTTATTCATTGCAAAAGCTGAAAGGCCTCGGCATCCACAGTGTGGTTCTTCTGTCGTGCCTTTTCCTCTGCCTGGAGTAAAGTCTCTCTTGGCAAACGTAGCACCAGTCATTCACTAATAACACTCACCCCCCGCAAGGTGCCTTGGCTCATTAACCTCTTAGACCTATGCATTTCATGATCGTGCTCAGGTATTCAGGCCAAAGTTCTTTCCATCTTGGCTTGTTTTTTCAAAACTGAAAAGAACAATTTTGAACATCACAAAAGCAGCTTTTAAACAGGTGACACATAGATTAGTAATTTCCTGAGGGGAGTGAGCTAGTGCAAGGGTTGCTTCAGTAAAAAGTCACAAAAGGCCGGTGTGCAGCAGCCTTTACAAGATCAAGTCCAAGCCTTATCATCCTTAGCAGCCAAACCTAGCTGAGTGCTGAGCTCTGTGCACTGTGCTGGGCCTCCCACTTTGCAATGTCTTTCCTTGTTGTGTGTATGTGTATGTGTTGGGGGGGGCTGTTAATGGAGTAAAACAAGTGACTTTTGTTTTTGTGAAAATACAGATTTCATCATATCCTTTCAAACACGTTCCTTTGGGACCTGCATAGCTTGGTAATGCTGTTTCCTTGCTTCCTATGGGGTCCAGAGTAGGGGAAGAGAAGAGCCGATGCTGCCCCTTATCACCCAATTCAAATCCTTTCTGAAGAAAACGAATTACATTTGCCTATTCATTCCACTTGGAATGCCTGAAACAGATAAAGTAGGAAACAGAGTCATTATATTTGGGTGCTGTCTATTATCATTTACTGACTCAGAGTCTATCTAAGCTTTTCTGCTTTTTGCAGATAATTAATTTTGTTCCTAAATGTAGGAAAGAATGGTTGTAATCAGTATGTTTGTACTTTCAGACACAAATAGAGCCCATCAAAGATGTGTAGTACAAATAAACCCCATAAAATATGCAGCCCCAGCACTGCTTGAAGTTAATGTGCTATCTTTTTTCTCAAAAGGAAATATACATACGTGTGTGTGTGTGTGTGTGTGTGTGTGTGTGTGTGTGTGTGTGTGTGATTTTGAAAGTCCCTCTTGCTGTTCTTTCGTAGTTAATAGATGGATCCCTCTTTTTGAACCCAAGCCTGTGCTATGAATTATATTTAGAATCAAATCCCGTATAGCAGATCTGAAGGAGACTTTGATTTGGTGCAGAAATCAACTTGTCAACACATACATATTGCTCAGTTCTAGATGTAAATTTCTCCTATTATTCTCACAGAAGATTGTGAATGGTCAGATCTAAGAGGTTCAACCCCACGAACATATTATTTCCGAAAAGGATCCTGTGTGTTCTTGGGGGAAGGTTGTACCCTTTTATTCACACTCCTTGCCCCATCCCTATAGCTAACCCCTATTCTAAGCCCATCCCTTCTCACTCTCCTTCACAATTATGTAGTACTCAGTATCTTTCATTCAGGTCCTGTTCTGTATTTAACATGATGATTTTTGATCATAGTTCAAGCATCAGAGAACCTATTTCTGCTTCTGCTAGTACAGTATACCACCTCTTTTGTTCTATTGAGAACCAATCTACTTTACTTTGAGAGATTCTTTATTATCAGAAAAGTCTTCTAAAGGGAAGTCCGGTGGACTCTCATTGGACTCTCATCCAATGTCATCCAGTTGTAGGGAGAAATAGCTGAGTATAGGGGAACCTTATGAAATCACCTGGTATACGAGATACCGGTTCAGATATCAGAGTTTTTATATAGGATCTCAGCTTTCTACTGCCATAAGCTAATGGTCTTATAAAAGCAACTTTTCAATGAAGGGAGAAGAGACAGAAATTATTAGAACTTGCTGTGTGTCTTATGCAGTTCTAGGCTGCATCCATGGATAAACTCATTTGGCTTAGAATAATCCTAAAAAGAATAAGGTTGTGGTGATTGCCTTTTTCCTGGTAAAAGAACGGAGGCAGAGAGATTTGGAATTAGGCGCTTGCTGTGCTTCTGTTGTGTTATGTAGCCACTACGTAGAGCAGGAGGTCCTGAGGAGCTTGCCTTCCTCTGGCCAGACCCAGTCTCTGAGTATGTGGTAAGGGCCAGACCTTGGTTCCACGCTGACTCAGTTAGTGAGAAGAAGGTAGGAAGGTGAGCCAGAAATTGTTCAGGGTCTTTCCTTCTTGCCAACTCTCTCAATTATTATTCATCCTGTTTTCGACATAAAGCCTTGAGAATTGCATGGGAATGTCCAGTGGGCCTCACTTCTCTTCCTCATGCTTGTATTAATTAATCCTAATTAGATTTTCAAAGTCTGCTTGGAGCTGAGACATCCCCCAGGATTGTTGCCTATTTAATTTACCTTTTAAAAAAAGAATCTGTTCTTGATGAGCTTTTTTTTTTTAAAGATGCTTTAAATATAGCAGCTATATTTTCTCCCTTCCAACTCAAATACCCATGGTGAAATACCAAGCTCTGTGGCTTTCTTATTCTGCACTAAACCTTGAAATGATCTTTTGCCAAACTTGGAGGGAGTTCCCTATTAAGTGAATTTCTGAGTGACTCAACTACTCATTTCCCTGAATACAAATCCTCAATGTAAGATGAATGGGTTTCTTGACTCTAATGACCTCCTACGAGATTTTTTTTTAGTTGTGAGCATTTTTAAATCATCTTTGAGCAGTCTTTACAAGTTTTCTAGACATCAAATACTTTAGACAAAAATTAGGAGACTAAACTGGTGTCCTTATCCTGATTAAAAATAAAGCAATAATTGTTACAAATTGGTACAATCAAACCTGACAGGAGCTATGGAATTCATGTACGACAGCCTGCACATCTGAAATGGATCTCAGAGGATAGAAGAACATGCACTGGAGGAAATCTTTCCCTCGTGCATCTGTGTTTATCAAACATGAAAGTCTATTTCCTCCCTCACCATTTCTCCTGAATTTGTAATACCCTGATTAGAAAAATAATGCATGACTCAAACTGCTCTTTGCTGAAAGGCCCCATTCAGAACTGTCTCAGCTCTGGTTATCATTGACCAAACACTATGTGAGATCCCGGAAATGAGAAATAACAACAAAGCTTCACTTTTTAAAAATTGATTTCTTATTTTTAATGTTTTTTAACTGAAGTAGAATTACATCACTTTCCCCTCTCTTTCTTCCCTCCATCCTCTCCCAGTTACCCTCTGTCAAACTCCTCCCATGCCCCCTATTCTCGAGTTGATAGCCTCTTTTTCTTTGATTATATTTGTTATGTACACGTATGTATGTACACACATGCACACACATATATCTTTTTGTTTGTGTGTATATGGTTTTAAGGCTGAACACTCAGCAATGGACAACAATATGGGGGCTCAGCCACAGGAGAGGCTAATATTCCTTCTTTCAGCAGTCAGTAATTGCCTGTAGGATGCAGGTTTTGAAAAGCAAAGCTTTCTGCACAGCAGCATGAAGCTATACCTAATGTAGGAATGCACTGACCTTGTCCTTGCAAGGAACAGTGTAAGAAAAGGATCTATAGCTTGGGAGAAATATCAAGATTCAGGAGTTATAGTGTGAATTGACTTCACATCCCTGAACATGTTGTCTAATCTCCATGAGCCATATAGACAACATTATATATATATATAATGTCAACCTCCTAGAACTAATACAAAAAGTTGACAGCAATGCCTAGCTCTTAAAGGCAATGGCAAAAACTTAAACATAATATGATTCACTTTACCTACTATGAAGCTAGTCTTTTCTCCCTAGGTCTTCTTTCACATGTTGGGTGCTCCATCTTTGGGGTCCTCACAGTAGCAGAAGGACCATATTTACTAAGTTACAAAGAAAAAGGTCCTATTCTGGGAGGTACCAATATAAGTACCAAGAATCTGTTTGAGGAAGATAAACCAATTGGCCTGCAGAAGAATTTCTGGATTCTTTTTCTAATGTTAGAACTGCTCTTTCAAGTAAGGATGCTTGGCCAGGTTCTCCACATGTTTCCTAAGGCCCTGAATTCTCACTAGTTACTGCATTCAGAGTTTGGTATGTCTTTAAAACAAACTTCTTTAGTCTGTGTAGTGATAAGGACTCTTCCTCTACCTTCCCAACCCTTACCAGGAAGGCCAGCTGTGTTTCCCCAGATGTTAAAGTCAATTCCCAACCAAGCAGAGAAACCATCTACAAATTTGCTGGCTGCTCATAGGGGTCGTCCCAGCAGACTCATGGGAAAAGGGCAGTGTGATATCTCTGATCCCCAGTAGGGATTGTTTGTTGTTGTTTAACATTCATCTTCTTTTGCTGTGTTTTAGTGCTGAAATCTCTAGGGGTAGAGTAAGGACTCAAACTGTGTTGATGGCTCCTTTGTTTGTGCGTTATAATGTGAAATTGCTTTCACTGGGTACCACTGCTAAATGATGATTAAATTTAGCTTGGTATAAAAATGAATAGATGTCTGTTATATATCTCCGGAATAATTTATTTATATCATCTTGGTTTTGATATTAAGCTTTTATTCTATCTCTAAAGTTTCTTTTCTGTTTGTCTCTACTCTGCCTACTCACTCTTTTCCCCTTCTATTGCCTGATTCTTGGGATTTAGGTTACTGCTCTATTCTCCGGTGAAAAGAAAGAGGAAAAAAAGATCTTTTTTGTGGATACAGAGAAATACAGGATAGAAAGAAAAACTGCCTCTTACAATTGAAATGTGAAGTTTTGATACCATAAATCTCAGATGGGTCCCCTTCAAAGAAAAAATTAAAGCAAAGGATGAGACAAGGGGAAAGGTGCAGAGACAAGCAGAGCTGAGCCACTGTGGGGATGCTGGCTCCGCAAAGACCACCTTCTCCTAAATGGTCTATTTTGTTTTCATTCTTTTGGGGGGCACACTGGATGTTAGAAGATAGTGAGACCAGTGCAATATCTCCTTATTAATTTTCCTTATTGGACTCATCATGAGGACCATTAAGCATTTCTTATTACTTGAAAATTCATTAGCCTTTCCCTTATTCTTTAAATTTTCTTTTGTTTTTCAGATTGTAATACAATTACATCATTACCTCCTTTCCTTTCCTCTCTCCAAGTACTCCTATACACCTCCTCCTTGCTCTCTTTCAAATGCATGGCCTTTTTGTTCACTAATTGTTATTGTATACATGTATATATGCATATATACACATATTCCTGAATATATATGTATATATACATATATTCCTGAATATATATATATATATATATACATATATACACCTATATTCCTGAATATATTTATGTATATATACACATATATTCCTGAATGTATATGTATATATACATACACATATATTCCTGAATATAGCTTGTCTTCACTATTTAAAGGATTGTCACTTGTTCTTTCATTGAAGTTTTGCCTTTCCTTATTCACTCACTTCCATGTCTTCCCTGTTTGGAACAGCCCACATGTACAAGTCTAGATCTTTTGACTTTTTGTCAAGTTGTCTTGCTCTTGGCTTCCTTATCCATCCCTAAATCCTATTCCCACCTATCACTGTCTGACTTTCCCAGTGACTAAGGATTCAGCTTCCCATTTGGTACCTCCATCAGCCTCTCATGGGGACTGCTGAAACACCTTCTTGCCCAGGTTATGTGGTTAGATTTTTGGTCTAGGCTTGTTTCATAAATCCTTGTCCCTGTGCCTTGCAGGCTTCCCTCAGTCTACATTATGGCTCTATTTTTCCTTCACAAACTTTTCTTGATACAGTACTTAGAATTTCCCAGTGCAGATCAGCAGCCAGAATCACCACCCACACCCTACCTAGCCAACTCTCCTGGTTCTTCATCTTGGATTTTGAAGGGATAACACAAGAGGGGGAAAAAGAAACAGTCATTGAATGTAATATTCACAACAAAATGCGAATTTCGAGAGGCTGCAACTGAAGACGTCTATTTGGGAGCTTTACTCTGCCAAATGAAAGCAGCTAGTGGATACAAAGAGAACAAGTCTATCAGTCCAGCAGCCAGGGAAGCTTAACTCAGGCAGGAAAGACATTTCCTTGTTTTATCTTTTCAAGCCAGAATAAGGAGATTTAATTGGTTAACAGTGGGAAACAAGCCAACAAATAAGGAAAGGGAGAGCTAAAACCTGGAAAACTAAGTAAAATGAGTCCAAAACTTTATGTTCCTTTTGTAACGATTAGAAAAACAAATACAAAATAGGTACTTTCATAGCATCTGTGAGTTCTGGGATCAAAGGACAGATCCATAAATACTTCAAGATGTTTGCTTTGTACTGCTTGGCTAATTGGGCCAAATGAGAAATGAACATACAGGAGATTGTGAAACACTTCACTATATAAATATAGACAATAATCCAGCTTGAAATACATACAGGTGTCCATAAAATAAGACACTGATCACAGAACCCAGAACTTTGTTCTCCCAATTGGCCTCATGCACTTTTGTAAACTAAAGTTCTTTTTTGTCAAAGATGCTACAGGAAGCATCCTCCCAATTCACAAGGACACCTTAGTGATATATTCTTATGAGCTCTGGAGGGGAATGCTGATCTTGGGCTAGGATCTTTGTTTCTATTTTTCTTTATGCTATATACTCCATTTTCCCACCTCTGGTCCTGCATAGTGTTATGTTCTCTTGATCTTTCTTTTTGCTAGCGTGTGTTTGTAAATGGTATAAGAGTTAAGGGGCTTATTTTTTCAAGTCATGTCTTCTTTGTCTTATTGAACAATGATTTTGGAAAGATCTTTGAAGATCTACCCTTGTCTCCTCACTTTTAAGATGAGGAAACTGGAGCATATGATAAGAAGCAAGGTGTTTGCTAAAGATGTCCCAGTTAATGGCAGACCAGGGCAAACACCTGCCTTCTGCCCATCAGGCCAGTATTCTTTGTGCTGTTACCCATTTCTTTCATATAATAGAGTAAGTCTGCTTCCAAAATGTGCCTTTACAATGACTCTGTCTCCTTCTGTCTAAAAATCGTCACAATAACTTCAAAATCTGAAGTTATTTCATGATTTGCTTTGTGTTCTGATTGTAGAATTCCTAGAGATCACAATAGACACATGGTTACTATAGATTTCAGTGCATGGGGCCATTATAAGCATTTTTTCCTGTGAAGAACAGAAACAAAATAGGCAGAGGATAAAATTCCATGCCAAAATAGTTTTGCATCTCTGTGTTTACAAGTTGCTTTGATGAGGAAGGAATCATATATAAATATGCAATTGAGACAAAGACAACTCGGAGATGTGTCTCATGATAGAAGCAGAGAATAGGAATTGTCGGTCTGGTCTTTTACTCTTCAGACCCTTTCACAGATCTAAGCATATCAATGGAAAAGTATTGCTTAAAATGTGTTCCAGTTACAGTCAATTAAAGGTCAGCACATGTAATTTACACAAAAAGGATACGCCAGAACAAAAGGTATGGATTGGGTCACGAGGAATAGATTCTATTTCATTTGCAGATGAATGCTGCAGGGCTTTTGAAAATGCATGATGCAAATCACTGTTGTTGTTTTTTAGAAAGCATTTTACCAGGTTTGGTGTTGCAGCCTATTTCATTCTCTTGTTTGCATGCATGCCATAGTCATTAGTACAATTGTATTATTGAATGACCCACACGGGTAGGCTGGTATTGAAATTATCTTTATAATGGAAATCAGAGAAAACTTTTAACCTTGTTAGAGTACTAGTATACCATTGATTAATATATAAAGAATGACATAAATTTCACAGTGAGCTGTTGATTTCTAGACAACATTGTGAAGGCAGTTTGGGTGATGTTACAGAAATTTTCTTCATACCTTTGTTAGGCTGACACTAATGATCCTGATTATTTCTAAGACTTTCAAAGTGTCAGTGTTAATTAAATGAATGCTTAAAATATAGGTAGAAATGAACATTTAAGTGGTTTTCTTAAGTGTTTGACAATGTGTATGAAGATTCTTTTGTTCCCTAGTTAATTTCAGAGAACTGATTTCATTTGATAAGGTTTTTCACCAGTAGCAAATACTGGGCTAAATGGAACTAGCCAATATTACCAAGGTCACAGCTGCACGTATATATTCAATGAGTATTTTGATATATTCTGTACTGAGTATACGATATAGACAAGTGGAAGAAGTCAACAACTGCTCTGAACAGCGTTCATAATCTAGTGAGGGATACAGTGACTGAAAGTGGTGAGGTCAGCCTATGCATAACATTACAGCAACCCAGAATAATGGGCATTACCCAGCCCTACTTGAGAAGGTCAGAAAAGGTAGGGAATTGTCCATGAATGAACAATCTTGTAACCACTGAGATGACAAGGAAAGATCTCAAGAAATAAATTGCTAGGGCTGAGAGACAACAGAAGCATAGGGCTAAGAGAGGGAAGAAGGCTTTTCTTTCTCTGGTTCAGGACTCATTCAGCAGCCCAGACATCTGTCTTGAGCAGTATCAAGTCACCCAGGTCCTGGGTCCTTACATGGCCCCTGAATAGAGAGGCTTTTATTATACTGTCTTTTCTTCAGCTTCTATTATACCTGTCTTTGGCAACAAGCAGGCACCACATTGGCTGGAAAGATCTGGCTGCCCACACTGGACCTGCCTCCTACTTATAGAGGGAATTTGGAGAGCAGGAACTTGAATTTGGTAGGGCCTAGACTAGTTATAGAAAATCAAAACAAAAAGGAAAAACCTGGTCCTTTTTCTGAAGAAATCACTACTATAAAAATGTGTCCTTGCTTTTAGACTGCTATTAGGGGAGTTTAGAACTAATTAAGAGACCTTAACATCATTAATAATTTTTCCACTTGAGTTTTATGAGTAGTCTTTTCTTTAAAAGCTTCCATGAAACCCCAGTAGAAAAGCTAATGTTCAGCTTTTCGACATATTGCCCTTCAAGGCTCAGGTTCTAGTTAATCATAAATTGCCTACAAATAGCTAATTGCTAGCTTCCACAGTAAAATGTGCTTATTGTCTCAGGTTGCATTCATAGCTTTAAGTATCAAGCTATAGCCAATTCTTATTTTTAATAAACACTGCTCAGAAGGATATTAATCCAGAGAGGCCACTGGACAGTTTCATAGGCTTTAAGGTATTTTGAATAGGTTTGGACATACTCACTGAGTGGAGGATAGAGGTACGTATGGGGTGCTAAGAGGTAAACTCAGGTCCTTGTACTTACTAGACAAACGCTATAACACTGGGCCACATCCCTGCCCTGGACATGGCTTTGAATAAGTGCATTGTTAATCTCAGAGATTAATGGAATGACTTCTGGTTTACATTGAGGGTGGTATATCCTAGAAAGTAATTAGCTCATATTTCGATGTAAATCTCCCCTTTCTAGTCCTCCTTTTTCTCCTCCCTCCTTTCATTCCTTTTTTTCTTCTTCTCTCTTCCTCCCCCACCTCTGTCCATTCCCCAAGAAAAATGCACCATTGAAAACAGATGACGGCTTTTTCATTGGAAGGGAAAGGCCACTTCAGTGTTTTGTCCCGGCAACAGATGTTTGTTTGTCCAGGCAGTAAAGCCAAAGGGGTCTGCATTGCCCCATGGGCCACTGTTTGTGTGTAGGGAGAACTGGAGGTGACTCCACCCTTCCCCCTTGCCTTGGCAGGAATCAAAGTAGAAACTCAAGAGAACTTTCCAAAGCAAATAAATAGAACCTAGAAGGCGTGTTTCTCTGGGAATGGGGAGGCACCATATGTCACTTTCATTTTTTAATCAAAAGGCCAAGGCTTCATCTAGGCTGTGGTAATAAGTATTTGCTTTCTAGAGATTTTCATTGAAATGGCAAATGTCTTTCCTTTAACTATTTCTCATGCACGTCCCCCTGATTAAAAAACAAGTAAGTACAAAGTAAAATGGCCTGAAGAAATTTCTGTAAGATGTACTGTTCTGAAAGAAGGTAATAGTTTCAACACTTGGTTACCTGGGAACCACTGGATCCCAGGTTGTTGGTTATAACATTGATTTCAAGAACCTTCCAAATCATTAATGTGAGTAATGCCATTCTTTCACCCACAGGGAAACTGAGAAGCAGGTCAAGGGAGAGAAGGTGCATGTTGAGCACAGGCATCTTAAGATAGCCATGACATCAAGTAGTTGATAGAGTATGTTAGGATGTGCCTGTGCCATCTTGTAAGGCTGGCAGTAAGTTACAGGGTAGGCTGGAGTAAACAGGGGAGATGAAAGGCAACAGCTGTTTATTGAGTGTGTCACTTCTAGGAAGCTTCATTCTGGGCTTCATTTGTCTGTCCCTTCATGTAACCCTCACCTCAGCCTCATAAAGCAGAACTCATTTTCCCCCATTTTATGGATGAGATGCAGAGACCTGGAGGAATAAAGCAATTCTTTACCTTTGACAAAGAGCGGGAGAACTAAGATCATACAGCAATCTTTCAAGTCAGACACCTTGCTGCCTGTCAATATTTGCAAGTTTGTAACCTAGGAGAGAATTTCAGGTGATGAGTATGCTAGGTCTAGAGGGAGTTCCTGATAGGAAGAATACATGGCTACCTAGCACAGCGGTAGTGTGCAAGCCCATTGAGGTGAAAGGGTGTGCTTGGGACAGATGATAGATGGGATCCAGCTGAACAATCTATGAGCATGGAGGTGGAGAGAGGGAGAAGCTGTGTTTGAACACAGATAATCAAAAGGAGGAAGGTAGAGAGATGACAGGCATGTGGCAGCCTGCTGAGAGAGACCTATTGAAAAGAGGATGGGGGAACTGGATATCAGGTAGATGAGTGACTTAGGGAAGTGAATAAGGAGGTAATATAGCAAAAACACTCCAGAGAATTCTTCCCAGCCTGCTTTGTTCTTTTGACATTTGTATGAGGGGTATTTTTACAGCATGATCTAGCTGACTGAATACTAACTCCTTGCAGGCATTGCTTCTTTGGATGTCTTTATTATCATTATTGAATTATTTGCTTTTTGGATGTTTATGATGACTCATTAATTTGGATTCCCTAGCCTGGAGTTGATATTTGAAGCAGTATCCTGAGGGGCCTTACCCAGCATCCTTTGCTGAGCAGTAATAACTTGAATGCTACTGTGTTCTTTTGTTACCATACTGGCAATGTTCAAATCAAAACCATCCATTTTCTGATTTATGTATGTTATTAGCTCCAGCTGGGTGGCAAGACATGAGGCAGGTACTGTTTTATATATTAGTGAAATCTAGATAAGCAAACAGAGAATGAAGATTGCCTTTATTAGAAAAGCAATCTTTTATGATATTTCTTAGCACCATGCAATGAGTTTTTAATAAAACTGAGTGGATAGAACACTCGTGTGTCTGGCCTTGTTCCCCTTCTTTTGGTGCTAGATGTATGTGATTTCATGATTCTAGCAAGAGAGGTGTGCTGGTTTGTCAGTTAATCAAAAGTTGCTAAAAAAAAGTCAATACAAAGGAAGCTAATCATCATCTTGTCTTTCTCCTGACTGTTGGACTTCTAGTGTGGGGGTTGCCTCTTCTCTATGGCAGTATTAGCAACAGTAGTACCAGTGCCCTTTCTGTAAAGGGTGAAAATCTCATTTTCTTTCTCTTCCCTGTGATAAAAGACTGGAGACTGACTCCTTGGAAAAGCTGGGAGAATATTAACACTAGCTATGTGCAGCCAAGCATCACTTTTCCTCCCTCTCTTCTTTAGTCACATCCACAGTAATTCATTTCTTTCTCACACTTGTCCTCCTCTGGGCCTATGTCATTGAAGCCCCACTCACACTCCCTATAAATTGACTCCAAAATGAATAGTTTGATTTTTCTTCAAGTAGAACAGTGGGTTTCAGGTGTCCCTAACTCATGGGACTATGTCATCAATATAATCCACGAAACCATCCTAACTGTGCCTACCAACCTTTTCTAATCCAAGACACTTGTTTGGTACAAGCAACCCCTACATGATGTTCTAGGAAGGAATTTTTCCTTTTAACTTCCTCTGGAAGAACGGTTTGGTTAGAAATCCTTCCAAGTTATAGAGAGGCTAGATAGATGACTTGTGTGAGTAGCTACACTGACATTATTTCTAGTTGCAATATTCTGGCCATCATTTGAAAGCAGTAGAAAACTGTATAACCTGACAGTCACATTTGCTCTGAGATCCAGCTTCTTGAGGTAATGTGCTCCCCTAATACATTGCAGCCCATCTGATCCAATGTTGCTTCCCCCTGCCCTCACACCCCCAGGCACGGCCTCCAAGTTGCTTATTTTATAGTATTGTTTTTCTTGACAAAATGTTCAAGTATGAAGCCTTTTCAAAGACTATGACATAGAGAACTAAGTTGTTATGTGGACATCACACACTTTATTATGGCTGCTGAATTATCTCCAGACAAAAATGGCAGGAGATGGAGAAAAGGCAACTTGAAATTACTTCTCAGTTTTTGTAGTTTTGCTCTGAGGTCCATAGAATTTTAAGATGCTGCAACTAGAAATGATTATTTGATCTAATCCCCTTGACTATGGCTGACATTACTGAGGTCTAGGGAGATGGGAGCTTCCCAAAAGAATGTAATCTCACACTGTAGCTCTGGTCTTAATTCTGTAGTACAAAAAGAATAATAATTGACTTTGTTCAAATTTGGGGCTCTTAAGATATATTTCAGACAAAGGCCTCATCATTCTTCTCTAGAAATAAAAATTGGACCCTACTTTTTATATTAATTTTCTGTTGACTTATATCAATTATATATAATGGCAGGTTGGTTCCACTATGGTGTTTTTATACATATGCATAATGTATTTTGATATATTACCATCTCTTATACCCTTCCTACTTCCATTAATTCCTTCCTTCTCCTCAACTAGTCCCCCTTCTACTTCCATGTGTTTTGTGTGTGTATATAGAACCCCAATGAGTTTCATTAAGATTGTTTTTAGGAGCATAGGTGGGTGTTAGTTTACAGGAACATATGTACCTGACCAGTAGTTATATCACTGAAGAAAATGGCTTTTCCATCCCCATCTGGAAGTTCATGTAGTGTAGTTGAAGTTGTGCAAATATTTGGGGGAAGAAATCATGAGATTTCAGGATGGTATCCCCTCATTGATAGACTTGGCAAAGAGAGAACTCAGTCTTGGGTGTAAGGAATCAAGACTGACGTTTAAGGGGCTGAGTAGAAGAAGAAATTGCAGAGTGAAAATAGCCCCTATAGGGAAGAAGAGCTGAAATGGCAGCAATGTCCAGCATTGCTGTCACAGAGGGATCTGCACAAGATGACACAGAAGGGTATGCAGGAGATGAGTCTCTTTGTGCCATTTCTGTTCAGAGGTCACACCGTTTCTCAATTCACCTGATTTTCTCACTCCTTTCAATCATGTTCTTTTCAAAATTTATCTCAGAAGTGGTTCTGATTATAACTTTGGCTAAAACCAATCAGCGAAGGTCTGTCTACAGTGGAGGGCAATCAGCAAAGGCCCGAGGTATTGGTCAGCAATGATGCCTTCATTCAGATGGACGGTGGCTAATCAGTTTGGATGAAGTTACAATCAGAACAGTCTTGCCACAGTGCTGCTGCTTACCAGGTGCACTGCTTCTTATACAATTTTAGGAATGGCATGTGGTTGAATACAGTGAGTTTTTTTATTATTTGCATACAAATGGATTATCAAAATGATCTAAGGTATATTTTAACATTTTTCCCTTTTAACTCATCATCTAGTACCCCTTCAGCCAGTATTTAATTGTAGTGAACACAATAAGATTCAAAGTTGGCTGGTCCTGATATCCTGGACTATGTGGTGCTTCCTGGAAAGGCAGAAATGTAACTGGGGGTTTGGTGACAAGGTTCTATGTGATATTTCACATGTGTAATTTTAATAAGAATAAATGCATGAAAGGCAAAAAAGTATAAAAGTGAGGCACAGGCATAGCTCAGCACCAGGTGAGTGACAAAAAATAAAGAGGTCCCTTGAACTGTGTCCATGTATGCATTATTGTTGTCTTTATCTATATAGTTGTTCTCTAGATAATCAGAACACTTATCAGAGAAATGGGTTTAGATTGTGCTTGCAGCTTGTCTTTTCATTTTCTTAACTGAACCATTTGAAGCATTAAAAACCTTTAATTTTATATAGTCCAGTTGATCTCCTCCCCACCCCCTTCTTGGTTGCCATAGCTAAGGAAATATTGCCAGATTTAAGACCACAAAAATTTAGATCTATGTTTCCTTCTACAGTTTTGTAGATATTTTTAGCAATTAGATGTAGGTTGATAATATGTGTTACTTAGCTTTTTTTTGTTTTTTTTTCGTCACACTGACTAAGTATTTGGAAAAAACAACTTAGAGGGAGTAATAGTTTGTTTTTACTCATCCAAATTGTTTGATGGAGTAGAAAAGCTTGCATCCTGGTGCTAGCAAGAGAGGAGTTACCTGTAGTAGCTAGTGGGGTCAACTCCCAGCACCTACATGGCGGCTCATGCCCATCTGTAACCCCAGTCCTGAGGGATCCAAGTCCTCTTCTAGTCTTCTTGGGCACCAGAGACATGTATGCATGCAAACACCGAGCAAATTAAATAGATAAATATTTAAAGAATGGCTCCCATGCACTTGCTAGTAGGTTTTCTTGTTTTGTTGTGTGTGCTATGGATGTCTGTGTGGTGTCCTTAGAATTGGGTTGTTCTGCCTGATGACGTTATCCATGATTCAAGGAGAGAAGTGACAACCAAATATTGTTGTGGTCTGGCTCTTCCTTCAAATGGAACAGTTTCCCTTTGCATAACTTGGTTTCAGTAAATATACACTTACATTGTTCTCTTTTGGGAAAGTTGACACTTTCATCATTATAAAATCTTTCATTGTCTCTCTTAACAGGTTTGTCTGTCTGGAAGTCTACCTTGTCTCATATTACCATATTACCACTCCTATTGCAGCTGTCATTTGGTCACAGTTGATAATGCTTATGTCTTCCTGTCTTTTCACTTCCAATACAGATTCTGTCTCTTTGTAAAAGCATAGACGTATACTATGTTATCTGGGATTAAAACGATTCATCTCTACCTTTTGGCTTGCACATTTAATGCATGTGTCATTAATAGAATTACTGATATAATACAATCTAGAGCTCATTTATTTCTTTAGTTTTTAACTGATGCCTTCTTTTTGTTAGCAGTTTCCTAGCATACAGTTTTGTTCCTGTGTTTTTCATAACATTACTAATTTTGATTAATACCAACTTCATTTTGGTAGTTTAGAAAATGTTTTCTTACATATGTTCTTACATATGTGCCAATAAAGTTGTAGTTATTACTTATTCACACTTTTTTTTTGGGGGGGGGGGTTCAAGACAGGGTTTCTCTGTGTAGCTTTGTGCCTTTCCTGGAACTCACTTGGTAGCCCAGGCTGGCCTTGAACTCATCAGATTCATTTGAGGAAATGTATATTTAAACAATGTTTTTCAATGATTTAGATACTTCAATACTACTAATGTCCTGCTCCCCCACACCCACCCTCAACATGCACACTAAGTTTTCACATAATAGAGCTTGGAAGGTTAATTACTGTTGCTAACAAATGAATATAAGAAAAATAGTCACTCCAGCCCATGTGTGTGGAAGGAGAAAGTACATTCTGTAGAGGACATATTCACTTCATTTTATGTTTGCAGCTCAGACTTTAGTCTCTCTCCCCTTCAAAAGTGGCAGGATTTCATTAACTGACTTTTCCCCGAGCTGGCATGCAGCAGTGTGAATGCTCCAGTGTTTTATTAGTTTTCCCACTGTTGTGTACACTGTTCTGGCAAATATAACACAGTAAGTTATCACCTAGGATATTTCAGAGGCTTTTGCATTTCCACTTTGAAAAGCTGCAATGAACAGTTTTGACTTTTAAAGAACTCATAACATTTATTTTGAATATTGAATTTCATTTTCTTTAAAGTGAGAATGGTTGAATTCAAGAAACCACTATAACTTAGCTTGAATGGTAATGCTATTCTTAAATATTCTCCTAGAGAAAACATAATAACAAAGTATTTGTATTTTTTAATGTGTTTATTTGTTCTTTGAAAATTTCACATAGTATATTTTGATCGTATTCTTTCCCCTCCTACAACTCTTCCCAGGTCCTCCCTCTCCTCCCTACCCACACAAGTTCATTTTTCTTTTGTCTTTTAAGAAAAACCAATGAATTATTTGTACCTCTAAGGTCAAGGGGAAGACAGCTTTTGTCTCCCCCTCTCATATTCTGATAATCAAACCTAGTTATTCATGCTAGAACAGTGGTCTACTGCTAAGAGATATCACTCACCACCATAACTTTGTTTCTTAATTACAGTTGTAATCTATAGATTCATATGGTCCATGACAAGTTTTTTTTTATAAAGAAACTCAGAATGTAACCATAGATGGCCTAGAATTTGCAGGCTTTGAACTCAGAGCGATCCACCTGCTTCTGTCTCCTGAGTGCTGAAGATTAAAGGCATGAACCTCTATAACACTGAGTTATAGAGAAATTTCTAAAATAAAAGTATTTTTGCAAAATAAACTACAAATATATATACTTCCACACAGATAGACTGAAAGTTATATATTTCAAGATAATTTTCAAATGATGATTTCCAGGCATGTACATATATATAATGCCAGTACTTGTAAGACTAAAGCAGGAAAATGATGAGTTGAAAACTAGCCTAGAACACCCCAGATGATGGGACCTCACTCCCAGGGCTTCTGAGAAAATGTGTCTGCTTTTGGGCCCCCGAATTTGCATTTCACACAAGTGCTTACATAGACTGCTGATACTACTTGTTTTAGGACCCCAACTTTTTGAGTCTCTAGATGTGGGTCTTATTAGTCATATTAGATCTTGCTCTAAGCCTATTAAATGTGCATCAGTGTGACTAAGATCACTAAGTGATTTCCATTTATCCTGGAAGCCATTTAAAAGGGACAACAGACCACCAAAATATAGTTTGTAAATGTAAGACCACGTCTGCACAGCATTAGCAATAGCTTTGTATGTGTCAGACCAGCCAAGCTAGGACTATGACACACTGAGGCAGGCTGCCAAAAGTATGTAGGCTCAACTACACATGAGTTAGTATAGATAGCAAGGCATTAATTACCCTTTGGGCCATTGCTTTACTTCATCCTCATCTTCTAGCCAGGCTTGGAAGGCATTGCTTTTGTCTCAATTTTAAAGATGCTGAAACTAAGAGTTTCAAGGAAATTAAATATCTTGTCTGACGTTTATGAAATGGCCAGACGATGAGCTGTTACTAAAAACCCAGGTGTCCTGATTCCAAATTATTACTTTCACTTTAATACAGTGATGAACTTCAAATTAAAGGCAAACTGATCTGTAAGGTTTTCATTTCTATTTTCCCCCCTAGATTCCTAGATGACTTGTATAAAATGATCGGGTAATGCCACCTGATTTCTTAAAATAGCTTGATTCCTAATACACTGCAAATTATTAGAGAGCTTTTACTTTAATGGCCTGGCAATTAATAATGAGTCACAGTAAAATGTCTGTGGAGTAGAAAAAAAAAAACCCACATTGTCACCAGGTCTGTTCATTATCCTCTCTGCTCTATATCCAGATCAATCAATAGTTAATTAATAATGATGTGCTTCTTCAAGTACAAGGTTATAAATTAATTTAATGCTCATATGCATATTTTCTGTACAGAAAATGAGTGGAAAATGCCTGTCATGCCCATCTCATTGCATGAAAATGTATGTAACAATTACACACATATAATAAGAATGGTTTGCTTAGCTAAATGTTTGTTCCTTTCTCTTCATCAGTATTCATTTGAGCTACTTCCATGCAGTTTGTGGAAGCAGTGCAATCAGTTGAGTAGTGTGGCAGATTTAAATCAGTAATAAAAGCCCTGGGGAAATTAACAAGACAAAACATTAACCACAGACTAAACATTAACATACATTAGCATTTTTATTATACCTGTAGAATTGTTAAATGGGTATGGTTACTACTATTAAAAAGTTGTTAATTTCAATGTATATTTTGTTTGAAAACTTTTCAGATTTAATTAAACAAAATTGTACAACTACATGGTATATGGTTTAAGAGAAAAAAGCTCAACGTTTTATTTTAACTGGAAACTTTTAGAATTGTCATACCTTGGCCCAAATGAATTTCAGGGGCATTATTTGTTCAAAGTAGTTCCTAAGAGCCCAGTTTATATTTAATTTGCATAATCCTACAGGAAAGTTTATTTTGAGCTCTTTGAGCTTCTAATGAATCAGCTAGTAAACAGAGACTAAAGTTATAACAAATATTTAGCAACATTTCTCAGAAAACGTTCTTTGAGAACAGTTATTAGATGGGAACCAGCAGAAAAGCTAATCTATAAATCACTAAAACTGCAAGTACCCTCCAGAGGCTCAAGAGTCTTGGTGGCTTCAGGGGCAGCTCCTGAGAGGAGAGTTGTGCTGATCTCTGCGTTCATCCCTGGCAAACAGTTAGGTTTCCAAGGGCAGTATAATGTGTCTGTGGCTCCTCTAGTGCCATACCACCACCCATGAGAACTTTTTGAGTTCTGCTTTTGTTCCTTCCCCTCCCATACACATCCCTTCTTTCTTTCTATTACAGGCTTTCTAAGTTAAAACACATATATTTAAGTAACCCATACACATATGTCTTACATTGCATATTTTGGGGGGCAGAAGTCAATGTCAAATGTCTCCTCCATAGCTTGCCAGTTTCATTTTAAAGACAGGATCTCTTGGTGAGCATACTGTTCCATCAATTCAGTTAGGTGGACTGGCCAATAGGCTTCAGGGATATGCTTGAGTACATGTGCTATAGCCCTGGGGATATGGAGGTACACACAGCTTTTATATGGATGTTAGATATCATGCTCAGGTCCCTGTTCTTGACACCATAGGCACTTTTAATGACTAAGCCATCTCTCTAGCTCCTACATTATATATTTCTTAAGAAAGAAAATGTAAAGATTCCTTAGGGTTAGTGAAGAATGAAAGAATATACTTGCAAAAACAATAGCCTTATGTAACCCATTATAATAAAACGAAGTGGTTTCAGAGCCTGCAAGATGGCTCAGTGAATGAAGGTGCTTGCCTCACCAAACCCAGCAATCTGAGTTGAATCTCCAGAATACCCTAGACAGAAGGAGAGAAATAACTCCCACAAGTGATTCTCTTACCTCCCTGTGTCACATGCACACGACTTTACTACACAAATAAATATTCACGTATATCTGGCTTCACCTCCAAAGAAACAGAGATACTGCAAAGACTTCACAAAAAGACTTGTTATGTTCACTCAGTATATTCACATTGCATGCTTTTCTCATCAATCTGTAGATTATTATATGTGCACCCTCATGAATCTAGTAATGACTAAAAAAATTCTTCTCATGGTAATATAGTCTTCTAAGAAAGTAATGTTTACCTTTTATTTTCTAGAGAACTTGAAATAAAATATGGCACTTCAAGTATTCTATATTCTTCCTTCATATAAGGCTATAGTAGGCAGGTAAAGTGAAACCAAAGCACTGAGAGAAAAAAAAGTACAATTGTGGGTAAGAGGTAGAAATGAATGATTGTGACAGTATGTTAAGTAAAATAAGCCATGTGCAGAAGAAACACAAATATCATGCAATCCTTCTCAAATGTAGAAACTTTAAAAAGTTGTACTTTTTAGAAGTAAAGAGTAGAGTGGTAGTTATCTTGAAGGCTGAGAGGGGTTAGAGGGAGGGAGGGAAATGTAGAAAGGCTGCTTAACCACTATAAAAACACAGAAGGAAAACTTAGTTACAGAAGAGTGCCTGTGATTAACAACTTACTGTACATTTCAATACAAAAATAGAAAAGAGAGTCTTGGTCCAGTGAGATCAGACAACAAGCAAAGACACATCATAGAGCCTGGTGTAAATTTGGTCTTCCACACAAACAATGTAGCACACATGTGCATGGGCTCATACATTCATAATACAGATAAATAAATGTTAAAAAAAAAAGAGGATCTTGAATGTTTCCAACATAAAAAAAAAAAAGACAGACACTTGAAATGATGGCTATGCTAAGTACATTAATTTGATGCCTGGACAACATATGTTGAAATATCAGTGTATACAGTTGTGGTCATTCAAACAGAAAGAAGCAGCAGCTTGTAGGCCAAGTCTCCTGATGCTCATTTGTTTCCTGTATACATGAAGACAATACTTTGAGACTCTGTTGGAGAGAAATGGTGCTAAGATAGCCAGAATGACTTGGTGCCGAGAGTACACTCATCGGCAATGCCTTCTTAGTTGTCAGGCCTTGTAACACTTGAGAGAGCTAGTGCTTCTCCTGCCCTAGGTTCTGGCACATAAATAAAGACACCATTAGGAATCATGGTTCCGGGGGGAAAAAGGTCTTAAATTCCTAATCTTTTGATAGAGACACCCACATATCTAATAAATTTACTCAAACTAACCAGATTTAAAGGTAGCAGCATTCTTGACCAGGTACCTTACTCAGTGAAAGGAAATTGGATTGCATTTCTTATTTAAGAGTTTAATACTCCTAGGCAGGCTATTGATTTCGAAAACAGCACCTGAGAGTCCAGCTTCTTTAGTGAGCTCAGCTGGAGAATGTGACTAAGGTACTACACCATGGTTTGCGGTCTATCAAGTGAGAAGCTGAAAGCCATCATCAGTGGGAATACTGCATCTCTGTCAATTATGCTTTCTGTTAGCATCTAGTCTCAAAATAAGCTCGTGATATTTGCTTCCAGATTTGTGTGTGGAGGTGAAAGATGTGTTGAGAGGATCCTAGGTGGGGGCAAGCTACCTTTGACGAACACTTTGTGTGAGAGAAGACTGGATTCCTGGTAGATTAATGGAAGAAAATAGAGCCTGTCTGATAAGGCATGGCTTATCTCAGATAGGAGTTCGAGGTGTTGGCAAGACGCTGTCATTTGTCTCTTACCCCACACAGTGCCTTGGAAAGTCTTCTTTATAATGCCACATTTGGAACTTGGGAAGGAAGATCAGACTATAGCCTAGCTACTTTGTCCTTTGTCGTTAACTTTCCTATTTTGCTTCAGCTGCTCCACTTTCTAGTAGGCTGGAATAGGGGTTGGGAGCAAATATTAAAAGTCATGTTCTGGTCCAATAAGAATTCACTGATACAAAGGGTCGGTTTTCCATGGGGAGGGGCATCTCACAGCTATGTTTTTTTTTTTTAACCTAGATATTGTGATAAGTTTTTATTGTATGGATATTGTATGTGGAACAGGTATGTAAAGAGAATGTGGCCTGCGCACCTGAATGTGTTAATATTTGGAACCTGGTAAAACAGACCCTCACATAGATCTATGCTCATGTCATAATATATAGACACCTAAAGAACAAAAATAATGTTTATTATCTGAAATTTAAAAAATAATAATAAATGAAATTTACCTGAAGTTTAAATAATAAGCATGTAATGTATTAGCCTATTGACATAAAGTTACAATGTAGTCTGCCAGTTATTTCTAGCCACTACCTAGCCTAAAGTACCCTACCAAATACCCTGCCCAAGTAGGATGGATTCAGAGAATACAGTTTTTTTTTTGTTTTTTTTTTGTTTGTTTGTTTGTTTTTGTTTTTCGAGACAGGCTTTCTCTGTGTAGCTTTTGAGCCTTTCCTGGATCTCGCTTGGTAGTCCAAGCTGGCCTTGAACTCACAAAGATCCGCCTTCCTCTGCCTCCCGAGTGCTGGGATTAAAGGCGTGCGCCACCACCACCCAGCCTGAATACAGATTCTTTATGTGAAGTTAGAGTTAGCCCAAGTCATATGGTGTGGCCCAAGTCATATGGTGTGGCATGGTCACATGTGAAAATTTCTGTATCTTGCATTCCAAAGTTAGATGGAATATTTTCCAGGGTCTTTATTCTTTTTCCGTGTTAGAATAAATGATTGAGGATGGCTAGTTTGAACATAAAATGATGGGTTCTGTCTTTCATAAATGGGGGTAATTCTGCTGCTCATTTAAGATGTTTTCTAACTCAAGAATTTACATGGGAAGCCTGCCAAAGTTATGCAAACTGGGCATTTATGCCTCTGTGTATACATAGATAACCCAGTAAGTGCTATTGGGCCATCTTAAACCATCCAGAAGCCAGATGATCTCACAGAGTCAATGGCTTATTGATAGACTGGCATTTGGGGCCTGTTACTGTAAGAGAAAATTCCTTCAACTCACTTATTTGCCTAGCAGTATATAAAGCCTGCTCTAAACTGTGTGAAGGTACAGAAGTGGCACTCCTAGAACTCCTTTCTGTAGAGTCTCCTGAACTATGTTAGTTGGTGATATGTTATTGAAGCTTGCTTCTTTTTCTTTCTAAAACAACATGGAAGCAAATGAAAGGCGGGCATCATGTTCAAGGGAGGTGTAATTGTGTTAAGATTTGTAGTCAGACTAATGGGTTCAAAGATCTGGACCTGTTTGCTTTAGGCAAGTCTCTTAACCTCCTCAAGCCTCAGTTTCTTGGTAAAGTAGAGGTGATAATATTTAACATAGAGTCTGGCACAAGGAGTCATATAATAAAGTTAGTAGTCACACTTCTTTATATGTATATCTATATGGAAGTTGTTTTATACATTATAGTCAGCAAATAATTTAACCATAAGTTAGAATGGAGCGAAGCAAGCAAGCTGGCATCATTTTTTAAAAATCTTTGCCATATAGGTGTGAAAGAAGTATCCGATAAGTGTTTTTGAGTGGATGTGTGAGAAGTAGTAGAAAGGACGGAGGAAATCCAGCTGTCTTAAGTGCCTGTACTCTTTTCATAAAATCCAGCAATTATTTAGTTGGTTCCTCTGATGACACTGACTATAGGTTGGTTGATATATTTGCTTCTCAGGCCTTTTTATGAAATCCAGATGAGCAATTATAATGACATTTTTTCAAAATACTTTAACTTGAGTCTAGTAAGGACACCCTTAGGAATGGGGTGCACTTTGTGTATGGAAGGCTGCTCTTGTATCAAGAGGCTACTCAGTGCCACCCCTCAAACCACTTCATCTCCTATATCAGATTGTCTCAAATTTCTAAATTGCCTTCTGTGAACTTCTACCTACATATAAACAGCAAGTGCCATTGAAAGGTATCAGTACAGTGAGGCCTGTGTAGAGAGGCCTCTCCAATGTTTTCCCTTTCATCTTAAGGATCTGAGTAGACCATACTTAGAATGGGTACAGAATTCCTCATCAGTCTTCTGCCTTCCTTTCTACTTCTGCTTTTTTGCCTTAAAACCTTATTACCTGTTTTGACTCTATTAATGAATCTGTTCTGCTCTTTGAAAGGAAATTGAGGGAGGAAATTGCAGTGCATCTCAAATCTGTTTCTGCCATCATATCTGTGAAAGCATTGTACTATTATATTACATTTTTTTTTTCAGATTGGCAAGTTGTGTGCCCACTCCCAGCAACGCCAATATAGATCTGCTTATTATCCTGAAGATCTGTTTATTGACAAGAAGGTATTAAAAGTTGCTCATGTTGAACGTGAAGAGACCTTATCCAGCCGAAGAAGGTGAGAGAATTTTTCCCCTCCATTTCAGCATACATTTAGCCATTGTGTTTTCAGGTCAAAAATCACTGGAGCAAAGTTTCTTACATACATGTTATTTAGTTCTTCTGAGAGGAATGCTTAATTAATATCTATAATTTGTGTTAAAGAAAAAATGATACTATAACTAAGCCATATTTAAGTGTAAGCTTTCCAGGTATAAATATCTAGTTCAGCAACACAAGGTAAAATGAGCTTCCCCATTCAGGACCCCTTATTGAGTAAATAAAATATTTTCTGCTTACAAGGAGATCTTATAATTCAATGAACTGGCTTGCAGTTATTTTCATTATTATAACAGTGAGTTCGCCAGAGAAAGGGGTAGCAAGACATTCTCAATGTGCTCACTTGACTCATTTTACACAAAACTGAGTGTATGTTTCATAGTTCTTAAAACAGCAGTGAGGATCCAAAATGCAGGTTCTAAATCCCTTTATTCCCATCCAACCTTCACCCCTACTCAGGTTCCCTCCAACAGCTTCTGGGTTATAATTAAGATGTGGAAATCATATGAGAAGCCCAGCATAACTCTTACGATAATCTTACGAGAACTGTGTTATCCAAAGAATCACACATGCAGCCAACCCAACTCAAGGATAGTTAGGTATTAGTCTTCTGTTGTTTTCTTTTTGTTGTTCTTGTTGAATTTTATCGAGTTTTGAGAGGTTGGCTTACAAGTAGAAAATTAATATGGAACATCTCAGATATGGGCTATTTTTTTGTTTGTTTGTTTTGGTTTAGTTTGGTTTTGGTTTTGGTTTATGAGATGGAGTCTTTCTATATATTTCTTGCTGTCCTGGACCTCATTGTATAGACCAGGCTGTCCTCAAACTCACAGAACTCCACCTGCTTCTGCCCTTTGATTGCTGGAATTAAAAGCTTGAGTCATTGTGCACAGTCACCTAGCAATTGTGTCTTTCTGTTTTCACAGTCCACTGTTCTTTGTTTTTATTCTTGGTCCTCTGAACCACTTGAGGAATTCACTTCAGTCTGTGCAGGGCATTGGTTTTTAACTGGTAGAAATTTTCCCACATTTGACTGAAGTGAATTATATATGCATGTGCCTATCACTATTCAGCTCAACAGTAACTTATCAAACACCCTGTAGTGCTACAATGTGTGCTGGACAGTGAAAACACAGAGACACAACCTCTAGGGCGATCTAGTGGAAATAGACTTAACTGGAAGCAAAACCTGAAGAATCTTCAAAGTACAAAGATAGTTTTCAGAAAGCCAGACCCTCCACTGAGTGATCTTCAGGAAGCACTTCACAGCAGAAATGGTTTAGTAATTGGCAGCAGTCACATATAGAACTATCTTAAAATAAACACAGTAAACCAGCCCAATTTTGAAATTGCCCTGTTGCTATGTATAATTTTTATGTTATCAGTTAAAGGTTAAAAATAAAAAAAAAAATAAATGAAATTAACTTGTCAATCAATATGCATTTATAAATGGGACATTTTTGGAAGCCTCTGCTGTATGGCTTCTCTGTCTATTTTGGGCTCTGTGTGACCTGTTCCCATACACTTTCCTGAGGATAACTGTTAATCTAGATACTGATCTTCCAGGGAAAGAAGACATTGATAAAGGAGGTGTTTCCCCCTGGGCACTCAGACAAGATATTTTATTTAGAGTCTGTATGCAATTTCCAAATAAATGAAATGATAGTAAGAAAAAATGACAAAAGCTGTGAATTGGAATTAATGGCAGGATTATTTTGGGTGAATGTTATCAGAAGGGTTTCTTCTGAAAGAATGTTAGTACCTTTATACATTTCTCATGGTACAGCATTTCACATTCTCAAGAAAAATGGATGTGTGCATCTATCAGCTTCAACATCCGTGCCCAAGATCTATCAGTGGCTAAAAACATAATTTGGAAAGGAGCGCTGGTGTAGTACTCAATGTAGTACTCATCTTGCAAGCAAGCTGTCTGGGTCTGATTATAAATTGAAAAGCCCTTTGCTTTATTAAAGTAACAGCACACAAAGAAACACAGGATTCCTTTGGAAGCATTCAGAAATCATCTGTTTGTTTTGTCTGCCCCCAACTGGGTACTTTGCAACACACAACTAGTTTTAGAAATAGCTTAGCTCAATTTAAAGGCAATTTTATACTTGACCAGCGGTCTGTGTATTGGATTCATGTTTTCTTTAAAGAACACATGTTGAAATTTAGAACACTGATGGCAGAATGCCATGCACTCAGATTACGTCAAAGCAGAAACAATACAGTCATCAGAGTCCTTTCAACCCCTGGTATTTTTAGAACATCGGGGTTGTCTGTCTCTCCCTCTTCTGCTCCTCTGAAGTTCTCCATCACTTCACTTGTGATACTGTATATCTGATCCTTTCCATATCCCACATATACATGAGTTTGTTTGGTAGAGCACATGAGGAATAATAGCTTTCCCTTTTCAAATTAAGAATTGCTAGTGAATAGTCCACCCGATACCTATACTCCAAGTTTCTGGCCCAACCTCTAACCAATGATAAATTACTGTCTCTCCACCTAGTGGAACTACCTCTAAGTATTGTATCCTCCTGCTTCCTGGAATTCCCCACTGACTTAGTCTGAAGTGGCCAGGGATTAGGTAACACTAAGAAGAAGTTACATTAAAAAAAAAAGTACAAGATGATCTCTCTCTGATCCAAAATCAAGGCTAATTCTTGCCCCCTCTCAGACCACCACTCTCAGTTTTGCTAGGCAGCCTTGTAAGTTCAGGCGTATCTTCTAGCCACTGATGAAAGCAACAAAATATTTCTTGAGTGTGTCAAAAATGAGTTTCAGGTCAGGTAGATGTTATCTTGGCCCTACATAGGACTTTACAATCAAGAGTTGTGAAACCTATCTATATGCTCAGACTTTGGTTCTGATGAGAAGAGGACCCTACCCAGTCCAGTCAAAGAGACAGACATATAAATATATAATGTCTTATATAGACATTATTTCCCTGACAGAGCTATTTACAAAAGAGTGGCAGTATCACAGATGGAAAAGTTAGCAGCCTTCCTAGGATTGTCAAGAAAGGCTACTTGGATCAGGTAGCTTTTCAACTCAGACTAAGAGATGAGCAAGAATTCAACAGGTAAAGGAAAGAAAGGATGGTGTTCCAAACAAAGGGGTGGGAAGAGAGGAAGGATGCTTGTGTCTGGAGTGGCAGAAAGTTGTAGTTTGAGGTTAATGTGGGGAAGTCTCCTCCTTCCATCAGAATTAGGCATGATCTCACACCATTCCAATTTGGGTTAGTTTGCTTTTTCTACTTTTCTGTCTTTTCAAATTAAAACAAAACAAAACAATGAGCTCATATTAGTTTAAGGAAGAAGGAACCTTAATCATAATCGGAAAGTTCAGGGTCTGCAGTCAGGGATGAAAGGCTGTGTTTTACTTGCACTGGTTTCCACTTAGCACTGCTTTGATGCCTGCCCAAGGAGATCAATGTGAGAAAGTGAAGGCAGCCCCCCCTCCACATCTGAAAAGGGGGATGCCCTCTCTGGAATGATAGATGCCCACTTGGGAAAATGACATGTGCCCAACTCCAGTACTTCCAAATGGCTCATGCACACAAAGGAACTCTACTCTTTAGTTCCACATTTTATACACTAAATGAAACCTCTATAAAAAGATCCTTTCCTAAGCAGACTGCCATAAACAAACGAGCCATAAGCTGCACTATTTTCTATATCAATGATATATATCATTTGAATAAGGTGTGATGAGAATCGAAGAACATTCCTTTCAAGTCAAATGATTTCTCCAGTCACAGGTTGCCTTAGTGTTCACAGGTACAAATTCTTTTGTTGTCTGTCATAGAGTACCAACATAAAGACAAAAATCTGAGAAATTAACAATGCTCCTAGGTTCAAATGTCTTTCTTTAAAAGGAAAAATAGAAATATTCAAGTTACTGTCTTTTAAAATAATATACATGAAGGTGCTGTAAAGCTTTCTTTAAGAAAACAATCTGTCTAGCTCCCATGCTAGAGCAAGCTTGAGGAGAGATGATAGGCAAAGACAAAGTAAAGGAGAAAAGAGAGAGGCCCAGCAAACTCCATGGGAGGTAAACTACCTCTGTCACACTCTGCTGCTGTGGTGTCAGAGGACATTATCACCTGTTGTCACTGCCCTTTGAAACCTCATTGACTCTCCAACAGTTTACAGTCTTTTTTCTGCGTTCAAAAGAAGTAGGGCTGCACTTATTTTCAAGATTCAAAGTTTTTCTTGGAAACCAAGAATGACTTTCCCATGGTAATGCAGAAGATTTTGCAGAAACTAATGATCCTGTACTCTAACAGGTTTTGGGGGCTCTGAGAGATTGGCCAGTGTCCTATTTGTGCTAGAGACCTGGTCTTAGTTCTGGGAAGGACAGATAGCATTTTGTTGCACAAGTCTAGGGTATTATTAGAGTCAGCTGTTTTGTGGTACTAAATCAAGAACTAGGGGCCTTGCATGTTCTAGGTAGGTGATCTGCCACTGAACCACATCCCCAGCTTCTATTCCATTATTCTGAGATTCCTCTCATAACAAATATATCTTGATTCTACTCAGAATCAATATAATATACCCCGAGAACCAGAAAGAATCTAGTGATAAAACCTACCAAGAACAGAAGGTAGTATACACAAATATTAACACATTATCTCTGCCTAGTAGGTCTATGAAAGGGTCGTCGCCTCCTCCTACTCCTCCTACTCCTCCTCCTCTTTCTCCTCCTCCTCTTCCTTCTCATCCTCCTCCTCCTCCTCCTCCTCCTCCCCACTACCTCCCCCTCCTCTTCTATAGTCTAAATTACTTGTGGTAAATGTGTTTCTTTTCTAATGATAAAGAAAGTCAAATGACTTTATTTTAAAGGATGAAGGAAGAAATGGACAGACCTCAAGTTGAAGCTCTTGCCTGTAATCTTGGCTGCTGAGGAAACTAAGACAGCCGGGTCACAAGTTTAAGGCCTGTCTAGAGAACTTAGTGAGACTCTGTTTCACAAAGTCAAAAGAGAGTTGGGCATGTAGCTCATTGGTAAAACAATGTAATCTCCAGTGCCCACCCCCAACATTCTTCTAAGTCTGGAGTGAACTTGTTTGCACTTATGAATACCCACCTCAAAAAATGTTTAGATCTTAATCATGTTATACAAATGTGTTTTCTGGAAGTTGAATTTTAAAAATTATCCTACACACAAATTTATGTAGAATATATTTCATATGTAACACACTTTATCCTTCAGATTCATGAGAATGGGAGGATGGGCCATCACTTCCGTTATATTTGTGTGGGTACTGTGGTGGTGGGAGTAACATGGTAAACACCTCCCTCACATGCATCATCTCAGTGAATCATCATAGCAACCGTGTGCCGTGGATGCTCATTACTTTTCATTTTCTGACAAAGGAAATCAAAACTAGCTAAATTTAGAATCTGCCTAAGGTTGCAGTGCTGCGTAAGGGAGAGCGAGCTGACATTTAAAATTCAACTGAGTCAGACTCCAAACCCAGAGTTCTCATAGCAGATTTTAAGGGATTGTTTTGAGAACTCAACCACAGTGATAACATGATTGCTGAATGAAATTGTTTTCTAAGTTGACAATGATTAATTCCAAAGTAAGTTTTAAAAACCCTCAGTCTCATATGCCCATCCTAGTTGAAGGAGGTAATGAAAGCAGGATGACTTTCGTTTCTCTGAGTTACTTTAAGTTACAAAACATTTCCCTAGGTTCTAGAATGTGATGCCCCAGACTATGTTATATTATCCACATTCTTTGCACGTTCCCTAGATTTTTATCTTGACCTTTCCAGGCAGTATTCTACTACACTGAAGCAGCAGGTCTTAGGTTTATTGCAGTCCCTCATTCCTTTGGTGTGAGGTAGAACCTCATTTGGTTCTTTCTCAACTTGTCTGTTATCTTTATGATCAGCTAAGGAAGCTTCAAGGGTTCCCTTTGTTTTCAACTTGTAGGGATATCAAAGTGGAAGGCCTCGGTATGGGTCCCATTTTGCTTGTCCTGTTTCGTGTTCCTGAGAGTATGTGTAGAGGTAGGAGGAAGCCTAAGGGAAACTCTTTCATTAAATAGAAGGCCATCATTTCCTCCAAACTAATGCCCACATTCCATTCCCCGGTGGAGCAGGGGGAATTACTCAGCCTCAGTCTTTAGTCTTTCAGCTTCTACTCTTGGGAAGTAGATTATTACCTTGTAAAACAGAACATCTCTCCTATTAGCCCTTAATTGAACCCATCTTTCTCCTCTTGAGAAACCGTAATGTTGACTTTTATTTTCAGAGCTCTGTATTGAGCCTCTTCTCTTTGGATATTGATGGTGCTCACATAGGTTGGGAGGTGAGCATGGACACAGCAGGAAGCAAGTATTGGAGTAGCAGTCATTACATATGTCGCAATAACCTTTTCTAGTTGTTCTGTCCATCACCCTGGTTTCCTGTGACCTAAGCTTTTATAAACATGTACTGAAAACTATTTCTTCTGAAAACACACACACACACGCACACGCACACGCACACGCACACGCACACATACACACAGAGTAAATGAAATAATAGTTTTATGGGAAACAGAAAATGGCATGAACTGCCAGATCATTTCCACTAGGCTTCCAATTTCAGCTGGAACTGAGAACCCCTCCTAGAAGGCATTGCTAGACCCATGACTTCACTACCCTTCAAATAGCAGTCACACCTATGACTCCACCAAAGGCCTGTGCATCAGGACACTCTATTCTTCACCTGCAGACACTTGATTGCTTTGCTTTCGGAAGATTCCCTGACCAGTATAGGATGTGAAGAGCAGTATTGCTTTCCATCAGGGCACTAATTTGAAAATAAAGTATATTTTATTTTTGCTTATTATTGAACATCTATTATAGAAATATTTAAATGTTTCATAAACATTCATAGTCTGATAACTTATGCTGTAAATGCATGTACAACTGAAACAAGAAATAGGCAAAAAGTCTTGCTATAGTTTATATCTGTGTGCTTATATACATTTGCATAGTGAATGTGCTCTCTTTTCTTATCATAAACAGCATAGAAATGAAAGCAAGTTAATAATAATATATACTACTCCAGCCTTCTCCCCTTTGCTCTGCCTCACAAGAAAAACAATATACAGACAAAGAACCAAGCAACCTTCCTCCTCTTAGCAGATGTGAGTGAATTTCCCTGACTGTATAATCAGGAGAATTTCATAGAGCTTATAGTATTCTGAGCACCCCACCATTTGAATCTGCAGCCATTATCCAAAGCCTATGTGGAAAGGGGCCATCTCTAGGGTAATAGCATTGTAAATTACAATCAATGCACTCAATTACACTCAGAAACCAAAAGATATGTAGTATTCCAGTGTGCCTCGTAATCAGCACCTTTGAGAATGTAGGTAACAGCATTCTAAAAAAAAAAAAAAAAAGGAAGCTGCTGAACGTGTGAGAAAATGGATATTGGAATTAAATCATCCTCCTGATAGGAACAGCACCTTCTATGGAAGGCAACCTTCTCCTACCCACTATTATTTTATTGATTTTTTTAAATGCTAAATTGTGGCCTCGTAGCTAAGAATGTTTTAAAAAATCATTTATTGCTCTAATCAGCCTGGCAGAGCTTTTCTGTCATGCTGATAAGGAAATTAAACTTTTCTCATACTGTGCTTACTTGCCTCTGATGCACAGATGTTTTGTTTTCCTTTCAGGGAACTGATTCAGAAGTTGAAGTCTTTCATCAGCTTCTATAGTGCCTTGCCTGGTTACGTCTGCAGCCATAGCCCCGTGGCCGAAAATGATACCCTGTGCTGGAACGGACAAGAACTTGTGGAGAGGTAATCTTTTGTGAAAGTTAGTTATAGCAACATTTGAGGACTAATCATCATACCTGAAGACCAAGTAAATTCCCTTCCTTTATTAATTTCATAAGAAAAATTTCTTCACAAAACATACCTGTACACATGAATGATGGTCCAAATGTTATGTATAACTTGTAGCTCTCAGAGAATTTACTAGCTTTGAAGCCCATGCAGAATTACATATTCAGGCATATTTCACAAAGTATAAAGCATGTGGTGAATTTTTTTTTGTCTTTGGTTTCTTTCAGCTTGTCACTATGCAGACCATTATTTGTTCTATTTGAAACAATCATATTCATGCTAACTGCTCTCAATTATTGAGAGTTAACTGTGCATTAAACACCATGCTAAGTAACTTGTATATATTAACTCTCTTTCTTTGCAACAACTGTGAAATGAATACTAAAGATGAAGATAAGAAAAAAGGAGAGGGAAAGAGGAGTACCATTTCCCTGAACAAGTTTGCTGAAATGTTTGCTCATTTGAGGATTTTTAGTGTAATCTATACTAACTGTCATGTCAATGTTTATGAAGAATGTACTCATTACTGACCCCCAAAAGAATATATTCTTTATTCCACAAATATTTATTGAACATCTTAAGTGCCAGGCATGTTGAGTTGAACAAAATAGTCAAGTGGCCCTGTCCTCATAGAGTTTTGTTCTAGCAGGCTAATGGTTCTTAATCTCCACTGCACTGCACAAAGAGGACCAGTTTGGGATTATAGGGTGAAGTCAACAGGGTGGAATGCCTAGGAGCCTACAACATGCTTTTCAAGATGTATAAACTTTGTAAGCATAGTAAAGAGGAAAGAAAGTATAGAGGAGGCTAGACATGACCTCCTGAGCCTTTCCACAGACTAGTTGCTTAGCTTATGGAAGGTGACTTAATCTCCCTAAAGCAGTGGTTCTCAACCTGTGGGTCACAATCCTCACGAGTGTCACTCATCAGATACTTACATTGTGATTCATAACAGTAGCAAAGTTACAGTTATGAAGTAGCAACAGGATAATTTTATGGTTGGAGGTCAGCACAACATGAGGAACTGTATTAAAGGGTCTCAGCATTAGGAGGTTGAGAACCATTGGCTCTGTGTTTTTCTTTCTTTGTTCAGTCCTTTATGCCCTCAACTTTTGAGAAGTTCGTATACCATTCCAATCTCTCTCCTCCTCTGCCATCTCCCCCTGTGTTCCCCTTCTACTCCCAAATTTTTTACCTCTTCTTTGATTAGTTATTTATTGGTTTAGATTCCTTAATTTTTATTTTATGTGTATGGATATTTTGTCTACATGTATGTCTGTGCACCATATGTATGCCTGGTACCGGCAAAAGCCAGAAGAGGGAGTCAGATCTCCTAGAACTGGAGTTACAGATGGCTGTGAACCACCATGTGGTGCTGGGAACTGAAGCTAGGTCCTCTGCAAGAGCAACAAGTTCTCTTAACCACTGAGCCATCTCTCCAGCCCCTTCTCCTTTAGTTATTACTGTCACATATATAGATAGGTAGAGACAGAATGAGAGAGAGAGAGAGAGAGAGAGAGAGAGAGAGAGAGAGAGAGAGAGAGAGAGAACGAACTATATGTTAAGCTGATCTGGTGCAATAGGCCTTTGATCGTACATACTCTGGAAGTTGAGACAAAGTTCAAGACCTCCCTGAGTTTCAGAGATACTTCATGATGTTAGGTACGAAGTTAGATGCTATGGGTGCAAGGTAAAAGAAAATTCATGTTACTTTCTTTGAAGAGTTTACATTCCAGTGGGCTCTGCCCCTAAGACATAAGATGGTGAATAGAATTTGCAATATAGTATAATGGACAGAGGAGTATCCTGGAATCAAGTGAACTTGTGTTTGTATCTTATTTCTGTGTCTTGCTTTGGGAGAGTCACTTAACACAAATAGTCTCCATGTCCTTTTCTGTAAGGGAAGGACATTTTACAAGGTTGCTTTGACTCTTAAGTGAGGTCAGATATGTAAAATTTCTAGAAGACAGGTACGTACATGAAGCTCAATTCATGTCACATCTCTTTTTGTCTTCCTTTCCCCTCCAACTCTTTTCTTCACAATACAAGATAAAATACATGCCCCCAAACAGCTGGTTTCTCAGCTAAGTGATTTTACTGACAGGGGACGCAAGAATGAGATTGCATGCCACCCTGGATGATGGACTGAACTTGTATGGAGATAGACTCCCTTGGAGAAAATGTGAATGAGGCTGGAGGGATTGATGGTTCCATGCAGCACCCTCACTCTGGAGAAATAATGTATATTTGTCATCCTGACAAATGGTCAAGAGTACTAAGTAGAGTCATGAAAATGTACTTAACTGTTATGGCATAATTTTTAATGGTCAGAAGAAGACAGTTGGTACTGACTTTATAAAAACTTATACTTTAAAACACACACACACACACACACACACACACACACACAATATAGTACTTAGAAAACTCCCACAAGTCAAATACAGCTCTTATATAAACTTGATGAGCAAACACCCTAGTGACTTATCCCACTGCTATGATAATATGGTAAAAAGAAAGAAAAACAATTCTTAAATATTAAAGTAACATATAAACCAACAATGTTCCCATATTAAAACAGACATTTTAATTTATAATATATTTAGTAATGTGCTCATTCATTCATTTTACTCTAATATTTGAATACCTCCTATGTATAAAGCCCTTGTATTGCTTTCTTCATTATAATTGTTAAAGTACATGTAACCAGATATGTCTTCTAATGCTTTGAAAAAAAATACTTTCCCAAGTGAAAGTGTTTGAATCAGCAGAATATTTTATTGTGTTCTGCTCGTATTAAATACTTCATAGGTAGTAGACATTTTTGAAGGTTACTGCCAAGAAAATAAAGAAACAATTCCATAGTTTTTTATTTCTGGCTTTAGGTTGGGGTTCTGAATATGTACATGTTTCATTAGCCTTCTGTTGCTTTTATTGTATGTTTATTTTGAGCAGTACAATGATTAGTATGATCCAGATCCTGATGCATTTCAATGAGTGTGAAAATTAGTCAAACACACATTTTTTCTCTTTTTTTCCCTGTTTCTTTCAGTTAGCGACCCCTGCCTAAACAGTGGTCCCACTCACATTCAGGCCAGATCTTAACTAATCAGTTAATTCTCTTCCAACACACCCAAAGGTATACTTCACTCAATGCTCTAGGTGTTTCTTAATCCAGTCAGGTTGACAATCAGATTTAACCATCACAGTGGTAAACTAATGTTAAATGATGATAAATTTCCAGAGCTGTAACTGGAAGGCTGATAGTGTAGGAATAGGGCTATAGCTCTACATGAAATGATCAAATGTGGGAAGTACCTCTGAAGACAATTAATCAATAAATATTTTAGAAAGTAGAAAATAACAAGGGTTACAGTAGACAGTTCAAACACATGTTTGTGGGTATCACTGTGTAGCACTGCCTGGCCTGGCACTCACTATGTAGATCAAGCTGGGCTTGAATTCACAAAGATCAGCCTGCCCCTTCCTCTGCATGATAGGATTAAAAGCATAGGCCACCCTACCTGCCCACTTTAAGAAATCTGTTAACTGAAAAAAATTGCAGTCCATGGGATAAGAACCAGATCCTCATGTACGTTAGGCAAGCATTTTACCACTGAGTTTACATACCAAACTTTTGTTAGTTGAATTTTTTATTGAGTTTTCTTTCTTTTAATACCATAATGTATTAGACAGCAGAGTAAAATAAACACTGTAATATGGGGGAAAATTACTCTAAGTTCTTAGTTTTACATCTGAAGTATTTATTTTGAGACAGCTTTTGTTGTTCTTACATACTATCCAAGAACAAAAGATAAAAGAAGAAGGGGGAATAACATTTGCAGACAGAATAAGGCTAATATAAACCAGGAATCGACTCCTCCTTGCTTAGTAACCTCAGGTTATAATTAACCTGTACTTGTATTAGTGACCTAATGCAATGATGAGGTTAGGGAATAGTGCCAAACTCTATTTTCAAAAAATTCCTCAGCAATGTACACTTAATGATATAAAGTTCTTTAGCCCGGAGACATGTGTGCCCTCTATTCATGTCATTTATAAAGATTAGTGTTACACTCATTTCTCATCTGCAGTGAAATACCTTTCACAGAGTTTCTTATTTAATTTAGCCTTCAATATCAGTCTCCACTTTGTAGTATCAAATGAGCTATATCACTGTTATCTTTATAGATTAGGTTTAGATTCCTTGGAAAATATTTTCCTTTTGAAACTGAAAACTCCTGACAGAGAATGAGACTTAATCATTGCAGATACTTATCAAAATGAAAATACAGATGATGGAAATACTGAGCAATATCCCCATCTACTTGGTAAGCAGTGCTCCTACTATCCAGGCATACACACCTCTCCACTTGTAAAGAGTTCAGGGAGCCATTTTCTCTGCAAATAAGGGCAATTTCAATTCCTTTCTATTTTTATCTCCTGAATGCAATCAACTGAAGGAATGTTTCCACAGATCTCATCTCAGTGAGTGCCACTTACACCTGTCATCTCCTCTCCTCACTTCCCCACTACCACCCCATCTTAGCTTTAGATAGCATGAGATTTCAGAATTTAACTGAGAAATCTTCAAATTAACAGCCTTGGCCCAGTTGAACCATCTACTTACAGTTGCAGAAGGCAGAAATTCTTCCAGCTTTGGCCTTTGTGAGACAGAAGTTTCAGTTAGGGAGTCATGAAGCCCAAGAGAAAAACAAACAACACAAACAAATTAACCCTGGAATTTGCACTAGTTACCTATGGGGTTTGACTGCACTGCCCTGATAATTCCTAGTGACTGTGCTCTCAGATACCCATGCAGATTGTTAAGTGAACTGGAGAGTCCACAGTGGAAGCAGAACCAAGTCCTAAAAATAGTTCTCTGACCTACACTCATACTACAGACGTAACCTTTTCATTGCTCAACTCCATCTCTAGATTTCATTGGAGTCAGTCTCTACTGAGTCTTTCCTTCTCAGCTCTGGGTGTAAAATCAGTTTGCTTCTCTGACACTTAGCACGCTTCCTAGAAACATGAAGGATGACCAGTAGTGTGGACGCAACCACTTGCACTTTAATTTGTAATTGATTCCTTAGTTCACTTCGATTCCTCCCTAGCTTCTCCTGTTGCTCCTTTTGTGACATACCTGGGTGGGATCTGGATGGTCCTCACTCCAGATGTCAGTTCCAAGAAGGAGCTGTTATCTTTTCAAGCTGACAGTGTAACATAGTTACTTCTGTCTGTGTGAAATCTGTATTCATCTTGTGCCTGGAATGGCTTGGACTCGCACTAGGGGCATCCCTCATCACAGAACAAAATTCTTGAGATCTGCAGAGGGTGAATTACAGTGAGGGTGCCTCTTCTCTGTGCTTTGCAATCTTACCTTGCATTTTTAATGAGAAATTATACACACACACATGCACTATGAATTCTCTTTCTGATTTCTAGGGATCAGCCAAACCTTCATATGTTTATAATGTCTTGCCAAGATTTCTCTGAAAATTGGAAAGGCAGAAGTGGGGATATGCAAAACAACACCTTTAGTTCTCAAAGACTTGTGTTCTTGTCTTGAAACCTTCTGGGCTCTTCAAAAACTAGAGAAATTTTCAGTTTTAAAGTTTATTTTAGTTCATGTGTGTATCTTCATGTGTGGTGGTTGCATGTGAGTGTGTAGTTGAACACCCATGCACATGCATGAGAAGGCCAGCAAATGTTGGATATCCTCCTCTATTGCTTTCCACCTTATTGCCATAAGACAGAATGTCTCACTGAATCAGAAGCTCACCCTTCACGTAGGCTGGCTGGCCAGTGAGCTCTCATGACCTACCTGTCTCTGTTCTCCAATGCTGGGGGTATAGGCATGCGTAGCCAGCCTTGTCTTTTTGCATAGGTGCTGGATTTAAATTCAGATCCTTATGCTTGCAGAGCAAGCATACTTACCTACTGAGCCATCTCCCAAGCCCTGGCCTTTTATTTTCTTCTCTGCTAGATTAAAGGGGTAAATTGTGGCATATCAACAGGTAGAAATGAATGAGACTTTAATGCCCAGTTCCTGACATATACTGAAAGTACTTTTCAAATATAGGTTAATAAGATAGCTTGTTCTTCCGTGATTGAGGAAAAGCTGGAGAGGACACTTTACCCTGCTTTTATATTGCTGGTATTTTAAAACTGCTCTCTTTTGAGGACTTTGAGATGGGATAGGCTTCTAGCACTGTCAACTGTCAACTATCAAGTCTCTTGTTGCTTTACATAGCAAGGGGAAATGGCCTTCAGTCATCAAAGGCATTAACGAAAGACTTCCATTCCATAGTGTGTGTATATTCTCTCTCTCCCTCTCTCTCTCTCTCTCTCTCTCTCTCTCTCTCTCTCTCTCTCTCACACACACACACACACACACACACACACACACACACACACACACGTTCATCTCATTCCAACTGCATGAGAACAGACCAATGTAAGGGAGTAGATACTATACATAGCTCCCACGCTCTTGTTTTAAAATAGACTATTTATTTTTAATGTTTGGGCTTATTTTTAGGTTTATAGTGTGGCTTTTGTCCAAAGAACCCAAGGCAGAATGCAAGCTGTTTGAAATATAGGACTGCTGATGAAAGCAGCAGTGTGGGAACCCTGGGATGCAAATCACTGGAAAAGCAAGCAATTGTCTAGCATGTGTGAGAACCTGACTTCCATCCTCTGTACCCCCCAAAAAGGACCAATAGCGAGGAAAATATGGATGACAGAATATAGAGCCAAGAGGAAGGGAGGACGAGAGAAAAGTAAATGCTGGAAGACAGAAATGGCATTTAGTGGCTTGAGTTGTGTTTTCAAGCTGTTTGGTTCAGAGCTTCTTCAGTAGCAAGTCATCCTAAGGGCACACTGTAGCTGAAGCTCAGCCAGTAGCCCGTCATACTTTGAGGCTTAGAATGCAGGTACACCCTTTGCCTCTCCAATACTGTCTTCGAATTGCTACTTCATCCTTTCTATCTGTTCTTCAGGATGCTGTTTATGAAAGGCTAGATGAGGGGAGGGGAGCGAACATGGCCTTCGTATTTGGTTTATTGCTAGCTCTTGCCACAATTCTTGGTCTCCCTCAAACATCCTTGGATTTCATTTTCATGAATTCTTCAGGAAGCAGAATCAGTACACTCCATTCATTCCAATTTGATGAACCACTATGTATATCCTAGAATGAGAGCATTGTCGTATCCAGCTGTTTGCTAGTGTAACAGTTACATGTTTGACTTTATCCTAGATAGCTAAATCAACACTGTTTATGAAAAGGCTTTGAAAAAAGATGCATTACACAGAAAATTACTTAATTCACTATGGCATGAAATATTATTGATGACTGCTAAGGATTTTTAAAAAATCCTGGTAGAGAAAGACAGATCTGTTTGGGGTGTACCCATGTGTAATGATCCATCTAGGGGATTAGATTGCTATATTTTTCATCATAGATTCATCTTAAAAATTGTCCTTAGCAACAGCTATTTATCAGGACCCAATCCATGATGATATAATGACATTAATCCCTTAAGACTATGGTGCCACACATAGTAGCTGTACCTTCAAAATTGAATGAGAAAAAAAATGGCTCATCCTTCTGAGTAATGGTTTAATACAATGTGCCTCATTCAGAATGGGCTGCATTTGGTCAGCTGTCATGTCTTAAATATTGGGAGGAGACATCTTCATGCAGTGTGTGGCTATGCTTGTAGACCACCTGTTGAAGGCTGGATGGATTATTATTTTAGGCAGATTATGTATGTCCTCATAATACACAATGCCAGCATTTCCTGGGCTCAGATAATTTTGTTATACAGAGAGCATTTGAGGGCCTTCTATGTAGGTCTCCATCATTATATGTGTCCTCCACAAATAAATATCACTTCTTCTTTATCAAGATTGGAAGAAAAGAATCTTCTCTTACCATCACTGCACCTGAAAAGGTGAAGCAATGGGACCATGAAGGGAAATAACTACTTTAAAAGAAATTATTCAAGTAACATGTACAAGCTTCTATATCTCTAGAGTGTCTTTGCCTCCTTCAAAGGGCAAAATAGGAACTTTGTGGATTATAGACAGATTCCATTGCTGCTCCCCCATCCTGCAAATAATTTTTTACATCAACTTTTAAAAGAGCACTGCAGGGTTTTGAGTGGTCCATGCAGTGTGCAGATGGTTGCATCTCAGCCAGCTAATTGTCAGTGGCACAGACGGAGGGTTCCGGTAATGAGGACCTGAGTGGTTAGGAAATATGACCTGGGTACTGGAAGCATATTGAGAAGAGCACTGTCTTGAGAATGATCCAGATAGAGCTCTTCAATGGTCATGCAGGTGTGAACTGTATGCTGGGGCAGGGCACTTAACACCAAATTCTGCTAGCTTACTTGGCAGATAAGATGTTGATGCCTACTCTCCAGTCCAAAGGTGTCTGCTGGCACATAGGCACAGCTGTTAACAATTAACAACATAAACAAAACAAACAAACTAAAAACCCGGAGACAGATTTTAAAGATATATGGTACCATGAAGCAAGTCTATTTAGGCATACAATTTTGGAGTCAGCATGTCTGGGGGTTGAATTTCTATTCTACATCTTAGCTCTTTTTCTTTTCCAAGCCCCCATTCCCCCCATGTGAAAATGGAGTTAATTCTTCACTTAAGAGATTGCTAGTAAGCTTTAGCAATACTGTTAAATGCAAAGTACAATGGAACACAATAGGCCCTCCAAAATGGTAGCTATTGTTACTATTAATGCAATTAGTCAAGGCATATTTTGATTCCAGGGGTGTAGCTCAGGGATAGAGCCAGCATTTGTCTAACATGTGGAAGACTCTGGATTCTGGCCTCAGTACAACAAAAAAAGGAAACACATCTATAAAATCAACCCTTAAAGACATTTACTAGGCCTGCATGTAGCAGCTCCCCTTGATGACCTATTTCTCAGGCACAGCATGGCCTGCTCCCATTCCTTTTGTCTTATCTCTTCTGCAAACATGAAAACCCTTGTCCTTGGCCTGGGTGGTAGTCCTCAGCCAGGATTGAAACCAGAATGAGGCTAGTTGCCAGTCCAATGTTGTTGCTTAACACTCTAAACTTCTTGTCATCCTGCACTTAACCTTTGTGGAAAAGGAAACTGGTGATTAAAATCAGTCATGATTTCTGAATTTTATTCTTTTACATGAGGCCAGCTTCGATCCTTTATAGTGTAGTTTCATTTCTGTGTGAAGGGAATTTGATTTCCATCTGTAGCTTGGGTGTCAGAGGAGTTTCCAACTGTTTGCCCTCTAATCTTAGTAAGCCATGCAGAACTTTTAAAAAAAGCGATGAACTCTTCTTGTTTATTGTTTTGTTTTGAGGCAGGGTCTTGCATAGCCCAGACTGGCCTAAAACTTACTATGTAGCTGAGGGATGACATTAAAAGTATGATCCTCCTGCCTCTACCACCAGTGTGCTAGGATTACAGTGTGTGTACCACTGTACTCGGTTTATGTGGTACCAGGGATTGAACACAGGACTTCTTCTATACTGAGCAACCACTTTACTATGCAGGCTATAACCCCAGCCCTCTTCTAGTCTTGAGTACTTTCTCATTGCTCTCTTTGCTTCTAGGTGTGGGTGGGTCTGGGAACAGAGCTTGGTCTGGTCTCTGTTCACAGGAGCCAGACGAATGTGTTCCCATTTGAGATAGAGAAGTAGCAGCTTGGGGATAGAGTGGCATATATCAGGTTATGCTCTGTAAATATATATACTAAGAAGCTAATTTCCAAAACCTATCATAGAAGACTAAGACAAGGAGTATCTTAGAAGGGGTTAGAATTAGAAAGCTGTTGGGCTGACATACCCCTACTTCAAATTTCCCATTTGAAAATCCTTATGCGTAGATACTGATAGCCCAGCTTTTCCTAGTGCCAGTGGATAGCACCTGGCAGAAATGCTCTGTGCTTTTGTTATTAAAATACAAAAATAATAAAATAATTTTGGAACTGATTTTGATCCTTAGCCCTGTATAAATTGAGTGTGGTAACATACACCTAGATTTTAGGCATTGGGGCTGGGGGTAGAACCAGAAAGATTAAACAATAGGGTCATCCTTGGCTACATAACACGTTTGAGGCTATCCTGAGCTATGTGAGACCCTGTCTCAGGACAAAAAACTTTCACCCTGAACAACAGATGTCTCTGGTCCCAACAATGGTAAGTTTGCTAGTCTAGCTCACCTGGGACTTTGCAATTTTTACATAGGAGTTCCCAAGTCCCAGAAATCCCCTCAGTTTTGTGCAAATTACCAATAGCTTGTCACCTCTGGGCCCCTATGTCTCTGGCAGCTACCAAATATGGAAAGAAAGGTGCCATTCTGATGAGGGTTTTGCCTTGGAACTATGGAGAGTCAGGGGACTTCCAGCTTCCTCGTTCCCATTTTAATTCCTGGCCTTCTGCCTGAAGTATCCCAAGTACTGCTATCTTTGCTCCTACACCCTAGCCAAGTTTGACACTTCACAAAGCAGGACACACCCAGTGAACATGGTGCAGGCAAATAATAGCTAACTCAGCTAGTAAGCTGGCCAGGCACTGTACTCGGCACTTTGTGGGCATTCATTCTCGAAGTCCTTTGTGCTGGACAGCATCATTTACCCCCATTCACCATCTTCCCTTTTGTACTGGTAACACTGAGGGCATATTCCTGAGGCCATGGCACTAATAAGGCAGGTGGAATTCAGGGCCAGCCTGTCCATGCCTTTACCCACTATTCTGTTCTGGCCCACAGATGCTTGGCTCCTCTTCTCTAGGGTTCAGAATTTGCCTTCCTATTCTTGATCAAATCTCTAGCCTACATTTGCTTTTGTTGCTAATCCATGCTCCCTAGAATAAGTGCTCAATGCTGCTAAATCTTGTCCTTACTTTGCCCCTCACCCCACCCTCAGATCCAAACAAGGGCATCAGGCCTTTCCAATCTTTCCAGTCATGTTTCTTTTTTCCTTTCTTGGGAGAGCTCTTTGCCCTAGAGCTCCCCCAGTACCTAGCTAGAGGGCGCCCTTTGCTTGCCTCTGAGGCTAGCCCTCCAGGCAGTCTCTTCTAGAAGAGTGACCTTGTTTGCTTCCTTTATTTCTTTGTTACTTTGTTTTGTGAGACAGGTCCTAGGTGGGTTTTGAACTCTCTACATAGCTCAGGATGATCTCAAACTCCTGATTCTCCTGCCTCTACCACCCAAGTACTGGGATTGCAGGCATGTGGCACCACACACAACTCACATGGCTCTTCAGAAAAAAGCACTGAATCCCCTGTAGAGGTTTGGAGCCTGTGCAAAAGAGACCCTTCAACTCTAGGCTAAGAATCCAGTTTCATCCTAGCTCTGTGGTGAACATGTATCATCTTTGAAAAGTCTTTGCCCTTTTATTTATAAAGTAAAGAAATATGACAAAACTACTCCTAAAACTCTTTCCGTATCTGTCAGGCTGTGAGATTCTAAGATTTGGGAGGAAAGTAGAAATTTGAAAGGAAGAAAGCCGTGCAGCCACATGAGTGACTTTGAATTTCTACTTCTGTCCTTGATGGCTTCACAAATAGTCCACAGTGAACTTGATTCAATGGAGCCTCAAGGTAGAATCACTCTCGTTAGGATAGCCGTGAGTTCTTTATTTCAGTCTTCCTGCAGCTGACAGGGGAGCAGGCAGGCTGTCTGTCTGAGAAGTCAGAGTCATTCTCAGGGTCTGATCCTGGAGAGTTTGGGGTGAGATTCGCGTAATTAAATCTTAAAGAAAAACGTATCTCTCAGAGCATCACCCAGCTCTGGCAGGGCTTCCGAGCAAAAGAAATGGAATTCAATGACTGTTGCTCCAAATAATACTCGACACAACTGCCCAGGATGGAAATTAGACGCCCTCTAGCCACAGAGATAGATCAGTGATGGCAGAGATACATCTAGAGAGGTGCCAAGGCCTGAAGGCCAGGTAAGAGATGAGGGATACAAAGTGTGCTAGCAACCAGAGGGAGGAAGACAATTTTCACTCTAGGCTAGAGAGCTTGTGTAGTTTTTGACCTGGTTGTCCTTGTGTGAATTGCTGTGAGCTTTTATTAAGTATTTATGGGGCAGTTTATATTTTACCAAGTGCTTTACAATCACTTTTATTTGGCTTAGTAAAGTTTTCCTGGACTCCCATCTGTTTATGCTCAGGAGAGTCATTTTGGTGTTGTAGCACCTCCATGCCTACAGCCTCACACAAGGGGTGACTTGTTCAAGAGGCACAGCAGCTGCAAACTGCCCGGGACACCCACCAGAGCAACTTAGGTAATCGTCAGAGTGGGCAAGGTTCACACTGGAGTTCTCATCCTTTCCCTCTGTTATTCTTTCATTTGTAATTGATGGCTGGTGACCAGAAAGTACCAGCACGAGGCCCAGGCCTGCTAAGGGTGCTGCTAGTCTGCTCTGGAGCCTGCGGTGGTGACAAGCTCTTTGTCTGGACTTGTTATCACCTCTCTCTGTGTTCCACACTGCCACTCTTCAGCAGACAAAGACTCACTGAATGTTCTTCCTTCCTGCTGCTTCCAGACCCTGATGGCAGCCTTGCTTCAAGAATTGAGAAGCTGATTTTAACAGAAGACAATGGGAGCAGTAGTTCCACTGGGTGTCATAACCTTCAGTGTTCTGGACCTAGGTTTACACTGCCTTACCTTGTCCTTGCTAGCCCCTTCCTCACCTCTTGGGACACGCTGTCTCAGTTAGGGTTTCTTCTATTGCTATGAAGAGACACCATGACCACAGCAACTCTTACAAAGTAAAATGTTTAATTGGGGTGGCTGGCTTACAGCTTCAGAGGTCCTGTCCATTATTACCATGACAGAGAGCATGGTGACATTCAGACAGACATGGTGCTGGGGCTGAGAGTGCTGCATCTTGTAGACAACAGGAAGTCAACTGACGGTCATATTGTGGGAAGCCTGAGCAAAAGAGACCTCAAAGCCCGCCTCCATATTTACAGCACTTCCTCCAACAAGGCCATACCCATTCCAACAAATCCACACCCCCTAATAGTGCCACTCCCTATGAGACTATGGGGGGGGCCAATTATATTTAAACTACCACACACACTATTCCAGTCCACTAGACACTGCAATATAGAAGGGTTTGACTTCAGTAGTTCACAATGTAAATACTGAAATTCCACAATCCCAATGCTTCAGAATCAAGAACTTCCTGCAGGTTGATATGATGTCACAGCTGGGAAAATCCCATGAATCATCTCGTACGATGGGTCATGGTGAAAGTGTAGGTACATTGCAGATATTTCATATCTCTAGGTAGTTTTCATTATGTGGATAAGGAATATAGGAAACAGGAAGGAATTTCATGTTTGCATGCAAGTCTCATCTGCAGGATCTCATTATATACAAGTCAATATCCCCAAATCAGGGGGGAAATCCAAACACTTCCAGTCCTGAGCATTTTAGACAAGAGATCCTCCACTTGTGATAAGTAGAGATGTGCTCTCCTTCACTTGTTGACAGTGGAAGGACCAGAACAGGTGTCAGATTTGGTTCACAACCATAAAACGTCCTGAGTTCAGACAGTGATGGGAAGCTTGTGCCACTCAAAAAGAGGCTGTGATACAACTGAATGCTGCTAGCAGGCGCGTATCTCAAGTGGGCTTAGTTTGCAAGCCTGGAGACTAGTCTGTAGAAATGGACCTGAGGCTGGGAGTGGGATGTGAGCTGTGAGAAGCCATCTCTCTGGCTAGCTGGATCAAGTGGTATGTGCTACTCCACTTGAATGGTAACATTTAGTGGGGCATAGAGAAGTACCTCTGCCATCTAGACAGCAGCTGATGTCTACAGTAAGGTGACCTGGTGAGTGGAATAGAATGATAGGGAGACTAGGAGTCTAGTGTAAGGTAGGTCCTGTTAGTTATTTATTGGTGCTCTTACCCTTTGAGGACATGTCCCAAACATGACAAGACCACAGAAGAGCTGTTTATTAATAGAGGATAGAGGATAGAGGTGACAGGCCTGTGTGAAGCACACACGTGAGTGAGGAGAGGAGAGAAGAGAAGAGGAGAGAGAGACCTGTGCAAAATGGCGCCGGCTTTTTAAAGAGTGAGCCGCACATGCGTACAGGACCGCATGTGGCTACTCCGTGTGCATAGCGCATGCTTTACGCAACCATGCAAAGCCACGGAGTCCTAGTCACGCGAGATGTTCTGACCTGGAAATGGCTATTTTGAACCGGAAATAACTAGGCGGTCCACAGGGAAAGCCCAACCGTGTAGACATGTTGTGATTTCCTATCAGGTCCTCCGTCACAGAGCACAGACCCAGTGAGACTAAATGACGAGAACTAGGCAAAAGTCTATTTGAGAGTCAACCCTATAAACTGAGCTTTGTGGGGGAGGCCTTCCACCTCACATCAGCCCCATAAACATCTAGTGAGGCCCTAGTGTGTGCCAGAAACCCAAAGAGAAATACAAATGAGGGAAATGGGGTAGACTTCAGGTCACATAGCCAGGGAACTAGGAAGCATTGTAAGGCTGGAGGAAGTCATGCCTGGACACCTGGGACTGCTTCATTCCAAGAGTGGGAAAGAATGGCTTGGAAGAGCCAGGCTAATTCCAAAGTCTGGGCTTGCTAGCTGAGTCACCTAAGCAACCCTTCCATAGCTCCATTTCCTCTGGCCTACGGAGTGCCTAGCCCTTCAGGTGGAAGGTTTGAGGCCTACTAATGACTACAGCTAAGGGAAGAGATGCTTCCAGCCTAATGATAGCAGGAACAATTATCTTTTCAAGCATTTCCCCAGTCCCATTGCTGTGGGCTCAGTCTGCCCTTTGCTCCAGACCTCTGGCAATTCGTGGTGACATTCAAAACAACACAATGAACTTTGAACCACTGGCCTGTAAGTTCTTTCTTGACAGGCCCTGTCCCTTGGAAGGTCTGTGAAGGTCTTTCTGCCTGAGAGGCCTCCTCAGCTAGGCCGCCTCAGTGCCTGCCACTTACACATCAGAGTCCTAGTACAAAAGCAAACACAGAAAACTTAGGTGTTCCTTTATCTTGATAATATACTATTCCCACCCCAGCCTTAACTTACACTTTACCTAAAACTAGATTAGTGCGGCTGTGAAGGACTTGAAGCTTCTCCTAACTGTTGTTCTCATGGTTCATTTGCGCTCTCTCAGGAAGTTCTTTGCAAACAACATTTGTTGAAGGCCTACTATGTGTCAGACACTGTGTCATACAGAATGCTCTGTGTTCTAGGCACTGTTGTAAGCACATAGCCCATGTTACCTCCACTTACTACCATTCACTATATGAACTAATTCCCCAAAACATGCTACTGGCATGATGCCTTACCTGTTTGAAGGGGGGCCAGGTTTGTTTTGTATTTGGGGACTGAACCATGCATGCTAAGCAAGTGCCCAGGCTGGTCTTTAATTCACCGAATTTCAGACAGGCTTTGAACCTCAGCCTTCAAAATATCCAGGATTTCAGACCTACATGATGAAGCCCAGCTCAAATCAACCTTTGAATTTGTAGCTTTGCCTGTAAGCCCATTTCTTTTCCTATCATGTGACTCGGCCCTTTTGTAAATGTATTATATAGGGTGAGGGATGTAGCTCAACTAGTGTAGTGCTTGCTTCGTGTGTACAAAGTCTTTGCTTCATTCCCCAGCACTGTGCGAACGGATCTTGGGCAATGCATGCCTTTAATCCCAGCACTTGGGCAGTAGGTTTCCTTTTTTCTCTCCTCCTCTCCTGGGTCCTCTGTACACTTTTTTAGACTGACATGCAGGTGTTACTGTCCCAGACCGTTTCTATCTTCCCCTCTCTCCTGGGCAACTGCTTCTCACAGCCCCAGATTCTGATGAATGATACCAACTTCTCACATTTTTTTCACCATCTGGAAAATATTCACTGCTTTGCTGGACTTAAGTGATTTATTTATAGTTCTTTCTCAAGTGAGGTTTGAAACAGGAAAGAAATGGATTGGGACTCACTTATTCTCTTACCATATTAATGTCCACTAAAATGAGATGTAAATGAGTTTGCACCCTTCTGGTTCTTTCCCTAGTACTTATTTCTTGCTACTAAAATCTCTTTGTAATTTCCAAATTGTGTGAAAATACAAGTATTTCCTGGAGTAGTGTGGATAAGTCTGTTTTCTTGAATTGTAATTTGCCCTAAAGTTGTAACTGTTGTGCTAAAGTTATAAAAAATAAAACAAATGAAACATTTTTTTCTTGGAATATATCCACAAAAATCTAGGTTTAATGGTCCACACTTGCAATCCCTAGTAGCAGAAGGCAGAGGCAGGAGGTTTTAAGTTTAATCGTAAGTTTAGGACCAGCCTGATGTACATATTGCAAGCTCCAGGCTAGCCAAGGGTACATACTAAGACTCAAAGTAAACAAAGAAATTTGCACAAATAAGTAAGAAAATTGTCCCTTTCTTAAACACATTTAAAATCTGTGAATTCCATGTTTACTTTTAATTTGCTGTGTATTTATACAAATGAAGACTGCATCTTCAACAACAGTTTTTCCGAGCGCCTCTTAAAATTTTTTTTCTACTTTGTGTTCTAGTTTGTTTTTGAAGCTATTTATTCTCTTTAAATTATCCCATTTTCCCACAGTGCCTATTGTGGCCAGAATATTTTCCAAGAAAGGATGGCAAACCATTGGTTGTCATGCCACAGACTGTCCATACGGTGGCGCTCTGAGCACATATGATCTATAGCTTGTTTTTGCTCAGCCATAACGGAGCAGCAACTGAATGTAAACTTATGTGAAATCAAATCCTTTTAGCTGGGAGTTAGTCCTTCTGCAACTTCCTTGCAAACCCTTACCACCGTTCTAATGCCTATATCAAGAAAGAAAGTGAAGTCTCTAGCCACTCCCCTGCCTTAAATCAGAACCAGCAGTGTTAGGAATGCACAGGACCCATTGGAGGAACCTTTAAAGAAAAGAGTTTTCTTCTGAGTATGAAACTTGTCCTATTCGCTGTTAGAAAAGTCCCTTGCTGAGTCTGTTTCTTGGTGTACATGGCGAGGGGGTTGGACCCACTGATCTGCGAAGGCGCTTCCATCTCCAGCATTCTCCATTTGCATCCACTGATTGCTTTCCACTACTCGGTTGCTGCCTAAGCCAGTGCAGATTTAGGAAGAAAGGCTCACCCATTTTACGCTTGTTTGACTCTATTCCTCTTTTACAAGTGCTCTCTTTGCTTCAACTGTCCCAGGACAAGCATGCCCAGATGGCCTGCTTTAATTAGGTTCCTTTTCTCTTTAAGGCTTTTACACAGGTTTCCTCCTCCTCCCCCCTCCAGGCCTTAACCAATCTGCCTGAAAGGGAGAAACATGTTCTCCTTTTCACTGCACAAATAGGGTTTTCTTAGTATCGCGGCAGTCATTTTCATGCTGAATAGATCCAAACAGGATGGGGGAAGAAGATACTGCGGGCCGTGCTTAAAGGTAACACCTCTCACACCGCGCTAAATATACCCACTCCAAAAAAGCACTCAATTGTGGAGGTAGGCATTTCTGTTCCTTTATTGCCGGAGGCATGTTAAAACTTCTGGGAAGAGGCAGTTGTGCAAAGAGGAGAACAGTTAATCAAGTCACAGATGAGTATTACTAACCAGATAACCCACCGTTAAAATCTCCGGAGGCTAATGGAGTCTTCCTGTCCCTGCCATGCTCTGGGCAGTGTGTGGAGCGGATGAATTGGGGCTATGATGGCTCAGCCTCATTCAAAGATTGTCATGAACTGCATGCATCAGCGGCACCCAGGGAACCCAGGGAAGTGAAATGCTGAATGAATTCATTAACTGGAAGCTCCAAAGACGCCCCTAACTAATTCCCTCTGGGCTTGACACTCAGAGCAAACATGTCACGTAACATACCCTGAGAATACATCATCTGTGCCCCTTTGTAGCAAAGGTAACAGAGACAGGGAGGCACATACACTTAAGTAAACGTAGTAAATCTTTTTTAAAGTTATTATTATAAATGGATGATAATGTGAAATAATGGATAGATTAAGCAAACGGCTTGTGGCAATCATTTCACAATATGTATGTGTGTCTAAACATCACATTGTACATTACATTCACATTTTGTCAATTATGCATTATAAACGCTGAAAAATTAGAAATTAACTGTAATTACAACTTGGTTTATTTATTTTTTAAAAAAAATCAAATAGTTACAAAGATCCAGAAAGCTCACAGTAAGGGACTGAGGATATAACACAGTAGCAAAAAAAAAAAAAAAAATCCTCATGAGGGCAAGGCTCTAGGGTTAGTTGTTGGTACCACACAGAGAAACATTTGTCTGTGGTATAAAATATAAGTGAGAAGTAAAGTTAGAAAATACAGAAGCAGGTCATGCCTGGCATCTCCTTATTCTCACTGGCTTCTTTACATATTTGAACAGTTATAGAGTGTATAGAGTCCAGAAGTTCTCCTTTGGGGGGATATATAATCCAAGACCCCTAGTTGGTACCTAAACAAATGATAGCACTGAAGCCTGCATAAATAATCACCCCTCTAGATCCAAGGAGTCAACCACACACAATTGGGAAACACAAGTAGGACAAGGCTGGGGATGCAGGTCTCTGGTAGAACTCATGTATCCTGACTTTGATCTTTGATGGGACAACAGGGGAAAGAAAGGACGTGCTGGTCAGTGGTAGAACACTTACCTAGTACATGAGGCCCAGCATGGAAAAGAAAAGGGGAGGGGTGACCATGGTAGCACATGCCTTGAATCCCAGCACAGCACTCTGGAGGCAAAGGTGAGTGGATCTCTGTGAGTTCAAGGCTAGTCTGGTCTACACAGTATGTTCCAGGCCATCCAAGGCTATATAGTGAGACCATGGAGAAATAAATATGGGGGGGGGAGTGCTGCATTGTTCTGAATATATTGAATATATACAGATATTTTTCTTGTCATAACTTCCTAAATAACATAAAAACTGTATTACAGTACATATTACAAATAATGTTGAGGATGATTTAAACTATGTTCTGAAAGGCTAGAGAGAATCTACAGTCAGCTATACTGCTGATCCCCAATGGAGTCAGTGTTCTCTTTGATTGAAACTTTCTCTGACAAACTTTCTCTTTCCCTTCCTCTCTACAGATACAGCCAGAAGGCAGCAAGGAATGGGATGAAGAATCAGTTTAACCTCCATGAGCTGAAAATGAAGGGCCCTGAACCGGTGGTTAGCCAGATCATTGACAAGCTGAAGCACATTAACCAGGTATGTGGTGTAGCCAACAAAAGTGGAAATGTACAAGAAATCAATAAGAGGTAGATGATTTTCACTGCTGAAACAAATATTTAGGCATTTGGATAAGCAGCAATTATTCATTTTCTTCAATGATTTTCCTCTGGCCCTCATCTTTCACTCCATTTTTAAATTATTATGCTATTGCACTATGAGAGAAATTGTAATGGTCTGGCCTCCATGCCTGGATTCGTAAAATAATTTTTTAAATGCTACCATACTGACAACGAATTCTCATGTTTCTATTAATCATCTGCTGTGTCTGTGCGATAGTCTGCTGTCTGATCCTCATGACTGACAGACATTCTAATTGATTGCACTTCCATTCCATCATTGAGCTGTCTCTTTATCCATAGTGCTATCTCTTGATCGTAGATTAGTTTCTCAAAAAACTGTGCTATTGGGCTAAGAGATGAGCAGATGTCAATGGCGATCTCCAAATTGCTTTCCAACGAGAATATATCAGTCTTCATTTCCACCAGCAAGCTATCAGAGGTCCGGTTTCACTGCACCTTTGCCAAATTCTGACTCTTTCTTCTCGTTTTCTTCACCTGTACACATAGGTTGTTTTGGTTTTTGTTTGTTTGTTTGTTTTTTGTTTTTGTTTTTTTTCCCCTCTCGTGAGGAGTTTAACAATAAGATACAAATAGAAGTTAGTTATACCATCTGCTTGTGATTGCTTTGTGGCCACCAGAAAGTGACACAGTGACAGTGTTCCTATGCCATGCCATGCTTCATGAATGGGAGGGCCCAGGCACTTGGCTACTATTTGTAGATTGGGAAGAATTGAATGTGACTAAAATGTTTATGCAAGGACAGAAGTTTCTGCACAAAGACGCTGGCCTGATTTTATTTTTGGTTTGAAAGTTAGTAAATTTTGGGCATTCTGGAAACAGTGTTTGCAAGGGCTTTCAATGGTAGCTAGCATATTTCACTTGGATTGCTTCATGAGGCACTGATGGCACACTTGGGTGGAACTCCTCCAGAGCCTCCTAAAGTGTTCTGAGCTCAGTGAGCACCTAATAAATGCTTGTTGCTGCTGCTGAGCACGTGGCCGAAGCAGTGTGATTATTTACAAATGTGTCTCAGAGGGTACCATGGCACAGACAGTGTGATACTTCACCTAGGAGCAGTGGTAGTATTGATTTTTGGACTGTCTATACTGATCCCAGCTAACTGTGTCTGGGTGAGAACACTCAGTCATTTGGATTCCTGCATTGGTAAGAGCAAAATTTCAGGGACCATCACTGTACCTCTAATCCTGAGTCAACAGACTTTAAGGACTACCTCATATGTGTTAACCCAGGTCCTAAGGACTTCTGAGATGGGAAAGTAATGTTAATACTCTATTTTTACAGCCTCCCTGGGAAGGGAGCCCAAGCAGAAATATCTCAAGAAATATAAAGGGTGATGAAGAGCCTAGAGAGATGCTGCTCATTATTTTGGAGTGACATGGGAGAAACGTAGGGTGAACTAGGCTGGGGAGAAGAGTCCTGGGACGGACAAATGTTAAGAGCTGCCAGGAACCATGTGTAAAGTTGGAATAAGTAAAGAGAAGTAAAGAGGGATAATAAGGAAGATCAGACAAAGACCTGTGGATAGAATCTACCTGAAAAAAATGAAAAGTTGAAAAGATACAGGCTTAAATATGATCTAGCAGTCACCTAAGGTATTTACAGCAAGCCTCTTTGTAAAGGCTTTAGGTACAGTTAAAGAATATGGATTTGCATCCATATGAGTCTGAGTTTAGTTGTGGGTGTTTTTCATATGTGTGTGTGTGTGTGTGTGTGTGTGTGTGTGTGTGTGTGTGTATGTATAATTTTGTAATATATAACCTTAGGCAAATCAGTGCTTTCATTCTTCCAACAGTAGTACTCCATGGCTATCTAAAGCACATATGTGTGTACATAAGAGAACGCACATACATATACATACACATGCATATATATAATTGTATGTGTATACCAGGCCCTTATTAAATGGGAGTTATGGCGATGCTGTTGAAGCTTTCCCCTGTAGGCAGGACTTCACTTTGAAAGGGAGCTTCAGTACGTTAGCCACTGAGTTTTATGTGAGGGCACATTCCTTTATTACTTCCCTTCTTGTCTCTCTCATTTTTTTTTCATCTAACTTTCAGCCACAAAAGCCCACACTAACCCGTAGGGAGGCAGAGGTGAGCACAGTCAGAAGGAGCAAATTTGCCATCGGCATTCCTTTCTTCTCCCTCTCCACATAAATCAGTGTGTGAACATTTTCCGTTGCTGTCCAATACCATTCACTGAGCAATCAGTTGTTGTTGCTAGACCAGGCTGACCTGGTAGCATTGGGCTGGCTCCAGACACCCACAGCAACTTTCTTTTATTCTCACTTGTGTTGCTTTACATGCACATAACCCATTTTTTCAAATGGCTGAACCTCACCTTTTAGCCATTGTTCGATGTGAAAAGGAGGGGCTGGAGAGATGGCTCAGAGGTTAAGAGCACTGACAGCTCTTCCAGAGGTCCTGAGTTCAATTCCCAGCAACCACATGGTGGCTGACAACCATCTGTAATAAGATCTGGTACCCTCTTCTGTATACATAATAAATAAATAAATCTTAAAAAAAAAGATTTCTTTAAAAAAAAGAAAAGGAGGTTCTTTGGGGACATGACAAAGGACAAAATGTTGATTAGGATAAGGATGATAATACTGATAATGTGTTACATTTCTATAGTACATAACCTTATCTCGATAATTGCATATTCTCCAGACTAGTTGTTTAGCAGGGAAATCCAACCTGGAATTGTATGAGATGTACTCTCATAGAACCATTCTTTTCAAGAATTTATTACCCTTAAATATTTTATCATCCTCACCAAGTGATAAATGTTTATCCCTTTTTTATAGCTAGAGAAACTGAGGCAGGGAGCCATTAGAGGCTGTGAAGGCTTGCTGCCAAAACATCTCTTGAGCATAGTTGAAAATTCAATCAATTATCCAGATGTTGTTTCTTCTATACTGCCAAACATCTGGATTCACTGAATGCCTGACTAAATTTGCCTAAACTTTTGGCAATGGGGAGGTAGAATCAAGTTAACTTGCCTGTGTTCACATGTGAGTAGCAAATCCAGGTAATGTTACTTTCCATAATATGTGTCTATAAATACAGACATATCTTCCTATCTCTGTGTGTCTATCCTTTGAACTACACAATTTATGAGCATATCCCAAAATAACTTAACTTTCTTCCCCAGAAATTCTCAGCTGCCTCCTTTCAGGTTTCTCTTGATAGCACTAGAAATACTATACCCACTAGGGGAATAAAGTAACATTATTTGTACATTGACAGTCCCGGGATGGGTCCAGGGTCAGTCCGGGGCCTATTTCCGGGGAAGCTGTGCAGGTGTGTAATAAGTTCCCTCCTTCTAAGCCACAGTTCATGTGTAACATTCCCACGATGGAAAATGAGGTCCTTTCTATTTCCTTTTCAGTTTCTAATTTGTGTGAGGATTTATTGTTTTGTGTTAGGAGGGAAATTAAACCCTTCTTGGTTCTCAGTGTTAGTTCTGGAATTTACTAGACCATATTGCTTTTTAAAAAAGAAAATAAAAAACAACTTTTGTTTGTTTGTGTTCATCTGCTCCAGAAATACCAAGAATGATCGTAATACCTACCTACTTATATGAGCTGTGGGCCATCTATCTTCTAACTTCGTTTTGTTGGTAGCATTCATTTTCTCTGTTTAAGTGTATTTATTAGTTACAGCTAATTTTGCTGTTCATAAACTACCATAGAAGTTATTGTCCCCAAGGAGAAACTAGCCATTTATCGTGTTCCCCATTTCAGTAAAGGTTCAAATGAAATTCCAGAAATTGTTTTCCTGCCTGTTGTAAAGAGTTGAGGCCAGGGCAGTCAATACCTGCCCATTTGGTGTCAAGAGTTTCTCATTCAAAGTAGGATAAAGTCTCATCTGTTTAGGAGGGCTGAAATGTCCTGCTGAATGGCAGGGGAGTGGACGAGATAGCCTCTTAAGATTCCTTCCAGCCGTGTGATTCTGTGATTTGTGACTCAAGGTCAGGCTTTAACCCAGCACCCTCTTGTGAACAAGTCTTGTGACTTTATTCTCTGCTCTGCACTCTTTTTATAACACCCTGTTCCCAGGTCACCCCTTTCCACTTTGTAACCTCTCAGCTTTTCAGAGCTTGTCCCCTTCCCACCAGCCTTCGAACGCAGGCAGATGGAACTTCAACTTGCCCTCCCTATCCAGTTGTCTGTTCTTCTGCCTCCTTTTCATCCGGCTATAAACCATTCAATGGTAAAACCATTTTGGCATTTATCGTTCCTACTATGTATCCATTCCCTAGGGCCAAATATTTGACCTGTCTTTGAATCAAGCTAACCATATAACTCTATCTAAATGATAATTGAGCCATACATTTGTATGGCACAAATCAGTTTGTAGATACTCTCTCATGAACATTAGATTAACTGATGACATTGGCTCTGAGAGGAAAGCAAGCAGTGTTGTTCACGTTTACCAGAAGAAATTGTAATGTTCTAATGAGACACAAACTCCAAGGACACTGGGTTCATTCTCTGTTCTTTCCTTCTATTTCTCTTATGAAGAGAAGAAGAACAAGGTATTATTAGGCTCCATGTATAAAAGATGTATAGAAATACAGACATCTGAAGCTCCTTAATTTGTGATTTAACAAGGACCAAATATAATCATTTCTACAGTCTAAGGCTTTAAAGTCTTCAACAAAGAAAGACTAAGAATGTTTTTCAGAATCCTAATTGGCACAATCATTTGAAAACTACCTATCAAATTTATGATGTACAAATAAAGGTGCGTTGTTCCATGGATTTGAGTTAGTTTTTTGTGAGCTATCTCAAATTCATAGACAATGTTAAATGTCCAAATAAAAATGTAAAAAATGTACAGGAGACATCTTGCTATCTCTTTCTGGAAACAGTGGCAAACTATTTTTAAGATGCTTGACAGACAATGAAGACACTTGTTTCCTGGATAGAATGTTAAAATTTTAATAAGTGAATCTGTAAAGTTGTTGAATAACAAAGAGGATGATACATGGTACATTCATTAACATGCAGTTTTTTCAGATCCTTGAGTTGGATCATAGTCATGGTAGAAACACACACACTAAGTAACTTTTTCTTAGTCTTCTCATGAGAACCAGTGAATGCTGCAAAACACTGACCTGGTCCAGTGGTTTCTAGAAAGGCTAATTGTTTCTAGGTTTTAAATAAAAAGTTCTTTGAAAAATCAAATTTAAATAAAAGGCCTTTCCCAAATGGAGCTATGTCCCAATGTCTAGGATACTTTTTTACTTGTAGCTTCCATTTCCATACAGAGCCAGAGGGGGGGGGGGAGGGGGGAGACAGAGATCTGCAAAAGCCAATGAAATGACTTCTCAGCCACAAAAGGACAGTGTAAATTAGTCTTTAAATATCAACCCCTAGACTCTGTGGAGCTAAACATTATTTCACAAAGGAAGAGGAATTAGCTGATACATTCCAAAGCACATTTATCATTTAAAAAATCTTTTGTCGTTCTGCTTAATAGCTTGAAATATAATTACAATGTCTGGTGGCTTTTGGAGAGCATGTGTTTTTAATAACTTAATTACTATTTACAGTTTAATAACATTGCACCAAGAAGAATTCTCAAATATTTTAGATTGAATTTCTTGAAAAGGAACTATTTTCTATATTTAGAATATACACCATAAATTGGATCATGTATTTCAGTCTTTGCATGAATGGTGTGCATCATAGTTTTGGTATCACTATCATGATAATCTTGATTGAGCAATGGAGGGATATACATTTTTTTCATTACTATTGTTGGTTTTATGCAGCACTTTTATCCTGCGAGGAGTCATGAGGCACAACAAAACCCACTATGAGAGTTTTATTAGGAGAAGGGAGGGACAGGAAAGGATGTGATCAGGCCTGTGGAAGACATGTGCAGGGAGGGAGAGGGTACATGGGATCTGCCTTTTATGGACTACCCCCTGCATGCACATATGGGCCCACGTGGCTATGCCACACATGTGTATAGGTTACGTGATCACGCTGCATGCAAATTACATGACCAGGTAGCATATGGATTACTTAGAATTTACAGTCCCAGAAATGACGAGGTGTCTCACCAGGGCATGCATGGTCATGGGGGTGTGGTTAGAATTCCTATCAACTATATTTTACTGTATTCCATTTTCTATAGATTTTAATTTATTTTATTTATTGTTGTTGTGTATGTATACTGTAGTTTGCTCCAAAGTCTTATTCAATATAAATATGGATGCACATAAACAAGCATGATTTTTTGTGCAGGATGTCATACTTAAGCAGTTCATCTTTAAAACAAAAAGCAATGTGGCACGAGGCATGAACTTGCTAATTATCTCTTATGGACATTAACTAGGCTTGTTCATAGCAAGTACACCTCATTACCCATTACCCGCACTCATTAAACCCATGGAATAGTTACCACACTGAGTAGAGGCAGTCTCTACGGAGTTCACTGAACCAAAACCAGGCAGAGCCAGCAGGACCTATAGCTCAGGCCTTGTGCTCAAGGTCACATCCAGAATCAGTCCTCCTGACACTCTCATGCCTTGGCTCTCAACTCCTTTATCTTCCTGGGCACTTCAACAATTCAAGGTTTTCCTCCTTCTAGAATGACAAACTTAACATCTTATTAGTCAGTGTGTTTAAATGTCAAATAACTCAGTTATTTTAGGCTGGTGCATTCAGATTCTGGTCCTTAGTCAATGTGGGAGCCTCTTGGTGTTATTTCAACCACAGAAATGATAGTTATAAAGTTTTTCTTAGATACTGGTCTTCTGAATAGAACGATAAAAGTCTCAGGCCGCTCTTGAAATTCTTGAACCAATGTGAACACTAGCTGAATATACTGAATATGTGCAATGTACAAGGAAGTCACTGAATGTATACCAATCCTTTTCAGCAACCTCCTAAACTTAACTGCTGGTAGAAAAAAAAATGGAGAGCACATAAGAGAATGTGAGTGGCAATGCCAGCTGAACATCCGTGTTCTAGTGCTAATGAGCTTCTTTGCACCTGATGACCAATACTTCCAAAATTTCCTTGCCCATACCATTAGAATTCTGACAAAATCCAATGGAAAAAGAGTGCTGAGCCCTCTTGTCTTGAACTATCTTTTCCACAGAGAGCACACAATCTCAACCCTGGAGACAGTCCCATGTTAATTGTCCCAACTGGATATCTGGTGATAGTCAGATGGTCATGTAGTCAGCATGCCCACAGTTACTTTGAGTCTGAACCTTCAATTTTAGATGCATTTGACATGTGACCAGAAATGGAGCCACATTCTATATGGGCTCATTATTGGTATTTAGCGTAGGCAAAGTGATGATAAAGTCAACTCTGTATCTCTAATTATAGGATCTTCTTAGGCAGCAAGCACAGTGATTTTGCATAGCAACTGAAAAGTGGAGTTTCTCAACCAGATTCCCATCTAATATCCAAAGTGAAAATTATATCATTGTTTAATCCACTAGATTTCAGTTGGTAATTTAAGAGTTTTAAAGTGTAATCTCTTTTTCTTTTTAATAAATTGATCTAGATACTTTCTCTTAACCCATATTTTTCAATTGTTATTTCCCCCAAACATTGTGTAGTATGGGTGAGTCTGTGACAAGATGAAAAAATTGACAAACTAAAATACTTACTTTTGTGTCATATCATAAAAATGAGGCCCAAGTTCAGATCAGTTGTATCCCAGGGCACTGAGGACTCTAAGAGGTTTGGGCATTCTAGCACCGTCAACAAACAAGTAGAGTGGAGGCCACAAATCTGGAAGCCAGTACAATGTTTACCTCAACTTTAAGAAGCAGAAATTAGATTGTGCTAATCACAAGCTAGAGATCCTAAGGTCACATCTTAGGAAGTTATAGGTTGGGTTTTTGGATAGCATGAGTTCTCTATAATAATTGTGGACAAGGAGCCACTCTCTCTCACAGTACATCAAACATTTCCTCTTATAGCTATGTGACTGAACATGTGTTGCTGGTCAACATAGATACCATAGGTCAACATGGTTCTTTTTAAACAAATGACAAGAAATGTTGGCAAAGAGATAACCTACTTTAGTTGATGTGTAGCTAATTAATTATTAGACCTAAAAAATATTTTCTTAACAAACTGATGTCAGCCTGGAGAGAGGTCTTTGCTGCTTTGCTTTGAACTTAACTTTGACTGATCAGAACTTTTTTTAAAAAAAAATGACCTAAGTGAAGACAGAGAAGCCAATGTTGCCAATATTCAGTCATAGCATGTAGGAAGGTAGGATTAGCTAGTATATAGATATTGTCATTGGATCCACATATATATTAACAGACCGAATGATGGGAAAACTGAGTTGAAATGTTACATGGGTGAATGTACAGTATTACATGTAGATTCACAAACACAAGTGTGTAAGTGATAGGAGAAGCTGACTGTGCAAACATAATTGTTTTTGGCAATGATGGAAACAGCAATGAGGAACAATCACTTACCAGTACTTTAGATAGTGTGCTCAATATTGGCAGTGAAGAAATCTATATGTGCACAGGTATATTGGAATGGGAGAAGGAAAGACATGGAGGTGACTAGGAAATTCTTTTCACTCTGTTTAAAGGTTTAAAAGAACTCTTTGGTGCCTATGAGGTTCACTGCTCTACCCGAGTTTTTAATGAAAGCAGTACCTGTCATTGTTGTAACCTAATCAGTACAGAATTAGAATTGCTGTGAGAAAATTGAGTATATAGCATTAGTGTTCTTTGGAGTAAAGATAAAGGCTTTGGAGCCAAATAGATCTGTGCTCAATTACCAGATATGCTCTTGGATAAATTATTTAACTTTTCCTTGTTCAAGTTTCCTAGTACCTGAGAAATGGGTATACTATCATCTGTCCTGAATATTCAATGTATAAACATAAAATACAATGTATGCATGCCATAGGCATCATAAATCGTAGCTATTCTTTCCTTTCCTCTTATTATAGTATGAAGTGTTAGCAGAAGGGAAAGTGAAGAATCACCACTAAGTGGTTTGAATCTTTGTGCACGATTGGAGGCCTATGTCTTTTCTAGTTTGGAATATTTCCATGATCTTAAAATTCTAAACACAATAATTTGAATTCTAAAGGTTCTTGGGAAAATGTATTTAACCAAACTTTAACAGATTTTTTAACTGTTGAAAATTTAGTTTGGCTCAAAGTGCTTGAATAGAAAATGAGGATGATAAATTACATATATATGGTATGGTGTCGGTGTGGTGCAGTGTGTGTGTGTGTGTGTGTGTGTGTGTGTGTGTGTGTGTCTGTGTGTGTGTGTCTGTGTGTGTCTGTGTGTGTCTGTGTGTGTCTGTGTGTGTATGTCTGTGTGTTTAGGTCAAGTTCTTTAGATTTTCCCCAAGTTTGAACTCTGCCCTAAATTAGATGCTCTATTAATAGGCAAACTGCCCTTGGAGTGCAGCTTAGGGATCTTAGCACACAGTCCAGAAGTCTCATTTTGATCTGCAGCCCATTAGGACCTTTCATGGAATGATGGTGTCAAGTAGAAAGACTTCAGAGCTAGAAAGTTCATGGCAAGTTAATCTGCATTCCTTTTGGATTTTGTTCTCTGGTGGGAGATGTTGAGAAGGTCCTATATTTAAAATACGGCTGCCATGGGATCCTTATTGGCAGATGTCTTCCAGAAGGTATTTAGAATGATTTGGAAAAGCATATAATGTGTCTATGAGTATGTGCGCAGTTCACATGCCAGCAGAGCAGAAAGAATTCACAAGGCTTGGGGCTACTCAGCTTTCTTAAGACACCATCACTCTCAGCTGTTGGGGCAATGTCACAGATCCCGGGAACACTGCTTGAGGCCTAAATCCCCAGAGCTCTATTTTGAATTGCAGAGATGCTCTGTTTTGCATTGCAGAGCTTAGAGCAGGCCAGACCCATTCCATGGGCTCTACCTTCAAAGAACTATGGGATTTGTTAACTATAGACAGAAACTAGTGACCACTTGTTGTCAGGCAAAAGGAAAGCTGCCCCCCTGCTGCCTGAGTCTTTGTCCCTGCCTGGGATACCATGGAAATTGGGTAAGGAATCCAGACTCATTAATGAGCTAATACAAAAGATTAAGCCAAGCTAGAGGCAGTTCCTTATAGCTGCATATGGATTCTTAAAGGCAGTGGAGAGCTGAAAGATGTCCAGCCCAGAACTCAGTGGTGTTAATGTTTTTGTTCTCCAAACACAAGTAGAGAAATGATAAGTGTATGAGATGCAATTCTCTTATTGCTGATTTCTTTTTTATTTATGTTGGTTTCTGGACTATTGTGTTGCAAATTGGTTCATCAATACTTGTGATCTGATAACTTCCAGTGCAAATGATTGTTGAGCCTACAGGTTTTCACTCTAAGAAGTTGAGATTCAACACAAAAATGAGCTTCTCCTTGGGTACATGACCTCTGTTCTTGTCTGTCATTCTTGAAAGTCACTTAAGCAATAATCATTTCTGTGACACCTTTTAAAAATCAAGCTCCTAAGGTGGAACATCAAGTAAAATATAGTCATATGTCCATATATATAGCCTCACATTAGGAGTTATTTAATTTGTTAGGCATCTGTGTTTTATTTGTGGCTAAGTTTGATTGACTAAATATGTATGTTAATAAGGAGATAGAGAATCCACTCTACCTACACATCTGTTGTCACATGTGGATATATCATCACCATTTGGATCCATTTATCCAATGCTGAGCAGCTATATACCCAGCACTATGGACAAGTACACATGGATAACACTTGAACATGATCCCTTTTGAGGTGGCTAATGAGACATACCTGCATTACTACTGTTCTATCCTGATATTAGTGTTGTAAGAGAAGCATAAATGAAGTCCTGCTAGCCCAGAGAAAGAAGAATTCATTTCTACTGAGAGAATTAGACAGGACTTCAAAAATAGGCAGCCTTTAAGCCAGGCTTTGAAAGATGAGGAGAATTTTGGCAGCTAATGATTTCAAGAAAGGCTCTTCCCAGCAGAGGAATGTGGTGTGAGCAGGGGCTCAAAGACATGAAAGTCTATCAATAGACATGTGGCTGGAGAGCTGAGGCCACAGGCTGGAGAAGAAGAGGAGCTGGGGAGTGAAAGATGACATTGAAAGGTGGTTAAAATGCCAAGGGCTGTAGATAGCATAATTAGGAATCTAAGATTTACTTCTTTGGCAGTGAGAGCCACTGAAGGGATAAGAACATGAGAGGGATATGGTCAGAGATCAGTGTTTTATAATGTTCACTCCAAGGGTAGCTTGAAGAGACAAGGGTTAGAGGTCAGAAATTGGAGGCAAGTAATCCAGCTAATCTTGCAAGAGTTTCTAAGGCAAAGCAGTGAAGCCTGCCATTAAAATTCATTAAACCTTCCTTTCTACTGCCTGATGGAATAGCATAGGGGGCGGGAACTGCTTCCCTTCTACTGCCTGATGGAATAGCATAGGAGATGGGAACTGCTTCCTTTCTACTGCCTGATGGAATAGCATAGCGGGCAGGAACTGCTTTGTCCCTCATGTTGGCCTGGTCACCATTTACTTGTTAGCCAGGACATAAGAAGGACAGTAATAGGTAGCACTTTGCATCTCAGAAGAATGTAATATGTCATAACCCACTCAAAACAGATCACTAGCTGCTGCAGGTCCCACCATACAAAGTTCAAAGAAAAATCTAGTACCTGCAAAGATTTATCCCTCATTGACCCTTAAGAAGTTCTCACAGTGAGGTATTTAGAGTCCCTGATGAATGTGTTAACTATTACTCTTTAATCAATTTGTTACACACTTTTTTTAGTCAATATCCCAATTAAAAGTAGCTCCTTGGATGTTGAATGTTGAGTGCCATCCATTCACTGAAGTCTCAAAAATTACTGAAACTGTGAGAACGATCGAGAGAGATTATCGTGTTTTTCTTCAGCTGCCACTGTGGGAGCTTAGATGTGTTGGAGAGACTACTGTGTTTCGTGACAGCCTCACAAAGAGGAGTGGGGGGACCAGAGGGAAGCAGTGACTGTTTGCCTTCTCTATACCTTTTTAGCACAAATTTCCTTATTTGAGAAAAACTCCTGTGCTTTTTCTGATTATAGCAGCTACTTGTAGTTTGCTGTTTCCCAAGAACAATCTACGAGAACATTATACACTTAATGTACAGCACCATATGTTTAATTCAAGCATATGCTGACAGTGAGCTGACATGACCTTTCACCGACATTCTGGCCATTTCTTCTCTCCACCTCGGCACACGCTTGTGTCCTTGCTGATCAGATCTGATGCTAAAAAGGCCAATAGACCATTTAGGATGCGTAACACAGGAGCTAGTTTGCAGCATTCCATAAATGTAGAGTTTTGTCCATCCTACTCAGCTCTGTGCCTTGTGCTCCTAAAACAGCCTGGCACATTGTAGGGTGACTGATATTTGTATGAATAAGTGAGTGATTCTGTTCCAGTTTTTGACCCACCTATTTCCCTGCTTGGACAGAATATTTCTGTCAAATACCTTCCCTGCCATCACATTCTGAAAGTCGATCATGTTGTCTACTTTCATAAATACACAGACAGAAGGGAACTTAGCTCTATGATAAGTCATATATTTAATCTCATTTGAGTTAGATGATATAATTTGGGACTGATGGGAGCTAATGATACTTGAGATTTTGTGGGAGTGGATTAGAGTTGATGCCATAAAAATAATAGGGCTATTGAGATTAAGGTGAATATACGTTGTGCATGGGGAAAATAATAAATTTGGGGAAGAATATGTAGAGACATGTTCATAGAGGAAGTAAGCACATAGAGAATCCTTTTCACCATTAAAAATGAGGAACTGTTACACTGAAGGTTTGTCTTGAAAGTTTATCCACAAGTATGGTAGCACACACTTGTGATCTCAACACTTTGGAGATGAAATCAGGAGGATCAGAAGTTCATGTTCATTCTTGGTTATACAGGGAGATCAAGGCCAGCCTGGACTACACAGACCTTGTCTCTATCAACAACAACAATAATAAAGTCATCTAGAGTAGTCCTTGGCTCACTTTTTAAGAAATACTGTAAAATAGTTTCATGTCCTCTGTGTGAGTTCCTTGTTCAGAATCTCCTTAGCTTGATAGGAACTGGGAAAGCCACAGTCTTCCTTCTTCTCTCCCTTTTCTGACTCTCACTTGGAGAATGGGTGTTGGTTATTTTTGACGGAGACAGCAAGCCATGTCTTACACCTTCTTCTCCGGTCTATTCTATCACTGTCAAAGCCTGAGTAATATGGGCACTTTCATTTTCTTGGCTCCTTTTCACTCCAAGCTTAGCTTGTTGAGGCTTGAACAACTCAGATGAACAGAAATTCCTGCACCCATTTGATTTCTAGGACTCTGGTCTTCCTAGGTCCTGAAGTCCTGTGGTGACTCATGCCTCATGTGTAGGTACCTAGAAGTTGAGAAGCACGTCCTTATTTACACGTTACTAAAATCTTGGCCACAGCTTCCCTTATTACACAGATTTCTCACACTTGCCTGAAGGCTGTAGTACCCATGAAGGACAGCTTCTCCTGTAATTAGTCCTGCAACCTGGAATCTACCATGTCCCAACCACATTCAGTTATCACTTCTCTATACTCTGCTTTCTGTAGCCAATCACCAAATGTTTTGAGGCTGTTCTCTGTAACAGTGTCTTTCTGAGATACTTTCATGTCCTGTGCCATTTATGCTCATTCAGGCCTGCCTTTTTTTTAACCAAAAGTCCCATGTTGGGCACAAAGACTAGGAAAAAAAAAATCCATGTCAGTACCTACCTTTGGCTTCTAGGAACCTTTGGTCTTTTTCCTTTGTTTACTTATAACACAATAAATGCCAACCTGATTTCTATTCCTGGTTTCCTTTATATAGTTTCTTTTGTTGATGCCAAAACAGCTTGTGTGTGTGTGTGTGTGTGTGTGTGTGTGTGTGTGTGTGTGTGTGTAACTTTTTTCTTTGGTACAAAAAGACTTAGAAGCCTTATATTTCCTTGATCCCTACATTTTCTAGCTGAGAGGCAGTGCTTTCCCATAGCTCCTCAGTTGTTTTTTCTTCCCCTCATATCCACCCACTCTCATCTTCTATATAGGAATTATTCATGTAGGTTAAAACATTGTGTTTTGAGATAGGAATATCCTGGCTAGCCTGGAACTGTCTTTGTAGGCCTGGCCTCAAACTCAGAGATCCACCTGCCTCAGCTTCCTAAATGCTGGCATTAAAGGCATATATCACCATGCCCAGCCAAGGTTAAGGTGTGTGTGTGTGTGTGTGTGTGTGTGTGTGTGTGTGTGTGTGTGTTTAATGACTCTAATAGAAAATAGTAAAATATAAAAAATAAGTAAATAAGTAACCTAGAGAAAGGCAGCTGTCAAAACCTAATAGTATATACTATAAACATGCTGTATATTTGGTTTATGCCTCACAACCTCTAATAAAGCATGCCATGCTTGTTAAATGTTTCATTTTTATTTTAAAAATCCATAATCTATAAATGCTTTTGGCTAGCAATGATGAGCAGCAGCAGTTTTGGGGTTTTTTTTGTTTTTTTTTTTTCAAAGCAAAAGCACCAGAAGTTTGGAAAGGAATTACAAGTTGTGTTATAATGCAACTGATCTCCTTCTTCCTGAGAAAGTTGGTGTCTCGCCAGAGTGTTCAATTCAGACCCACACACTCTGGGTGTATTTATAGAGTGCCCAATGAGGAAGAAGAGAACATGATCAGCTTTGCTCCCCAGTACAGCAACAATGACAAATAATCACCAGGTGAATGTTATGCAGCACAGAACTTTGGAGGGCCAAATACCATCCAAGTATGTGACAGACAGACATGTACTGGGTTGAAATCCACCCAACCCAACTTGTAGCAACAGCACTATTGAATCTATGGATGCTATTGGAGAGCCTTCTCTGGAAAGATGGACATCTAAGTGATTATAGCCACATTAAAGCTGCTTTGTAATTCCTATTGTTATGGAAATTGTAATGGAGAGTGCTACATAGCTCAGGCTGAGCTTAAACTCATAGCAATTCCCCTGTCTTTGCCTCCCAAGTCTTGGAATTCCAAGTATGCACCACCATCCTGAGCTGTTTGTGAAATCTTAATATATAGATGTTAATAAGCATATGCACTGCTGTGGTTAAATGTTAACTTCCAATACCATATTTACTTCTGATTCACTGGGTAGCCCAGGCAAGTTTGAACTTCCCACCTTCCTGTCACAGTCTCCCAAGTAGCTAGGATTACAGGTTGGAGAAATGGTTTTGTTTTCTTTCAAAGGTAGTTAGCCCAGCAAAGGCTTCTCTTTCCTGATTTCCCTTTCTTCTCTACACTGCTTACCAAATCACTTCAGATCGTGAAGTTCAGCTCCCACCAATAGGAGGAGACACAGTAACCACCTATGGCAGGAATAAGGCAGAATCCATTTTGGCCAAGTGTACTTGCTAGCCTGGTTAGGGTTCTGGTGCATCTTTTTCACAGAAAGAGAAAAATGCCTTGCTGAGCTACATTTACTTTGTCCCCATGTCCTTTGTGCCATACCAAGACTAGTCTTTGTTTTCCAACACAAGCATGCACCACCATTCCCCCCAGTTCTCATTCACATTTTCCCCTACAGCAGTCAACTTTTCAGACTCAGTAGAGTCTATCCTTCCATGGGTTACCTTGTTTTATAACCTTCTTTCTTTTACTTCCCCTTCTCCTGACATTGTCCTATTCCATTATTGTCCTATGGTTGTACAACCAGCAGTATATAACCCTGAATATTCTGGGACCAAAGTACAGTTGCACATATGCACAGTTTTCAAATCAGTATACATCAGCCTGAAAGCAACATCTCTGTCAATGGGCTAGTAGCTGCAAGCATTCAGACATTCAGTGTCCAACCACAAAGAAGTAATCAAAGAGCTATGCTTGTTGGACCTTGCTTTTCTTAAAGGATGTGTATGTGCTCTCCACTTACCTTATCTACTATCCTAGTATCCAAACTAAGAATGCAAAGCAAGTTTGGTTTGGTGGGGGGAAGCTTCAAATCAATGAAATAATGCTTTCATGATATAATGTGCAAGCTCTAAGGGATAAGACAGTGCTAATCTCTCAAAGGCTAAAGAGAAGGCCAGCTGACAGGTCTGCAACGTCAGGGACTTTAGTCATTCTTTTACATATGTGTAAAACCTTCAGACAGTCTTGAGAAAATAACCTTTATTTTATTTATTTATTTATTTATTTATTTTAGAAAAAGAGATGGCTTTGAAGTTTGAAAATCAAAGCAAATGAAAGCAAGGCAGCTGTTTCTCAGTGTAGAAAGGACTGTCCCTAAACTGTGAGAGAGTTAATAAGGATTTCAAAAGGCAGAGCTTGCTAACTTATATTCTAATGGACACAGAACAGGGACTCCAGGTTAGAGACAAGCAGTTTGCGGCAGCTAGCACGTGAATGTGGAGGCTTCCCAAGTCTCTCTACGTATATATCCCACTCGTTACCTTTCCCTGTTGTTCGCTACTTCTGGGCCTCTTTCTCTCCAATCCCTTTCTTTGAGCTTTTTCAGTCTCTCTGTGTCGCACACATGCCTTTTCTATGAAATACATCATTCCTAAATGCGGAATAGCACTTAGAGTCTTTGTTTGTATTATTTCTTGTGTCTTGTGAATAGAGTTCCCCATTCCCTGTTCTTTTCATTTTTTAACCCTAAAATAAACGACACCTTTTTTTTTTCCTTCCACAAAACAAACAAAATAAACTAAGTCCAGCAGCTTTTTACTTGTGTGTGTGGCCCCAATTGATTTTTTTCCCCTGTGGGTCAGTGGCCCTAGAAAGAAAGAAAGGTCCCCACCCTTGTATGAAGGGGTCTTGCCAATTTAATTCTTCTTCAAAAAAGGAGATGAATAACAGTATGGACAATTAGTTACTGTGGGTGGGAGAAGGAATTTGGCTGGAGGCAGTTTTCTTTGGAAAGAGATAGGCCAGCACAAGAGGTTGAAATAGCTGTACTTGTGAAAAATAGAGGGTATGAAATAACTTGGTGGAAAGTTCAGCTGAGAACGGGAACATCTGGGGCTTATTCATGTTTTTTTTTTTAAAGAAGTTTTTGAAGCTTTTTTATTAGCTGACTTGACCTCAGATTGAGGAGGAGATTTTTCAAATGTTAAACAGTTTTTTTTTCCGTTTGCATTCCTAAAGTCATATTGTGTTCAGCTTGTTAATATCTGCACAGGGGGCCTTCAAGCAGAGGCTGCCAGAGCTGCATGCTTTGGGGACATAGTTCCAGATAGCTGGTATTTCCCTTTCTTGTTGAGGATTTGCATGTGTCCCTTTCATCCGTGCATATAGCAGATTCCTCCACAAATAATTGCATTTGACATCACAGTTGTTAGAGAAAATGCAGAGAGGGGGGAGAGAAATCCCCATTTCCCTCACTTAAGACAGCTGGAGGGAAGCAGATTAGACAAGGAAATACATAAACATACCTGGAATGTTGTAGCAGCAGGTACCTGTGTCTGTGTTGGTCATGATAATAACTTCCATGTTGGAATATCAATGGCATGGATTCCAAAATGCATAGGACTCAGAAAAATGCCCCCCCTCACACACACACCACAAATCAACACCTTGCATTCTGTGGATTTACTGTGTCCGACAGGAGAAACATTGTCTCAGTGTTCCAAGGTACTTTCCCCTATTTTTCTGGAAAAAGGATTCCAGGTAATTCTTTTAGAGTTTCTGATGGCAGACACAAGGGCATCTGGCAGCAAAACACCAAATTTGGCTTGTGGTAGACTGACTGGAATGGCAGGAGGTTGTCCGGTTGCACTGTGGTAGAAATTCCTATTGCCGGAACTCCCAGAAAGGCAGACTCTCTGATGATGTTGAGAAAGAGGGAGGGGGCAGCGAGTCTGTCTACTGAAACTATGAGCAGAAATAGCTTTCAATGTTAGAAATTAACAGAAGCCCACATTCTTAATGGTCTGCAAAATGTCCTGTGGCTGAAGATCTTGGAGGAAAGTCAGTGATTGGGATTTCATTTTTCTGCTAACTGCTAGACCTACAAAGGTTCCATGCAAGCAAATGAATTCAAACCAATCTCCAAAACTTTGACATTCAGAAATGATGTTAGTTATTCCGACACAGATGTGGTACATTCTGTATTGAGTTTGTGGTCCATGCCAGGCTCCTTGATTGACAGCTAGGACACATACAGACAGTTCAGTAAATCAACACAGAATACCTGCGCTCTGTCTCCAAATGTTTACTGTTTGTTTGGCCAGTGAGTGCCAGGCACTCATTGGGCCCTGGAAATCTGGAGAAGCACACAAATGAGTCAGACACAGTTACACCCTCAAAAACCCTTTGGCTTCATAGGGGCGGCAGACAACAGAAATAATTACAATAGTAGGCAGAAGGTGACTGAGAGTCGAAGACAAGTCCAAACCAAGTGCTGTGAGAGTGCAGATGAAACAATTAGATCCAGCTGCTGCAATCAACAAAGAATTTGTGGAGGAAATGCTATTTGAGATTTTGCCTTGAGAATAAATAAATAAATAGCATGTCAATAGGGAAAATCACACAAGGCTAAGAGAGTCGCCTGGACCAAGCGTACAGGTGTGAAATGGCATGGCTTATTTGGAGAACATTGATGTGAGAAGGTACGTGGGGAGTGTTGTGGGGAGTGAAGCTGGGATAGTCAAGTGCAAGTACGCCAGGCGCCATCAGACATTTGAGTTAAGAGCCTAAGTATAAAGTTCAAACGTAGAAGCTCTATTTAAAAGTCTGAAGAGTAATTCAGCCAGAGTACTTGGGGGATGGTATTGGAATCAGTATCTGTTCTTTGGAGTTGCACAACTCAGTTAGAAGCAAGGCACTCATATACTTTAGAAAACAGAATGGCAGTACACATGGGTACCAACCAAGGAGTTGCACATATTGGTGAATTATCACTTTTCAGGCCAACTTGGAACCTTGGAACCCCAAATTGAGTTCCCTTCTGGATAACATTATGCAAAATCCCAGAGGTGGTCTTGGAAGGGAGTTGGGATGGTGGAGTGGTGGTGGTAATTCGAAGTGAACTTCGAGCTCTCCCTTTGCATTTGGTTGACTGAGGCATCTGCTGCCTCTTACAGCATCCTTCTCCCCACTTCATTCCCATCACCCTGGAACACAAGGCCCGGTGCGCCTGCCCTGTATTAGAAAGGAAATAAGTGTCAAAGTGAGAACAGAGTAAGAACAATTGGCTCATTCCATGTCTCTGTGGGACTGGAAAATAATCACTCTTCCCACTGTGTGAAGGGGAAGGGCAAGGCAGCCTCACTGGAATAAGTGTTAAACTGTGCCTTGTGTACATATCCACTCCAGCTATCATTCATTTAAATCACCCTCAAATAATAGCAAGCTATTATACAGAAATAAATTTGCAAGAAAGTATGCATTTTGAATAGCAGGGAGATCTACTAGTGAGGCCATATACAGCACTCTCCCCCATAGTAAAACTGAATCCATACCACAACACATGATCAGGGCCCTAGAGGGTTCCATTTCTAGTAAGAGGTGATGCTAAGGTTGCAGTGACTCTGGGGTATTAAAGATCCTGTAGCACTTCTTAAGAGAGTGTTTCCTCTGACCTTCTTGGCCAAAGTTCACATCTGGTAATTGCATCTGTTGACACTGACTTCCCCTGTCCTTTCAGCTGCATACAATATTGCCTGTCTTGCATCCTGTCTTAACTGTTGGATAGTGTTACTATGTGCTATGAAACAGCAATCATGTTGCACCCTGCAGAAATGAATGTGGAAAGCCTTTGGGAGGAACAAGCTATAGTAATGTTGAGTTGACAGCATTTTTTTCTTTTGTAAGCCAGGAAGAAGAAATGTATGAAACAGATTCAAACACTGTTCAGAATATCAATGTGTGCAGCAGAGTATAAACAGTAGTCACATGCAAGGCCGGGTATGTCAATGATCAGAAAGACCCATTAGAGATAGGGAAATGAAAACAGAGTGGTTCTTTGGTAGTAATTCGGAAAGGTGGCCTGTAATTTCTGGATAGCATGCAAGGAACTCTAGAGTCTGCTGGAAGGGAGGTAGCTACTCTTTATATGGCTTTGCAGCTTCCAAACATACGAATTCATTTCCCCAACTCTGGGAGGTGTAGGCATAGCTGTTAGCTTAATGCTATAGGAACAAGTTCAGTTCCTGGATCTGCCTAAGGTCTCACTTCTAGCAAGTGTAAGAAACAAGGAGATCTGGAAGCAGGTCAGTTGCCTCCAGTTGCTTTACTCAAGAGCACATTGTAACTGATGAGTGGTGTGTTGGTTGTGCTTTGATGAATGAAGTGTGGATGTGTATACTAAACACTGAGTAGCTAGAATTCTTGGGGATCCTGGAAAGCCCAGAGGTCTTTAGTTTTAACACCAAAGGTTGACCAAAATTATTAGATGGTTATTATTTCTAAAATTTAGAAAGCTTTTAAATACACATCTTCTTACCTTGTCATACAACTGCACTGTTCTCTAGATATTTTCAGTTGTCTACTTCTGGCTTTTTCCCAGATACCTCCAGGCACCATGCCATAACTCAGATACGTGCTCTATTTTCAATTCTGTGCTCTTAGACAAATAGTAATATTTTGTTCCACTAAAATACTGGAAATTACTAATTCCCAAAAGCAAGTAATTTACTTATCAAAAAAGGTCTATTTCACTACAGATATTTTGTTCTTTTTTAAAAAATTTATTTCGTGTGTGTGTGTGTGTGTGTGTGTGTGTGTGTGTGTGTGTCAGTCGTGCTTGTATGTTCCATGACACACCTTTGGAGGTCAGAGGATAACTTTTGGGAGTCGATTTTCTCCTTCCACCATGTGGGTCCCAGGGATAAATCTCAGGTTGTCAGGTTGATGATGATAAGCTTTACCTGCTGAGCAATCTCTCTGACTCAGATACACTGTTATTAAATATTGTCTGTGGGATCCATGGGGTGGAATTTGGCAAGAGAGAAAAAAGCTGGAACATGCTATTAGAGGGAAAAAACATATAAGCATGTTTTCTTAGGGACAAGGGAAAATAACAAAAATATTAGGAAATGGAAGAGAGATGGAAAAGAGATTTCACAAGGGTAGTAATTGAGTTTTATTTAAAAGTGTCAACTTGAGCTCCATGTAGCTAATGTGTCTCCAGGCTAATGGGATAATTACAGGTGGTTGAGTGTTGGAGCAGGAAAGAAGACATCACTGGCTAAAAGAAAGCTAGCTTCCTATTGAGTTGGATTCCAAGGGCAGGTATTTTAATCCAAGCTTGAGCTCTTCACTTGTCACGTTGACTAGCATAAGCTCTCCCTTTTAGCAAAGATATTTTAATTACATGATTAAAGTATAACTTACTTGTTATAAATTCACCTATTATAAATGTATACTCCAAAGAGTTTGACTAAATTCTGCACAGTTGGGCAGTCATTAGCCACTATATTTTGAAATATTTCTATCAACTTAACAAGTTCACCATACCTATTTTCAGACATTCTCTATTCCCACCTCAGTCTTGGTCAGCCACTAATCTATTTTCTGTCTTTGTACATTTGCCTCTTCTGGGCATTTCACATAAATGATCTTACAAAAGATGTGGGAGTTTGTGTACATATATTTGGCTTCTTTTACTTAGCATAATGTTTTGAGTGTTGACCTGTACTATACCATGTATTCATCCTTTGTTCCTTTTTTAATTACTAAGTAGTACTCTTTGTATAGCTCTACTACATTTTGTTTATTCAGTCACCAATTGATGGACATTTGGATTATTTCCCAGTTTGGAGTTGTGTGAATAATGCTGCTAAGAACATTCACATATAAACCTTTGTGTAGACAGATGTTTTCAATTCTTTTGGGTAGATTGCTTAGGAGTATAATGACAGGGCCATATGATAAATATACATTCAATTTCTTGAGACACTCAAGTATTGCTCAAGTGTTTTCCAAATGGTTGTACCATCTTGCTTTCCCATCCACAATGTATCAAGTTCTAATTTGTCCCTATGCTTTTCTGTATTTAGTGTTGTTCATTGATAAGACTTTCTAGCTGCTTTTATTGGTATTTCACTGTGGTTTTAATTCCCATGTCCTGGTGAGTGATGATGTTGAGCATCTCTTCATACACAACTGGCCATTTGTATGTATATCTTGGATGGAATGCCCATTCAAATAGTTCTTATTGCTATCTTGGATCTTCAATAAGGGAGAGAAATGAAAGAATGTGAGTCTGCCAGGAAATATTTTGCCCTCCCTTCTGTGAAGTACTCATCAGTTTATGGCTCTTTTTGTATTTGTTTTGGGGAGTATTTGCATATTTATTTGTTTGTTTATTTGACTGTTTTGTCTTGAACTAAAGAACTATACCACTGTCCAATGCAATCATGTATGTGGGGTAGGACTACACTGCTTTAGGTGAGATATTATAGTCAGTGGTGTCCCATGATGTCCATACCCCATTGTCTGCTTTTTACACATGAAGCTCTGATCAGGTAGTGTGCTCAAAGGGAATTGGGTGACAACATAGTACACCTGAGTCTTTGTTTAAGTGGGTGCTAGGAGTGGAATCTAAGTGCTTTCCCACTGAACTACACATCCAGCCCCCTCTAACAGTCTTGATACTGGGTCTTCAAATCCCCTATTCTTTCCAATACTGTGGCAAGTGGTCACACTTGAAGGTCCATTTGAAGTTGTCATGCTTCAGAATTCCAGCCAAGCCCAGACCAGCAACTTTAGGATATAAAGAGGGAATTTTTAAAGGCAAGCTTTCAGGAAGCATTTCCTCCCTAACCTGATTTAAATGGATTGGCTCATTTTCCCTTAGCCCAGATGTCTGGGTCTCTGTATTATAGACAACCTGATTGTAATCTGGAAACAATACAGACTCAGAACATCTGTTGAGAAAAGGAAATCTAATAGATGAGGTGGCATATTCTGATTGGAGATTATTTTAGGAACAAAACAGTCTACTTAAATCAACAAAATCAACAAAACAATGTTCAATTGACAATGTGCTAAGTTCTATGGTCAAAATATTGTTAAAAATTAAATGGATAAATGAGAATATTAATATATTTAAAATGTATTGTATTCAGTTGCCCCTAAGGTCTTAAGTAAATTTCATCTGAGGGAATAGGTGAGGAAATAAGAGGTTTGTGTCATTTGGGGGTACATTTTAAAACATTTTTTCTAACTTCATAAATCACTAAAATATATGTGTTTCAATATTTAATGTCCATGTGAAACCTCCATATTACCTTACATACTCAACCCAGCATAAACACACACACACACACACTTTGCTATACTGCATGCTTTGCTTAGGCTTGGCAAGTATGGCCATCATTACTAGAAAATACAAGAGAAATATGAGACATCGTTGCCTTCCCCTAAAACTCTGTATATTATGGAGCAGTACAGAATTGCCCAAAGGAAAACAATGAGGTCCTAAGCACCAACTAAATCAAACCCAGAAACAATAGAAATTGTGAGAAGGAAGACATCACTGGAAACTTATCAACTGTCCCTTGGCCTGCAGAGCCATCTTGCTGGACCTAAAATAGTAAATCTTAACTATTGATAAACTAAACAAAAATTCTTCTATCCTGAAAAGGGATTTATAATCATTCATTTGCCCTGGAGCCATGTATTAAATATGATCCACAGACTTTCTATTCCTTTGACTTTTAAAATTATTCCTCCAAAAAGCATAAGGAAGAAATGTTAAAAAATATATCACTTATCAGAAAACCACATGAAATAGGTCCTCATACCCCTTAGGATGTCTATTTTAAAAACCAAACAAACAAAAAAACAAAACAACATACACAAAATAGCAAGTCTGAGTGTTAATGGGTGGAGGCTATAAACTTTGTGCACTGTTGGTAGGAGTGTAAAATGATACAGCCATTATGGAAACCAGTCTGACAGTTGTTCCTCATAATGTTAAAAATGAAATTCTGATCTGATCTAGGAATCTTCCTTCTGGTTATTATGTCCAAAAGAATCAAAAGCTAGGGATATTTGCACACCTGTGTTCATAGGAGCATTGTTCCCCACAGCAGATGGATGGCAATAATGTACTTTACACACTTAACTTAAAAAAAGATGATTTTTTTCACATTGCTAGAACATGGATGAACCTTGAAGACATCACACTAAGTCCATCACAAAATGTCAACTACTTTGTTACTCCATTTACATGAGCTATATGGTCAAAGCTACAGAAACACAAAGGAAAATGGTGACTTGCAGGATCTTTAGGAAGAAGAAAATTTTGAGTTGTCATTTAATCTATAGAAGCGAGATTGAAAGATGAAAATGAGCCGTGGCGGTGGTGGCGCATGCCTTTAATTTCAGCACTCAGGAGGCAGAGTCAGGTGGATTTCTGTGAGTTTGAGGTCAGCCTGGTCTACAAAGCAAGATCCAGAACAGGCACCAAAACACCACAGAGAAACCCTGTCTCGAAAAAACAAACCAAAAAAAAAAAAAAAAAAAACGAAAATGTTCCTGAGATTGGTTGTACAAAAATGTGAAGATAATGAACACTAATGAAGTATTCAATTAAGATAGTTAGGTTGTCAGTTTGGGGCCAGTGAGACAGCACTTCTCAGAACCTTACCATAATGTGCACTATGACTCTGTAAGAAGACACTCAGCATAGGACATTTTCTCAACCTATGGCCATGGATCTGTTTCCAATGCACTATGCAGCTAGCACAATGAATCAATGAGAGCACTTTATGAAATGTTACTATATACTGGTGGTAATTTAAGGTCTTACCCATCTACCAGACATTTTATTTCAAAGAGATATCTGCACTAATTAATGCTTATGCAAGAGGAATGTGTGTCTAAAGATAGAATGTTAAGGTTTAGGGCACCTAGCCACCTAGCATCTTTTAGATCTATGCTTGCCAAAAGCCAAACTCTTCTGCCTATTTGCAAAGTTAGCCTGGCATTTTGGCAATGGTGAGAGTAGACCATAAGACTCTTAAGTGAAGCCCATCTTCACTATGTATGTGATTCTAGAATTGCATGGCTTCCTTAAGCCATTCAGCCCTTCTAAGTACAGAGAGCCAGCAATTCCAAGAATGAACTTTAATGCTGTGCGGGAACATGTGGATGGACAGAATTCAGATCAAGGAAAGGGGGGAAACTTGGGTAGAATGTCTTCATGTATAGTTCTAAATGGAAGATTGCTTGTAGCCTTACATGTGTTGTAGTTGACTTAAATGACAATGACACACTTAAAAGCCAAGAATGTAAACAGGTGAACAAAACAGCTGACATTCTCGATTGTTTTTCTAAGGGCTTCAATGGCTTTTCCAGACCTGCAGCTTGGTAGCATTTTATTAACATTTGATTAGCAGTTACTTCTTACTGTGTTGACCCTAAAATTAGATTCTGATTTCCTGATATTGTCCCTCCCCCAAATAAATCCTCCAATAACTCTGTGTTTCTTCCAATGGGAAAATAAATCATTCAGCAGCTCACACCTTTAATCCTATCACTTTGGAGACAGAGGCAGGCAGATCTCTGAGTTCAGGACCAGCTTGGTCTACAATGCAAGTTCTAGGACAGCCAGGACTACATGGACAAACCCTGTCTCAAAAGAAAAAAAATCCAAAATTATTCCCCCTTTCCTTTCCTTAGGACTCTCAATATATTATCAGAGCTGAAAAAAGACTTAAGGTTCATGTAGCACAACTTCCTCTCTGGACATTAGGGGAAGGAAAGGCCCAGAGAGGCTTTTAAAAAAAAAAAAAGACTCCGAACAACACAAAGGCTGACAGAGCTGAGAATACATGACTGCTTGTCTAGCGCTCACTCTGCTACACTGTGCTACCTCATTAGAATATGATCAGTAGGAACTGGATATATTTGTGACTCCAGGTCACATTTGTTTATAGTTTATTGGACCAGCAAATAACAGGGGGTTTATTTGAATGTCAGAATATGGTTTCTCATAGGTAATACAATTTGTAAGCTGAGCGTGAAATTTAAAACCTGAAATAAATCAGTGCTCACAGCATGTAAGCATGTACAGTAAACTGTAGTCTAACATTTTGTTTTATGTGCAAACATATAACAATTAGATCACATGTATCCACTGAAATTACTTGGTAGTTTTGATTTGCATTGGTGGTACAGCAGATTCTGAAGGGAATTTTGATTAGGAATTATCTGGCTTTACTATGTATGACACATCCTATTTGTGAGTGTTATAAACACCATGGAGCTAAATGAAAATCACAAAATAGCTGGCTTGATAGGAAAGGTTGTCTAGAGTATAATGGAAATAAAATTCATGGTGCCTAAGAATAAAAAAGGCTCTGCAGTCATGTTATCTACTGGCTGATTAATATATGGTGTGCATGTAGTTAAGGCTGCATGCCATTTACCAGCTTCAAATCCATTAGCAATCAATCAGTTAGAGTGAAAGACCTGAACCTAACTAGTGTCTCATTTTATAGTTCTCTTCGGAGGTTCTTAGAATATGGACATACTTAAATTTAGGTATACTAGTTTTGATAGTCACTTGGAAGAAGCCACTAACCAAGTAAGCAACACTACTGGTTTGCAAGTGCAAACACTAATGTAAGTAGATAACTTTTAGGATAGTTAAGCAGTAGTATCTGTATGGGGAGGTTACAAAAATTAATCACTGCAAAAAAAGAGCAAATTTAATGAACTGCTGGGGCTGAAGCACTGGCTCAGTGCTTAAGAGGACTTGCTGCTTGGCCAGGAGGTGGTAGCACACACCTTTAATCCCACCAGGCAGATCTCTGAGTTTGAGGCCAGCCTGGGTCTACATAGCGAGTTCCAGGACAGCCAAGGGTATACAGAGAAATGTCTTGAAAAACAAACAAAACAAAAAAATGGACTTGTTGCTCTTCCAGAGACCCAGGTTTGATTTCTAGCACCCACATGGAGGTTAACAACTCCATAACTCCAGTTCCAGGGGATCTGGTACTCTTTTTCTGACCTACCTGGGCAGCAGGCACACACATGGTACACTAAAGTATACATTCAGGCAAAACACATGTACACATAAAATCAATAAATCTAAAAATATTTGAAGATGTTTGTACCTCTATTCATAAGAGATTGATCTTTTGTGTTTTTGTATTAAGTTATCTGGTTTTAGTATGGGCAATATTGACTCCGTAGAATAAGATGGAAATTATTCTTCTATTGATATGGAAAGAAATATAAACTATTGTTTAACAAGTGGTATAATTGGTGAAATAGATGTTCCTGGGATTCCTTTGCAGGAAGACTTTTTTCAATTACAAAATCAATCTTTTATTTTGCATTATATATTCATATATTTCCTTTGTTCCCACCTTGAGTCAATAGTTTTACTAGTAGAGAGTTGTCGAATTCATATAAACTTTTCAGTCTGTTGACATGTGATGTTCATATTTCAATCTCAATACATTCCATAATTCTGTAAAGTCAGTAACAATGTGCTATATTGTGTAAGAACCAACCTTTGGTCTTGTGAATTTCCTCTGGGTTTTTTGTTTGTTTTGATGTCTTTCATTTTGTTAGCTTTAATCTTTCTTGTGCTAGAGATTGAGCCCAGGGCTTCGTATATTCTAAGCATACACTGTGTACCACTAAGTTACATCACCAACCCCTTCAAATCCTTATTTACTTTCCTTCATCTTGTTTTAGGTTATTTGGTTCTTTTTTTTAGTTACTTATGGTAGAAGGGTAGGTTATTTCTTTCAGATCTTTCTCCTTTTATTTTAATAGCTAATTTTTTCAACATTGCTTTTGCTGTATCCCACAAGTAGTATATTGTATTTATAATCTCATTCTCTCCAAATATTTTCTAATTACCCTTGTTTTTCTTCTTTTGTTCATTTTAGACAGTAATGCCAATTTTCAAGTTGTTGTGAATTTCTCAAATTGTCTTCTATTACTCATTTTTTTGTGTGTTGTTTCATTATGATCTGAGAGCAAACCAATATGGTTCTAAATACTTGTTAATTGTTGAGACGAATTTTATGGCCTAGAAGATGTTCTGTCCTGAAGAATGGTCCATGTGCATTTGAGAACATATATATTCTGCTATTGTTGATGGAAGCCTTCCATAGATGTCTGTTAGGTAGAGTTGGTGACTAATGTTATTCAAATCATTTCCTCCCCATCAATCTTCTAAGGATTCTAATATTTAATATGAGATGTTCAAATTTCAACTTAGTACTTTTAGTTAATTTTATCTTATTTGTGTTTGTGTGTAAAAACACAGATACCCAAGAAGGACAAAGAGGGTGTCAGATTCCCTGAGCTCTAGCTCACATGATTGTGAGCCATCATACATGGGTGCTGGGGAACTGAACTCTGTTCTTCCAAAAGAGCATCAAGTGCTCTTAACTGCTCAGTCATCTCTCCAGCCCCCTTAGTTAAATTCTCTGTCCATAAGGAAGAAAAACGAGAGATTTTTTTAATTAATTGGTATTTGTAGAACTATTGTACTTACAAACCCCACTCTCTTATAGTTTCCAAAGCATTTACTAAGTTTATTACATTGAATCATATGTACATCCTGAATCTTTTGCCAGGACAAAACAATCTATTTTTATTGCTATTTTATGGATGAGAAAACTGCAGTTCCTATTGCAATGGCTCTTTCCATGATACCATATGTTTTATGTGTTTCCCTGTCTTTCACTTAGCTTGGTACCATTCATAATTCCCCTTTGTTGTTTTATGTACAAACTCAGTTTCATTTTCTTTCATACTTTGTACTTGACCTTGTTCCAGATTGCATACATGTGTATGTTTGTAAAATCTCTTGCAACATTTTTACTAACTCTTTGGTGAAGCAAACTAAGTAGCACAGCAGCCACATTTACTAAAAGCTATACATGTTGAGATATACTTCTAACCCTTAAAATAATCTTCATTTGTAGTCAAGTTTATTCTACATCTTCATTAACTGTAGTTGATATTTTTATGTTTTTATTTTTTAAATACAAAATCTTTTTGCTTATCACATAGGGAATTTAAATTAATATTTAAAAGCAGAAGTAGACAGCTGCCAATGTGAAATAAATACAGGGACATCCAAAGATATTTCACCCACACCAAAATATCTCTTTGTCTTGTGTTTCCTTTCAAGTCTTCAGTGATTGAGCCATTCTCAGAAAGCCATGCATTAAGTGTATAATTTACCAGAGAGGAGCCATATGTAAAGTCATTATTAATAACTGTTAACAAAGAAATCTAGCATTTACCATTGTCTGTATCCCTAGGTACCATACCAAATTATTTCTTTGTGATGGGCAATGTAAGGCAGTTGATATGCCTCTTTTCAGAAACAAAAATGCTCAATAGCAGCCATCCAGAATGTTAGAATAGTCCTTAAATAAAGTAAGGAAAGTAGGAAACAAAATATTATTGTGTTTAGTTAAATTCACATGCAAGGATTCTTTATGATTAAGACTTGCTAAAGTGTTTGAAAAGATGAATAGGAGGGAAAAGGATATAGCTAGATGTGTTGGCAGATTGCTTTAGACAGCTCATCAAGAATGGATAAATATGAAGACTTTGGAAGATTATAGGAGTTAATGACTCATATATGAAAATCACAAGTCCTCCTAGTACACTATGTGTTGTGGGGTTTTTTATTATTATTGTTTTGTTTTGTTGGTTTGGTTTTGGTTTTTCAAGACAGGGTTTCTCTGTGTAACAGCCCTAACAGTCCTGGAACTCACTCTGTAGACCAGACTGGCATGTGTTGTGTTTTTGAAAAGGGGCACACACACACACACACACACACACACACACACACACACACTAATTTCATTTTTATATTTATTTGTCTTTATTCTTGAGACTTTTATACCTGTGTATAATCAAATATGGTCATATACAAACTTGATTTCCCTTCTTCAGCTCCCAGATCTCTTTCGAATTTGAACTCAGTGGTTATATCCACAAAAAGAACTTTTTTAGCTACTTTGAGTCCGCTACATTCCCACACATACTAGGCAGAACCTTCTTGGGAACCATATGTTTCTTAATGGCAGGAGAATTTCTTTTCCCTCTTAGCAGGTTGAAACTCATTTTGTAGCTCTCAAGTTCCTTCACCTCTTTTCACCAACCTGAACTGAATCTCCTTTGCAATCTCCAAGGATTAGGCAGACATCTAGCATCCCTCAGAATCTAAGATGGTTGTGTGGTTGGAAGATGCTCTATCTGTTGCCTGTATGGACTTGCTGTCCTCATATGTAAAATAAGGGCATTGGACTTGGACTATGTAATCACTCAAATTCTTTCTAAGTCACTAGTCCTTGTTTATTCCCTTAGTAAGGTATTGAATATAATACTGCACACTTCTGTGTGTTCAAAACAGCGATTAATCCTTTTTTGTCCACACTGAATATCATCCTCTGAGAGGTGAGGTTTCTGTTTTTTACCCACCTCCTTTCCTGTTGCTTCTAGCTAGAGCACTCAATTTATGTCTTCAAAGATCAAAATTATTGCAGTATCCAAAATCATTAAATGAACACAATGTTTGGAATGTGTGAATGCTACCCATTATAAGGTTAAATGTTATAGGAGAGGGGAAGGGAAGATGTTAATTGAGTATAGCTGCCATGAATCTTAGAATATGGTGGAGAAACCCATGTCAGAACTGGTCAAGACATTCCTCCATGTTGAGCTCAGTGAAGAGAAAGAAAGAAAGGTGGAGCTATTGATGAGTGTTGGCTGTAATTCATTAATAGTTTCCTTTCCCTCCCACACTTAAATTCTCTTATTCCTGCCATTCTATCACCACCATCATCACCAAATCATTTTGAGGGATGGTGAAAGAGTCCAGATAAGATAGCCAGCCAATTACTTAAGTCTCAGAAACAAGCAAAATGTGCATGCTATATCCTCCAAAGAGCCAATGGAACAAAGAATTTAGCCTAAGATCCAGCTCTCCCCAACACTGAGATATATTGGCTGGCCTTGGCTATATAATGCTTTTCCCAGACCTTGTGGTTAAATTCTAATAAGCCTCTTAGGAAAACCAAGAGCCTATCTCAGGAATGGATTCCTAGGCAGAGCCAGTAGAAGAAATGGTAGATGTGGTTTAGAATGAAGGAATAAGAAGAAATGAAAAAAGAGACCCAGATGCTTTAAAGGAGCAAAATTAACCCCAAGGCCAACATCCTCCAAATGAGCCAGTTCTTAGCTTAGGGACTCAAAGGTGAATGTGAAGGTTGGTTTAGGCAAGTGCTAAATAGCATTTTTTTGTAAAGGTTAGTTTGTGTAAATGTTAAGTCAAAAATATTTCCTAGGTTTACAATCAACCAAGCAGAAAGTGTTACTGCTTTAAAATCCTGTGTAAGTATATATGGAATTTAGTAGAGTGACAATGACTGCCAATGTCAATAAATAATAGATGCAAAGCAACTAGACTTTATTACAAGACTGTTCAGTAAGGGATTCCAGCAAGACAATGAATACATTCAATATCTTATGGGGTAGGCTTTATTTGAAGTGTTTTGCTTACAATGTACTTTTAAAGTGTCATAAGCAAGGATTGGTGGTGCAGCTCAGTGGTGGAGTACATACACAGGACTCTAAATTCAACATCTAACTCTGAAAAAAAGAGGGGGGGGGTGTTATCATAAGTAGTCACCAAATGCAGAGTTCAAATTCCTTCTCTATTGGAAAATACCGGAAGTTCCATTTCACATTCCTTCATCTACTGGTTGACCTTGCCATTCAAATCAGTTAAAGTACAGAAAGAAAAACTACACCAGAAGGCAGTAGTCAATCATTTGATAGATGACATACACAGCTAAGTTTGCCAGGGGTACACTGAAGAGTCCAGTGCTTAAGTGTTCTTCTGTGATCAAAGTCTATGAAACCGTGGTGGCGAATTCTATTGAGGCAGCCATTTCAGTATCTTTATAGCTGCATTTACCAAACAAAGCACTTTTTTTTTCTATTTAAAATAATTATTCAAGTGTCTCTTAAGTTAGCTTTTACTTAAGGAAGCTTGAAAGACATATGAGCACTACTCTTTGATTTCTTTTCTTTTAGCCTTTAAAGATGTATGGTGAGATGTGAATATTGTAATGAATCTGCTCCTGTTCCCCACTTCCTGTGACAGCCCACTTCCCCTTTGTATTCCATAGCGTCAAGTTAGAAAGAGAAATGTCTGAAATTCCCTGACCTCCAGGGCAACTGAAAACTCAGTATGGTTTCCCATCAGTTCCTGGCTCATGTACTTGTACCAGACGCCTTGTGCCATTTATTTTCCTTCAGAATACTACAGTGCTACCTTAATTATTGACAATATTTTAAAATTTCTATTTTTCAGATGGTATGCCAAGGAGAAAAGCTAGTTTTTACTGGAAAATAAAACTATCTGTAAAACCTGATCTAGATTTGGTCTTGCAAGGAAGGAAGAATCTTTGGTGGGGAAACTGTCAGTGGGCCAGAGGCCTTCAGGAAGAATAGTGAAGCTTCATCCCCTCAGCCGTTGAGGTTGACTCTTCAAGCCCAATGCCTGATGACATGGTTCATGCATAGAAGCTATTTTTAGAGGCAAGAGTTCTCATTTCCCAAAAGCATAACCACAAGATGTCTATTTGGAATGGATCACATTTTATGCACTCAGACAGTAGTAAATGTTCAGATCATGCTGGTGTAACCTCAGCTCCCCAAGGAAATACATAATATCTTGGTACACTCTCACCCTGGGACCCTTTGCCTTCTATCAGTGGCACTCATCCCACTGAGGTGATTCCTTTGGAAAGCAGCAGTGGCATGGGGTTTCAAAGATGCCTTTGAAGCAGGTTTTCCTTCCACAAAAATAAAATGATAGTTCATCCTTATATCTTTTCACGGTGGTTTCAAACTGATACAGGGACAAGCATGCCTGTAATCTTCAGTGAAGAGGATGCTCAGGGTCAAAAGACTCCAGAGGAAAGCTTGACTTGCTGGTCTGCCTTTCTATTACCTTCCTAGGCTTGTGTTTTGCTGCTAAACCTAGCCAGTCAGCCTAATTGGGATAAGTGTCTTGGTGCAAGTTTTCTTATAACTTCAAGTCTGTGGGGCTTTTGGTTCCTAAAGCAGAGGCTTACTCAAGTAAAGCTGGAGACCCTTGAGGAGGGAGTTACAGAGCCCATAATTAACAGACTGGCAGACTGACCTAAGAAAGAAAGTATTTGCCTATGGATTGGAAAAAGCTCACTAGTTGGCTATGGGAGCCTCATTAAGCCATTTAGGTCTTAAGGTAACTATATCCTTTTGGGTTATTTGGCTCATTCACTTAAGAATATCAATTGTCTCCCCTCCTCTTCAACTTGACCTTGCTTTGTCAGAGGGAGAGGATCCAGCCTCCTCAGATAAATATGTCATCCGCCTCGAAGGATAATCCAGTAGTGAATGATGGCTGGCCCTCAGTCACTCAGCCTATGTATTTATCTGGCCTAGCTGTCTGGCCTCTCCATCCAAGGCTCCTTATTGAGAATGAGCTATTAGTATACCAGGGCAATAACAGTGGAAGAGATGGCGGCTGGAATACATAAAATTCACTGCATACAGTTATTTTGTGAGCCCGTTACTTCGTCCTTTCCTTTCCATTATCGTCCAGATCCTGTGCTTGTCCCAGGTCAGTGCTGGAGTAGAAAGTCTCTCTTTTTCGGCACTATTCCAAACCCTAGCTCAACCTTACTGTTGATATCCCTTCATAAAGTTTTTATTTTGTTTTCAGAGACAGAATCTCACTTTGTATACCAGCCTGGCCTCAAACTTGTCATTCTTCTGATTCAGTCTCCTGATTACTGGGATTCCGGGTATGTGCCACCATGTCCAGCCTTTTTACGGGCATTTAGGCTGAAAACAGGCATATTGCCTAATATCTCTCCCTAGTCCAACTTACTACTTTTGTGCAACAAAGCTAATGATGTCTCTGCTGTTACCTCATAGGGTTCTGGAGAGGATCAACTGAGAAGACAGATAAGAAAGTAGTTTTAATTATTAAAATAATGCTAGTAGCAATAACAATAATTAACATTAAGAGAGTCGTGTTCCCCATAATTAGCTCTACCTGAATAGCAACCTGTACCTAAAATTTTCAGAATTTATTCTGTGCTTTTTAAATATGTAGTTTTTAATATGTAACAGTAATAGATTTATTGTGTGAGCTATGTGTCACACACTGAGCTTAAGGCTTTATTCAATCCCTACAGTTACACAGTGTGAAAGACAAGTAGAGGAATTTCCATGTCTGTCTCATAGATAAGAAACATAAAGCTTAGAGAAGTTCAATAATTTGTTTACAGTACTAAGGGTGGTGGGTGATAGTGTCCAGATTTCAAGGCAAGTTTTCTGACTCCAGAGTATAAGCCTTTATCCCCTGTGGTATGCTTCCTCTTTAAAAAATACTAAAAGGCTATAAGGTTCTAAGATACCAACTGAACATCCTTGATCTGGTCTTTTGAAACCTAAAATGCTCCAAAATCCAAAACCATTTTGAATCCCAACATGACAGCATAGGTACAAAACTCTACAGCATGATACTTTTGTTTTGTGCACAGAAGTGGTGAAAACTCCATTTGGGCAGTGTGCATAAGGTAACTATTGCATACAAATGGATTTTGTATTTAAACTTGAGTCCTATCCCTAACATACTTCCTTGTGTTTTTAGAAATATTCTTAAGCCCTTGGTTCCAAACATTTCAGTTAAGGCAGACTCAACTTGTATTAGTGGTCATTCTTCGAAAAATTCTAGAGGTAGTAAATTGCTTGCTAAAACTAGAGAACCATCATCTCAAATGGTTTGAATTCCGTGAATTCCATCCACAGTGCTTTTGTCACATCCCAGTTTGTCTTAGAATGCAGACATTTGTTCAGTGGAGAGACTTATCCTCATACATTTCAGTGTTTCCTTCCAAGGTGAAGTGAGACTCACAGAAGCCAGGCGTGGCGGAGAGAGGAGGTGCAAAGGTGAGAGGTGGGTGTGGTGAGAGCTCAGCCAGGCGCCCCTATGGGAGCTCATCTCCCAGTAGTCGCACTCCCTTTTCCAAACATCCTTGAGTGCTTCCATGGTTCACAGGCCTGTCTTATCTTACTGGGAACATTCACATGGGTTTGCTCACACTTGGAAAGATCCCACCCAGAAGATCTAATGCTACCTTGCTGTGTGGCCACAACACTTTATGTGGCATTACTTTACAAGACATATTCAACAAGCCCTTTTACGTCTGCTGGTGTGGTGGGGCCTGCTGGCCCTCCTCACTTCCTTCTTCCCTGACAGCATTACCATCCTGAACAGCAGTGTACAGATATCAGAAAACTTAGTACCTTGCCAGGAAATTTACTAAGCATGATATACGTGTGTTTGTTTTTCTATGTTTATTCATACATTTAATGAACATTTATTGATTATTACCTTACTTCATGACAAATGCCATGCTAGACACAGGTCATCAAGACAGACTATCAAGGCAGACTGTATCACTTCTTTAATCTATCAGAGATACAACAGGGAAATGTATAATTACAAATTGTAAAAAAAAAAAAATCTGTGAGAAGAAGCATCCACAGAACTCTAAAATGTAAATGCTGATACTTTTATTTATTGAAGAATCAATTGGGCCCCATTTTACAGGGAAGAAAGCTCAGTGAGGCTAAGTGACTTCTCTAGAGTTTCACAGCTAGTAACTTGGCTGGGTAGAGATTTAAATCCATGCTGGTCGTATTCCAAAGCTCGCACTCTTAACTGCTGTGCAGCATGGCCTTCTCAGTGTGTGAAGTGCATATATATATCCATTAATTCTAACCTTGTGCATTTGGGGTTCAGGCTTCATCTCAAAAGTGTGGAGTTGCAATTGTTTCCAATTACTTGTGGCTGTGGTTTGGTGCATTTGTTCAAAGAAAGTGTGCATGCAAAGCAGGGGTCACATGCTAGGCCTTGTGGATGTGCACAATGTGTAAATCATACTGGAATTCCAAAAAGTCCAAGATTCATTGGAGTCACCACATTTGTTTCCCATTAGCTTATGTTACTCAAATACAAACAGTAAAGCATGTGTTTACATTACTGTGGACATGGAAAGCCAGACCTCCAAAACATTCCTTGCAGGTTGTATAAAGCAAAGCACCCAAACAGTTCCAAATCAGTTTTGAAAGCCCAGCTTTATAGCTTTAAAATGTAACCTGGATTCCCCACAATAAAAAAAATGCCTAGAAGAGGGACTGTGAGTAACTCAAAGAGACACCAGCTAAATCCCCAAACTATGTATCAAAACCCATATTTACAGTATCTATTTTGTTACTTATCCTTTATTATTTTGTAAATGCTAAAATGCTTAAAATCAAGAAAACTCTTAGCTGTGTAGCAGCAGGAATGGCATTTTTCATTCCATCCAGCTGTCCAAAAGCTGTCCAAAGCTTTTCAAAACAAACCCATTCATGATGGGATGGTTAGGTTATTTAAGACACAGTGGATGGAAAGCAAGCGGAAGCATCTAGTGTCATTAAGAATACAACCTAATTGCCCCTCCTTTTTTGTTCTTTTGTTTTTGAAGCAAAGGTCTCACTATGAAGCCTTGGGTACCCTGGAACTTCCTATGTAGACCAGGCAAGCCTTGAACTCACAGAGATCTGACTACCTCTGCCCTAAGTTGCTGGAATTAAAGGCGTGTGCCATTATAACTGATTTTATTGCTCTTTCTTCATTTTCCCACCCAATAGTAAAAGTCTTTCCCATCAAGTTAGAGTTAACACCTAGCCTCTGAAAAAAATGCCATAGGATAGGAAGTTACCTGAAATTAAGGCAATCAAGTTGACAAAGGGAAGCTGAAAGTCTAAGTTATACATGTCTTTAGGTAATAATATTTTTCTTGGAGAGGTCTGGATTTGAGGACTTAAGGATTTTTTTAACCTAAGATCCTTATCAACTATCCAGTGACTTAGTCTTGTCTACTATCTGAGGTTCAGAGTGTTCCCTTTATGCAGAAAATGGGAGTAGCCGTCTTCCCCATCACATAACGTTCAAAGACCATGTGAGCGAACATGCGCTCAGTCCCAGCACAGTGTGAGCCTGATAAGACCCTTGCCCTTACAATTGGGACAGTAACAAGAGGTACATTGTTTGTACCATATAGACAGATGAAGACTTGTTGCTCCCATGGGCCTCATTTCAGCATATTTGATCCCAATAGGAACAAGAAGTATATTATTCTGATCTTTGTTCTTGTCAACCAAGCATGAAAAGAACATTGACCACGTTCGGTTGTCCCATGATGCAGTGCCCTTCTGTGTATTTAAGACTGTGAGATTGCTATGTTCTAGAAAGCCTATTCTCTCCTGTACTGCGTTTCTAATTTTCTTAGGTTTCCCTCTATTGCATAAACCTCAGTACCTGTGTCTAGGCTAACTTTTCAGTGTTTCCCTTCATAATAAAATGAAGTCAATCATCTTTGTAGAAGAGGGTTTTCCTTCTCCTTAGAAGGGGATTTTTATTAACTATGAGGGCAAAAGGTCATGATGGCCATACCTCAGGGAAAAGAAAAATGCCATTGTGTTTTCCTCTTTTCATAAATTGATTTGAAGAGTAATAACACAGACTCCAACATACATAATCACATATCATCATGCTAACACAATTTATGTTCAAAGCCAGTTCCAGAGCCTTTACAAAGCAGAATAGCAGTGCAGAAATCTTTCTTAAAGCGTGACATAAACCTGGAATCTCAGTTACTTAGGAAGCTGAGGCAGGAGAATATCTTTGAACACTAATAAACTTCATCTCAACAAACAACAAGAATGCTTCACCACATCAAGAGTCTGGCAGACGTGTGCATTCCGCTAGAAAGCCTGGTGTTACTTTTGGTTTTGGTGTTTTGGTTTTGTCCTTATTTGTCTGTTTCTCTTTGAGATGTTAGGAATCTAACTCAGGACCTCAGGCCTGCTAAGCATGTACTCTTACCACTGAGCTCCATCCCCAGCCCAGTGAGCCTCACTTCCAGCTAGCATCTTTTATAGAAATTGATAACTTTTATAGAAATTTGGCACTCACAGTCATGGTGTCAAAGGGCTCTGTGTACACACTTCTTTAACCTACTAATCCTGCTAGAGAAATGACCCAACTTTGTTGAAAAGTCAGAAGTAGCCATAATGCAAACAGCAAAATGCTGAGAGAACGGTTAAGGAAATTTTGATAAATTCCTTAATTGGTAGGTGTTTTACCATAGTTAAAATACTATAGTTATTTCATTTATTTATTATAAAACTTCTGTGAGGCAAACATTACTTCTCACATTTTGTTTTAGGAACATTGGGCAGCTTGTCTGAAAAAAAAATTTTTAATTACTAGAAAAACCAGGATTACAACCCAAGTATGTGCGATTAGAAAATTCAAGATTTACTATATAAAAGTCATCAATTTAAAGCCTTTTTTAAAAAAAAACCCATAAACATTATATATTAGAGTTTTATACACAAAGAGCTTTCCCCCTTGTTTCCCTTTCCCTTTACTCTTCCATACATAAGTTGTATTCATCAGCTTTCTGTTACTATGAGAAAATACCTGAGATAATCAACTTAAGGATGAAGGGTTTCTTTTCACTCATGGTTTCCCAGGTTCCAGTCCATGGTCAATTAGCTCTATTGCTTTTGGGTCTGTGGAGAAGAAGGACACCATGGCAGTGAGTACATTGTAGAGGAACTGCCTCACCCGCTTCTTGAAAGCCAGGAAGGATGTTATGGACAAGCTAAGAACCCAATGTGACCTAACTCTTTCAATTAGGTCCCACCCACTTCCTTAAGGTTCTATCCTCTCCCAGTAAGGCCATCTCTTGGGAGTTAAATCTTTACTATATGAGCATGTGTGGGACATTTCTGACTCAAACTCTGCCAATAGTATGAAAAATGGCATTAGTCCCAGTACTTGGAAGAGTGAAGCAAGAAGATTATGAGATCAAGGCCAACCTGGACTGTATAGTAAGATTCTGCCCTAGAACACAAAGAAAAAAAAAGATGAAAACTGTAACATGATACTTACACATTTAAAAAATAGATTCTAAAATAAAATCAAGACCTATATATGGTGGTATATGCTTATTGTCTCAGCACTCTGAAAATTAGAATAAGAGAATCCAAAGTTTGAGGCCAAACCTGGGATACATAGCAAGACTTTATCTTAAAAACAATACATAAATATATACTTATTATTCCTAGCCAGCTATAACAGAGGGTAACAGCTAGAGAAAATGCTGGGTTGTAAATTGCCTTGCTCATTTTGCTATATGTGAAGCAATATGTGGCAGATGCTTCACATTTAGAGCCTGGCTGTGTAGACAGTGGATGCAACAGTCAGAGTTTTATTTTAATAATATTTGACATTGCTAATCACTGTTCTGAGCCAAGGGCTTATTTTCAAAAGCTGACAGGATACTGTCCTTTGCAAATGACAAACAGTTCATCAGCAACACTAAGCCCTTTGTGTTACCTGTGCTTATGTACTGGCCTCTCCCAATCTTTTTATAAAGTAAATGTTCAGTCTGAAAGACATTGTAAATAGCAAAAGAACAAAAAGGTCAATATTGTGAAATGGAATTAGCTGATTGGATTTCTGAGCTAAATCCATAGTCATTTATTGGCAATTGTCCTCAGACCCATTGTCCTTCCAACACTCTTCTTCCATCTCTTCTTTAAGAATTTTGTATCAACAATAGTTTTCTTGGTTTGAATTTGTTTTGTTACTTTGTGAGGGCTAGACTCTTCAGCAGCTATCTGTGTGAAATCATTAGAAAATTTGTCATAATCTCCCTTCCATGTTGGAGTTGTCTCCAAAATGAACATAACTGAACACCCAAAGTGGTATCCTCCTTGGCAAAATTTTAAAGGCTTTTTTAAATTTCACTTTATTTAAACAGAGCTCCCTAACAATATTAGGGACATTGTAGAAAGGGTTAGAAAATAGCCTCTCGAAATATGCTACTGGTCTTAGCCAGGGTCATCCAAAAGGGTTTCAGCTGGGCTTCTCTTCCAGAGGACCCAAATTCAGTTCTCAATGCCCACACAATGTCTCATAACCACCGTAACTCCAATTCTAGGCTATCAGAAACCGTCTATTGCCTCTTCAGGCACCAAGCATGCACATGACACACATAGGCACATGCATATATGTAATAAAAAATGAATCATTTTTAAAGGGTGTTTGATACCCATTTCTAAGTTCTTCTACAATTAATCCTGGTCTTGAGGGCTTTTTTTCCTTTTCTATCCAGTTATGGAAGTAACTTTAAAGATCTACTATGTCACTTCATTTTGCTTCAATTCAGTAGCACATTTATTGAGTGTCTGCTATATACCAGGTACTTGGTTAAATGCTATGGGGTTCAAAACCACATAAGATGAAATCCCTAGCAGCTCACAGGCTACAAGTGGGGAAAAATCATAAATACACATAAGTAATAACAGATCACATATAGGAAGTGCCATTTAGGGGGTAGAGATAAAAGAAACACCCGTGGGAGATGAAGGGAGAGAATTGCAATGATCATATGCCAAGAAGACTCTATAAGAACATGGCACTTGAACTTGGCTTGAAAATCTGGAAGCCTTTCAATAGACAGAAATGAACAACAGCTCATAGTATTTTCTCAGTTAATGTTTACTGAAGGAATTAATAAAAAAGCTCAAATGTGAGATGTGCTTGAAAAATAGCAAGTTCACTAATGTATAGCTAACCACAAAATCTCATCATGTAAAAAAGTCTAATTCAAGCAGTCCATTCTATACACAAAGGATGCATTCTTAGAAATTAACATGAAATGCTTATGTCAAAAGCAATTTTCCCAAAGGAATATGGTTAAGGATGGATTAGAGGTTTTAGTTTAACTATAGTGATATTTGTTATAGCGTGGACTCAAAGCTCTCAAAGACTGGTTTATGGACTCTGGAAGTCCATGAACTCCAGAGAGCCACAAGATCGAAACTACTTTCACAACAATACTAAAAATTTATTTGTTGTTTTTACTGTGTTGGTATTTGCCAAATCACTGACTAGGGCAAATGTTAGCACCACTATATAAATCAAGGCAGTGATACTAAAATGCAATAGTGGTCACCATAATTATCACTACATATGTTTGCAGGAAAATAAGTGGCAGTTACCTAAGGATACTGTTGCTAAATCTGCAAAAATTACTGATTTTATTAAGTTTCAACCCTTAAGTAAAATTTCTTAATATTTTGGGCTATGAAGTGAGAAGTATACAGTGTATTTATGCCTCAACTATATATCAATATATACCTCAAGGAAAGATTCTTGTGTGATTATTTGTGTTGTGAACCACACTTAGTCCCTTTTCATCATTTGTGTTTTAAATTTCTTAATATTTTGAGTTATGAAGTGGGAAATACACAACATATATATGCCTCAACTATACATCAATATACATTTCAAGAACTCAATATTTACACATTATTGTCTTGAAAAGAAACAAAGAAAGGCTGTCAACATGAGGAAAATTGCTATTTATTTCTAATGATAAGATTCTAGCTTTCAAGAGAAGACTAAGTTGTCAAGAGCATGGGGCAGCTGCTCACACAATGGGAGTTTTCAGCTTGCTCTCTCCTTTTCATACAGTCTGGGACTCCGACTATGGCATGGTGTTATCCACAGTTAAGGTGGATCTTCCCATCTCTGCTAACCTAATCTAGAAAATCCTTCACAAGCATGTCCAGAGGCTTTCCTCCATGCTCATTCCAAATCTTATCAGGTTGACAATCAAGATGAACCATCACCAACTCTCACTGAAAAACAGGGGGTGGGACTGAGAGGACCAAACATGGGTGATGAGACAGCGATTGGAGCAGGAATTGAGGATAGCAACAGAAAGCCTTGGAAAGAGATGACAAGGAAAATCAAATAGACCCTAAACAATGATTCATACAGCAAGCTTGGGTCTGTCGGTGGAGAGACTCTGGAATGCTAGGAGTCCCATAAAACTAGGCTACATACCTAAAAGCTCTGCACCAGTGATCCAAACTAACATGTGTCTCTTGCTAAGCATATTAGCTGTGATAAAGCAAACTGATTTGAAAGCATCTTACTGAAGCTGCAGGAGAGAGAACTGTTCATAAGCTTTGTTTTGTCTTTTCCACTGATCAAAATATGAGAAGTGACAATTAAAATTGAGTGCTATTCACTTTCAAGACCATGCTGTCTTCACTCTATTAGGAACAGTTATTGTTTTCATATGATGGAGATAAATGCTATTCTAGGACACTTTTGTGGGAATTTTTTTTCTAACCTTGGTGCCCTCTTAGACAATACATATGCTTCACCTGTGAAGTCTTTAGTTCTCTATATGTATTCTCCTACCATAGAGACTCTCAGAAACTTAGATACAATATTATAGAACTGTAAAATACAATGAATCCTCTGGCTTCAATGTCATTTAAGTGGAGTAGAAGGGTCAGAGAATCATGCCAAATGCTGTGGAATTGTCTATAACTATGAAGCTCTAGAATGCATCAGCAATTTACACATAGCTAAATTTGAAAAATGATTTTTTTAAAAATGCAGGCTTGCTATGTTGCACAATCTAGTGTTGAACTCTGGACTCAAGCAATTTTCCGGCTTCAACCTCCCTCTTGGCTGGAACTAGTAGTGTATGCTACTATGCCCAGTTGAAAACAGTTGTTAAAAGCTGTGTACTTTGTAATACCTCTTACTAGTAACACATTCTTCTAAACCTGTAAGAAAAAAATAAGGAGAGCTTCTACAGTCCTGTTATTTTTCTTTCAGCTCCTGAGAACCATGTCTGTGCCCAAGGGTAAAGTTCTGGATAAAACCCTGGATGAGGAAGGACTGGAAAGTGGAGACTGCGGAGATGATGAAGATGAGTGCATTGGAAGCTCTGGTGACGGGATGATGAAAGTGAAGAATCAACTCCGCTTCCTTGCAGGTAACCGGCTGAAAATGGTGATGCTCCCAGAATTCAAAAATCAATTGCTTTCTCGACCTCCGCTAAGATTCCTGCAGCACACAGTGCTGTAAACTCTTTTAGGAAAAGTGCTGCCCTCAAAAAGTGAAGCTCTCAGGTTGTTGTTGTTTCCCATCTCTGGCCCTGGGTAGATCAGAAAGGTATCCTCCTGTTTCGTTGTCTAAAAGTAAATTGAGCTGAGCCATTGGCTCTGTTTTCCTATTGGAGTTGTCCGTGGTTCTTCTTGGTCATACAAAGAAATTCTACCTCGGGAGTCTTGTGCAAACGTACAGTGAGGCCTGGGGTTGTAGTTGGGTAGAGTACTTGTATCTCATGTATGAGGTATTAGGTTTAATCCCCAACATCACAAAAAAGGAAGTAGATCAACAATGGAATAACTTTAAAGGAAGAGTCGTTTGTTGACCTTTCTGTCTTCATATAGCATGTCTATCATTTTCTTTTCTCATAGCAGTCTGATATAGATAGGCTACAAGGCATCACTGTACAGCTATGTAAAAGCAACTCCAGGGATGCTGGAGTCAATGAGGAAATGCAAAAATATTTGTTGTGCCTCAGAGCTTCTGAGTCCTTTCATATCAACAGGTATTCTTCTATTATCAAGTTCTTCCTAATAAGATGGACTTTTACTGCCATGGCTCTCCTCCTCAGTGCACTGCTTCTCCCTGAAACTCTAAGATGCTTCATCTCCTGTTTCTCCCATGGCTCTACGGGCTTCTATCTTTATGTCATTGTCCATGTTGTGTCTAGAAAAAGAAGCCTCTTTTCTTCATTCTTAAATCATACTTGTCCCCCACGATACATTTTACATATACTCAGGGTTAAGAAAGTCAGTTTTGGTACAGAGCAAGCATATATTTGGCTTCTTCTTCCTACATATTAGTATGACTTAAAACAAATTTTCTCAAGTTTTATTACCTCCTTTCTAATTCTCCAACTCTTCAGCAAATGGGGATCATAACCTAACTTCGTGGGTCTATTGCAGGAATATGCCAAGGGAAAAGTTGACAAAGCATATACCACCATATTTGGCATGTACTAGCTTATACTAAGTGCTCCATGATTGTTAGTTTCCCTCCTCAAATCTTTTAAAACCAATGGTTATTTTATTAAAAAGGAGTTCTCTGAATTATTGAACTAAGTTCTGCTAATGCTTTCAAGGCATACTCTATGACAAAGCATTTACCACCATATTAGGCATGTACTAGCATATACTATGCGTGCCATAATTTTTGTTTCCCTCCTGAAATCTTTTAAAACCAATGGTTATTTTATTAAAAAGGAGTTCTCTGAATTATTGAACTAAGTTCTGCCAATGCTTTCAAGACCTACTCTAGAGCCCTTCTTAGTTCCATGGAGCAGAATTAGGACTGAGACCCAGTCAGTCTGGTTTAAGAGGCTACTCTTGAACAAGTCTACACAAATGTTTTCTTTGCTCCTCAATGTAGCCATGAAAATATGAAAGTTAGTTTTGTATTATTCTACAAATTGAACATGCTTTGTCTAAGATCCTAAAATCCAAAAAACCATGAAATTCAAACCCTTTGAGTGCCAACGCGATGCTCAAACAGTGTCAGATATTTAGATAAGAAATGTTTAACCAGTAAAGACCACACAAATATCCTATAATCGGAAAAACTTCAAAACCCGAAGCACTTTGCATCCTAAGCATTTTTGGTTAGGGATGCCCCCAACCTATATCTGGCAACTTTTGTAGCCATCTGAATTATAAAGGTTGCCTAGATGATTCACCAAAATGTTCTCTCATCCCAACACTGGCCCTCAGGACACAATACCATCCATACTTCTCCAGAAAATCTCTCTGCTTATTCCAACTCTTGATTTCCTGCCTCTTAAGACTTCTCCCTATCTATTTTTTTTAAGTTCTATAGTTCCAAGGTGACCTAACTTTTGTAAGCAGTGTTTGTCAAAGTGTACTTCTATTGCATCCTTGGTTTCCCTTTATTCACATGAACACTGATCCTTTCAAAGAATTCTAGTCAGTTTGTTAGGTATGATTAGCCTTAAAGTCTTTGTAAAGTGTAAAACACTATGCAGAAGGTAGTTCATTTAATTTACAGGGGAAATTATGCCTTGCCTCTGAAGTATTACATGTGCCTAACATGATCAGTGATTCTACAAGCCTGTGGTTCATTGAGTCTCCTTTAAAAAGCTTCTTGGAGAGAAGAAACTCATTGCCAATCTGTCACACTCGTGGCACAATAGCTATTTGGAACGACAGGCTATACACATTGGTTAGCTGTTATATAATTTCATCCAAAATCTGGGTAGATGCCATGTGGTCCTGGTGATTCATCATCATCCATTTATTTAGTCAACTTGACTTGGAACATGATGTGCATTTACCATTTCATTTAGTACTGCAAATTGCCTCCCCCAGAAGACAACTTGGGAATAAAGAGCATGGCTTAGAGTCTGTTCAATTCTCTTGTATCTTTCTTTTGTCCCTGAACAGACCTTTTACATCATAACCAGTGAGTGATGCTATTGGCTGTCTTTCCTGGCTCACTTCTTCACTTCTTTTGATACACTGCATGTAATATAGTCTACCAGGTTCTATTCTTGGGCTTTGTTTTTAACTCTCTTGTGTCGTAACCAAAGTCCTTTCCACTATTTAGGAGTCAATTTCTCCATCTGTAACATAAAGACAATGCCTAGACAACTCTTACAGACTTGTCTACTGCCAACAGCCTGTGTGCTCATTTCTTTGGCTGTGGTTCCTGGCAAAACATTTAAAAGTCTTTGGGGGATACTTTTTTATGCATTTCCACCTAACCTTGCAGACTCTCTGTTCTCTTCTGAGATGTGCTTTCACTTAGAATGGACCTGATTTGCCCTATTCTAACCACTGTGACTTTTCCACTCAGCCTTCTTACAAAGGACTGCCTGCACCTAGCCCTCGGCACACTTGTACAGCACGATATTACCAAGAAGATTTTACATGTATCCAAGCTTTTAAAACTCATCCTAAAGTCTGCCAGGTGCTTCTCTTTTTAATGGTCCTGCTTCCATCCCCTCCTTTTCTTCCATCTTTTTCCTTTGTTTGTGTTTTGCAGATTTTGTTTTGTTCAGGGATGGGCTTATTATTGATGTTTTGAGGGCTTATTTGGTTTTTGGATGCTTTGGGACAAAGTTTTACAGTAGCCCAGGGTGGCCTTGAACTGCCCCAAATCCTCCTGTCTCAACTGGGATTATAGACATGTACCACCAAGCCCAGTGAACCGCAATTCTGATTTCTAGATTGAAAATAGAATTCTTCAGGGTTTCTATTCCTTTCTAGTTGTTGACTTTAATACTTTGGTAAAATGACTGTTATACAATGGCTTACCAAGAGTAGTGCATTTTCCTCATCATGAGTGTCTTAGTCCACTTGTGCTGCTATTAACAAATACTTTAGACTGGGTTATTTATAAAGAACAGCAATTAATTTCTCACAGTTCTGGAAGCTAGGAACTCCAACATCAAAGCAGCAGCATCTGGCATCTGTCAAAGTCCTTGCTGTACTCTTAGATGGTAGAAGATGCAAATGCTGTTTCCTCACCTGGCAGAGGAGATGGAAGGACAAAAATGAGCACATCTGGTACTCTCTAGTCCTTTTTTATGGGACTAATCTGCTACATGGGAATGGAGCTCACACATCCTTATCACCCCCTAACACCCCACTGTCTCCACTACAGTAGTGTTGTGTTGGGAATAAAATTTCCAGGTGAATTTTGGAGGGCACATGAGTATTCACATCCCAGCAGTCATGTACTTCATCACCTCCTTTTTCTACGTGTGAAGAATAGAGGCAGCACTCTTTCTTCTTTTAGAGAATTATGGACATTTATAACAAAAGATCCATGTAAAGCATATAGAGTTCAGTCCCCAGTACCCCAACACTCAAAACCAGATGCCTGCTATGAAAGGCAGTATTCTCTTATTTCTGATGATGCTGATAGGATCTCAAGGAGCCTATAGATGTAAACCAGCATTATCTTAGAAACCCACTGTCGCTGGGCGGTGGTGCAGGTGCACCCTTTTAATCCCAGCACTTGGGGCAGAACCAGGCAGATCTCTGTGAGTTCAAAGCCATCCTGGTCTACAGAGTGAAATCCAGGACAGGCACCAAAACAACACAGAGAAATCCTGTCTCAAGAAAAAACAAACAAACAAACCACTGTTATAATAAATGCATGGCATCCTATCACTTGGGAGATGGAGACAGGATCAGAAATTCAAGGTTATCTTCTAATATATGGCTACATAGGGAGTTTCAGACCAGCCTGGGCCACATGAAATCTTGTTTCAAAATAAAGACCTGTCCTTTTTGGTTTATTCAAAACATGTGATAGGCCTTTTAAAACAAGTAGCTAGCCTGCAGCTATATATCTTGACCTCTTCCTAGTCAACTTGAGTCCAAAGTCTAAACCAGTATTAAAACCAATGGAGTATTTTGTGTCCACAAATATTTCTTCTAAAAATGCTTGCTCTGAAGACACTTCCAGTCCCTCAGACATGCATGTGGGGACTGCAAATGAAAACCTGTCTTTGTTCATTAACTAGACAAATCTGAAGATGAAACCTTAGCCAGTGCCAGGTCCCTTTTCCCATTCTTCTCTGTGGGGGGTAGGCACTGGACTTTTCCTGTTCACTCATCTCCTCCTAGCAGTCTTGTGGAAGTGGTTATAGGATTTCTCAATCACAGATCCAATAGTTCTGTATCAGATCTTCTTTCTCTTCTGTTAGTTTATACCTGACAGGTAAAATAACAGCTTCAAATAAATACTATTAAGAACTATTTTAAAACCATGTACTTTTATTTTTTATTTCTGTTTTTTTTTTTTCTTGGAATAGGGTCTCACGTACCTCAGGTTGGTTTCCCAACACACTATGCAGCCTAGAATCACCTTGAATTGCTGGTTTTTTTCAGTATGTGCTTCCTAAGTAGATTATGGTAGGTTGTATGTGTGTGCCACCACATTTGACCTCTTTTCCCCCACATTTTTGAAATGATCAAGTACAACCTTGTGTACTCCCGGCAAGCTTGTGGTATAACAAAGGGGATGGATATTTCAGTGGTGTATTCTTCTAAACTGTCAAGTCAAATCCTAATAAATGTGAGCTGGTAAGCACTGTGTATTAGGAAATTCATTGATGGGTTGGTCTAGTGAAAGGAGTAAAACCAGCAGAGGAACTTTATGATAGGCCTTTTATCCCAGATGACATCTTCAGATAGAGAGCAGCTTATGGAGTAATGAACATCCTGGGCTGTTTTAATGGGAGACATGTCGAGTCCAATGCAGAGCTTGAAATACATTAGAAGTAGTCATATATCTATCTATACTGACCAGTTGGCAACAAATACAGTCCAAACTGTGACAGCTTCCCAAAATGGATTCTGCAGTTGGAGCAACCTAGTTTTACTTCCTCTGTACTCTTTGACACTTATGTTGTAGGTTGCTTCTCGATAAGTAATCCATGTTTGGAACTCTCAGGCAAGATCTTGTACTGACTCTCTCCAAACATTTATTAGGATATCAGTTCCTTGAATATGTAGCTTCAATGCAGAAGGACCTAGTCTACCTACTAGGAAGTGGATTCTGTCTAATGAGCAACTGGGATGTTCTCAATATTTAGGGCACTGAAACTTGAAATATTAAAAGAAATCATGGAGTCCACAAAGTCAAGAAAACTAGATCCCAGTTCTGCCTCTGCCACTTTGCAATGTTGTGACTTTTAGATCGCTGAGCTCCACTAAGCTTCAGTGTCTGCATCTCTGAAAGTGCTGATAAAATGCCTGCCCAGCCCATTAGATGTTGAAGCACGTGAATGGTGGATAGAACAGATTTATAAAATTATAAAACAGCATGCTCGTTTTAAATATCATGAATATCATTTAGTACTATTGGGATCTAAATTATTTTTGTTTGCCAAAGCCCTTAACTAAAATAAATAAAAATGTGGTCCAAATATTCTGTCCAGCAATTTCCATTATGCATGTGTTCTCTTCTCCATCTCCCTCAAAAGGGGGCATTCAATTACTCATTAATTTGTTTTTAGCGCAGGGTGGTCTAAAGTGAGAAAGTATTTGAACAATGACAACTATGTCTGCTAAGTTCTACAAATAACCGGAGTATCCACAGTAGTAGGTACCTACATCTTGAAAGACTCACAGCTAGTTACATTTTGTTTTCTTTGGTGGTAGTGGGGCAGTGAGGGCAGGGGTGGAAAACTTGTTGAGGAGGGTCAAGAAAAGGCCCTTGATGCTTTCCATTTTACAAGCAGCCTGCTTTCATATCTAGGACTTTGCTTTTAGGGAGTTAATACTGCAGGGAAGCCAAAGGAAGCAAAGCTCACTATAATAACACTCTTCACACAGAGAGCAGGTGCTTCTTGCTAATAGATTGACAAGACAGCCAATCTCTACTCCCCCTAGAGCTTTGTACAGCTCCTGGGCTTACAAAGAAGGACTTAGATGTAAGCTTTAGCAGTGATATTATCTGCCAGTTGAGACGGATAGCAAGAAAGGAGCCTTCCCAACGTCTTAGTGTTGACTAGGGAGTTAACCTACGTAAGCTGGTGATAGATGAGAGGAAGAGAAGGAGAAATCGTCTTTGAGGAGTTTGTTATCTTGGATGAGATTATTCTTAGGTTTGATTCTCCAGGTCGTGTGATACTGCCCCATAGGAACCTTGGGGTATGATGCCTTTATATCTACGGTAATTCTTTATGTGTTTTTCTTCTGCTCTTTTTACACATAGAACTAAGAATGAGGTTAATATTATGGGTAATGTGAACGTTTTTAACATTATTATATTTTTATATTATTTATTACTATATTTTGTAATCATTTATACTAAAAAGAATATATGAATTTGGCTACCTGGGTTACAGTTGGCTTTCTCTAGAAAGAAGCAATGCTGACCAGTTTAGTGACAGCCTCAACTAAACTTTGTAAGTATAGATAGAAAGGAAGGGGACAGCCCAGGGCAGTCCTCAGCTAAGAAATAAGTAGAGGAAGAACCTGCCCGAAAGTAGCAAGGTCAAAGCCTCTATCCATGCTGGCAAACAGAAATGGAGCAATCCTGTGGGCTAACATCCCCAGGGGTTCTGGGAGAGTGAGTTTGTGTGCCATCAAATGAGATGGTCTCTCCTGCTGGATAAGTTATCAGAACAGAAAGAAAGGTGGGGATTTCTACTTAAATCAATGTTGTGATTGGAAATTTCCCTGGGGGAAAAATGGTGATCTGACAAAATGATCCATGGGTTTTGCTTAACTTAAAATTTTTACTTTGGTTTGTTTGTTTTTGTTTTTGTTTTGTTTTGTTTTGTTTGGGACACAATCCCATACTGTAGCCCAGGCTTGTCTAGAACTTACTAAGTAGCCTAGGTTTACCTCAAACCCATGGCAATCCTCCCTGCCTCAGGCTCTCAAGTGCTAGGATTACACATGAGAGCCACCATGTCCAGCTTTTTTGTTTTTATTTACAGTTCTGATAATTTCCAAATATACGTTCTCATTTTTATCTTTTTGTTTTTAAACAAAGTCCTAATGTACATGGCTGATATCAAGTAAGCCTGTAAGGTAAGGAGAACAGGAGTACTAGCATAGACTCTCTTCATTTGTAACTTGTGGGGGGACTTAAGCAGTGATATAATTACCAAGTACATAACAACAGAGTGAAGGTTGCCCTACAAATGCTGGTATCTGCAGGCAGTCTGTGTGTGAAAGCTGGGGGAAATCTCATTAGCACCTTCAGGAGGCTTTCAGAGTAAAGTGATTTGCCCAAGTACCCATGAGCTCCTGGGAGGGTTTCCTGCATGTCTTTTTCATCCTACATCTACACTTTTTATCCTGAAGGTGCTAATGAGATTTCCTCCTGCTCTCAGACTATCCCAGACACCAGAAATTGGAGGAAAGCCTCTACTCCACTTTTATTTGCTTGGTAATTATATTGCTGATCATGTCCATTGATGAGCTACAGATTAGGAGGATCTGTTTGTTCTGAGTCCTCTGCTCCCAGCTTTCCCTTAAGGACTCAGCTATCAGTCACCAACCTTTCCTCTCCCCAATCTGTTTAGTAGCTGTCATTCCAATACCCATTTCAGGACTGAGGCAGAAAGCTCAGTGGTAAAATGCTTAGCTACCATGTGGGAAGCCCTGGGTTCCATCCCCAGTATTACAAAGTAAGTAGATAGATATTCCAATCATCCATGTGCAGTGCTGATTTGGTTTTCACCATACTGACAATGGAACCTAGGGCTTCACGATTGCTAACTAAGCACTCTACCACTGAGCTACATCCACAACCCCATGTGCAGTGTTGAATTTTCATATTTGCTTGCTTTTACCCCATATTTAGCAGGGGAGCAAAGTATCCCACTCGCACTGTCTTACGAACTGATTCCTTCCAAGCCCCCTCCAGCTTCCCACAGCTGAACTTGTAAAAACTGGGATAGGAGATCCCTGTTCTAGTCCACAGAGGAGTAGGACTCAGTCAAGCAGGGGAGTCAGGACAGGCACTGAGTGAGCATCTATAGCTAAAGAGCATCCAGAGGAATTGAAACAGTGACAGTGGGAAGACAGGGAAAGTAAGTACCAGTGTTAGCCTACACAAGGTGAGAGATGGAGGTTGTTCCTTTCATTGTCTAGAGGTCTTGTACATGGAATAAGAGAGAACTTTGACTGACAGAAGAGTGAACTTGCCTACTTTTTGAGCAATTCCTCAGTGGAATGACTGGCTTGTCCTAGGAGACAGCTCCCTGACTATAGAGGAGTGTGGGTATTCATTAAAGAAACTATATTTCAAAGATTAATCCAATGGAAATAGGTAAATGTGGATTAATAGCTCTGGCAAGGACTCTTGAGTTCCAAGATTTTGAAAAGCTCTGGGTGGCATGGTTGTCTGGAAGCAGAGCAAAAGAAAATAATGATGGTGGGAACAAACCACCATGGCAGCTTTTCAGCCTAGAGGAAGGAAAGAAACATGGAGAACAGAATCTCTCTGGTTATTTATAGTTGAGCACGTGTCATCAACTATGATCTCCTGTAACTTTTTCTAAGCAAATGGATCCTTAAGAACAGCAGGGTTTTGTTTTTGTTTTTGTTTTTTACCAGAGAACGAGAGTCTTTTCAGCATCCTCTATCACTCACAGCCTCTAGGGTTGCCTTGCTTCTGTGAGACAATGGACCTTAGTTCTCCCCAATTATCTCCAAGCAGTGGCCTTCCTGCTCCTGTGTTAGAAAGGCAGACTAGGGATAGAGCCTCCATTCCAGCCTCAAGTGATTAGCCTGAATTATCCAGATCAGGGTTATCGGGTTCACACTCATCTCTAGCTACACTACCCTCTCAGATCTACTTTTGGTCACACAGAAAAAACTCGTGTATCTCAAGTAATCTATGATCCAGAACTCCCTCCATCAAAGCTCTCATGGACTAATATTTTCATACAGTATAATAAGAGACATTACTAGAAAAAAAAAAAGCAGCTAGCAGCAAGGCCCTCCAAAATAAACCACAGTTTTTAATCACAAGATTCAGTAAACCAAAGTATCTGTGGAGATGCTATAAAAGTTTAAGTGCTGCCTTTCAGTTTCCATTATCTTCTTACAGATCAGCAATAAGCAACAAAGTAACAGAGCACACTTGGAGCGGGGAGGAGTAGCCTGTTCTGTTTATGTCTGCTTGGCATCCCTCCTTACTTGGGTGGGACCCGCCCAAAAGCAGTCTAAATGGGATAAGGGCTATTATTAATAAAGATTAAACTTCATAAATTTGTAATCAAATAAATTCTATTCAAAGGAGGATGATTCTCCAAGCTCATCCCATCCTAATTACTATGTCACATGGTATAACTGTGTCTGTTGTATCTGTGTGGCAGAAATACTATATACTTCTCGCCTTCTGCATAAAGTGCCAGCATGTCTGTAGCTTGATGTTGCCCGTGATGGAAGTAGTTACCCCCTCAGAAGTCAGCAAACACAGTAAATCGGGGCTTGAGTATTGTGTTGATTGCCTGGAGTCCAGACTTAAGAGAGTGATGGAGAAAATGTTAGTAGTATAGCTTGTACTTGTAATTGTGCTGTAGCTGTATAGCCATCTCATCGTGAGTAGCACACCATTTGAGGAAATATTCTTGCAGAATCTGAAAACTGTTATCTAACAGCAAATATCTCACTCTGGTCACTGATGGAGTGAAGTCCCAGCTAATGCTTTTGTTTCTTCACTTTCATAAGGTTCCTTAATGTAAACCAATATATCAACTGATCTCCCTGTAAGAATTGTACTTGTTTACCAGTTGCAGTGTAGTTTCGTCATAGATACAAGCCTGGCAAAGAGAAGGTCAGTGAAAGCATTCTGTAAAAACCAACTCATATATGAAATTTATTATAAAGTATATCGTATATTTTATCTATAAATCAGTTGTTGCACATCCTTTATTCCAATAAAACTTAAAATAAAAGGACATGCATACTTCTTGTTTTGAGAGCCCATTGTTAAATATTTACTAGCATACCACTGCAGTGAGGAGGTACATTGGGAAGATTTGTTTTCTTTCCTTCATCCTTCCTTCATCTTTCAGGGCTCTTAGCTTAAAGCAGTAGCTCTTTCCACCATGGAGGGAAGTTCCTATCTTCCAAAGTTATGCTAACAAATGAAAAAGCTCAGTTTTAGTCACTGTGATTTCTAGGAATCCTAGGCTCGGAAACTTCCTTAACTCTAAGACTACTAACCAGATCCATTAACATTTTCCCTCTCAAAGCTCTTTGTTCCTTATTAAGTTTGACAGGCTCCTTCTGAAGTCTCACTTAACCGATGGAGATCTCATCAATCCCATCCCAAATCTTAGGCCAACTCACTGGGGCATAGAGGCGAGGACCACTTGGAGAGTTTAGCTTCTCTATCAGGGGGCAGTAGGGACAAATGAATCCCGTGTGCTGCTATTAGCTCTGGTTTTACAGAGACTGGAACTCCTAATATCAGATTACTCTTTGTTGGCTTGGTAATCATTTTTTTTTTAAACCACCAACCATATGGGCAGAGGTTGGAAAGAAAGCTAAATTTGGAATACACCCCCACTCTCCTGTTCAACATTTCTTTTTTGTTTGTGCAGGAAGACAATGTATTACTCACACTCACATACCCCACCAATCTCATACTCACATACCCCACCAACTCCTGGAAAACTAAGAAATGAGTCTCCCCAAACGTGGTCAAAGCATGGGCTCTTTTCCACATTGGCATGCAGTAGTCCATTAAGAATGGCCACACTCTGTTCCTGCCAATTTCTGAACCTGTCTGAGACACACAATCTATAATGAGAGGAGCACAGGGATTGCAGGACTGTGAATTTTTAAGTTCTGGATCACTCTTACTGGACATCTGAGACACTACTTTCTAAGTCAGGGATTTTTCGAATGTGGACCCATGAATTTCTCTCTCCATTATTATTTTTTTTCTGTTCTGGCTTTACTTATCCCCCACATACCACTTCATCTGGAATGACAGCTGGAGCAAGAAAGACCAGGGAGGTAGGCAATGCTGATGATTTGGGCAGCACCTATGGATCATGCGTATTGTATTCTAGGGCTTTCTAAATGTAAACAAAGAAGCTATAATTTAGCTTAAGATTGCTAAAAAGGAGTTTGGAATCAGGTTTAATTTAAGGAGTGAAATGTGTAACCTCTTTTCAAGGAGAGGTTACAGTCTTCTCAGTATCCAGCCAAAAGTCAGAAAGATGTCCTCCTTGGTGCCCCTAGATTCTGGGGAGGAATGAGTGGCAGCAAAGCCAAATACTTTAACCCAGCCTTTCCTCATCTGGCTCCAACCTTCTCTGATCCTGGCTCCCATTAACCCCACCCCATCCTATATTCCAGCTACTTTACAGTTCTCACAAACTACCATTCTAGTCTTTGAGGCCTGTCTGGGTCTTTGTAAAGTCCTCTGTAATACACATAACGCACTTAGTCCAGTGCCTTTTCTTTGATAGGTTTCAATAAGCAGTTAATATTCTGCACATGCTGACCTCTGAGCCCATAATTATTTCCCTTTCTTTGTCTTTTAAATTCACTTCAGAGGTACCTCCCCCTCCTGTGAAGCTTCACGCTAGGCAAAGTGCTTTGTTAAGATTCCTCCTGGCAACTTGAGGTCAGGTAACTCCCAGTGCCCAGTACATAATTAGTGCTCAATTAGGGTCTGTTACATGGCCCTGACCATACAAAAATGAATGAGCACAATACCTGCTGGTATTCATATGGTTGGGATTGAGGGAAGAAAAGGAGGTTAACAGAAAGGACATAGACATCTAGCTGGAAAATTAGACTGTAATGCTGTTCAAGCACTAATTGTAGTATGCACGGGAGTTATATAAACACAAAAGAAAACACAAACCCATACTAGAGTGAGCAGAAACTGAGTTGAGTTTGAAAGAACATAAGGAATCATGTGAAAAGGAGAGAAAGCTGGCAGACAAGTATAAGTAAAGGCGTGGAGGTGAGCAAGAATTTAGGGGTTTTCTCTGGTGTAGCTGGAGTAGAAGGAAGTGAGAATTGAGGCTAGAAGATTGGTTAGAGAGTAGTACATCAGCTTGTCAGTGAATTTGGTCTTGATCCTTTGGCAGGGCCTATACATTTACAGTAGATGTGTCATCTACCTACTAGCACCTCATTCCACTGATGGAAAATGGGACCTTCTAATCCTGTGCAGCATAACATTACAGAGGACCATTCCCAAGAGACTGGATGTGCTTCTGTGGTTTGCTGGTACAAATATTGAAGTATGAGTATACCTGGAGGATGAGAAGGTGGTGAGAGAGTCCAAATGATGAGACAACTAAGATGTGGCCTGGATTCCTCATTGAAACGTCCACTCTGGGAAAGAGATGAGGATGTAGGAAGTACCAACAGGGTCTACATATTCAGATGTGGCAAAGTAGGGGAGAAATAACAGGCCAGAAGAAAGTCAGTGTTCCTATCTGGGCAGGGAAGCAGATACAACAGTCAGTCAGAAGGCAGAGTGTGAAAGAGGTAATACTAGGGTAGGCATAGCAATAATAGTTCACAAGGGTTCATTTAGAATTTTTAATGCATTCATTCATTCATTGTATGAGTGTGAGTGTGAGTGTGTGTGTGTGTGTGTGTGTGTGTGTGTGTGTGTGTGTGTGTGTGTGTAGGTCAGAGGACAATTTGCAGAAGTCATTACTCTCTCCTTCTACTATATATAGTCTAGGGCAGTGGTTCTCAACCTTCCTAATGCTGTGTGACCCTTTGATATGGTTCCTCATGTTGTATGACCCTCAACTATAAAATTATTTTTGTTGCTACTTCATAACTGTAAGTTTGCTACTGTTGTGAATAGCAATGTAAGTATTTTTGGAGATAGAGGTTTGGATCATGAGAACCTGCTGGTCAAGGGGATTGAACTGAAGTTATTAGGCTTGGTGGCAAGCACTTTACACACTGAGCTATCTTGCCAGCCCAGTAGCTCACATTTTGGAAGCTTACTGCACAATTTTAAGCACTTTATGTAAATCAGCTCATTTTACTCTCTCAAAAATGCTATAGGGTAGATGTTATTATTCTTTGTCTTACAGCTGAAACTGTACAATGAAGTGTAGACTATTGAAAACCAAGCACAATGAGGGCCACTGAAGAGAGCACTTTAGAGAAAGAAAAGCTGAAAAGCATCACTGCATCATTTCAGTGAATATGGATGGAGCCAACTAGGTCACCAGACACCCATGCAAGGGTTTATCAATTCATCTCTAATGTTTTAGAAACCAGAGGATTTACAGTTCTTGGGAAAGGGCCGTTTCCATGTGCATGAATCCATCCTACTGTCCACATCTGTTCTACTTCCAAAGGCAAACACCAGTATGAATAGAATTAAAACAAGCCTATCCAAATGATGACCTAAATGACTTCCAAATGAATCTTCAGATATAAAATACATGTCCTGTTGTTAAAACTAAAAGGAAGAGAGGTTGAGGTCTAGATGGCCTCCCAGCACCCTATGTTACCAAAGTTATAACAAAATCACTTCCATCCTGAGAAACAAAGGAAAAGCACAAGGTTAGGAAGGATATTGATTTAAAAATACACCACATGAAGCTGTGCTGGTTTTTCCAATGATTAATCTTTTCTCATTTCAATAATTATGCTATGTGTGTCTGTGTATATAAATATTTATACTTGTTCCATTTGTAAAACAACTTCATATTTTCCAAAGCACTTTCTCTTGGTCGTTTGAATATTACAGGGCTCCAGTGCTGTCAAGACCCGGCTGTTCTAGTAGCTAGTTGACGTGTTGTGTGTTCATTTTGGCTTCACATCTATCTAGTCCTCTTACTGGCTGGGCTATGTTAGTGTTGCAGTGGCAAACACTTGTAGAGGTCAGGAGGGAGCAAACATTTATGCCCTATTGCCTGAGCATGGAGCTTGTGCTAAGGGCTGAGGTTCCTGGGTTTTCACACCTTTAAGCCAGGTGTAAGATTAATTTACAGATGTGGAATCTTTATGATTGATGTAGTTGACTATAGCTATAAACTTCTCTCTCATCACTGCTTTCCCTGTGTCCAGTAAATTTTTCTACATTGTATCTTCATTTTCATTTATCTCAAAATGTTTTCCAGTGTCCTCTCTCTGGTTTCTTCTTGGACTCAGGATTGTGCTGGGTAATTTTGTTGGTGAATTTGCCAAACAGCTTTTTGTTACTGATTCCTAATTTTGTTCCATGGTGCTTTGTGGAGTTCTTTGGATTTGTTGTTGCTGTTGTTTAGTTTTGCAGTCCTGAGGATTAAACCCAGGGCCTTGAGCACACTAGGCAAACACAACTACCACTAAGCTACACCCCAACCCTTTCTAAACTTTGAATAAGAACCTCTCTAACTTTTCTGGGCTACACTCGAACTTGTGATCCTTTTCCCTCAGCTTCCCAAGTAACTAAATTGCAGCTGTGTGTTGCTACCAAGCTCCGTGGTGCTTAGATAATATACTTTGTGTGATATTCATGTTTTTAAATTTATTGTAGCTATCCAGTTGGTTCAAGAGAAAATTCTACATGCATTTAACAAGAATGTATGAATTACTTTGTACCAATCCATCCTTCTTTAGGATTGATGTAAAAGTATAAAGTGACTTTTTTCTCTTCAGTATCAACTTCATATTTAAAATCAAACTTTCCTTTTCCATGGCTTTTAGAAAAGAACATGCAATTTACAATTACCATTTAGAAGTCATATCTGGCTAGTAATGCTAGGCTTCTTGGTGAACACCTGAGTGGGAATGGCTTTGCTAAAGTCAACTGTGGTGCTTAAACTCTGTTGGTATCATTCATGGCATTTTTTTTTTCAAAAACCAGCTGTGCCTCAAAACTAAGTTCTGGAACTAATTTCCTATTTTAAATGGCATTTGGTATTGCCTTTTGTCAGAGAAACCATTCTCACTTGTAGATTTATAAGGTAATGCAAATACACATCAAAGAAATAAAAATATTATGCTCAACCAAGATGTTGGTTTAAAGACAAAAAGAAAAGTCTGATTCCTTTTCATGCTTCAAAATTCTCATGATACTTATGCCATACACACATGTGTAAGTTTATAAAGCTATACAACAATAAAGTCACAGACTTTTGCAGTAGGTACGTTTAAGATTCAGACACAGGAGAACTATATCTCCTATGATTTTTTTTTTAAGTTCTTATATAAGCACTCTTAAAATCCAACCACAATGTACCCTGCCTCTAAGTAATAAAATTGGGTACACTGGCTATAGCAATACAAAGATGGCCAAGGACCAACAAGAAATGGTGAATCACTTTAAGCAATTGGTCATGGGACTAAACACTAGGCTCTCAGACCTGGATTGTGTATCTAATTCTACTTAGTAAATCAAGGTAGTGAAGGCAGTGAATCTCATGCTGAGAAGAGGAAGCCCCAAGTCAAAGGCCCCTGATTCTCCTGAGAGTTTAGAGAGTGGATGCTTTTAAGGAAATTCTTTTGTTCAACTCAGAATGAGTCATCCCCAGATGTGCCCATTTCATCTCCGATTTGTTAATACCTCTGTTTTAAAATGTTCTTTTCCTATACAAATGTGTTAAGGCTGATGTTTCTAGCGTAACCAAAATTTGTATAATCTAGAAATGAATTCCATCTGCTGATACTCATTATGCAATATGGAAATTGCTCTTAAGAGCTTGCTGTTTATATCTACAGGGACACTCCATGGATAGGTGTTTATTACCACATGTGTCTCACATTTAACCATAAAATAGATACCAACATCCATTCAGCACGGAGAGATTTAAAATGCAACATTTAATTGCCAAATGTTAGTTTTGCTCACAAAAATGGATGGCTTTTCTGGTTAGAGGAAAACAAAAAGCCATGGAGTGATGCTTTAAGGCAATGTTAAGTGAAGCTGTATCTTTACTTCAGTTCAAATTCCCACGGACAGTAATGATGATAAAGTGAGTTCAGGGTTGAAGACATGGTTCAGTGATTAAAGCACTCTCCGTAAAAGTCTGACAAGCGGAGTTCAGGTCCCCCAAACCCACATAAAATGGCAGGTGGGCACAACTGCCCACCTTTAAGTCCAGCCTCAGAAGTCAGAGAGACAGGAGATCCCCAGAGCAAGAGGGCTCCAGAGAGTAAGTATACTGTTGAGGCCTGAAATTGACTAAGAGAACCAGCTTCAAAGAACAAAGTGGAAAAGTAATTGAAGATTTCTGACATCAATCTTGGATTTCCTTGTGCATTTGAACACATGTGCATATGCAGCCCCCCACATGTGTCCATACATATACAAACATGTATATACCCACACATACATATAAACAAGCACATACATACATGAAAAGAAGAAAAAACAGGTTCACAGTGGTGAACTCTTCTCTGAAGAAAGGCAGCTCTTGGCTTCTAAGCACATGGCCCATGGTTTCTGAATCAGTCTCGCACATATACACCACTCTATTGCACCCCTACCATGCCATAGTTTATTCTGAAGTCTTCTTTGTCCTTGTCTGGGGACAGAGATAGGGACAGGGGAAACCAGGTTGCTAAAATTTCAGTTCTGAGGTTGGCAGTTCATCTATATTGAACAACTGCTAGAAAGCATATTTATTCATATATTCATTTGTGATTCATTTATTCATGGCCCTCTACAATTTCTTCCTAGCCTACCTTTTCAATGTAACCTTTGACTTCCTCTCACATAGTCCAGCCCAACTGTTGCCACAGTGCCTCCATCACATTCCTTCTCTGTCCAGAACAGTTGTGTCTTTCCTTTATCTCAGTCTCCACATATTCAAGTCCTAACCATACTGTCCAGCACAAAGTTACAATTTCTTCCCCCATACAAGTCTTCCTTGATGCTGAATACTCCTACCCAATCCAGAAGGGAACCCTGACTCCTTTACACTTCCTCTGTTTTTCTATACTAACTCAAGACAGAGTAATAGATAAGAGAACGCAGTTCTGAACTGTAGTGCTCTGGGCAATAATCTTTGATCTCAGACCCCAAATTAGTAAATTGGAGATACTATCTATCATCTAGGCTTTCTTGTAAGGATAACTGAGATTGCACTATACATACTGCACCTTAAAGACAAGCACAGTGTGGCCCAACTTTGTGTTCCAAGCACTTAGCATTGTGGGTTGAATACTGTAGTGATAGAAATATTTGTAGTGATAGAAACTGTATGGAGAGTTGGAAGTGGCTTCCAGTGGCTTGTCAACCTACAAAAAGGAGCATCCCTTTGCACATTGCTTCAGATCCTCCTTCTCTGGGAATGAGATTTCCCAGTGTGAGCTGAGAGCTTAGTGCTCCATCACAGTTCTGGAATTAGACACTGATGATTTGGCTCTCCTATGTAGGCCTCAGAGCTCACCATTTGTCAAGAACATAATCTATTCAAAAGAGAGAATGCATTATACAGCTTTTTTTCAATTGGTTTGGTAGCTTATTTCTCTGGTATTAGGGCAAAATATGGTTTTCCTTCCTCAATGTTTCTTTGAAAGTTTCCTTTAAGTTTTTGGTACTCTCAAAAGATCATTAAATATTTTATGTATAAACAAGTAAGAAATTCTTTGGTTACTTATTAAGTTTTCTTCTGGTAAAGGAAATAGGAAATCATATATTATAATGAGCCAGTTTTTATTTATTGGATTTGAGCCTATCTATAATCCTTTTTTTTTTTTTTTTTTTGAAAATGTGGAATATTTTGACGGCCACATTGACTTTCAAGTAAAAAATGTTTCTGCATTTCTTTTTTAAAAAGACTCCTAGGAAAAAGCAGAGGGATAGAGGGAAAGGGACTTCATGGGTAAGGCATTGGCCAATTGGACTCAGCCACATTTTCAGGAGATAAGGATAAACTCAAAAATCAAAGAACACAAGTGTGGGGAAAAAAAAATGAGGAGAGATATGCCATAGACCATTGTCTTGTCTGCCAAGGATCATGTGATTGATTGTGTGGTCCTTTGCAGGAACATGGCTTGGAAAATGCTATTATTTGGATTAAGACTGGTTATCCTCAGAAAGTTAGCCATAATTGTTAATTGTATGGGATATTTAACATATTCTGTTGCTTCTGGTTTTGTAGACCCCATAATAAGGGCCTATAGAGATGGGACAGACTGGATGTGTGGCAATTTGGTATACTTACATATACATCTTTCTCACCTTGGGCCAAGGTGAGGTTCACCTGGGAAACATACCACTATGCTGATGCCTAGTACACTAAATATTTAAATAAGTTAGAGTTCATGCCTGATGAGAAAGCCTTTATTGGTCTCAGTCTCTCTCTCTCCCTCTCCCTCCCCCCCCCTCTCTCTCCAAAATAAATAAGTCCACCCTGCTCAGTCTATATAATGTTAGTATATGTTTTCAGAGCCATCATTTGGTATTAGCTAACCAATCAGTGTGCTCTTTTCTGGGGAAGACTGTTTCTCCTAGTCTCAGCATTCCTTAGTTGCCTATATTTCTGTGTGAGGTTTAGGCCCTATGGTCTCTTCCCCCATCCCATCTACTTTAGCATATTTATTGTTGTCCTTATTTAGCTCTTATTTAGGCCATCATGTTAGTGAGACTTTACAATGCAGCTCCTGAAATTCCTGAGAGACGCAACACAAAATGAAATATGTAAAGTCAAAACAAGTCCTTACTGCCTAGCCCATTATAGAGCACTACCATATTAATCGGGTTTGATATATCCTCTTTCTGATCCTTCTGTCTCCACATCCTGAATTCTGGAATTACAACTATGAGACATCATGCCTGGTTTATGAAGTGCTGGGTATGAAACCCAGGGCTTCATTCCTGCTTCATCATGCACTCCAGAAACCTCAATGGTATTTCCTGATCTGCACTTCTAAATCCTTCACTACCTCCCCATGCCTCCTACTTCTCAGAAAATGATTTATCTATCTTGCTAGAAGACACAGCATCATCCAGACAAATGGTAGACTCTAGAAGAGTCACGTGATATGGCATTGCACATTGGTGGTGGGAAGGGTGTCAGAGTATGGTAGAATATGAAAATATCTGTGTGTAAAGATCCATTATACTTAAAACAAAATTGTCTAGCCAATCAAGCTCTGTAACAGACTGCTTTTTAAGAAAAAGTACAGTCACATATACACACAAAAAATGGGCTGTATATGTACTTAGTAGAGTCCGTGCCTAACATACATGAGGCCATGAGTTTCATACCAGCACTTAGCATAAAACTTAGCACAGATGTTGTGGTACATACTAGTAACCCCAGCATTCAGGAGGTTGAGGCAGGAAGATCAGGAGTTCAAAGTCATTCTTGCATACATAGGGGGTTTGAGGCTTGAGCTACATGAGTTCCTGTCTCTTAAAAAATTAATTATAGTAAAAAATTGTAGTCATTCTTATTTCTTTATTATTCAAAATTATTTCATGGCTCACATTTACAAAATAACATAGATCTTCTAAGGGCTTCTTGGTTATAAACATCCTTTGGGGAGTATACCCTATAACCATTTTTAAAGGAGACACTCAACATTTACTAAGTTCTACAGTAGTAAATAGCATGTACATAGTGAAAATGACCTCACTAATGACACAGAGATCACTGTTGAGTTAAGAAGGCACAAGGAAGAAAGAAATTATCAAAGAGAACTGATTCAGTTCAGTCAGTCAATTGAGTTGAACTTGTAGATTTACTGAGCATCTCGTTTATGCCTAATTCTGTTAGGTACAATGTTAGAATATGACAGTACTTACTCTGTAAAAGGAAGGTAAACTCAAGAGGGCCAAAATGGTTGGACTTCACTCTGTATTTACAGTGATGAGGCACTCATTGCCTATGAGCACAGTTGTGGCAACTTCTCCCAAGTTATGCCTTTATTTTCAAGTTGTTACTTGGGGAGGGGGTCAAGAGAGATCAGGAGGAGCATAGACAGTGATTAGTGAAAATCCTTACTATGCTATACAGGGATATTAAAGCTCGGAGAGTGTCTGCATCTCTGCCTAGCACCTTCTGTACATGTGAACTCCCACAGTTTAATGAAAAGGATATAAACCAACCATCTGCAGCAACATATTTGTTTAAAAAGGAAACACCAGCATGAAGACTTAGCAACTTTGAACCAGTTGAAAGGAGAGCATCTGCCTGATATTCTCATAGTGGTTATATTAATTATTCATCTTCCATTCTTCTTATGATTTGTGTTACTAGCATATTTGTATTGATTCCACAAGAATCCTTCCAAAAAGAACCTACAAATGGTTACTTCGGAGAGATTAAAATCTACAAGGGAATTAAAGCCCCTGACATGCACAATTAAGAGCATGCAATGTTCTATCCATCTTGAAAACCATCTTGAGGCTCTCACATCCCTGTTGACTTTTCATTTATGTATTATGTGCCAAACAACATACTAAATGCTTTACATATCTTCACAGCAATCTTCAGTTTGTAGGTGAAAAAACTATGATCCATAAAAATGATATGAATATTCACGTCAATATTGAGCATGTAGTACTGACAACTGCATTTATTTGGCTCCAAGTCTAGGATTCTACCACAACACCACCCACTCTGGTGTGTCTCATACTCCTAGGGTATATGCTGTCTGACTCACCAGGAAGGAACCAGAGTCTCTGGCTTGCTCATAAGCACCATTGCCTCTTAAACTAAACACCTGGCCCTGTGGAAATGAGACTCAGACTGCAATTGACGTAGGAGGGCAACATATTGAGAGAATCAGATAGTTAGTAATGCCAAACCAGTAAGATTGCCCTGGCCAGCTACAAAACAGCACAAAGTCAACAAATCTCTCTCCAGAAGACAAAGAGGAACTACAGTAGAAATGGCAATAAATGTGAAATCAAGATGCTTTGTCCTTCAACATTTGTTGAAGACAGAATTTTATTAATCCCAGGCTGGCCTTTGACTTACTATATAGCCAATGTTGACCTTAAATTCTTGATTCTCTTGCTATTATTAGTCTACTCAACTAATAAGATTATAGATGTGCATACCCAAGGGCTTTTGTATGCCAGGCAAGCCCTCTATCAACAACTACATCCCTATTCCCTTACTTTACAATGTTTTGTCCCCAATAGGAATGAAACAAGACAATACTGGAAAGGTGGCTCAGAGGTAAAAAACACATATTGCTCTTGCAGAGGACCTGAGTTCAGTTCCCAGCAAGCACACTGGGTTCCTCACAACTACCTGTAATTCCAGTTTCAGGGGGATGTGATACCTTTGACCTCCATGGGCACATAACCAGACAGACGTGCACCATATACAGATAATTTAAAATAATAAATAAAATATTAAAAAGTAACTACAAAAAGACCATCAGATTTTGTGGTGGAGATAGATCCCTGTCACACCTATAGATCCACTTTGCCTCAAAGGCTTTTGGGTTGATGTCAGAGTTCTAGGTAATAAATGGACCCCCCCCCCAAAAAAAAAAACTAACAGTGGCAAGTCACTCCAGAGTGGGCCTGAGTTATAGATTTTATGCCTTTAAGTTTTATATCAATTGGAAATTGTGACTTTGTAACTTGGTGTGGTGCTAACATTTCTAGCATATTCTCTCCCTATTTATTCTAGATGCAGCTTTGGGATAAGAACTAGGGCCTGGTGCATGGTTGCTAGAGCACAGACACTTCCCGCACTGGAAATGGAAAGTAGCACTGTGTCTGATTAAGTCAAAAATATTCATTAATGCCTGGGCCTGGGGCCTGTGTATGGAGAGAGCATTAAAATATAGACCAATCTTGTCACAAAGTAAGAGCCAAGTAGACTGAACTGTCTCAAAATCAAAGAGCCAGTATTTGAACAGTCTTGCTTCAAAGTTTCATCATGCCCATCAGTGATAAGGTTATAAGCAGCAATAATTTTATTTCTATCTTACATATCTAGGATTTAGTACTTTAAAATAGTTGTTGTAACTTAACAAAATGCCATATTTCATGGTTTCAGATTTAGCTGTTACCTATAGCCATCTCTTTTTGGCTCCTTTGGAAAGAATTGTGATTGTGATTATTTTAACATTTTTAAATACTAACACAGCTACATTAGATTCAAACTCAATAAAACCATCTAGATACAAGCCAGTTGGATTGGTTTTCTTTATTAAAAAAAAAAAAAAGATGAGGGTTGGAGGAGAGAGCTCAGTGAGTTGCATATTCACAGAGACCAGATGTGTGGCTACAGACAAAGGTAAGCGGGTATCAGGGTTTTGCCCTGCCCATCAGACCAGAAATACTGGTTTCAGTGAGCTCCAAATTCAATGACAGAGTGTCGAAAAATAAGGTGGAAGCGGGGCAAGGTGACACATAACTTTAATCCCAGCATTAAGGAGGCAGAAGCAGGGAAATGTCTCAGAGTTCAAGGCCAGCCTGCACTTCAGAGCTGGTTCCAGGCCAGCCAGGGCTACATCATGAGACCCTGTCTGAAACAAAAAGGAAAAAGAAAAGAAGATGGAGAGTGATAGAAGACACTTTGGCATTGACCTCTAGTCTCTACATGCGCACACACGAGTTCACATGCACACACACACACACACACACACACACACACACACGAGAGTTGAATTCAACAAGACATTCTTCTTTCTGTCTTATAGACATAACATTAGTTAGCTTGCTCTTTGTCCCCAAAGTGGACTTATAACCCAGTTTCATTTATTGGTTCCTAAACACATTTTAAATACATCTGAAATAAACTTTGCATAATTCTCTCATAAGCCCTATTCTGAGACAGCAGCATATTTCAGTTGGCCTTTTGTTTTCTCCCTGTTCATGACCCTATCCTTCTCTTTGGTCCATAAAGTAGGATATAGATAGTATCTGATTTCATTCCCTCTGTAATCCTGTCATGGCATTTGTATTGCTGTTAGTTTTCAGATTAGCAAGCAGAAACCCTTTCGAAGGGCTGTGGTCACATAGGGATATCCAATCTTTCTCCTTGTGTCTGTTGTTCCCTCTGATTCTATTAGTACTTCTGTGGTAGTGGTTCCTGTTTCTAAGTAACCCCATAGAAACAGATTAGCATTTCGTCACAATGGACATGCCCATGTCTAATTCTACCTGAGTCTTACTGTGCTAGAAGAAAACTTGCGAAAATAAAACTATGTCAAAGGCTAGAGACTGACTAAGAGGTGGGCATTCATTAATTCATTCTTTTTTTTGGGGGGGGGCGTCCTTTGAATGAAACCAAGGGTTTTGTGTGTACAAGGATAATGCTGTTTTTCTTTGTTTTTGATAGTGTCTAATGCAACCCAGTTTGGCTTCAAATTCCTTGTGTAGCTGAGGCTGGCCATGAACTCCTAATATTCTTAAATACTGGGGTTATAGGCATATACCACCACACCCAGGTTTTCATTCTTAATCTTGGCAAAAATCACCAGGAAAATTAGGAGTACTTAGTGCCTCTAAGGAAAACAGGGCCAGTGTGCCTCCTTCCTTTTATGTTGCTTGGAAAAATACTCATGACTCCTTCGCCTTTTATAGTCCACATAAATATTCCAAGCTCCTTGAATGTTTGGAAGGCACTATTTTCATTTTTTTAGTCCTTTTCAAGTTAGAATAGAAGGCTTGTATGTGTACACATGCACATGTTTTAGAACTGTGTGCTTCATGTGCTGTGATTTAATAAATATTTTCATAATCGCCCAAATGGAGCAGTTCATGCTTTTGTCATCAAATATAAACTAATGTCCTCAAGGGGGAAAATGCAATTGTTCTGACACTGGGCCAAAAATGGCCCAAAGAAGATACTGGAAGCTTGGTTCCTAACATATCTGTCCTGATAAGTTAGCAGGTGTTCCATGAAAACTACAGAGCCTGTTTTTAATTCCTATTGAAATCATTGCAAGTGCTCCAAGTTTTATCACTCATAATTAACATAAAGAAATTAACATCTTAAGAGCCTAAATATTGGAAGCCCTATGAGTGCTGAAGATATTTAAAGGGAGACGCAATGTAAATAGGATGAAATTCTTAAGCAAGATTACTGATATGACAGGACTAAAGAGCTTGGGAGTGTGTGAAAAGTGCCTTTTTTCTTCCCTTTAATAAGTCCATTACTTGCACTTGGGCATATTTTAAGGTCCTTTTCAAGCTGAATCTAGACTTGAGCATGCTTTGCATTTCAAGCTTTGTCTATCAATCATTAGAAGCCAAAGTTATTTCTGCTTTAAAATAACAGGAGCCAGGAACAGCTAATCTCTTTTCATTCTGAGTTCCTTACATTATTTTACCAGGACAAAGTTTGTGTTGGCTACAAAACAGGCCATTCACAACATCCAGGAGAAGGAATTTAGGTAAGAATGAAGAGAGATTGTAGGATGTATAAAGACTCCCTCTCCTGGGGCCATTAAGAAATTCCAAATTGGCATGGTTTTGAATAGAGATATTGCATTAGCCTTGCTAATTTCAGTAATTCAAGCTGATAGTCTCTCTTTACCGGGCTTTTGGTTGAAAGCAGCCCATCACTGCAGTACCCTTGCGGTGTGTTTCTCTGCTAAGGTGAGCTGGCATTTGAAAGGATGTGATCAAGGGGGACTGTACCCAGCACAAGGACATCTTGGGCAGCTCTTCAGAACCCATGCCTTGCTTTCCTCAGCAAGGACAGTCTGTCTTCACTCTTCTTTCTCTAACCAGGAAGGAGCATATGAGACAGGCAAGATTTGCCACTCCCTCAGCTCCATCTTCTGACCCCTTTCAGGGTTTCTGTCTGGCTTCTTAATTGTGTTCCTTTCAATAATTGGGAAAAGCAAAGTAACCCTTCCAAGGTTTCCTTTTCATTTTATCTTGAATTAACAGATAAAGCATATATTTCTAGGATATACATGATGTTTTCCTGTATGTTTATAAATGGGGAGTGATTGGATCTTTTTTTAATAATGGATACATATTTGCTCTTCATTTAATAAGATGTACAAAAAAGAAAGAAAAACCTGACAGCTAATGGGGGAAAACATCAATTCAGGGGAAGGGAAACTTCTTTTTAAAGGAGTCCACATTTAAAACACAGTCTCTTAAATCTTTCAGTTAACCGCCATCTCACATCCTGCTGGCAAAATGTACAAAGGGAAATAGTCAGAGCCGCTCGAGCTAAAGAAGTAGGAAGACGGCGAGTGTTTGAAAGGGTCTAGGGTTTCATCTGAAGGACAGCTGCACTCGACTGTGCTGTAGTCAGATAAACCAAACACCAACAAGCCAAGCAGACCTTGGAAGTGGCCCCAAGTGCAGTGATAGCAAGAGCCTTGGATGACAAGGCACGTCAGCAACCCAGGCCCTCTGCACATCCGGCCCAAGGTTATTGACTTTGCTTTCTCCTTCCTCAGTCAGTGACTAAGACCAAGGCACAAGGGCTTTGTCTGAATCCTTCAGGTCATTAAGCAATAAGGATTAAAAACAGAGGAAAATAGCAAAAAAAGGATGGATGTAAAAGAGGGGAGAGGAGCACGGGAAGATATTAGATCTTATGTTCCAGAATGTTCCTCAAGAAATATCCATAGTTAGCCCATATAAGTAACATCTTGCTGGGTACGGTGGGGAACACTTGTTAATCCCAACCTTGGGAAAGTTGAAGCAGGAGAATGAGTACAGCCTGGACTACATATCCAGAAAGCCTGTCTCAGAGTACTAGTGCCCAGAAAATGAATCATAGGCTTGGTGAGGTGACAAACATTTCCATATCTTGTGCCATTGTCACTTACTTACAGGCAGAGCAATATGGACCATTGATCAGTTTTTGCCAGGTTTTTTTTTCCTTAGATCCTCTGCACTCTCTGCTCTTGCTCAGATTCCCAGGGTTCTTTGTTCATGCCTCTCTTGTGGCACTTAGCACATTCTAGCTTGGAGGACAAGTTATTTTGGGACTCAAATCATCTGCCTCATAAGATAGAGAATTCCAAGAGGCCAAGACTGAGTTTTCTTCTGCCATAGCACCTGGCACAATGCCCAGCAAATGACAAGGGCCTGATTCCTGCTCACTGCTGCCTCATCTAACACCTACTCAAAGACAGCCTGGGCTATATATCCAGAGACCCTGTCTCAAGGCACTAATGCCAAAAATGAATCTTATGCATCTTCACCTTGTGCTGGATAGAGAGCTCCTTGAGAGTAGATCCCATAGCTTACCCAGTGTCCTCAGGGGCTGGCTGGCTGGTTCCTAGTACATCAATAAATGTTTCTACCACTCAGGAAATGTTTAACAATTAAATATGTTTATCATACACCCTTCTGTTCACCTATGGCTGCTATACACACCCCTACTCATCCACTTCAAGAGATGGCAAATGTTCACACATGTAAACAGGTGTTTATATGGACTCAGGTAACTGTAATACAAATCACATCTTCACGTCTATACTCCATGTATATTCATCACTATTCTCCCTGCAAAAATGTGGCCAAGATTGGAAACAATTTTAGGGAAAAGAGCTATGAGAGGAAAAAGAAAAAGCAGTAAGATAATGAAGGCAGGCTGAGAAAGATTGGTAGGTGAAGGAAACCTGTCTGTTTTGAGGGCTCTGAACCCTCTATGTTGTCTGCCTGGCTGGGGCATGCGAAAGATGAACCCTTCCCCCCTCAAACAAAAAGCTAAATAGAAAAGGGACCTCTTAAATTTGGTCTTATCCTTAATTGTAAGGAAAAAAGACTTGAGGATTACTTACCTTGTTGGTAGTCAAAGGGAGACTTCAGTTTTCTCCCCTGGGTGACCTAAACTGCAATCTGTCTCTATAGCCCTCTGTTAATACTTCTTGTATTTGTGAGGAAATTATAGTGACTAAAGAGGCTCAATTTACTTCCTCTAATCTCTTAGTGGAGAAATTAAAAGGACAACCAGAAACTGTTATCCAACCGGAATTGTACATGGCACAGGGAGAACCAATTGGGACAAATCAATTGAAGAGAACAATCTTTATTTAAGGGGCTTGCATCTTTAATCACGGTAATCCCTTTGGTAAATTGCTTTTTCTAGTGACATTGCATACCTAATTACAGCATGCTCATTTTGATTTTCCCCTTACATGTTGTTTGCTGTTTGTGCAGTTGTGGGTCTCCAGGCTGAGCACAAACTAAGTGTCAGTATTAAACCCTAATCACCCAAACTCGAAAGGTCTCAGGACCACAATGCCACCATTTTTGGAAGGAAACCAAAGGTCACTAGACAAATAGGTTTTCTCTGTGTAGCGCTGGTTGTCCTGGAACTCATCCTGTAGACCAAGCTGGCCATGAACTCATAGAGCTCCACCTGCTTCTGCCTCCTGAGTACTGGGATTAAAAATGTGCCCCACCACTGTCCAGCAAATATATTTTCTTTAGCACTTCCTCAGAAGACCCATTTTATACCTTGTTAATGATTTGAATTATCTTTTCTATGAAGTATTTTCAACATCTTAAAATTGTGAAGATAGAAGAGAAATTGTACATGGGTCCAACCAATAGCCATGAAGGTAGTTTACATACTAAGATTTGAGCCACTGACCAATTTATATAGCCTAGAGTCATGCTGGTTTGCTTAATGCAAGCATTCTGTTGTCTAGCCATATTCAGTAATGTGTGGTTGTGACTCCCCATTTATCTTCCATACAATTCTGTACAGATAGATTTTTCATATCTTGAAATTGCAGTTTTTAAATAAATGATTGAAGTTTGGTTGGTTGGTTGGTTGGTTGGTTCAGTTCTTTGAGAGAGGGGCAAGTCCAGCTCTTATTACCCAGGCTAGTATCATAACCTTCATTCATGTCTGAGCCTTCCAAGTAGCTGTGAGTACAGCTGTATACCACTATGTCTGACTCTGGTTTTTAAAAATATTTGTTGAATTATGGTACTTATTATAAGATGATTTTCATCCCAATTCCTTAACATTGTAATGTTAACTTGATATCTTATTCTACGTTATCTTTGTTTGTTTGTCTTTCAAGACAGGGTTTCTCTGTTTAGTTAGTTACATTATCTTTTTTAGAAAGACATTGACCCCCTTTTCTCAAAATTCCTTTTTCCAACCAGTCCATCCTGCCTTCTGCCCTGTTGTCTTGCAGCTTGACCATATTTGGCTGTCATTCCTGCATGCTATGGTGAAATAGATCCCATAGACATACATCACATGCCAAAGGCATATATTCAAAGTGTATTCCCTGAAGCTGTTTTCATATAGGAGAAATCAGAAACAACCTAAATGCCTAGCCATGGGAAATAGTCCATTTTTATGTTCACTCTATGGAATTCTTTGCAATGGTTCAAAAGAATGAGGTCATTCTTCAAGTATTAACACACAAAGATTTACAAGATGGTAGAATCTGAGTCCATGTATGCATATAAAACACATTCACCAGTAATCATCACTGTGAAGTTGTCAGAGGAAATGGTGAGATGGAAAGTGAGGGGGTGTGTGTGTCTGGGTGTGTGTCTCGGTATCTGAGTGTCTGTGTCTAGACCATATATATGTTGGTATTGTTTGAATCTTTAATTTCAAGAATGTATTCATGGAAATCCCATGTGGAGGTTTTTTGAAAAAAATAAAAGAGAGGCTGACAAGATGGCTCACTGGGTAAAGTGCATGTTGTACAAGCATGAAGACCTGTGTCCCCAAAACCCACATGAAGCCAGACTAAATAGTGTGTAATCTCAGTGTTCCTCTGAAGAGGTAGGAGGTGGAGATAGGAGAGTCTCTGGAGTCTGGAAGGCCAACTAACCTGGCATATACAGTAGTAAAATAATAGGAAGTTAAAACTGACTCCAAGGTTGTCATTTGACTAACATATATGCACCATAGCAAGTGTGAACCATGCACTCCCACCTGTGAACATATATACATATGTACACACATATACACATCAGTCACACACATAGAAAAATTTTTAAAAAAAACAAAGAGCTAAAAATAGAACTCCAGGACTCAGCTATAGTCTTTCTAGACATATACCCTAAAGGAACTATATCCTACCACAGCTATTTGCATATCCACGTTCATTGTTGCTGTGCTCAAAACAGCAAAGAAAGAGAACCAGCCTAGATGTTCACAAATAGATGAATGGGTAGAAATGTGATACATATATACAATGGCAATTATTTAGCCATGGAGAAAAATGAAATTATGAAAATTTCAGGAAAATGGTTGAAACTGAAAAACACTATATTAAGTGAGGAAACCCAGGCCCAGAAAGACAAATATCTCATTTTCACTCTCCTACATGGACTCTAGCTTATAACTTTAGTATGTGTGAGTTATGTGAGAGTGAATGTGGATATAGGTCATAAAACTAGAAAAGAGGACCAGGAGAGGGGGTGAGGGAGTTTTAAGAAAAGGAATGGGGGGGGGGTAATAGAATACATGTGACATGAAAGGAAAAAAACTGGAGATGGAAAGGTACAAGCAAGAAGAGGGTACAGAATATGGGGCAGTTGTCAAGGAGCAATCAATCAAAACAAAATACAGATGAAAATGTTTCAAACAAACCTGTTCATTTGTATCCTAATGTTTTTGAAAAGTGTGTTTGCATAGGGGTAGAGGGAAACTATCAAGGGGAACAGAGGAGACTAATGGAATGAGGAAGGTCAAGACAGGGGAAGGTAGCAGGATATAGGAGACATAATCAAAGTATATTATATACTTTCATGATAAATGCCTTATGCCACCCATCATAATAACATCATAAAACAGTAAGTATTTATGGGCTAATGGTGTAGCTTAGTTGGTAGAGTACTTTCCTAACAGTAGCAAAGCTCTGGGTTCCATCTACAGCAAACAGGAATTATACAAATGTAATCCCTGTGCTTGTGAAGTGGAAGTAAGAGAATCAAGAGCTCAAGATTGAGACTAAAGAGAGGCTCAGTGGTTAAGAGCAATTGCTGTTCCTGCAGAGGAAGTACAAGGCAAATCATAACCATCTCTATTTCCAGTCCCAGGGAACCTAATGATCTCTTCTAGCCTCCGAGGGTACCAGGAACATGCATGTGGTCCTTGGACATACAGGCAGACAAAACACCAACATACATAAAGTAAGATAAAAATGTTAGAGGTCAAGATCATCCTCAACACAGATAATTCAAGACTACTGTGGTCTACATAAAACCCTGTCTCAAAAATTGGGGGTGGGGGAGAAAGAGAGGAAGGATGCATTTACATGTTTCATAGTTGGGAAGATAACAATCAAATGAAAAGACTAATGGTTTGGAGATAGACAGATAAAATGGGCTGCTACAGTAGCCCAGTAGCAAACAATGGCAATGGAAAGGAAATGGATTCTCCAAATATCAAGAGAACAAACAGTACTTAGAGTGGTGGTTAAGTCTGTGTGGAAAATAAAAAGGGAGACTGGTAGGTTTCTGGCTTGGGCTACCTGGTGATGACTAAAAACATTCCCTGAAACCCCGGGGAGACAGGGGAAGAGGGGAAGAGCAGTTAAGGGAAAGGAAATGCCTCCTTCCACTGGAGATATGCTAAGTCTGAACTGCCTGACAGACATCCAGCTGGGAACAGCCAGTGAACTTGAAAATTTCCAAAAAGATGTCTGAGATCGACCCAGATGTGGAAATCCTCTGTTAGAGATAACAGGGCTTGGGGGAAAACCAGTGAACATATTGAGGAAGATGTGTGAAGTAGAAACAGTGAAGAGTAGAGGAAGAGAATGCCCATCTTTAAGAACAGTGCAGGAGAAAGAACAAAGTCCAAGGAGGAAGCTTAGAATGATTAGAGAGATAGGAGGGGAACAGGGTGGAAGCAGTGTCAGGAAGCAGGGGCCATGCCAAGTTTCAAAACAGGCAGTAGCCAACAGTATTGAATGCTGCAAAGGACTCTAGATGAAAAATTCAAGAGAATCCATTGAAGGATTAACTGTAACTGGTCTGGGGGATTTACGGGGCAGATGAAGGTGTTCTACAATTGCACTCTGATGACAGTTGCACACCTCAGTCAATTCACTAAAACTCACTGAACATTTGAAATTGACTTGAAATGGGTGAATCTTATGATATGAAATTTTTACTTTAAAATTAGTCATGATATAAACCAGGAAAAAAAGAATACGTTGAACTTTAGTTTGAGAAAAGCCATGTTTCCAAGGGGCATTTTCCAGTATGATCTCTTCTTAATTAGTGTGGAGAAAACACCATGCAAGAAAGTCATAGGAGTATCCAAGGTTCCTGTGCCACACTTTGATCACCCTCCCACTGCAATATTAATAGCAAGTTTCCATATTTGATTTGTTTTTCCCCAAGCCATGAATATTACCACCCTATGTCTCCTCTTTTGGATAGCTACAGGTTGAAGGCATGTTTGTTTTTATTTATCTTTGACATATAGTTCCAGAATTTTAGAGTGACCCACTACAAAGCCCCAATTTTTATCTGGTTTAGTTACTGGTGACTGAGTCTTTTTTGAGATTTATAATTACATCATTTTGCCCCTTTTCTATCCTCTCTCCAAGCTCTCCCATACATCCCTTCTTCCTTCTTCTTCTTTTTCAAATTCATGGCCTCTGTTTTTTCTATGTTTTAATGTGCTTTAATATGAAATTGTCCCTGAAATGACCATCACTCATTTGATGATGCTTACAGCATGGTGCTTTGTCTCAGCTGTTTTCTTTCTTAATTCTAATTAACCAATCACAACGTGTATTTGTCTAGCTGACACACACTTTAATGTGTTCTGTAGTTAGGTAAAAACATAATGGAAACCCTGTCTCCCTTTTCACTTATAAAGAACCAAGACTGCCAGTGGTCATATTTAATCAGTGTTCATGCCAACTGCATCTTCTTTTAATTTTGGTGTGCCATCTTCCTGCTGTTTGTTTTTTAATACTCCTCAATAAACTGTTATTTTTTTTTAAGATTTATTTATTTACTATGTATACAGAAGAGGGCGCCAGATCTCATTACAGATGGTTGTGAGCCACCATATGGGTGCTGGGGATTGAACTCAGGACCTCTGGAAGAACAGTTGGTGCTCTTAACCTCTGAGCCATCTCTCCAGCCCATAAGCTGTTACTCTTTATAGTAGAATTTTTCTTTCTCCCATTCACATGTTTAGAGCTGTGGGTGCAGGCTACTTGGTACCTTTTTACCTTTCCCAGCATCACTTTGCACTCACCTACTTTGTTTGAAAGCCCACAGAGCTATTTGTGGACAGACCATCTGGCTTTTCCTGCTCAGTTTGCCTGCTTTTCCATTGGGTCCTTCCAACTTAGGTCCTAAGCGTGGTCCAAAGGACTTTTCTCCAGCTAATGCTTCTTCTTTGCTTCCGTGTCCTGAGGGGTAGCTAGCTACCCTTGTGCAGTTGCACTGAGCAGAGTCTACCACCTGGGAATTACAAATTGTTCTTCTGGGGGATTCATTGGGAACAAGTCTTGCACACAAGCGCCTCCATACAGTTACCCACACTCAATATTTCATATTGCCTAATACATGTTTTCATTATTTTGATATTTAAGTCAGCAAACTGACAGCTCATAGGCATCTTTCTCCCCACCTTAAGCAAATCACCATTTGCTCCACTAAAATCATGTCTTGGTCAATTACTCTGGAGCTGACTTAACATTTTCCTCTCCATGCTAGCCACTGACTCCAAAAGCCACTCATCATTTTGAGAGAGATTGTTCTCCAAGCAGTGTCTGTGTCATAGGGAGTATGTGAAGGTCACTTTGACCCTTATACCTTCATCCTTCATCCCTATCATGAGACCTTTCAAGATCTGAATGAGATTCTAGAATCTCGGTGCTGGAAGAAGTTACTTTACCTTCCTCTCCCCAATTCCATCCATGTTTGAGTTCCTTCACCAACACCCTACCTCATGGCTGTCCAAACTCCTGTGGAGCACCTCCTGAGATCTGATCACCTAGGGGAGCTCTACACACCTCTCAGGGTGTTCTGTCAGAAAGGCCTTTGCTCCTTCATCCCAGTTTTCAGATTACAATAGTGATCTTAAGTCCAAATTATTTTCTTCTTAGGAGAAAAACAAGAAATAATGGAACCTCTGCCACAAGAAACAGAACCTGGCTTAGACATTTATATCAAGTGAGGAAGAACCAAAAAAAATTCATGTTTATTATTCAGAACCAAGAATTGAGGATATAGCTCACTGGTAGAACTCTAGCACAGCATTCTTGAGGTCTCAGGTTCAATCCTCAGTACTCAGAGAGTATAAGGGGGAAACAAACAAAAGATGATTGCAGTTTCTCTAAAAGCCAGACCTGGGTGTGATAGTTCACATGTATAGACCCAGAAGTCAGAAGAATGAGGCAGGTGAATCAAAGCAAATTCAGAGCTGGCCCTGAGCTACAGAGTCTCACTGTCTCACTACCAAAACATTTTAAAAGTCAAAATCTATCCAGTGATTCCAACCTTGCCTTTGCCTAAGGATATGGAAAAGAGTGCTGTAGAAACAGGAGAGAAATGTTTGTTAGAGAAAGCTGTGATTAGACCAGAAAGAAAAATAATAATTGGATACAGGAAAGTTGCTTAGAGAGCAATGGAAAAAGAAAAAGAAGTGAACTGGGAAATGGAAAAGTTGGGTGGAGATGAAAACACAGAACTTCCAGGTTAAGGTATTACACTCATTCTTGTGCCAGCATGCAAATGTATTTTACTGACACTCATCCCATGGACCTCTGCAATGAGAAGGGGGGCTGGCAGGTGCTACTGAGAGGATTGAAGTCCTGTTGCTTTGTATGATCACAGCTAAGCAGTGGACTTCATTAACAAGGCTGTATTTTGATGTTCCAGAGACAGGCATTAAGACTTCAATCACAGCAGCCCCTACACTTGGGAATCAATGGTGCGGGAAAGGATGGGCTGTGGACCAGGGGTGGGTAGATCATGAGGCAGGGACAGAGGCCAAAGGTATTGGGACACAGTCATCAAGGTTGCAAGTAAGAAATGAATGGAAGCTACTCATTAGAAAACCTGTTTCCTGCTCTGCATGTCACACACAATGCTGGCATGTGTCAGCTTCTTGCATAGCAAGGCATCAGGTTCCAGGCAACAAAAGCAAATACAAAAATAATCTTTGTGGATTCCATCGGTACTGAGTACCATAAACTTCTGCCTGGGAATCTTAAGGCCAGGCTTTGAACCTGGCCATTTGCTTCCTGAGCTTCCTGTCATTGGCCCTACATTTGTGTTGTCTTCAGCATGGGTCAGTGGTGACTCCCTTGATGAAATCAGAAGCATCAGCCCCTTAAGAATGGTCATGCTTGCAAGGAGATTTCTCCTCATCTACATATTCTCAGTAGGCTGGGAATAGGTGTCAATTTGGGCATTTGTTCATTCAGGCAACAAGCATATGTTTAAGTTCTATATTGACCAAATCCTGTGTGGAAGCTGTGGAGCACAATAAAAATCATTTCTTACTTCACCAAAGTCAGTCTAGTTGAGGAGAAGACCCTGGAAATGACTAACTGTGCTATGATGCAGATTAAAGTTTGTGCTACAGTAGAAATCCAATCCAGCTACTACGGAAAAGCTATTGGTTTTGGCCGAGGCAAGAGGAATAGGATTCCTGAACGGTGTGTTGTGTGTAAGTTGAAACTTGGAAGATATATTTGTGGGTAGATGAGATGGATTGGGGGAAAAATAAAAGATGGAGAGCTAGGAAGAGAAGGGAGAGAAAGAACATACAGACATCATCCTAATCTAAGGAAACAGCTTGAAAACACTTCAAGTCCTTGACATTTTCAACATTGCTAGGACAACAGTATATGATGTCTGGAAAAATCTATGGGCGGTTTTCCAGTTAGAAAGCAGTGAAACAAGAAGCAGAGAAGCTGCTAAGGACTTAGGACTCTCCCATATGCAGTAGTGAGCCATCAAAGACTTGTGAGGCAGGGAGAAATGTGCTCCCACATGTGTTTTTAGGAATAGAATCCTGTCTTATTTCTAGCTGTCACAAAAGAGAACATTCCTTCCTGAAAGCCCCCTACACACAAAAAAAGTGGAGCATTGGAGAGAAACCAGTATCGTATATAACTGGGGCGTTGAGGACTAGGTCAATGGCCTGGGCTGAAGCAGAGGAAAAAGGGCCAGCCTCCAGATGGAGAGAGAAGAGATGCCTGTGTGAGAATAAGAATGAGCACTCTCTGACAATCCAGATCCACAGGTGTGAGGGGGAGGGGATGGAGCCAAGCCATTGTGTGCATTCAAGTAAACTGAGAGAAAAATAGTCTCGGTTTCCCCAAATCTTGTTGATGAGAAGGAAAGAATTGTACAGTTGGTGAGCATTTAATGAACAAAACTGAGACAGAACAACTCAGGGAAGGTGTTCAGCTTTCATTTATAAGGACACCTGCCTATTCTTGACTTCCAGTCTGATGCTCCCGCAACCAGCTGAGTGCTTTTATTAGCTTGCTTTCGCCACCCACCCATCCACCCCCAACCCCAGCTAGGATGCAAGTCGTCTTTCATGCTATTGGACATTCCCAGGACACTGTAAGCACTCTGATCCTAGGGTAATCCCCCCACCCCCACACCTCTACTGCTCATAAAAAAATGGAAGCTTACCAGAGTTTTCCCATCAAAATAAAGCCCTCATGTATTTGATAAAATCCTAATATAGTTGGCTCTGAGGAAGTACATGAGCACTTCCTTATTCCCATGAGCCCTCAGCAGTCATTGGATTTGGCTACAATAAGTGACATTTTGTGTTTTCTACATTCTTAAAGCCCAGTGATGCATACCTTTGTAACTGTGTCATGCCCACAATTGGTGTTACAATAAGAGCTTTGTAGATCTAAACCATTAATAGTTAAATTTATGAGGAGAGAGTCTCCTTGTATTTATTGTTTTCAAAATGTAATTCAAGCGTAGCATCATTTGTGTGGATTAAAATGTATGTTTCCTGAGATTGTATATACTTGCTCTTTAATAATTAGTCTCCATTTAAAATCCCTAAGTGCCTTGCCCCTGTAAAAAGCCCTCTTCCCCATTCCCTATTGAGGAGCTTTACATGCATTCCATGGTAATGCTGAAGAGCCATTCATTTTTATTGTTGTGTACTTGAGTTTCAAAACACTGGGAAAGAACCATTTGATGTGTGTGCATTGGTATTTGTTGGGTTTATTTACAGCCCCGTACCTGCTAAGTAAGGTACCAGACTAGCAATGTCCTTGCATTGGGGATTAGGGAGTCTGTATCCCAAATGCCATTATCTCTTGTTTTCTAATATAAGATTGCTGGATTGGGGGCTGGAGAGATGGCTCAGAGGAAGGAGGTGGTGGTGCTTCTGAGATGGCTGAGGGAGGGCCAGCATCAACTCTTACTCCCCAGGCTTCCAGGACAAAGCTATTCTCTTTTTGGGAATATAACTTGACTCATGACACATCCAAATAAGTCCAATAGTGGCCCATGTTATGATAAGATTATATAATAAAGCCATTTGCTATTTTCTAAAAGATTAAGTGATCTTTTGATTGATTCTTAACTGCCAAACAACAATATAGCATAGTTAGTGTTTTAATTTCTTCAATTTTATATTAAAAGGCTAAGTAGCCGGAGCCATAGCTGAGGGGTGATGGTATTATCTCCTGACAAGGAAGTTATCGTAGAAGAGAATATATTGAGTCACCAATTGGAATTTGAGAGTTGGAATGTCACATATGGTAGCAGGTGATCCAAGTTGCCCAACAGTACTTTTAAGACCTTTCCACCCTATGTACAGAAAAGAGTGCCATCAAATTTTCCCCCAAGGAAATGGAATTTAATTTGAAGGGCTAGCTCAATCAGAAACATTTTTTGAAGTTTTCATTGAGTTTGCAGTATACTCTTACTCCATCATACAACTTTACATGGTTTTTAAAGACATTTTTCAGATGTATTAATGAATTTCAGTGTGTGTGTGTGTGTGTGTGTGTGTGTGTGTGTGTGTGTGTGTGTGATGTATATAGGTGCACAGTGTGCAAATGGAAGCCCAAAGAGGCCTCAAGAGGGGATCAGTGTCACCCTGGAACTAGAGTTAGAGAGAGCTGTTGAGTTGCCATGTGGGTGCTGAGAATCAAACCCAGGTCCTCTGCAAGAGCAGCAAGTGTTCTTAACCACTGAGCCATCTCTCCAGCCCCAGCCTTGAATATTTTTCTATAAAGCCGTGTACTTTTCCTCTACTACATCTCTGGGAAGTATGCCATGGTTTCTATGCCCATAGCCCAGTGCAGTATAACCTAAAGATCTTGTATCCCAGCTTGAAAAACAGGCCTATTATGAGAAAGTTCATTCCTCCTGAATGGGGACAATCTACTGTATTCTCTCAGCACTCTGTTCTTCTAATAGAAATAATCCTCAGTTGTAACTGAGGATGTTTGCAGGCTGAAATTAGCAATAAAAACAATGAAGTGGCGATCTCACTGCCTAGCCCTGTTCCAGGAGGAGCCATGAGATCACTCCCGGGTTTTACAGTCAGTTATCAAGTTGTCAAAATCGAGAGCTCACTGATTTGTCAATAAGACATACACTATGAAATGGGCCTATTCTCAAAGGGATCCCATTAGAAGAATTAAAACCCAAAGGCCTGAAGTATGCCTGTTTACCCACATCTGAACTGTGAAGACAAAAAGCTTCATTTGCAGAGCCACTTGCTCTGCTTTCAAGTCCAAGTCCTCATTTCATTCCTGAAAGTTCATAAAGGAGGTGGGGTTACTGCGGCATGAAGGGGGCTTTTGTTGTGGTTCAGAAGACAAGGAAACCAAGATCTGTTGGGGAATCAGAAACCAATAGCAAAGCCCCAGGATGTCCGTGTGAATGGGCAGCAAAATGAGCAGTGTTGCAATGAGTGCCGTTTCCTTGGAGATTGCCCCCAGTTTTATCCTCTAGGGTATGCCAGGCAATGGCCTAAGGTTTCACATACTCAAGTCTTAACTATACGCAGCAAATGGAAAACACAGGGATGGATGGCAGTGCTGTTCTGTTGCTATATTAGGGCCAGATTGAAGCCATCTGCTGGAACAGGCTTGGCAAGGAAGAAACCCCCATGCTTGGCTTAGCAGTAGCATCCTCTTCCCTGCCATTTTTAATTTTAAGACACGGTCTTCTGCCAAGGATGACCTTGAACATCTGATCTTCCTGCTTCCACATCCCAAGTGCTGATGATATTACAGGCATCTGCCACCACACCCAGTTTACACAGAGCTGGAGACTGAACCCAAGGCCTTGTACATTTGAGGTGAACATTGTTACAACTGAGCCTCATCAGTAGCCTTCCTCCCTTGCCATTTTGAAGGCAGCTAAAGATGTCCTATGCCATCATATGCCATCAGTGTAAGTGAAGGTCCTATAGCAACTTCTTGATGCCCATTTACTCAAATGAGCATTTGTTTGTTGTTATATACTCAGGCACTCAGAGGCTTTGAAAGGGACCAGAGACTGATCTCACTGGCTGCCAAATCTTTCTCCACTGCCTGTGCAGGCCTGCTTGAGGGACCATCCCTCAGATACGGCAACTTCTCTCCCAAAGTTGTAGGCAGTGGCTTTGGTGTGGGTAATAACCATGGGTTAGAAACAAAACCAGAGCAGTGCATCATGGATTTGTTTATTGCCAGGATCTCTCATCCAAGATTAGGAAGTCAAGAAGCAAGAGAATTCAGTAGCTGATGATTACTAGAGAAATATCCTGAGGGAAACAACTGATTGACCCTGCTTGTATGGGGAGGCTCTGTTGGAAAAGGCCACCTTGGCTATTGTGAGTAAAGGAATGATTACAGCCTGCAGCAGACTGTGCCCCTTTTCCAGGTCCCAAGAGCCTCGAAACCAGAGAGAAATAAAACTCAAAGGAAGTGTAGGGGTCATCAGTTCAGCACCCTGATTTGCCAGACGGGGCAGCTGAAGCTCAGAAGGAAATGCCTTATCAGAGGTGAAGTAGGAAAGCTGTGACCAAGCTAGGCATTGAATCTAGAGTTCCAGGCCCCTAGGGATGGTAAAGACTCCTTGGGGATTCCAGGAGGAGATTTTTAATAACCAGGAATGGAGGACTCTCCTCTCAGAGCTTTGCCCAGTGCAGAAAAGCTTTCCAACACAAACAACAGGCAGCCCTAATGACTGACTGTTATTTTAAATGGATCATCTAATCTACAACACAAAGGCCACGAAGGCGAAATGAGAGTCAGGGCTGAGTATGTAATTAGTACAGATAGTTGGGTCTACCCCCTGGGCATAGTTAAACTGATTACAAATAGAAACAGACTTTTAAATGTAGCTTGGGAAAAAAAAATATCCTTGCTGGCCCAAAAGGTTCTCACAGAAGAGTCACTCTAAGATAGAAGCAATTTATGTCCCTGTCAAAATATACACCTAACATGATGAAAATATAGTATGGAAATCATTAAAAATATGAGTGATTTCAAATAAAATCATGTGTGGTGTTTCTCATATGTCTAGTTTATAGCAAAACTGAGTTATTTAATTTGGTGTAGATTTAGCTTTTTTGTGGGGTGTTTTTTTTTTCATATGTGCTACTCACTGGTCCCCAGCTTCTGTTCCCACGGGCTTCTTGCTTCTTCAGGACAAGATGCCTGAGTCTCTCTGGCTTAGGCTTAGGGTTGTGCTTCACAGAGATAATACAGAGATCGCATTGTGCATGCCCTGTCTCAGAAACCGTCAAACCACCCCCGCCCTGCTGTCTTTACAAAAATTTTAACATTCCTAACCCACATATTTTGGCCTCAATTTGTCCTTCTTGACTTACCTTTCATCACTACTACCTCCCATCACAAATGCATGTGTGCGCACGCACGTGTGCACACACACACATACACATCTGGAGAGTATGTACACCATACCCTTACACCATAGAGGTCTCTTGCTCCTATTGCTCCACTACCTATAATCTCAGTTCTTAATAATCTTTCTTTTACTCAGATTTTCCTTTTTCTGAATTCCCTCAGTTTGTGTTTTCTGTATTGTTTCTATTTCAATGTTCAGGTCTTGAACTATTTCTGTAAAAGCCACTTCAGTGAGCCCTGCTGTAGTCATCATCATGATTCCTGATGGAGAAAGCCAAATTGGCCTAAGTAACCCTCCCAGATATCTCTGTTTGGGGCTTTATCTCTCCATTTGGTAGTCTGCCCATGCCTTTGTATGAGCCCTTGCTGCTTTCAGAGGGATGTCTACTTGGTTTGTCTATTGATGTGGTACCCTTGGCGCAGTGTACGATCCCTTGAAGCAGTGGTTAAATCTTTCCTCAACCTCTGCTTACTCTTTGGGACATCTTCCATAGGCTAGCATTGTTTGCGATTTATCTTTGACCAAAATCCTGTTTTCCCTGTCTCCCACAATACTCTCTTATTGTTCTCAGCTCCCTCTTTCAGCTCTAATCCTCATGGTAGTGGCCCTGGCCGAGAATGTGGCTTTGCTGGGCTTCTCGTCAGTGTACACTGCAGGCAGGGAACTGAGGGATTGAGCCTTGGCAATCTCTAGCCATAACTTAGAGAAGAATATTCTGAGAAGCCATTTGGTGGCTTAGATTTATGCCTGGGACCTAACAGCCTTAACCATCATCACCCATTTCTTAGGAAACAGAACTGATAATTTCCATGTCAGATCTCCAAATCAAGAACTCTGCACTATTCTACAAAGTTTAACAAGGTTTCTTCACTGAGTATGAGATGAACTTGAGGTGGAAACAATACCTTTTTCTCATGCTTTGGAAGTTCCCTTTTATGATAGACATTCAGTAACTGAGGTTTGTTTGTTTTAATACGAATTTATTACTACTTAGTCCTGCAGCGTATTTGGTATACAGAATTCTTCAAGAAGCAGTATGGTGGGAGGGCTGGAGAAATGGCTCAGCAGTTAAGAGCACTGGCTGCTCTTCTGGATCACCCAGGTTGAATTCCCAGCATGACATCTAACTGTCTGCAACTCCAAGATCTGACACCCTCTCACAGACATACATGGAGGCAAAACACCAGTGCCTATAAAACAAACAAATAAGCAAATAAATAAATGGTTAATTAATTATTTTTAAGAAACAAGAGGTAGAGGCAGGTTGATCCCAGAGTTTGAGGCTAACCTGGTCTACAAAGCAAGTTCTAGAACAGCCAAGGCTGTTATACAGGGAAACCCTGTCTCAAAATAACACACACACACGTGAACAAAAACTCATTAAAATACAAGCAACGTGGCTGCATAAGAGTTTTATGGTCAGAGCCTGGATTCAGATAATACTGGTTACCATGGAAATATAGACCAAAACCACTACCGTGAACTTGAGCTTGTAAAATGGGAATACCTACTTCATAAGGTTGTGGGGAAGGTTAAAGTCAATGAGATATTACAGCTGAATACTAGAGCATACTGTCTGGTAAACATGAGCATTCAGTAATTTAATTGGAGACCATTGTTATCATTTCCAAGTATAAGGTCCAAGGGAAATGATTAGAGGGCCAAGGACATGCTTGCTGCACAAGATTGAGTTCAGTCCTCAGAACCCAAAGAAAGCAAAGAACCTACTCCTGAGAGTTGCTTTCTGACTTCCTCCTATGCATCTAAGCTCACACATGTCCCACACCCTGAGTACATGGTAGAGTAATGTAAAGTGAAACTTGCGTTCAAAGGATTGAAAACAACTGGACTGAGCCGAAGTGTTGCACCTGCTGTAGCTGCTACAGCCACCAGGACTGTTTAGTGTCAGCGGGTTATTTGAAGGGTCAAATAGAGGAGGAACACAGTGGGAACATTAATAGATAGTGTTTCAGCTTGATGTTGGGCAAGAGTATCATCCAGGAAAAATGTGAAGGCAATGCTGAGAGCCCTCTCATTCAGGTCAACCTCCAAAATACCCCTCTTCGCTTAAGTGGAGAAGCTGCCGTGCGACTCAAGGCGTGGCTTTCAAGAGATCAGTCGTATGTGTTCTCTGCTTTACTGAAAGCTGATCAGGCCCTAAGCCTGTGTTAGCCTTGCCAACTGACAGCTGACCCCAGCCATCTTGTGTACCCCACATAATTCACCTTTCAGAGAAAGAGGTCTAGTCTCCAAGCAGAGTGTTGCTCTTTGTTCTTTCCCCCTTTTATTTTATCTGTCTGTCTGTATGTATGTACTGAGGAGGACCTGGATTACAGCCTGCTGAATTACTTTTCCTGAGCAACAGAGTTCCCCAGAAAACAAATTTGAATTAGTATCAGCACTCAGGCAAAAGAAACGTGCTTTAATTTTACAGGAGTAAAATAGAATCTGACATATATATATATATATATATATATACATATATATATATATATATATATGTATATATATATATATAAAGCTAGGTTATCATCTCATTGGGATGCAATTACAGAATTTAAAAAATTTATAAGATCAAGTAATACTTGACTTGGTTAATATAAGCAGATAATCCAATAGAATATGTAGATTTCAAATTAATAGGAAAACTATCAATACCTATCACACTAAAAGGCAGGGAATGTGAACTATTACCCATTGAGAAATGTAATTAATAAGCCAAAGCATAGAAAAACTTGATCTACAGTGGTGATTAAATATATGCAAATTAAAGAAACTTTGAGGTAAAATGTCTTGTTTCTTCAGATGAGACACATTAAAATTGGTTCTCCCATCATCCTTGGGAGCTTTATAGATTGCAATAGCCTTTTTGGAAGGTAGGGTCATAGCCTGTGAAATCAGAGCACCAGGCTTTGATCTCCTTGATGTTGCTTCCTGTACTAACCCATGGCAGCCTCAGAGCTGTCCTGGTCTTGGACCCAGTTCTGCGCGTATTTGGGACCAGTTGAATCCACACACTTGCTTCCTGGGACTTACTGAATATTTTCATGGCCTGTAATAGGAGCTCTTCCTTCCTCTCCTTGCCTTCATTCAGTAGAATCCTAGTCATTTCCTCTGAGACTGTTGGTATGCCTCTCTGTGCCCCAAAGGGATCTTTCTGGCCCCTGGCTATGGGACAGTTGGCTGGTTGGTGAGTCATTCACATCACCTTCACAAAATACTGAAATAGAGTCAAGAAGAAAACAAGGGAGTGGATTGGATCTGTAGACACAAATTTGCAAGAAACTGATGCCTGGACTGGTGATCTAGAATTTCACATAGAAACCTCTGTCTGCTTAGATTTGCCTTCTAGGGGACTTTTACATCAGGCCAAATCAAAGACATCCTGTTTCTTTTCAGAATCATGTACATGTCTCATACATAACAAGCAAAGAATGCAAAACTTTTACCCATTAGCCTCTCCTTAACCTTAATCCACTTGGCATCAAATTATATCCTGTGTTTTCAGGCACATCTAGCCAGAAGCCTCATACACCTGAAGATAGCTAGGAATGCAGCCCAACAGAAAATCATAAACTTATTGAAAACTTTAGGAGAGTTTGGGGTGACTTTTTGTGGAAGAGGGGTAACTTGATTGAGTAGTTCTCAAGTGTGAACTTTGTAGGTGGCAATGCTGTATCACAATGTCAAAAGGTCGACATGCTTGCTCAATAGATGGGACGATTGGATGAGGTTTTATTGCTTTTATGGGAGAGGAAATTATATAAAAGAGGAAATATTTGGGGAAAAATAAAGCTTTCAACAGCAAATTACCCTGTCCTTCAACATTAACTCACATTTCCTGGAATAGGAATATCAGTACACTGCATGGGGCTAAGAGAAAGTCCATTACATATTTCCCACTCTCCCTCCGTCCCTTGCCAATACACAAGGACAGATATGTTCACCCGCATAGCACATTTTGATGTAAGTTCTGATGAAAACGACCTTCCATTCAAGGGTAGAGACCTGCCTAGGAGATGTTGCAAAGGGCCAACAAACATCCGGCTGTGTTGGTGGAGCCAGAGCAGAGAGGGAAGTACTGACTGACTCATTCCCCACTGCTGTGCTCTCTGCAGAAGAGTACTTCTGGCTATCTCCTTGCACACCACACCCTCTCCTTCCTGCCTCTGGAAGCCCTCCCTTCCCAAACCAAAGAAAAATCCAGACAGGGGCTGGAGCCTGGGAATGGTGTAGACCTGATGGGTTATATAATCCTGCAACTCAAATCTTCCTTCTCTTTTGACAGAACTGGCGTATGATCTGGATGTGGATGATGCTCCAGGGAACAAGCAACATGTGAATCAGAAGGACAATGAGATCACCACCTCTCACAGTGTGGGGAGCATGCCATCCCCACTGAAAATCCTGATCAGTGTGGCCATCTATGTGGCGTGGTTTTTTTCCCTGGGGCACTGACTCGTCAGTGGTCCAGTGCTTGTGCTGCCCTGCAGCACCCTGTGGTCCTCCTACAGAAAGGGGGGCCACCTTTTTTTTCTATTTTTTTATCTTCTATGCCTCCTCCCGCCATTAAATAGAAGGCTAACAACCGTCTTTCTGAAAATCAAATGGCATCTTTATGAGGAAGGTAAATTTTAGTAGTAAGGTAGATTGTCTTTTTGAAAAAAAAAAAAAAAAAAACCTTCAAGTTGTGCCAAATTATTTTCTTACATTTGACTGCTAGAACATGGTTGTCATGTTTCCCTCTTTTCTCTTTCTCTGCATGGATTTCTTTGAAAAAAAAATAAATAAAAGTTCAAATAAAATGATGTTGGGTCCTTCTTTATAAAGTGGTCTATGCTGCCTCTCCCTTCATCCAGATTTTCTCTCTCATCTGGCTTTCTAGTCAGTCTAATCCAACTAGGATCCAAAAGGTCCTTGGAGGCAAGTAGCAGTGCTGACTCAAGCATTAAACCACTCTTGATTAAACCACCCCTCCCCAGGTGCATCGATGGCCAGTCTCCATTGAGAAACCTCAGGGTGACTGTCCTGCCCAGGAGACCAACAGTGGCTCAAAAGAGTTCTGCCATGACCTCTCTTTACAGATGTCCCTTCTGAACTGAAGAGATACCTCCATTGGTAACATGCTTGCCTTACAAGTATGAGGACCGGAGTTCAATCCCCAGAAACCACATGCAGAGAGCAAGGCATGGTGGCTTGTGCTCGCAATCCCAGCTCTGTGGAAGCAGAGATGGGCAGAACCCTGGACTTGCTAAGCCAGCCAGCCTAACCTACTCAAGGAGCTCCAAGCCAGTGAGAGATTCTGTCTCAAAAAGCAAGGTAGAAAGCATCTGAGGAGTCTAACCTCTGACCTTCACATGCACTGGCTCACACATGTACATCAGCATGTGTATACACCTACACATACACACAAATTTCAACTAGAAAAGCTTCTGTTATGTACAAGTCATAAAATTAATATTCTCCTTTTCTCTAAACTTGAGAGGTAGACCCAAGTGGTGCAAACAAAGAATTCTCTCAGCTCTCTCCTGTCAGCTTGGGCTTGTTCTCTGTCATATCTCCCCTCAAGGACTACAGTAAAAGTTGTCATCAGCAAGCCTATGATTTACTAGAAGCTTCTCTAACCCTCTGCCTCAGTTGGCTTCTCCAACAGGCACTTACTTAAACCTTGAGTTTTGTGAATCTATTGAGTGACTGGTAAGGCACCAGATTCTAAAGAGAGTGGCAAGTGAAAGAGCCCTTGATCCCTGCCCTCATACTAATTCTAATACTGACCTTCTGTGATTCATAGGCCCAGTATTTTGAGTCCATGTTGTACACATACAGCATCTCAAGTATTTATGGCACTTATTATTTATTTAGATTGTCTTCCTGCTGCCAAGGAACTCCAGGAATAACCAATTTGCCGTTTTTCTCTTGTATGTAATGTTCTGTATACCTGGCCTTCCTATAGAGAAGCCAGGGTAAGATGCAGGGAGACGATGGTCAATCCTCTTTGAGTCCAGGAAATGGTCCCCTTCAGTAGCTCCTGCTTCAGTCCAATGATAGGAGGTCACCACAGGGGAAGGTACAACTTATCACAGCTTAGCATCCCATCCACCCCTCACCCCTGCTGTCACTAACACTCTTTTTTTGGCCTCCTGAAGAGCAAACTTTCCAATATCCCTCCCCCCTTTTTGGTCCCTTGCAGAAATGCCTACAAACACAAAGTAGAAATTTGGGACTTAGCTTTTTCTAAACAAGTTCTATTTTTTGTTCTGTTGTTGTTTTTAGTTTTATGTCCTAATGTAACTTTCATGATTCATAGTGGTTGAAAAGATGCAAAAAGCAAGAAACTATCTTTGTTTTGAAGATAGTTTGAAGATAAAGCCATTCCTGTATCTGAATTTGAATGAGGTTTGTAAGACCCTTTGGTTTTGGATTTACGAAAACCAAATACTGGAAAGGTTTAGACTTAAAGCCTGGCTTGCTAGTAATACCAGACCAGAAGAAGGCCTTAAACCCAGTTACCATCTAAAAACTTCCTGTCATTCCACAGAAAAGGCTTTACTTAATGTGGCTAATAATAATAATAATTGGTGGCTGAGAAACCACATTTTGCTCCAACAAACAGAAAAATGTGGTTTTAAGTTCCGTGTCTCCACCCTGAGAGTCAGGCAAAGGAAGTTGTCCATTTCAGCAACAAGACCAATAAGGAGGGGTTGGGCATTTAGCTCAGTGGTAGAGCGCTTGCCTAGCAATCGCAAAGCCCTGGGTTTGATCCCCAGCTCAAAAAAAAAAAAAAAAAAAAAAAAGACCAATAAGGAGCTCAGGCTTCAACTATGAATGCAATGAGTCTTTTTATTCATAATTTTTATCTCGGGTACTTTGCCATAATAATGGAAAGCTGAGTGAAACACCCATTGATGTCCACTGTTATTGGGGGTGGGGCATATGCTGGAGATTAATGCAGCACCTTGCACATGCCAGGCAAATGTTGTACCACTGAGTGTAAACCTCAGCTGCTAGTGTTAAACATTTGATTTTTCAGTCAATCATTCTCCCCTTTCTATCTATAGATGTATATTCACACACTTGAGATTATATTAACACACAACTCTAGAATGTAACCCAGTCAGTATTAGGTAGAGTCTAAATATTCCTTCCTATTATGTCAGCCCATTGATCTGGCTCTTCCATAAAGAGCAATACAAGATTAAGGATAATATGATGACTTTTCACAATTGTCCTTCAAACAAGAATTCTAAATTGTGCCTCTTCTCAGTTCTTTGCTTTTCTAAGCATGACTTATAAAACTCATAAGCACCTCTTCCTGTTCTATGTGGAAATAGGTCAGTAGTTCCTTTGAAATAGGTCAGTAGTTCCATTGGACTGTTAGGCCAATGGCTGTACCAGTGGTACAGGTATAGCCTAAAAACGTGAAAGAGAGGTCATGTTTTCACAGGGCTCCAGGATGCAGAGGTTTGCTTAGCAGCCATGTACTTTCATTTTAAGACAAGATCTCTTTTAGGCCAGCCTGAAACTCAGAGGACAAGAGCCTTAAACTTCTAATTCTCCTGATACCCCCACTTCCAGAGTTCTGGGATTACAGACATATGCCTGCTTTGTGTAGTGCTGGGCCTCATGTATACCAGGCACTCTATCCACTGAGTGATACCCCTAATCCCTCACAGCACCCTGGACAAATGACCTGTGGCCAACTGAACTACCAAAATAGCTTTGTAGAAATGGATACCAACTAAGTCTCCTCTATCTCATACTTGTATGAGTGGTGTGTGTTTTGTTTGTTTGTTTGTTCCCTTGTAGATGAATTTCTAAATGGTCTTAATAAATAAAAAACACAAAGCCAGAAATTTGGGTTAAAGCCTGAGAGAAAGATCAGAGGATTAGGACAAACCACGAGCTAACCTCACCTCACCAACTCTGCAGCTCACAAAGAGAGCGACTTCCTGTCTACCCAGGCTTATATACCTTACTGTTCTGTGTCTAGCTACATCACTTCCTCTTCCTGGCCAGCTATTTCACTTCCTGTCTGTACAGTTCTCCAGACTTCTATGGTTGGTACTGGGATTAAAGGCATGTGTCACCACACTTGGCTCTGTTCCCTAGTGTAGCCTTGAACACAGAGATCCTGCCTGCTAAGTGATAGGATTAAGGGTGTGTGCTAAGCTGCTTGCTTGTTTTAGGGAGAAAGTTTGTCTCCCTATGTAACTTTGGTGAGCCTATGTAGACCAGGCTAGACTAGAACTGTAACAGGACTTCCTTCGAACTGCCAGCTGCTAAATAACAACACAGAGACATTTTATTAATTAATTTATGAAAGTTTGGCCTTGGCTTAGGCTTGCTCCCAACTAGCTTTTAAAACTTTAATGAACCCATTTACATTAATCTACATTCTGCTACATGGCTCATTACCACCTCAGTACCATACATCTGACTTCCTCTGTGTCAGGCTGGGGAATCTCCCACCTCAGATTCTTTCTTGGAGTTTCTATCTCTGCCCAGAAGTTCCACCTATCTTCTGCCTAGCTATTGGCCATTCAGCTCTTTATTAAACCAATCATAAGGTACTTTAGGCAGACAAGGTAAAACAGAGACACATCTTCACACAGTGTACAAAAAGATTATCCCAACATAGATCCACCTGCCTCTTCCTCCCTTGTGCTGAAATGTGGTGTGCACCACCATACTAGACCCACCACTGGTTTCCAAAAACCAAAATCTAAATATTTTATTTTGTCTAAGTGATATACCAGACACTATTCTCCTTCCTTCTTCACCCCTCATGTGTGTGTGTGTGTGTGGGTGGGTGGGTGGGGGGAGTTAGTGCTGGTGATGGTAGTTAGTAGTAGTAGTAGTAGAGAAACTTTTTTCTAGCCAAGGCCTCAACATGTTTGGAATTCTTCTTTTGGAAGCACTGCTGAGCTGCTTTGTGTGCCATACAAGCAATCAGTCGTGTTTCTTGAAGCTCACACCTTGCTTGGAGCCAATAGTGATATTCTTCAGCTTGATCACACACCTCATTCACTAGCTTTGCTGCCAAGTGGCTTTTAGTTGTTTCCAAAAATCAAATCTGCCTTCAAGAAACCACCCCTCCCCCAGAAGATTCAAAGAATGTGCTGTGAATTAGGAAGTTTGGCTGTTTTTTCCCCCAAAGAAAAGTTCCCAAAAATTGGAGGATACTTTCCCTGACATAATCATTCCCTCCCAAGAGGGCTGCTTGAAAAAAAATGGTACTATTTAAGATGTAATTAATCTGCTTGGTTTGCCTAAGGGCTGACAACATAATCCTACTGCTTTTTATTCACATGTGTGGAGCAACTTTGAAAGATACACATTGGAAACAGAGAAGAGGTCAGCCAGTGGCCCAGTGGGTAAAGGGGCCTGCCGCCAAGCCTGAGAGCCTGAATTCAAGCCCCAGGACCCACATGACAGAAGGAGAAAACACACTCCTTACAGTCAATCTGTGATCTCTACTTGTACACTGTGGCATGCATGCCCTGTATACAATAAGTAAATAAATCTAATTTTAATTTTTTAGTAAAGCAAAGGACTAGCATGAAGTTGCTACCTAATAAGTATTTGACGACCCCAGTATTCATGCCACAAGTACTTTGAATAATGCTTTGTGCATATGCTGTATCACATACTAAAGACACTATGGCAGACCTAATCCCCTCCTTCTTCTGATTTCACATCTACTGTCTGATTCAAATAGGGAATTTCAACAAAATCTAAACAGTATATGTAATACGACTGTGATATGCAAAGGAAAGCAGAATGTAGTACATGTAATGTTCAACCCTCAAAGAAAGTGTAGAAGAAAGGACATAAGTGGTACAGATTATAAAATACAAAGGAAGTGGAGAAAATGTCCTTTGCAGAGGGAGATGAGCAAGTCAGACAAAACAGTATGTCACAAGTTTGTAGGGAACTATACACAAGGTAGTTCATGGCTGCATTCCTGGGTGGGAAAAGCCAGACCCCAGGTGCCTTCCTAGGATAAGGTAGAGTTACCATGTGCAGTGGAGCACACATGAAGTATTATGCAGCAATTAGAAGCAATGAACCATGTGTGGACCCCAAAGCAGAAAGAGATGTTAAAAACAATATGGGATGCTGAAAAGTGCTTGTTGCCAAGCCTGACAATTGGAGTTTGGTCCACAGGACCCACATGGTGGAAAGAGGAAACACATGCCCTCTAATATCTGAGTGTGTGCACATGTACATGCGTGTGTGTATATGCGAGCCTGTGTGTGTGCACACAAAATAAATGTAAGAAAAAAAATGCAAAACCATAATATGACCAGAAGGAATGGCACCTGGCTACAATCTCAGCATTCTAAATACTGAGGCTGAAGGATCATTGGCAGTCTGCCTGCATAGCATAGTAAGACCCTGCCTCAAAACACCATAAAACAGAGTCGATACTCTGCGAGATATAACTCAGAGGTACTTAGCTATCATGAATTAAGGTCCTGGGTTCAAACCCTGGCACTCCAAAACAATACAAAAATTCCTGTGGCTTCCAGGATCTGGTTATAGCAACAGCTCTGTTCAGGCATCAGTGGCACAGGCTCTTCAGCCTTAGTTCTAGGTCTGCAGGAATGCCGTGGTGTGCTGGCCTAGGCCACAGGCACAGCTCTGGCTTGAGAAGGTACAACCCACTACCAGCTCTCTCCTGTGGTACCTGGCTGGAAACATCTTTGCCACCTGCTGGTGCAGCCCACCTTGCTGATACAGAGATAAACCAGTGTGTCTGTACTCCGAGTTGACCTTGCCACTGCTCAGGAGATACTTCTGCCAGCAGGGGAAGCTGGAAAGAAAATTGGACTGGATGGCCCTTCAGAAGCTCAAGGATCTACCTATCAGCAGCAGAAGCAGCTGGAGGCCTTCCTCATCCCAAAAGACAATTTTGGTGAGCCCAAGGATGGTGATTGGAAAGGATCTCCAAGCTGGAGATCCAAGCAACAGAGAGCTTGCTACCAAAGTCCAGCATAAATCTTGAGGATACAGCATTGCCAGAAGGCATGCCATCTGTCTTAGTTAGGGTTTTTATTGTTGTGAAGAGACACCATGACCACGGCAACTCTTAAAAGAAAACATTTAATTGGGGTGGCTCACTTACAGTTGCAGAGGTTCAGTCCATTACCATCCTTGAAGGGCAGCATGGCAGTGTGCAGGCAGACATAGTTCTATGGCAGTGTGCAGGCAGACATGGTTCTGGAGCTGAGAGTGCTACATCATGTAGGCAACGGGAAGTCAACTGACACATTTGGCAGTATCCTGAACATAGGAAACTTCAAAGCCTGCTCCCACCGTGACATACTTCTTCCAACAAGGCCATACCCACTCCAAAAAAGCCACACCTCCTAATGGTGCCTCTCCCTATGAGATGATGGGGCCAATTACATTCAAATTACCATAGCATCCAAAGAGTCAGTTGTGTTCACACAGATCACAACTGGTTCCAGATACAAAGGAGGGACTTTGTCTAGATGGACTATGATGACAGCATGAGCTAAGCAGTGACTTCAGCTCAGTCCTCTGTAGGCCAGATCGTGAACACGCAGAATCAGAGCCAGTGAGGTAGCTCAGTGGGGAAGGGCGCTTGCCATCCGGACCAATGACTTGAGCCCAATCCCTAGGACACAGAGGGTGGAAGGAGAGGAAGGGATCCTGCAACTGGTCCTCTGATCTCTGCATGCATGCTGTGGCACATGCCCCTCCTCACACAAACAAGTAAGTCTGAAGATATAATTTACAAAATCAAAATGCAAAGGGAGGAAGAGAGAGGATGAAGTGGAAAAAAGGCATGCGTTTCAGGAAAATCATCTCATCTCAGGGGATTGAGACATATTAAGTGTTCAATAGGCATGTTGAGAGAATGAATAAGTGAGCAGTTTACGTCAGACTAAATAAAGAAATTTACCTTTAGGCTGCCTGCCCTTCTTACTACCTGGTTCTACACTGACTTCAGAATATGAGGTGTGTCCCACTGCTCAAAATGGCAGCCCCGTTTTGTAACAAATGTTTGTTTGAGGGAATTCTTTGGTTTTTTTTTGGTGGTTTGTTTCCTTTTCTTTTTGAGACAAGTCTTGAATAGCTCAGGCTAGCCTTGAATTCTACATATAGTTGAGGGTGACCTTGAGATCTAGATCCTCCTGCCTCCACCTCCCAAGTGATGGGATTGCAGGCAAACTAATGTGGTGCTGGGGACCAAACTCAGAGCTCTGTGCATGCTGGGCATGTGCTCTATCAACTGGACTACTTTGCCAGCCCCTATAACAACATTTTAATTATTAATTTTTTTATTTTATTTTATGTATATGTATATCTGTTCACCGTGCACATGTGTGGTGTCCTCAGAGGCCAGAAAATGGTGTCAGATACCCTGGAACTGGAGTTATAGATGGTAGTGCCATCACGTGGGTGCTGGGGATTGAACCTGGGTCTTCTGCAAGAATACCAAGTGCTCTTAGCCACTGAGCAATCTGTCTAGAGCCCCCATAAAAACTATTTTTTTTTTGGAGACAGGGTTTCTCTGTCTAGCTTTGGAGCCTTTTCTGGAACTCACTCTGTAGCCCAGGCTGGCCTCGATCTCATAGAGATCAGCCCGCCTCTGCCTGGGGGATTAAAGGCGTGCCTCTGCCTGAAGGATTAAAGGCATGTGCTACTGCCGCCTGGCTTATAAAACTGTTTTTAGAAGCTACTTCAGGCATGATGATTGCTGCTTTCTTTTGAGGTGAGAATCCTCCGTTTTCAATACCATAAGGCAGTCAGATTGTCATATGTGTTCTACTTGGTTGGAAGTCTCAACTCAGATAGGTTTCTGATGCCTGTGCTCTTTCCCTGATGTAGAAAGTGAGGCCAAGAGAGATTAAGAGACTTGCTTAAGGGGGCACAGCAAGGTGAGTGCAAAGGGGGTGCTGACTTAGTCAGGGTCTTGGCAACCACATCAGACAGCTCATCACTCTGTACTAGCAGAAATAACAAATGGCACCACTGGTGAGCTGGGATAAAGGCCTGCTCCCTGAAACCTGTACCCAGGCAGACAGCTTTGGTAATGGTGATTTTCATTTTGATCCTAGTAGCAGGTTTTGTTTTTTTTTTTTTTTGAATCCCTTATCTAACAAAACACATTGCCTTTCCAAATGAATGCATTCAAGTCAGGGCCTGCTTAAAGACATTTAATGTTGCCCTTCCAAATTAGAACCTGGGGTGCGGGAATTCCATCCTCCTCCCAAAGACTCCTTGTCACAACAGAAGCATTGTTCTCCTCCCCTGCACTGTTTGCTTTCCTGCCTCTTCGCTAAGATGTTAGGTATTTGTTTTGTTTTGTTGGAGCTTTTGTAATCAGTCTAGACATGGACCTACCCTGAACCTTCCAGGAGGCAGAGCAAACTCCCACTGTGGAATGAGGTAACCCATTCTGGGCTGCCTATCAGCAAAGTCTTGGAGACCACTATCCTGCACCTGGTCCCCAAGGCAAACTGTCCTTGGTGAAGATCAGGAGATGGATCACTTCCTGCAGGAGGCAGGACATGTTCTTGTAGATGTATCCTGCTTGTTAAATAAGAAACACAGAGCCAGTTGCAGAGTTAAAAACCACGAGGTCAGAGCCAAAGCAGAAAACCTTACCCTTCACTGCTTCTGCGGTTCCTCCTCTCCGCAAGAGACCTACTTCTGTGCGTCCTGTCTATTTAAAGACTTTCTGTTCTCCTCCCTCATTGGTTGTAACCCAGCCACATGACCTCCTCGTCACTGCCTGTTTGTACAGACCTCCAGGTCTTCTATGGTTGGTATTGAGATTAAAGGCGTGTGTCTGCTATGCTGGCTGTGTCCTTGAACACACAGAGATCCGCCTAGCTCTGCCTCCCAAGGGCTGGGATTAAGGGCGTGCCCCACTACTGCTCGGCTTCTGCTCTGGCTTGCTCTGACCTCAAGGCAACTTTATTGACATACAAATAAAATCACATTTCAATACAAATAAAATATCACTATATGTTCTGGCTCTGAAAATTCTTCTAGGCCCATCATCATCTCGTCATCCAGCCTTGGCACTTGAGATGAAATTGTTGGCCATGCTTTTTGTCTTAGCCAGGATAGTAAAGGAAAAGTATCTTGGTGCATGTACCATTGAAACTGCTTTCGTACTTCTTTCCACAACCGAGAGGCTGTGGATTATTCTTTAGCCTGTACAAGCAAGGGTAGTGAGGATGGGGCATGCAATAGGGCACAGGCTATTTGAATTTAGTTACAGTGAGTGTCATCAGATCTCTTGATGCAACTTGGTTTGGGGTTTTGTGGGGTGTGTGTGTGTGTGTGTGTGTGTGTGTGTGTGTGCGCGCGCACACACACACAGCATAGCACTCATGAAGAAGTCAGGGCACAATGATAAAGAGCTAGTTCTCTCCTTTCCCTGTGGGTCTCAGGGATCGAACTTAGATGGTTAGGCTTGCAAAGCAAGTGCTTTCACTCACTGAGCACTCTTGTCAGCCCCATTTGCTCAGGTTTGTGCTATCATCATATAAGAATCGTGACTTGGGTTTCACAATTGACATGACTGATGCTATTTGCTTTTATTCTAAAGACCTATGATGGACAGAAACTAAGCTTTGGCCTTCTAGAGAGGCCTGAATAGGTAGGTTATGCTCTAGAGCCTTCACAAGACCACATCTATGATCAGAGATGCTTCTGGACTACTGGAAATTCCAAATAAGAAGATATCTTTTAAGTTAATAGTCAGTGAGGTCACTTGACCTGGGATTATTCACAATACCTGGCACTCTTACAACCAGCATCACAAATAAGATGTTTATGGAGGGAGCATCAATAGGAGTGTTCAGAACTATGTCAGATGGGGTTGAAAGCACTCCGTTTGTCTCCAGCAAGCAGTAGCATTCACCAAAAAGGCCAGTCTGTGCAGCCCAGATGCAAAATGCAATCCCAGTCCTTCCACTTCACAGGAAAAAGCATCAGAGTTTCAGTGCTGTCTGCCACCTTGCCCTTTCCAGGCATTTTACTCTTAAGGACAGGACGTCATCTTCAAAAAGATGATACTCAGGCAGATGCTAGAAGTGAGCACTCCAGTTACATTTGGTGCTGAGAATCATCCATGTGCCTTTTGAAGTGAACATTGCAGAAACCTCCTAAGTGGCGAAGGCCGAGAGTCTACCTGACCCATGCAGAAACCTGCTGCTAGGAGACTGCCTTCCTTCAGCTCTTGATTGATCTTTCCTGAAATGGCCTTTTGAAAGCCTCGCCAGTGGTCTGATTCTAAGAAGAAAAAAGGTTTAGTGCCCCACCTTCTGTATTTGGGTCTCAAGCAGCTGCCTTGGATTCCTTCCGACATCTCCTTTATTAGTCACTTTTGCTCCATCCCTTGTCTAGGGCAGGAGGGAAGGCCAGTAGGATGGCCTTCCCTTCCAGTCATTTCCTGGAGAGATTCAAAACCAACTAAGTCGGCTGTCAACTGAGGGTCATAACCTGGGCTTCCCAGAGGGCTTCTGCTCATTGCAAGGTCAACAACAATTTAGAGATGAGTATCAGTTATAGCCTAGCAGCACACCAGGAGCAGAATGAGCAGTATCTAATAAGAGGTCATGTTATATGTAGCTAAACTTCAAAGAAAGCATAGGTTTCCCAAGAGTTGACCAGAACAGCCAAAGCCTAAGCAGAGCCAGCCACAGGTCTAAGGAAGGAGGGACTCATGCCCTCCAAGAGATGGCCAGGCCCCTCCACTCAATTAATCCTGATGAAAGCTTCAGTTTGCAGAGACTTTCTTTAAGCAATGAGCAAGAAGTCTGCCTGCTCATATGCCGGCAGCCACAGTCACTTGACTCAGCAGGAGCCTAGGACTCACACAGACTTGCTTTGCAGGGCTTGCTTGCTCTGTGCCTTGGGGCTTCCCTGTGTTGCTCTGTGGGGCATCCATCTAGTGTGCAGGCCTGTGGGTCTTGCTCTTGTTGCTTGTGAAAACATCTTCAGGTCTGCTGTATACCCATAGTGTGAGTAGCATGCACAGTGACTATTCCCAAGATTTGGCTCAAGTCCTGGGTAAAATAGCCCAGCAAGCAGATTTAGTTTGACCTATCAGCCTTCTGAGTCTCCCAGTGTGTTCAAGGCCTTCAGTTTGTGTTGTATGTGTTGTTTTGTCAGAAAAGCTGTTGTGTGCCCTCAAGCTCACTATGTAGCTGAGGATGACCTTGAGTTTCTGCACTTGATCTTACCTAGTAGGATAACCATGACCTCGGTGCCCTCCTTCTTCCACCTCTCAAGTACTACTAGCATTGGAGGGCAGCATCACCATACCCATTTTGTTGTTGTTGTTGTTGTTGTTGTTGTTGTTGTTGTTGTTGGTTTTTGGTTTTTTGGGGGTTTTTTTTGGTTTTTCAAGACAGGGTTTCTCTGTGTAGCTTTGTGCCTGTCCTGGAACTCACTCTGTAGCCCAGGCGGGCCTCAAACTCACAGAGAACCGCCTGCCTCTGCCTCCCGAGTGCTGGGATTAAAGACATGTGCCACCACTGCCCGAGATGCCCAGTTTTATGCAGTGCTGAGGACTGAACCCAGTGTTGGTGGAGGCTAGGCAAGCACTCTACCAACTGAGCTCCATCCCGAGCCCATGGGCCTTCGGCTGCAAAAGGCTAATGAGAGCAGCTGGTCCCACCTTCCCAAATATCGGAGCTCTAGAAGTCAGTGCCATGCATCTAGCCAGAAGGTTCCTGTGAGTCCACATGAAACTGTGGGCTTCTGAACAGGCACGCAGCCACGAGCAGTTTCAAGTGCCTTCCACATTCTTCTGCCCTGAGAGTTCTGCTGAAGCTGCCGAGCTTAGTGCTTCTTCTCCACAAATCCTCTGGCAGTTTTTATTTGTAAGCATTCCAAAACCACTCGACATTCTTACAACAACTGAGATTTGAGAGAGAAAGTGGGAGGAAAAAAAAAAAAAAAGGATCAGCTCAATGATGAAGGGCACATTGGCTCTCGGGGACTGAATTTCCAGGGGAAGTGAGATTAATGGGCCCATGTAGCCTCTTGTGGACAGTGCTGATTCCGGCCTGAGTCCCACATAGTTTCTCTATTACTAATCAAGGTGGCTGCCTTGAGTGGGACAGTTGTGAGATTTAGGGTTAGCAGAGGCAGGAGTCGGGAGAGGGGTGCCCAAAGTCAGTGCTGAGATCCAGCAGGAAACTGACGAGAAGGAGAGCAGAGCTTCCTGCTGCAGTCAGTCCAACAACCAGATGTTGGCTTCCCTCCTTGGCCTGTCCTGCTCTGCAAACCGCGAGCAAGAAAAACCAGAAATTATTCAGGGGCAGACCAGGTAGGCCCTTGAGGTCAACTAGCCCTGACTCTTCCATTGACATGATAAGAAAGACCTCAGGGTAAGTGAGGAATGTTGGGATGGTTTTAGATCCAGGAAGGACTCTCTTGGCTTCCTTCCAGCTCATCAGAAGCAAGATAGACATCTTTGACAGGCCAGAATTTAGATCTCTATCAATTTCAGTATCCCTGCATTCTTATCACGAACTCCTCTTATCACCAGCCCTTCTAAGAGTAGGCCAATAAATTCCTTTGTGGGATCTTTAAATTGCCTGGAAGATAGATGTTAGTGCACTTAACAGAAAGCCCATTGGGCAGGCATTTCCAATAAGTCCTAAAATACTGGATTTTCCTGAGAGAAATGAGATTCACTAAAAGGTCCAAAAAAAAAAAAAATACATTTGCTCAGTTGACATTGTCCTTTTCTTCTGAAGTTAACTCGTGGCACAGATTATTGCCCCTTACCCTGGAAACTAACTTAGCCAGGTACTTATCTGGACACCTGCCTCTGACATGTATGCTCAGCCGTTAATTATAAGGAAGCAGAATTGAGCTGCTAACGTCACAAACCATTTTCCAAGAACAACAGCATATTTGGCCCAATATATTATGCTTTCCACTTCTGTTTCTTGGCAGAATAAAGAAGTTTTATCCACGCCCATCAACTGAGTTCTGGACAAAGCCCTTTTCTAAAAATCTTACCTCTAGAGAAGGTTCACACACTTGGTTCTCAGAGCTAGGAAGAAAGGTTAACACAAGAAGTACAAGTGAGGAGAAACTAATACACTCCCTACAGTAGGAATTAGTTTTGAACTATAGCTCCAGAAATGTTGTATGGTAGAGACACAAAAACTTGACCTATTTTGCTCGTTTGTTTTAATTTTAGTTTTTGTATTTTGTGTGTGTGTGCGTGTGCGTGTGCGTGTGTGTGTGTGTGTGTGTGTGTGTGTGTGTGTGTGTGTTTCTTGTTTCTTGATTTTTTTAAAGAGAAAGATAGAAAAAGAACGTATAGTTGGGTGGGCAGGTAGGTAGGGAGAATCTGGGAGGAATTGGGGGGGGATACTTGATCTAAATATATTGTATAGAAAAAATTTAAATATTTTTTGAAATCTTGGCCTAACCTGGGGCATTTGGGTAATTTCCTCTGAGATAGTTCTTTGTCTCTGCTTCATAGGATGGCACTGAAATTCTACAGAAGAGGCCCCAGAACCTGTAAAAACCATCTGGATTAGAGCAATCTTATCTGTATCTCAAATCTAGTCACCAAAAATCCTCTCTGACAGGTTATTCATAGTGATAACACTGAACATTAGCAGCTTAGAAAAGCCAATGGACCTGGTGGAAAACCATACAAACTGTGACAAAACACTATCTTTTTCACTTATGTATACATTTGATGTCTTATACTTTATAGAATATATTCCTTACATTTTAAAGCTCACTCTAAATGGTTATATACTGTGTTTAGCATTGAGATTTTGCATGAAAATATCTTCCCTAATTAATTCTTCCCAAGTCATTTGGTTGTTTTAAAGATTTATTTATTTTATATGTATGGGTGTTTTGCCTGTATGTATGTATGTGTGCCTGGTGTTCTTGGAGGTCAGAAGAACTTTTGGATCCCTTGGAATTGGAGTTACAGATGGTTTGGAGCTGCCTTCTAGGTGCTAGGAATTGAACCCACAAGTCTGATGCAAGAGCAGCTAGTGCTCTTAACTACTGAGCCATCTATTCAGCCCCATCAAGTCAATTCTTAAATATTCAGGGTTTGCTTTTGACTCTCTCTCTCTCTCTCTCTCTCTCTCTCTCTCTCTCTCTCTCTCAAGAGTTGTACAAAGATATCTTTGAAAATCAGATGGGACCTTTGTGCTCTATAGAAACAAATTGTAGCCACTTTTGTGGAAAAAAAACCAGCACTTATAACCAGCACTAGTGAGGCTAAGATGGTTGTGGAATAGAGTATTTGTCTAACTATGTAAAGATGTGTTGCATTTGTGTTGCAGAATAATTAACTATGTAAATGTGTGTTTCATTTGTTTCTACTGCCTTTGTTTAACTATGTAAAGATGTGTTGCTGTATTACCTTGCCTACCTAAGGCACCTGATGAGTCTAATAAAATGCTGAAGAGCCAATAGCTAGGCAGAGGAAGGATAGGGAGGGCTGGTAGGCAGAGAGAAGAGGGGAGCCAGCCAGCCATCAGGGGGTCATACAGCTGGGGCCAGTCAGCCAGACACAGAAGAAGCAGAAAAGCAGAAAAGCAGGATAGACAGTACATACATGAGGTAAATGAATGAGCCTTGGGGAAGCACATAAATTAATAGAAAAGGGTTAGTTTAAGTTTAAAAAAAAAGCTAGATAGAAACAAGCCTAAGCTAAGACTGAACATTCATAATAAGTCTCTGTGTCATGATTTGGGAGCTCAAAGTCCAAGAATGCCTGCTACATAAGGCAAAAGGATCATTGTGGGTTTAAGGTCAATCAGCCTTAGCTACATAACAATCCCAAGCCTTCTTGGGCTACATGTCAAGGCTCTGTATCAAACAAAACAGTCACAAATACTCTGTAACAGGAAGCATCTTTGACCACTCATAATGGTATTTTGGTATTTATCCCTTTGTATAATCTCTTCTCCTTGAATATAACGTGGATCTGATAGCTTGTTTTATAAGTAGGTTGCAACAAATGGGATGAGATTAGCTTAAATTTATACATGTGACTTCCACACAAATATTTGCACATAATTTTTAGAAAGACTGCCTTCCATCTTCATTGCTCTCTTCTGCTTTCACATCTCCTCACTGCCATACTGGGCGCTGCTCTGTACAAAGACCCACATGGCAAAATAGTAATGCCTCTGTCCATTAGCTCTCAGGGAATGAGGCTTCTCAACAGCCACATGAGTGAATATTGGAACAGATCCATCTTCAGTCAAACCCTGAGACAAATACAGACTTGGCCAATATTTGATTACAGTCATGGTGTGACCCTAAGCCTGAGGCACTACTCAGATTCCTCCAAAAGAACCAAGTGATAATAAATGGTTTTTAAGGCTGCTATATTTTGCAGTAAATTGTTAAACTACAAGGGATAACATACACACAAGATTTTGCTAGATGTTCAGGGAACTCTCTGAACATCTTCAATCTCATGACACATTGATTCTATGTTAAAAAATCCCTAGACTAGTGCTGGCCAACAGAAACATGGTGCATGTCAGAGGCCCATTTGAAGTGTTCTAGTAACCACATTTCAAAATGAAAGATTAACAAGAAGCAGTGCTAGGCGTGGTAGCCTGTGCCTTTAATCCCAGCACTTGGGAGGCTGGCAGGAAGACAGTTGTAAATCCAAGCCCAGCCTGGGCTGTGTAGTGAGACCCTGTCCCCAAAATATAAAGGAAAGAGGCAAAGGAGAAAGGGGAGGAGGGAGAGGAGGAGGAGGAGGAAGAGGAGGAAGAAAAAAGAAGTGAAAGTATGGAGGCTGGAAAGACGGCTCAGTGGTTAAGAGCACTTGTTTCTCTTCCAGAAGACCCGGGGTTCAATTCCAAGCACCCACATGGCAGCTTATAACTGCCTGTAACTCCAGTTTCAGGTGATCTGACACCCTCACACAGACCTATATGCAATGTGCATGAAAAAAATAAATAAATTCTATTTTAAAAAAGAAATGAAAATACATTTAATAAATATATTTTATATAAACATATCTAAAACATTATTTCAACATGGAATGGATATAAACATTAATTGGACACTTTCCAGTTAGGACTTTACACTAACATTTGAAATCAGGCCTGTAAGTTAATGAATAGCTTATCTCAATTGGACTAGCCATATTTGAAGTAGTCATTTACCGTACATGAACAGGGTCATCTGAAGTAGATGGTATAGTCCAGGACTAATACAAACTCAAGTGACTGGATTCTTTGGCCACCCTAGATTCCTAGTAGTCATGCAGAAGCTAGCCTGGCCTACAGCTACTGAACAATCTCAAGAGGGTAAAGATATCATACTCCTCAAATCTCTATCAAAAGCTCAGCTTTTGTTGTTTGTTTTGGCTTTTGCAGAAATTGACATCATGACTCTACAATTTACAGGACCTAGCAATTGCCTAACACAAGGAACACACAATAGCTCAAACAATACTGAAAAAGAAGAGCAAAGTGAAAGAACTCATCTTTTTTCCCCCCACTCAAAACATACACCAAAGCAGCAGCAAAGAGATTCAAGACAGTAGCATAATGGTATCAGATTGAAAACCAGATAAATGAAACAAAATCGAGAGTCTAAAGTCAAGCCAATTGGTTTCCGACAAAAGACCCAACGTCATTCAAGGAGAGGAAAATAGTCTCTCCCAAAGGGTGTAGAGACTAGCAGATTCTATGCTGGACCCCTCTATCTCCCATAATACAAAAAAATGAACTCAAATGGCTCAAACACTAAAATGTGAGAACTATAACTATAATATCCTTATGGGTAAATTTTTATAATATTGTTTTTATCATATTTACTTAAGCATAACATCAAACTGACAAGTCACACAATACGAATAGAAGTTTATGTTTCAAAAAGTAGCATTAAGGCTGAAAGATGGCTCAATGGTTAAGGGAACTTACTACTCTGCCAGAGGACTTGAATTTGGTTCTCCAAACCTATGTGAGGCAGTTCACAACTACCTGTAACTCTAACTCCAAGGAATCCAACACCCTCTCCTGGCATCTTTGAACACCTGCATACACATGGCATATACTCCCATAGATATACACATATGCATACATTTAAATTTCTTTAAATAGTGGTTTAACATAGTATTATGGGAAAGATGCCCCACAGAGTGGGAAAATACATTTAAAATCATATAAGAGACTTGAATCTATCATAAAGAATCTTGGGGCTGGTGAAATGGCTCAGCAGTTAAGAGCACAGGCTGCTCTTCCAAAGGACCCAGGTTCAATTCCCAGCATCCACATGGCAGCTCACAACTGTCTGTAACTCCAACTCCAGAAGATTTGACACCCTCACACAGACATACATGCAGATAAAACAACAATACATATAACATTAAAATATATAAATCATTAAAAAGATTTTTTAAATCCTTACAATTCAATAATAAAATAGTCAACCAATTAAGAATGGAGAAAAGAGGAGCTATGGATGTGTCTTCGAGGTAAAGATTTGCTTGATGCAAGAGGCCCTGGGTTCAAGCCCCACTTTTAAAAAACCCGGAGAGAATGGAAGCAGGTATGACAGTATGTATAATCCCAGTTGGTCATGAAACTGAGGCAGGAGGGTCAGAGACTCCAGAACTACTTGAGCTTACAGAGTAAGAACTTGTCTCAAAAAAAAAGGAAATGAAAATGCAAATTACCAATAAGCATGTGCAAAGATGCTCTGTGTCATCATTTGGGAAATATAAATCAAAGCCACAATGAGGTACCGTTTCACACCCACTCAGACAGCTGTAACAAAAATACCAGAAAATACCACGTGATTATAAGAGAATGGAGAAATCATAGTTCTCCCCAATTGCTGGTAAGCATGGAAAACTGCACAGCTGCTTGGAAAATAGCCTAGCAGTTTTTCAGAATGGTAAATACAGAGGTATCATATGACATGGCAATTCATCTCCTAGCTACACGCCCCCAAGAACTGAACACAGGGGCTCAGCTGCGTATATACTTACACACCAATGTACATTGTAAGGCTAGTCACAATACCCATGAGCTGATGAGATGGTTCGGTGGAGAAAATGCTGTCTATACAAACACGAGGACCTACCTGAGTTTGGATACCTAGCTCCCATGTTAAAAAGCCAGATATGGTGGCACATGTCTATAATCTCAGGGCTGGAAAGACAGAGAGGCAGATCTCTGGGACTTGCTGAGCCCTGGGTTCAGTGAGAAACCTTGTCTCAAAAACTAATGTGGGGAGCTAGGTGCGGTAGCACACTCCTTTAATCTCAGCACTTGGGAGGTAAAGGCAGGAGCATTTCTGAGTTTGAGGCTAGCTTGGTCTGCTGAATGAGTTACAAGGCAGCCAGGGCTACACAGAGAAATCCTGTCTCACAAAAAAGCTGGGGAATAATTGAGGAAGACATCTAACATCAACCTCTACATGCATGCACATACACATGAGCATACACAGGGGTAATGTACACACGTACACACACACACACACACACACACACACACACACCCCAAAAGATGGAAACAACTCAAGTTACCCAAATAGATGAATAAATAAACAAAATATACATACCCTGGCATATCATTTAGGCATAAAGAAAGAAAGCACAGCTTTATTCTTCCATGTAGATAAGACATGTAACATGATACTTACCAAAAGAAGCCAGGCACAAATACTGTATGCTCCACTTTTATGAAATATCAACAAGCAAATTAACAAAACAGAAAGTGGATTAGAGGTTACCAGAGGCTGGGGGAAGGGAAAATGGAGAATTATTGCTTAATCCTTACACAGTGATGAAACAATTTTAGAAATAGGTAGTGGCAATGGTTATATAACATTTTCTAATTAATGACACTGAATTTTCTATGTAAAACTGGTTAACATAGCAAGTTTTATATTCTATATATTGTGCTATAATTTTAAATTTTTTAAAAGTTAACAATGCGGGTTGGGGATTTAGCTCAGTGGTAGAGCGATTGCCTAGCAATCGCAAGGCCCTGGGTTCAATCCTCAGCTCAAAAAAAAAGTTAACAATGCATTATATGCCAAACCACTGAGTTAGATACGTGTGTGTGTGTGTGTGTGTGTGTGTGTGTGTGTGTGTGTGTGTGCGTGTGTGTGGTGCATGCATGTGAACTCTGTGGTGTATGATGCAGAGGCAGGAGCAAGACATCAGCATCTTTTTCTGTCCCTCGCTACCTTACTGCACTGAGACAGGGCTTCTCACTGGATGAGAAGCTCCTCATTTTGGCGAGGCCAGCAGGCCAGTGAATGCTCCAGATCTGTCTGTCTCTGCCAGGTTTACAGGCATGCACCCATGCCTTTTGTGGTTGTTGTTTTGTGTAACACAAACCTTAAAAGGTCTTATAATAAAAACCCAGAGCCAGATATTGTGGTGAAAGCTGAAAGATCAGAGAAGCAGAACAGCCAGCCACTAGCTTACCTCCACAAAATCCTCAGCCTCAGGAGTGTGAATTCCTGTTTCCTCACACCGTATATACCTTTCTGTGTCCTGCCATATTACTTCCTGGGATTAAATGCATGTGTCACCACTGCCTGGCTCTGTTTCTCTCATGTAGCCCAGTGTGACCTTGAACTCACACATAGAGATCCTGATGAATCTCTGCCTCCTGAGTGATATGATTAAAGGTGTGTGCCACCACTGCCTGACCTCTATGTCTAATTTAGTGGCTGGCTCTGTCCTCTGATCCTGAGGTAAGCTATATTGGGGTACACAATATACCACCACAGTTTTGTTTTCTTTTTCTTTTTGTGTTTGTTTTTTATGTGAGTGTTGGGGATTCACACTCAGGTCCTCATGCTTGCACAGTAAACTTCCTTACCCACTGATTCACCTCCTCAGTCTGAGTTAAACACTTTTAGTGACTAATATGGAGATGTGGGTGTTGCTCTTTGCACTTGCCTAGTGAATAAATGGTCTGCATTTCTATCATCAGAACCACAAACGTAAAATAAAACAGGGAAGATATCTCAATAAAACTGTAAAAAGAAAACTCTGGGGACTGGAGATATAACTCAACAGTTAAAAGCAGCTTTCTGCTTTTCCAGAGGACCTTAGTGTAGCTGGAGAACTTCTCTCCAAGCCTTGCAGTCCGACAGCCCACTTATAAAATAATCACTCAGACGCTTATATCATTTCAACTGTTTGGACTAATGGCTCAGGCTTCTTGTTATCTAGTTCTTATATCTTAAATTAACCCATTTCTATTAATCTCATGGCTTACCGGTACCTTATATCTAGCTTGTCATGGTGGTGGCTGGCAGAGTCTCTCTGCCTTGGCCTCCCATTTCCCAGAATTCTCTTCTCTGCTTATCCCACCTATACTTCCTGCCTGGCTGCTGGCCAATCAGTGTTTTATTTATTAACCAATCAGAGCAACACATTTCACATACAGAACATCCCACAGCACCTTAGTTCAATTCCCAGGATCTATATTGGGCTTACAAGCTCCTATATTTCTAGCTCCAGGGGATCCAATGTCCTTTCTGAGCTCTGTAGGCACCTGCAAGCACACATGCCCATGTATGCGTGCATAACACACACACACACACACACACACACACACACACACACACACACACACGCAGAGAGAGGGGGGGGATTTAAATTTTTTAAAGAGAAGCTCCAGTGCCTGGTGAGACAATCTCTCTGGCATCTTATTGCAACCATTCCGTTCCAGGGCTGTCTGCAAAGGCCGAAATGGAGAAAGGATAGCAGGGCCATTGAAGATAGTGAGCACCCATACCAGATGCAGTCACAGGCCTCACCTTCATTCAGCATGGATTCTGGTTCTGTTTTACCCAGGAAGGCAATTCATACAAGCAGCTGAGTGGCAGAGCCCAGTTTAAACACTACCTCCAAATTCTTGCTCTCTCTCTTCTCCTGTGCTGAGGCCAGATCTCAGCATCTGTGGAGGTGCTGTCCTGGGCTATAGGGCTCAGCTCCCATGTACATGTATCAGGAAAGGGTTTGAATAGGGATTCCGAGCAGCCACAAACTCAAAAGATCACTGTGACCCAGCAGACTGAAATCAGACTCAAAATAGTCATATTATAATCTCAAGAGCCCAGTGATGCCTGTTACCATATATGGAAATAGTATCTTTGAAAATGTGATCAAACTCAGGGTCTTGAGATGTAGAGATGATCCTGGATTATCTGGGTGGATCCTAAATGTTCTTATAAGGGGGAGATAAAGAAAAGTATTGCACAGTTAGAGAGATGGCATTATGACTATAGAAGGGGAAGAAGACTGATGTGATCCCAGGTCAAGGAAAGGTAGCAACTGCCTACAGAAACACAGCCTAGTCACCGTTTGATTCTGGGTCAGTAACGATTCTGGACTTTTTGCCTCCAGACTAGCGAGAAAATAAAATTCTTTGTTTTGTAGTTAGTTTGCTTTTTTAGAGTGTTTGTCTTTAAGACAAGGTTTCTTGTAGCATAAACTGGTCTCTAACTCACTATGTGGCCAAGGCTATCCTTGAACTCCTGATCTACCTGTCTCTGCCTTCCAAGTGTCAGAATTACAGGCATATGTCACCAAACTTGAGTTTAAATTTCTGTGGTTTTTAATCCACCAGACTTGTGTGTTTGTTGGTTGGTTGGTTGGTTGGTTGGTTTTTTCTGGCAACTGTAGGCATCAAATACATGGAAGCTGTTTCTCATGTTCAGGCAAGGGCCTAGGCTGGTGGTGGACATCAGCTGGCACCTGCAGTGAGATCTGTTCCCATTATGACATACCCAAAAGGGAAGAATGACAGGGCCAACACACAGCTCAGTTTCCTTAGGGTGAGACATTGGAGCCCATGAAGCCCAGGGAGCCAGAGAGGAGAGTTGCTTACTTGATGTCAAATCATAGGAATTTTGAATTTACAAAAGACACCAGAGTGGTGCAAAACTGTGACAGGATGGGTGCCTCCCAGAAGACTCCTTGGCAAAGGACAACCACATGGGTCTGGGCACTGAGGCCTTTGAAACCTTCTTGGCAGGTGCTCCAGAGCATTCTAAACTAAAAGTGCTTTGCAGAAACTTTCAATTCTTCCTGCAGTGCTGGGGATGGAACCCAGAACCTCACACAAGACAGGAAAGCGCTCTGCTCCTGAACCACAGCTCAAAATTCTTACCTACAGACGCTGACTCTCTCTCTCTCTCTCTCTCTCTCTCTCTCTCTCTCTCTCTCTGCCTTGACTTTTATTACTTGGGGGAGTTTTTCAAATTCCTGATATACAAGTTGCAAGCTGAATCAATTAGACCAATCTCTGGAGATGGTATTTTAAATAGTATTTTTTAAAGACTCCCACTCAAATTATTCTGATATGCAGCCAAGTTGGAGAAATGGCTGCTTCAGTCTCTGTACTTGGCCTAATTCAGGACCCTAGGAACTCTGCATGAAGACACAGAAGTATCTTCTGAAATCATACTTCCATCTCTTAGTCCTTTCTTCTCAGGCATGTCTAACCTCCAATCCATGGGCCATGTGCATACTGGAATAGCTATGAATGTAGCCCGACATATTTGTATGTATCTGTATCGTATCAGAGTGCCATGAGGTTGGACAGTCTTGCTTGGAAAGAGGAAAAATGAGACAAAGACAAGTGAAGCATGGTCTTATGAGGCCCACTCTGAAGACCCTAAGTAAAGGCAGACATTCCAGAAAAATCTACAGCTCCCATAGGCTAAAAGGACCTGAGAGTCCCAGAATGACTTGGTATTTAAGCTGCATGTCCTATAGATCAGACAGAGGCAGCTCTGTCATAATTTATCCTGATAGAAAATAAGTGTGTTGTGTCATCAGAGGAATAACCGACCTTCAGAAGTGAACAATGTAAGATAACAAACTTTCCTTCATCCATTGAAGTTTCTCTAAAATAACTGCACTGACCATTAGCCGTTTGCATTCTAATTAGTATCCACCATTCACATAAACTACCCATTATATATGCTTGGTTATCATGCTAGGTAGAACCAGTCTGTGCAAAGAAATCTGATGGACTATGTTGTGAAGTTTGATGCCAGCACTAAACTATTTAGTGACTCCTGGTTGTCCAAGTATCATGGTAGGCCTCAAGAATGGGGTACAGTCAGGAAAGTCCTTCCTAGTTCTTGGCTCCCTTGAGTGACAACTCTTGTTTGTTGAGCACCCTAAGACACTGAAAGAGGAATTCAGCTACTGAGAAATGTATGACTTTGAAAACTCTCAGTGAAGCTTCAAAGGCGAGGGCCCCAAGATTTCAAGCAGACCTATTTGAACAAGACACAAGGAAATTTGCACCTTCCTTGTGTGCTTGCAAAGCTCCCTAATTCACAAGACCAGTGGTACTGGCCGGGAGTGGAAAATGTAAGTACAAGAGCACTGTGGGAGCCAGTGTACTGAGAAAGTGGATTGGAGTCTGGTTTAGCCAGCCAAGAACAACCGGGCCAAAGCAGGGAAGGGGTTTAGTGTGGCTTCTAGACTCTCCTAAGGAGCTGATGTCAGGCCACAGGGCCTTAAGTTGGCTCTGACCCATTGTCAGAGAGGTGACATCAGGACTCTGAGGATGAAGAAAGCAGCTGCTTAGGCACTGGGCATGGGGAGTCACCTTAGGCCAGCACTGTGTCTTGGGAGGTAGCAGAGGTGGAAGCGGCTGGGGAAAGCAAGCGAGGCAAGGAAGAGAGCCCAGGAAGTGTCTGGGGTTTGGTTACAACTTCATGGCATTCCCCTCTGCTGAGATAAGATGCCTCCTTCCTGTTAGAAGCAGATGAGTAGCTCTGGGCATGTTTATTCAGCTAGCTATGTTGTCGTCTAGGAAAGTTTCTGTTTATTGAATCAGTATATTTCATTGGGAGTTTGAGCCTTTTGAAAATAAACATCTGATATAATGTCATGGCCTAAGGGGAATGTATTAAATGACACTTCTTATAGATTCTTAAGGTAATATTTTATCTCTGAAAAAGCAATGTAGGAAAAAAGGAATTAAAACCACAACCCCAAACCAATTATTGTCTTTGGTGGCCAGGAGAGTTCACTGGGACTTCAGACACTTCACGTTTGACTGTCACCAGTTCTTGTAATGAAACTGGGGAACTTGCAGTTCAACAGTGTGCATGGTAGCAGCAGGTAGCTCAGTTGGAAGAGTACTTGCCAGGGCCACATAAAATCAGGTATAGTGGTAAATGCCTAGAATTCCAGTGCTGGGAAGGTAGAGAAAGGAAGATCAGAAGTTCAAGGCTGGCCTGAGATATATTCCAGACTCTGTCAAAAATAATAAAAGGAAGGACAGAGGGAGGAAGGCACATACATAGAGAGAGAGACAGTGACAAAGAGATCAAGGCATCAAGGTCTATGGTGGCTTAGCAGGAAAATGTTCAATCCCTTGGACCCATGTGAAAAACTGGATACAGTTGCAGGCATCCCAGGAGTAGTGGTAGATGGGAGACACACAGGAGAATCACCTAGAAGTTTTCAGTACAAAACACAGCAGATACAAGAGAGAACCTGCCTCAAAGACAAGGTGGAAGGACAGAACTGACTCCCTAAGCTGTGCTCTGACCTCTACATACACACCACAGCATGTACACACCTGTGCACACACATACACTCCATACCCACATGTGTTCAATAACAATAATAAATAAATTTAAGCATTAGAGAGAGAGAGAGAGAGAGAGAGAGAGAGAGAGAGAGAGACGAAGATTCTCAGAACCCAAATAAAGACCAGTTTCATTTTTTAGTCCTGGGATTGAACCCAGAGCCTTGGGCATGCTAGGACTGGACAGTATTACATGCACTTTCACAATGGAAATACTTGCGATACATTTAAAAATAACCGTGAAAAGGAATGGTGTGATGCTTCTCCAGAAGAACATTAGAGTGAAGTTAATTAAGAATTAATGAAGTGTACTGATTAGTAATTAATAAAGCTTTCACTGTGAGACACCTGGCATTTACGTTCATGACTTTTTGTCTGGTTCCAGACTCTATTTTAATTATAAAAAGAACATGAGACCCATCAATGAGATCACCTATGTCTTTGAAATTGTCATCATTGATCACTGGGCATTTTTCCTCATTCTTCTTTCGCTTTTTTTTTTTGAGACAGGGTCTCTCTATGTAGGCCTGGCTGCCCTGAAACTTGCTATGTAGACCAGGATAGCCTCAAACTCAAAGAAACCTACCTGCCTCTGCCTCCTAAGTGCCTAAAGGCATGTACTACTATGCCTGACTTTTTCCTGTTCTACTAGAATCCAGATCACATTTTCACTAAATATTTGTGTGTGTGTATGTGTGTGCGCGCACACACACACATGGGTGGAGGTCAGAGAACAGCTTGGGAAGTCAGTTCTCCTTGTCCACCTTGTTTTTGAGGCAGGTTCTCTTTTGTTTCTGTTTCTGTGCCGTGTACAGCAGGCCAGCTGGTACTCCAGCTTTTGAGTTTCTAGGTCTGCCTTTCATTTCACTGTAGGAATTCTGAGACTATGGCTTTTTACAGTAGATTCCATGGATCAAACTCAGGTTCCCTTTGCTTTACCTGATGAAATATCCCCTAGCTTAAAGTCACTTTTCTTATTCTTTGGATATTTTCACATACATACACATTTAAATAAATTTACACACAAAAAAACCATGAGGAGACACTTTTTTAGAAATGTTTTTCATTTGATAATATTTTAGAAAATACTAATATACAAATCAGTCTAAGCTAGGATGAAACTTCATTCAGCCTGATCTCTAGTCTCAGACATAAACAGCAGGGCAACAAAATGCCTGGCTCAACTGAAGCCATCAGAATTCCAATATAAAACAAATTAGTTTCACACCAAGGGAAAGGTCAGTTCTTTAATCCATGTCTTCTGGGAATGTACACAAATGTCATTCTTCCCAGTGTACGTAACTAAACAGTTTAACTGGTGTGGCCATACACTGTTTATTTTCCCATTGGGTAATGGGGAGATGTTAGCATCAGATGACAAGGAGAGAATGAATGTAGACTATGGACAGTTGCAAATGTGTTAGGGATCTCTCTCTCTCTCTCTCTCTCTCTCTCTCTCTCTCTCTCTCTCTCTCTCTTGTTGTTTACCCCTCTCTTTAAGGAGTCCAAGAAAGGCTTGTCTCAGACCACAGAGCAGGAGTCAGCATGTTGCAGCTTTTTGCCAGGTATGATCAGCGACTCCAGCTTTACCATTGCTCTGCTGAGAGCATCGCTTTTAGTGTGAAGGCAGCCTCTATGCCAGTGAGGCCAGGAACAGGGCAAGCTGCACACAGGCAGTGGACAGCCTCTCACTTTTAGATTAGTCTCAGAGCTCAACTGGGAGGGACAACATGGAACAAGGTGGAAGGAGCAAGTAGGGTCCTGGAAACCAGATACACCACAGTTACAGCCTCTGTGCCCTATTACCATGGGCAAATTTCCACAGCTTTCTAAGGTTCAGTTTTTCACTTCTTTGATGAAAGCAATCATAATATATAATTTATAGTGTCGTTGTGAGGGTTCAATAAGATAAAGTACAAGAAGTCTGCTTTGTATGGGCAGGAAGTAATTACTCCATAAATGGGGATTCCCCATCTCTATCAAAAACTCCAGGGGCCACATTTGGGGGAATGGAAGAATTATAATTGCATGGGGCAGGTGTAAAGACTTCTTGAATAGGTGGAAATTTTGAGTTCATGTCCTTGGATGCTTGCTACAACGGTCTGCTACTATAAAAACTCTCTGGGCCATATTTTGGTTTCATGTGAGCATTTGCTTTGATTTAGTTTTTGAGTGTTTTGAGACAGAGTCTCATTCTGCAGCCCAGACTTCTAAATCAATCTCAACCTCCCTCCGTCTCTCTCTTCCTTCTCCTTTCCTCCCCTCTCCCTTCTCCCCTCACTCCTCTCTTCTTTCAACTGTCTCTATTTTCTACCCCCTCATCTCTCTTTCTCTCTCTGTTGCTTCTCTCTCCTCTCTTCTCTTTTCTATTACCCCCCCCCCCCCCGTGTCCTTCCTCTACCTCTCTCCTCTCCTTTCTCTTTAGTTTGTTATTTTGAGATAGGCTGGTTCCAAACTTGCTATGTAGCTAAAGCTAACCTTGAATTTCTGATCCTCCTGTCTCAGCCTCCCAAATACTAGAATTACAGACATTTGCCCCACCCCTAGGTTATGTAGTGCTGGGCATAGAACCTAGAGCTTCAGGAACGCTTGACGAGCACTAGTCTGATTCCTGTCTCTATCAGTTTGAGTGTTCTGAATATTCCATATAAACAGTTATCCAGCACACAGCCTTTTGTGTCTGGCTCCTGTGACTTAGCTTAATGTCTCCAAAATTCACTCATGTCATAACATGCATAAATAATGCATTCCTTTTTATGACTGAATAATATTTTATTGTGTAAACACAAATGTTGTTTACCTGTTCATCCATGGATGGGCATTGGATTGTTTCCACCTTCTGGCTGTTGTGAATAGTGATGCTATGAATATTTGTATACATGTTTTTGTTTGGACATGTCTAAATTCTCTAGGGTATATGCCAGAAAGAACTTGCAGGGTCATTTGGTAATTGAGTTTAACTTACTGAGGGAGCACCACACTGTTTGCTAAAGGTGACAACACAGTTTTGATATTCCCTCCAGCCATTGTATGAAGGTTCCAGTTTCTCCACAGCTCAGCCAACACTTGTTGTTTCCCATCTTTTTAATTAGAGCCATCCTAGTGGGTGTGAAGTAATGCCTCATTGTGGGTTTGCATTTCTTTAATGACTAACGATGTTGAACATCTTTTTGTGTGCTTGTTGGCTGTTTGTACAACTTCTTTGGAATAGCCTCTCTTCCTTGTTCTCCTACGGCTCCTCTCCTCCTTAGTCTTTATGTGGGCTCTTTGCACTGTGCTGATGTGATCTTCCTTAGCATTCTGTCCTCGGTGGTTTTTGTGTTCTTCCTTCACACACTGTCACTGCTGATCTCATCTTCCTGATGGTTCCATCTCAGTCTCCAAGCTGGCAACTCCCATCACCATCTTCAGCCCACATCTGTCCTGGGCTCCAGGCCCATATACCCACTTGCCTTGCAGATGGCTCCACTTGGGTGTCTCCCAGCACCTCACATACTCAACATGCCCAAACACCACTTCCACATGTCCAGACCTACTCAGTCACAAAGGCCCCAAACCTTGAAGTCTCCTTTGGCTCTTCATTCCAAATTTCTACTCAATCACAACAGCCTATGGATTCTGTTTTGGATGTTGGCCAAGAGACCACAAGCCTAACAAGGGTTTAAAGCATTTAATTTTTCTCTAGCCTAGCACCCCAGGTAATTGAATCTGCAAGTGCATCACACTTATAAAATATTTTCAATTTCCCTAACTACTTAACCTGCCTGAAATCTAGTACCTAAATTGGGAAGATGGGGACTCAGTTTCTTGGTTCAATTCCTCATTGGTCCCCATCTCCACTTTCCATTACTTCTGAAATCTTTCTCTTGACAATAGGAACGCCTTCCAGAAGCACAACTCATTATGTTTACCTATCTTTAAAAACCCTTCAGCACCAAGGAGTTGACTCCATGGGTAAGAGTACTTGTCCAATCAGAGGAAACTGAGGTGGGGATAACAAGCACCTGTGTAAAAAGCTGGACATACCCACACGTGCCTGTAACCCGTGTGCTGGATAAGGTAGATGGAGAAGTAGATAGGTGGATTGCTGAGACTTGCCAAGTGCCAGCCTAGCCAAAAAAAAAAAAAAAAAAAAAAAAAACAGTGAACTCCTGGCTGAGCTAGATACCCTGGCTCAAGGGGAAAAGGTGGAGAGTGATGAAGATACCTGTGTTTATAGACATATGAACACACACCCCCTCCGACACACACACAGTGATTCTTTCCTGACTATATCAAGAGGTTAAATGCTAAAATCTTGGATGAATATTGAAGATATCTCATGATTTGGGCCATGTCTATTCTTCCCAACTCCTTTCTTCTTTTTCTTTAATTCTTCTTTATTTGTCCTTTCTCTCTTTTGTTCTTTTTTGGGGGGCAGTGGGCATAAGGGATGGAACCTAGGGCTTTACAACGCTACTTAGCACTCTGAGCCACATCCCTAGCCCCTAGCTCCTCCCTTACCCTTCCAGCTACACCATGCCATGCTGAAGGCCCTTCATTCATACTCTTGTTCTCTCTGGAACCAGGCAGTCTTCCCTTCTCTTCCTGTTGTACTCCCAACAACCAATAAGCTTTTCTTCCCCAGTAATCTGTATAAATGTAATGACCTCTGTGAAATTTGATGGAATGGAGTGGCCATTTAGAGGCATTTAGTTCAGCCAGCATGTATTTTTCTCTTGTGAAATGACATGCAATATTATGTAGACTCTTACGGCCATGATCAACTGTACAAGTCCCGCCCTGAAGGAGCTCACAAGACACACGGGAAGGACAGCCTAAGGTAAACAAATGACGAGATAGTATATGAAGCGCTGTGTTGGAGATTTGTGCAAAATGCAATGGACATGCTTAAAAGGCGATCAACAAATTTGTCTGGAGGGGCTGAGCATGTAGCTAAGTAGGTAGAACGCTTGCCTAGCCTATAGAAAGTCCTGGTTTCTGCCCTTAGCATAGTTGTCAAGCCAGCACATGGGTGAAGAGGCAGAGGGCCTAGAAGTTCAGGTTATTTTCAGCTCTATAATGAGTTCCATGCTACCATCAGATACATGACATTCTATTGAAGGGGAGAAAAGGAGGAGAGGGAAGAAAAGGAGGAGGAAGAGGAGAAGGGGGAAAGGGAAGGAAAATTATACCAAGAGGCATCGGAAAAACAATGATGAAATGTAATCTGTGTGTCAAAAAAATGGGCGATCCAACATGGCAGTTGTGAAAGAATGCTTGCAGCATTCCAGTGGCCTATGGAAAGTCCACCGGATGCTCAGGAGGCACTACTGGAGCCGGAGCTCAGGAAAGGGCTGGAGATGGTCTGGCAAAGTACCCTGAGGGAGGATGTTAACATCACTGTCTTCTCAACCCAGACAACCTTGCAGCCTCTCTTGCTAGAGATCAGCTACTAGGTTGGACACACACTGAGGACAAGGGTTGATATTGCCCACACTCTCCTTTCTCCATCCTCCTCAGCCCCTTATTTGCTGTCTAGAGCAAATTGCTGCATAGAGTAGCTGTTCACTATCTATTTGTGAAGTGATGGCATAACTGTCAGTGAGGTGAACTGAACTGCGTGGGTTCGTATCCAGGGACATCGGCCATAAGAGAGGAGACCTGGGACAAACAAGACAGCCATAGTACTGGTTGTTTCCAAAGGTGCTGTCCAGGTTCTCTGGTGCTTCAAGAAGTCACAGAATGGGTTTCAAGGACACTGCTGGAAGGAGAGAAGCAGCAGTGCTCATCCAATAGGTTTGCTAGCAACTGAGGCTGGCACTTTGTCACCAGCTCCCCCTGGAATCGGTGCTGACAGCAAACACATCAGGAGTTGAGTAGGACGGACCTGGGAAGGAGTGACAAAGTAGGGCTGGGGCAAAGAATTATTTTTTATTGCACATCATTCTTTTATTATACTGATCTGGAAAGAGATTTAGTATTTATGCCTAAACGAGTTCTGAACCCACATGATAGGGTTAAGCAGCTAGAACATGATTCAGACACTGAAAGACATGATCTGGGGGCACTTCACCTCTACCAGACAAGGCAGAGGAACTCTAACACAGCAAGAGGAACTCCTGCCCCCTGAGGACAAGGAATTTATCCCATTTGCTATGAGGAATGGCTTATTTTCTGGTGAACACATGGGACTATTTCAATCACTACAAGAAACCTTAGAGGAGCTTTTGTGTGCTAAAAGATATATGTATCTTTTTTTTTTAAAAAAAAAATGAATGTAACACATAGACTTGACAGGATTGATCCCAACCTTCTGGGGCCAGCAGCTCCTTTAGTCAGAGAGGAAGTTACTTTCACCCTCCACTGGAATGACTACAACCCCTAGTTACCTAACAAGGGTGCAGGACAGGCTCCAGGGACAAAATTGGGCTGCAGCTTCTCATTGGTCATACCACAGCATGGTTCCTCCCAGACCTCTTCCTAAAGCAGACCCTTAGTAAACAAAGGACTAAGAAAAACTGCAGTTACTACCTCTCAACTCTCCTGGTAAGGGGAGCCGTCCCTGGATGTGGACCAGGAACCTGCACCCAGAGGTGTTATTCCGACTAGATTCTATGAAGGGAGTGGGTGCAGGGGATAAAATACTAAAATGGGAATGGGAGCTGCAGGTTCTCATCTGCAGCTACAACCTAAACTGAAGCTCCTACAGACGTAGTCAGCGTGACAGGTGTTGGGGAAGGGTGCTGGATAAACAGGCAGGGAGGACGGTACTGGGGTAGGAGTCAGCCTGCTTGCCTTCACTTCTTGACCTTATCCTGATCGGCCACAGCTTCCATGGCTTTCTGTGTGGTCTCTTCATCTCCCAGGAAATGCATGGGTTTGACAGGCTTCAAGTTCTTGTCCAATTCATAGACAATGGGGATGCCAGTTGGCAGGTTCAGCTCTATGATGGTCTCTTCTGAGAGACCCTCCAGATGCTTGACAATGCCCCGAAGGCTGTTGCCATGGGCCGCAATCAGGACTCTTTTCCCCTCTTTGATCTGGAGGACGATTTCTTCATTCCAGAAGGGCAGTGCCCTTGCAATAGTGTCCTTCAGGCTCTCACAGGAGGGCAGCTGGTCCTCAGGAAGGTCTGTGTACCTGCGATCCTTGCTGATGTTGCTATAGAGGAGATGATCAGGCTCCATCGGAGGTGGTGAGACATCATAAGATTGCCTCCAGATCTTTACCTGTGCCGCACCATGCTTAGTAGCAGTTTCTGCTTTATTGAGACCAGTCAGACCCCCATAGTGTCGTTCATTGAGGCACCAAGTCCTGACTACTGGCAGCCACATCTGGTCAATAGCATTCAGGACTGTCCAGACGGTCAGGATGACTCTCTTCTGCACGGAGGTGAAGCAGATGTCAAATTCATAGCCAGCATCTCTCAATGCCTGTCCGCCGCGCTTCGCCTCCTCATGGCCCGATGGGCTCAGGTTGGCATCGTACTGCTGAAGGTTCCAGGCACTCTCGCCATGCTGAATCAGCACTAGATTGTAGGCGGCCATGGCGACAGGCAGGGGATGTGGCCAAGAATGTTTGTTTTGCTCCCAGCACTGAGGTCTTTTTATGTAGTATGACACATCCAGGGGCAGCTGAGGTTTTCCAGTTAATGTTTGCTTACTTTCAAATCTTATCTATTAACCCCTCCCTCAGTCTAGCCATCAGTCCACTTCATTTTTAAAAATTCATCCCATCATAAACTACAAACACAGGTACACTTTACTTCCCAAACACTTTAAAATTCATGTCATTAACACAGTATTTGAGACTGATCATTCTTTGTGGTAAGATATGCATGGTGGACACACATAAATCCTTTTTATTTTAAGATACAGTGTTGTGTGTACCTTAAACTCCCTGTGTAGCCAAGGATGACCTTGAACTTCTGATCCTCCTCCTTCCAAGTCCCCAGTGCTGGAATTACAGATGTGCAGTGTTGGGGACAGAACCCAGAGTTTTGTGCATGCTAAGTAACACTCCCAGCCTGACATGCACAATTTTTATTGAAAAATTTTTTTCCATACAGCATGTTCTGAGAACAGTTTCCTCTCCCTCAGTTCCTCCTAGATCCTCCCCACGTCCCCAACTCCATGTCCTTTCTCTCTATTTTTAGAAAATGAATAAATAGGCAAATTATTTTAATAAATAAATAAACCATAATAAAAAAACGAAAGAAAAATCATACTAAACACACCTGGAGAGACACACGCAAGAAACCGTAAGCCATACAAACCAACTCTCAGAAAGCATGACACATACACAAGCATAGGGCAGCAAGAATGCCCAAACAGACAACATGAGACTAAACGTCTACAAAAATAGCACTGAGTTCCTTCTATGATGGCCATCTACTGCCAGACCAATGTCCTGCTCTAGAGCATGGTTAGTATACCCCATGAGACTCCACTGGAGAGAACTAATTTCTCCTTTGTGAGCAACTGTCAGTTGGAGATAGCTTCTCGGTTATGGATGGGAGCGAATATGCACTTCCCCATCTCTGTAGAGGGAACCCCGTCTGGCTTGAACCTGTACAGGCCCTGTGCATGCTGCCATGGTTTCTGTGAGTTCATATGTGCATCAGTTCTGTTGTATCTGGAGAGTCTTTTGCCTTCGTGTTCTCCATCCCCTCTGGCTCTTACAATGTTCCTGCCTCCTCTTTTATATGGCTCTCTGAACCCTGAAAGGGGGTATTTGATGAAGACATCCAACTTAAGACTGAATGTTCCAAGACCTCTCACTCTTTGCACATCTGGTTGTGAGTCTCTGTGTTATTTCCCATCTACTGAAAGTAAAGGGCTGCAGCTTCTCTGATGATGGCTGAGCAAGGCACTGATGTAAGTAGAGCAGACTGTCACTAGGAGTCATTATCTTACTACATCCCTTTAGTGAAATCATAGCATTTGCTTTTCCCCTTGGCCCATGACCTATCCAGTTTCAGGTTCTTGGCCACCTAAACAATGTCAAGCATGAGTTCCATTTCTTGGAGTCAGCCTTAAATGTTAATATGTTTTCATTACTCTTTGAGAATTTTGCACAATGTATTTGGATCATATTCATGTTTATTTCTTCCCTTGATTCTTCCCAGATCCATCCACACCACACCATTCCCAACTTCGTATTCTCTTGCCCTCTCTCTCTCCCATGCCCCCGCCTCTCTGTATGTTGTTTTATTTTTTTATTTTTTGGTTTTTTAACGTAGAGTTCCTCTGTGTAGCCCTGGCTATCCTGGAACTTGCTCTGTAGACCAGACTGGCCTCAAGCTCAGAGATTTGCCTGGCTCTGCCCCCCCTCCCCACCGAGTGCTGGGATTAAAGGCGTGTGCCATTGCCACCTGGCTCACATGCACGATTTTTTTAAAGACATTATTCTTATTTTTTTTATAAATAAGTATTTTGCCTGTGTGTACATATGTGCACCATGTGCATGCCTGTAGTCTACAGAGGCCATAAGAGGGTGTCAGACCCGTGGAACCAGAGGAATAGATGGTTGTGAGCCACCTTGTGGATATGGGGTACTGAACACGGGTCCTCTGCAATGGCAACTAGTGCTCTTAACCACTGAGCCATCTCTCCAGTCCAACATGCACAAGTCTTAACTGTATCATTTGAGGATCTGGTCATTTGATGGGCATACAAACCTGTATAACATAAACTCTTGTTATGGTAGGAAACCTACATTTCTTCTCCTTCCTTTAGAATAGTGCTTCTCATCCTGTGGGCCATGACCCCTTTGGGTTTTGAAGGGACCCTTTCACAGTGGGTCCTTAAAACTATTGGAAAGCACAGATATTTACATTACAATTCATAACAGTAGCAAAGTTATAGTTATGAAGTAGCAACAAAATAATCTCATGGTTGAGGGGCCCCATGACATGAGGAACTGTAGTAAAGGGCTGCAGCATCAGGAAGGTTAAAGACCACTAGTCTAGCCAGGCGGTGGTAGCGCATGCCTTTAATCCCAGCACTCGGGAGGCAGAGGCAGGCAGATCTCTGTGAGTTCGAGGCCAGCCTGGGCTACAGAGTGAGATCCAGGACAGGCACCAAAACTACACAGAGAAATCCTGTCTCAAAAAATAAAAAAATAATAATAAAAAAACACCCAAAACCCACTAGTCTTTATCTGCTTTACTGTAGTCTTCGGTCACCCGACTGGGGAGCTAATGGATTTCCAGTGGGCGCAAAAGGAACATTGTAAGTGTGACAGACAACAGAGGAGGAAAGCATTAGGACTCTCATTGAACAGAAAAGAATCTGAAATGGAAAAGCAATGATAATTTCCTTTGCAGCAGAAGGAGAGAACACTGAATAAATAATTAGAGCAAATCTTAACTGAGGACCAGGAAGGGAGGTAGGGTGGGGGTATTCGGACTAAGACTCAAGTTTTGTCATTAAATCTAGAATTGAAATACCCACTGGAAATCAGCTGAACTTTGACATCTCGGGGGTAAAACAGGGCTGGGTCAGTATGGCGAGGTCCTGGAGGATGCAGGTCTCCAGCCTGTGAACACTCAAGACTGTGTAGGAAATCTTTGCAACCCAGCTTTCTGTGGCTACTCACCCCAGGATACCTTCACTGCTCCAAGTCTAGCTAGATTCTGAGAAGCTCCTAGTGAGATCCATATGACTTTTCCACCAAGTCCAAATATTCTTTCCAACAGGTCAAATGGAATCTGGGAGGATCTACTGGCTAGAATGCTACACAGGGTTTCTCTCTTAGAAAAAAAAAAAAACTTCAAGCAGAAATGTGTGTAAGGTCAGTGCTTTATATAGCAAGTGAGGCACTCTTTGCTCTCCTCACAGACTCACCAACCAAGCCCTAAGCAAGGCTAAGATGCCCCCACACAGGCTCTCTATTTTTAGCAAAGCCTTGCTTGCAGACTGTGCTCACCAAGTGGGTCAGATGCCACAGTCAAGGACAGGGAACCTCTCCTATGTGTGGTCACTGACCCATAAAACACATGCCCTGTGTAGGTCACACACAGTGATAAGAAGTGACTTCTATTAGCAGTCACTGCTTCTTAAGAAAGGAAAGGTGCCAGAAACCTGCTTGGACCCACACTGAAACCCACACTCCATCGTGTAAAAGTTGAACCTTCACCCATGAAGCAATCGACGTGCTTCATCCCTTCTGATGGTTATGTAAGAGAGGAAGAACATAGGAATAAGGGTCCAGACTGTAACACGGCCTGGAAAAAAAAAACGTAAAAAAAGGAAGATGACTGAGAAATGGAAGGGGAAAGAGACAATAAGGTGCCAGCAAAGGGGAACTAAGAGAAAGCAAGAAGACAAAATGGGACACCAAAAGGTAAATGGAGATAGTAGAGCAACTGGAGACAGACAGATATACAATTGAGGGAGAGTAAGGGCGGGGCTGGGGATGTAGCTCACTTAGTAGAGTACTTACCCAGCATTTGTGAAGCTCTGGCTTCCAACCCTAGCACCCCAGAAGCTAATCATAGTGACATGTGCCTCTAACCTCAGTACTCTGAGGTGGAGGCAAGAAGATCAAAAAAGCCAAGGTCATTCTTGACTACATAGCAGGTTGGAAGCCTGCCTGAACACGGAAGAAACTGGAAGAAACTGTCTCAAATACTGAAGAAAAGCAAGGAAGGAAGGAAAGAAAGGAAAGAGTCAGCTGAACTAAATCTGTAATTTTGTTGAAGGGGAAACTGAGGCTCTGAGAGGGTAGTTATTGGACACTTTTGCTGTCACTTGATGCCTAAGCTCTAACTCGGGTCTTCAGACTCCAGGGAAGGAGTATGTCCATCTGTTGTGTGAGAAAACTTTTCCTGGGAAGACAAACACACAGGTCTATTCACCCCAGATAGGGAGCCCAAGACAGACCAAAGGGAATACCAACAAATTGTATTGAGTTTACTTACAGGATCAGAAATGACTCAAAGACAACTGCATCACCGAAGTCCATCCCAGAATACCCCAAGGGTCCTGGGAAACCAGGGGCAATGTGGGATATATTTCCTTCATCATAAGTTGTCCAGCAGCTCACTCTGCCAACTCCAGGTTGAGCAGAAATATAGGCTAGTGGTTCTTAACCTGTGAGTCACAATTCCTCTGGGTATTGAAGGATCCTTTCACAGGAGTTGTGTTTCAGATATCTTGTGTATCATATATTTGTGTTATTATTCATAACAGTAGCAAAGTTACAGTTATAAAGTAGCAACAAAAATCTTTCATGGTTGGAGGTCACTACAGCATGAGGAACTGGATTAAAGGGTCACAGCATTAGGAAGGGTGAGAACCACTGGTAGGCCAACCTGAGATTGGCCATTCTGTCAGGGCTGCTGACCCTGATGGCAGTAATACTTGACAGCTCACTAAAGTTCCAGCCCAACCTGGCCCCTCCTGCTGGCTGAAAATCCTTCTGATTCAACTTGGCCAAGGCTGGATATAATTAGGCACCATCCTGAGGTTCCAGAAGCCTGCCGTATGCCTCCACATATATCCAAACACACATGGTGAAAAAACTTTTGATCCACCAGGCTGATACAAAAAAAGCTACTTAAAGGGGAATTTCTTGGGGGGGGGGGTCTTTAAAAGCCCTCTTCTAAGGAAAATTTATCTTCTTCAGTGATAAATCTGGTTTTAATTCTTACTCAGCCTCATCAAACTATATATGCAAGTTTCCTCCGTCTCTATTATCCTATTGTAAGAACCTGTTGGGCCTCCTTTATTTCAGTTCCTACACCTGGACTTCAAGGCCAGTGATCCAGGTAGACAGTGGTAAGCATGCTGAAAGGTCACGTGACAAAGAAGAACGTACCCTTAGGAAGGACTGAACTATCCTATCAGAACTACCCCATTCTAAGTCTACTGTAGAGACTAGTGCATAGGAAATGTGCAGTATTTGCTTAGGGAGCTGTCAGACCTCTTAGATACGGATTAGCCTGATGCTATTCTGCTTGAAGCCCAGAAAGAACACGTCACTTTGTCTATAATCATTCAGCTGGTCAGTGACTGAGACTCCACTAGGGGAGGGGCTGTTCGTATAAACCAGGAGTTAGCCTGGCAGTGGTGGCTCACCCCTATAATCTCAGCACTTGCGAGGCAGAGGCAGGCAGATCTCTGTGAGTTCAAGGCTAGCCTGGTCTACAGAGAAAGTTCCAGGACAATCAGGGCTGCACAAAGAAACCCTGTGTCGAAAAACTAATAAATAAGTAAATACATAAACAAAGAGTTTTAAAACGAAACAAGTTCAGACCAGAAAGATGGCATAGTTGGTAAAGTGCCTGGCATGCAAGCAGAAGGACCGGAGTTCTGATCCCCAGCATCCATGTAAAACAAAACAAAACAAAAACCAAAAACACAGCACAGTGTGGTACATCTGTAACTCCTGTGAGGGGCACATGTACATGTGGATCATTGGCCAGTCTTGCTGAATCAGTGGACTCCAGGTTCAGTGAGACTTAGGGTTCAGTGAGGGGCTAGCAAAATGATTCAGTGAATGAAGGTGCCTTCTGTCATGTCAAGCCTCAGACCCCATGGTGGAAGGAGAAAACCCACTCCACCAAGTTTTCCTCTGACCCTACAAGTACACCAGGGAACAATGCCTCCCACACACACACACCAAAACCCTCTACACAAACGCACACATGATGTTTTTTAAAGATTTATTTATTTTTACTTTTATGTGTATGGGTGTATGTACGTACACTGTGTGTTGCAGTGTCCAGAAAGCTAGAAGAGGCTATCAGATCCTCTGGAACTGGAGTTACAGATAGCTGTCAGTCACCATGTGGGTGCTGGAAACTGAACCCAGGTCCTCTGCAAGAGCGACAAGTACTGAGTCATCTATCCATCCCCTGGGAATATAGTTTTAAAACTACTTTTTATTTTTTTGAAACTAAGATTGCAAGTAATAGAAGAAAACAACTGATATTGACCTTTGATCTGAAAACGCCTGTAAGTGCACACACCTGCGTGAACACTGCAGTACACATTAGGAAACAGAACAAGGGGCTGGAGAGATGGCTCAGAGGTTAAAAGCACTGGTTGCTCTTCCAGAGGACCTGAGTTCAATTCCCAGCACCCACAAGGCAGCTCACAACCACCTACAGTGGGATCTGATGCCCTCTTCTGGCCTAGAGGCATGCATGCAGATAGAGTATTCATACATAAAAAAATCATCTTAAAACAAGTTCTTTGCAGAATCACAGTCTCTTAGACTTGCCGTAGTGACTTTTCCAGGCACACTGTATCTACCTACACACCCAGCTACCCAGGAGCTGGTACATTTTGAGTTTGAGATACCCCAACAGGCTTGTGTTTTAGATGCTTAGTTTCTAGCTAGAACTACTTTGGGAGGTCCTGGAAACTTGGAGATGTGAGGACTAACTGTAGAAAGTAACCCTTCAGGTAGGTCTTTGAAGAGGGCAATGTCACATCCTTGCTTACTTCCATTCTCTGATGGAATGTGAACAGGTGACCTCTGGCCCCTACTCCCACTCCCATGATGTTGTGCTCAAACACAGGGGTGGTCAAGGATCATGGCCTGAAGCCTCAGAAACCTGCCAAAATGATGTTTCCCTTCCTGGTTCCTGTCAAGTATTTGGTCTCAATGACCTTAAAGTACCTAACACAAGCCCCAAGCAGGAGGACAGCTCTCAGGAGTTCAAAGCCAGCCTGGGTAAAAGAGTGAGAGCCTGTCTCTAGAGTAAGTAAGTAGATAATAAACAAACAAACAAACAAATAAATAAATGCCCCTGGACCTGATCCCAGTGATTAGCTGAAACATACCTGCTCATAACTGCAGTTCTCTAGCTTTGATTTCTCCTTGGTATTACACAAAAGCAGGCAAGTCCTTCTTCTTGATAAGACTTAAATGACAGAGGACACAGCTTGTCCAAAACTCTGTTGTTCCCTCTTCAGATCTGTGCGAAAGACATTGACTTTGCTGCCTCCCGCCTTTGTGACCATCACAGCCCCTCTGGCATATGCTCAGGGTAGCTGGGAACACAGCAGGGGCTTGCTCCTGGCCGCACAGGAGCTTCAAGGCTTCCTTTTCCTTCCTTGGAATATTTTAGCAGTCTCATGGCGATGTCACCCTCATTGAACTTGTGGTCATCTCAAGCTCCCAACATCTCTGATAGGAACTGCCGTCAAACCCTGTCTCCCTCATCTGAACATTTGTACATTAGGCAGACTGCTTTGCGTATGTCTCAGTTTCTAACTTTTGATGACCAAAATCCAACATCTTCAAACTCTTTCAGACCCCAAACGCCTACATATACATGTTGAACTTAAGTGAAATGCTCTTCCTCTTTGTTTGTTTGTTTGTTTGTTTTTCGGGACAGGATTTCTCTGTGTACCTTTGTGTCTTTCCTGGAACTTACTTGGTAGACCAGGCTGGCCTTGAACTCGCAGAGATCCACCTGGCTCTGCCTCCCAAGTGCTGGGATTAAAGGCATGAACCACCACCTTCCAGTGAAATGCTCTTCCTTGTGAGCTTTCCCAAAGAAAATTTCTTCTGCCATCTTATGGATTCTGAGCTAGACAAAAATTTAAAGAAGGATTGATTCTATAAACTGCTGGAGCTTTACAGTTGAAGATAGCATGCATATGTTGAGAGGCTTGTATGCCAGGCATTAAGTTTTATATGCATTAGCTCATTCCTTCAACAGAGGTAGTATTGTTAGCTATGGTTTACGAACAACAAAACTGAGCCTCAAGAGATTGCACTGTTATTAAGGGGCCAAGCAAAGATTTGAATCTAGTTCTGAGTAACCCAAGGGCCATGTTCTTTCCTTCTCACTAGTGGCTCTTAACCTGGGCTGCACATTAGAATCTCCTGGAGAACTGGTAAAATCACCCACCAGTGAGGCTCCACCCCAGGCCAGTGAGAGCAGAGTCCCTAGGGGTAAAGCCTGGGGACTGGTAGGTTTTAAAAGCTCCCCGGGTGATTCTAATATGCAGCAGTAAAGCACTGTTTTATCCTATGCCACTTTCTAGGTGCATTAGTCTGGGCAAATGGGAATGCAACTATTAGGTTTTCCGTATTTTTAGCACTGGTTGCTTTCAAAAGCAACACTAAAGTTATTTAAAGCACTACCATCCAACAAATGGTGATGGAGCAGCTTCCACATGCTGCTACCTGTTCTGATGGGGGAGGGAGAGCAGCCATCTCCACTTCGTTCCATTTACCACCCCAGGAAAGCTTCCACAGGTCCCGTCCCTGAACCATGTTCTCACCTCTGGTTAGCTTCCGTTAGAAGGATCGGTCTGAACTCTACACTGGGTGAACAGACAACAAGAGGACTGGAAATATTCAGACCCATGTGCCTTTGAATCATTATAGCAGAAGCCTTGAGATGTTCATTCTGAACACGCTGCATAAGACAGTCTCTGAGAATTTGCCTGGAGAACTGAGATTCCACACCGGTTATTTCTTCCTGTATTCTTCCAGCTGGTCCTTATATGGAAAAGCTCCGTATTGGAGTTTGAAAAATTAGGAAAAGACATGACACAACTGAGAAAATAATTTGTGTCTTAGCAGGAGGTGCAAATCCCTAAAGAGGGAAAAAACTCAGTGACTCGAGTCAATGGGAGTCGTAAAAACCTGGTACTGCAAGAACAAAGAGCCCAACCATATGGAATAGCTTATCAGAGGCGGGGCCAGGAGCCAGTGCCGGCGTGAGAACAGCACAGGCTCCGGACAGAGACACCTAGGTCCATTCAAGAAGTCAGGAAGTGTCGGGGATGGCAAAAGAGCTGAAAGCTGTGATTCAAGGAAATCCCACAAAGATGGAAAAGTTAGACTAAATGGTTTCTTCCTGTTCTTAATATGCTTTCTACTTTTCCTAGAGACAGTGGGGCAGGGGAGACATTCTGAGTACTTTGCTTATTACCCATGACTCCCTGTCCTTCCTCCAAGGCTGCTGCATATTCATATGTCTGCAAATCCTAGATGTATGCTTCCCCTCTCAGAAGCAGTAGATAAGTCTAGCACTTAGAAACCATATAGTCTGTCTGTCTCCTCTTAGTTTTCTCCGAGCCTCAACATCATTAAGTCAATATAGGTTTACCAGGGCCATTCTAACACATCAATTACATACATGTTCCCTTAGACCAAATGGTTTCCTTCCTTCTTCCTTTATTTGTTGGGCCCTGAGTGAGTCCGGTAATCTAGCCCCCATAGACCTGCAGTCTCCACATTTGGCATGGGCAGACAGCATCTAAGAGAACCTTGGAAGAGCACCATAAACGTCTGAACATCCTCAAAGTGTTTTCTCCTGTGGAACTCATCTCATGCTTCTTCTAGCACTGGAACCATGTGGCATTCCCATGACAAGAAAAGCTCAAAATAGCAAGCAATAACCAGAGCCAAGGTGCCTGATGCAGCTCTGCCCTGTACTCCCTTCTAGAAGGAAACCGATTTTTTCCATGACCTCACTTCTAAGCCAGACTACAGGGTCAGGCCATCAGTGGCAGACATCACACCCCATACTAAACCTACAGGAAAAAAGAACATAGAGAAAACTTAGTTTCACTGATCAACAAGCTCTGTTGACTGGCATGCTCCATGGGACCAGATGGATTGATAAAGTCCAAGTGCCCTTGGGTGACTCAGGAAGGTGAGAGGCAGAATAGAAGAGGTTCCAGGAACTGCTAGATCAATGAGCCTCTAGCCAGGAAGAACCGGGCTGAGGCAAATGAAATGTTTTTTCAGCTTATAGCTTTCATTTATCTTAAGTGATTTAAATGAATTTCAGGGGGAAAAAGCATTCTACTGGATTGAGTCCATCACTAAATATTTGGGACACACGTTGAAAGGTTAGAAGCAACTCCTGCAAAGAAATGATTGCTGGAATGAGCGAATTGGCTACCAGAGGAGGACTGGGATGGAGGCCAACAATGACCCGAGAGCCAATCAAGAACAGCAAAATGATCCATGAAGTTTCTTGGCACACCCAAGCACTCCTGGAAAGAGAGAAGCTCGTCAACTTCACTGAAGAATCTCCAAACAAACAGTTCAACTGTCTCCGTGTTTCCCAGCCTCAGAACCGGGCTGGAAAATGTGACATCAAGTTACCACATGAATATTTTGAGTCTGATGTCTGTGGCTTTCTAATGTGGTTTGGGGTGTTTCAGGCACAGTTCACTTACTCTTCACATCTCCAGGAGTACCATGCATTTGTTGTCTGAGGAAGACAGCTGTCCCCAGCCCTATATGGACCTGCATTTTTACACAGTCGTCTAGGAATGGGTTTGAACATCTTCACTTTAAAAGTAAAACAAGAGCTGGGCGTGGTGGCAAAAGCGTTTCATCCCAACACTCCATTTGGGAGGCGACAGCGGCAGGTGGATCTCTGAGTTCGAGGCTAATCTGGTCTACAGAGGGAGCTCCAGGTCAGCTAGGGCTACAAAGAGAAACCCTGTCTAAAGGCACAAAACAAATCAAAATTAATTAATTATTTTAATACGGCTATTTTGCAAAGAAGCCAAGTTTGATTCCCAGCATCTCCACCTACCTGTAACTCCAGCTCCAGAGGGATCCAATGCTTCTGGCCCCTTCTGCTACATATCCACTGACAGACATGTACACATACACTTAAAAAATAAGTAAGAGGCTGATGGGGTGGCTAGGTCTGTAAAGGGACTTACCACTCAATCTTAGCAACCTCAGTTTAATCCCCAGAGCCCACATAAGGTGACCAGAGAGAACCAACTCTACGAAGCTGTCCAACTTTCACAGTTGCCATGGCAACTACTCCCCTTATCTACACACAACAAAAGTAAGTAATGAAAGCCTCACTACTGCTAAAATTAAATGAATAAATAAATGACAACAAAATCTATCAAAATTCTTCTTTTTTGGGGGGGGGTGAGACAGGGTTTCTCTGTGCAGCTTTGGAGCCTGTCCTGGAACTCACTCTGTAGACCAGGTTGGCCTCGAACTCAAAGAAATACACGTGTCTCTGCCTCCTGAGTGCTGGGATCAAAGGTATGTGCCACCACTGCCCAGCTAAAATTCTAATATTCTTACAGAATGAGAAAAAACTACCACAATTCATGTGGAATTACAAAAGATCCTGAATAAGGAAAGCTTTCCTAGGAAGAAAGAATGCTGTTGAAGGTGTCACAACACCTGAGCTCAAGCTTTCTTCCAAACCGTACCCCCAAAAGGCAGGCAAGGCAGGGTATCATATGCCTTTAATCGCAACACTCAGAATGCTGAGGCACGAAAGTCCTTCTGAGTTGGAAGCTAGCCAGGGATACCTAGTGAGACCCTGTTCCCTCTCTCTCAAAAAAGAAAGAAAGAAAGAAAGAAAGAAAGAAAGAAAGAAAGAAAGAAAGAAAGAAAGAAAGAAAGAAAGAAAAGAAAAGAGCATGGAGGCTAGTAAGATGGCTCAGCAGGTGAAGATGCTGGCTGCAAAGCATGACCACTTTAATTTTGTACCAGAAACAATATGGTGGATGGAGAGAATGAACTCTTACAAGTTGTGCTCTGACCTACACACACACACACACATACACACACACACACACACACACACAATGAAATTTTTTAAGTGCCATGGTAATTACACAAACATGTATGCATATACTAATGGACTAAAATAAAGAATCCAGAAAGTCACATAACTAATAGTCACCTGATTTTTGACAAAAGTGTCAAAAATAAACATAGTTAAAGTTATGGCCTCTTCAACAAATATTGCTGGGAATCCTGGATAGTCACATATAGAAGAATGAAACTAGATCAATATCTCTCATCATGCTCAAAAATTAATTCAAAATGTGTCAAATACCTTAATTTTAATACCTGAAAATTTCAAACTACTGGATAATATATATATATGGAAAACACTTCAAGATACAGGCATACCTGGGGCTGGAGAGATGGCATAGAGGTTAGGAGCACTGGCTGCTCTTGCAGAGGACCTGGGTTTGATTCCCAGCACCCACATGGCAGCTCACAACTGTTTGTAACTCCAGTTCCAGGGATCAGATTCTCTCCTCTGCCCTCTGTGGGTACTAGCCATACACAATATTAAAAAGTAATTATTTTTAAAAGATACAGGCACGCGCAAGGACTTTCTGAAAAGTACAATAGTTGACAAATGAGTCCTTATGAAATTAGTGATGAACACAGTGACAACTGTACGTCAGACAAGGAGCTAGTACTATAACATATAACATAAAAAAAAAGAACCAAACTTTCCATTAATAAACAGGCCAATGAACTGTATAGTCCTCTCAAGGAGAAATACAAATAGCCAATAAATAAATGAAAAAGTTCACAACATCTTTATTTACTAGGGACATGCAAAAGAAACCTCCACTGTGATTCCATCTCATTCCCGGCAGAGTGGTTACCACCAAGGAAACAAATGACAACAAATTCTGGGGAGGAGGATTTTAAAAGGGACTTCATTCTCTCTTGGTGGGAGTGTTCAACTTCAGCATGAGTGTGGAGCGAGCTTTGAAAACTGAAATTAGGGGCTAAAGTTGGGGCTCAGCAGTTCAAAGCACAGGCTGCTCTTCCAGGTGACACAGATTCAATTCCCAACACCCACTTGGTGGCTCACTCCAGTCCCTTAGGGTCTGATTCCCTCTTCTGGCCTCTGTGGGCATGGAATGTACTGGAGTACAGACGTGCATGCAGCAAAATACTCAGACACATAAAATAAGAATAAAAATTAAAATGGAAGGCTAGAGAGTTGGCTCTGTGGTTGAGAGCACTGAGCCATGTTCATTTGCCAGCACCGATGTAGTAATTCACAACCTTCTATAACTCTAGTCCCAGGGGATCTGAATCAGGTGCCCTCTTCCAACCTCTCAGGGTACCAGGCACTCATGTAATATACATACATACATACATACATACATACATACATACATACTACAGGCAAAACACTCATACATGTAAAGTAATAAATAAATCTAAAAGATAAAGTGGAAAAATTAAAATAAAAATAGAACTACCATATGATCCAACTATATATACCCAAAGGACTCTTGACAGAGATACCCGTGGGTGCATGCTCATTACTGCTCTATTCACAATCATTAGGAAACAGAATCCATCTAGATTCCCACCAACTGATGAATAACTAATGCAAACATGGTCCATATACACAATGGGATTGTATTCATCTGTAAAGAAAAATAAAATCAGCCAGGAGGTGGTGAAGCACGCCTTTAATCCCAGCAATAGGGAGGCAGAGGCAGGTGGATCCCTGTGAGTTCCAGGCCAGCCTGGTCTATAGAGTGAGATCCAGGAAAGGCGCAAAGCTACACAGAGAAACCAAAAAGAAAAAAGAAAAGAAAGGAAAAATGAAATCACAGTTGCAGGAAAATAAATGGAACTAAGAGCACCCGATAAAGCTAAATAAGCTAGACTCAGACAAGTGCCCTGTTTTCTCTCGTGTGAAGAACCTGGATTAAAGACCAAAACAAACACGTGTATGTATATGAAAGTAGAAGCGGGACTATGTGAAGAAGAGGAAGGCGGCGGTCTAAAGAGTAGTGTCATGTTAGGTTTTGTGGCCTTGACACGTGCCAGAGTCGGCTGGGAAGAGGAAGCTTCAGTTAAGGAATTGCCTCCATCAGACAGGACTGCAGCCTGGAAGGTCTAGATCCTGGTCAGTCCTAGTCTGTTCACTAGAAAATTCCCACAGCATTGTCAATTCTACCTCCTGCGAAATTGCCACCCTGGGGAATTCTCACCCTGGGACTCCACCTAGACACTAGATTTCTTAGTAGTGACGGGAAACAAGGACTCAAGGGTCCGGCACTTGTAGAGTTTGGCAGCTTCAGTCTAATGGCGTCCCAGCTGCTCTTGTCTCCCTCCTTTACTTCTCCTCTCCTTGTAGAAGAAGCCCTTCCTTTCTTAAAAACAGCGTGCTTTCTAATCTTATGCATAGGTGTTGTTCGTGCTTGTATGTCTGTGTAATACGTGAACGCACGGTGTCCTCAGAGTCAGAAGGTGTCAGACCACCTGGAACTGGAATTATGGATGGATGGATATGAGCCACCACATAGGTGCTGGGAACTGAACCCATGCATGTTCTTTGCAAGAGCATTAGTGCTCATTAGCCACTTAGGCACCTCTCCACCCTACCCCCCTTTCTTCTTTTGAGAGAAGGTCACTCTGGCTGGCCTGGAGCTCACAGAGATCCATCTGCCTCTGCCTCTGTGTGCTGGAGGACTAAGATTCAAATGTACTCAATGGCCAGGCAGTTTAAAGGTGCACACCTTGCCGGGCGGTGGTGGTGCACACCTTTGATCCCAGCACTCGGGAGGCAGAAGCTGCCAGATCTTTGTGAGTTCAAGGCCAGCATGGTCTACCAATCGAGTTCCAGGAAAGGTGCAAAGCTACACAGAGAAACCCTGTCTCAAAAAAAAAAAGTGCAAGCCTTTAATCCCAGCACCTGGGAGGCAGAGGCAGGCAGATCTCTGTGAGTTCCAGGCCAGCCTGGTCTACAGAGTGAGTTCCAGAAATGTGAACGGTATGGAAATTCTCCAATATTCCATATTCCAAATTCTCCAGCTGCTCAGGGGATTGACCTAGAATCTAGACCTTTCAGGCAAAGCCAAACTGAGCACACGGAATAGGTGCGAGCTGGTACAAAGAGGAGAACAAAAAAAAAAATTAGCCAAATATGGAAGGTGGATCCAAGCTCTCACTGTAAATCCCAATAGAGGCCAGATTACATGAGCGAAGTCAAGCTGAAGAAACCCTCTGAACTCTGCTTTCAGGGTCCCACTCATCCATAGTGTTATACTAGGTGGCCCCATTCATTATTCCCAGTTACTTTAGAGGCTGAGACAAGGGGATTACAAGTCCAAGGCCAGCCTGGACAAACAGGCAATTCTCTGAAAATACAAATTTAGAAAGCCTGGGGGGTGTAGGTCAATGGTAGAGCCCTTCCCTAACATGTGTGAACTCTGAGTTACATCTCCAATAAACACCCCACCCCCACGAAAAATGCCAGAAAGAGATCACAGATTAGTCTGGCCTGGGGAAAGGCAGGATGCCAGAAGCATCTAACACAAGATAAAGAATAGAGCCTCAGACAAAGGAGGCCCTCGTAACGTTCCCTAGAGCCAGCGGACTGGCATTTTTCTGAGAGGGTAATGCTGCACCTTTAATCCTGAAGAAGCAAGATGAAACAGCCTTCGGTGTCTGTCCAAATCCGTGCTTTAAATTTACTTTAAATGTTTTATGATGAGGGATACAGGGTCTTACTTAGTGCACTTTCTAAGGATTTCTTCTCCCAAAGCAATTTGTAAATGTTGCAGGGTGTTAGATGAACCGGCCTTCGTGAAGAAAATAAATTGTGCTGTTAAACTCCAAGTAGCAGGCAGTTAGCAACTACTGGAAACATCTTCCAGGAAGAGAAAGTTGCTCAAATCTTCCAATGTCCCCAAAAGTTTGCTTCTTGGAATTGGAAACCTTTGGTCATCTCCAAACCCTCTAGGGAACAAAATGGTTCCCCCTTTCTGCTTGGGCTGGGGTGAGAAAATGCCTTGGGAGGCCTAGGACTCAGATGCAGGGCTCCACTCTCTGCCCCTTCCCATTGATCTCCAGCAGAGCTACACGGTACCAGATAGGAAATAATAGGGGTGATCTGCCGCACAAATGCTCTCCAGCATATTTACTTTCCTTCCTAACTTTAAAATAATTACTTTGTTACATTTTTGGTTAGAAGGCATGAGTGTGGCGGGGTGGGGGTGGGGTGGGGAGGAGAAGAGTGCCACAGTGCTATGTCCTTGTGTGGAGGTCAGAGAACAACCAGAGGCAGTCAGTTCTCTCCTTCTACCAGGTGGGTCCAGGGTATTGAACTCAAGTTGTCAGGCTTGATAGCAGGCAACTTTATCCACTGAGCCACCTTGTTGGCCCAAACAAGCTTCTACTCCTGTAAAAAACAAGATCTCATTAAGCTATGATTTGCATAGCTTATGATTTGAAAGTGTACATTTCACTGGTCTGTGTATTTACTGTGTTGTACAACTATTCTTAGAATTGTCAACATATACACCAAATAAGCCTGTAGCCATTGGCAATCACTCAGTATCTATCAGCCTCAGCCTTATGTTTGCTAGTTATGTTCATTTCATATAGATTAAATCATAAAATGTGTTGTTTTTAATTTGGTTTTGTTTGTTTGAAACAGGGTCTCATGTATCCCAGATTGTGTCAATTCATTGCAAAAACTAGGATGACCTTGAACTTCTGATCCTCAAGCCCCCAATGCTGGAATTACACGCATGCACTACCATGCCTGGTTTATGTAACACTTAGGATCAAACCTAGGGCTTCAGGCATACTAGGCAAGAGCTCAACCAATATCTCTCTCTCTCTAACCCAAGTAGGGTGTCTTGTTGTTGCTGCTGTTGTTTGTTGAGTTGTGTTTCTCAAATACTCAGTAAAAATTCCTTACTAAACATATGCTTTGTAGAACTTTTGTGCCACTGTATTTTCAAATCCTGTAGAAGCTGGGCATAGTGGCACTTCCCTATAGCTGCAACTGCTCCAGAGCATCCCTTGAGCTCAGGAATTTGAAAGCAGCCTGACTAGCTTCTCAGTACATCATCTCAAGGCAGAGAAAGAAATCCTTTAAAAGTGGAAAAAGCATCCTTAGTGCACAGGTGCTCAAAACCCGGCCACTAGATAGATTTGTCTCACAGGCCATAGTTCACTCAATCCCGGCTGAACACAAAATCAGTGGTTTGAATTAACAGCTTTTCTTCTACCTTCCTAGGAACTCTTTCTGGTAAGAAAATGTGTAATTTTTTTCTGGAGAGGAAGTGGTCATCTTTGCTTATTTAATGCTGTTTGGTGGGACTGTCCTTTGGGACTCCTCATCTTTCTCTAAGTCAGAAGTGAACTGAGCTAAAATGAGCCAGTCTCTCTCCAAAGAAATCAATGCCCAACAAACTCCAAGTGACAAAAAGAGAAAGGGACAATCAGCACTGACTCACTGTGGCAGAAGCAGCTGAGAAGCCTGTCTGTGGGTCTCTTTGCTGAGGATCCGTGGAGCCACTTAGTTTCTGTTCTGTCTGAGACCCAAGGAGAAAGAAAACGGTAGCAGCCAGGCAGCGGCTTCATCGGGGGCCCACACCTTTAATCCCAGCACTCAGGAGGCAGAGGCAGGTGGATCTCTGTGAGTTCAAGGCCAGCCTGGCCTACAGAGTGAGTTCTAGGACAGCCAAGGCTACACAGAGAAAACCTGTCTTCAAAAACCAAAAAAGAAAGAAAGAAAAGAAAAACAAAACAAAACAGTAGGCTAGTTTTCCCTTCAGTTACTCCCACTTCCTTGATATATAAACATATATGTTGTTTTCTATATACACATATATATTTGCTGTTGTTGTATACATACACACACACACACATACACACACAGTTGTTGTTTTGCAACCTTACATACCAAATACATAAAAGAACTCAAGTGGATCAAAACTCTGTCATATGTGAAACTATCAGCCTAGGGATGGAGCTCAGTTGATAGACCACTTTACAAGCATGCACACAAAGCCCTGAGTTCCACCCAGAGCAATGCATAAACAGAGCACCTTAGTACATACCTGTAATGCTGGCATTTCAGAAGTGGATGAGAGGATCAAGAGTTCAAGGTCATCTTTGGTGGCTTTGTAAGTCTCAGATCATCTCGGGCTAGACCCTGTGTTTAAAAAAATAGATAAAAATAAAGTTTAAAATGTCTTAGGGCACTTCTGCTCTTAGAGGAAAACTGCATAACCTTGGGTTTGGCAATGTTTCTTTAAAAATGTAAAGTAAAAGCAGAAGCAACAAATAAAGGGGATAGATAGCTTGAAATTTATAAACCTTTCTGTTATCAGTGGATACTGCCAAGAGAGTGAAAGAAGGAGCTGAAAGAGACAGCTAAGTAGTTAGGAACAATAGTCACCCTGCTAGAGGACTACAGTTCAATTCCAAGCACCCACATCAGGGTTCATAACCATCTATAACTCCCATTCCAAAACATTGAATTCTGTCTCTGATCTATAAGCACCAGGCACACACAAAGTATACAGACATACATGCAGGTAAAACACCCACCCACAGAAAGGAAAATCTATTTTTTAAGGGCTGGAGGGATAGCTCAGCAGTTAAGCACACTGGCTGTTCTTCCAAAGGACCCAGGTTCATTTCCCAGCACCTACATAACAGTTTACAACCATCTGAAACTCCTGTTCCAGGGGATCTGACACCTTCACACAGACATATATGCAGGTGAAACACCAATGCACATAAAAGTAAATAAATTATTATATATATATATATATATATATATATATATATATATATATATATAAAAGAAAACTCAACAGATGAGAGACAATATTTCTCAATCCTATATTTGAGGACTGGGGCATATACTTCAACGGTAGAGCACTTGTCAAACCTGCCAAAGCTCTTGGTTCATCCCCTGAGACAGCAAAAACCCACACTATTACATATGGAATACAAATCCAATGTCCAGTATAGACAAAGAACTTCTGAAGCTCAGCAAGAAGTTAAACTGCCCAACCTGGACAGATTTGGAGGCCAGCCTGAGATATATGTGACCCTTTCTTTAAAAAACATGAAGGCAGAAGCTGGAGAGATGGCTCAGCAGTTAATAATGCTTGCTGCTGTTCTTGTGAGGACTGGGACAAGAGCATGAAAAGATGTTCAGCATCATGAGCCATTAGAGAAATACAAACCCAAACCAGGAGATATTATCGCATATCCACTAGCAAAAGATAAGAATTATTGGCAGAAAAAAAGGAAAGAAAAGGAAGAAAACTGAACCCTCACACAGTGCTAAGTCCTCCAGCAGAGCTGGTCTGGTCTCAGAGTCTTTATTGCAGCTCATCTTGTCTGAGAGTCACTCAGCTACTTGGCTTCTTTACTCTGGCAGGGAGAGGCCTAGGGAATCTGATCAGTTTCAGGGACTTCTTGAAGCTATTTTGTGTTGTTTACCTTCCTGTTTGAGGAGCTTCCCTGCAAAATAGAATGTTTCAATCTCAGAGGAATCTGTGACACAACACAGCATTATCTGTGAAAGTTTGTCAACAGATGAGTGAATAAACAAATGTGGTATGTCCATACGACAGAACACTATTGCCTTGAAAAAAAAGAATGATATTTGAATTATGCCACAGGATGGCTGAGCCTTCAAAATATTACGCTAAATGAAGTTAGGCTGATGCCAAAGGCTATTACATGAAGCCATTTATCTAAAATAGGCCAATTCAAGGAAGATGAAAGTAGGTTAGAGGTTACCAGGTGTTGAAGAGAGCATGTACCTGTTGCTTAACAGGTGCACAGTTTCTAACTGGGATAAGAAAATATTTTGGAAATGGATATTGATGACTGTTGTACATGTAACTGTAAACACAATTAATGTCATAGAATTATATTTAAGATGGTAACATTTTTATCCCAATAATAAATGATAGGGAGGGAGGGAGGTGATGCTTATTATGAGTATATTTTAGGAAAACAAGAATTTCATCCACAGAAGAGAACCAAAGATTCCTGCTTGGCTTGTCTGAGACTCCTGCTGAGCAGTCTAGATGAGATACAACAAAGACAATGAGGGGTCCCTCAGGTGTTCTCACTTCAGCCTCTGGTGACCTTATTCTACATTCTTCTAACAGAGAGGAAGATCAATGTATAGCTGGAAATTTCTCCGGTCCTGCCTTGCCCAGCAGTCAGGATAAATCTCTCCCACCTGAGTCTCACGGGTGCTTACAAAATAATTACACAGAGGCTTATATTAATTACAAACTGTATGGCCTATGGCTTCAGCTTCTTTCTAGCTAGCTCTTTCATCTTAAATTAACCCATTTCTATTCATCTACATGTTGCCATGTGGCCGTGGCGTTACCAGTCTGTTGGCATCTTATTGCTCCTTGGGCAGCAGCTCACATCTCTCCCGACTCTGCCCTTCTTCTCTCCATACCTATCTTGGATTTCCCACCTGGCTGTAAGCTTTCTTGCCATAGACTAAAACAGCTTTATTTATTATCCAATGGGAGCCACACATATTCACAGAATATAGAAAGACATCCCACAGCATCAATGTTTAACTGATAGAGCATCACTAAACTGAAATGAGATTTGTAAGGCCAAAGCAACGGGCTTGAGAACAAGCACAGCCCAGGGAAGTGAGCACATGGAAAGTACAAGAAAAACTGGGCAGGAAATAAAGTGAAACAATAGCTCTGCCAAGGATACAAACTCCATCACCTTCAGGGAGGAACAGGAGCAACCTAGCTCCTATGGGAAAAGAAAGAAGCTCAGAGCTTGGACTTCAGACATAAGGCTGCATGAAATGCTGGGGATAGTGATGAATACCTGTAGTCCAGGGACTTGGGAGGCTTGGGTACAGGAGAACCTGGGCAACATATGGCAACCCTCTCAAAACAAATGTAGGGTGTGCTAGAGCTGTATCCCAGATAGAAGAGTGCTTGTCTAGCATACATGTAGCCCTAGGTTCAATCACCAGCATCACATAAATTGAGTGTGATGACCTAAGTTCAATACCAGAGACCCACAGTGATGGGGAGAACTGACTTCTACAAGTTGTCCTCTGACCTCCAAATATGTACCATGGTATGCATTCAGTACACACACACACACACACACACACACACACACACACACACACAGAGAGAGAGAGAGAGAGAGAGAGAGAGAGAGAGAGATAAAATAAATAAATGTTTTTGAAATACACGTGTGATCCCAGCACTCAGGTTGGGAGTGGGGGGATAAAGGTAGGAAGATCAGAAGTTCAAGGTCATCCTCAAGTACATAGTGAATAGGCCAGCCTTATCTTCATGAGACCCAGGCTTCAAAATAAAACAAAAAATTCGGTGAACCTCTGAGTCATATTTCCTAAGAATGGATTAGATAAGCCAGCACCATACCCCACAGCTAGGAGGTATTTTGTAACCTATTTATCACTCAGGTTCTGGACCATCTCAGTGCTCTGGGCAAATAAGAGTTACAGTTGAATACAATTACTTACAATTTTTCATTTTAATCTGTTTTTGCCCCCTGGAGGAAGGTGCAGCCTTACATTTGGCTCATGAAACCAGTTGATCTCTGTTCCTGTCCCAGCCCTGTTTGCTCATTCTTATTCATATCCCAGTGAATAGATACTCACATCCACATGTACTGGCCGCTTTACCTTCTGTGACTGGTTCCTACAGTGCCAAGGAGTATAGCAAACTCAGAGATAATACACCTGCTACTTGATCTAAGCTTTCTAGGTCATCTGGTTGGAATCTTGCATTTGCTGAGATGCATGAGTGCTTCTGCATCCTTGGCCTTATTCCACATTGTGCTCAAAGCAGGGTTGGGGGTTAGGTTACTTTACATTTACCTCATCATTTTCACATTTGGGAAATGGTTTCCTATGCTCATGCGTTTTCAGTCTCAGCTTGCTTCCCACCACATCATGGTTTGTTGGGATCCTGTTGGGCTTCACCCTAGTCAGTACCTTATGTACATGCATTGCCCTGTGTCTCTCCTCTTCCTCACTATACCTCAGCACCACAGCTCAAAGTAGCAGAAAGTTTCATCTCCTCAAGCACATCCCATGATCAACAGTTGTCTGTAGCCTGGCTCTGATAACAGATCTCTTCTTATTTTTAGCAGCACTTTAAAAATCAAATTCAAGCTTGTTCTTCTTAAATGAAAAAGAGAGTTATTGACCATTGTTCCAAAAAGCTGAAGATTATGAAAATGATGACCAACACCCTCAAGAATATTCCTTCCTTCCAGTTACTTTTCAAGCTAAAAAGATCACAAAGTATTGACAATGGGTTGCCTAATTGAAAGATTAAATATATACAGAAGAGTCCTGCAAAAAAAGGGCACCACAAAAAGTTGCTGAAAACATGTGCAATTTAGTTTTTCAAAAATAAAACTGAGGGACTGGAAAGATGGCTCAGTGGTTATGACTATATACACTGCTCTTACAGAGAACCTGAGTATGGTTTCCAACACCCAAATCAGACGCCCACTTACCGGTAACTACAGCTCCTTGAAATCCAGAGCCCTCTTCTGACCTCCACTGGCTCTGCACACATGTGCTCTTACACGAGCACACACATACAATGCACATATGCACATATACTTACATGTCTATATATAATTAAAATTTTAAATCTCGAAATAAAAACTATAACTGAGAGTGGTAGAGTTGCTCAGTGATATAGTGCTTCACCGTAGTGGCTAGTTGTTCCAGCTTTGGCCTGGAGGTACTACCCCATTGAGGCTTCCAGTAACTGTCACGCCTATGAGGCAGGGCCAAGACAGGAGCCCTTAAGACCTGAGCTCCAGATGTGCCGGCTCTCTTGGTTCCTGGATCCTGGATGCTGGAGGTAGACCAAGCAGAGTTCTCCAGAGAACACCACTGGACTGTGTTCCACCTTTCCTGGACCCTGTAACCTATCCCTTTACTTGCAAGTTACCCCAAAATAAACCTCCCTTTTAACTATGTGGAGTTGCCTTAATACTTCCACCAATACTTCACATGTTTTATTTCCAGCCCTTACACTACACTCCTGCTGCCTTGCAAAAATATTAATATTCATATTACACAATAGAAGCAGCCATTGCAGGGAAGCTGGAACTTTGTTGGGCTTCCTTACACTTATTTTCAGTTTAATACTGTTTTACTTGTTCTGAATTTAATCTTACTTTTAGAATGTTAGAAAACATCATAGTCCCCTCCCTACCCAAAATTTCTGTTTTGGCTTTGTTTTGTTTTGTTTTTGAAACAGGGCCTCACTATGTAGCCAAAGCTGACCTTGAACTGATCCTTAGCTACCTGAGTTCTGAATTACAGAAATGAGGCACCACACTGTTTCAACGGGTTTTCATAAAACCCTGAGTGGCCATTTTGTTGTAGGGGCCTATGGATTCCTGAAGAACCCCTTTGGGTCTACATAGACAAATGTGGACAGGGAGGAAAGCAGTTGCGTTCTGCAATGGGTGAGGTCCAGGTTGAGACATGTGCTTTCCTTTGGTGTAGAAGCTAAACAAAGTCAAATACAAAGTCAGAACATGGCTAAGACTAAGGACATCCAGGTTCAGGTTCCTGCGAGTCACAGAAAAGCAACTTAAGTTCAAAGAACAGGCAGAGAGAGAGAGAGAGAGAGAGAGAGAGAGAGAGAGAGAGAGAGAGAGATCATGAAGAGAAAGAAAGTTAATTTCATGACTCATAAAAAGATTTCCAAAGCTCCATAAAGTTTCTATGCAATTATGTCAGAATAAATTGATGAGAAAATAAATAAGTCAATGCTTCCTACAAGTGTATCCATGTGCGTGAATGTGTGCTCTCCAAGAATAGACCAGGAATAGTGTTAGTTGGCAAAGAAAGAAGAGAGTTCATTCTGGCCAATAGCTAGGGCGTCTCCATATGCACCAGGATATCCAAATTTAACTTTGTCTGTGATGGGCTCCTGGGTACATGGGTGCTTATGATGGTACCATATACCTAGGGAACAACAGTCCATTCTTCAACCCATAGGTACCATATTGGGCTGCTGTGAAATTATGAAGCTATATCACTCAGATGTGTGGGTATGGAAAAACCAAAAGACTCTGCATCAGGAAGAGCTAAGAACAGGCAGTGCCATGTGGGACCTCAAAGCACTATGATAGAAAACAGGATCAGAAAGGAAGAGGCAGGCAAGCATCCAAGAAAGCCTCCAGTATTTACACACGATTTGACTTGACTTCTACATGTTGCTGCAGCATCACAGGGAAAAAATCCTTTCTGCAAACATGAGAAATGTGACCTCCAAAGATGATGTTAATTGTACATATTGGTTCAAAGAACACTCTAATTGCCATGTCCCTAGCACTTTATTCCTGTAAATTGTTTCTGAAGCTGATGCCAATAGACAGTGACCCTGAGAGCTCTGGGGTGACCATCCTCCACCCAGCAGAGGCATCCAGCCTGTTTCTTGTCTCTGCTGCTAATTGCCTAGAGCTTCCTACAAATAAAAGGAAAGGGACCCAAAGTTGGCCAAAGTTATGCAGAGAGCTGGGATCTGAGGAAGTGTAGCCAGGGAGAGAGCAAAGGGAAGAGGAAGCCTAGCTCTACCCACTAAGAATGAGCTCCACAGGTGAGCCAAGGGACAGGCTTGAAAGAGAACAGGCTCATAGGCTCTCAGGCCCTGCTGCCACATAGCTGGTCAGCCTGAGCTCTTGGTCAATTAAAGTTGCACTCACACTACACTGAACCCCAGAAATTAATAAACTAAAACCATAGCTTTAAAATTTGTAATTAAGCAATTTTTAAAGAAAATCCAAAAACTAAATTGATGAGTAAAAATTTTGTTCTGGAGACATCTTAATGACTATTTACAATAATTGCTAACAAAATATCAACTGAAATTTGATTAGATTAAATAAAACATCTCAACTTGAATCATCGTAGTATTTTAAAAATGTATGTCTCTGATTTTTATAATTACCCGTGTTGAAATTCTCTTGAATTTTCTAAAAATACAAGAGTTTTTCAGGACTGGAGAGATGGTTCAGTGGTTAAGAGCATTGGCTGCTCTTCCAGGGGTCCTAGGTTTGATTCTCAGCTCACGGCTGGCTGCTCACAATGGTCTATGTAAAAAGATCCAATGTCCTCCATGGGCACTGAACACATGTGATACACAGATACACATTCAGGCAGAACACTCAGACACATTAAAATACATGAATCTTTAAAATAGATGAATATATAATATTTGTACTAATTCTTTGAGAATTTCATACATGCATACAATGTATTTGGGCCATAGTCACCCCCCACCCCTTCTCCTAACTCTTCTCAGATTTACCTCCTACTGGTAAATCCCCTCCCAGCTTCATTTCCTTTTTTTGTTTTTTATAATCCACCTAGTACAATTTTGCGGTCCACATATTTCTGGGTGTAGAACCATCTACTGGTGCATGGTTGATCTAGTATGGGCCACACCCTTGAAGAAAATTCCCTCTCCTTCCCCCAGAAACCACCAACTGCCAATAATTCCTCAGTTTGGGTATCACTTATGAATCCTTCCTGCCTCCATGCTGAAATATTGACTAGCTCTGTCTTATGTAGGCAATCACAGATGCTATGAGTTCCTGAGTACAGTAGTCCCATGTCCAGAACTGTTTTGCTCCAGTCCTCCCTGACATCTGAATCTTACAGTCTTTCTTTTCCCTCTTCCTTGATGGCTTTGAGCCTTGTGGGAAGAGACATCAAATGTCCCATTTATTCTCTATACTTTGATCAATTGTGAGTGTCTGTATTAACCACCATCCACTGTTCAAAGAAACTCCTCTGATGAGGTCTGAGAGCTTCGCTAATCTAGATATCAAACAAAGATGTCAATTCAGAAGACAGTTCTATATTATGTCCATTAGCAATACAGTAGTAGTAGGTTCGTTCCTGGGGCCTATGAGTGCCCCAGCTGTGGGTCATTGGCTAGATTTACTGCAGCAGGCATGTTTCCTCTTGTGGAGTAGGCCTTGAAGCCAATCAGAAAATGTTTGGTTTCTTCCACAGCTTTCATGGCACGAATATGCCCGTGGACACATTTTACCACACCAGTCATTACTGCAGCTCACAAGGGTCACAGCTGGGCCAAATGGCTTACATAGCATCTTCTGGTACTATGAATGCTAGCCACCATGGAGGAAGCTTCCTGATCATTACCAACTCTATTTCTCTATGTCCTGTGAGAATTGCTAGGGTTTACTACTACCGATTTAGGACAAATCAAATCTAAGAAAGACTGGGATAAAAAAAAATTGCCCTCCCCCATTCAGTGGTCTGTGTGGTTGCACAGGCCAACGATAAACAAACACTACTGGCTAACAGGCAAAATCTCCCGTTACCTGTCACCACAAGTCTATAAATTTAGAGAATATCCCTCTGCCTTGCTTATCACTGTATTCCTGATACCTATGGTAGTGTTTAGAACATAGTAGATGCTCAATAAGAATCTATTGACTGGATAATAAGTATGTGAATAAATTAATGAATGAAAATATATTGAGGTTAAGTGGACACCTGCACACCTTGTGTTCTCAGCCCTTCCTGCCCCTGGTTTCTTACCCTGTCGTTTCTCCCAATCTCGGCTCCTCTCAAACTCATACTACATCATTTCTGTTCTTTAAGCCATGAAGTCAAGTCCCTCCTGGACATCAAGCAGAGCTAGCGGGGGCCTTGACATACTTTTTCTTGCTCTGAGTGGAACATTTCTTTCTTGCTACTAGCCTACTATTAGCCAGATGCCATATTAAGTGTACTGTAGACATTTTATTTCATCTCATTGGAGACAAAAGTGAAGATTCTATACTCTAAATTCTACTGGAAGTGTCCCTAAGAGATGGGGTGCTTTCTCTGCTCTTTGTACAAAAAGTGTTGTCCTGCCCCTGCCTTCCACAACCCCACTCACTGCCTTCATTAAAGGCTCTTTAAAGTCAAACTTATTCCACTCAGTGGAAGATCCAAGATTCTTCACATTTACTTTATTATAATTAATGTTTGCATACGTATGCATGCATGTGTATGTATGATATGTGTGGGTACACATACCATGGCATACCTGTGGACATCAGAAGACAGTTTAGTGGAGTCTCCTGTCTCCTACCTCTATGTGTGTTCTTGGAATCAAACTCAGATTGTCAGGTTTGTGCAGCAAGTACTTTTACCCACTGAGCCATCTGGCCAGGCCAGGCCCAAGCTTTGACATTCCAGAGTGCTTTGCACTAAGCACACCTGAGTGCTGAAGAAGGGAGACTGAGATTGAGCCACCCACTGTAGCTTATTTTCCCAGAACCCAAATTCTCATCTTGCCCTCTATAGTCACTCCCAAGGGACTCATGTCTCTGTATCCTTCCTGGTCTGTATATGTTGTCCCAGATGAAGCATTTGAAAAGCTTTGCCTGGGAATGGAGTGAAAGGCATTTTCAGAAATATTCAAAGCATGCCTCTTTGCTTCTCAATGAGAACCAAAGCTGAGGATGTGACGTTTATGGGACATGTCAGTGGAAAAGATTACTTTTCTTAAAATACATTTGTTAAATGATAGGTAAAACAGCAAGCGGATGGGAACCTACAACTGGGAGACATCACAGGAAGAGGGAAATATGAATTTTATTATAAACACATGTATTTGATTACTTCTCCCAGTGAGGATCGGGGCTGGGAATCTGCAGCTGTGAGAGGGCAAGGAGAGAAAGCAGTATTTTTAGGCACGTCACTGTAAAATAGACCTTCTCCTGCACCGCTGCCCTTTTCTCTAAACAAGACCCTCTTGGAGCCTCAGCACAGCAAAGATGAATATCCACATAAAACAAATGACTAGGAGGCACTATTCCTTCTGTCCTGGAAAACACCATCTGAAATAGAACTTGGCTTGTCCCCAGCTCCACCCAGGCCCAGCTTGTGCCCCAGGCTTGAGCAGTTGGGCTGCTGTTTTCCCAGCATGAACCTTGGAAATCACCCATGACACCTTCATCTCCCACAGTTCTAATTGTACCCAGGGTTAAGCCCTGTCTGTTCTTTTTCTAGAAGCTTCTCTGATTGAGTACAAAAAGCAGAAGCAACCGTGTTGTGGGGTTCCTATAGGCTTTGCACTTACTACCTGTCATTGACTGCCACCATCACTACCACCATTACCAAGACCACTTTCCCAGGAAGAAAGCAAGAGGACCAGTCCCAGTTTACAATAGCTCCAAGAGTGTTTTTATTGGACTCGATAAAGTGCTTGGCTAAGCCTGGGAATGCAGTTCAGTTGATAGAGTGCTTGCCTAGTATGCATGAGTCCTGGGTTTAATTCTTAGCACCACATAAAATTGGGGCATATACCTCTAATCCCAGCACTCAGAAGGGAGGTGAAAGTGGTAGATTGGATTGGGAATTTAAGGTCATCCTCAGCTTCTTACTAAATTTGAGGACCTGCCTCAAATAAGCAAGCAAACATACAAATATACATACAAAACATAGCACCTTACTCTGTGTGTGTGTGTGTGTGCATACCCGTGTAGTATGTGTGATGTATGTTTGTGTACATGTTCATGCATGTATACAGATGAACATGTCGAAGTCAGAGGTCAACATGAGGTATTTTCTTCTTTTACTTTCTTCCTTATTTTACTTTATTTGTTTGTTTGTTTATCTGTTTATTTTTGTTTTCTTGAGACAGGGTTTCTCTGTGTAATAGCCCTGGCTGTCCTGGAACTCACTCTGTAGACCAGGCTGGCCTTGAACTCACTGAGATCCACCTGGCTCTGCCTCTCGAGTGCCGGGATTAAAGACTTGTGCCACTCACCACCCAACTCTTCCTTATTTTAAAAAGTATCATTACTGTTATTATCCATGTGTGGTGAGTGTGTGTGAATGCAGCCACACATGTGCCACAGTCGAATGTGGAGATCAGAGCACAGTTTTCCAGGAGTCCCTCCCTCCACCATGGGCTCCAGGGATTGAAGGCAGCTCATCAGGCTTACTCAACAAGCACTTTTATCTGCTGAGCCATCTCACTTCTTCACTGGCCCAATTACCTCTTTTTTTTAATCAAGCCATTAACCTCCAGGGATCCTCCTGTCATCCAGCCCCACCATACATATCTTTCTACATGTATGCTGGGGATCCAAATTCAAGTCCTAATGTTTTCATAGCAAGCACTCTACCCACTGAATCAACTCCTCAGTCCACAGGAGAACTTTCCAGATTTTGAATGTATTTGCAGTACTCAGTGTTGAACCTAGACACACACACACACACACACACACACACACACACACACGTACTTTATCACTAAGTTATATTTCCAACTTCTCTTAACTATTTCTTTAGGATAGGGTCTGGTTAAGCTGCCTTGATGGGTCTTAAATTCACTTTGTAGGCCTAAGCTTGGAATCCTCCTGCCTCAACTTCTTGAGTAGCTAGGACTAGAAGCCTCTGCCAGCAGGCCCTGTAGAGAGAAGGCCTCATGGGACAGGATGTGAGGTGTATGAAAACAACTCCTTGTTCACAGCATTTCCACAGCAGACAGAGCTGCTGTTCAGAGAGCTGAAAGCCTTCTGCCATGCCTCTCAGCCCAGTCATTTCCTCTGCTTGTCCGTTAAGTCAAGCAGTTTCTTCTTCTTTGTGGCATCCTGAACCAAAAAAGCCTGGAGCAAGTGGGAGTGACAGGCACTTTATTACTGACATGTCATCGCCTACAGGGGACAGCTCTGCCAGCAAGAATGCCATTTCTCTAGCCACTTTGCAAATGACCGAATTGCGGGTTTGCTCAATCTTTCATGCTGCCAGGCTCAACATTGTTGTTTGCTTCTCTCATTACCCTTGGCATGGTTTCTACCCTGGGGAAGAAAGAATTCTCTGGAGCTTGCTTCTCCCTAGGGGCTCTAAAATATGCCTTGTCTTCAAATGAAAATCGTCTATAGTCCCTAAGAACTGTTACCTTTACCCCTGCCCGTGGCAGCATTGGGGTCTCAGCGCTGTGCAAAACAATGAAGGCCATGTTCACATTCTGGTCCTTGTTTTCAAACTGTTTCTTAGCAAAATGTTGTCATTTGGGGAAACAAGTCTCTCTCTCTCTCTCTCTCACACACACACACACACAAACACACACACATCCACAGTATTCCCCACAAATAAACAGCCTGTGAAGGCCTTCAGTGGGACTCCAAGAACTGCCATTTGGAAGGGAGGTCAGGAAGTAGAGCATAAACATCTGGTGTTGGGAAGAGCTGGCCTGAAGGCTGCTTGCAGATGTGAAAAACCATAGGCTCCAGGGCCTGGCCCAGGAGCACCTTCTCTTTGCTGTTTCTCAGGACTGGTTTTTTTGGCTTCTGGGGTACTGAGTCATCCAGTCCTCAATTAACACTGGAGATGTTCCTCAGACATGTGAACTATTTATCAAGGTGATTGGCCATTTTCGCCGACTCACCTCTCCTCTTTTTATTTGTTTGTTTGTTTGTTTTGTCTGTTTATTTATTTATTTATTTGTTTGTTTGTTTGTTTATTAGGCAAAGTGCTAATTTGCTTATAATTTCTTTGAATAATTGGTGCTGGAAGGTCCTGGACCCTTCAGAAGGGTTCTTTGGAAAGTCAGTTTCCTAATTCTCACTGGTTCCGTGGGCATTTGCAGGAGGGAGTACCACAGTAGGTCCCTTACCTTTCTTTCCTGCAACATGAGTGAAAACAAGCAATTGGGTGTCTGGAGTGTCTAAGCAAGATGGTGCTGACAGCAATGGGCTCTTTCCAAAGCAGCTTTCACTGGAAGGGCCCCACGAGTTTCGCCAACAATTAACTGCTTAACATCTCCAACACACCTGCATCCTGACTCACAGCCATCAGCTAGCTCTCCCTGGATGAAATGTCAGCCCAGATAGAGTAACATTCTCATCCGGAAGCTGTAATTGCTGGAGTTGAACATTGATGGACAGTTTTTGGTTAATGTCCAAGATCTTACACTGTAATAAGATCTTCACTGGAGACCCCATTGGCTCCCAACATCCCCTGCCTTTCCATCTAATTGGTGATGCATGTTGGCATAGTTCTCAAGCACAGGCTAGGATTTATAAAGTATATTCACTTTGCCACTGCCTGGGCATGATGGCGCACATGCCTGTAATCCCAGCACTCAGGAGGTGCCTCAAGAGATTCGGAGTACAAGGTCATCCTTGGCTACATAGCAAGTGGAAATCTAGCCTGAGCTACATGACATGCTGCCCCCAACAAAAATGAAATAAGGATGGGGGGATGTAGTTCAGTTTGTCGAGTACTTGCCTAGTGTCTTAGTTAGGGTTTCTGTTATTGTGAAGAGACACCATGACCACGGCAACTCTTATAAAGAAAACATTTCACTGGGGTGGCTCACTTACAGTTTCAGAGGTTTAGTACATTATCATCATGGTGGGGAGCATGGTAGCATACAGGCAGAAGTGGTGCTGGCTACATCTTGATCAGAAGGCAACAGGAAGTGGACTGTGACACTGAACAAAATGTAAGCAAAAGAGACCCAAAGGCTGCCCCCACAGTGACACACTTCCTCCAACATACCATACCCACTCCGACAAAGCCACACCTCCTAATAGTGCCACTTCCTGTGAGATTATGGGGACAAATTACATTCAAACTACCACACCTAGCATGCACAATACCTTGGGCTGCATCTGCAGCACCATAAAAAATAAGCATTATTGGTCATGCAGGTAATCCCAGTATTCAGGAGGTGGAGCCAGCAGGATCATTCAAGGTCATCATGGCTACATATGGAATCTGAAGTCAGCCCAGGCTAACATTCTCTTTGCTGGCATCCCAGAAGCCTCTCCCTTCCACACCGCCCCAAGCAAAACAACAAAAAGCAAACAAACAAACAAACAAAACCCCACAACAATCTGCTCCCTGCTACTTCCTGTCAACCAGCTGTTAATCCCACCTCTGAGCCCAGGTTAATTTTATTTAACTGAGGAAATGCAACACATCTTTACATAGCTAACAAATGCAGCACGAACGAATGTAACATGTCTTTGCCTGGTTAAACCAACATCCCACGACAGGTTTTAGCATTGTTCTCCCTCCCATTGGGAGTTGTAACCTCAGCTACACAGTCATGCTACTCTGTGATTGTTTAGTTGTCCCCAGTCACCTGTGCTTCATGCTGGACACAGTGACCAAAGCAAGGCATGCAATTCTCAAATCACCAGGCAGCTTGCCCTCACCCGAGAAGGTTGCTTTTCAAGTGTCCTTACAAAGAAAATACATGTGAACTTTTTACCCCCTTTTCCATCTCAAAACTTAATGGTATGTATTAGTTCCAAACATATCATCACCCGCCCCCTCTCCCACATGCGTAGACACAGGCACACACACCCCAGCATCAGCAAAACATGTCCTGCATTATTTTCATGCTCTTAGTGTCAAGTTTTTCCCTCTTCTGAGACTTTGCTACAATGTGGCGATTTGGGGATGTCCTGTTCTTCCACTTGCCATTTGTGGATTTATTTGCTTAGTAGTGTTGGGGATGGAACTCAGGGCCTCACATCTACCACTATGATAGTGTAAATTGTCAATTTGACAGAATCTAGAATCACTTGGGAGATGGCTATGTCTAGGAGGGATTACATTGATTATGTTAAAGAATATAAGAAGATCCATTTAATTTATGGGTGGGATCATTCCTTAGACAGGATTCTGGACTCTCGAAACTGGAGAAAGCAACCTAAGCACTAACAAGCATCTCTCTCTGCTTTTTGACTATTCTGCAATATGACCAGAAACTTCAACCTCCTGCTGCTTTCACTTCTGTCATGATGGACTTTACCTTGAACTGTGAGCCAGAATAAGCCCTTTCTCCCTTAAGTTGCTTTTGTCAGAGTATTTTATCAAAGCAATAGAAAAAGAAACTAAGGTGGTGGCGGCACACGCCTTTAATTCCAGTGTTTCAGAGGCAGAGGCAGAAGCAAGCAGATCTCTGAGTTCGAGACCAGCCTGGTCTACATACTGAGTTCCAGGACAGCCAGAGAAGTTACACAGAGAAACCCTGCCTCGAAAAAATAAACAAAAAAAGAAAGAAAGAAAGGAAGGAAGGAAGGAAGGAAGGAAGGAAGGAAGGAAGGAAGAAGAAACTAAGATATCTTTCAAACTCAGGAAGTCCAAATAGAAGCGTTCTTGCCTACCTCCTGTTCTCAACCTAATTCTTTGCCTCGTGAGCATCCACTCAGGCACTTGCATCCAAAACCTGGCAGTCATCTCTGACATCTCTCTGAATTGTCACATTGTGTCAGCTTGATCCTTATTTACCTCCCAAAGGTACTCTTTGAAAATCACCTAAATGCTTCTTCTTCACCCTTTAATCTGTGTTCCATACTTTATCCAAAACATTCTACTCCTTTCTCTGAACTGACCTACCACTGTCCAACTTCCCTCTACTGTCAGTCAATACTTCTAATATGTAGTATGCATTACTATCATTCCTATATCACTGAGTCTCCCATTGGAGTTTTAACTGTTAGAGGACAGAAGCACTCTTTTTTTTTTTTTGGTTGTGGTGGTGATGGTGGCGTTGCTTTTGAGAATGGATTAAGGGCCTTCAAGGCCTGACTCCATATGCTGTGAGCCATATTCCTCACCTTAAAGTTGACCCACCTTTCACTCAGAGTAAATGAATGCATATTATTCTGCCTCGTTACCCCTGACAGAGGGCTGCAAAAGCACAATGCCCTGCCTACATACTAGAATTTGAAAAGGCAGACAATAACAATTGTTGGAACAACAAGAATTTACTTACAATGCTAAACAAAGAATAGACACACATTGAAAAACCATCATCGTCAATATATAAAGATATCTAGATATACTTCTCCTGTAAGCCAGCAAAAAGTTGTCCTTATATTCTCAATATAAAGTATGCACATGTAAACCAAAAAGATATATATATGAGAATATCTGTGCAGCACTATTCACAACAGTTCCCAAGTGGAAATGATCCAAATGTCTATTAACAACAGAATGACTACCATAAAGCATTTAGAAGGGAAGAATTATTTCTATTAAAAAACAAAACACACAACACACACACACAAAGCTGAGCATGGTTACACGTGTCTTTAGTCTCAGCATTCAGGAGGAAGAGACAGGCAAATCTCTGAGTTCAGCCTGGTGTACAGAGTGAATTCCAGGACAGTCAGGGTTGTTACACAGTGAAACCCTGTTTTTACACAGAGAAAAACTACAAAACAACAACAACAAAAGGATAGATCTCACAATTATAATGTTGAGTGAAAGAAACCAGACACGAAAACTATAGAGCATAGGAGCCCACTCATGCAGTTAAAAGAGTGACAACATTAAGCTGTAGTGTTAACTTTGAGGTTAGTGACCATCTTTGGAGGGGAGCAAGTGACCAGGGAAAGAGTGCTAAGGGGATGTCTAGGATGCTTTTTGTTTGCTTGCTTGCTTTAAGAGATGGTCTTATGTATTTCATGCAGGCCTCCCAGGCCTCAATGTACCAAAGATGGCTTTGAACTTCTGATCATTCTGCTTCCACTTCCTACTTGGGTGCTGGGATTATAGCTGTGTGCTGCCATATCCAGTTTTTCAGTGCTGGAGGTAGAACCCAGGGTGTTGTACATAATAGACAAACACTCTATCAGCTGAGGTACAGTCTCAGCCCATTATGTTCTGTTTCTTGATCTGGATAATAGCTGCATTGGTGTGTTCAGATGTGAGAATCCATCAATGTTTTATTATGCCTCATTAAAGACTTTAAAAACCTGTACTTTGAACAATATCAATCATCCTTTCAACTTTCAAGACTTCTGTTGGGGACTAGAGCAATGCTTGGTGGTTAAGAGCACCAGCTGTTCTTCCAGAGGACCAGAGTGCGATACGTGGCACCTACAGGACACCTAACAAATGAGCCTGCAACTCAGGCTCTGGTGACTATGACGCCCTCTTCCTGTCTCCAAAAGCACTCATGCCTGTAACACAGACATACATTCAGGCAGAAACAGTCATACACACAAAATTATATGACTCTTGCTGGGTGGTGGATCCCAGGGAAGAAGGGGCATGGATCTCTGCTTGTCTCAAAAAACAAAACAAAAAAAATTTCAGCAGAATTTCCATGGCCAGGCTGAGGGTGTGGTGGTGGTGGGGGTGTCACATGCCTTTAATCCCAGCACTTGGGAGACAGAGGCAAGGGGTTACACATAGAAACCCTGTCTTGACCCCACATACACACACCAAAAAGTAAAGACTCCTGTGCTGGTTATGATGACTCACACCTCTAACTCCAGCATTTCAGAGGCTGAGGCAGGAGGATGTTGAGTTCAAGGTCACTCTGAGCTACTTAGTGAATTAGAAGCTAGCTTGGTTTACTCTGCGTGTGGAATGGTGGACATGGAGGTGATTATCTGTGCCAATATCAGAATATCTTTTGTCAATCACTTCTAGGCCTTATTTTTGAGATAAGGTCTCTTACAGACCCTGAAATTCATCATTTCAGCTGGACCAGATGCCCAACCAGCCACCCAGATATTGTGCTCCCAGTGCTGGGGTGACAGGCATGCACTACCACACTTGGCTTTTTGTGTGGATACTGAGAATCCAAGCTCTGGTCCCGAACAAGACCCTTTGTGGTTTTGAAAATCTGTGTTACATGTATGCACCACTTCTGTTCTATTGTAGTTATTATTGCCGATTCCTGCATGGTCTCTCTCCGGTCTCCAAACTGGATCAGCATTACATCTACCTCTTTCCCTCAATACTCAGTTCTTTTGCCATATCAAAGCCAAATCTGACCACAACTTTCTCCACCACCCAAAAATCTTTGATGGTATTTCTTCAAAGAGCAACCGTCACAATGGATTGGAAAATAAAGTTTGAGAATTGGTACAGTGGGGACTCTTGTAACTGGGTAATAGTGTTGGGTGGTGATATTATCAATGAAAGTCTGAAGGGCAAGAAAATGTAAGCAAGCCTAGGAGGAAAATAATGAGCTCAAATATACACAGTCTGGGGTTGGTGATTACCAAACTGGGTGGAGGATCCATGTCAAAATATCTAGTCAGATATTCAACATTTCCAATAAACATATAGATAATGACAAGGAGTGAATATTTCAAACCTCCCCGAAGGGAGATGGCCTCTAAAGAATGGGAGATGAGTTCTCCTCAGGCAGTCTGGTTCTGAAGGAAGTTACGCCATCTATGGTGGGTAGGACCTGTAAGTATCAGCTATGCTCCACAAGGTGCTGTGCCTTCTCTCCTACACGTACATTTAGCACTGCTCAGGACCCAGGAGCCATTGAAGCATCCTGCAGAGAGCTGTCTGTTTGACCTGTCTGGTCCACCTTGAACTCCAGGAGATGGGCGGGGGGGGGCAACAACTAGCAAATGAACAAACAAACAAATGTCTCCACCCTGACCGTCTCCCCATGTAGTTACTGAAGCAAGAAAAACAGGACACTGTGACTTCTATTCTGTTATGCTATGTGGCAAGGGCAGGAAACTAAGGCCCTTCTGTGGGTCTCACCCTCAAAGGCACAATGTCTCTGGAGCATCTTTCTTTAGATGCAGAGTCTCATTTTTCAGTCTATCTTTATTGAATGCAGTGACAACATAGTATTAGCACTATGCTCCTGTTTTAGTATACGAAATATTTCTCAGGAGCTGGAGATTTGGCTCAGAGGTTAAGAGCACTGGCTGCTCTTCAGTTCCCAGCACCCACATGGTGACTCGCAGCCACCTGTAACTACAGTTCCAAGGGATCCAGTACCTTTGTGGCACCAGGCACACACACACATACACACACACACACACACACACACACACACACACACACACACACACACGGGGGGGGGGGGGGGGGCAAAAACACTCGTACACATAAAATAAAGAAACCTAAAAAATTAGAAATATATGTCTCAGGGCTAGTGATGTAGCTCAGTTGGTATAGTGCTTGCCTAGCATACGGGAGGCCCTGGGTTTGATTCCAGCACCTCATAAAGCCCATTGTCCCAGCAGTTAGAAGTAGAGGCAGGGGGACTAGAAGCTGAATCTACATAGTGAGCTCCAGGTCAGTCTAGGATACATGAGGTCCTGTTTCAAAAAAGTAAGGAAGAAGAAAGGTTAATTACAATTATAGGTAGATTTGTGTTCTTTATTACACAGAACTGTATAGGAGTATACTGGCGGTAAATCCCTTGAATTCCTTTTTTATTAAAAAAAACAAAACAAAACAAAACAAAACTTGACATGCCCTCACAAAGCCTCAGAGGGTGAAGTCTGAGTTCAATTCCTGGCTCTCAAGCAAAGGTAGGAGAGAACAGGCTTCCCAAAGTTGTCCTCTGACCTCTACACTCAAAATGTGGCATGTGCACCCCCCCACAGCACACAATAATTAATCAATTAATTAATATTACAGGGAAATAAGTTTCCACTTCCAGTATTGAATAATAAGTTGTTAACGGATTCCATTCCCTTAAATTAACAACGAAAAATTCTAGGGAAAAATTACAGAACCCTGGAGTCTCTGGAGAGGAACAAGTCAACTTTGAAATTGGAAAGTCTCCTTTTTTAATTTTTTTTTTACAGCTTTAATATAAATAACGCCTACTGGTACAAGAAAAAACCTAAAACTCTAAGAGGAAACCTGCCATCCTTCTGTACTAAAGAACAAGGTATTAGGAGTCCAGGTACCCACAGCCACTGAAACAACACTGAGAGAATCCAGAAAGGAGAAAGGCAGAACAAGGAAGTGACGTTACCCTTCCCCTAAACTGTGGCATGAATCATGAATGATGAATCATGCATGCCCCGGGTACATTCCAGTTACCTTAAAGGTTAGAGATCTTAACTGATATGTCCGTTATGTCCACCATAAATGAAACGAAATTTGTACTCTAAGATTAAGCTTACTTTAAAACTGACAATAGCAACACTTTTTGGAGTTTTATGGAGTATACCATAATCAAGAGTTTCCACAAGCCACCAATCTATACAATAAATATATAATACAAAATTGTTTAAACATTTTAAAGAGGCAGAGACATGTGACCTACCACTTTAAAGAAAAAAAAATAAAATAGCAGTCCACCTCAATCTTGAGGTGGCCCAGATAAAAGAATTGCCAAACAAGATAGTTAAAGGCGTTAGTATAGCTATGATGGATGAGATAAAGGAAAATATACTTTTTGTGTTTGTTTTTTTTCGAGACAGGAGATCTGGTGCCCTTTTCTGGCATGCAGACATACATGAACACTGTATACATAATAAATAAATGAATCTTAAAAAAAAATAAGAGTTAAGATAAGGCCACGCATTCAACACTAATAGTATGTCTTTGTGTCATGATCTGGGAGCTGGTTGATGGCCCAAAAGAAAACCTGGTACACCCAAATGCTGGGATTATTGGTGTGAGCCACCATACTTGGCTTATGCAGTCTTCCTGAGAACTCCAAGCAAGAAATATGGGAAGGAGGGGCAGGGAACTAGATTGATGCAAAGGCCATTGAAAATTTGTCCTACTAACTACGTTTTCAGACCCAGCCATGGTCAGGATCAAGAGCTCAAGGCTATGCCAGTTATGGTGGTAAATGCTGGTAGAATATGCTGAAGGAGGCAGAGGCACAAGGATCACAAGTTCAAGGACAGCCTGGGCTACACACAAAGAAAGTAGGAAAAAGAGTTCAAGGCTAGCCCAAGCTACGTGAGATGTTGTCTCAAAATTTTTAAAAGAAGGGAAAATTTATCAGTAGTCGGTAACTTTGTCTCTATAATAAATACTAAGAGATTCAGATAGGGAAAATAATATCAAGGGGATAGTTGCATTTTTTTTCAGGAAGAAAAGATACCAGCAAGAACTTCCAAACATAAAATCAGTAGTTGGAAAGGATTTATTTAATCAACCACCTAGATACAAAATGTTGGAAGTGGCTTCAAGGACTTAGAGAATAGAACAATGTATTACTATTCAGATATCACAGAGTGCCAGTAAAATCACAAACAAATTTCTATTGTAGAAGACAAGACTAAAGTCTCCCTTTCCTCTCTGTAAATGAATGGAGGCTTTAACCAGTACAGACTTTGTGCTTGCCTAGATTGATCCTTTCATAAGTACCCGAGGGAGGCCATACCTCATGATTTCTGGTCTGTGTCAGGATATCCTGCAGCTCTCTGAGGCCAGTTTCTACCACCTATCAAATGTTGTTCTTACATTTGTCCACACAGAGTGAGTGTACATGCATCCCTTGGCACCAAGAAGACTAACCATAGCAAGGATTTTTAACATGATTTATTCATTCTTATTTTATGTGCGTTGGTGTTTTGACTGCATGTTTGTCTATATTAGCTGGAACTGGAGTTACAGACAGTTGTCAGCTGCCATGTGGGTATTGGGAATTGAACCTGGGTCCTCTGGAAGAGCAGCCAGTGATCTTAACCACTGAGCTATCTCTCCAGCCCCCATACCAAAGTTTTATAGTGTGGATTAAAATAGAATTCAAATTAAATGTAGTCATTACATTTCATTACATTTGAATGGAAGAGATAGAAAGATAATAAGATAGTAGTTGAAAGTTGATACAAGAATAATTTCCTTTTTAAATGACTTTTTAAAAGCTAGATGTGGTGGTGTCCATTTTTAATCCCAGGACTCTTGGGGCAGAAGCAGACAGGTCTCTGTGATTTCATGATTTTCAGGCCAGAGGAATGAAGCCCCGTCTTTTAAAATGTGAAAGAGCCAGGCACGCCTTTAATCCCAGCACTGGGGAGGCAGAGGCAGGCGGATCTCTGTGAGTTTGAGGCCAGCCTGGTCTACAAATGAATTTCAGGACAGCCAGAGATGTTACACGGAAAAGCCCTACCTCAAAGGGGCAGGAGGAGGGAGGAGAGGGGGATCTGTGATTGGTACGTAAAATGAATTTTAAAATTTCCTTAATTAAAAAAAAAAAGAGAGAGAGAAAAAAACAAAAGAAAAGAAAAAGAAAGAAAAGCCCTGCCTCGAAAAACCTAAATAAATAAATAAATAAATAAATAAGTATACATATAAATAAAAATGTGTAAGGAACATATTTTTAAGAACAAAGCTGTATCTTTGAGAAAAAAATGATTATTGTGTATGTTCATGCATGTGTTGACGGTAGTTGCACATATTGATATCAGAGGATAATTTTCAAGAATAGGTTTTCTTGCCAGGCATGCTGGCATACTCAGGAAATGCAGAGGTTGACAGATCCCTGTGAGTTCAAGGCTAGTCTGGTCTTCACAGCAAGGTTCGTCACAGCAAGTTTCAGGCCAGCTAGGGCTGTACAGGAAGACCCTATCCAAAAAAAGGAAAAGGAGCGTTTTCACCTTCCACTTTGTTTTTTTTGGAGAGTCTCTCTTGGTGTTTCTGCCACACTGTATACTCCAGACTAGCTAGTTTGACAGCTTCCAGGCAATTCTTCTGCCTCCGTCTCCCACCTCTCTGTAGGAGTGCTGGGATTACAGAGGAAGAATCCAGGTCATCAGGTTTGTGTGGCAAGTGCCTTTACCTTTACTGCCTGAGCCAGCTCACCAGCCATAAGAATTTCTTTTGTATTGCTGAGGCTTGAGCCCTCAGCCTCCAACATGCTAACATTCCAACACGTTACCACTGAGCAAACCATCAACTTCTTACAAAAATGAACTTAAGCCACAATGCTGCTGATAGAATTGTGGTTAAAATGCTGTGTTTATACAATAACAATAAAAATTGGTTTGTTTTCTTTGACATAGTTTCTTGCTCTATAGTCTAGGCCAGCCTTGAACTTATAATCAATCATCCTGACTCAGCTTCTCAGTCCTCAGATTATAGGTATACATCACCACAAACAGTTTTTGGGTTAATCATCCTCCTCCTCCTCCTCCTCCTCCTCCTCCTCCTCCTTCTCCTTTTCTCTTTTGAGACAGGGCCTCAATAAGTATCCATGACTGTTCCAGAACTCTATATGTAGATCAGACTGACTACAAACTCACAGAGATCTGCCTGTTTCTACCTCCTGAGTGCTGGGATTAAAGATACACACCAGCGAGACTGGCCATGCTTTAACCTTCTTGAAAAGCATCACTTTATGAAGAAATAAACAAAAATGTTATTATTACTCTTATAAATTTTATTAACTGAAAAAAATAATCAGAAGCTCTGTGTACTGAGGCATTTGACTCAGTGTTACTCTAAATACTATAAGGTTGAAATCAACTGTTACAATATGAGGGAAATGGTAGTGGTGCACACCTTTAATCCCAGCACTCGGGAGGCAGAGCCAGGCAGATCTCTGTGAGTTCAAGGCCAGCCTGGTGTACAGGGCAAGATCCAGGACAGGCACCAAAAACTACACAGAGAAACCTTGTCTCGAAAAAAAAAAACAAAAGAAAAAAGAAAATCACTTTGCCTGAATGAAATAGGACATTAGAAAGCCATTGAAATATATTATGCGAAAAGTAACACTACAGACATGCTCGTTCTGGTGCTCAGTAGCAGAAGTAAATTACAAAAATCACATGTTTAGCATGGCATGACTATGAAGATACACATACTAACTGATTTGAGAAAACATACTGAGCATTTCCTATGTAGCATATGTGCTAATTAAAGAAGTTACAGAGGTGAAGATTTGGCTGCACACACTCAGGAAGGTTAAACCTATGGGGAAGACAGTCTTGCAAGCAAATTGCACGAGGTTGTAACACAAAATGTTTTTGAAAGGCAGAAGAAACACTGAGCCTGCCAAAGAAGTCAATGACGACTTAACAGAGGGGCAAAACATGTGGGTAGTAAGGAAACAGAATTTGAAGACGAGAATCATTCCTACCAGCGCAGAGAGGGCAGGGTTGTTTGTTTGTTTGTTTGTTGAGATAGGCTTTTCTCTGTGTAACCACCCTGGTTGACCTGGAACTCGCTCTGTAGACCAGACTGGCCTTGAACTCACAGAGATCTGCCTGCCTCTGCCTCCTGAGTGCTGGGATTAAAGATGTGCGCCACCACCCCACCACCACCCATATTTTTGTGCCTTTTGCATTTGGGGGTTCTTGTTTGGTCACATAAGGCCATTTTCATGCATGTACATAATGTATTTTTGAGCATATCTCCCCTTCCTCATACCCTCCCCTTCCTGTCCCTCCTTCCTGTTGGTCATTTCTTATTTGAAATGTTTCTTTCATAAGGGCCCTGGGAATGATGTTCAATTGGCATAGTGCTTGCCTGCCATGCAGAAAGCTGGGAGTTCTATCCTCAGCACTGCATAAGCCATAAACAGAGTGCTGTGGTGGACACCTAACCTCAGCATTCTGGAGGAGAAGGCAGGAGGATCAGAAGTTCCAGGGCATCGTCAGCTGCAGAGCTAGTTTCAGGCCCCCAATAATGTACGACAATGGAATCCTTAAGTGTCTGTATAATTACAAAAAACAAAAGTGGGGGATGAGGTGGGGGTGTTGCTCAGTGGTAAAGTGTTTCCCTAACATGTTTAGGCCTTGAGTTCTTCTTTAGTATGAAAAAAAGGTGTAAAAAATGAGACCTGTATCTGGCTTTATGTGAAGCGCATCTCAACTATATTGTACACATGAAGGACAATTAAATATATTGTCTAGTCATCCTTCCCACCCATTTCTCACGTAAAAGGAGGCTGGCCCAGCAGATCTGGGTTCTGGGCAGGCAGTAGAGTCTAGGATCCCCATCATGACAACACACCTGAAATACCCAGCCTTCCAAGCACAAGAGTCTTCCCAGCTCCCACGGTGAGAGCTGCACAGATAACCACAGGAAAATGCCTCTCGCCCACACAGAGGCTGAGGCCATCCAGAGCAGATTCCTGGGGATGGGGCCTAGACAACCCCATGCCCTTTCATGGGGTAACTGGCGTTCCTAAGTGGTGTGGTACAGGGCTCTTCCTCAGGCCCTCAGGGAGGTGAGGAGCAGCTCTGCACCAGTCTGGGGCTGGAGAGAAGGCTGATGAGATTTGGATGTAGGATAACTCCATTAACTCCTTAGTGGCCGGTCCTCAATTCTCCCACCAGCAGTTTCAGAATCACTTGGGAACTTGTTGGAAAGGCAGAGACTGAGCCGTCCTCCATAGGCAGTCTTTCAGAATCTGCATTTTAATAAGCTCCCCGGGTGATTAGTATAGGCAGTGAGGTCTGAGAAGCATTTGTGAAAGGCAGAGGGAATGATCCTCCATTTGCAATCCGAGGTCGTGCAACAGCCAGGGTAATTGCAGGTTTACCTCTGAGCGGAAAAGACCAGATTGGTGTGGCTAAATGCAAGTGTCTTGCAGCCCCGCCTTCTGTGATAAGCATCCACAGACCTGTGACTGTCTGTGTTTGTATTCCCTGCTATCTTCCCTTGGAGGCCTTAAGGTTAAAGGCCAGGACTCAAACTGCAGGTACAAGGAGAAAAAATGGCATGTAATTAATGAGCACAGACAAGTCTTAAGTAGGTAAGCTTGCCTTCTAGGCCCAGTATTTCCACTAACTTAATATTTGGGCTTAGCCGGGCCATGTGAGTTCTCTGAGCCTCAGTTTCCTCATCCGTGTTACCATGGCAATAAAAAAAAAAAACCCGCCTCTTAGGATTGTTGAAGATAAACAAGTCAATACCCAAAATATGTCTAGAAAATACTAATACTCAATAAACCAGCCCCCCTTTCCCTGTCAACCTCCCCCCTCCTCCAGCGCCTACTTCCAGCCTAGCACATTTTTCTTGGGAATTCATTGACTGTATATTAGGTGATTGATCAAATTAATGGTCCTGGATGAAATGCATTTTAATAAGTGACTTGCTCTTTTTTTTTCTAAATATCAAAGGAATCTTTCTTGTTAGTGGAAACATTTTGGAAAGCCCAGGAAGGTACAGTGAAATATCCTAAAGCTACAAAAGCCAGACATGGTGGCATATGTCTATAATGGCAGTGCTCTGAAGGCTGAGACAGGATGATTGAAAGTTCAAGGCCAGTCTGGACTACATAGTGAGATTTTGTCCCCCGATTTTTTTTTCGTTCTAATGCAACTACTAAGGCACATAACATATTTATGGTAATGTTTTGGAATATTTATTTTCTTGTATATTTGTGTGTGTATATGTGTACACATAATTAGCTATTATAAGTGCTTAAGTATGTATGCATACATCCATAATAATTAGCTAGTATAACTATACTGTTGTTTTATTCAAATGATCTCTAAAGAATATGAGTCGGCTGAGCTTCCTTGCTTTCCAGGTGCTGAGTGTGGGGGTTCTGAACACCAGGTCTCAAACCTGTGAAACTGAGCTATTTCCCCATTCCATGAGCAGTCTCTATGATGCCAATGATACAGGTTGTAGAAGGGTGCTTTCAAAGACTGTGTAGGAGAGGAAAAGGGAGTAATCCCTCTTCCTGCCCATCATAAAGGGCCCCAGCAGACACCCCTAATAACAAAAGACAGATTAACAAGGGAAAAGCATAGCAGATTGATTTGATCATAGTTTTATGTGAACTATCCACTTTTATACTGAGGTTTTATGAAGCACAGACAGTCTCATAGAAATGAGATTGAACAAAAAGCTTAGAAGCAAATGCTAATAGACCAAAGGGGGAGACCCAGCACAGCCTGTCTGTTCAGATTCTTTTTGGCCTCTCTGCAGCATTCCTTCTGGGTATAGAGCCATTCTGTAATGGGGAGGGGATGTTGGGTCTTCTGATCTACTATCAGACAAGATAGGTCAGGACATTTCTTTATGGCTAGCTCCATCCAAGACAAAAAGACAGGGGAAGTCTAGAGTCATATTTTCAAGTTTTATGGCTGGCTTTAGGGGAGAAAGGTCCTGTTGCTATGTCCTGTTGGGGAAAAAGAATTCTAGTTTCTATGGCCTGCCTTGGGAGGGAGGAAGGGGAGCCCAAGAAGAGCAGAGCAATACTTATTTTCTGTGGCTGCTTCAGAGCCCCTCACGTTGGAGTGTTGTTTAGGTTTGGGTTTTGATTTTGAACCCCAACAACCATGCAGAATAGAGGGTGGTAATATCAGCACACATCTTAATTGGTAACCAGTTGAATACTGTCGAATACTGTCTCTATTTCAAACCCAATGCCTTTTTTTTTTTTTTTTTTTTTGGTTTTGGTTTTTTGAGACAGGGTTTCTCTGTAGCTTTGGAGGCTGTCCTGGAACTCGCTTGTAGACCAGGCTGGCCTCAAACTCACAGAGATCCACCTGGCTCTGCCTCCCGAGTGCTGGGATTAAAGGCGTGTGCCACCACCGCCCTGCCCCAATGCCTTTTTAAAAGAAAAACACAATGAGGCATTGAAAAAAATGGTATGAAAACTAAGTGTCTCTAAGTCCCACAGAGTAGAGGATGCTCATGAACTCCTCCTCCTCCTCCTGTCTCCACTTTCCAAGCATGGAGATTACAGGTGTATGTCACCACAAATGGCTTCAATTTCCTGCTTTAAAAAAAAAAAACTTTTAAAAAGATTTATTTATTGTATTGTGTTGTATTAGTGTTTGTCTGAATGTATGTATGTGTACTACATATATGCCTGGTACCCAAGGAGACCAGAAAAGGGTGTCAGATCCCTGGGAACTGGGGCTACAGACAGTTGTGAGCTACCATACAAGCACTAGGAACTGAACTTGGGTCCTCTTCAAGAGCAACACATTCTCTTAACTGATAAGCCGTCTGTCTAGCCCTCTGTCGATCAAAGGCAGAGTAGAGCTTGTTTAAGTAAACAAGATTCTCACAACCTCTATCCAATATGCTGGTCCGTAGAGGAGTTAGAGGCTCATAGGGAGCTCAGTGTTAGAACATATGCTTAGCATGTGTAGGACCCTGGGATTCATTTCCAGCACACAACACACACACAGGAGTTGGCCTCCTGAGTGAGGCAGTAGCAAAGCTTTAAGACATTGTTGAGGATCTTGAAATCAAAATATCGGTGGGCATGGTGGCACACACCTGTAACCCTGGAGGTTAAAACCAGTCTGGACTACAGAGTCTGTTCAAGGTCCTATCTTGTAACTTGAAGCGTAACAAAAAGAAGGCTGGGGCTATAACTTGCTTAGCAAGTCTTAAATTTGATGTCTTGTACATGGGGGAAGAGGGATAAGTAAACAAAACCATAGTCTTTATTGCCTTGCTCAGTAGCCCTCAAGGATGTCCCATTTCAGGCTTAAGCTGAGATCCTGGCAGAGCCCTGACCCTAGTCCTACAAGAATGTAGAGCTATGAACCTCTGCTCTCCCTGGCCCTTCTCTTCCCAGGCAGGAATCCAGAATATCATGGTCTGGTTAAAGATTACGTATTTTTCTTCATCCAATTCTTGGTTTTGATCTACGTGATCCTGGGTTTGAAGCATGAAGGCTTAGTTCCAAATCCTCACTTCTGTCATTTGTACTATATAAGTGACCTTGGCTATGACATGAAACATCTCTGATCCTTGGTTTCCAAGTCTGTAAAATGGGGATAAGGAAACAATGTCCCCTTCTTGGATTACTGGGGCAATCACTGAGATGGTTCCAGGAACTGCAAGGACACAAGTAACATAAGGTAGGGACCAAAACTATATTCACTAAGCATAATTTCTTTGTTCAAATCCCACCAATTTAAGAGGCTTAAGGAAACAACAGTTTAGCTGGGTATGGTGGAGCATGCCTTTGATTTCAACACTTAGGAGGCAGAGGCAGGCAGATCCCTGTGAATTCCAAGGCCAGCCTGGTTCACAGAGTGAGTTCTAGGACAGCCAAAGCTACACAGAGAAACCCTGTTTCAAAAAAACAAAAAGAAAGAAGGAAGGAAGGAAGGAGGAGGAAGGAAGGAAGGAAGGAAGGAAGGAAGGAAGGAAGGAAGGAAGGAAAGGAGGAGAGAGAGAGAGAGAGAGAGAGAGAGAGAGAGAGAGAGAGAGAGAACAGAAGGCAGAGGTAGGTGGCTCTCTGTAGTGGCCAGCCTAATCTACAGAATGAGTTCCGGGACAGACAGGCTACACAGAGAAACCTTGTCTAGGAAAATAATAAACAAACGAACAACAGGAAAAAGCTAGTAATCGAGCTCATGGATGAGTGTGGGGTAAGGTGGGGCGACTGCTACTTTCTCTGTAACCAAAGAGCACTGTGGCGGAACACGCCTGTAGTTTTAGCTACTTGGAAAGCCGAAACAGGAGGATCCCTAAAATGGAAGAATGCAAGTCTGGTCTGAACAACAGCCAGACTCCCATCTCAAAATGAAGTTGGGCTGGGGTTATAGATCAGTAGCAAAGTGTGTGCTTGGCATATGTGAGACCCTCGGTCCCACCCCCAACACCATAAGAAAATAGGATACATGCATATTAACTCTGAACACTTAAATGACTATTTATAAGAAGATATTACCCTGTGTAGAAAGATACTTTCAACAAACTGGGGCAGTCTATGACCCTGTTGTTCCCCCAAATTATAAGAACAAAAACAAGCAAACAAAAGACCCTCTTACTTACTGTGAAAAAGAGAGCCAACCCTTTGCAAAGCCTTTAGGCTGGACTTATAGGGCCATAAACATCTGTACTGCCATTTAATCCTATAGGTCAGTGTCTAGGAATTCCTTCAAGGAAATAGTAAGTGGTGTTAGCAATAAGGCTCATATATAGTCGTTGTGGTTTTAGTTATTTATTTATTTATTTTTTGCTTTTTCGAGACAGGGTAGGGTTTCTCTGTGTAGCTTTGTGCCTTTCCTGCAACTCACTTGGTAGCCCAGGCTGGCCTCGAACTCACAGAGATCTGCCTGCCTCTGCCTCCTGAGTACTGGGTTTAAAGGCGTGCGCCACCACTGCCCCGCACAGTTTTAGTTTTTAACAGAATCACTGGCCTCTAAAAACCAGGATATTTTCAGTTAAACTAGTGGCACTGAATTCACTAGGCATGATCTGCAGCTACTAAAAAAAATTACTATGAAGTCTAACATGGAAAAGCTTATAATTGTGGAAAGCAAAGTATGGGTGTGTTCAAGTGCACGTGCACATTGGGAAATGTCTAAAAACAACAAATGATCACTACAGTCTGAGAGCAGTAATTATGAATGAATAGGGTTTTCTGTTTTTCAAAGTTCCTACTTTTATATAGTTATATATGGAACATTATATTTATTCCATATACATGTTACTGATATGTGTGAGGGGAGGGGTTCCATGTATATTCCTTTACAAACACACATCCTCGGAAGCAAGCCATTCTGAACAAGGAATTTCTTTCCCTTTGGCCATTAAGCAGTGGCCCTCAACTGTTGTGTTAGCAAAGCCATCCAGATCCCCCAATACCTTTGCTGATGTTCTATTTTCCAGGGCCCTGTTATTGCATAGGCGGGTCCCTCAAGCCAGAGACTAGAAGGTGCAGACTCTGCTCTTCTTGGACCTCTGCTGCTGGAAGCCTCAGTGAAATCTCAGGCTTGCTATGGAACACCTGGTAGGAAGGAAATGAGAGGCTAATGGGAGCTCTGCCTCGGGGCAGCATCCTTTCGGGATTTGCAAGGGAAAGAAAAGGCCTTCCTTTCCCGTTTACTCCAGCACTGCTTTGGGGGAAGAGGCGTTCAAGTAGTTCTAGGGAGGAAAAGGCCCTGTGCATAGGCTCTTTCTGAGATGGTGAACTGGCCAAATACTTCCCAGAAAGAAAGTTTTAGTGGCAATTTAGAAAACTGAAAGAGGCGATTCAGGGGTGTGTGTGTGTGTGTGTGTGTGTGTGTGTGTGTGTGTGTGTGTTTTGCAGTGACTAGGAATCAGGGGAGGCGATTCAGAGGGGTGTGTGTGTGTGTGTGTGTGTGTGTGTGTGTGTGTGTGTGTTTATTTTGCAGTAACTAGGAATTAGCGGTTTCCTTTAAAGCATGGACTGGATTTCCACCAGAAAGGAATTGAGTTGAGTCCCTTGTGCTGTAGGACTAGAAAAGAAGTTGGAAAGCAGAGTGTTACCTAGTACGTCGCAAACACTTTAAAGCAGTCTCCCTTTTCCTCTTCAGGGTGCCTCCCACAGAAAAGTAGTCTTGCCATTGACTTACAGGAGGGAACTGAGGCTTGGAGACTGCCTCCCCACCAACACAGGCAGGCTAGTGGCAGAAGCAGAAGGCAGCATCCTTACTTGACTCAGCATCTGACTCCAGTTCCTGTGCACTTTCCTCTAGGTCAAGGCCTAGACCTGGCTTTTGAATTTGAGGAAGCTGAAAGCCAAGGACAGGAAGTGATTACACCTTGTTGTATAGCTCATCAGCTGGCAAGCCATACTTGTAGGGAAGTCCTCTGATTACTCAGCTGGCTGCTTTTCCCACTTCCTCCTGGGCACCAACCACCTATCTTTGGCAAGAGGCCTTTCCCTAACCTATTCCAGAGTTTGCCTTTCTGAGGCAATTCTGGTTTACTGGGAAGCCCAAAGCGATGCCTCTTGGGATTGTTTGCCCTTGGGGATTTATCATTATTAGTTTCATTATGATTTTTAGTTCATTCGATTGTTCACTTCTGTATTCCCTCCTAGGCTGAGAAGCATTTGTTGAAAAACATTATCTTTGAAATAAAGGCCATGTAACTGAATACATAAAAGCTGTTTGCCCTGGAGCTTTATGTTTGAAACTGAAGTCTGCCCAACCATTGAGCATATTATCTGGATGATATCTAATATCCCCACTTTAGAATGTGACAATGAACCCTTTTCTTAGGAGAAAAAAAAATAGCACAAAGGAATCTGTCTACTGTAGACGACTCCAAGATAGACCAGACTCAATATGCTGAAAATCTGGAACCTTATGCTGTAGAAATAACATGTTCTTTTCCTTCCTTCCAATCAAGAGGAAAAGGTATTGCTGACAGATCTTAGGGTTTACCTGCCCCTTTACTGTCTCCACAAATGCTAACGTGCTACCCACAAGTTGTGACTCCTGAAGTTTTCATGTAAAGACTTTTGAAATGTTCTGAAAATCATAGGGGAGAAGAGAAACAAATTCTCCTGAAAATAGACCAGGGAAAAACGTAAAGAGCAAAATTAAACAAACGAATAAATAAAAACACTCCCAAACCATTGAAACAGCTAGCAGAACTTCAGAGTAATTTTCTGGCAGAGCTTTGCCATCTTGACAGTGGTAGAAGCACTTTTAGATCTGTCCCTGTTGTCCATTTGTTTGTTTCATTTTATATGACAATGTATGTGCCTAAGGCTATAGAACTGGCTTGCTTGGACTTCCGGTTACAAACTTCCTCAGCTCTTAAGATCAGCTAGATTGAAAGATCACCTTAGGTCTGGGGAGTGTAACTCAACAGTAGAGTAACTTGCCTAATGTTTGCAGGGCCCAGTTCTATCCCCAGGGTGACAGATAATAAATAAATACCATATTTTAATCTTGGTAGAACCAATTTCTGCCTAAAACATATAATTTCCCAGGAAAGCATGTATGTTAGTTGTCTTGTGTCTTCAGTAGCATATTAGGTACTGTTTAGCTTAGCATCAACCCTCCCTAATATTTTCTAGAATGATTATTTATTTCTAATTTTTGAGTTTTAAAACCTCTAAGTTTTTGTGCCATTTATTTTTCATTTTTACAGCTATACAATATATTTTGATCATATCAGTCCTCTACTTTGCCCTTTGACTCCTCTCTACTCCTGGGCCCCCAAACACACCCCTTCCAAACTTTATGTCCACTTTTTAAAAGTAACTACTGAGTCCAATTAGCACTCCCAATATGTGTGTGAGTATGGGGATATCTGTTGGTACATGGGCACTGATAGGGCCTTATATAGCCCAGGCTGCCCTCAAACTTGCTATGTAGCCAAGGATGACACTAAATCTCTGAGCCTCCACCATCCAGATGCTAGAGTATAGTTTATTGAAGCTGGACTTGGAATCCTGAACTCCATGATGCTCCCACTGAAGATCATGGACCACTGTGGCATAACCCTGTGACTCTTCTTGGACCATCCTGCTCTGTGCTCAATCCTTCTTGGTTAGTGACCTCTCAACTTCTCTTTGTCTCTTTTTGTTTTTGTTTCCTTTTGGGGGTGGTACTTTTTTGTTTGGTTGTTGTTTGAGATAGGGTTCTCTGTGCAGCACTGGCTATCCTGGAACTCACTCTGTGGTCCAGGCTGGTCTTGAACTCAGAGGTCCTCCTGCCTCTTTTTCTTTTTCTTGAGATAGGATTTTAATCTTGAGAAGCCCATGCTGACTTGAAAATCACCATGTGTCACAGACTAGCCTCAAATTCACAGTGATCCTCCTGCCTCAGCCTCCCCCCAAGTTCTGGAATTACAGGCATGAATCATGATGCTCAGCTTTCTGTTTTGCCTTTTATTTACTCTTTATGTTTCCCCCAGGAACCTATCCCTCTTCTACTCTGGATATGTCTTCTGACCACATTGCCTTGAAATGACTTTCTTATAAGGTTGCAAGTGGAGCTCAGTGGTGAAAAAAGAAGCATATTTGAGGTCCTGGGTTCCATTCTCAGCAATGAGAAAAATACAGAAATTGTTTATACAAACAGGTGTGCCAATGCTAGGATGTGAATTCCTTGAGGGCAAGGGCTAGGTCTTGCTCATTGGTGAACCATAGGACCAGGGATGACCCCTACTCTCAAGACTGTAAGCACTGGTGTGTTTTGCCCTGTCTTTCCCATTTCCTCAGTAGGCTCTTGGACTTTGCGGCAGTCAGAGCATCTTCATAAGACAATAGTAGACAAGCACTTTGGTGGGCTTCAGGGACCCGTGGAGCTGGGTATCTGTGGCTTCACAGAGTACTTCAGAAGGGCTGAGCAATGGGCAGCCACCATTGCTTCCCAGTTTTTCATTGAGGGGGGACGGGGACGGGGCGGGGCACACAGGTCCTCTTTGTGTTTCAGTCTCACCCTTTCTTTTACTTTCCAGAAACTCTCCTCATGAGGTGAATTCTAGAATAGGGATTCTTGAAAGCTCACTAGAGATGAGTTTGTCCAACATATTCAGAGCACCCATAAACACAGGTCAAGGTGGAGACTGAAATAAGTTGTTGGAGTGCTTGCCCAGCATGCCCAAAAGCTCTGGGTTCGATCTCCAGCATTGCATAAACTGGATGTGGTGGCTTATTCCAGCACTTGGGAAGTAGAAGCAGCAGGATTAGGAGTTACAGGTAATAATGAGTTCAAAGCCAGCCTGAGCCACATAAAATCCTGACTCTTGATCCCCAGGCCAGTATTCCTTTTGCTCCTCCACAGAATCTGGTGGCCAGGGTCCACTTCTTCCTTGGATGCTTCCATGCCACGGTTCCTGAGAGGTGGCAGGGCAAGAGAGAGGCAGGATGTGGAGCCTTATTGTCCCCGCTTGTTCTCCCTCTTCCATTTGCTCAGCAGGGAAGAGCCAGAGGCCCTTCGCTACACTTATCAGAGGCAGTCTGTCCTCCCCACTTGTGTCCCCGTTCCTTTCTTTCTGTGTTTTCCGAATGCTCAGGTGGGAAACCTGAAGCCAGCCTGTCTGACACCCAAGGACCCCTGGGTCCACAGGAGGGGCAAACTCTCTAGGAGGCTTACTCCTACTGTTTCCTGAGTGACCTCTCTGGCTAGAACACATTGCAGGACTGGACTTTCAGAGCCCTCCAGGCTTCTCTAAAAGCCCAAGCCATCACATGGTCTTCAGTCATTTGGAAGTTGGAACCCTCATGCTACCTTCCTAATCCCCAACCCCCTTTGCTCCCAGTAAATTTAAACAACTGCCTGAGTGGGTCTAAACTCCCCTTTGTGCTATAATTAGGCTGGAACAAGGCTCACCCCAGGACAGAAATACTGTAAGGGGGCGGGTTATAGACTGCTGCTGGTCCCCACAGTAGGGAAGTAACGACCTTTTGAATAGGAGGATTAACACATTAGCACATAGATTCTTGCTTCCGGGGAGGGTTGGATCCTAGGATAAGAGTTCCAGCCTGGATGGGAGGGGGAAGTCAAAGAGGGCAGCAATGCCTTCTAAAGACTTTGTGTGTTCCTGGGACTGTGTGTGTGTGTTGGGGGAGGGGGAAAACACAGGAAGAGTCAGATAAAACACCAATCAGATGAGCACAGCAGCTCAAGCCCTTCCCATGGCAACAGACCAGAGCACAGAAATCTGAAACATTGGCATCTCCTTCTTCCCTTTGGGGCAGTGTTGGCCAGTGAAGCTCATCGGGCACAAGTGCTGAAGTGATGGGCATAGGAGCCATGGACAAGCAATTATATGATGTTGAACAGATACCTACACATTCTGTTTCATCATTACCATAAGGCACCGTGTATGTTAGGAGTACACAAGATAACGTAAGGGAACACCCAGACACAAATAAGTACCACTTGGCCAGCCCCTCAACAAATGGTATTTATCACCCTCAGATATCCCCCTCTGTCATCCACACTCACAATATGATCAATTCTGCACTGAATCTCATCTTTTTGTTTTGTTGTAGTGTGGAGATAGAACCCAGGCCTCATGCACACTAGACTAGTAGGACTCCACCTACTAGTGGTATCTCCTCTGACTCTGGGTATCACCTTTTTTGTTTGTTTTTCGAGACAGGGTTTCTCTGTGTAGTTTTGGTGCCTGTCCTGGATCCAAGCTCTGAAGACCAGGCTGGCCTCGAACTCACAGAGATCCGCCTGCCTCTGCCTCCCAAGTGCTGGGATTAAAGGTGTGCACCACCACCGCCTGGCTTGGTATCACCTTTGATTTGTCATTTTGAGCATATTCATTATTATAGGAGGCAGAGGAGGTATAGCTATAGCCACCCCCACCCCAGCTCTCCTTCCAAGGGCTCAGCTCTGGAACATGGCTGTCATAAATTCAGTGATGAGCTGAATCCTGCTACTATCTAAGGGTTCCTGGAGAAGCCCTCAAGGACCCTAGGGAAGATGGTGCTTGCTGCCTGAGAGAAATCCACAGAGCAACTCCTGCTCTGCACCCACTTGTGGAAGTACATTGACATGGGTTCTGGGCCAGCAAGAGAGGAAGCAAGGGACCCAGGTGACAAGCTTCGTTAAAAAGACAGAGAAAAGCAGGATATGCCCAATATTAGAATATTCCTGTGTGATTTTTTCTATTTTCTTCTACCTTTCCTGAGTCTGTCTCTGTCTCTCTCTGTACATGTCTCTCTGTCTTGTTTCTTCCTCACTCTCCATCTCTATCTCTCTGACACAGTCTCACTCTATAGCCCAAAGTAGCCTTGAATGAATTCTTCCTTCCTCAACTTCCTGAATGCCAGGATTACTGAGAGCACAAACACAACCACATATCTGTCTTTATTTTTTTTAATTACATTTCTTTATTCTGATGGCAGCATCATAGTTCATATGTAGAGGTCAGAAGACAACTTGTGGGAATGAACTATTTCTTTCCATCATGTGGGTCCTGGGGCTTGAACTCTGGCCATCAGGCTTGGCAGCACCCTTTACTCACTGAGTGATCTTGCCAGCCACAAGTATTCTACTTTTAAAAGAGAAGAGAGAAAAGAGGAGCAGCGACCCTTAAAAGAAGGAAAATTGAGAAACCTTTGAAACTAGGCCCAGTCCAGCCTGTAAACTTAGCACAAGGATTGATACAAGTATGAGGTTTATATAAGCTGCATAGTGAGTTCAAGGCCAGCATGGGGTGCACAGCAAAATCCTGTCTCAAAACAAGAAAAATTAAAACAATAAACAAATGAATCTAACTATCACAAAACCTTTCAAAAATCGCACATAGGCAACACTCGGGAAAATCTGAATTATTGAGTTACCACAGAAATCACCTGTTCCTACAGCCCTGGGAAAAGATCTAGAGGTAGAAGAAAACATCTCAGGCCTCAAGCTTCCTGAACAGCCACATGTGTGTGGATTAATGACCAGGGAGCATGGGAGCCAAAGGAGGCTTGGGGTGAAGCCGCCCTTGGCCAATAACACTGTATGCCTATGTGACACTGTTTTTATGATTTGGGTACCCTCTGTTTGATTCAAGATGGTCAGATGAAGGGAGACTGTAGGTCCCAGCTTCCTTACCTATAAATACCTATTCTGCCCAGTGGAGCTATAACACCTGAGTTAACAGTTTTATTTTTCTAGTGCTGTGGATGGAACCCAGGGCCTTATATGTACTTGGCACACAATTTACTAGACACTGAATAACACCTTCGACCAGGATCTGAGATTTCTGTTGGAGTCCTTACATCTTTTTAGAGACAGGATCTCAGGTAGCCCAGGCTGGCCTTGAACTTGCTATAGTCAAGGATGAATTTGAACTCCTTGACCTCTTGCCTCCATCTCCTACCTCCTCAGTGGTAAGATGGCTAGAATTAAATGGCATGTGCTACAAGGCCAGTTAATGTGGTGTTGGGCATTGAATCCAGAGCTTTGTGCATGCTAGGCAAGCACTTTACCAACAGAGCTACCTCTCCAACCCCAATTTTGACACTTAACTACTGCATGTGTTCCAGAAGTGCACTGAACCACTGCTTTAAGCACAGGTCCATGAATTTTGCTTTGCAGATCGTCAATATGTTACCCCTCCCTGCCAGTGTGAAGTGTTATTGAAAGTAGGGTATGGGATGGTATGCTTTCTCTGTGAGAAACGCACACTAGAAGGCCAAACACATTTAAAGCCGGGGTGGAATTCAAGATGGCTTGAAATTGTCTCTGAAAACGCACAGCTCCAGGTTGCGTCTATGAGGCTGGAATGGCTGAAATCTGCTTTGTGATGAGTCACTCTTTCAGGGGGGTGGTGATTTGTTGGGGGCAAAGGTCAAGAATGCTAATTTCATGTCTTTTGCCCATCAAGTACCTTTAGGGGACTGCTAAACTAGTGAAAAATGGTTTGGAGTTCACACATCTTGTATTTCCTCGCCAAGCTTGCTTGGTGGCTGTTCTCCCTTGGGGCAGAGGAATGGATTGGTTCTGCAGAGTAGCTAAAACAGGTGGGCTGAAGGCCTTGCCTGCCACAAGACAGCCCTCCAGGAGAAGGAAGGGCTGTCACCTGGAGTGAGTCCTCCAGGGTCAAAGAAAGAACATTCCAACTCACTGCAGAAAAGTGCTGAATCTCTAGTCTCTAGGAGACCCACCTCTGAGGCCTGCACTTTGCTTTCTAGGGGGGAGAAATCCAGTGTGAAGTGGTGACTCACGCCTGTAAACCCAGCATTTAGCCTGGTCTACATAGAGAGTTCCAGGCCAGCCAGGGCTCTATAATGAGACATAGTCGAAAACAAGCAAACTAACAGCCTCCTCCCCCTTGTTCCAGCAGCATCTCAGCCAGTCATGTTGAATCATGAACATGTAGGGCTTTGGATTTGGCAAATGTGAGCAAGGAAGCAGGATGTGTGGCTAGGAGTACTGCGTCTGTAACATAACCACTTTTCTGCCAACAGAACTGATTCCTTTAGCAGGCAGCCTATTTACATTTTACAGCAACTCTAAGGGGTCAAAAAGCTCTTCCTTATCCAGAGGTAAAATCTGCCTTCTTGTAACCTCTCTGAGCTCCTTTCTTAAGCACCAACTGTGGGTGGGGGGAAAGGGGAGGGAAGCAAGATGGCTCAGCAGGTAAATACACTTGTCACCAAGTCTGAAGACCTGAGTTCTAGCCCTGAGAGACACATGAACACACATGGAGAGAACTGACTCCCATAAATTGTCCCCTGACCTCCACCAGTGCACCACGGCATATGCATATACACTTCCTGCCACACACACAAAAGAAATGAAATAAACCCATTTAAAAAAAAAGAAACAAGTGAAGCCGGGCAGTGGTGGTACATGCCTTTAATCCCAGCACTCAGGAGGCAGAGCCAGGTGGATCTCTGTGAGTTTGAGGCCAGCCTGGTCTACAGAGCAGGACAGTCATCAAAACTACACAGAGAAACCTTGTCTCGAAAACAAACAAACAAACAAAAACCAAGAATCAATCTCCCTCCTGCCCTAAGGAATATTGTTTTCCAAGTCAGATTCAGCTTGCTATGATGGGATTTAGGTGGTTGGATGCTCTTCCTTCCTATGGTTCTGTGAGCTGAGGAAATGGATGCTGCCTAGGCATAGGACAGTCTCTAGGGCTCACAGTTCCCAGTGGTCCACTAGGATGGCCTCCTGACTCCAAGTATGCTCTCTTCTGCTTCCTGCATATCAAAAAGCTGTGCTTGGGGCTGGGGAGATGGCTTGTCCATTAAAGGTGCTTGGCAGCAAGCCATCTTGATCTGAGTTTGATTCCTGAGACCCACAAGGTGGAAGGAGAGAACCAGACTTCCACACGTTTTCCTCCGACTTCCACGCAAGTGCTGTGGCACCCAAGAAACCCTGCTCCCCACGCACACACAAATAAATATAATATATTTTTAAAGCCTACCCTGAATTGCCAGGATGCTGTGCTTTAGCTAATGTGGAAAAGCAATCCCTAAGCCTGCAGAAACCACTCTTAGAGTTTGTGTCTTTGCTGTGGTGGTGGTGGAGCACCCAAAAGATGCTTTCCATATTCAATTGTATCTGAAAAGGTCAGGCTTCTCAAAATATAGCCTCATCCGCCTCACCCCCACTCCTTCGGCTCCTGTCAGTTTGAACAGACAGTAATCTGGGCACATGCTGGAGAGGTAATTACATCCAATCTATGGAGGGAGGTGACAGAGCACCCCCTTCCCGGGCACCTCCCCCACCCCCATCTGCTCACAGCTTGCCTCTCCCTACTCAACTGCCCTTGGCATACTCAGACACCGTGGGCTCTCTCACTCTGTGTGAGCCAGCCAGCCAGGAGCAGTCATCAGTGAATGCCACTTAACACAAATTCAGCTGTTGACCAAGTCCCCAAGGTCAGATAGTCAACAATGTCTATAGAGGCCTTGCTATGGCTGAGTACTGCTCTGGTGGCAGTGAGAGGGGAAGGCGACAAAGGAATCAAAGGAGCCAGGGGCCCTTGTCTCCAGTGAGTTTACAGGCCTAATTAGGGACGGCCAAGCAATTCTCTCAAGAAAAGACTCAAGGATACTTAAAAAACAACACACAAGTGGGTGTGATGGGGAGGGAACAAGAGTCCAGCAGAGAGTCTAAGTTCCTTGAGGGGAGAATGCTGCTTTTGTGTGTCCGGAGGAAGGGCCTCTCCACTGCATCATTAACTTTTGGCTAGGAAGAATTACGACAGACCTTAGGCTCCCTGGCCTCCTGTTCTTGCCTTAGAGGGTTCAAGGATCAGGTTGGCAAATACCAGCATTGGAGTGGCTTCCCATGGGGGAAATTTCCACACCTTCCTGAGCTGACTGAATAGGCTTTGGAAGCCAAGTGTCTACTCAGAGTTGAGCTTTGTGGACCAGGGGAAAAAACGGTAAAGACTCCTCTTTTTCCTTTCTCCTTTTCCCTGTTTTGAAGCCCTTATACTGTCCTTGAATTTCTTATCCTCTTGTTCCCAAGCTGGAATTATAAACATACACCCTCTAAGCCTGTTTTATGTGGTGCTGAGGACCGAACCCAGGCTTTATATGCATGCTAGGCAAGCAGTCTGCCAACTGAGCCACATTGCCAGCCCTGAAGGCTTCCTCTTGCCACCTGTCTGTAATTGCAACAGAAACAATAATTATTGCAGCTGCTATATAAGGATAGGGCTCTATGTCTGTCATTTTTCCTTGAGGATTCACTTGACATTTGAGATAAACTATTCCAGTGGAAAGGATGGCTTTCAAAGTACATGAAGACAATTAAGACTCTGCTTTAGCTGGGCAGTGGTGGTGCCTGCACGTGGGAGGCAGAGGCAGGCAGATCTCTGAGTTCGAGGATAGCATGGTCTAAAGTGAGTTCCAGAACAGCCAAGACTGTCAAACACAGAGAAACCCTGTCTCAAAAAAACAAAAACAAACAAACAAAGACTCTCTGGGTTTTTATTTGTTTGGCAACATTCATCTTCCAAACTAAAAAGGCATTTTCCGTTTAAGCGGGCAGTGATGAAAACTGCCAAAGTTCTCTGTCCAACTGGGAGCTCTTCTTCTGCAGATTGGTGAAAATGAATCTGAAAGGGACTCAGGACAAACAAGAACATGAGAAGTTCTAAGTGTACATGTCAGATCTTGTGAGATTTGCTTATCAACCCCATCTTCCTATAGTGGAATGTTTACCCAGTTGGTACATGAATTTAAAACAATGTTTGCATTACTAGATATTGAGACAGCTCCATCATGGCTTTTTGTCTGTTGTTGAGAGCTCAGACTTGGTTTAACTGGCTCTGTAGTGCAGGCTGGCCTTGAACTCTCTGTCTTTCTGCTTCAGCCTCCTGAGAGCTGGATTACAGGAGAGCAGTCGCCAGCTCCTTCTTGTGTATTTTGTTTGGCTGCAAGCACTTTTACCCTGTCTTACTAGCTCTGAAAGGGACTATTTTTACTCCCATTTTCTATCTAAGTAAAATGATGCTTAGGGATTAATGTCCCCAAGGTCACTTAGGAAGGAAAGGGCAGAGTGGTGGTTCAAGGACAAGCTTGCTGGTGTACTCTATTGAATTTCATGGGAGCAGTGACCAAGTAAACTCTGAGCAGGAGGCTGCTATCTATCTACCCTCAGCTGTGTCTCCAGTCCCAAGCCAGTCTAAACTGCTCTTTACCTCCTTGTGGACCCAAGGAAGAGCCTGTGGACGGGTGGTCCTGCACTGTACCAGGAAGGACTACTGGTCCCACCGTGAGTCTTACTCCATGAAAAGGCATAGGATTGTTCAGGTTTGGGTTGGTGCTCAAAATACAGCCTTGCCCCAGGGAACAAGGTTGGGGTCCCTCTGGCCTCCGTGTGGCCAAAGGATTGTCCTTCTGTCATTTGTCTGAAGCCTGGTGATACTAGTGACCTCTTTCTCTTTTGATACATGAGGTGTCATGTGCTAGACCTAGCTAACAGTGAAGAACTGAGCCTGGGGACTCTCTGAAACCTCTTCCAGTGCCTGGGTGACAGTGTTCCAGAAAGCCTCTGGGATCAGGACCAGAAGCTGTGGCTAGACTCACATTCTGCTTAGGAGGCAGATGCAAGATGGTGCTACCAGAGCAGGATGGGGTGGGGGAGCACTGTCTATATTGCTGCTCCTTATGCATAATGGATCATAATTATAATACTTGGAATGTATGTGGGGCCTGCTTTCCAGAAGCTCCAAGCTTAATAGAGTACTTTAGTTTTGCAGTCTCTCACACACAGAGGCACACACACTTTAAAGAGCAGGCCAAAAAGTGTTATAAATAAAATTCTAGAACATGAGTGGGAGGAAAAAAACAGAAAAAATTCAGTGGAAGAGTTGAAGCTGCATCAACTCCGTGTGGAGTGCTGACAAGCCCCAGTTGTGCTATGAATCAGAAACGGGGCTCTGCCCAGGGCTTCTCTTCTCCTTGTCAATCCATGTGGGAAATATGCCATGAATCCTCTTGAGGTTAGGAGAAGGCTGACAGGAAGAGAAGGAAGGCCGCCTCTGTAATCTGGTGGGTGCTGATGGTTTGGCCACTGTGCCAAGCAGCCTTCCTTCTAGCCACACAAAGCAGTGCTGTTAACCCAAGGGTTCAGCTCTTCCTTCTACTCTCCCTTCAAGCTGTAAGGTCTCACACTCTCATCCCTCTGCCATCTCTAACCATCATCCTTTCTCAGAGGAATCAAACCCTTGGACATTACAAAACCAATATCTCAGCCGGGCGGTGGTGACACACATTTTGAATCCCAGCACTCGGGGAGGCAGAGGCAGGCAGGTCTCTGTGAGTTTGAGGCCAGCTTGGTCTACAGGGTGAGTTTCAGGTCTGACAAGGCTACATAGAGAAACCCTGTCTCACACACACACACACACACACACACACACACACACACACACACAAAACAACAACAACAACAAAACCTCAAAATACTTTCAGTAAGTTTATGATTTCATGTTGGGTTGTATTCATAGCTATCCTTGGCCATGAGTGGCTTGTGGGCCTCCAACTGGATACACCTGAGAGGTTCAAGACATTTTGTTTTTCTAGGATGCCCTCACTCCTCCACCTGCCCCTTTGAGGCCCCTGTGTCATAAATACCTTCTCTGGTCTGGACCTGTCCACAGTGACCCCATCACACATTGCCTATCTCAATTGAACACACACTGCCTGCCTTATAAGTTAATGTTTAGGCCGTTTCCAAGGCTGGATGCTCTTGGAGGACAAGGCCCATATTGTGACTTATTCTTTGTTCAGTATGTATTCTCAATATGTGACTTTATTCTAAATTTCAATTTTAGGGGAGCTGTCCAGGAGGTATTCCTTGTTTTATGACTTTTATCATTGTTCTCTATGGGTGTTCTGTGGAACTGTTTTTGTATTCCTTTTTAAAATAATGTTTCATGTAACCCAGGCTAGCCGACAACTTGCTATATAGTAGAGGCTGGCCTTGGACATCTATTCCTTTTGCTCCTGCTACTAGAGTGTTAGGATTATAGGCCAGCACTACCATGCCCAGTTACAAAGTACTGGGGATGGCACCCAGAGCTTTACTTGTACTGGGCAGGCACTCCATCAACTGGACTACATCTAATTCCCTGCCATGGCTTTTTGAGACAGGTTCCCGCTCTATATCCCAGGCTTGCCTGGAAATATAACTCCAGCTAGCCTCTAACTTATGATGCCCTCTTGCCCTGCCCCCCCAAATGCTGGGATTACAGCATGAGATCCTATACCAGGCTTCTGGCTAGCTTGGGGACTTAAAATGAATCAAATAGCTGTACACATGACTCATAACTCCTATAACAATCTCTGTATTCTTCCCCACCCCCTGGATTTGGGTTTAGAGATACATTGGAGCAAAGGACTGCTAATTTTCATGCCAAGGTAACATTTTCTAAAATAACGCTTGAGCCAACTCCATGGATCTAGAACTTTCTTATTCTGGAAGCCCAGGAAAGACACAGAGATGTTGTTAGGAAGTCCAGAGACATTTTCTTGAGCCTCTGTATATTACAAGCAAAAGACTGGCTCCGGAGGGCTCTGAAGAACTCATCGAGAATCTGCTAAATAATATTTTTGTGTGCTGTTTGTAAATGTGACTCGCTTTGAAGCCATCTGTCATGCAGCCCTTTGCAGAGAACCGAGATGTATTTAAATCTGTGAAAATGAGTATATTTTTGTATCTACCAAAGCAAGGTTTTAATGGGTTCCTGCTGTGTGTTGTCCAGCGAGTTTTCCTAATTGTCAAGTAATGTTTCAGTGGAATTCAAAAAGAGGGCATAGTGATGCACAGAGAGGCTGTGTCACAGTTCATCTTGGTGCGGTATGTCTTTGGGCACCAGATGAACAGAGCCAGGCATGAGAGAGGAGTGTTTCTTCCTGGGTGCAGACTGAAGTCAGGCTTGGTACTGGCATGCTTGGAGTTTAGGGAAAGCAGCTAAGGGGTGGAGATACGTGAGGACAAAGACCTACTACTCTTCCTTTCTGAGGAAAGACTTTATGAGTCTGGAACTGAGCATTGCTGACAGCTCAGAAATCTTGCCCTTATTTTATCTACTCCTGCAGTACTATGAATTGAACTCAGGGCCCCAACATCCAGGCCATTATCACCTTTTTTTTTTTTAAAGACATGGTTTCTTTGTGTAGCCCTGGCTGTCTTAGAACCTGCTCTATAAACCAGGCCGGCCTTGAACTCACAGAGAATCCACCTGTCTCTGCCTCTGGAGTGCTGGAATTTAAGATGTGTGCCACCACCACCTGGTGCCATTTTTCACTTTGAAGACATTTGTGCCTTCACTACTGTCTTTAGTTTCCATGGTCAATGAATGGGTTAAGTGTGAAAAAGAGGAGAAATATCAGTCCCCTTTGTAACATTCTGTAGCTCCAGCAAAACATCCTGTGGCCAGTCTGGGAAGAAAAACAGCCCCGAGGAAAGTACTCCCCGCCCTGCTGATCTTCAAACTAGCCAATCCTGTATGCTATGTTAATCTTGTGGGTTTTGCCTTTAAAAGACCGCTTGTAACTGCTGTTAGGAGCTTCTTTCACTGCTCAATGCAGGGAGCCCGTTTGCTCAAACCATCATTAAAATCCCCTTGCTGATTGCATCGACTGGTCTGGAATCCAAGTTTTTGGGGTGCCCACCAGAGAGGATAGTACCCTGAGTCTAGGATCTATCAGTCAATACCACCAGTGTGACGACGGTTGAAATGTTGAAATTATTGGTGGTGGCATTAGCTATTACAGGAAAACAATTGAAAAAATCATCAAAATGACTTTCCTCATGTTGCATGGGGGAAGGGAAGTGACAAAAAAATGTATAAGGGTGATGATTCAGTTATAGATGTGGCCCAGGTAGCAGAGTGATTTCTTAGCATTGCAGGGGTCTTTCTGGGCTCCATCCTCAGCACTATCTAAACTGGTAGTGGTGGTGCATCCCTGTAATCTCAGCGGCACTCAGGTGGTAGAGGCAGAAAGATCAGAATCAAAGTCATCCTCAACTACATAGCAAGCTACAGGCTAGCCTGAGCTACATGAGACCCTATATCAAGAAAAAAAAAGACTTATTACATACTTAATGGCTGCTATGGATTGTCCATTGTGTCTTGGGGGGGGGGCATGTCTTCTCCACCTAATAAAACTAGTTTTTTTGGTCCCTCCCCAGGCAGGGTTTTTCTGTGTAACTTTGGAGTCTGTCCTGGAACTCCCTCTATAGACCAGGCCACACTTGAACTCACAGAGATCCTCCTGCCTCTGCCTCTCAAGTGCTGGAATTAAAGACGTATACCACCAACGCCCGGCAAAACTAGGTTTCTTGGAGACTATGTTTATATCTGTGCAAAGCTGTAAGGAGGACTGGAGATGTGAGACAAGAAATTGGTAATTTGCAAAATTAGAACTCCTTCAGAACACTCTGGATTCGGGATCCAGGGACTGTTCACCATGCTGTAGATAGACTACTCAAACTACTTCCCCCAGAGGGGAATGGTCTAGGACATTTGGTCTACATCCCAAAATAATGTAGTCAAAACTCAAAAGAACTGAAAAATTGTACTCACACAAATGCATGAAAAAATATGTTCATAGCAACATTATTGTTTTTCAAGACAGGGTTTCTCTGTGTTGCTTTGGCACCTGTCCTGGAACTCACTCTGTATCCCAGGCTGGCCTCGAACTCACAGAGATCCACGTGCCTCTGTCTCCTGAGTGCTGGGATTAAATGTGTGCGCTGCTGCAGCCACCACCGCCACCTGGCCCTCATAGCAGCATTATTTGTAATAACACACTTTAGTGTTCAGTATTATCCATTGATCACTGAATGACCAAGCCAAACAAAAATCTCATTGTAATATAAATACAGTAGTCCTTCCTGGTCCAGTTTTTTCTTGTGTTTTCAAGTTCCTATAGCAATCATAGTCAAAATTGTTAGATAGAAAATTCTAGAAATAAACAATGTGCACACTGATCTAAGGGATACCAGAACATAAGTGCTATAATACCATGACAGTTGATCTGATCACTAAGATGTCTACCAGGTGTCTAATGGGTAGGTAGCCAATATAGCATGGATATAGGACAAAGGACTGATTCATTTCCAGGCTGTGATGGAGCAGGTTAGTGAGAGGTTTTATTATAGTACTCAGAATAGCTCCCCAGGGATAGATAGATGAACAATACCTAAGGCCACATTACATGACCATGCCTGCATCACTCACCTCAACACACAGGCATGTATCACCAAGCATCATTACAAGAAGGATGAAGACATTACAATAAGGCATTTTCTGGGCCTGTGAGATGGCTCAGTTGGTAAAAGTACTTGTAGTACGAATCTTAACAGGTTTTATTAATAAAAACAAACCTGGAGCCAGGTATTGGGGTGAATACTGGAAGATCAGAGAAGCAGAACAAGACACAGCTACCTCACCTTGCCAATTCCTCAGCTGATCCTTTTTCCTCAGACTGGAAGCCTCTGAGTTCTCATCCAGAATGAATCTCAGCTGAACTTCTGCTGCTCAAAAGCCTAAAAGCCTAACCAGCTCTAGTTCCTCATCCTCGCGCCTTAAATATCTTTCTGCTTCCTGCCATCACTTCCTGGGATTAACGGCTCTTGTTACCACACCTGGCTGTTTCCAGTGTGGCCTTGAATTCACAGAGATCCAGGTGGATCTCTGCCTCTGGAATGCTAGGATTAAAGGTATGTGTGTCTGATCCCAGATAAGTTTATTAGGGTGTACAATATGTTGGGGAACACAATATCACCACAAGTACTTTCTGTCCAAGCCTGACATCCTAAATTCAACCCCCAGAACCCATAGTGGAAGGAAAAAACTGACTCTTTGAAGTTGCCCTCTGATCTCCAAAAGTGTTGTGATAAATATACACCCTCCCATATAAAGCCCCCATTCATACATATTAATAGAAATAAATGAAAATAATTTTTTAATTAAAAAATTTAAGGTCTAATACATTGCTATAAATTTTGTTATAGTATATTGCCATAATTCATTTAATTTTATTGTTGCTTGTCAATCAAATTATATCATGGCGTTTTTAGAAAATAGCATAGTATAGAAGTAGGAGTGTAGTTCAGTGTTAGACCTCTTATCAAATATGTATAAGTCCATAGGTTCCAACCTAACACCATGAAACAAAAACAAGCCAAATACGCAAAGCTCTCAAAACACAATTTTAAAAAGACTTCCACATATGCATATGGAGGCATCTGGGCAGTGGTGGTGCACTCCTTTAATCTGTTTGAGGCCAGCCTGGTCTACAGGTAGCCAGGACTACAAAGAGAAACCCTGTCTCAAAAAGCCTAAAGAAAAAAATAGTAAGCACAGTGTTCAAAGCATAGGCTTCAGGATCAGAACTGAGCACTTTTGCCAGTGAGTGCCCTTGGACATGCGATGTAGACAAGCAAACACAATTTCCTTATCTATGAAATGGAGATGATTCTAGTAACAATTCATGGAGCTGCCAAAACAATTGCATAACCCATGAGGAATACTCAAAAGATAATAGGAAAGTATTTTGGGGAAGTGCATAGATGAGAAGAGGTGGTCTGAGGTCAGATAGCAGCTACTTTCATCAGCCTCAAAGGAACATTCAAGTCCTGAACCAGCACTGGGCTGTCAAAATGCAACAGCTAACCCAGATGTGGCACAAGCCTGCCATTTTAGTACTACATAAGTGGAGGCTAGAGGATCAGGAGTTCAAGGTCAGTTTCTGCTAAATAATGAATTCAAAGCCAACCTGGGCCACACACGACCCTTTCTCAAAAATATAACAACAAAGAATTCAATTTATAGTGTTCAGGTCAGAGTAGATGACTGTACCAGCATTTTACTATTTTATTTTTGCAGTACTGGTTATAGATTTATATATGCTAGGTAATTAGGCTACCATTGAGCAATGTTTTATTAGCATATAGTGATTATGCATTATAATGGGTTTCATGATATTTTCATACATGTATACAATGTATGTTGATCATATTCAACTGACATTACCCTCTTTTATCTCCCTCCCACTCAGGCTAGTCCACTTTCTCCTCTTCTGGACTAGACCTTTTTGTATTTTGATGTCTTTTTTTTTTTTTTTAATGATCCACTGAGTTTCATTAGGGTTGCTTACTGGTGCATGGGTGGGGAGTTATTCACAGGAGCTACATCACTGGAATTTAAAGTGGTCCCCTACTCCTAATGTCCATCAACTGTCTTTATAGCTTAACAGATGATGTTTACTGGTTTTCTCTGAGGTTGAAGCATTCCACCCTGTAGGGGAGCTCCTTAAGCCAGAAGGTAAACAATATAGTTCCAGGAAGTCCCTGAAACTAACCAGGTTCACTAGGCCCCCTTCTTCGATAGGCCCCCTTCTTTGAAAGAGTAAACAAGCCAAGCTGCAAAGAAAACTTTCATACCAGCCAAACTGCCTGGAAGAAGCAGAAGCCAGCAGAGCTGCCTGGAAGAGGTTTAGACTGACCCAGGCACCAGGAAAGGAGACTCTCTAACCTGTTGAGCTGTCTGCAGACTGTGCAGTGTGCTCCAGGTTCCAGGTTTACGAGCTGTCACCCATGCTGGGATGGACTTTGGTGATGCAGTTTTGAGTCTTTTCTGCTCCTGTAAGTAACCCCTATAATAATCATTGGATCACCAGGGTGGACTTTGTGGTATCTGTAGTTTAGTCTGTCATGGGCTCCCTTTCTGAGGTGAGTAGTATGTGTGATGTGTTTCCCAGGGAAAGTTTGCTCACAGAACAAATGTGTAAGTCTTTGTAAACTGGCCACACTGGCCTAAAACTTACTATACAGCTAAGGCTAGCCTCAAACTTGAGATATTCCTGCCTGAGCCTCTTGAGTAGTTGAGATTGCAGGCGCGCATCACCAGGCTTGGCCCAGCTTACTCCTTTAAAGCAGCACAACAGTCAGTAACCTCATTTCTCCTAAGTAGTGAAGAGAGGCTCTGTCCCCTCAACAGAATTTGTTATTTTTTTTTTTAAACACATGGTCTCATGTAGCCCCCGGCTGACCTTGAATCTACTATTTACCTGAATTGACTTAGAACTAGCAGTTTCCAATGGAGTCTTCCACTTCCCTGGTTTCCACCTGCGTTTTTACTCTGGGCTCTGTAACTGATAATGACCCTAGTTGGATGCTATGATGCTTTTGGTTCTATTTTCATCTCTTTCCCAGATATCGTTATAGTTACTTTTCCAGATTTTCCAGCTCCTAGGTCTGCTGGGCAGACCCTGGTAACTTAACTCTGATTTCTACTCATCCCCTTCATACTTCTACCCACCTAAGGGGTTCCAAAAACATGAATTTTAGAGAGTAGATAATTGATAAACATTTGAAGCTAAGTGTAAGAAGAAAGTTCGTTTTAATTGAGATATAAGTAATAAAAAAAACCAGGAAACATTAGACTGGTGAGAAAAAAGAAAGGAAGAAAAACAAGATCTTCTCTTTACTAGGACAGTTATGGTCACTTAAACATATATGTACACAGACATATGTATACACACAAGCATGTGACTAGGTTGCGTGTAAGCATAGATATTTTTACCTATATACACATATGTATGCACATATATACACATGCAGCTTTAGATGATTAAATTTCATATGCACTCATATAAACAATCTCCAAACTATATAATAATATAATCAATAATTTAAAGATAAATGACAATGTATATACATATGTACACATCGTAGTCATGTTTTGTTGTATTTCTCCCATTTGGTATTAAGGAATGATATGCATATGGTGACAAGCATAAATCTGAAGTGATACATTTTTACATATATATGTACCCATGAAACTACCACTTGGATCAAAACGTAGAACATTTCTAAAACCCCAGAAGGAGGTTTCCTCACATTTCTTTCTTCAGAGTAACTAAAATACTGAGTAAACTCAGCATATTTTCGAAATCATATCACTTGTAAATTTTCAGGAAAGTCAAGTAGTTTACCAGGCATGGTGTCACGTGCCTGTAATCCCAGCCACTCAGAAGGCTGAGGCAAGAGTGTTCAGGGTTTTGGTCAGCTTGGGTAATGTAGCAAGATCCAGTCTCAAAGTAAAAATTCAAAAGCCTGTGTGTTTGGAAGGGGATGTAGCTTAGTGATAGAGTATTTAGCATGTCAAAGTCCCAGGGTTCTATGCCTAGCCACATATATGTAGCCCCACAAAAGAGGCAAGTAGATTCATAGGAATTCACATTTTAAATAAATAAAAGGTAGGAAATTAGACTAGGTTATTTAAAGGCAAGGATGTGGCTCATTTGGTAGAGTGCTTACCTAGCACACCCACACCCTCTACATTTTACTCCCCAGCATGCTAAAAAAAAAAAAAAAGGACAAGCTATTTATTTATTTTGAGAAAGAGTCTCACGTAGTACAGGCTGGCCTCAAACTTACTGTGAAGCCACAGATAATGCTGAACTTGTAGTCGTCCTGTCTCTGTCTCCACCGTATGAGCCAGAATCATAGGTTCATACCACCACACCTGCTTTATGTGGTACAGGAGATGGAGCCCAGGGCTTTATGCATGCTGGAGAAGTACAACCAACTGAGCTACATCCCGGCTCTAAAGATTTTTTTATTAATATATCTTTTAAAATAATCTCTGAAATTGCCAGGCACTGGTGGCGCACACCTTTCGTTCCAGCACTCGGGAGGCAGAGGCAGGTGGATCTCTTCAGTTAAAAGCCAGCCAGAGCTACACAGAGAAACCCTGTCATGAGAAACATAATCAAATCAAAACAAAAAAAGGAAAGAATGAAAGAAACAAGAAAAAAAAAGAAAAAAAATCCCTCAAATCAAAGGAAGCAAACCAGGGCTTTCTTGGAAGTTGTGGATATGGAGGAGTAGAGAAGAACCTCATCTTCAAAGTCCTCATGCCTGCCAGGAGGTTCCAGGCCCTTTGAGAACTACTAAGAAAATGCCAGTTAGAATGATTATAGAAAACCAGCCTGACTGAAGGAAGCTAGCATCTGTTAGCATGAAGGGACATGGGAAAGCCACCCCCCTGTGCTGCGTGTCTTGAATTCCATTCTTTGCCAGGAAGGAATGTGTGTGCAGGTTTCAGGCTCCTGCTCATTTGAATGCGTTATTGTTAGAGCAGCAGTTCCGCAGACATTGCCCATCAGTGCTTCAAATAAATGACAAATGTCAAACTATGTCTGACCTGCTCTCTGACTCTTTTATCTGTGCTATCTCTTTGGAATAGAAATGTCTGCTCCCCGCTGGGTCTTCTTAAAAAATGCATATTGTCTCTTCACATAGAAGGCTGAGGATGATGGGGCTGTGGAAAAGAGTGGGGTGGGGGGCGGAGAAAAAGAAGTGAAGGAATTCATTGCAATTTCTTAGTTTTGAAGTTCAAGTCCAAAAATCTGGAGGGTTGCACCAGCCCTCCATTAAGAACGTTCTTATGGCCACTTAAGGCATTCTGTTGCTTTTTAGGTGCACTTTGTTTTTGCCAGTCTCTTGATCTTCACTGTAGAGAAGCAGGTGTCTTAAAGTCCAGTTAGGGGAGGGTGCTCCTCAGTGCCTTGAAGCCCCTGGAGAGTGAAACTGTCAAAGGGTAAGTGATTTGCTTTGTCATAGGAGGGCAATCCCATATAAGATCAGGGACCACTAGTTCTTTACCAGTTTCCTTTACAAAGATTAAGCACAGCCATCAATATGCAAAACAAGCAACCTGCGATGCTGTTTCCATGTAGATGTGGGCTCTGCTCTCACCCCTAGCTTAAGACCACTGATCTCCCATGTGTCCAAAGTCTTTACTGAACCAACTTTTTATTTTATCTATTTGTTTGTTTAAAAACAATGTTTGAGCTGGGTGGTGGTGGCGCATGCCTTTAATCTCAGCACTCGGAAGGCAGAGGCAGGCAGATCTCTGTGAGTTCCAGGCCAGCCTGGTCTATAGAGTGAGTTCCAGTACAGGCTCCAAAGCTATACAGAGAAACTCTGTCTCAATAAAAACAAAGAAACAAAGAAACAAACCAAACCAAACAAAACAATGTTTGAGTATCTCAACATCAAGTATCAAGACTGACCTTGAACTTGCTATGTAGCCAAGGATGATCTTGAACTTCTTGCTCTTCTTGCTTTTGCCTGGGCTTATAGGCATACATTATGACATCTCTCTCTGTCTCTCTGTCTCTCTGTCTCTCTGTCTCTCTGTCTCTCTCTCTCTCTCTCTCTCTCTCTCTCTCTCTCTCTCTCTCTGTGTGTGTGTGTGTGTGTGTGTGTGTGTGTGTGTGTGTGTGTGTGTGCTGCCAGGGACTGAATTCAGGGCTTTGTGCATACCAGGCAAGCACTTAACCAACTGAGCTGCATCATTAGTTCCTAGATCATTTTTTTAAACAAAAATTTCATAGTGTTTAGGATGAAGGCAAAGTCTGTCATATTCTAGGTAAATTCTCTATCACTAAGTTATATCCCAAGACCTAGAATCAACCTTTGTATAAAATAAGTAATCACATAGTATAGCTTGCTTGGTTGCTTCAAAAGTTGAAAAACTAAGGGACAGAGAGAACTACTGGGAGAAATTCAGTCTGAAGATATGCTGAATTTGTTCAAACAACTTTTTCTTTCTTTTCCTTCCTTCCTTCCTTCCTTCCTTCCTTCCTTCCTTCCTTCCTTATTTATTTAGTCAGAGTCTCATGCAGTGCAGACTGGCCTGGAAATCATTTTGTAGCCAAGGGTGATCTTGAACTTCTGATCCTCCTGACCTTTACTTCTCAAATTCAGCGATTACAGACATGTCCTACCAATCCAGGTTTATAGGGTACTAAATATTAAACCCAGGGCTTCACTCTGCTGACTGAGATACATCCCCAGTCCTGTCCAAACAAACCTTTAACAGTTCTAAACTAATCGCACACTTTGAAAACCAGAAGATTTCAAATAGAGGTCTTTTCTTTCCCTGAGAAAATGCCCAGTTCTTGGAATAGCTCTTGCAGTGCTGAGGGGAAAACTCTCAGACAATGTGGAGGGACAAGGTTAGCAGTTACTTGCTTTCAGAGTTTAGAGACAGGAGCTGCTGTGGCTTCTGCTTGCAGTTCCCCAGGCAGGCTTTCTAGAAGAATGCTATTGCTATCCCACCTGAAACCTGAAGGATGAATCTGAAAGAACTGTCCATGGAATGGAGAAGAGCAACAGTGTATTCATAGGACTAATCTCGTGAGGATGCAATGAATTCATGACAGGAGAGAGAAGGACTGCTCTTATTGGATCACACAAACAATTTAGCAGAACTAGGGAAGGAATCCACTTTCTTTTCCCCATCTTTGTATTTGATGGTGTGGGGAGCTGACCAGTTGGTCAAAAGGACCTGATTCAACTTATTCTCTTTGCTTGGAGGACAGCACAATGTGTCCTTCATTTCCTATGCAGGGGATGAGAAACCCCTCACTTGGGAAAACTATAGTATGCTATAGGTGCATTCTGTCTAAGATGTCCCCTAGAAACAGGAAGCAGATTTGGTGGCTTTTAGGGGCTAGAATGGGAAACTGGAGTACTCATGAATATGTGGCTTGCTTTCTGGCTGATGAAAATGTTCTGGAACTAGCTATGGTACATTGTGACTGAGCTGTGTATTTTATTTGTATACATGTGCAGCTGTATGTGTTTGTAAGTGTGAAGACGCACATGGAGGTCAGAAATCAACCTTGGGTATTAATCCTCAGGAGCCAACCACCTTGCTTTGTGAGACAGGGTCTCTAATTGGGACACAGAGCTCAGAGCACACTGATTTGGCTAGCCTGGCTGGCCAATGCTGTTTCACCCTCCCTAGCACTGGGATTACAAATGTGTGCCTTGACGCTGGGCTTTTTTACACTGGTTCTGGATGTTGAACTCAGTTTCTCATACTTGCATGCCAAACACTTTACCAACTGATCTAGTTCCCCAGCTCTCAACTGTACATATTCAAATGGTTAAAATGGTAAATTTCATGTGGTCTTTTTCCTTTTTTTTTTTGGAGCTGAGGATCGAACCCTGGGCCTTCCACTTGCTAGGCAAGTGCTCTACCACTGAGCTAAATCCCCAACCCCAATTTCATGTGGTCTTAGCCATAATAATATTTTTGAAAAAAGTAGAAACCAAATCAAATGGAAGTTGTGTGAAGTCTTCAATTGTACATACAGCCTCCAACACACTGGTGGCAGAAGACTTACCCATCCCCCACTGCACCTCCCACCTCTTGGTGTAGGTGCATCTCCTGCATGTTGGAAGCTGAGGTGGGGGAGGGGAGAGGATAAGGAACTAGGGCCATCTGAAAAGCTTCCTTCTGGGTGATATTTGTTTCATAGATTGCCAGTTGTTCACCCTGTTTGTATTTCAATGAAAGGCGGCTTTGAAGTGGGATCCGCCTCAGAGCAAGGCTTGGGGTTCCTGCCTTCTCTGGTGAAGTTCAGACTTGTCCAGATCTGCCTGTAGCCAGAGGTTACTGTTTCTGGTAGAAAAGGCTAAAGTTTTGGTTAATAACATGCTAAGAGGAAGAGCATCAGTGGCTTGAGGGGGACAAAAAATGAATTTCTCTTGCTGTGAGAGGCAGTGTTCCAACTGCTCCCCTTTATTATGTAGGAGAATCCTTTCTTCTCTTATTGTCACTGAATTTTATTTCATTTCATTTTGAAAGAGGGTCTGGTGTAGCCCAGGCTAGCTGCAAACTCCTTATGTCCCTGAGGCTGTTCTTGATCTTCCAGCCTACACTTTCTGGCATTATAGGTGTGTGCACTGCATACCCAGTTCAGAGTTTCATTTTACTATTAATGTTGGTTGCATCTTAGATCATATTTCCCTTAGTGAAGAATATCTTTAAGTATGCATCAATGAAAGTTAAATGCTAGCAGTGCCTCAAGGACCTCATGGTTATCAGTTTAAGAATTACCTGGACTATTCAAAAGATCATTGAAAATGACAGGAAATTCAATGCAGCCGAGTTTGCACAATTTATATGTGTTGCCAGACCTCTGAAATTGGGAGTCCCAATTGGGTGTGTGGTGTACGCCTCTAATCCCAGCACTCTGGAGGCAGAGGCAGGCGGATCTCTGAGTTGAAGGCCAGTCTGGTCTACAGAGTGAGTTCCAGAATAGCCAGGGCGGCATGGAGAAACGGTGTCTCAAACAAACAAACAAACAAACAAACATCCAAAGTCTCAGTTACAGACAGGTCACAGTGTGTCTGTTCATGCTACTGGCCTATAAGAGTCAATATAAGGAAGAGGAGTCGGCTCCACTGGTTTCTATGGCTCTTCATAGCCAACCATGTCAATGAGGTTTACAAACAACAGTGCAGGAAGTCTCAACAAACCCTCTGAGGGCGATAATTGTAATGATGGCTCATATCTTCACCCTATGTAATTTTATGGGAATTGAGAGTCTAGCCAAATAATAAGCTCCAGCCCTTTTCATCTACCCAGTTCCCAGCACACTCCCGAGGTGTCTGAGGCACTTCTCACCCTAACCTCTTAAAGCAGATTGTAACAATAACAACAGTAATGACAAGTTCACAATCTGCACAGTTCCCTTCATTAAAGGAGCCCTGGGAGCTTCAAAAACACTCATTAATGGAATCTGACAAAGCTTGGAAGGTGGGAAGACTCACCTATTCCCAGTTTTTTTGTGGCTAAATGTAGACTGGGAAGGATTGGAGATCCTGGGCTAACATTCCCTGTGACCAACAGGGCCCCTGATTCAAGAGTCCGGGTTTTGCACTCATTGTCTTTAGGTGAGTGCTAATTACTAGTGTTTCCTTTCTCTCTGCAGTGCCTCAGTTCTAATGCCTACACAGGGCAGTGTGGGGCCAAAAGTTCTCCCAAGGGGTTGGGAATTTAGCTCAGTGGTAGAGCACTTGCCTAGCAAGCACAAGGCCCTGGGTTCGATCCTCAGCTAAAAAAAAAAAAAGTTCTCCCCAAGCAACCTTGATTTAGCTTCATCTACTCAAGGTTCAAGTATTTTTCTGGCCAGTTTCAGAGTTTGTTTATATTTATTGCAAAACCTAGGGCATGCGTGGGAACGGAACATTGTGTGGGGATGAGAAAATGATTGCCAGAGTCAGGCGCAAGCCTGTGTTAATGGGTGAACACTGTGTGATGGGAAGCTAGTCCAGGGAGGCCAGGTGAGCCTCTCAGGCCAAGTCTCTCCCCTGTTTGGAGCAAAACAACGCCAGCAACATGAGTGGGTGTCTTCCTTGCTCAAGTGCTGGTTAGGAGAGGCCCTGGATGCCGGGTGGCAGTAGTGAGGCAGGTATTGGAGCTGAAGGGCTCTGTGCTGCCTTGGCCCGCAGGGACAGCCTGTCAGGTGGCTGTGGAGAAAGGCTTGTGGCTCAGACAGGGGCTGAAGGCTCCAAGACCCAGGCCACCAGGATCCCTGGGACTTGGGCTCTCAAGCAGGAAGAAACTGGCCTTTCCTATCCTGGCGGGGGGCGGGGGGCGGGGGGCGGGGGGCGGGTTCCCCGCCTCTTGAGGAGGAGGGTAGGAGGGAGGAGTCCAGCAGGGCGTGTCGCAAGTAGGAGTGCCGGGCGCCCCGTGAGGGGGCCCCCTAGGAAGTGGATTTAGCCGGCTCCAGATCCAACCCAGCTTCCAGGTTTTCTCCCGGCCCGGCCCTGCGTGCTCCCGCCTGTCTTGGGCTCCCCCCCCCCAGTGCCCGCCCCCTCTCTCCCTAGGGCCGCCCCGCTTGGCCAAGTTTGCGGAGCCTCACTGCGCGAGCCCGGCCAGTCAATCAGCTGCAGAGCTGAGAAGGGCACAATCGTGCGGCCGAGGGCAGTGAGCTGAGCCGAGCTGGGTGAGCGGAGCAGCGCCGGGTAGCCGGAGCCCCGCGCCAGCGATCACCCGCCGACGCCGCCCACACTCTGCTCTCCTGCGACGCCTGCCACCTTCCCTTCCTTCCCTGAGCCCCTTCGCCCCTAGCCAGCTGACCCGGGATCTCTAGCCTTGGGAGCCCCGAGGTCACCGATCCTCGTCCTAGTTCTCTTAGGTCCCGTGCCCATTCCACGCCTTTTTCCTTGTACCCCACCCTGGCTGGGCGCCTGGCACGGGGAACCGTTGCCTGACGCGAGGCCCAGCTCCACTTTTCGCCCGCGTCTCCTCCTCTTGCCCTCCTCCTCCTTTGCTACCAACTCCAACTCCTCGTTTCTCGCTCCACTCGTGAGTCCTCGACTCCGCGCCTCTCCGCCCGCTCCGCAGCACCGCTTCCCATCCGGTCTCATTCTGTCCCCCAAAGGTGGGAGCGCGTCCGCCCGGGTCCGCACCATGGCACGGTTAGGCTTACTCGCGCTTCTCTGCACCCTGGCCGCGCTCAGTGCCTCGCTGCTGGCTGCGGAGCTCAAGTCGAAAAGTTGCTCGGAAGTGCGACGTCTCTACGTGTCCAAAGGCTTCAACAAGAATGATGCCCCGCTCTATGAGATCAACGGTAGGTGGGAATTCTCCCCCCATTACCGAGCGGTGGGCACCCCGGGAAAGGGACGGCCTCCCATGCCGCACCAGGTAGCCGAGAAGGAGAAACCGGCCGGCGGGAGCCAGCTCGGGCGCGGAGCGGGCACCGCGAGTGGAGGGGCGCCGCCGGTTTGTCCAGTGCCACTCATGTGCTCTACTGTTCTCCCCGTCCCTCCCCACCCCAGTCCCCCAAGTCTTCTTGGTCCCGGGAAGACACTAAGGACTCTGGCCCTCAAAGTGCGTAGCATGGGCTCTCTTGCCTTTTCCGGGTTGAATTCCTTACTGGGCTCCCCGCTTTGTTGTGTGGGTGACTACGAGGCCGAGTGGGGGCGGGGTGGGGGAAACCTCCTGGAGTTTGCAGATTCCTTGGGGCGCAAAACGTGCGACTTGAGAATAAGTGGTTCACTGACGTTCTCCTAAAACCCCTCTCCCCGCCTCTCTTCCACTCCTGACACAGTGCTGCAAGGCTTTAGAAGTCACCTTTAAAAAGCGAACGACCCCCTTTACTCTCCACTCTTCCAAATCCTGACTTGGGAAGTCTCCAGCTTTCCGGAAGGTGTTGGATAAGAAGGGTATTTCCCTCCCTTTTTTCTTTTCTCACCTCATTTTAAGGGTTAATTGCACTTTCAATTACAGACCTTTGAAAGGACTGATTACAGGAAACCTGAATCTCAGTTTGGAGATGGTTATGCAAATGAAGATGGCTTTGCCTCTGAAAAAGTTCGCCGGATTTCAGCGCTGGGGGTGCGTGGGGTGTTTGTGGAAGCCCTCCTGGAGCTCTGGGGAGGCAGTACCACGGGTACACCCTCCTCTCCTGGTCGCGAGGTCTGAGGCCCGCTGGTAGCCGTGCCTGGGCGAGCCCTCCTTCCCCGTTGTACTAGATTTCCGCAGCTGCCAACTGTTGCGCACAGCCCTGCGGGTTGGCGCCTGAAGCGGCACAGGTTGCTTGTTCACCCTAGGGGCTCAGAAAGAACCACGAACCTAACTGGCTGTTGGCCAGCTTAACCTAACGGAGGAGTTAGAGATTTGAGCCCCAAAGGCCAAACGTCCATTCCGAACCTTTCATGGAAGTGTGCAGAGTGCGCCTTTGCCTCGCTGTACTGGTTGCCCGGGTGGGGCAGGCAGGGGGCCAGCAGCCAGTAAAGGAAATACTGTAATCTTAACCAGGCGCTTCCAAGGGCTTAGGAAGACTTGGGGGTCATCTTTTGGAAGAGCTATTAATAACCTTGGAGATTAAGTGCAGTCATCAATTACATATAAATTACAAAGGTAATTGAGGGAAGTTGCTGGGCACTTTGAGAGTGTTACCGGCCTCCGTCTAGAAATAGAACTGAAGAAATTGTTGGTAGTAGCCCAGGCATCCACTGCACCTTGGCAGTTGTCAAGTAACTCACACACTACTGATGAAAGGCCGTTTGCCCTTCAGCAGCCTGTCTTTTTGGGAGCTCAAGTATGTCCTCCCAGCCTCATGATTTTATTGGTTGTGAATGCTCTGAAAAGCCCCCTTTCTTTTCCCTCTTCTTCCTGCCCTGCCAGTAAGAGAGAACTGAACCAGCAGTCGCTGAAGCTTGGGGGCTCTGCAGGTCAGACCTGGGGTCTTTGTGCCCTGCACAGTTTGGGCCTGGGTGCTTCCGAGATGATGGCCGTGAAGGTTATAGTTGTCATTCCCACGTTCTGAAGGGAGGCATGCAGCTATGCACTTAATGTGAACGTGACAGGTTTCCATCTGCTCCTGCAGACAATATGTGCCTTTGAGATGGACTAGAGGCATTTCAGGAGTGAGCTAAGAAATTGCCCTCCCCAGTTTCTTCAGGTTTATGGTGTGAAGTCTCAGGAGATGTCAGGGCATCTTCCCCAGCCAGCATCTAATGGAAAAGGAAGTTGGAAAGGTGTTTAGGGACACTAGGTGTTCCCTTGGATTGTCATCAGCCCTGGAAAACACCTGAGGTGAATTTTTGCATAAATGTCTATCTGGACCCCCACTCCCCACAAAAAAAGATAGGGGAGTTATTAGTGACCAGCAGCAGGAAATGGAAGCTAATGTGCTCACACCCAAAACATTTTATTCTTTTTGTCTTGTCCTTCATCTCCCTCCCAGGGCTGCTGCTTTTATTTCCCCCTTTGAATGACCTACTGGACGGCATTCTCCTGAGGAACAAAGGAAGTGCCTTTTTAGCTGGAATCCTTGGAAGACCACCAAGGACTTTAGCTCATGCAGTGCAATTTCGCACCACTTTCAACAATAACAAAAATGCATGACTGAATGGCTCAAAAATGTGGAGTGTTAGAGGCATTCATTTGAGTCTACGACACTGTCACAACACAGACAGACCCAAGCAAATACCTTTAGACGGCTGGTAGAGAATTGGGGTAATCTTTACCATCGCCCTGACCTCTCCACCACACATTAGCCGCATCTTGTGTGGACTATCCTCAGATAATTTTGGCCATTTGGGGAGGTAGTTGTGGGGAAGTCAATGTAACGACTTGGGTTCAGCCTAGGTCCAAATGAATTAGATGCCAAGCGCTTTATTTGGGTGAAATATCTATTTTCTTCAAAGCCAGAGATTATCTTATAGGCAAAGTGTTGCAGTGTCTAGGTGACTAGTTCATTGCCCCTGGGCTAATCCAAGTTTAAAGTTTTATTTGGAAAGAACGGTGAGGGATTGAATCCAGGGTTTCGTATGTGCCAGGCAAGTGCTCTACCACTGAGATACCATATTCCCCTTCTTGAAATTTTATTCTTGATAGCCTTGCACTTGGCATTCTAGAGGTCTTGGACAGACTTTGAGAAGAAGAGATGTCCTGAAGGACTCTCAGTTATAGATTATAGTTGAGATGATCTGATCTTGGTGTATTCTCAAGGATGTTAGAGAATAAAAGTACAAACCTGCTAGGGTTTTCAAGTGAAGTCCTGCATTGCCATGTGCTTGACTTCAATACTTTGCATTTAATGGCCAGATGCTATGATAAAAAGCATCTGTAATAGCTTTAATTGGCCATATCTTTTTTGGAGTGCCTGCTATGTGAAATATTCTGTGCTTAGCATCACAGAGGCAACAAGAAGGGCAGGAGATTCACCCCTTCACAAAAAGACCCCACCTTCCTGGTAGTAGGGAGATAAGCCATGCACACATACTTCACATGCACTAGGAAGTGTGATAAGTGCCATGCGAGTAGATGAGAAATGTGGACTTGGGACTACTTCAGTGGTAAAGCATGTGCTTAGCATGTGCCAGGCCCTATGTTCAACCCCCAGCACTAAAACAAAAAAAAAAAAAAAATAAGGAGTAGGGATTGGGACTAGAGTATTAAATAGTTAATGATACTTAGTATAAAATAATACATTATCTAAAATTCTAACTTTTATTATGATATGCAACAACTAGCATTAGTAGCCTGCTGGAATTGTCTCTTAAGAGTGTGGCATTTGGTTAGAAAGAGTATTGACTTGTAAAAGGTCCTTTTTCATGGTAACATAGAATGATACCGAGGAGAACTTTGTGCTGGTCACTGTGATCTTGGAGTCTTTGTTTCCTGCTCCATTTATCTTCATGAGCAAAGCATCTGGGAGCATTGAAAATGCTTGCATGTGTATCTCAAAGGATTCTGGGAATTACATATGTTATGTCGGGACATAGTGGGGAAGGGAAGGAGAGAGATCCTGAGATTTTACTGTAAATGAGATGATACCTTTCCAAGATTTGTGTTCTTTGTCCTCTTCCTGCTGAGTTGGATTTTTGTTGTTGTTTTGTTTTGAAACAGGGTCTCATGATGGAGCCCTGGCTGTTCTGGAACTCACTCTGTAGACCAGGCTGGTCTTGACACACACAGATCTGCCTGCCTCTGCCTCCCAAGTGCTGGGGTTAAAGATGTGTGTCACGACTGCCTGGCATCGGTTGGATTCTGTTACTGAATTTGTGATCTCTTAATCTATTGGCATCATCAGTTTGGCCTTCTGTGTTTCATTTGAGAGGGTCTTATTGAGCCCTAGGGCTAGTGTCTTAAGTGTTAAAGCAACTATCTTCTGGATGTGTTCAAAAAAGACCTTAGTAGCGGTTCTGGCTTATGCGGTTGAATCTCTTTTAGAATGTATAAATATAAAATATTTGATTCAGCGTAATTACTATTTTCCTTTTCTATTTGATTCACATCAGGTTGCATGCAATTTCAGGATTAGCTGGAGACTAGATTGAGGAAGGAAAAAGAGAGTTTTCTGTTTTTTGAACATCAGTGTTAATCTGAGTTAGTTCAAAGTATCTTTTTTCTGGCTCCCTAGTAACATTAGCTGTTTTATGTAGTACAAGGGTTGTTCCTATATATGTTCACTGCATTTTGGCGTTACAATAGCTGTTGTGTACTTTCTTGGCTCAGCCTCGTTCTAAGGACTTTGTCTCATTTAAAGGCCACAACTGTCATATGCAGCCAAAATTATCACCTCTAATTTACTCATAGAAACTGAGATCGGAAGGGCTTAAGAAATACATTCATGGGGCTGGAGAGATGGACAACTCAGTAGTTAAGAGCATTGGCTGCTCCTGTGGAGGACCTGGGTTCCATTCCAAGCACCTACATAGGGCCTTACTAGCATCTGCAACTCTAGTCCCAGGGGATCTGACGCCCTCTTCTGGCCTCTGAGGCACATAGTACACAGATATACAGGCAAAACACATAAAAGTAAATAAGTAAATAAAGTGATTAAAATAAAAAAAAAAAGAATTTCAGAGTTCTACAGATAGTGAATGGCAGAGGTAGGATTTGAACCCAGGTCATCTTTGACCAAGATTAATAAATGCACTATGTTGTGCAGATGATTAGACAGGAAGGTACATTCTCTAGTCCCCTGGGGGTTTTAGATATGTAAGATAGGCAGCATTGCCCTCACACTGCAGTGGAGAGGATCCAGTTACATCTTCAACAGGGAAAGTGTCAAACCTAGACAGAGACAGTATAGAGTGCATAGAAGAAGGGGTGAATATTGTTTTCTGGACCATGGGGAGCAGTGAGGGGTCCTAGGGAGGGAAATGGCGTGTCTTAAGTTGTTTTAGAAAGATAATTAACAACGCTTTGGAGTTAAGGGTTGGTGAAGCAAGAGATAAAGGTGGGAAGATCTATTAGGAGGCTATTTAAACAGTTAAGTGGTCTAGCTGCCACTCATTCTCCCTTTCTGGGCTGACTATTGTCAGCTGCTTTGAATGGACTCAGGACTCTGCATTGAGCCTCAGTGGCTCCAGGTATCTTAAATCCCCTGTTTTCATTGAGTCACTACTGAACTCTCCAGGGTTCTGTGCCTTCTTCCTCCTCATCCCCTGCTGGAACCAGAACTTTGTGCAGAACTGCTTTGTGCTCTGGTAAACTGCTTGTACAGACACGTCTGCATCATTTTTCCTCAACTGGAAGCTGCTCACAGGCAGATACTTCCACTCCACCTGGTATCCTCTGCCCAACAGTAATGAGTGAGGTACAGCATTAAACAAGTGAGGGGCTCATGCATATGGGCCTATTGCAACAGTGACATAATGGCATTATACTTCCATAGTATAGAATGGTCCCATTGGTCTGCTGTACTCCCAGGAATGTTGGACCTAAACACTTTGGAAGTGGGAAAATCAGTAAATTTCCATGGTATGTTGATGGAAACTGGAGAGCATTTTAATGCTTTGAAGGAGTAATGCCATTATTAAACAAGCAAGCATTTATAGGCACTTAATTTTTTTTTTTACATTTGTTTATTTGTGTATATGTGGCAGTAGCAGGGAGTAGGGTTTGGGGTACCTGTCAGATGTACTTGTGAATGTCAGGACCCCTTGGGAGTGTTGGTTCTCTTCTACCTCCATTCAGGTCCTGGGATTAACCTCGAATGGTCAGACAGGTACCTATATCTGGGGAGCCATCTCATCGGGGCCCCATTTTAGAAAATTGTAGGAACAATTCGGAATTCTGTTTTTCTTGATGTCTTGAGATAATAACTCTTTAAGGAACACACAATGGAGGTGGTTATGATTCTGCACTCTTAAGAGTACATTACAGCGTACATGAGTTATGTTTTTACCAAAAACTAAACAAAAACCCCTAAGTTGTATCTTTACCAAGTATAACAAAACAAGCATAAGAGGATCGGACTATTTTATACACATAAGCAGATACATTAAAACGTGCACAGGTAAGAGCCAGCATTTCCAATTTCACTTGGTGAAACATCTGCTCACTCAAGAAAACATGAAAGTGTAGAAAATTCATGAAGCAATTCCATCCTGGAGGGAATTTGAAATATTATATTTAAGTTCTGATGCATTTAATTTAGCAATCTGGAGAGAGAAAAAAAATCAAAGAGATCCATCAGCCAGGTATTTGACTTTTGAAAAAGAAACTAACAAATGTTCGAAATTAGGGGAAAAATTGAATGGAAGAGTTAAAAAAGTCAATAACCTCCAGGAAGCCTGGAAACTATGTAAAAACATCTTATTGGAAGCCCAGATAAATGTGTGCCAGACATCAAAAAGACCAGCTGCTTGGGGGAAGAGAGAGAGAGGGAGGGGTGGGGGAGAGAACCCGGCATGACTAAGTGTCAGAGTAAAAGACACTGCTTCAGAGAAAACCATCTCTCACAAAATAGTCTAGGTCAGAAGTCCACAGGGATGGTGAGGCAGGTACAAACTGGAAATGAAGTGGGACAAAAGGTAATTGAAGGCAAATCTTAGGTAGATTGAAAAATTCCTCCATGTTACCATGATGGTGAAAAGGGTAGGTAGGCGGAGTCCAACTTTTCAGAGGAAAAGCAGTGTGGTTTCTTTAAAGCGATATCATGTCTGATTAATCACCCAGAGTTCCTTGCCAGGAAAAAAAAATCACATGAGGGCTGGCTGTGTAGTTCAGTGACAGAGCACATGCTTAGCATGCACTGAGCTCTGGGTTCCATCTTCAGTATTAATCAGTCAAGCAGTTAATCCATCAGTCAGTAAAAGCATGTGGATACAGGGGAACACACACACATAATTTAGATTTTAAAAAAGTTATGCAATGGGATACTGGGGCCGAGAATACTCAGAAAGTCTATTTACATTGGGATAGGTAGGGATGGTGGTTTATTAAAGATGGGAAATTGAGGGAGAAAAAGCAAGTCTAGTACCCTAGGAGAAGCACATGGAGAGGACCTGCTTTCTTAGAATGAGTAGTGCTAGCCTAGTTCTGTGGCAGATTTGTCCTCTGATACTTTTGATGACGTTTTTTCATTCTTTGAAAAGGAGTAGGGAGGGCTGGTATTAGAATGTAAAATTTGAATGCAGAATTAGATTAGTGGTTGTCAGTTTTCATTGTACTGTAGCATCATTTGGGGGAGAATTTAAAGCATACTGATGCCTGGGTACTACTCAACAACAAAATCTTCCACAGTGCAGCTAGGTCATGACTGGCTGGCTTGCTCTCTCTTTATTTCTCTCTCTCTCTCTCTGTCTGGTGTGCTAGGATGAGTACTCTACTCCTGATGATATCCCCAGCCTTCTTTTTTACTTTTTGTTCTGAGACAGGGTCTCACTAAGTTGCCCTGGCTGGTCTTGAACTCACTCTGTAGCTGAAGCAGGCCTTGAACTTTGAGTTCTCCTGCCTCAGCAGTAGTAGCAGGAATTTCAGGTTTGTGCCAACAGGTTTGGTTGATAGCCTCTGTGTGTGCGTGTGAGGAATGGGTGGGGGGGATGTGAGTGTGAAGACAGGGTTTCTCTGTGTAGCCCTGGCTGCCCTGGAACTCACTCTGTAGACCAGTCTGACTTCGAACTCACAGAGATCTGCCTGCCTCTGCTTCCCGGGTGCTGGGATGAAAGGCGTGCGCCGCCACTTCTGGGCCACCATTTTCTTAATGATTATCTCTAGTTGAAAACCACTGCCAATGATGATGTCTAAGGTCTTTCCCATCTCTGAATTTCTATAAATCTGAGATTCTGGACTTTCCAATGAAATTGGCTCAGGTAAACACTTTCATTGCAACACTGTGCATATTTGCTTTAATTTGGACTAATTTGGGGTTAAGCGGATGCCTGTTAAACTTGGGGAAAGATATTTTAAACTCAAGGTACGAGCACAAAGCACAACCATTGACTCTTTGCAAGTAGAGGCACAGGGACATTGAAAGGACTTTGGAGAGAATTAGGGTGAATCCAGCCTTCTTTCATATATTGATTAAATGTCAGTATGCTGGTGATATTTCTTCTCTTTCTCTTTGTTGGTAAAAGAACCCCAAATCTCTTTATTTCCAACTTTAATGTCCTCTTTGCCATGTGTTTGTTCTCTTTGTGGATCTTACCAAGGAGTTGAAGTACAGCAAATCCCTGGCCTTCTCCCGGCACGACCATCCAGAACACAGCTGAGAATGTGGGAAGAGGTAGAAAAGCTAAATGATGGCGCGCGACAGCTGCCGGAAAGCCTATGCATTCTGCCCAGAGAAAAGGCCTTCCGAACTGTTCTCGTTAGTGCTCACTGAGTAGAGCACTATGCTAGGTGCTGGGGATTCCAAGAGCTGTAAAACTGGAATGAAGCTTTTGAGTTATGTCTGCTAGGTAGACAGATTAGATAGATAGCATTACAGAGGAGAAGATAAAGGACTTGATGATCTGCTTTCCCATCCTCTAGCTGATGAGTTGTTGCAAGTGTGCTGGCTGGGAAGTAGAGGGTGTCACAGAAAGGGATTTTTGAGAAACCCAAAACTTGACATCTCACTGAAGTGCAGTGATTAGTGTGAAACTGGTGAGTGGCCAGAAGCTGAACACAGTATACGCACAACTGATCTGGGCCCTGTGATGCCTTTTAGGATGCGGTGAATGCCTAGACTGGATGCACCTTTGTTTGTTGTTAAAATTCATTGTCATTCTTTTAAATTGTGTGTGTGTGTGTGTGTGTTCCTGTGAACACTGTGTGGGTGCTTGCAGCCAAAGGTGATGGTTCCCTCATGGGACTGGAGTCACAGGTGACTATGAGCCCCCTTCCATGGATGTTGGGAAACAAATTCCTGCCCTTCAAGTGCAGTATGCCCTCTTAGCTGCTCAGCTTACCTACAGGACAGGAGCCTTTGTGTCTGTTGTGTTCTGAGATGAAAGTTCAGAAAGTACACTTGAGAGCGTTGTGAATGAAAACTCTTAAGGCAGTGGCAGGGGAGGGGAGTTCAGTTCCTTTACACTTTTGCCTGTTTAGAATACCCAGTGTGGCAGCAGTGCTGAATCAGTGAGGGAACCAATGTGCTCCTTTGTCTCCCTCCCTCCCATCTTCCCCTTTCTCTGCCCCCACTTTCCCTCTCCCTTTCTCTCTTAAGCATTTACAGTTTGGGATGACCTGAACTTGCCATCCTCTTGTCTCAGCTTCCACAGTGCTGCAATTCCAGGTGTGCACACCACCCCTGGTCTGGTTTTGTGTTTGTATTTTAAAAAGAAAACAGGTTAAAGAGCAGGTGATGGAGCTCAGGGCAGAGTGCTTGGCCAGCACGTGCCGGGCCTTGGGTTTCATCTCCAGCACCCCACCCCTAAAAGGAGTTAAAGACTGTGTATTATTAATTTAGTGACTTACTCACTTGAGAGCTCTTGGCTTAGGATTTTCTTCCTCTCCAACTTCTCTAGAACACTCACATTATATGAATTGCCTGCTGTGCCCTGTTTGGGAAACTGACATTCTGGCCTCTAAAGTCACAAGAGGCAAGAAAACTGACTCCCAGTTAGGGATGACAGGTTTAAATATTTGAATATTGGTTTCTCTTTTAAACATTTACCAAACTTAAGTAAATGGATAATAATAAGAAATGTTGCAAGTTAAGTATACTAGTTTCTTATCCCTGTAGTTATTTGAACCTTTAAAATAGAAAGTCCCCTTTGCCTTGTTAGGCCTGATTGGAGAGACCAGATCCATGGGCTTGTCATATCAGGTGGCCTAGTGGTAGGTCCTTGAGGAATATTTTGTGGCTTAGAAATTATTAAAATTTTATACTTATTTTAGGAATACATTTTTTTGGTGGTCCTGAGGGTGGTACTCCAAGGCCATGTGCATAATTACAAGGCAAAGGCTTTGTATCACTGAGCTCAGCTCTCAGTCTAGGAGCTGACATTTCTATTCAACCTGTACCATTGTCTGGATGTTTTTGTCTTCCCCCAAGTTCATAAGTTGCTATCCTAACACTCCACATGCTCATGGTATCAGAAGGTGGGGCTTTCGGGAGGGAGTTGAGCCTTTTTGAATGGGGTTAGTGTCCCTTTTAAAAGAGGCCTCTGAGAAGTCCCTTAAGCATGTGTTACATGAAATTAATAGTGAGAAACCTGTCATGTGTGAACTAGAAAGTGGGCCGTTACCAGACACCAATCATGCCAGCACCTTCATCTTGGATTTCTTAGCCTCCTAGTGGTGTGAAATCCACTTTTTTTTTTCCTGTTTATAAGCCACCCAGTCTACTTTATTACAGCTACCTAGACCTTGGTGTCTAAACCAAACAGGGCATAGGCAAGTGTCTTTTTATTCCTCCCCACCTCAAATGTGGTGCTGTTCTTTGGTTTGCTCTGGAGCGAGACAGCACAGCATCGCACGTGGTTTGCTTTAATCCCGGGAGACTTCTCACATTGTCTGCTCCAGAGCGAGCAGCAACTCTCGGGGCTTGCAGAGGTGCTTTTAGAAGCTCCCATCTTTGCTCCCGCCTACCAGGGGCTCATTGCTCTTCTCCTCCCCAGGCCCGCATCTCTCCTTCATCCCAGTCCTGCTCACACCCCTTCCGTCATGTTTTGTTGTTGTTGCAAGCCTCTTAGAGCCTGCCTTCATTCTGAACTGTCCCGCTTGTGTCTGTCTCCAAGAGTGGCTGCAAGTGCTTGCTTTTGCACTGTAGAGCATCCCTTCGGTCCCCCAAGCCCTTGATGTCGGCATCCCAGCAAGCATGAAACCCCAGCATAGTTTTTTTTTTCTCCTTTGCTTATTGTTTCTAGTCTCTCACACATTTGTCTCCATTGAGTGTTCGTTCAGTCTGGTGTTCAGTTCAGAGACAAAAAACAAAGCCCTCTGTCCTTGCAAATAGCAGTGTAAAGCATGTGGTTGGTAGCTACCACTTGCAATGGTCCAGTCTGAGTGGGAGTGTCATTTTTCTTGGCAGTCACTTCACAGAAGTCCTTTTTTATTTTTATTTATTTATTTTTTTTGGGGTCTGTGCCAGAATAGGCAGTCATTACATTCTTCACAATTTATGGTGGGATTATTATCTACTATTGTCAAATTGCATTAATTATAGAATATTTCCCTATGCTAAGACTTTTAAAAAAACAAAACAAGACCCCTTCTCAGGAGTGTATCTTTACAAATAGTCCTTCACAGCTGCCCTTTCTTCAGGGAAGTTGGGTTCATGTCTCTCTTGTTGAGGGAGAGGGAGGGATTGAAATGAGTTCATTTTAAAGGGAACTTGAGTGAAATGCCCCCCCCCCCAGCTTGCCACCTGGTTAATGTTTGGCCTTGTTTACCCTCAGTTTGGTACCAACTGTCTTTGCTCTCTCTGCTGCCTCCGGTCTACTGGGCCTGGATGCCCTTGGGAGAGACTCTTCTCACGTGAGGTCAGGTAATTGATCACTAATCTATCTGGCACTCTGAGGCCACATTCTCATATTCAGGTGCAGAGGCAAAAGAAAGAAGGAACTTTCCTATGTAAATGTCTGCATCCATTCATTTTCTTATGGTCTGAACAAAGATTTCAGTGACTGGACAGGATGTGTTTTCATGTAGATGGTCTCTTGTGGTATTTAGGATTGGGCCATGTATTCTAGACGTGTCTTGAACCTACCTTCTTGGAATCTCAAGCACTACCACGATGATCCTGGTGCCTATCACCTCTTGTTTGAATTCATTAGTGGCCTATCACCAATGCCCTCGCTTTCAACACAACAGCCAGTGGGATCCTATTTTTTTACACCTAACCCAGGTCACATTACTTCTCTGCTCAAAAGGCTCTAGTGGGAGACAGTGAGATAGATAGCTTGCAGGTAATAGCACTTTTATTTTTTCGAGACAGGGTTTCTCTGTGTAGTTTTGCGCCTTTCCTGGAACTCCCTCTGTAGCCCAGGCTGGCCTCGAACTCACAGAGATCCGCCTGCCTCTGCCTCCCGCACTTTTTTTTTTAAACCTGATCACTTGAGTCCCATCCCTGGGACCACATGGTGGAAGGAGAGTACCAATTCTTGAATGTAGTCCTCCGGCTTTTACGTGTGCACCACGGCAGGCACACCATCATCAAGTACATACACGAAACAAAATCAAGTCAAGATAAGGTTCTTGCGGCGCTCCATGCCTTCCACCCAGAGGAAAAATCAGAGTCTCATAGGGTCTGCCCATCAGAACCCTTTGTTGCCACTTGCATGCTTCCCTTTTTTTTTTTTTGTGATGCCCATGGCCCTACTCGGGTCACACTGTCTTCTCTCCCTCAAGTCCCCAGGCATAGTTGGGCCTTTGCATGTCCCACCCGAGGCCCCCACACATGCTAGGTAAGTAATGTACCATAGGGTTCCGCCCCCAGACTTTGTACTTCTTATTCTCAGTGCCTAGAATAGCCTGTAGCCAGAATACAGCTCACCCCCTCACAAGTCTGAGGGCTTTGATCACTTATTGCTTCGCTAGAGAAGCTTTTCCTGATTTGTATATAAAATAGGAAAGCAGCCCTCTCCGCCCACACACCACAAGCACACATTTTGTCACGCTTCCTCTCTGCTTTCTTCTTTGCGCTATCGCCATCCAACCTTGGGGTAGGGAACTTGGCCTCTTTGTTCACTGCCTAGCACTCATTGTCTTTAAAGCATTGCCTGGCACTCAGTATTTGTTGAATGAAGGCATACATGAGCATTCTTTGCAAAGGAGAAAGCTTGTGGTGGGTATGAGACCATATACAGTTGTTAGTTGTTAACCTTTTTTTTTCCTACAGAGGGTTACTCAGGCTGAGGATTCCATCACTACTGAGTTGTCTGTCCACTGGCAGGCACTGAGATTAGAATAGTGACAAGGAGAGACTTTAGCATGACACCTCACACTCTTGCAGCTCAGAGCAAACACTTTCCTGGAATATTTCAGACCCTTGAGTCTCTTCTTATTTTCTAGGAGCCGTTCTTTTAGATCATCACAAGCTGCCCGCCACCTCATCCCGTGTACATAGCCTTTGTGTTTCTGACAGTGAGTCCTGAGGCCAGTGGTAGAATACTTACTTATCAGAGCAGTGCAGAGGTTCAGACCTGTTATCAAGACTTAGAAGGGACACTTATTTTTTCCTGGCAATACACTATGAACCTCTTATTAGATGCTTGTTGGACTTGCATGGGTACTAGAAAATAAAAAGTTAACTCTTGGGGCACTTTTCCAATGTGCTCTGGAGAGTAACCAGGGTATAAACACCTCAGCCTTCAAGTGTTTGTGAAAAGGCAGAGTCCACTCTCACACCACATTGATGAGTGGCTCAGAATGATGTCCTTTAGTCCAGTAATGATTGTTAGAGTACAGTCCTGGCTCAGCAAAATATGGATGGAATCTTCCTGTCAATTAGTAACTGTCCTCTTTAAGCCTTTTATTAGCAGTGACCTCCTGTGCAGGTTGCCTCCAAGAGGAGAGGAGGACCCTGGCCCCTGGCCTGGAGCGCAGGTGCAGAGGCTGCTCCCAGAGATTAGGATGGGAACAGATGCATCCCAAGTGATAAGTATAGCACTTGCCATGACACAATGGGAAGCCTCATGGCCTTGCTCAGACTGGGCTTTTTCTCCATTTCAAGAGGTTTTAGTTTTTAATTTTATTTTGTTTTACTTCATTTCTCCTTTTCTCTATTTCTTCTATGCTTAAGATTAAAGGGCTTCAAATATGCAAAATAGATGGTCTACCACAGAGCTACAACTCCTGCTACATTTTTTTTTCAGAAATTTTAGATGAACATTGTGCAGAAAATCCATCCTTAGTTGCTGATTTCTTCAGAAATTCAAAGTCCTATGGAGATGGTACCATGTATAGAGCTACCAGCTTGTAGGCAATTTTGCTTAGAGTCACTCGCAGCATTTCCTGGTTCCAAGCAAATGTTTTGGGCTAGCTGGTCTTTCCCAACTCAACGGTTCCCAAGGGCTGACCACAGTGAAATGTCAAAGGCTCAAGTCCCGAGCTCTCAGGTTGATGCAGAACCCTGCCGGCCTAGTCATACATTGGGTATACCACCTTGTATTCAGAGGGAGAGCTCGCTGCTTCATGATGACAACTAGAGTATACCCTGATTTCAGTACAAATTCAAATGTGATGATGGTCTGTGCCCTATTTAAAATACGGCTGTTACTTTCAAGACAATTTGTCCAAATCAAAACAGAAGTGTTTTGCTTCTTGTAATTGAGTCTTTGAGATGGTTCTTGGGTTATGAAGTATGGTGAGCTGTGGGAGTTGACCACAGAGCAAAGCAAACCTTATCTAACTTGAGCTAAGGGAAAGGGATTCACTGTGTTTCTTTTGGTGTAGTTTTGAGACAGAGACTCATTATATAGCCCTGGCTGGCCTGGGATTCACTGTGTTCTTGGCTGGCCTCAGACTCAGAGATCCACCTGCTCTGATCCCAAGCACAGGCACTAACAGTGTGTGCCACCACACCAGACTTCTTTTCTGTTTGGATGTTTATGTGTTTGTTCTGAAAAAGAAAACTCCCCCCCCCCCCCCCCGAGACAGTGTTTCTCTGTGTAGCCTCAGCTGTCCTGGAACTCACTCTGTAGACCGGGCTGGCCTCAAACTCAGAGATCCACCTGCCTCTGCCTCCTGAGCGCTGGGATTAAAGGCGTGCACTAACACCGACCTGCAAAAACCATTTATTTTAAAGCACACAGCATTTACCACTTTCACCTGTGAACTCTTACTGTCTATCATGGAGCCCTGATTATTTTCTTGGTTGCTTCTGAGCTTCAGAGTTAAATGAGATACAATGGATTCGAGGGGGAGAACATTTATTATCCCTGTTGCATATGTAACAAGAAGGGTTTGCTAATCAAATGAGTGATGTAAATATGATAATAGAGGGTGTTTAATATCCTCAAGGATATTAAAGACTTGTTATAAAACACTTCAGGAACCATTGTGCTAATCTCAGCAAGTTCCCTGTCTGTTTATTTTCCTTTATTTTGTGGTGTGTGTGTGTGTGTCTGTGTGTGTGTGTGTCTGTGTGTGTGTGTGTGTGTGTGTGAGAGAGAGAGAGAGAGAGAGAGAGAGAGAGAGAGAGAGAGACAGACAGACAGACAGACAGACAATGTGGAGCCCACAGGATGGTGATGAATGTGATGCTCCATCACTCTGTTGTAGTCCCTTGAAACAGGGTTTCTCATATCCTGAAGCTTTCCAGTTTCAGCTCTGTTGGCTTGTCAGTGAACTGCTTGTTTCTGTCCTCCTCCCCCCAGTGCTGGGGTTATAGGCATGCATAGTCATGCTGTCTTTTTCTTTTACACTTAGGATTCAAACTCAGGCCCTTATGCTTGCAGAACAAGCACATTTTCCCACTGAGCCATCTCCCCAACCTCAATGTCTTTGTAAAATTAGATCTCTAGTTTACTTGCCATACTTCCTGGAGTCACTGTGTGTGGGAAAGTGGTAAATCTTCATTTTCTTAAAAATACTGTATGGTTCATCCCATATTCATTCCAATTACTCAAATTTATGGAAGGCACTTCTGTAATTGACCATATTAATATGAGAGACTAATGGTAACTCTACTGTTAGGACAGGATATTTGTTTTCTTTCTTGAAGTCTCAGCAGCTGTTGTACAGAGGAAAGCAACAGGGAAAATTGAGACGTGTTTTTAATATGAGAGGAATGTAGTTGATCACTCAGGATAAAAGGAAATGATTGCTTTTGGCACAGTTATTAATTTCAGAAATGTCTTTGAATGCATGCTATATGCCTGAATATTATGCCAGTGCTTTGTGGCTTCCTAGGGTGACATTTAAGAAATAGAGATTTAGGTCCTGTGTTTTGCCAAATATGAATTGCCTCAAGTTTTGGAGTATTTTTCTTAATTGATTATAGAGAAATTTTCATCATTTTCAACAGTTATTAGAAGTATGGTTATTAAGTTATGTCAGTGCTTATATTTTTATATTTATATACTTAGACATGTTAAAGAAAGGATAGCCTGAACTCCAGAAGAGGTACCCAAGGGATCATTTGTCATGATTTTTGTATTTCAATTATGACAGTCATTGCATGAAATAAAGCATACTTTAAAATTATTTTTATTTACTTTTGTTTGTTGAGACAGGGTTTCTCTGTAGTATAGGCTTGCCTGGAACTCGATATGTAGCCCAGGCTGGCCTCCAACTTGAATTAGCCTTTACTTACACAATTTCTCCTTAGTGTGGAGGCTCCGGTATGAGCCACCATGCCTGGCATATCATTAAAATTGAATGAAGACAAAGTAGTGGGGTATTTAAGTTGTAATAAATGTGCATTGTTGGGGATTTTTCTCACATACCACCAATTTACTTGTGCTAGATTCAGGCCCCCGAGACAGGTGACTTTGTGCATATGTTGCTTTCCAAACTATTGTAACCTTGACCCAGTGCTTCTCACCTTGTACACCTTTCTTCTCTTCCTTCCTTTCCTAATACTTGTTTTCTTTAAATCAGTCACTATTGAACTTTTTCCATGTAAAGAAAAACAAGAAGAGACTAAAATGATTTTATCAGTATTCTAATTGCTGTGCTAATGGAAATCTGTTAGTCCTTCAACATCACGGGTGCAGTTTTTAAAAGGAGCTGGTTACTGATCCTTGAACCATATGTATTTAATTAAAAAAAATTCTGGCAGGATAGGAAACTTTAAAAAAAATGCTTTCCCCGACATTTAAAATAATCACCTGCCTAAAATTATTTTAGCCATATTCAATAGGATTCTTAACAATCATAATGAAAATTGTTATTTACAACAATTATTTGGAGTAACAATAGATGACATTCAATGAGCATTCATTTTAGATCTAATTTGAATACATTATGTGGATTAATCCATTTAATGCAAATAGAAAATACAAAGCGAGAGCTTGGAGGAGAGAATTTCAGATGGAATAAAGAATTTAAAAACCAGAGCTATTACAGTAAATGACCTCTGGGTTCCCAGGTAGCTGAGGCAAAATAGGACACCCAACTGCTTATGCTTTTTTTCTCCTTTATCTGATAAAAGGAAACATAACAGTTCTTCACACAAGATATTTTCTTAGTGTTGCAAATCTAGAAAGAATTTATTATGGTAGGTTCTTTTGTAAAGACATTAGACAGGGTAATAATCAGTGTTGTCAACGTGATTTCACGTGGCCATTTCTTTCACTGATCACCCATAAAACCCAAAGAAACAACAATCAACTTAGCCAGGCTGTCAGGTCTGTGCTGTCGTCATGGATCTTTAGACTAAACAGGCTCTTCCTATCTTTAGTGGTAACTGTGTCCTTTGTGTCTATGGGTTCATATCTTATAGTCTAGGAGCCAGAATTTTCCTTCTCAGTAGCTACCGACACCATAAGAAACATAACAGCAACCCTGTGCGATTCTCAGAAACCTGAAAATACTTTGTTTTCTGCTAAATTTTCATCATGAAAATTCAAGAAGCTGTGTGCCATTCATTTATTGCTTTCTTTAAAAACAATTTTTTTTTGAGACACAGTTTCTTTGTGCAACAGCTCTGCCTGTCCTGGAACTCTCTCTGTAGACCAGGATGACCTCGAACTCACAGACATCCGCCTGTCTTTGCCTCTGGAGTGCTGTGCACCACCACCTCCCAGCTCAAAAATGTTTTAAATTACATATACTTACAATTTCCTGTATGTTTGTGTCTGTGCAATATTCATGTGTGGACGTCAGAAGACAACTTGGAGGAATTGCTTCTCCTCCTACCATATGGGTCCCAGGGACCAGACTTGGATCATCAGGCTTGGTGTCTTAGGCCTTTACCTGCTCTGCCACAATTCAGTCCTTTCTCTTTTTCTGGCGAAAAAGAATCTTTTTAAGGTTAAATCATTAAAAAAAAAGATTTATTTACTTTTCTCTTATGTGCCTAGGTGTTTCATCTGCTTGTATTTCTGTGCACCATTTGAGTGCCAGAGGTTGACAGTTACAGATACGTGCCACCATGTGGATGCTGGACATCGTACCCCAGTCCTCTGGAAGAGTTGTTAGTGCTCTTAACCACTGAGCCATCTCTCCAGCCCCTAAAACCATTTTTTTTTTTTTTTTGCAATTCTGAAAATGGAACCCAGGGCCTCACAAGGCCGGTGCTCTGCCACTGCCTCATGAGATCTGGAAAGTGAAATGATTGTGGGGGAGCCAGACGGCACCTTTTCTTCTTCAGATCTTTGTTTCTTGCCAGTCCCTGATTAATAATTATGCTCTTGGGACTTTGTACCTGGCTGCAAATGTTGTCACAGTGCCATTTGGCCTCTCCAGATTATGGTTTATGGCAAGTCACATGTCAGAGGTTTTGCAGTTGGAGATATGCTAGAAGAGCCTGTGTCTTTTTGTTATCACAGTCCAGCTCCATTCACATGCATATGTTTCTCTATGGTTTGGACCGCAGTATGTAACAATCTGGTACATCAGTGTTTTGTTTCATTTCCCCTTGTGCTAGCAGTTGAACCTTAGGGCCTTATGTGCTAGCCAAGTCCTGTACTACCGGGCTACATTTTCAGCTCACTTCTGCTATTTCTAAAGTGAAATTATAAACATGTTTCTTTGGCAAAACTTTCAAATGGCTGAATAACACCCCACTTATTTATTTATTTATTTATTTATTTATTTATTTATTTATTTATTGTGTCTTGTGAGGGTGCTGGAGGTAGAACCTGGAGCCTTATACATTCTAGGCAAGTGTTCTACTTCAACTCCACCAAGCTTTTTGCTTTGATGCTGGGACAGAGTGATAATCACCTTTATTCCTAACTTAAGTTTTATGGTCAAGTTCCTTACTTTCAGAAGATGTTAAAGAAGAAAACTTGCCCTGGGCAGAAAGTCTGGTCTACATACAGAATCCTCTAAGCTCTTCAGAGTGCAGGGAAAGCAAACGGAAGGAAATTTGAGTGTTCAACCAGGGAATTAGTTTCCTGAGTTCAGGTGCCCCTCCCCCAGCATTTCCCAGATTGACCTTCCGTCAAACTCTTGCCAGGAACCTGCATCTCCTTTGGTTTCTAAAAAACCAAGTTTAGCACTATTCCCAGAAACAGCCAAGGCATTTACTGCTGGAAAGGCGGGTTAAGCTGGCAGGTGGGTATCCCCAGTTGAAGGGGTACTGCCTTTTCTCTTGATTTTTATCCTTTGATCAGAGAAAGGTTTCCCATATGTCTGAGTGCCTCACTTAAAGAAGAAGACTGTGAACAAACAAACAAAACCCTTTCTGCTTACATTTGTCATCTGAACAGAACTTCTAGAAACTACTGACTGCTCTTGTTTCTTAAAAGAGGGGCTCATCTTGACCTTCTACCTCCCCTCCTCCTTCATTACAATGAAAGGATTCTATGACTATTAGTTGTGAAATGGATTAATTCAGCTTCGTATTCTTTATTGAAAATAAGTCTGCCCAGCCTAGTGTCTGTGTCTGGTCAAAGGGCGTTTCCTGTGTCATTGGCTTCCATGGTTTGTCTGCTTCAAGCTTTGTGATCGAGAGGGTACAGTCTCGCCTTTTAAATCATCTGCTTCATCTTTTATCTTTCAACAGGTCCTGGAAAGAAGTTATCTAACAGCCTCTTTGCAGCATCAGTTTTTGAAAGATCCGAGGAGGCTTGTTTTATTTTGACAGGTGGCCAGTGAAAGAGGTGCTTAAAGGGTGGGGTAAAGGGAGGAGGGGCAGAGAAATGGAAGGAGAGAGCAAAGGTTAGCTGCTTTTTTGGGGGCAGTCTGATACATGGGGAACGAGTTTTATATTCTGCTTTTCCTCAGAAAAAGACCAACTGTGCCAATTGTCAAGGGTATCTGGGCCTTTGCCCTATAGGCGGGGGCAGGCTGAATGGAAACTGATTCAGGACATATTCAAGATACAGCTGTGTAGATTAGTTTTCGTGAGGAACAGGGGTGATGAATCATTCAAAAGGTAAGTGTGTGTATCAGTGGGAGTGGATGAGCTGCACAGACTGGGACGGGCTCTCAGGTAGTCTCAACCCTAGTGTTCAGAAATCACCTCCCTAGAGCATGACTTGCCTCAGGCTTGCTTGCTTTTGTCCATACACCTGTACAGGTAGGAGAATGTCTCTTGGCTGTGTGCTGAACCAGTGATGCATTTCATTGCAGCTGAATATAAGCTCCCATCTCTTTGAACCTTTGGTGGTTGGTATCACCCCTAGATTACCACTAGTAGGGCTAAGGGACCTTTATGAGAATTAGAACCATGGCTATATTCCTGTACATGTTATTCTCAGTACCATGCCATCCTCCCGTGTTAGGCTGTTTTTTGTCCCTCAAGTCTCTATAACTTCTGCTGAGCCTTCCTTCACTTTCTGTCTTATAGCCTAGAATTATGCAGTACAGTCCCAGGGGACTTGCAGAAAGAGTTTTCACTTCTCTTCTTCATTGTTTCTTTTCTTTTTTTCTTTCTGTTTTTACGAGGCAGAGTCTCTTTTCTTTTTTCTTTCTGGTTTTTTTTTTTTTTTTCGAGACAGGGTTTTGCTGTGGAGCCTGGCTGTCCTGGAACTCACTCTGTAGACCAGGCTGGCCTTGAACTCACAGAGATCTGCCTGCCTCTGCCTCCCAAGTGCTGGGATTAAAGGTGTGCGCCACCACTGCCCTGTTAGAGTTTGCTCTTCTATTTCCATGCTTCCTCTTTGTCCAGGAAACATTTTTTTCATTGCTGACTACATTACATTTAATGGCGTATAGCCTGTTAATTAAGAACAATATGTAAGGTTCAACTCCATTTAAATAATTAACCAGCATTAACCAAAGAAGCTACAGCAGTGTATAACGAAAGCATGTAGGATGTAGGCAATTTTTTTGGCAAAGCCTTTTTTCTTGTTCTGTCCTAGTCCTGACCTTTCTAAGGGTAGAAACAAGGAGCTGAGAGCCATCCACATGGCCTTTTGTAGGAAAACTGTTGTAACAAAGACCTTGAAAAGGCAGCCATCTGCTGAGGCAGAGAGAGCAGCACTGTGTGTGAAGGGAGTTTTTTTGTGTCATTTTTCAGAATTCACTGTAATGTATACAGCACTCATTAGGAAAGGTGTTTTAAGATGCAAAGTGAAGACACATGTCTATAATAATCATAAGAAGACTCAATCAGATTAGAGATGGGTTTCTAGAAACTTGACAGTGTATGTAGCATTTAAACCTTGTTATTGAAAATTGTGGAAGTTTCTCTTTTGTGTGAATGTGTGTTTTGCCCCACCTGTATGTCTGTACTCCAGGAGTGCAGTGCCTGTAGAGGCCAGAAGAGGGCATTAGATCTGGAATTACTGATAGTTTTGAGCCACTATGTGGGTGTTGGAAATAAAACCTGGGTCCTCTGGAAGAGCAGCCAGTGCTGAGCCATCTCCCCAGCCCCAGCTAGGACAATTAAAAAAAATATGTTTTATTTTGTATGGGGGAATATATGTGTATGTATAGGTGCACATATGCCATGGAGTATGTGTGGAGATGAGAGGATAACGTTCAGGAGTCAGTTTTCTTTTTCCACCATGTGTGTCTAGGGGATTGAAGTCAAGTCTTCAGGCTTGTTGGCGAGCATCTTTACCGGCTGAGCTGTCTCACTTGTCCCTTTTCTGTGCTCTGGCCCAACTTCATACTGCTTTTTATGAACCTTTTGTGAAATGGCCTCTTCTGACATATGTGTACTACCTGTCAGCCCCCTCCCTAGTCTAAGTGCTTTCCTGCCTCTTCTCACCCCTACTTGTCTTTATAACTTATCATACCCGTTACAACACACACTGTTACAGAAACCCTTCAGGATGTCACCGCAGTACACCAAGTAGAGTCTTGGCCTAGGAATTGAAGCTGAAGTGCTTGCTCCCTGGCCACTAACCAGCTGGAGGAAGGGCATTCAACATGCCTTCCTACCAGACCTTGTTCCTGGTATTCGTGAAATGGGGGCATTGGGCTCAGTTGTTAGGAATATCCTGTCCAGTTCTAACATTCTTTGTCTCACTGACAAGTGTGCTGAGAGCTGATGAGATGATCTGGAAAGAGAAGGGGACTAGGAGGAAAGCCCCTTTCTCATTGCATATGTATTCTTGAATACAATCAAACCTTGAAATGAGCAGTTCTGGCTAACTGGGCTTTCTGAATGGTTTTTGTCTCCTTCCCTGCTGTCAGCTGTCATTCTGGGCTGGCTTTTAGCAATCCCTGTCCCTCCTTCTCCTTGGCTGCATCCCTTGTGGTCTTTGGAACCATAACATTAAGCTTATCAACACTCTGTGTCATGTACGTGCACATACACTGTGAGGCGAGGGCTGCTTCTATTTCTCCAGCCCATGGATTTTGGCTGATTGGAGCCTTTGCGGGCTCATTTTTAGGTTTCAGATAGGTAGTGTGCTATAGGTTAGCCATTAGTATTGTTAATACAGTAATTGAAATGAATAAAATCAGAGGGGAATTCATAAAGACAAGTGGGGTGTGAGAAGCAGCACTTAGACTAGGGAGGGGGCTGATGGGTAGTATACATATGTCAGAAGAGGCCTTCTTTCATGAAAGATCAAAAAGGCAGTATGAAGAACTGGGCTCAGAGCTTTTGGAGACTGCTGGAGTCCATTCTGTACTTTGGATTCTAATAAGCAGACTGGCTGTGCTGTGCTTCTCTGTTCAAAGTTGCTGTCAGCCAGTGTGCTCATCTGGCTGAGCCCTGGGATGTTGGATAAGAACTTCTGAATGGCCATGGAGATCTTGCTCTTTTTTTATTTAGTACCTCATCTCAGGGTGAATTTGAACTCGTCTATTCTTCAAAACGGTTGAATGTTAAGGCATCAACGTCCAGAAAGTCTCTTACTATACAAAATTGAATGCCAGTCACAGTCATTATTTCCAGAACAGTCTTTCACATCAAAAAGCCAATAGGTGTATGTACACCCAATCTATGGACCTGGCCACATATATCTTCTGTGGCCATAATAGTAAGTTTGTGTAGAGACTATGGGCTACTTTTCTCACCCTGTTTTCATGACCATCCTCTTCCCACTCCAGAACAATGGGGACTGTCCCACTTTTCCTTGGGTCTTTACATACTAGTTCACCTTCTGCTGGTTTGTCCCTCCCTCCTCTTCCTGTCTTTTGTGGCCCTAAGGATGGAATCCAGGGAGTTGGACATGGCTAGGTAAGTGCTCTACTACTGAGTTCTGTCCCTACTACTGCACCTTGCCGCTTCTCTTGGTCAGAAATTCTACTCATCTCTCATGAACCTTTGCATTTGTTAGCTCAGATACTCATGCTTAAAAAACCCTTTATGCCCTGTATCTTTTTTCTATGGAAGAATAAATGATTTGATTACTGAATTGTTCATCCATTCCCCATATAAACATGCATTAAACATCTTCTATAGGCCCAGCCTACTAAGTGCCAATTACTAGGATTTCAAGATGAGTAAGGTAGGCACAGTCCTAGTCCTTAAAGCAATAAATACTATCGTATTTTAAAATTGGCTGTTGTGTCAAGCGTGGTGGCTCAAACCCATGTTCCCAACACTGAGGAGGATGAGTCAGAAGGTCAGGAGTTCAAGGTGATCCTTCACTACAAAGTGAGTTCTAAGCTAGCCTGGGCTACAAGAGGTTCCTGGTTCAAAAAGTGTGTGTGTGTGTGTGTGTGTGTGTGTATGTGTGTAAAGACTGTTATTTTTTTAATTGCTTCTGTAGGAGCCCCTTGAAGTCAGGCATCATGTCTTACTCAGTTTTACAATCCTCTATTATGCCTTGCATATAAAATCTGGGGTTAAGTAAATCTTCATTAACTTGATTTGAAAACTCATTGTCTTTTTTTGTACCCCACATCCTGAAAACTCATTTTCTTTCCCATTAGAAAAAAATACATAAAAGGAGTACGTCTGTGTGACCAAAGCATCATCTTGACTTTGGTGCTTTGATCTTAGAACAACAGGGCCATTAGGCTTTGAAGCGTGTCTTTCTCTCGACATCAAATGGACTAAAACCACAAAGGCCAAAGACCTATCACTGGTGGGTAGAGAAAAGGTCTTTTCCCTGTGAAGTCTCAAAAGTAGGGACTTCTGGGGCCATTTGTGCTCCCTGGTTAAGTGCACATTTTAGTTCTTCACCTACCTTCTTATGGCTAGCATTGCTTCTACAATAAACTTGTATGTTGACTGGAAACATTCAGTGTTGTTGCTATCACAGAGGAGCCCAGCAGAAGACTTGTCTGAAGAAGAACCAAGCTGTTGAGAGCACACGTGACTGCTGAGGAAAATTCAAGTTTCCATCCAGCATGAAAACACTTTAGCTAGGAGTAGACGTGGATGCTCTACATCACAGCTTGGAGAGGTTAGCACAGAGTTTGGTTCAAGTCTTGGAGGCCTTTTGCATGACAGTGCTGACCTAGAATTAGGATCTCAAGAACCTACAGCTTTATAGGTGGGATGTTCTATGTGATTAATAATCAGCAAACATGTAGGAGTATGATTATAAAATTGAACCCTGCTCTTGTTTACAGGAAATCCTGCTTCTAGCACAAATTCTAGACATATCAGGTTTATCTGGCAATGCTTGTCTGTTAGTGCTATGTAATTATTCCTAAAGCTTTCAGGAAGTAATATTTAATATTTTAATCCTCAAAGATATAATTCGCTAACAAGGTGGAAATCTCATTTAGATCTCTCTGTGTGTCTCTATCTTTTTTTTTGAGACTGGGTTTTTCATGTATTCCAAACTGGCCTGAAACTCCTTATGTAGCTGAGAATGACCTTGAATTCCTGATCCTTCTATGTAAGCCTTCCCAAGGCTGGGATTACAGTGCACACCGTGACTGGAGAGATGGCTCAGGAGTTAAAAGTATCTACTGCTCTTATGTAGGACAGGAGTTCATTTTCAGCATCCAATTTGGGCAGCTCACAACCAAATGTAGCTCCAGATACAGGGTATCTGATACCTTCTTCTGGCCTCTGAGGGTATATGTATACACGTGTACATAGCCCCCATAATTAAATATAAAAACACCTTTAAAAAATGAATATTTGCTTACCAGAACTACTTCTACTCCTGTACCATTTCTATCCTGCCGGACAACTGGAAATGAGAGGGAATTAATAGGGCTAGAGATACAGCCTAGCGTTTCATTCCTAGCACCTCATAAGGCAGTTGCACTGGCCCATTGCCTAAATTTCAATCCCCAGGAGGTGGAGACAGGAAGGCCAGAAGTTCAAGGTCATCTTCAGCTACATAAGGAGTTATAGTCTAGCCTAGGCTATATGGAATTCTATCTCAAGGGGTAGGAAGGGGAGAAAAAGAAAAAAAGAATTTAATGTCCTTATGAGGACTGTCAGTGCATGTAATTGAAAGCCGCTTCTGTTTTTTATCCAACATCACTGCAGTGAAAGGACATACTGGGAGAGCATCCCCCTGGCCCAAGGATAAGTGCCAGGCTTCAGCCATAGCCAGCCTTATCCATAAAGTCACTCGGTGCTTATGAATCAAGGCTAATGTCCTATGGCCAAGTAAGATTTAGTGGCCATATGTGAAAGCAGAATCCTGTCAGTACACAGCAGGTCATAAGTCAGGGCCACTGCAGCATGCGTTCATGAGTAGTGCAGCCATCCCTCCTTTAGTAGAGATTCTAGCCTCTGCCCGCATCAGCATGTCAGATGGCATGGAATTCCCTGATCTCACCCGCAGAGGGGCTAGGTGCTTGGCTACAGCCTTTCTTAACTATGACAGACAGAATCTGGTCTCTGATGGCTGCAAGAATTAGCTCCAAGTCCAAAAACACCAGGTGGATTAACATGTGGACTTTTTTTCCTCCCTAAAATCTAATTCTGTATAAAATTGGCCATTGTCCCCAAAAGCCTAAACTTAACAGACTAGAAACCGGGGGTGTGGTGGGACTCCTTTGTCCTGGGAGAATAGGTACTTTTACTTCAAGTGTATCAGAGCAAATTAGAACTATTATCAGTGCTTGAGCAGCACTGCTAGTGATTGAGCAGGCTTTTAAAACAAGGGAGGCCAGGGCCTTTGAATAGACAGATCTCTGACTTAATAGCCATCTCTCAGGTTCTTTAGTCTCCGAGAATCTGCATCTGCCTCTCACATCCATTAGTGTGATTAGGGACTGCATATCACATGCTACACGGGATCATCAGGGTCTTTATTGCTATTGTTTGAAAGGGAATAAAATCACATCCCTTTCATTCTCCTGGAGACATTATGTGTTAAAATTAAGAGCCCATGTGCTGTGCCCACTTACTTTGCAGATAAAGTTTCCTGAGAGTGTGGTAAGCCTAGTTTTAATTGAAACAAGCAAATCCATGTTCTTTGTTTAAACATTTTCTGATTTCATTTGTGTCCCTGGTAGAATCATCTTAAAAGATAGCTTAGAGTTTGGAAGTAAAAAAGAGGTAAGTGGACTCCAGGGATGTGAGTGCTATTGAGGAAACCCCTCCTAGTCGACCTCCACATTGGACAGCTACTCCACAAGGACGTTAATGGCTGGACCAAATCACAGTCCTATTTCCTGCCAAAGTACTGTTTTGGAAAAGTCCTTTCATTTTAGCATTAGCCTAATAATATATACACATTTAGTATGGTCATGTGGTAAGGTGCATTTTAAGTAGTATCAGGATGCATGGAGATCAGGCCTAGAAACCTGAAGGTTATGATTTAAAAACAAATTATGTATTTACTTTGTGTGATTGTACATGCACACTCAGTCAGAAGACAACTTCCAGTAGTCTGTTCTTTACCTTAACTCTGCCGGACCTGGGATTAAAATTAAGTTGTTGGACTTGGCGACAAGTGATGTAACCCATTGAACCATTTCGCTGGCCTTAAACCCTTGATTTTGATGAGTCCTCTACACAGTTTCATAAAGTGGCATGGAGAGAGTCTGTCTGTCTGTCTGTCATCCCTCCTCACCTCTTTCCCTCTCATTCCCTCATGTCTTTCTTTGAGGATAGAAAATAGGATGGATATTCACATGCAAGACATTCTATATCACTGAGCTATATCATTTCCTGGTGGGTAGTGGGGGCCTCTACCAAGCAGTGCTTTGGGTATGGTTAAACACTGTGCAAAGAGGGCCTCAGTTTCCAGCAGTGTCCAACATGACTGTTAATACAGCTATTCGTGTTTATTGTGGGATACTGTGGCATGTCAGAAAGGGGGCTCTTGGTTAGTAAGATAGTTGTTGGGAACATGTAGGGGCATGTAATGCTTTAGATCCAGAATTGGTTTGCAGCTCCTTAGGGTGTCTGTTTACTCTTGGAGTCTTTGATGGCAGTCTTTAGAAGTGATGCATGACCTTTCATGATTCCTTGGTTGTACCTGCAGTTCTATTGCCCATGGCCTTGAAGCCTTCCATGAAGTACGGTCAGTGCTTAGTGTCTGCTTTTGGCTGGGACTTTCACTCCTACTCAGGTAATTGTGCATCCTTGCGTAACCTTTCAAACTGAAGATGGAGACATTTATTTATTTATAGAAGCTCTAAAGGTTCTCTCATCTGTCTCTTTCCTCTTTTAAAGTTTGAACTCTGAGATCCTTGGGGTGGGGGGAGAAAACACTTAAAAAAAAAGAAATGACTTTCATTTACCGCAGGTTTTAACAACAGGGTATATGGCCTCTCTCTTGTCTGCAACTGAAGGATATGGCCTTGTTTAACAGAGATCCTTGAGACTTATTAACTTCTGAAAATTCAATAGCACCATTCTTTCCAGAAAACAAGAAAAAAGCATATAAAAAAGGAGTCAGAACGGTCAGAATTAGCTAGGTCTTTTACGTTTTTATCTTGTACATGGTTGTTCATTGAAACACATTAAAGTGCATCATCTCTTCATTTTCAGTCCTCTGATTAAAAATTCTCATGTAACATTATTTCAGTAATAAGCATGAGTTCTTATTAAAGGCCTTTGAACTTTAAGATTTATTCCCCCTCTCATATAGTGTACACACACACACACACACACACACACACACACACACACACACTTTAATTGTGTGTGTATGGGTGTTTGGCCTGCCTGTATGTCTTGCACCATGTGCATGCAGTACCTGTGGAGGTCAGAAGAGGGTGGCAGATCCCCTGTAACTGGAGTTACAGATGGATGTAAGTCACCATATTGGTGCTGGGAATCTGAACCCTGGTCCTCTGCAAGATCATCAAGTGCTGGTCATCACTGAGCCGTCTTACTAATCCCACCCATAATATTTTAAAATACTATGTTTTTAGAGCTGTTACAGGATCAAAGCAAAATTGAACAGAAAACACAAGAGTTCTCATACCCCTTCCTTCCTATATGTACACAGCCTCCTCCTCTATCATCATCTTGCCCAGACTGGTAATAATTACAGTTATTGGATCTGTATTGACATAGCATTATTGCCCAGAGCCTATGGTATACGTAAGAGTTTCCTTTTGGTGGCATGCATTCTGTGGCTTGGGGCAAATATTTGACATGCACAGACCATTATGGTATGTTACTATATCATATGGTAGTCTGATAGAATGTAGTAATACGATGCTATCCTGTAGTAATATGATGATATCATATAGTAATACAATGATACCATGTAGTCTGCTACCTTGTCACATGAGTGCCTTTCCTCTTCGAAATACACATTTATGGTCCCTTAATGCCTTGTCATGGTTCAGTAACTCACTTCTTTTAATGCCGAGTAATACTCTGTTGTCTGGATATACCACAGTTTATATTTCTCCTTTTAGCACCTGAGTGACGTCTTTGTAGCGTTCACGCTTTTTAATTATGATTAAAGCTGTTGTTCACATTCATATGTGAGTTTTTGCATGGCCATGGATTTTCAGCTTCTTTGGGTAAATGCCAAGGGGTGCAGTCACTGGGTTATATGGTAAGAGTGTGTTTAGTTTTTCAAGAAATAGCCAAAGTGTGTTCCCAGGTGGCTGTGCCATTTTTCATTCATGCAAATGATGAGCATTTCCATTGCTTTGTAACCTCATCAGTACTTAGTGATGTCCCGACTTAGATTTTGGCTGTTTTAATGGGCACAGAATGGTATTTTTTAAAATTGACATTTCTATAAAATTGGAGTTAGGACACAATACTAAAAGACTGTACTATTGACTGGCAAGAAACACCCAAGTGCACTTTTCAACGTGCTGAGTGGTTAAGAGGCACATAACTGCTACAATAACTGTGGTCTTTGACTCTAAAAACACCTAGGGTTTGCTTGGGACATGGGTGGAAGGGTTGTAGTGGCAGTGTAAACTGGACATGGTAGAAGGAGGATTATTTGAACTTAGGTGAAAACGTCACTGACTGCACATGGGGGTGCCTCATGCTACACAGCAAACATAGGGGGCTGGTGAATGTTTGCTGTGTATAGTTTGTGACTTCTGATGTAACTCAGGACAGCTGGATGCATTTTTCTGCATTCACCTCATGTTTCTTGTTGACAAAATTGTGTAAGTAAACGTGAAATCCACATTATTCTTAAATTATGCCCTAATATATCAATTGCCCTGAAACAAATTCACATTTTCAAAATAAATGTTACAGCATAATGAACTCTAATTAAGATTCCATATGTTTGTATTATCCTGATCGGAACTCTTAGTGTAACCTCATTTGTGAGTTCTCCCAAGTGCTAGTATTTAGGGTACACTAGTGAGGTCTTCTTGTCTCAAAGTTGATTGCCACACCCTGACCCTCTTGTGCTGCTCAGGAGGGCAGTTAGCATGTGAGGCGGGAGTGCATGTTTGGTTTTATATTGAGGAAGGAGTGCTGGCTTGTTAAAAGCTATTGCTTCCTCCAAATTGCTGGTGTGGACAGAGCATTGGCTACCGCTGAGCCTTTCTAACTAGGGCTGGCTCCATAGTTGAACCCTCAAATGGACTGTCTTCCTCAAGTAATGAAGAACATATTGGAAGCAGGTCTTCTTTCTGGGCTCTGGAATGGGGCTGTGCTAGCAGGACTGGATCCAGCTGTCTCTATCCCTTTCTTTGTGTTTCCCACTTTCCATGGGAAAACACTACCTTATAACTGATTTTCAAAAATAGATGCAAAATTCACATCATGTACAAATAGTATAGACGAGTCCTCCGACAGCAACTGAATGCAGGGAACTACACAGCACTTTCTCTGTCTCTGTGTCAGTTTCTCCTTCCTTCCCCCTCCCCTCTCTTGTGTGTACGTGTGTTGTGTATTGTCTCTGTGTGTGAATGTTAAGTGTGTGTGTGTACTCCTGTAGAGACCAGAGGTCCATTTCAGATGTCATTCCTCAGGAGCCATTGACTTTGTTTTTTGTTTTTAGCAACAGGGTTTCTCATAGAGCCTGTAGAGCACCATTTAGGCTAGAAGCCCTGGCCTGCCTATGTCTCTTACATGCTGGGGGTATAAGCACACACCACTCAGCTTTTTCATGTGGGTTTTGGAGATTAGATTTAGGCCCTCAAGGACTTAACCAGCTGAGCTAGCTCTACAGGCCTTTATTTTAAATTTTAAGTTTTTGCACGAGTATTTTCAGTTTGAAGGGTTTTTTTTGACATAAATGATCTGATATATATATGTGTAGCTCCCTATATCCCTTACTAAAGATGCTTTGTATCCAGAGTAGGTCTCCTTTTCTTTCAAAGGTTTTGTTCCCTCTTGAGAGTCAATGGGATATAGATCCTTAGTCTTATGTGTTAGTTTTCTGTTGCAGAGACATAATACCTGAGAAAACCAACTCAAAGGAAGAAGAAAAATAATTTTGGCTCATACTTTCAAAGGCTTCAAGTTAAGTCATTGGGCTCCATTCCTGTGGGCATTTGTTGAGGCCACATGGAAGAGCAAACCCACTCCCCTTAGGGCAGCCAAGAAGCAGGACAGAAGCAATCATGGGAAAGGTTCAGGGGCTGACTTCCTTCAATTTGTCTGACCACCTAGTTTCCACCACCTCCCAATAATGCCATCAAATTATGAATTCATTGTTATGTTGACCAAGGCAGAGCTTTCATGATCCAATCACTTTCCCAAAGCTCCACCTCTGGGTAATGCATTGGTAACTGAGGCCTAAACACTTACTTTTGGGGGGGTGCGGGGGGAGTGTTGATTTCATATCCACATCAGACCTTACAGCATCTTGCCATGGAGAAGTTGCATGAGATTTATGGGACTGAGAGGATGATTCTGATGGAATCTTGGACTTAGAATCTGTTACTTCGAAGGACTTTTAGAACAGTTGGGCTGGAGAGGTAGCTTAATAATGAAAGCTCTTGCTATGCAAGCATGAGAACCAGGTTCAGATCTCCAGAACATCTATAAATACAGAGTGGGTATGGCAGCCTGCCTGTAATTCCAGCCTTGGAAAGGAGATACAGGCTCCCCAGTGCTGACTGGTGAGACCAGCCATAATTGAAGCCCTGAGTTTGATTTGTTTTATTTTTTAAAACTGGGTCTCACTATGGAACTGACTGGTCTGGAACTCAGTGTGTAGATCAGGTTGGCCTGAAACTTAGAAATTCACCTGTCTCAGTCTCTCAAATACTGGGATTAAAGGTGTGTGCCTTTATGCCTGGTGAGCTCTGGATTTGGTTGACTCTGTCTCCAACCATAATGTGAATAACAGAAGATGTTTCCTAACATCAACCTCAGGGCTCCACATGCACACACATGTGAAACATGTAGACATCCTCATTCACAAGACACATGTACACACGTGGTGGAGGGGTAAAAATAAAATTTAATACTCCTAAAATCTGCTTCCAAGCAGTCTAGGTTTCATGGATTTCTTGGTTATTGAGTCACTTAGTACCACTGATGTTCATGGAAACATTACTGTGTCTAGTGGCTATAAGATAGTCCATTTTAGGGCTCAGTGGTTAAGAGCACTGGCTACCTCTTCTAGAGGTCCAAGGTTTGATTGCCAGCACCCACATGATGGGTCACAACTGTCTATAATGCCAGTCTCAGGGAATCTGATGCCCTCTTCTGGCTTCCATGGGTGTCAGGTACACATATGGTACATAGATATTATACAAGCAAAACATCCATACATAAAAAACAAAATTTAAGAATAATTTTAAGATAGCCAGTCATTCTGCTTAAATAGCCAGGGTAGTGGTTTTCATTCTTGGTTTTTCGAGACAGGGTTTCTCCGTGTAGCTCTGCACCTTTCCTGGATCTCGCTCTGTAGACCAGGCTGGCCTTGAACTCACAGAGATCCGCCTGGCTCTGCCTCCTGAGTGCTGGGATTAAAGGTGTGCACCACCATTGCCTGGCCTGGTCTTCATTCTTGATTCAGTGATTTCCATCTCCCCCCCCCCTTTTTTGATCTTTCTTTTCCACATCTTCAGTGCTAACGCTCTGACTTTTATGGGTCCTTGCCTAACTCACAAAACCTTGTAAAATGACTCACTGTCTACCCCTCCTCTCCTGCCACTTTATTCTCCTCATAAGGGAGTGGAGACTAGCTTTCATCACTTTCACAAGGTGAATCAATATGTGATTTGAATCCGGGGCTTTAAGCTATTATTTTTTCAATTGAAGTTTAGCTTGGTATCCAGCCTAAAGTGAAGAATTCAGTGTCAGGTAGTAATCATAGCAGATTCAGTGTATTCATAGAGTTGTTTAACAATACTGTCAGGTCACGTATCCACTAGATACTTCAGTCCTTTCAGCTCTTGGCAGTAATTTTTTTGTTTTTTGTCTCTGAATTTCCCTATTTTGATTATTTGATGCAAATGTATTACTGTTGTGTTTGAAGGCTCATCCTCATCATTTCATCTTTTAGTCTTTCTCCTTTTCATAGCTAATTTATATTCCATTGTATGGACATAATACAATTTGGTCATCCATTTACCATTTGGTAGACATTTAGGTTGTCTTTACCTTTCCATGCCTGTGATTAATGCTTCTAATATTTGTTGACATGTTCTGTGATCTGTTTTCAGTTTCTAGGTTATAGTTCTAGGAGAAGAATGAATGAGTATGTAGCAGTTTGACACTTAACCTTTTGGGGAAATGCCCGAGTTTTTTCCATGGTGACTACACCATTTTACATTCCCAGTCTGTGAGGTGAAACCAGGTCTTTGTGACTCCAGAGACCATGCTCATTTTCTCAGGCCAGACCATATCCTAAGAACTCCCTAAAGGCTCCTGCAGCCCCCTGCCAAGCTTCACCTTCAGCCAAAAAAAAAAAAATCATGTCCCACATGTATCTCACATTGCAAGGGGAAGTTGTTGGTAATAGGACTCTTGGCTTGGGGAAGGAACAGGTGTTAGAGATGTGTCAATATTGGACAAGTTCCTCTTCCCGTGGGACAGGTTCAGAGAGGAAGTTCATGAACCTAATTTTGTAGGTTTCCAATTCCAATTCCATGAAACATCCATGGTGAGCAAAACCATGGAGATAGAAAGTAGAATCACAGAGGCTGTCTAGGAATCAGGAGTGATGGTGAAGGTGTAGAGTTTGGACTGGTGTAATGAAAATGTTACAGTATTGCTTATGGTGGTAACTGGGCATCTCTGAGTACACTGGAAGCCATCTCACAGTGTACTGAACATGGACAAATGTGTATGGTTAGTGAATAGCCCTCTAACAGCTCACTCTGAATATGGACATGTTACCAAGTGACTCCACTCCAGTGTTTACATGTACAGTAGCATTGGGGGATGGGGAATGGTTCTGCCTACCTCACAGAGCCATGACACTGAACGGAGCAAAGATAGAAAACATAGCACTTGGCGTGATGCCTGGCCCATAACAAGCACTCATTGCCGGTTACTAAATATTAACATTAGCATCATAACATATTTTTGAAGTTCCAATTGATAGATGGTATTTATGATAGGGCAATGAAGACAGGAAATAGCTAGAATTATTCTTAAAAATTGAACTTTTTCGTCTATCCATGCTGCCAAAGGGGAAATGAGCAATACAGTACATGGTAATGAAGCCATAATTTGAATGGTAACAGGAAATGAAATCATGGGAAGAGGTGCTGGGTACTTGTAAGGGCTGGGAAAAGAATACTGGTGCTGAGGCAGGAGATAAAATTGTATTTAGAAGGCTGCTTAGTGCTTATAGCAGATATTGGGAAGTCCTAGGCTTTGAGCTCAAGGGTCTGACCACCTTGAAATTGTCTCTGGTTCTTCCAGGGGTTATCCCACAGATGTCGAGACCCTGGCACAGATTAGCTCCTTGAGTGTGTCGTCCTCTTTCTTTCTTTGATGCCTCCCATTTCTGGTGACTGTAGGGGTAGGTAGGTGTTTATGATAATACAGAAAGCTGAGGGAAAAGCTCAGATGGGAGGGACTGCTTAGAGACACATGATAAAAAAGAAGACACAGCAGTCCTTCTCCCCTTAGCCCATGCTCTCAGATGGGAGGCCTCTAGGAAAAGCAGCCCCAGGGCTATCTGTGCCTTTATTTACTCTGCCTGGTGCCTCCCAGTCTTCCATAGGAAGGGGAGAGCAAAGCAGGATATCAAGGTTTTTAAGAAGACAAAATTCAAATTCAAAGGAAACATTGGAAGGGGCTAAAGACTGCTTGTGTAGAGCAAGCTTGCAGGCCCAGCTGGACGGGGTGGTGAACTGTTTGTGTGAAGCCTTCAGGCACTCTGGTTCACTGTGTCTTTTCAGAATGCTTTACTGCTGCCATCTCCATAACTCCTTTCAGTAACCCAGTGCAGACCAGTTGTGTTTTACAGCTCAGAGAAACCTGAACTTCCCACCTACTGTCATTTGCCACCAAGAGCATCTTCTTTCTACACGAATGTCTGCTTCTGCGAGGGTGTTAGTGTTGAATTCCATCGTGGAGGTAGGAATGCTTACGTCAGCTGAAGCCACAAGTGTGCACACATGAGCACACACATGCCCAGACAGTCATGTCACATAGATTAATTGGAAAATGTCTAGGGGTGCGAAAAGCCATGGGCTAGGAGACAGCCATCCTGTAGCTCAGAAGAGGGGCTTTTCTGCACGTGTGCTACTCACCTCCTCCCCACCCTGCTTCTTGGCTCACCGACTGTCCTTCAGCTATGCTACTCGAGGCCACTGGCCTGAGCGCTTGGACTCTTCTTGGCTTTGAGCCAGTGGCAAGCTAGGAGCCTGTGACTTTGAGAATCAGCCCTTTTCAGTTCTCTTTGTTCAGAAGAAAGTTTTATCCTGGCTCTCCTCAGTGGCTGCTGAGGATTAGGAGAAACCCAGGGAGACTTGGCTATGGGGACAGCTCACAAAGCTGAGCTGGGCAATTTGAAGAGGGCCAGGACCGCCTTCTCTCGGACTGATTTCGAGTTACATTCTTCCTCCCTTCCAAAATGAGTTTGTACTGCTGCAGACACTGCGGTGTGATCTCCTAGTATACTTTTGTGATTCTGCTGCTAAATCGGGGATCAGACAGGTATCGAGACCAATAAGATCTTTGAAAATATTTGAAAGACCATTGACAACAGACGTTGTGAAAGAAGGCCTGCATCTCTGATACTTGCTTTCAGTGGTGATTAACAGTCTCAGTCACTACTTGCTTTTCTGGGCTAGTGTTTCTCACTCTTCAAACAAGGGAAGAAAGAAAGAAAACAGGTTTGCTTTTCAGTGGCTGGAAAGAGGGAAGCATGGCTCTTCAGAGAGCAGCAGACCCTGAAAATTGGTTCACTAAATGGCCAAAGGCCGTGGTATTCCTATGTGTATGTACTGCGTTGTTTTTTGTTTGTTTGGTTTTTGGCAAATGTGTGACTGTGTGAAGCTTTTCTATTTTGACATTATTAACAAGTGAAGATTGCCACAGTTGAAAGGAGTTGTAAGTTTTCTTTTTTGGGAGAGTATGTATGTGAGGCACCTAGGGGTGGTGTTGCTTAGTGGGAGGCCGCTTGACTAGGGTATGTCCTGGGTTCAATTTCTCACCCCTCAAAAAATTCTGTTCCTGTAAGTAGGTTTTTTTCCCCTTTAAATATGCATTCCATGCTTATGAGTAGATTGCTTTTGAAAACCTGTTTCCATCACAATAAAATTTTATGCTTTCCATAAATTGTGGGGTTTTTTTTTGGTGTAAATTTAAAAAAATACCTTTCTCCATCTTGTTACTGTGTTTCTCTTGCTACTTGGAGAGAATTAAGTTGTGCACTGCTTCCATTAGAATTATTTCCCTGAGGACATATTAACAAATCAAAAAGCACAGACTACTGTGATTCACATACCAGGGGTGCTCAGTTCAATTCCTGCAATCCCTTAATACACAAATGTTGGCTGAGTTCCAGTGATTGTGCTAGTCCTATGCGATACTCTGTTGTGTGTGATAGATGACATTTACAAATTGAGGCCTGAAATAATCAGAAACTTCAAGAATGCTGTGTTTGGTAGGCACTGTGCACACATGGAAGTGTTTATGCTGTTGGTTTTCATCTACATTGACCAAACAGGAAGCAAAACCCACCTAACCTTACAATACACTGCCCTGATGTCAGTGCACACCAGAAAGGTCATCAGGGGTTTGGCCAGGGTCTCAGACCCCTCTGGATATTTGGAGAGTTTGCAAGTTGTGTGTGAAAGACTATACTCAGTCCAATTGCATGATCAGTCACGTGCAAACTCAATGCCTTTTTTCATGGATTTTTGAATTGGGAATCAAAATGGAATTTGATAGATTTGCTTCAAGGAGCTTCTGTTTCTTGGAGAGGGCTACATACTTGATTAATCAGAGAGGATTTGAGCATAATTGAGAATCATACTGTGTTTGATGACTGGGAAGTGGAAGCCCAAGCAGGGTCTGTGAACTTTTACCAAGGTCATGGAGTGTGTTTGGCTCAACCGAGATCCCATTTCCTTCCAGCATGTGTGACTGTAGGCTCTGCCCTGCTCCTTGCTGAACACTTGGAAACCTTTAAAGATTTCCACAATGACACAAGTTCTTGTTTCACCCTGTTTCAACTCTTTCATAACTTAACACGGTTTCTTTCTCTTCTCCCACCTCCTACTTTCCATCTTTAGTCTGCTGGGATTCTCTAGTCCTTTTATTTTTGTTGCCCTTTTCTAGAACTTTCCTTCATAGTGCCTGTGAGTTTCACAGTAGGGTATGTACCTATGTGTGCATTTACATAAAGAATAGGGCTTGCTTTATTCCTTTGGTGACTGCCAGGAGAGTTTTATCTTGGTTCTCAAACTCCTTCCCATGATGCTGAGTAGTTGAAGCTATGGAAGTATTACAGTGTAGGATTTACCCTCCAGCTTGATTGAGGTACAACTCATGTACTGTAACTTCCTCTTGTTAAAGGCTATGATTTTGGTATATTCAGAACTATATAACTATCACCATAATAATCTGTTTCAGAACATTTTTGTCACTCTTGAGCAGTTATGACTGATTCTGATCATTTGAGACAGTGCTCACAGTATAGTCCAGGCTGGCCTGAAACTCTCCAGGCACCATTGCTTGGCCTCGAATTCACAACAGTGCTTCTGTGTCAGCTTCCTGGGTACTGGTGTTAGTGTGGCACACCCATCTGCTTTTTCTTTGCATATTGATGTGCAAGGGCCTGCTCCCCACTCATTTTCCATCAATAGGAGTGAGTAGTCATGACCTGCTCACTTGCTCCTCTTGATAGCTTTCCTTCAATTGTGCCCATTTCCTCCATTAGCTCCATTTAGCTGTTTCCTCCATAGGTCCACTGACTAGAGGCCTAAAGTTGGTGATGGATTTATTATGCACATTCATTCCTATTCTGGAGACCCCAGAATGGGACTGTGGACAACCTATAAGTGAATGCCGTTCTGAAGTCTGTTTTTCTTTTTTTCCAAACCCATTTTTTTGCCAGGTGCTTGCCTACCCTTTCCCTGTAGGCCCTGAGGGACAAAAGTGTAGCCTATTCACTATCTCAGGGGAGAGCTTTTGGAGTTGACCCCACCATTGAATGCAGTGCTTGCCTGTCCTATAAATCTGTAATGATCATCGAATAAGTGAACTTATGCATTTATTAGTGAAAATTCCATCAGCCTTCCTTGGTACACTCCAGTCACTGGGAACTGAACTAGTGAATAGTGTGTGTGTGTGTGTGTGTAATTGAACTGTGAGATTGTTTTAAAGTAGGTAAGGTCCAGGTGTGGTGCCACTGTCTGTACTCTTCACACTTGGAAGGGTGGGAGCAGAGTGACAGTTTGAATCTACATAGTGACTTGTCGTCCAGCCAGGGTTACACAGGAAGACTCTGCTCATCCCACCTCCACCCTGGCAAAGAAAAGTACAGATAATATCAGAGTGAATTCCTGGCATATCCCATTTTGTATTCTTTGCCAAGATGGGTGCTTTTATTGTCTTCCATTTATTTCTGGTCATAAGAATTCATAAAGTGCACGTCCTATGCAGAAGAAAGCAACATGATGTTTTAAGTTTCAAAATTGCATGTGGCAGGGATGCTCAAGGAACATCACTACCTGTTAGATGTATTTTTATTTTATGTGTGTGCTTGTTTTGCTTGCGTCTATGTATCTGTGTCAGGAGAGAGCATCAGGTCTCCTGAAACTGGAGTTGTGGATCATTGTGAGCTACCATGGGGGTGCTGGGAATGAAACCCAGGTCCTTTAGAAGAGTAGCCAGTGTTCCTAACCCCTGAGCCATCCCTCTAGCACTGTGACGGATTTCCTGTTCTTTCCTGCCAATGTCATAGAAAACAGTACTCTGAATCAAGCACAACAGTCTGTGCCTAGCACTTGCCTCTAACTCCAGCACTAGAAGGACCAGGAGGTCAAAATCATTTTCTCTTTGGTGGTAAGTTTGGGAACTGCCTGACTACATGTTTCCAAAAAAACTCAAAAAACAAACAAAAAAAGTGGTGAGGGGAAGGGAACTCAGAGAGGTTGTTTATGTTTTTTTTCAGCTCTTTAATTTCCTTTTTTTTGTGGTATGCATGCTAAGCATGTGCTTTACCACTGAGTTATACCTTTAGCCTTAGTTCTTAAGTTCTTTAGCTGAGGACGAACATTTGATAAGGAATCCCTTTACTTGTAATGCAGTGTACACCTCTGATGGAGCCAGGAAGTCCATGCAAAGCCCTCTGATGGCTCTAACTGCCCTAACTTGTACCTGATGTAGACGGTTCAGGAGTGTCAGTAAGTGTTAAGGGAGATACTCCAGGAGTTGAGGACATTTTGATGTCTAGCACATGTTCACATCACTTTGGTATCAGCCAAAATTCAAAAGTGCAACCTGCAGCGTGATTCAGCTTTAATGTTTTCCAACAATTCAGTATTAAAAGCCACCCAGTAAGGAAGAGAATTTTGAAAATTGCTTTGAACTTTCAAAGCTTGCTATCTGGAATATTCCTGGGACTTTCAAGACGTGATAAGCAGGAAGGGCAGAGGTTCATAAGCCATGTTGCTTGCTTTTAAGCAAGTGCCTAAAATGCTCCTAATTTGTACCAGAGACCTTATCAAAGGGCTTTTGCAAAACTTCCAGTTCAGCAATTATGAGCGTTCGTTTAGCTTAACCTCCAAGTCCCAGGGTGGATAGTGGAGACTTGTCATCTCATTTGATTGTCAGCCATCAAAGCAGGTGAAGCCTTTTATGAGCAGATGGTGGGTGATCGGAAGAGGGCTGGAGTTTGACCAGGCGCCTCCATTTGGAGTTTGCTGACTGCCCTGCCAAGAGCACTGTCCCACCTGTGTTCTGTGGCTGTAAGCACGTGACTATGACTGTGAACACTCAAGTGCAGTAAACACATTAGCCCCATCTGTGAACTGCTCCATTTAGCTCCCGTGAGGCAAGTCTTCTCCTTAAAAAAGGGAAAAAAGGGAAAATTTGCACTGTTAATGTGTTTATTTACTTTTAAATATTATTTGTGTCTGTGAGAGTGTGTATACATATTTGTGTGCACACATCCATGTGGGGGTATGTGTTCCTGTATGTGTGTGTTTATGTGCTTGCAGAAGCTGGAGATAATTGCTTTCCACTTTAATTTTTGAGACAGGGTCTCTCCCTGAATCTGGAGATCATTGAATAAGCTAGACTGGTTGGTCGGCAAGCCACAGGGTTTTTTCTGCCTTTACCTCTCTAGAGCTGAGGCTACAGGCCCAGTCGGACCTGGCTTTTTATGTGGGTTTTAGGGCTCTGAACTCAGGTCCTCATGCTTGTGTGGCAAGCACTTTACTGACTGAATCTTCTCTCCAGCTCTTTGTCATTAATTTTTATCAAATATTTTTTTTGTGTACATTCTAAGGATGGACTTGAGGGCCATGCACATGTTAAGCATGCAGTGTTGGCAAGCACCTCCTTACTAGTGATTTTTCATGATACAAAAGGCAAACTGATTGTTAGGAATAAAATACATATCTGAATGTCTGAGAGCTTTTAATAAAAATCCTTTTTCATAGAAATAGGATCTATGTTTCTCAAAGAGAAGCTTTGAAGTAGAATGTTACAAAGACACGAAGCACATGCCTTTGGAAACACTGTCTGCATCAGTGTCTCTAAACCATACAAGCTTCCTCACTAAAGATAAGGAAATCACCCTGCTTTCTCTGCTTTCTTCATCAGTAAATAAGACAACATAGCTGTTTTCTCCAAAACAGGATAAGGGAGTATTTTGGACTGTATTTTGGCATTAAAAAAAAAAAACCTGTAAAAGTGAGGTGGGTGGGGTAGGGAGGAAAGGGAGAATACTCCTCTTAAAGCCAGGGTCTCAGTTGATCCATAATCCTTTTCAGAAAATATAGGACCCTGTAAGAGAGCAAGTAAGATCTCAGCAAATCAGAGACTGCACAGTTGTGGTTACAAGGGGTAACCTTGAAGTTGGTTGACTCAGGAGTTCTTGGTCCTAAGCAGATGTAGATGAGTCTAGAGAGAGAGTGCCTAGTGGTGAACTTAAAGGTTTGGTCAGGAGATTGAGTTTTTGAGAACAGCAGCATGATACAGTTACAAATTGTTTATATCCTTGGGGACTCTGTACAGAAGGAAAAAATAATTGTGTGTGTGTGTGTGTGTGTGTGTGTGTGTGTGTGTGTTTGTGGTTATTTTCAGACATGTGCTGTGTAGCTCACACTGGCCTCCAAATTGGTGTGTAGCCAAGGCTTGCCTTAACTGTTGCTTATCCGGACTTTTCCTCATGAGTATTGTGATTTCAGGTGTGAACCACTATATTCATTTCATTTTTACCTGCCTGCCTGCCTGCTTGCTTGCTTGCTTGCTTGCTTCCTTCCTTCCTTTTTCTTTCTTTCTTTCCTTTCTTTCTTTCTTTCTTTCTTTCTTTCTTTCTTTCTTTCTTTCCTTCCTTCCTTCCTTCCTTCCTTCCTTCCTTCCTTCCTTCTCTCTCTCCTCCCTCCCTCCCTCCCTCCCTCCCTCCCTCCTTCCTTCCCTTCGTCCCTCCCTCCTTCTTTCCTTTCTGTCTGTCTGTCTGTCTGTCTTTGATACAGGGTCTCACTACATAGCTATGACTGTCCTGGATCTCACTGTGTAGACCAGGCTGGCTTCTAACTCAAAAGATCCTCCTGCTTCTGCCTCCCGAGTGCTGGGATTAAAGGTATGCACCACTATGCCCAGTTTATCTCAGATTTTTAAAAATTATATTAAAAATTGATGTTGCGTAGTCTTGAGGCCGCTGACTCAGGGCCAGAGTAGAATCACGTGGTATTTAGGTTAGATATTGAAGGAGTGAAGGCACCAGCACTCATTTTTATGCCATCACCTTCAGCCTTGGGATGGGTTATAATGTATCATTAGAATGTTCTAGAAAGTAAATTGCTTCTCTTGGGGTGCCACTTTCTGTTGAGTGAGTTTATTGCTTTTCCTTATGAGAAATAAAGAAACTGATATAATGACCCAAGGCTAAGGTTTATTATATTTACTAATTTATATTTTTTAGTTACATTTATTTGAGTGTGTATGCTTGCTTGTGTATGTGTATGCCATGAATGCATGCATGTGCATGCTATGGCACATGCATGACAGGTCAGAGGACAATTTGTGTGGGGGGGTGTAGACTCATTTTACCATATGATTCCTGGGGATGAAACTCTGATCATCAGGCTTGGAAGCATGTGCCTTAACCCACTGAACACTGTTGCTAGCCCTCTTAACCAGTCATTAAAAGAGTTCATTCAATTGAAGCACTTTGTTTTTCTGTTAAGAAATGGTATACTTGTTAAAGATAAATGTTATGTGTAAAGAGGACTTGTATTATATTAAGCTTTTATTTGCTGTGTGTTCCAATTCCAGAACCCAATCCCTGAAAAAGCAACTTTGAGTTAAGCAAAGTTAAAAGACTTCATACTTATAGATGTATATGTGACTTTTTAAGTTCTCAAAACAGAAAGTAATTTAAAATAATGAACATCAGGATTCAAAGGATTGTATATTTGCCTTATTACAAAGAAGCTAATCCCAGCACTCAGGGGGCAGAGGCAGGTGGATCTCTGTCATCAGGCCAGCCTGGTCTACATAAGGAGTTCAAGACAGTCAGGATTATGTAGAGAGATGCTGCCTAACCCCCCACCAAAAAATAACACTAAAAAGAAAGAAAGAATACAGATGAGAACAAATTACTTTTTTGTAATATGTAGTTGTCCCCCTACCCAAAATTGTGTTTATTCCACTGCTCATGATAAACTCCAAGAGAACTAGCAAGGCAAATGATCCTAGAAGTCAGAATTCATTAAGCAACAGATTTAAACTTTGCTCTGGTTTTAGATGATGTTTATATTTGAACAATAAGGACTTTTTTGCTCATGTAACAAACACTCTGAATGGGAATTTGTTCAGAGACAAATTTTACATGTGCAGATACCCACACACATGCAGAGCTGCTGAAGAAATGAATGGGGGAAGTCACAGTCTGATGCATTTTTCAAATATTTTAGTAAAGGTTCCAGAGCACTCCTGAAACAAAGCATTAAATAATGGCTTGTCATAGCTAATAAAGTTTGCTTGGATCTCACATAATTATTCTGCTTCACTTCACAAAGTAATTGAAACTTCCTTTTTGCTTGGAGCTCAAACACCTCCATGCCAAGAGCTACATTCTTAAAAAAGCATCTCTTTTGGTTAGCATGTCTGTGAATTTTTTGTACCCCCAAATATAGAACTAGTAGGAAAATAGTTATTCAGTTAGTGTTCATTCAAACCTTGGAAGGGAAGTTGGTCAGCTCAGTCTGCAAGTGGCTTCTGGAGACTGAAGAACATCCAAAGAGAAAGAAACCCAGAAAGATATGAAGAGAAAAGGCTCATTACAACTGGAACATTTCAAACATCGCTGTAGAAGCCCGCAACCTGGGATTCATGTTGAAAAGTCCAGATGATGAAACTGTCCTGCCGGGACCATGATGGTATGAAAAGGCAAGCTTCAATCTCCAGCACATACAAAGAGCCTGTCCTCCAGAAGCTGTCAGTCTCAGTGGCCGCCCATTAGCTGGAACGGAACTTTTTTTCAGTGCTCGGAGTCCTGTTGTTTCGCTTGTTTCTCTAGAAAATTGCTTTTCCCTGTCAAGAATAAAATACCCGCTCCCAAAATAACCATAAATGGCTTCTTGCAAAAGAGCACCCACCTCCTTTGCGTCCAGCCAGGTTCTGGAACAGCGAAAGACAAAACAGAATGTTGACTGTATTGGAAATTTGGGGGACAGACTTTGCCGCTGTTGCTTCTGACGTTGAACAAAACCTCAGATTGCATATCTTCTATTTTCAGGATAAAAAAACAAAACAAAAAAGAAAAAACAAAACAAAACAAAACTCTTATTTTTGGAGCACTGTGGGTGGGTTTTAAGGAGTTCTTCTGTTTTTGTTTTAAAACATTTGGTAAGAAGATGCTTGACTTTGAAATTTTATTTTCCTGTGCACCAACTTGAGAGAGTTGACCTCCCGCCTCCATTCACTCTACCTTGTCAACTTCCATTTTTAACTAAGTAATCAACTAGTTGACATAACTTTCTTATTTTAAAAGCAATCATATGGGAGTAATTTAGCCTTCTCTCTCTCTCTTTCTTTTTTTTTTTTTTATCAGGTTGAGTGTTAATTATTTTGATCTGCCTCTTGAATGGTGGCTCCATAATATTAATCACAGCTGCTCTGTGGGTGCTCAGCTCCAGATTCCTTGGTTCAGTGTTTTGTAGGTCATGAAGCATTTTTCTGAATAAAATGGTTTATTTAAATTCTAATTTTTGAACTATTGCATCCTCCAATCCCTTAGGATAATTAAATCCTCAGTACTATACCCTTAACTAGTGACATGTTGTTCAAGAATTGTCATCTAAACAATTGTGATATATGCAGAAATAATGATTTATTCTGCAAAGCAGGCTGTGCAAATTCTGCAGCTTTTAATGTAGTTAAATTCATTTTGAAGAGAACAGGGCCATGAGTTGAATGGTTATGTTATAATTCACTGTGCAAAGAAGTATTGGAAAACTATTTCGACATCCTTGACTAGGTTTTCATGTCATTCTTCATCAAATGCATCATGATACTGTGTGTGGAGGCTTCTCTGCTTAGCTCCCGTTGTCTAGTAGGAAAAAGTACATCATCATTTAGGACAGGTTCTAGTTAGCTCATTGAAGTGACAGTGGTTCTGTGAGAACCGTAACTTAACAGAAATAGAAGAAAAACAGGACCCAGGGTCAAACGGCCCACAGGGTATAGAAAGGTCCTAACCTCTCTTAGAGAAGCAAATGTAACTGACACACTGGGTTTTAAGGGGCATTTGATTGCGTGAAGGAATGCTGCAACAGGTTTTCAAGCAGACATACAGCACTAACAAGGATTCATTTGTGTGCCTCACTGTGAGGAGATTGAAGGAATGGCTTTCCACGGTATTATTTTATGAAGAATGAAATTAATTTCTGAGTTTTGTAGAATGATGAGGACTATAATTTGTGGTACCTGCTATGATTACTATGTTTAAGGTGGTATCTATGCTTAAATATGGGAACAAGGTTAAGAAGTTATGACAGTAAATGAAAATGTCAGGTACCCAGTATATTGAAATAATTCATCTGCATTTTCCTAAACAGTAAAATTATCTATCATGCTTTAAAAAATCCTAAGAGTGAAAATGAACCACCAAAAGCTTTTAGCTGTGGAGACGAGATCAGTTTGATTACCATCTTTTGGAGCAGTGCTGGAGATGGAGCCAGGACCTAGTTCGTGCTTGGCACATGTTCTACAACTGTGCCACATTCTCGGCCCAACAGGGATTTCACAAGTTTAATACAGGACTTTAGATGTGAGTGTAGAAGATAAGAACGACTTAAATAGAGTGTGGACACTTGGGACAGCGAGAGTCACTCTATGGAGCTATAGCTTTCAGGGTTTCTTGATCAGGGAGGCTGTTATCCTTCATGAAGGGCCTTGATTGTGCTATTCAAATAATCAAGATTAAGTCATTTTTGTATGCTGCCAGGAAAAAGAAATCCGACTAATTTCCAATACTCTTTCTAGATGACTCATTTGAAGAGAAGATAGTGTGGAATTTAGTAGGCTTTATCCTTTTATTCCATAGAATCTCATGTAATCCAGGCTGGCCTCAGACTCACTGTGTAGCTAAGGATGACCTTGAACTTTTCTGATCCTTTGATATTACAAGTGTAAGCTGTGCCACACCTTGTCCATTTGGTGCAGAGCATGGATCCCAGGACTTAATGCATGGTAGGTATAGCCACGGCCTCCAACTTCACTCTTACTAGTACCTTCTTGCAGTGTGTCCTGGCTTGAATTGTACTTTATGGTCATATTAAGAATATAAAATACTCAAAAATATTTTTAAGTGCTTAGGAAAAAAGATTATAAGAACTTTATATTATATAACATAGCTATTTGAAGAAGGAGATATCATTAATTTGGTTGATTCCCTGACTCAACAGGGTGTATACATGTAGGAGAGCAGGGGCAAAGAAATTCTACAGGTTGAGTGTCCCTCGTCTGAAATTTTCAAAGGTTCCAAAGTCTGAAACTTTTTGAGCACTGGCTTGATTCCACAAGTGCAAAACACTACAACTGGTTACATATGACAGCTAGATCACAGTCAGAATGCAAGCTCACTAAAATTACTATATAAAATCACTTCCAGAATTGTGTATAGTAAGGTGTACATGAAATAAATGGGCTTGTGTTTAGACTTGGATCACATCCTCAAGATATCTGACATGTATGCAAATACACCAAAATCTGAAAAGCTCCAAAATCTGAAGGACTGTTAGTCCAGATGAGACATACTCAGCTTGTGCTGCATAACAAGATGGATGGGTGGATGGAAGGATGAATATAGACAGATAATAGATGATAGGTAGATAGGTAGGTAGGTAGGTAGGTGGATAGATAGGTAGATAAACCACACAAGATAGATAGATAGATAGATAGATAGATGGATGGATAGATAGATACATAGATAGATAGGTAGATAGATAAACCATACAGAATAGAATGGTATCTGTCTGGCTCTGATGGCATGTTATCAGCATGAGTATCTCTTAGTCCTGCCCTGGATGCACATGTAGATGAAGTAAAACAGAGGATCTGTACTCCAGAAGGAATTTGATGGATGAAGTCCCAAAGACCTGCCTCCCTCCATACTTTGCTTCTACATGGAAATTCAACATAAAATATGCAGCTGCATCCCTCCAAGACCTGTTAGTATTCCTACATTTGATATAACAGATAAAGTGAATATTTTCTTTGTGAGTCTCTTTCCAGGGAGCCACAAAACAGCAAAGAAGCACTCTGTTTCATTGGTGCTTTTTGTTTGTTTGTTTTTTTTTTTTTTAATAAACTGGATGAAGTACTATAGGCTAAACAATGAATTATGGTTTTGAGTGCAATGATCGTAGATTGCTGAGGGATCACCACAATACCCAGCTGTACAGAAATGTCCAAACTCTGTAAAATAGGTATCCTGGAATCAGATTTATGTGTTTACAATTACAGCATGTGGCTCAGTGGACTAGGAGCTGTAAGACTAATTCCTGGACTGTGCTGGATAACCTTGAATCAATCATTTAATTCGTCTGTGTCCTGAGGTCCCTTTTCAACTTTCTGAGGCTTACGGAGGCCCAGAGTTGGGTTAAGAAAGTCAGTTGTTTCCTTTCTGGAGATGCAATCACTTGCCTTCCTTTGTGTTTTACTAGATAAAGCAGAGAGGTCATGAGGGCTTCAAAGTGCCTTAAGTTCTACCTTTGCCTGGAGCATGAGGAGACTCTGAATGTAGAGTGAGTTCTTTGGCAAGAGTGTGCAACCTAAGTCTACCCAGGGTTAAGAAGGTCCAGGCATGTTTTTGCTGCCTGAACCTGGCTAGAATGCAGGCCTGCAAGGGTTATTTTTAGTTCCAGGGCACTAGGGTGGGTCAGCTTCTTTTCCAGGGCAGTGTTGTAAACTGGAGCCTTGAGTGGCAGGGCCCTCTTGGTAAGCATTGAGTCAGGGCAGGATGAGGGCTCGGGCCAGCCCTGGCTGAATATAGGGAAACTAGATATTTGAGTACCAGCGGCTAAGAAAATTAAAATTGCTTACTTATCACTAGAATAGAATTGTCCAGATAGCTAGCTGGATTAGGGAGAAGCAGTTTGTAACTACACATTGAACAGCCTGGTTTTGGGTGACACTGATATCGTGCAAGGCAAGGAGCAAGAATGGATCTGATGATCATAGATTTCAGTTAGAAAATACCTGAGGTTATAAAGTTCAGATTTGGGAGCTGGAATTTTCTGGGCCACTGAAGACTGTCCCTGTATTTGAGGATGTGGAGCCCCGACTGTAGATCTGGACAGCAATGTGACCAGGTTCTGACTTCCCTGCCATTGGTTATCCGAACATTCAGTAGAATTGCATATCCTTCATATCAATTACAACTGGTCTCTTCAGAACTAGAGTCTTTGAAAAGGAAAATGTTGGTGTACTTTTTGGCTGGAAATTCGGAAAGGTGGCATACCGTGTGTGGAGTTCCAGTTACTCAGGAAACTCTGAGGCAGGAGGATTCCCTTCAGATTGGAAATATGTTAGCCTGAACAACATAGTGAGATCCATGACTTTTTATACAAGTACAATAGAGCGTAAAGTAGACCATAGGACATCTGGTTTGATGAGGAACAGCCCCGTCTTAAGAGATGAGAAATTGAGTTGTAATTTGTGGAGTCGGCCCTGCCTGTGGACCCACTTGTTGAGCCTGTGATTATTATTATTTTGGAAATAGCTCTACCATCCATAGGCTGGGAACCATGGACCTGAACCATTAAAAACATATGTCTATGCTTTCATAAAATAACACTTGGAATTTGGTCTGGACCTTGACTGTGATCTAGAATGGTTTCCTACTTTGTCATCATCCCAGTACATACCTTGCTTGCGCTGTCACTGTGCTCTCTTGACCTCTGAGACCTGTGGAGCTGGCTGATAAGGGCTTGAGATAGCCATCTCGACAGTGTGAACACACTTGGAGGGCAGATGACTGTCCTGCTGCCCCAAGGTCCTTTCTGTTCCACCCCCGAAGGCTTGCTTATTAAGTTCACTGTCCAGTCATTTGTCAATTCCGAACCCATTGCCCTCTAACCTGTCAACTGCTATGGGTTATTGCTCCATCTTTCTGTGGAGAAATGCAAGCGAGACAGCTGCAGCCATTTAGGAAAGATGAGTAATATGGAAAATAGTACATATTCGCAAGTTTTAACAGGCGTGTTTCCTTGGATGTCGTCTCTCCCCTCCCCCCACCAGTCGGTTGGTTTTGAAGTGTTTTATTTTTTTTTTTTTTTTTAATAGAGAAATTGTAGCTTTGGCTTATGTAAGGGAGGTGGAGATTCCTAAGACATTAGTGTTCCCGGGACTCTTCCCTGTCACTGCATGTATCCAGCCTCTGAGTAAAAACAAAGTTGAGTATGGTGGGGATGTTAGAGGGCCTCCCCGGGGCAGGGACAGTCAAGCTAGCCAGATTTCAAACCTAGTTGCTCCTGGGGCAGGTCATCTCAACTCCAGCTTCAGCTTGGGAAGATATTGATTGCCAAGACAGGGATGGAGCTAGCCAGGGGTGGGTTTGCACAAAGAACCACACTAGACTCAGCTTCTCGAGCAGAGCATGGACATTTTTCCCTTTGGCGTTTAACATGTGCCTCACTTAATTTAAACAAATGTTTGTTGATTGACTAGAGACGGAGAGGGAAACATGGAAAGGTGGGAAAGCAAGCATGATAGTGGTGAGAGATTGAAGCTGTGATAAAAAGTTGAAGTTTTAACAGTTAGGTTCAAACCATGGGATAGCCACTGAAACTACAGCTGAAAGAAGAGAAAATACTAAGGAAAAGAGAAAGGATGGAAGTTGTTTTTTTTTTTTTTTAAACCTTCCTTGGTGATGGGGCTAAAATTTTCAGGGTGAAAAGAAATCAACAAGTTCTATGACTGTCTTCAGAAGGGCCAATTACTGCCTCCCACCATCTTCTGAAAAGACGTGCAACCCACCCATACCAGTCTCCTAAAATAGCTTGATCATGTTTGCGCTCACTGTATTACCAGAGTGTCTTGATATAGCCTGACACTGTCTTGAATTGCTTAGTGACTAGGAAGCCCATTTTTTAGCTGTGTTCAGAACAGTGGATATTCTTAGATTTTCAGCTGCATTCATGTCTAGATATCTTGGGGATAATTTGTTGTGTTCTGATCCCGAGAGTTGATTATGTGTTCCTTTTACCAGTTTTGAAAGATGTAATTCACATGAGAGTTGCCAAGGGGCAGGGTCTGCTTCTTACTGTTTCATTCTGCTTTTACAGTGATGTGTGTGTGTGTGTGTGTGTGTGTTGAAACCAGGAAGTAGTGACTAAATTTAAGGATATTTTCTTACTTGAGAGATTAAAACCCTTATTTTGGAGTGCTTTGTGTTTTAGTCCTCATTCCCAATTTAAATGGAGTTGTTGTTCTGGTCCCCTGAGGAGTAGGAATGTCCGCTTGTGGAGACCAATGAGAAGTTTCTGTCATTTGCCCAAGTCTGTGGATAGCAGTTTCTTAGAGAGAGATTGATGGTTCATACAACCCAGCAACCCACTCCCAGATAGATATCTGAGAAGATTGGAACCCTATCATAGTAGTGAGGCACTTGTCATAACTCTGGAGATTCTTAAGGTTTCAGTGTTGTAAAGAAGTTACTAACATTTTATCCTACATCAGAATAAAGATAAAATAATAGATAACATAAACATGTTTGAAATAAAGGGAAGGCTTTTTTTGAGGGGACACATGTTCATAGCAGCCTTAGGCCCATGCAAATATGAGCTATCAACCAATGAATGTCTTAACAAAATTATATACTCATGCAACAGAATATTAGATAGCCACAAAAAAGAAATAAAGTACTGATACATGGTATGACTTGGATGAACATTTAAAATATTATGCTTTGTGGGGGGAAGGTCAGTTCAGGATGACTGCAGTATGTATGATTCTTTTTAATGAGCTATATAGAGAGAGGATAGGCAAAGCCATAGCGGCAGAACATTGGCAAGTACTTGTTTAATGCAAGTGTAGATAGATAGATGTGTGAGGGCAAGATGACTGCTAATAGTATGGTGCTTCTGTTGTTGGTGATAGACATGGTTTGAGCCTGGTGATGGACAGCCTTGTGAGTAAACTCAACGTCACAGAACTGTACACTGACAATGAGTAAATTGCGAGTTACATTTTAATTGGAAAAATGTCAGATGTGGCAGGCAAGCAACATACCCATAACACATTGCTCTTATCCTTTTTTGATTGGCACTACACTAATGTCCAGTATTAGCTAATGTGAGCCAATAAAAAGTTACATGGCTTAGAAAGATGAAGTGCCTCAGTGGTTAAGAGCACGTGGCAGACCACAACTGTCTGTAACTCCAGTTCCAGGGGAATCCCACCCTTTCTTTTGCTGGTCACAGGTTGGAGGACAGGAGACCAGGGTGCTCATCCTGGCTGAATATGCTTACATTGTCAACTTTGGATAAGTTTACTTCCACTTGGCTTTCTATCTTTGTAAGGAAGTTCACCTTAAGGTCTTCAGCTCCATCTGTGTCTCAGTGGTGTGAAACCCAGAGAGCAGTCATTCACACAAGGCCGTTTCCCTGTTGGCATCTCTAGAGCATAGAGGGAGAGGTAAGAAGTGAGGGAAAAGGGAAAGATGTCCTTTTTCATTTAACAAAGGTTGAATATTTAGGGGAGGGAGAGAGAGAGAATGGAAATATGTCCTTCAAAACAAAAACAAAACCTACGCCTCAGTGTAGAGTAGTTAAAACGGGCAGTATTTCCAGCTACTACCACCTCTGTTCTCCTCCTCTGCTGCTGGCCTGGCTCTCGTATCTGACTCACCTATTTTCTGTGGTAGGAACAGCTGTAGAGTGGTGGGAGCTTGAGAGGAGGCAGGAAGCCTCGAGGACCACAGCAGTGCTAGTTCTTCCCTTGCAGAGGAAACAAGGAGTTTACAAGCATTCACTGAAAAGTCAGCATTGTGCGGCTTCTCATGAAATAAATACTGTGTGCCATCTCAGAAGGCTGTTTTCAGGACGGCCTTCACAGAGGATGTTTGTTCCTTCCAGAAAAGCTGGCAGGCTTGTAAGCTTTTCATCCCTCCTGTAGCGAGGCATTACTCTGGAGCTTTTAGTGTCTGACCCTACTAAGAAGTAGGAAATGTTAAGGGGGCATTGTTCTCAAGAAGTGATCTCCAAATATCAGTGCTGAGTGCCATATATGACCACACACATACATCCATTTATGAAATGCCTTCTGAGATTGGAAGTGGTGATGGGTTATGCTCAAGTTTGGTCTTATGTCAAGACCATTTAAAACTAGTCATAACTCACTCATTCTCATATAGAACATTTGTATCATGTCTGTGTTTTATATAGATTCCAGATAGGGCATGTGACAATTAGTATATTGGCATTTTTAGAACCTAAAAGAGTGACTCACTGTTTTCTTTCCATCCCTTCCCTTGTCAATCCACATTCTTGAAGGTCTTTGCTTCCATTATATGGAATTTAGAGTCCCCAGTGTTTAACATCACCTTTTCTCCTTGACCTTGGGGGCTTTCCCATGTACAAGAATGTGATTAATATAACGTATGCAGCTTCTTTTTATGAGAAACTGCTTTTTAGGCCTTATTGTCACCGGGCACTGTTTATTTCATTCCCTGGAGCACTCGCTCCATTTCCCAATGACCCAGGGTGTGCTGTCCTGCTGTGGGCATGTAGTTTAAGAGCTGGTTCAGCCTTCTCAAGCACTGTTCTCTTGTTCTGTTCCTGTATGTGTAGGTTCTCCATCCACCATGGCCAAATTGCCTCAAGAGAAATGCATTTAGCAGATGTGAAGTGTGTTCAGCAGATTTTTCTCTACCCACTTGGGAAATTTTGTGTTTGAAGAAATAATTTGGGCCTATCCAGAGAAACAAACCTTATTTTCATGTTCACTTAAATCCTCATCTAACTCTTTGAGGATTAATTTTTTTGTCAGTATGATCCAGAAAAGCCATTTGATGTACTTAGGAAGGAGTAACAATCTTGCACTACCAATCAGTCTTCAAGTGTTTTGTCTCTGGCAAGGATAAAATGTGTGCAGCAATACATTATATACCTATTCCTGAGTAGGTGGAAGGATCATGAATGCCCCTCCTTGGAACAGTTCATAGATTACAAATGTACAAGCAAACCAGTTTTCCTGACAAAACCCTCCTGTCTAGTTTTCTCCAAACATATCTAGAACTTTCATGTAACTCTTAGAAGTTGCAGCCTGTATCATTGGGGGCATACATGCATGTGAACGTGAAGACGTACACACATAAAAGAAACAAATACGTTGAAAAGAGTGGTGCCTTAGCAGCATGGAGATGTATTCCTGTGATGCTGGTACTTGGGAGGTGGGTCCAGGATGGTCAGGATCAGGTGAGACCCTGTCTCACCTTCTTTTTAAAAACAAGCTGGACAGTGGTGGCACAGTCCTTTAATCACAGCCCTCGGGAGGCAGAGGCAGTTGGAGCTCTGTGAATTTGAGACCAACTTGGTTGACAGAAGCTCCAGGACTGCCAGGGTGGTTACACAGAGAAACCCTGTCTCAAAAAAAAAAAAAAAACCAACAAAACACACATACACAAAAACACCCCCAAACCAGAAACACCCTTTGCACCTTTCCTGGGGATATTGGGATATAGGCTCAGTGCTAGAGCACCAGGAAAGCTTGTGTCAAGCCCTGAGTTTATCTCCAGTGCTATTAAAATAAAGTAAACTTTAAATTCTTTTTCTTTCCCTGAAAAAATGCTTTGTGTAAGCTTTTTTTTTGTTCCAGAAAATTACCCTTTATGTATCAAATTGTCTTTCAAAATGTCTTAAACATTTTCCATTAAAATGTTTCTAAAGTATTTGTTCTCCCACCTTATTAAAAAGATAGAAAGCACAATCTGTTAAAGAAGACTTGAGGTCGTCGTTATGAAAATCAGCTAACAAATGCTGTTCTAATGCAGTAATGGCCTTAGGGCTCTTTGAAGTATGAGGAACTGTGTGCCCCTAAGCTAAGTGGCCCCAGACTGTTCTGCTGCTGTCCTTCTGCCTTCCTTTTCAGCTGTCACTTCTGCTGTCATTGATTTGGGTCCACTCTTTGTCCCTTTTAAAGCCAGGGTAGAACTGAATGTCTAGAAATCAGATGGCAGAGTTGGTTAAATATGCAACTGGAGTATTTGTGTGCAAAAGAAAAAGCTGTGTCCCCAGTCTTCTACAGTAAATTTCACAGGCAGGCTGAATGTTTCTTTGGCCCCCTTTTCCTCTGGGGAGGGGTGGGTTTTTTTGAGGGGGGTGAGACCAAGGCTTGCTTTGTTGTGTTGGTTCGATGCTAAGTGAGTCATTGATAGAGTTCCTGGGTTGTTTTTGAAGTATCTTTAACTTTGCAGGAGAGGAGGTGAAGAACACACTTAATCAAGAGTTCATATTATTACTTTTCCATAGTGAGCCTTAGTTTCTCAACTGTGTGCCCTTTCGAGCTTCTTTAAAGGAAATCAGCACTGGCCTGGTCTCGTTCTTGAACCTCTGAATTTTCCTTATCTTGCTTTTATTGTATCCTTTAGGAAGACAATACACAGAAACCTGTGCCAATGCCTTCTGTTGTGGTTTTAGCATTCTTCATACACTGTCCTTAATCTGTATACTCTCCCTGTTCCACCCATTCCAATAGCTCAGAGTTATTAAGTGAGCATGAGTTGTTTCCTTTGCTAAAATACTGGATTCCCTAAGCTTTCGTTTTGCAAGTGTACAGTGATTACAAATTTCTTGTAAAGTTCTCCAGCCTGCTTGATATGGAAATGAGTCCTACTGGTTTCTACTTCCCAGGATCCCTTCTGGAACCCTTCTTATGAATAGGAATCACATTGACAAGCACCAGTCTCTTGGGCATAGTAGCAGTTTGTAAAGACAGCCTACACATGTTGGCCAAAACAATTTCACCCTTGAGTTACCTCAAAACTGGCTGGTGGATACCATCTGGTCCTGGTGATTTATCAACTCCTGGTTGGATGACTCGATGCAGAGCATCGTGTTTACCACTGTTTGATCTGGTACCTCTGACCTGCTCACTTCAGTGTTCTGGTCAGAGAATTTGAATCTCCTTACAAGACAAAGAAGTCATTCAGTCTCTTGACAATCTCCTTTCTAGACTCATGACTGTGATGCAGTGGTTCCTCTAAATGGCTTCCTCCCTTCGATGAGGGAGGGGTGGCAGACAAGACAGAGTGACACACAGAGAGACATCATCAGATGCATACACTCTTATATTGGCTTTGGAATCTCTGTAGAAGTTGCTCCTGTCTAGTTTTGATTTTGTGTTTGACCTAATAGGCCTTCTGAGGATTTTTTTCTATTCCTTATCTGAAGTGGCTTTTTATTTTAAAATACCATAACTGCTTCTGTCTTTTTCTAAAAAAGAATTTTAACATTTATTTAGTGTGTGCGCACGCGTCTATGTTGAGGTCAAAGGATAGTTTGCTGGCATAGGTTCTCTTTCTACCATGTGGGTCTCAGACAGTTAACTCAAGTTGTCAGGCTTGGCAGCAAATACCTTTATCTGAGCCCCATCTTTGGCCTGTCTTCTGCTTTTTAAACACATTTAAAGTTCTTTTCTCTTGCAGCTTATTCCCTTAAAACCTATATACTTGAAAACCTTTAAATTCAAGGCCTTGCATGGGCATCCCCACTCCATTCTTTTTTAAAGACTTATTATTTTTAAATTACGTGTAAATGTGTATAGAGTGGGTTGTGTGCACATGAGAATCCCGAAGAGGTTATAGAGTTCCCTGGGGATTATACTTTCCTCCTGTTATATCATTGAATTTGACAATGCTGTAATCATCATTATACACCTGTTTATCCAGTTTCTTGGTTCTCTAAATCCTATAAACTGCGATCAAGGCCAGGGTATTTCTGAGGCCACCTGTCCTTGTATATACCTATAAATGGGAGAGGGTAATGGAAGGGAAATTTATAGTACCAGTCTAAAACTAGAAGAAAACCTACTGGACAGAGATATTTAAGACAAAAAGAGACTATAAGGAAGTGATCAGGCAATAAGCTGACAGATACTCTGAGGTCCATAAACTCTCATCAGCAACATCAAAACAACGACAACAACAACAAAAGGCAGTTAAACAAAAGAGCTTAAATGCTTCCCAATTGTGCAGAGAGCTGGCATTTCCCTTTGTTCTGCCTTCTTTTGATGTGATGAGGAACAAACTTCCCTCATCTCAGGGGGAGTATTTATTTATATTTTTAGTTGTTATCTGACATACATTTATCCTTAATAGACAGTCTGAATTTCTGGATGACCTGCTTTTTTACTTCATGGAACAAAGTGTTCTTTCAACAAAATGATTGCTGTTAGAAGGAAACTGATCATTTGTCAGGGCAGAGCAGGAGAAACATATTTTGCATGCAAATTTTAAAAGGTCATATGCATATTTAAGTAAAATAAGAAGAGTATCCTTTTTCATTCTCTTTAATTTTATTTATGAATAAGAATATGCTAGGATGCAAATGAAAAGTATGTAGAAATACTTGGATGTTGACACAAAGTTTTTTCCCTAATAGGTCAGACTATGAAATTGCTGATGTGAGTTGACTTTTTTGTTTGTTTTTTCAAGTCAGGATTTCTCTACGTAACTGTCCTAGCTGTCTTGAAACTAGCTTTGTAGACTAGGCTGGCCTTGAACTCACGGAGACCCACCTGCCTCTGCCTCCTGAGTGTTGGAATTAGAGGCCACTGCCCAGCATGAATTGATTTTTAATACTTTCTCATTTAATCTTAATCCTAAACTTTATAACAGTCTGTTTTAAAACTAAAGATTCTATAGCATACATTCCCAAAACAGTATTACAGGGGCAGTTTTGTTTTTGGATAGAGTGAAATTATTAGTCAGCCTGTCATTATTAAAAATAAATGCCTCAGGGACTAGAGAGGTAGCTCACTGGTTAAAAGTGTGTATTGCTCTTGCCGAGGACCCAGGTTCAATTCCCAGCACCCATATCAGGCAGCTCATAACTGCCTGTAACTCCAGCTCCAGGGTGTTTGACATCTCTGGCCTCTGGGAAATACACACACATTTACAGTTAAAAGTAGTAAAAACAAATGTTTAAAAATAAATGCTGGTAGACTGGGCGGTGGTGGCATACGCCTTTAATCCCAGCACTCAGGAGGCAGAGCCAGGCGAATCTCTGATTTCGAGGCCAGCCTGGGCTACCAAGTGAGTTCCAGGAAAGGCGCAAAGCTACACAGGGAAACCCTGTCTCGAAAAAATAAAACCAACCAACCAAACAAATAAATAAATGCTTTTAAGGCTACTTAATATTAAAATGCAAACACATTTTCATCAATAAAATTAAGAACCCAGAACCATAAAAGCAGAAGCCTACAGTATCTTTTAATATTGCTGTTCATAAAAATAACTATTGTTTTCTTAGAGTAGTAAAGAGGGAACCCAGGGCTTTGTGCCTGCTAGGTAGTTCTTCTATCTCAGGGCTATAGCCCATAGATACTATTGACTGAGACACTGTAGACCTTCAGTGCTCCAACAACTCTCCATAAGTAGGCTGGTCTTCTCCCAAAGTCATACATAAGCAACAGAACAAAGTTTACTCTCAAGCCTTTATGCTTCTCATAAAACATGGTGTCTTCTGGCTTAAAGAATATAATCATAGAATCGGCCATTTTTTTTTCACTTCATTCTAATATGTGCACTATATGTAGTTGGTTACCTTCTTAAGTTGCTCTTCTTGGACTACTGATTTGTTACTGTGGGTTGCTGAACTAGCTGGGAAAGATGAATAAGGGTGGCGCCTACCTTAGCAGTCTGAGTTCAATCTCCAGAATCCACGGGGTGGAAGGAGAGAGCCAACACCTCCAAGTTGTCCTCTGACCACTGAAGGTGTGCTTTGGCATACTCACACCCATACACATATGCACACAGCTATTAAATAAATAAACAGATAGATAGATAAATGTAAAAAAAAGTTAGCATATGTGTTAGAAGACTTACAACCAGTAAGCAAAAATGCATTCTGTTCCACTTCTGGGGATAAACTCAGGGCCTCACATATGCTAAGCATATATTCTGTTCCTGCTTTGCCTTGCCCTGGGCTCATTATAAAGATTTTTTTCACCTTTTTTTTTGGGGGGGGGGGAACGGGTCTCTATGTAGTCTTGGCTGTCTTGGAACTCTTTGTAGACCAGGCTGGCCTTGAACTCACAGAGATCCACTTGACTCTTCCTGGGATCAAAGGCGTGCGCCCCTGCACTTTTTTTTTTGTTGTTTCTTTCCTCACTGTTGTGGCACAAATACTTACCAACCCTCTTAAGGAAGGGATTATTTTGGCCAACAGTTGGGCAGTAGCTGTCATGGAGGGGAAGGCACTGTGGCAGGAGCGTGAAGGTAGCTGGTCACATTGCATTCCGCAGTCAGGAAGCAGAGAAGGAAAATGAGATGAGTGCTAGGCCTCAGCTTGCATTCTCATTTGTATTCAGTCTGAAAGCTCAGCCCCTGGGATGGTGCCACCTGTATTTCCTTCTTCTTTAACCTTTCTGGAAACTCTCATGGACATACCCAAAAGTATGTTTCCATGGTGATTATAAATTTAGTCAAGCTGACAACAAAGATTAGGCATCATAGATGTGAAATAATTTATTATGTTTGTAGCCAAAAACTATGGAGTCACCAAGATTCATAGCATAATAATGAAACAATGAAATCTTGCACGATTCTACCAACAGACAGGTCATTCAGCTAAGTGGAAACTCGGACTTTGTGCTACCAAGCAGCTTTCCTGGTCTCTAATATGCATATACATCAAGATTGAACTATAGTTCATTTCTTTGTGTGTGTGCCTGTTGGTGTTTACATGTGTGTGGAGGCTAGAGGTTAATGTCAGGTATCTTCCTTTATTATGTTTTACCTTATACTTTTCTTTGAAACAAGAGGCTCTCATTTAACCTGGAACTCAATAATTCAGCAAAACTAGCTGGCCAGAAAGCCCTAGGCATCTTACTGTCTCCACCCTTCTAGCCCCAGGGTTATAAATACACAGATGCTAGGGATACTTGTGCAGCAAGCACTTGATAGACTGAGCTAACTCCCTAGTCACCCAAGTAATGGTTCATTTCTAAGCTCATCTGTTTACATGGCTGTACTATTAAGCCAGTAGAGTATTTGTCAAAGTCCACCTGCTCACCAATTTTCATTGTTATAATGAAATCTCTGAGACAGGCTAGCTTTATAAAGGAAAGAAGGTTCTAGAGATTGACGGCATGGTGCTGATCTCAGCTTGGCTCTGCCCAAGACCTTTTGCAGTTGGCGTCACAGAGTGAGGAGCTCAAGTAGGAAGAACTTGTTTCACACACAGGAAGTTGGAGAGGCTGGGCTTCCACTAGGCTCCTCTTCTTACAGGTCCACCTCAACTGTGTCACAGTAGCAAGCAAGTCTCTAACCTCTGAGCCCTCTGAGACAACCTCAAACCATATTCAGACCATAACAGCTAACTGCTATTTGTAGTGGGTTATGTTCATTGTCCTATATTTAGAACCAAAAGCATAAACATGTTTTCCATATAGTGTAGTTGAACTCATTCTGTTTTGTGCAATCAATTTGCAAAAATTAAGGCTTATAATACTGGAATAAATAGTTTGGTCTTAGCTTCTGAAATGGTCTTTACTATCCTACATTGAAACTGAGTAAATTGGATATAGTAAATCTATATGATACTGCAGCACTGCTTATAATTTAGGATTGTGCTATTTGACTCAGTATTTGAACACAAGGTCAGATGGATTCAAATGTGACATGGGATAGTGTATCCTGTTCTTTTATATTTCTAGCTAGTGTTTCTTTTAAAACTATACTGCAGTGTTTGCACATTCAAGCAGATAATTACAGCGTTGACAAGTATTAGCATTAAGACATGACCAGTGCTTAGTTCAGTTGTTATTTATTCTCATCCTTGAAGGCAGATTTTAAAAATTATTCCTCCTTGGTTACCATGGGATCAGAGGAACTACACAGAGAAGGTCACTTTATTTTTTGATTTTCCTTTGAAGTACTTTAAAGTATACTCTTAAAATATATCTTGAATGACATACCATTATTCATTTCCACATAGGATAAAACATATTCAAGGAGAGGAAGCAAAAACAAGTATATTAAATGACTTACTCTTTTCTGGCAGAAGGTCCTGGTACAAAAGTCGGTCCTTGAATTTTCCGAATGAGGCTGTATTTATTGTCCTTCTTTTCTAAGAAGGGTCATTTTAATAATTTTTGCTATCACATCAAAGACTCTTCATGATAATTATATTCAATAATTGCAGTAGTTATGCTGTGTGCCATCTGCAGGCTCTGTGTAATGGAAACTAGGGAGAAAAACAGATCTCTGTGCTTAGTGGGAGTTACCATGGAACCCAAGTCTTTGGTGCCAGGTCATCATTTGCATCAGTTTGAGGTGACTTACCATTATTGGGTAGTACTGGGTCATGTACTTTCCTTCTCTTTTTCTCTCCTTTGGTACATTTCAGCCATTTCTTTCTCTCTCCTTTCTGTCTCTTAGTTGCTATAGTACTGTATCACCCACCCTCTGTGATCATGGCCCATCCTAAATTGACAAAAGGCCAGCCACATTCTGGGAGTGGTAGGTAATTGGAATGGTTTTTTTTGGTCCAAATGATGATGATAAAAATTGCTTTATGGATTAATAGTTGGCACATAACCTTCAGTTTATGGCAGCCTAGTCGGTAGCTTTGAGTATTGCTACTACCATCACACACTCAACCAGTTGTTCCAAGCCAAAGAAAATGGACTGATAGTCTATGTGAGCAGCAGGTTTCAAGTTTGTCTGTTGGTCAGATTTCTCAAGTGTCTTTGTCTCTACTAGACCCTATTCTACAGCAACTCCAGTTTCAGGTTTCTCTCTTCATTCCTGCTCAAAGCAGAAATGGAAACATGTAGTCCTTCATTCTTGGTTATCTGACAGTTCTATAGTAAAGAGAACAAGGCCATTTCCAGTGCACTGTCTGTATATCTGCACTGGTTCTATGGTGTTGTAGTGACTGAGCAGCCCCTGGTTTTGTGTGTATCTGAAGATTGTCAGAAACTGAACAGATCTGTAGGGACTTGAATGTATAGTAAAAGAGTGTTTGTCTTTCTTCTCTATAATTTGTTTTGTTAGAAAACTTAATAATAATAATAATAATAATAATATAATAATAATATTGTGGTATGTGTAGAACCCAAGGACGGACACACACACACACACACACACACACACACACACACACACACACACACAGTGCCCTAACACTAAACTACATCCCTAGCCAATGTGAATTCAGTTTTCCATGTCATGAGTAAGTAAACACATTAAGACCTTGATTTAGCAAACAAGGTCTCCCTTTATATACTCCTTTTTGTCTTCTTGAGACAGGATCTCACTATGCAACCTTGGCTGGCCTGGAACTCACTATGTAGACCAAGCTGGCCTAAAATTCACCTGAGATAGGACTGCCTCTCCCTCTCAAGTGCTGGAATTAAACATGTGCACCATGTCTATCTATTTTTGTTTGCATGGGACTTAGGAAACTGAGAAAAATGGTAGGTGGCTACCATTATTTCCTTGCAGATGAATTGGATAACACATACTTTGCATTTGTCTTAAAATATCCTTTTATTGGAGTGTTAAAGAGCTTAGGAAAAAACAAAAACAAAAAGCAAGGATCATTCCTGGTAGGTTAGAGAGGGTATTGTAAGCAAGTTATATTACAAACAGAAGGTGAACATATTCGTGTCTTTTCTGCAGTGTCAACACTGAGTGAATAATAAGTGCACAAACTATATCAATTTCATTGGCTTTATGCCACTCGGTAGTCCTAGTTTCCAAATTTCATTTGCTACTCATGGATATAGACAATCTTAATAAATCAGATCACATACTGCACATCACACAAATTATGTATATAAATATGTCAACATACATCTTACAGAAAAGGTGAAAGTGACAACAGGTTTCAAGGGACAGGGTGGCTGTGTTGAAGGTAGAGGCCAAGAGCTGATACACATGCAAAGTAAGGTCTCTGGAGTGTACAGAGCTAGCAGATGCAGATCCAAGGGTCAGGCACTTTCAAAAGTGAGTTTACTTTGTTCTGACTTGGTTTTAGTTATTGTTGGAGACAGGGTTCCATGTAGCCAGTCTAGCTGCTAACTCTATGTAGTTGAGACTGGACTAAATTCTTGGTCAACTATCTTCTGGACACTGGTATTATTTATAGGTGTATACTACCACATCTGGATTTCAAGTTTCAGTTCTAAGTGGGTTTTATGTCATGGAGAAAGAAACTGTACTTGAGTTACATGTAACCTGAGAACAGAAATGGAGGTGCTTCTGTGCCAATTTTCCTAGGGTAGGTTCATGACAAATGATCAGGTAATGGGTCACTGTGCCCAGGTCTCAGTAGCCCAGGCCATAAGTCTTGGGGTGCTCCTACTTGTATAGTCCTAGGTCAGAGGACTAATACATCATATATCTGGTGTGATTGACAAGCCCATATCTCTGGTATTTCTGATAAAATTATTTAGTGTTCACAGATTTATTCATTGCTTCAGTAAATTACTTAATGTTTCATGATACACTGACAATTTATAGTTCTTAACTTACATCAGCAAGATGTAGAGCCATTTTACCTTGGCCATTATACTTTACGTGGAGTAACTGGGGTCAAGGCTGTTGGTTTACAAAATGGAGTAACTCAAGGCTAGGCATAGGCTGAAAGCTGTTGCTCTGGACAACATGGAGTAACCTAGAACACAGTATCCAGTCTCCCTCAGAGAGATTGGGTGGCAGTCAGCCTTCTTTGGGGAGAGAAGGCCTCTTTGCTGTGTTTTGCTTTTACTGAGGCCATATGTAATTGCACAGGAGATCCATATGGGTTCCAAGAAAGACCAAGTCAGTAACGACCAGACTTCCCTGATGTGAATCTCCTTGACACTTTCAGGCTAGTCCTATCACCTGTCAGAAATGGGCCTACTGAGGCCATAGTCTGGTATGATTGATAAGCCCATGTCTCTGGTGTTTCTGCAGCCATGACTCATGGCTTGGAGAAGACAGTTGAGAAACACTATTGAGTAACAAAGAAAAAAAGTCCTAGCCAAGGGTATTTCCTCTTTGGGCCACTTTTGTGTTTATAGTTGAGACCATAAGAGATGTGAGCAACCTTGAAAACGTCAGTGTTTATGTTGTCTTTCACTCATCCTCTATGCAAGAATATCTTGGAGATTGGGATGGAGGGCAAAGAAAAAAAAATTGTAAGAAAAACAGAATTGGAGAAAGTTGTGAGAAGCTTGATTTCACAAGCACTTGTAACAAACATCCTTAGAACCTTTGTATGTATACTTCTTTTTTTGTTTGTTTTTTCGAGACAGGGTTTCTCTGTGTAGCTTTGCGCCTTTCCTGGAACTCACTTGGTAGCCCAGGCTGGCCTCGAACTCACAGAGATCCGCCTGGCTCTGCCTCCCAAGTGCTGGGATTAAAGGAGTATGCCTCCACCGCCCAGCATATGTATACTTCTTAAAGGATTTCAAGATCACATGAAGCTCTTTCAGACCATTGTACGGTCCTGGAATCCATAGATGAATTTGGAATTGTATTTCCCCAGACATTCTGTTCAATGTATACAGTAAATGTCATCAGTTGGGATTTGAGTGAGCTTCTCAGTCAGTGCCAACAAGGTATTTCAGAAAATCAATGTCAGAAAAGACCTTTCTTTACTTGCCCCTAGTTATCCCTCTGGACCCCCAACATGTTTCCTTGATCCATTTAGTAACATTGCTGAGGCCCTATCTATTGGAGTCTGAGAATTATTGGGGAACTATGGTGAAATTCTAGTGTTGTTCTTTCCCATTGTTGTCCTGGGTGTTGATTATTGTTCCTAGCATTGAATCCTAGAGGTAGTGGTTGGAAATGTGCAAAGTAGGTGAGGTTGACTCAACTGGGATTAAAGCATTTGGCATGCAAGAAATGCAAGAATCTGAAGCTGATGTAGTAATACACATCTGTTATTCCAGAGCCTCTGAGGCAAGGCCTGAAGTGGACACAAAAGAATTCCAGCAAACAATAAACATCGCGCGCGCACACACACACACACACACACACACACACACAACTGCATGAGGGTGGTCTAGATGCTCAGGTAACACAATGCCAACAAAATACTCCAAATAGGTCAATGAGTGTGCATTGCATTCACTCTAGTTTGGTGTAGGTCACTTAGTAAATTTTTGGTGCTGTTCAAATGGGGATCTAAGATCCTTAGATAATATCTTAAGTTCATAATGGACTTGTCATTTAAGAAGTAATAAGCAGCTTGTTTGGTTTCTATCTGGAATAAAATTTAAAGCTGTTGTAAACTCACCAAAATGAATGGTGGACTTTTTAAGTAACAGCACTATCTCTCCCAACTATGCACACATAAAAGTTATTCTTAGTGAAATATAATAAAGCTGATTGTAGAAATGTGTGTGTTTCTCATTGGCCTTCTCTCTTGTACCTTGCAGGATTAGCAGACCTAAAAATAATTGGCAGTCCTAAGCCTTCCAGAGCTGTATTTTGGCAAGGGTTTTGCAAAATGCTAACTAGCTATGTTTCTCCTACTGATTGGTAGGTGATCTCAAATCATGCATCTGCGTAATGACTGTAATTTATGTGCTTTATTATTGAGGTTTAGGTCAAATGACTTGAGGCTCTCGATGTGCATAGCACATTATATGCAGTAATTTCACTCCTTTTTGGAAGCAGGGAGGATGGATTAATGTATATGTTCCCCTACCTCCTGGGATTATTAAAAACCTGTGAGATTTGCTTTCTTTGTTTCCATGAAGCAGACCATTGTGTGTTCCTCCCAGGGATCTTAGGTGGCCTGGAAGGACTGAAGCTGTAGAACAACCTGTATTTTAGCTTGCTTTGTAGCTACGTGAGTTCCCATCTAGGAAGTGAACTGAAACTATTTTGGTAATGCCGTAGACCAACAGCAAGGAATTGTTTTATGTTCACAACAAATAAAAATTAGAAAAAGGGTAAGGTAGCAATTGAAAGATTAGGAAAATTACCCCAGCAAATAATAGCTTGATGTAGCTTCCCAATATTAGAATTACATCAAGTGTTGGGTTGTTTTTTTTTTAAAGTCATCATCATGGTATATTTATCTTTTGTCCTTTTGAAGCCAACATTTACTTTTTTTAATTTAACCTTTCATTTTAGCAGATAGCGCAGAGATTTTTAGATATCCTATTTCCATGTCTCCATTATTAATACCTGTCCTTGGTGTAGTACATTTTTCCCAACTCATGGGCCGGTATTGATGCATTTCTGTCAATTCAGACCTATACTTCATTCACACATGTGTAGTGTCCAGTGTCTTTTAATATGTTGGCAGTTGTACCCCTTTCACCAGAATCAGTTGTAATCACTCTAGAAAGAAACTACACACCCTTTAACCATTGATCCTACTTTCTACTCACCCCCAGCTCCCTTCTTAAATAACTGCTAATGTACTCTCTGTCTCTAGATTTGCTGATGTTAAACATTTCTTACAAGTGGAATCATGCAGCATAGACTTTTTGACAGACTTCTTTTACTTAGCAGTTTTTAAGCCTCAGCCAGATTGTATATGTAGATATCCAAATTTTACTTATTCTTATGATTGGATAACATTTTGTTATACAGATATACCATATTGTGTTGATCCATTTCTCTGTTCATGAAAATTTGGTTATTACCAGTTGTGCTGCTTTGAAATATCCACATACAATTTGTGATTTTTCTTAGATTTTTTTTCCCCTAGTATCAGTATAGAATCCCATCTAGGACATTACATTGTTATTGTATGGTATTTCCTTAGGCTCTTTTATTTATTTATTTTTTGGCTACAAATGGGATCTATAGCTCATGGGTGTTCTATACTGGGCTATATATCCAGCCCAAGACTTTGCTTTATTGCTTAAGAGTAAGAACTTAAAACCTTTTTACATTGCTGTAAAAATCAGTGAATTTCATCATAATGTCTTCACACCTGCAGACCATATGCTAACAAATTCTCTTAGCTCCCCTCTCATTAGTCTGTTTGTCCCTGGTAGTCCTCATTGCAGGACCTAGGTATCTTTAAAACATCTGAAGTGTGCATTTAAGGGATTGTCTCTGGCTTAGTTCATTTAACATGATGATCTCCATGTCTGTTCATTTTTGTGAAAATCACATAATTTGTTCTTTGTGGCTGAAGAAAAACTCCACAGTGTCTATAAATCATACTTCCTTCATCCATTTATCTGTGGATGGACACCTAGGCTGGTACCCTGTCTTGGCCTTTCTTTTGATGGCCATCTTCACAGTCATATATACACACTATTCAACTACTGGGTATGGTTTTTCCTTCACATGTCCACCTCCTGTCAAAAATCACTTCTTTTTTACCTAGAACAAGTCAAAAATATGACTGTCTAGATCTTTGGCTGATTGGGTTTTGTTGGTACATGTTTGTAAGCATAGTACTTGAGAAGTGGAAACACAAGGATCAGAAGGTCAAGGTCATCCTTGGTGTCACAGTGAAGTAGAGGCCCACTTGGGCTATATAAGAGCCCTTTCAACACCCCATGCCAACAGCAACAAAACAGGTATTTTTCATTTCCTTTGTGAAGAACCCTCTTTATATCTCATGTGAAACAACAGTCACTGTTTCTTTGAGAAACCACTGCAAACTCATTGCCTCTTAACATTTACAATTAACACTGTCTACTTCATTCTTCTCAATGGACTCCTCACACATTCCTTTCCCTTAGCATTCAGTTAAGGTCTCTTCTTTCCCAAGTGTGTTTGGGCAAGCACTTTTCCTAGGTATAGAGAATTTGTGCCTTCCCAATCACATGCTATGGCCAGTTTGGATTCTTCTCCATTTAAGAACCCACCTACCATTTGCAACATGTTCTATGAGACATTGAGTTACGAGCATCTGAGAATAAATGAACATTAGCTGCACCTATTTGTGCATGGAGCCAGTCTTTGGTAAGAGAAGTAGATGACAGATAAGCACGAAAACATGCTTCTACAGACTGTTTGCCTCAGAGTGCTGCAACAGGGTGGGAGAGGTTGCTAATATTCAATGCCTTCTTTTTAAATCACCAATTTCAACTGAAAAAAAAGGACCAGTAAACACTCGGCAAGATTTCATAGTAACTTATTGTGATTGTCTTTGAAAACTACTGCATTGATATTAAGACCAAAGAAGAATTACATAGAGCTGGTATGATTGAACAAGTTTGGTTCTTTTGAGTGGTTTTTTTTTAAATGCCATAGAGTTAAGCTTTAAAAGCATGGTTCATTGACTCTCATTCAAGCCTCCGAGGACAGGGCTGGGGGACCTTTCCCCCACTCTATTGAGGGCCACTGGTCCACAAAAGAAAAAAAAGTAATCAAGAGCCATGTACAAAAAGCAGCTTAATTTAGGTGCTTCCTTAGAAAATCATAAAGTATTCAGTTCGCCTGTTTTTTAAATGAAGCACAAAGAACTCTGAACAAATGCTCCAAATAAAAAATCAGCTGCTCTGTTTCCTAAAACATACAGTTAAGTAAGTGGGGTGTGCTGGAGAAGGAACAATTGGCAGTGTGCAGGCAGGTGGAAAGCAGACAACATAGTAAAGTGATGTATGTACAGATGTATATGCATCTGGAATCGGGGAAGCAGGAGATTGAGTTGGAGAAATGGGAGCCTGTGGGACAAATGACAGCTGGAGATCCTACCTCCTGTTTGTTGTTGGAGAACTGCCTGAATCCAGAAGCCTGTCCATCTATCATTCCTCCTTTTTGGCGTTGCGGATGGGCCTAGGGGGAACAAAAAGATGCCTTAGTAAGCTTCCTCATAGTTATTTTGGGAATATGTACCCAATGATGATTCTTTTAGAAACTGTAATATTAGATTTACTTCCATATATATACACACACACACATACATGTACATATATGTATATATACGTATATATGTGTGTGTGTGTGTGTGTGTATATATATATATAAGTGTTTTGCCTGCATGTATGAATGTGTGCCATGTACATGCCTTAGTACCTGTGGAGGTCAGAAGAGGCAGAAGAGGTGTCAGATACCTTGGAACTGGAGTTACAGGCAGTTGTGAATCACCATGTGGGTGCTGGGAAACTGGAACTTGGTCTTCTGTGGGAATAGCAAGAGCTCTTAACCACTGAGCCATCTCTCCAGTCCCCAGTGATGATTCTTTCTGCAAGGTGTGTGAGAATTGCCTGGGATCCTTGTCTATATTGCTTCTATCCAGTGCTATCTCACATTGACTACCTGTCCCAAATCAGTTCTGCTGTCCCTGTGCTCAGCTCTAGTAGCTTAAAGGAGTGTGACACCTTTCTTATCTGAGAAATGTATAGGATGACCATGTTTAAAAGGGAGTTCTCCAAAGAGAAAAGGCATTTCTCATTGGATAGAGCAAACATGTAGTCTGATTACAATTCAAGCAATATAAATAAATGCTCTGCCTTCAAGATAAGGCATTTTGCTGATTAAAGTAGAATTGTCAGAATTCGTTCTCTCTCTCCTTTTTTGTCTTTTTTAAAAAAATTTTCATCTCTGTGGTGTGGGGGATTGTTCTCAGAGCCTTACATATACGAGGTAAACACATTACCACTGAGCCAAATCCCTAGCCTCAAAATACTCAAGTTTAGGGGCTAAAACAGTGCCTGATTAGGGGAAGGGATACAGTGAGGGACACATTGAGAAGAGCAAACTGGATATATTTCTTAACTGTAAACGTTAGGCAGTGAATTTGCACTGGCCATTCCCAGAGAAACTGACTGCTTCAGAGTTATGAAGACAGTTCTTCACAAAAGGAAATGAAGATCATCTATTTTGTTGCTATTTGGGGGGAAGGGGTTGAAAGGGGTCTCATACAGCCCAAGCTGGCCTCTTAACTGGCTGTGTTGCCAACAATGATACTCTTCCAGAGGACCTGGTGTTCAATGCCTAACACCTACATGGCAGCTCACAACTGTCTGCAACTCCAGTTCTGTGGGATCTAATGCCGTTTTCTCCTCTGTCACACACATGGTACACAGGCATATGTGCAGACAAACAATTTGTACACATTAAAAAGTTCAAAAAGAAGAAATAACTCAATCTTATAAGCCACGTAAGGGTCTGTAAGATGGCCCGGTGAGTAAAGGTGCTACCAAGTCTCTCCCACTCCACGACACTAAAGAAATAAAGATAAAAATTCTTTTGAAAGGAGTCTTGTTGCTCACATGAGTTCTCAGAGGTTCTTATTGCACCGCAGCTATAATTCAAATGCACAAGACTGTTGCCTTTTTCTTCCTTGCACTTCCCAGCAGCATTAACTGCTCCTGTCCCTTAATTCACAGTAGCCTCAGTATGATTGGAGTTTAAATTACCAATGTGTATTAGATTATATATTTCTCTTGGCCAAAACGTGAGATTGAGTTTTCAAGGAGTGCTTTTTATAAATGGAGACAGAGTAAGTAGTGTGCTGAAGGCTATGCAGCTCAGAGGAGTAGCACTCTTAAGAGTGAGAACACATTAGCCACATTTCTAGCTCATTGTCATCCTTTACACAAGGCAGGCCTTTCTCAGTAGTGGCTCATGTCTTTCTGGAAAGATCTTCTAACACAAAGGTGTACTAATTGTCTTTATGAAGCATTGCCCAGCCTGGGGTTATATGCGTTTCTTTGAAAACTTTCAGCAGAGTTAACAGTAAAGCTTGAAGGGTGTCTCCTCCAGTGTAAAAAGTCCTGTAGGCAAGTTGGAATTCCTCAACATCTAGCGCCTTCTTCAGTGGAGATGATCCAGTCCCAGTTTCTTACTGTGTTCTGGTTTCAAGGTTATGTGTGTGCACGTGTGCACACAAACCCTTTGACACATGCACACCATTGAAAAAAAGGGGTATTTTATTTTGGTCTGTTTAGCTAGCATTCAGTCATCCATTTTACTTGTGTGAACCTGCAAAGATTGTATAGACAACTGAACGTGAAAGTGCCTTTAATCCCAAAACTTGGGAGGCAGAGATAAGTGGATTTCTGTGAGTTTGAAGCCAGAATGATCTGTATAACATGATGACATCCAGATCATCCAAGGCCACCCTGTCTTAGATTGGATAGGCATGGACGTTTTTTCTAAACTCTTGAGGGTTTTTTTTTTTTTTTTACCTTGAATATTTGATACATGCACACTGGAATATTTGTAAAGGGTTGAGAAAGCTAGGTAGACCAGGCTGGCTAAGCTAAGCAGTAGAAAGATATATTTGTCATCCCATGGCCCTCTTTTCAACACACCATTGTCAAGTTCCCATGTCTCCAGCAGACTCATTCTTTAGATTGTATTTTGAGATGACGTCTCACCATGTTACCCCTCTAGTAGCTGGGACAATAGGTACATGCTTTTAGTATTAGGCCCAGATTCCTGAGATTTTGAATTTTTCAGATCCTGCTTTGTCTTATATACATGGACGCCCGTATATAAGTGGAGCATTGGAAGCAAATATTGGTGAAAGTGTATACAGTTTTAGTAAACCAGTAAATATTGGAGTGACTCAAGTCATCATAGTACCTGGTGTGGTTTAATTTTGAACTTCACTGCACCTCTTTAGTCATTGTGAGGGATGAGGCATGGGTCTCTTCAAATCACAGTTTTCATTCTGTGACTAGGGAAGAACACAGAGGAGGAGTCATAGAAGAACCCATGCAAGCCCTTGCCGCTGAACTATGGACAGATTGCAGTTTTAAGAACATAGATACTTTGTGGGCTAGGTTGCTATGCGATGAGCCATCTGACAGTTTTCCTAGCTCACTACATGAAGATCACATTTATCGGAAACCATTGGTCTATGGGACTATGAGGAATAAGTAACTACATCACACAGAAGGTGGATATAGTTAGGTGGCAAAATAAAACGTTAACATAGAAGATTGCCTGTGATCACTTCTTTATGATTTAGCATAGGTTCAGATTATCCAGTCTGAACCCCCATAGTTTTCCTTTGTGCTGCCAACCCCTTGAAATGTTTGGATCTCTTTGCTTTTCCTCAGTAGAAGTCATGCTTATAAATTTATATGTTACTCTCTTACACTATACCATGGACTTACATATTTACTGAGTTTTGGGTTGTTATCATACTTTATAAAACTTTCTTTCTCTCTCTCTCAGAATATAAACTCCCAAATCTTTAAAAAAATAAATCTTTTGTTTCCATGACTTACACCGTATGTCACACCGAATCATAAGGAATTTATGAGAGAGGTTTGTGCTCCTACCAGTCGATGCTGTTCTTATTGCCCCACACTGGCTTCTGTGCTTAAACCATTTTCTTAATTACAAAGTTCTTCTGTTTTTGTTTTTGTTTTTGTTTTTTTGCGGGTGGTGTTAGCTTTATTATTTTATTTTATTTTAATGTGGTTGGTAAGTGGATTAAATATTTTCACTAAAAGTGAAAATTTTAATATGACATACCACAGCTTCCATTTTGAATGCCAATTTTAACTGTATATAAGTTCATTAAGTTGTGTAGAGGTTAAGCCTGGTTAATTTTAGTGTGCAGTGTTTTATTTATTTGCAAGCTTTTTTGGTTTAGATTCTGTTTTTTGAGACAAGGTTTCTCTGTGTAGCTCTGGCTGTCATGGAACTCACTTTGTAGACCAGGCTGGCCTCGAACTCACAGAGTGCTGGGATTAAAGGTGTATGTTGCACACCTGGCTGCAAGTGTTTTTTTTTTTTAATAATAAAGTTCTATTTCAAAACAACAACAAAACCGACACATGAGAATAGAGTTTCATGTGCCATGAGACCTTTAGATCTATTCAATATTTGCTTCTCCAAAGTTCCTCTGGCTAAAATGAAGAGGAATGTGCATCTGAAATCAAGCCTTTCTCTCTTGGATCTGATGATACTGGTGATACAGATTATCTTTTTACCTTCCAGGTGACCATTTGAAGATCTGTCCCCAGGGCTATACCTGCTGTTCTCAAGAGATGGAAGAGAAGTACAGTCTGCAAAGTAAAGATGATTTCAGAAGTGTGCTCAGTGAACAGTGCAATCATTTGCAAGCCATCTTTGCATCCCGTTACAAGAAGTTTGATGGTATGTGATCTAAATTGCATGTAAGAGGTGACAGCTGTTTTGTATGATCAATTCTGTTCTCTCAGTACTTCAGTTTTCTCCCAAGATGTGGTGGTTGGTATGGTTGAAGTAGGCTTCCAGGGGCAAGTTAAGCAGCTTGCATTGGCATCTGTATACTAGGCATTATGGAAATACGGTCAAAGGGAGTTAAAAATAGATGAGGTTAATTTAAATGCTTTCCTTTTCTTTCTTTGGGTGAATGCTGCATAGTATTGTTGACGCAAGTTACTGAAAAAAAAAAGACTTCCTAATAAAAAGCAGGCATCTCAAAACAGAGTACACCCCCCATTCAGTAGATAGATTCTACATATGCTGGACTTCATATTAAATTTCACAGTGGATTGCCAACTAGAATTCTTAGAAACCCATAGCACATAGGATTGGTGCTCAGCTCTTGAGCATCTATGCAGCCAATAACTTAGAAGTGTCCACTAGTCTATTGTCTTCACTAAGCTTGGCTGCCTCTCCAGGCTCAGTATTAGCTTAGGTCTGGTATAGTCTTCCCATGGAAAAATCACAACAGAACTCTAAGCCCTCACATGGATACTTTCATTTAATAGAGAGAAAGTAGGCAGATGAGAGGCACTTCAAGCCCTAACTGAAGCTACACTACAGATAACAGATGCAAGACTAGAATGTGAAGTCCCACACAGCCCAGCATTCCTTTCTGTGATGTTGCTCACTCACTATTGTTGTGAAGTAGACTTGAGTTAATCAGAACAATTTCCTTTGTGCCTGTTTTAAAGGCCATTCTAATTACATAGTACCTTTGAAGCAAGCTTTTCTTGACATTATGCATGGTGAAGTAGTACAAGGCAAATTTTCTGGATGTGAAATGTCTTTGAGTATTCCTGCAAAGGGCTTGTTACCATGGTGAGAAGTTAGACTAAATTAGATTTGATGGAGCTGATAAGACAGTCCTCAACTATAGAACAGGTTGTATTTCAGGCATTTATTTTGAGAGTCATTATTTGAAACTTTTTTTGTAACCAATTTAATAAGTATTAGTAAGCTATCCAGGCTAGACTGTGACACATTTAATTTGTAATGTAGCTGAATTTAAATACTGTTTGGATATTTTAGTGTATGCCGTTGATCCTATTGATTGTTTCAAGTACACTGTGTGCAAAATGTATTTGGTCTTGTTTCTGCATGCTGAGACTGGGGAAGGAACCCAGGACATTACACATGTTACACATGTACTCAACCACTGACCTACACCTCCAATCTCTTTGGTCTTCATTCTGTCTCCTTTCCCTGGATGGGTGAGAATAAACATGTTTATCTTTATATCCTCCTGATTAACCCAACCCTGGCATATCTAGCTCTTTCTGTTACAGAGCACATGCTAATACTTTATGAAAATAGATTTTATTGGCAAGTACAGTGTTAGACCCTTTCTTGTCTCTAGATCACTGTTATTTTTACTTCTAAAAGCAATGACTCATTCATGTTCTCATTACCCATCCCCTTCAAGTCCACCTATTTTTTCGAGAGGCTGTGATTTGTGATCTTGCTTTAACCTCCCTAGTGCTAAGATTACAGGTGTGCACTACATGCCGAGAAATAGTGAAAGTCTCTTGACTCTAGCATATCAGAGAGGTGAATGCTCTAAAAATTAACCACATGGGACTTTCATACCAGAATTAGAAAGGAAACTTAAAGCCGGGAGGTGGTGGAGCACGCTTTTAATCCCAGCACTCGGAAGGCAGAGGCAGGCGGATCTCTGTGAGTTCGAGGCCAGACTGGTCTACAGAGTGAGTTCCAGGAAAGGCACAAAGCTACACAGAGAAACTCTGTCTTGAAAAACTTAAAAAAAAAAAAAAAAGAAAGAAAGGAAACTTAAGTCCTGCTTCTGTTGAGAGTGTGGTGCACTGGAGATCAGCATGTTTCCAAGTCCCAAGCCCACCTTCTCTAAGATACATTTCTTCTTTCTTTTTTAGATGAAGTACACTTGGGGGGGGGCTAAGATAATGCTTTTAATATAAACTTAAGCTTGAGGGTTGAGAGAGAGAGAGAGAGAGATGCTCAGAAAAAAGTAAGACACATCCAAAAGCATAGGTGTGTGTTTCTCAAAGAGAAAGCCATAGAATATAAAGAATAGCCAACTCTGGGTATAGACTTTTCCAAAGAAAATTGTCCTATTTCTGGTTACACACATCTTTCTCTGGAATAGAGCCCACAGTCATTGCCTATGGGTCTGCTGGCTTAGTGTTCTCTCCACCCTTCTCCTTCCCCATGGTTTTATAGCAGCATAGTACATAGTATGATTACAATGTGCAAGCTTTCTTTTAAAGAAAGCTATATAGAGCCATTATCAGTAAGTGTTAACATATGCTTGGATTTTTTTTAAATACAGAAACAATTGTTCTTGTTCTTCACATTGAATAAATACATTAAAACTGTACCTTTATCAGTTCCAAAACACACTAAAAATGATTATAAAACTCCCATGTATTTCTTCTGATTCTAATTTAAAATATGGCAAAGACAGTTAAGTTAATGAGCACCAATTAAAATTTGTTGAAATCTGTTTGGTCTGGAGATCAGAACAGAGCTGGAATACTTCGCACATTTTCTTTACGTTTTCTGAAATAATTTTCCATGGCAAAACATCAGTTGTCTGGTGCCCAACAATCCTTGAGTAGGTGCTGAATCAGTTGTTTGATTGATGGATGCATTTTTAAAAGACCCAGAGATGTTGAGGAAAATGCTTTAGGGTTGTTTCAGTTCTTCAAAGTCCAAAGGTAAGGCTGTTTTGATCAGAGAACTGTCCGAGTTGTGATAAAAAGCACAAACTCGTGTCTTTGATGTAAATAAAAGAGGGGGAGTTTGGCAAAGAAACAAGATGGTGGTGGGGAATGAAGGAGGACAGCAAAGTTACACACAACCGCCCTGGAAATGCATAGTGAGGAAATAGCAAAGGGATACAGGGAAAGAGTAGTAGGCTCATTGACTTCAAATGGCCATGACCAAGCTCAGAATGCATACTCAATGCTTTTGAGCCCTGGCAACTTCCTGGGTTATCAGAGTGTATGTATATGCATCAAGCCAGAGATGGCCTTACTGACCCTGTTTTTGGTTACTCTGCCTCCACTGAAGTGAGTGGTATATTACCTGCTCTGGCATTTTTGGACTCATCAAGTGTGAAGGACAGATCCTTTTCCCCATTCCTTTGTCTCTAAGGATTTTGGGGGGAGTTGTGTTTGTTTGCTTTGCTTCTGTACTTTCCATTTTCTACTGTTTGTATATCTGAAGTGAATATATAGTTTATAACTTGATTTGTACATTTTAAGCCATGTGTATGTTTTCAGACCTGATAAGAGAAAAGACCTCATTTGGTAGTATCTCCATGTAGTATAGTATTACAACCAGTTTCTAGTGTTTATTTTTAAAATATTAAAATTGTATTACTACTACTACTACTACTACTACTTATTATTATTATTATTATTATTATTATTATTATTATTAGTGTGTGTGTACACCTGGTGTGTCCATGCTATGGGATGTGTGTCAGAGTCAGGCAACAACTTTCAGAAAGACTCAGCTTATACCCACTGAGCCATGTTGCCAGGCCTCCTATGCTTTAAATGTATGTCTGAAGGTGTGAGGACTGGCTTCTGTATTTTTCTGTCCTGCAAGCTATTTTGTCAACTCTATCTTAAAATGGTCCTAGAGCCAGAGCATTAGAATGACATGGCTAGCTGCTCCCCCTCTTGGCCAGCCTTGGGAATTTTTTAGGAGTAAAACTGCTAATTAGCTGAAGCGGTTGTCTCATGAATATGCTAATAAGTCAGTTCAGGGGGTGTTGGGAAGAATTGCTTGCCAAAGGGAATAGAAATAGTAGAAGTGAGGCATAATCCATGTTTGGGAACTCCAACATAAAGGCCTGTACCCAAAATGTCTGGCACTTTGTGAGGCTCATTGTTTTTAAAAGAAACATAGGTCATTGAGGTGATCAAAGCTGCCGCGTTAAGTACATTTCTGGATTACATAATAGAGATGATGCACTAACCTTGAGGAATCAACTTGGGAATCAAACTGTTTGCTAGATATTTTGCACACTAAAAGAAGTCTTATGGGACCAAAGATGATACCTGATACTAACTTATTGCGAACACTGTTTTAATTGGTCATTTTAGGAGGAAATTAAGCCACTTTGGTTGGGAGACAGAACATAACAAATTGTCAGCCTGATTCTTCAGTAGGACCCTCTGTGACCTGGGGCAATGAACTGGGCCTCAGTTTTCCCATCCATAAAATGAGGGGTTGAGCTAGATGCTCCCTCAAAACCCTTTCAGTTCTAACAATTCTGTGAATCTTTTAAACATGTGACTGGAGCAGCTGCTTTAGTGAAAGGTCTTACAAGTTGTTCCTTAGCCATCTGTATGGTAGCCTCCATTTCCCCCTGTTATTTCTTAACCCCCAGCTACTTTCACCAGGTCTTGGAAAACCCTCCCATGAGCCTGCAGCTTGTTAACTTGAATAATAGTAGGAATTTTCTGAATTAGCTTAAAATGCACATAAAAGACATAATTGTCTGTCTCCTCTATCTGCCTGGGCTTTGTAAGCTAGAGTGGCTATCATTCACAGTCCCGCTGTCGCTCCCCTAACCCTCTCAGTGAGTTTGTTGTTTATCCATATTAATAAAGACCCCCTTTTTAGGTTGGAAAAAACCCTAAAAATCATATTTTGAATATTATGGAAATGTATATAGTAATACAGATACAGACTTTTCTTTTCATTTTGGAGACAGGATCTTGGATGGATCAGGATGGTCTTGAAGTAACAGATATCCATCTGTGACGAAAGGAGTATATGACCACTGCTTGTCTTAGTTTGGGTTTTTAAAGATTGGTTTTTATCATGTTTAATTAGGTATAGATGTATGTGTTCACGTGTGAGTTTATGTGCAGGAGTGCAGGTGCTTGGGGAGGCTAGATGGGGGCTTCAGATGGCCTGGAGGTAGAGTTCAGGCTGTTGTAAGCCACTTCAGGTGCGTGCTGGCAAGAACAGTGTATACTCCGAATAGCTGAGCCATTTCTTCAGCCCCTAGATTGATTTTTTAATCTTCACTTTAGATTTCAGCCATTAAGACTTTAAAACAATTGTTGCTGTTTGAAACCTCATTACAGTGTAGTGGGCAACCATTCACAGGCAGAGTAGCCACAATGTACAAAGAAAGACATGAAGCCATCTGGCCTATTTAAAAATGCATTGTCCTAGATCCCACTAACTGCCTTTGATTTTGTTGGAAAGCACTGTTACTTTTTTGTGTTTTCTTTCACATTCATGTGACAGACTAAAAACCTGTGTAGCTTTGGTAACCCCTTTAAACAAGATACACTTGTTTATTTTCATTTTATGTGTTTGTATGATTGTCTGCATGCATATTATGTGCATTGTGTGCATGCCTGGTGCCCATGAAGGTAAAAAGAGGTCATTAGATCCTTTGGACCTGGAGTTAGAGATAATATGAGCCACCATGTGGATGCTGGGAACTGAACCTTGGTCATCATCTGTAAGACCTACAAGTGCTCTTAACTGCTGAGCTATCTCTCTAGGCTCTAACTCCTTTTTAATGTATCTATGAAACTTGATGATGGTTATTAGCAGTTTTTCTCAGCCTTTTGAATTGTTTTCTGAAATGTAAGCATTTGCTGTGGTATTAGCTATCTCACAGTGCATGCGCAGTTTCTGCTGAGTCCAGAGCAATATTAGTTTGAGCCTTTGCAGTTAGTTTCAACTTCTTTTGGAGATACAGCATCAGGAAGAAGTTGCTGATCTCGTTGGAGGCAAGTACAAACTTTTGACTTTATTATTTTGTTGTACTGAGCCTGGGAATTTGAAATGGCATCATTCATTCCAGCCCTCATTTATGTGTCTGCCTGTCCAGGTAAGGCTCCAACTACTTGACTGAGAGAATTCCCAGGCCAGTCATGATTTAACCCATTCTTGTTCATTAGTCCAGCCCATCTTAATCATCCTCCCTCTTGGGAGCACTGGGAACTTAGAAATAAATATGACTCAAATATCGAGCATAATCCATTGGCACACCTTTCAGGTAATTGATTTGGCAATGTGTTAAAAGTTTTAAGTATGTTCATATTGTACTACTTAGGTATGTATCCTAAGGAAAAGTAGATGTACATAAAGATTAATGTAAGATGTTAATAGGACACACATCACAGTATTAATTAGAGTAATAAAATTTGAAATAAGCCAAAATGTTCCATGTGACAGAAATAGTCTTCCCCAAGGAAGAGCACAGCAATTGGTTATCTAATAACAAATGATCAATCTTGAAAATACACATACAAGTAACATTATTCAGATTGAGCAGCTTAGATTTAGGAATATATTCATGTAATAGCAGTGAATGAAAAAGGAGATCATGAGTTTGAAAGAGAGCAAAGGGGGTATATGAGAGGGCTTGGAGGGAGGAAAAAGAAAGGGAAATGATGTTAACTGTACTATAATCTCAAAAAATAATTAAAAAGAAGATATCCACCTTATTGAAAATGATGCTTCTGAAGAATCTTTAATCAATAGGAAATGTTAAGTACATAATGTTACATGACAGTAGTGTAGAAATACTAGTCTGTTGATCATGTGATCATATATTTTCATGTGATCAAAAGTCAAGACATTCAGTAAGCAGTTGAAGATTTCTTTCAAGTTGTGGAGTTACAGGTAATTGGAATCTTCTACATACCTATCCTAATTTTCAAATTGCTATGGTGAGAAGCATTCTGTTCAGCAAAAGAAGTACTTTCCTTGATGAAAAAAAATGAATGGTGGTATTTTTAAAGTGATGTTTTTCTTTGTCACTATTCACTGTAGATAATTAGGGGAAAAGCAAAAAAAAAAAAAAAAAAAAAGTGCATTGAGGTCTCCACTCATGAAGCAGAGTAAAAGAAAGTAATCTTCCTTTTGTAGACAGGAAGGAATACCTTTTTTTCTGATTATAAAATACTCTTGAGGATAAAGGAGAAAGAACCCCTGTACACTGTTGTATGGATGGTAAGATTATCATAGCGACTGTGGAATGGAGGAGACCTATTGATTCTAAGATTAGCCTGGTGACTATAAAATGGACTAGTAGATCTGCCAAAAGAAATGAAATCAGTCTGTCAACTGATTAATGGAATAAGAAAATTTGGTGTTTACACATACTATTCCACCATAAGAATGAAATCCTAACATTTGTGACAATGTGCAAGTACTACCTGAGTCTTAAAAAAAATCTCTCAAGGAAGTTGAGAGTAGATTCATGGACTGGTGAGGGGTAGTAGGGAGAAATGGGAAGAGGTTGGTCATTGGTTGACTATTATAGTTGATTAGGAAGAGTAAGCTCTGGTGTACTGTTGCCAAGTAGGTTGACCATATTGTATATCTCAAAATAGAAGAATGTAATTCAAATACACTTGCCAAAAGAATTAACAAACGTTTAAGGTGACAGATATGCTAATTCCTCATGTTGATCATTGCCTAGTACATTTGTGAACCAAAATATCAATCTTACCTCACGAATATGTGGAAATGTTATGTGTCAATCAAAAACTTTAAATGCCGTTAAAAAATTTGAGGGAACAAAAAAAAATCGAGAAACATGTTGAAAACAGTCATCTTTGATCATTAACATTCCACCATCACCACTGTATTTACTTCACATCATTTTTTGTGTGTGTCAACACATAACACATATGCATACATGCAATTAGAATCACTAATTAAATTATTTGGTGCAATGATTTTTCTTGATATGAGTTCATGAATATATATAATATATATTATAGGGTTTGTGAGGCCATATGATACCCTATTGAGTGATGCACACAAAATGTAGCATTGGAATGCATGCTGCTGCTACTCTAGCTTCCTAGTTTACTTATATGTGCCCAAAGTCTTCTGGGGGGGTGGACTGTAGGATGCAAAGTAATATGAGAGTGCTAATGATTCCAGCAAAAGTACTAAGTACATGGTACTGAGTCTGAATCCCTGGCAACTTAGCTAAAATCAAGGTCCATGAGAGAATAAACACTCTATTTTCTCCCTAGGAGAAGTCATTAATAAAATTAACCTTGGAAAGAAAAGACTGATCCTTTGGCAGGATCCCCTCGCACTCTTTGATTTGCTAACAGCCCCAAATGAGGACTGCAGCTGGTAATTGACTTGCCAACTCAGGGGCAGCCTATTAATTTACTATCTGCTGCTACACATGAGTTGAGTATGTGACCTTTTAGTACCCCCATACTCTTTCAGGTGCTCTCCAGGAGTGACATGCCATGGCAGAGGAAAGTGCCTGCTGTAGACTTTCAGACTACTGAAAAGGCAAGATATGGGAGTAGACAGTTACAAGCCAACAGTTCCCATTGTCAGGAAAATGCTTTCTGTTTCTTCTTTTGCCTCCATTTGTAGATGCCCCTTGTAGCTGTTCTTCATTACATACTTGCTTGCAGCGAGAGGATGGATGGAGTATGATTCCTTCAGTTTGCCTAACAGTTAGGAAAGGATGAACTGTAGCACTTAGAAAGAGGCTTCTCGGGAATTTTGTGGCTGTGATAACTTAGTGTTGGCATGCCACACTAAGGCTGTGAGATGCAGCATTTATAGTGAAGGAGAAATTAATGCTTATATATAAAAGACAGCTTCCTCATAATGTAAACGCAAGGGGTTGATTTATAACACCAAACAAATGGATTGACTAGAAAGCGCTTCCAGTCTCTCAAGGTCGTGGGTTCATTCTAGAATACATTCTAGCTCATTCATCAATAGCCAGTTGATTGTTTATATAGAAGTAACTAATGGTATTTAATAGCACAACCAGAGCTCCTTTGACCCTCTTCAAGAATTTTGCATGTTTATTTGATGCAAGACAAGTGGCTGGCCATAGAAATTCCAGGAGCACATGATGTTCTTTTTAAAAGGCAGGATATTTACATAGAACCCTTTGATAGGAAAAGTTTGGCTTTTCACTCATTTTTCCCATGTTAAATGAGTACTTTCTACATTAGGAATAATTGAATTTTAGAGCTGAGAAGTGTTTACAGGCCCCAAGCTCAGTTCTTCCACCTAGCAAGCCTCTGGTAAAGCCAATAGTTTGCAAATGAAGTGCATTGGAGGAAAGAGGTAAGAAGCCTTGATTTCTAAGTTTTGGATATGTGTGATGCTATGGTATTCCACCTTCCAGGTAGCATAACTCTCTTCCCATGGTTGATGATGTTCCGTTCCTTAGTTTCCACCCAGTAGTTGCTCCCAGTCTCATGGGTGTCTGGGACATTTCACAACCTTGGAAGGTAGAGCCATTACGCATTTCCCTTTGGATAAACAGCTCCAAGTTTTATAGGGCCTTAGGTCTTCTCAGCAGACCTCCAACAGTTTTAGCTTCATTTATGTTCCCCCAGATGGATTATGTTCGACACCACTAGGCAAGACATAAACCAGTCTTTGAAAAGATGTTTTAAATGGTTGTTGACATAAAGACATTCTAGGGGTGACAATAGCATCACTCCATGCATTATTAGTAGTGCCTATGTATATTGAGCATTACTTTGTGCCAGTGTTAGCCATGTGGGCTGAGAGAGAATAGCCTGTTTTGTAAATGGGTTATCAGAGGCTCTTGTTTTCCCAACCATGGCAGGTAGCCTCTAAGTAGGAGTCTCATGCTTTCCCCACCATTCACACTGCTTTAGGCTCATAGCATATATTGTGCTGATTTACACTACTGAGTTGTGGCCAATTGTGAGCTCAAGGAGTATCGGCTGCTTGATCCTTACAGCCTGTATGCCTAAGCTTCCACATGGAAACTTACAGGAATAATCCCGTTCACAAATGCTCGGTTACTGTTTCCTCTCTGACTTTCAGACACCAGTAGCTTCACTGCAGACAGACTGTTTGAGCAGTATTTCTACACAAGTACAAGCAGTTGCTGGATAGGAGCTGTAACTTCCAATTAACTCAGCTTCTGATCAGTGGGAACTCTGGTTTACACTACCCTTGGCTGGTTCCCTTAGCCAACTCTTGTGTTATAATTGGTTTCATTAACTATTATGGAGGATGATTGCTGTGTGTCTTGGCCTAGGCAGGTCTTCTTCAGCAGTTAGGATCTGACCATGATCCTGAGGAACAAGAATAATGTCAAGGATGGGCGGGGCCCAGATGGAGATGAGAAGTGTAGCATTTAACAAAGTTGCTACAAATGATGGCTGTGATCCCATACCCGAGTGTCTAACCTGTGCTCTGTTCCTTGTTCTAGAGAAAATGCCATGGAAAGACAAGTAGGGAGCAGTGGAGAGATGAAAGAGTTATGCACAACCATAGGATAATTGCTAGTTTACTAGAACAAATACAAACTTTAAAAAACCCCAACAGAATATTGTTATGCTTTGGTTGATACTGTGTCTAATTGGTCTAGATTTTAGAATTTACATGACATCTGCCATCCTTTTAAGGCAAAAACAAAAACCAGATGGAATAGTCTCATTAACAAAATGAGTCTAAGGAAAAATGAGTTTGGGTCTCCTGCATTATTTCATATTTGTTTGGTTGACTCAAGGGTGAAATGATGAATATTGAAGAACTCACTCGAAATAAAGGATTGAGAATTGTATCGATCAGAGAGACCAAGCTCTGAGCTTGAAATAAAGGTTCTTTGTTTTTACAAAAAAAAAGGGGGAATTGTGTCGATGTTTTGAAGTCTCTAGTGCATTCATAAAACCACAGGGTAAAGGGGCTGTATAGTAAAGGTAAATTGGATAGGGGAAATGTGTCTTTCTAGAAATTTTTGTTGCAGTCTGATTGGACAGAAGAAAGCTTAAGATAAATGGAAAAGCTGAGCCTATAATAGGCACTCAGTACATACTTGTTGAATTGCATAGCCATTTGGAGAGATTAAGCTGCAAGGTTTTAACTTGTTATATTAGTTTTATAGAATTTCTCAAGCATTTATTAACCACATACTCATTCAAATATCCTTTATATCTGCAACTTAAATGGCCACATAAAAGAGTCTTTTAATGTGTGAAGGCAAGAAGATCAATTTTCTGGGTAATGAGATACATTAGGATTTAGTGTATATGTGACATCACACCAATCTTCTAAAGCACATGCTGCCGTAAACACGTAGGCTTGCATGTGCACAGAGGCTTACATTTTTCAAGAGTCATGGGAGCCAATATAAAGTCCTGTGGTAATGCCAGACAGAGGGTATGTCACCATCAAATCTATTTCCTTCTCATTAGGTCATTTTCCTTATTCTTTAAGTGACTGTATTCCAAACATCTGCATCCACTGGCCAGTTTCTGACCAGAGTGACTGAACTTACTGAACATGGTGGTGCATGTTTTAATCTCAGCCCCAGAGAGCCAGAGGCAGGCAGGTCCTTGGGAGTTTGAGGCCAGCCTGGCCTACATAGTGAGATTCTGTCTCAAAAACAAACAAAAACCAGGATGAACTTTCCTCTAGAATTTCTTTGATATACAGCACTATGAGGCCTAAAGGATCAGTCTTGACAGTTTTAAGCTCAGTGGACTGCTATGTGTCCTCTACCCCTTAAAACTGTAACTGTCGGTACTATTGATTAAAAAATGCAACTGGACTTTCAGACTAGTTTATTAAATGAATACAAAAGTACAAATCAAATAATTGTTAACACTCAGGTTTTTTTTTTTTTTCTGGTGTATACCAATGCTATGAACAATGATAAAAATGTAACATAGGGAAGGACCTATGGTGGTTGTCAGGTTTTTTTGTTTTGTTTTGTTTTGTTTTGTTTTAACTAGCACTGTTGGCAGAAGGTTTAGATACTGTTCTCAGCGACCAGGATTTCTTTTCCCAATATTCACATGTAGCATACTGGACATGTACTAACACAGTCTACTTATACATTTTATGCCCCTGACCAACAAGCAACATTTACCAAGGATGATGATAAGGCATGGTAAAGGACATAGACCAGATGACATTTGAGATTCCTTAGCATCCTTAGGCTCCCCAACTTGGAATTATTGGAAAATGCTGCATGCATTAGTCATCTATGTTAACACATAGTTGAAAGAGCCCTATATAAGAAAATTTTATCCCTAATAAACCACAAAACATCATTTCTAGGAAAGTAATAGTATTTTTTAGAGGTAATTCTTTGGAAGAAACCCACATTCCCTGCTTTTAAAACAGTACTGCTCCCCTTGAATGCTTTACACTCAGCCCAGCCCCAGGGCTGCTAGTGATTACCAGTGAGCAGTGAAATGGAGACGTTTTTCATCAGTTAGAGGAGTTGTTCTCTAACTTGAGGGCACAAGTCATGCATGGCTAGATCCACACCTAGAGAGTTTCTGGTTCAGTGAGTCTGGGGTGGGGCCAAGAGCTTGATTTCTGGCGAGTTCTTAGGTGATATTGATGTGCTGTTGATCCTTGGCGTACGCTTAGAGAACTTTTCAGGCGAGTGTTGTAGACATTAAAAGGCCTCCCCACTTGGACTCCTTCTAGAGTTCTTCTCACGTGTCCTTATGAGCCTTGCTTGGGTTGTCGAATAGGGCCCTAGAGATGTGGTAAAGCATCCATCTGGGTGTGTCTCTGGAGGCAGGTGGGCCCGTGGACTGAGTAGAGGAAGACCTGCCCTTGGTGCAGACAGCACCATCCAATAGGCTGCTGGTTCTGATGGAGTAATGACACGGTAGAAGCGGGAAACCTAACTCTTGCTGGTGAGCTTTTTCAAGGCAGTTTTCTCCTGCGGGTGCTTATGTGTATCAGATTTTCCTTGGCATTAGTAGCTCTTCGGCAGGCTTTCTGGCCTTGGACTGGGCCTACATCACAGGCCTCTCTCATCAGCTTCAGCTTCAGCTTCAGCTTCTTAGATTTAGTACCTACTGGTCTCCCTGGTTCTCCAGTGGGTTGGTAACCATCACGGGACTTTGTAGTTTCTGTGGTTGTGGGAGCGGTCTAATAAATCCCTCTGTATAATTACTTATTTTCTTGGTTCTGTTCTTCTGGAGAACCCTAGTACAGGCCTCTTAGTTCTTTATACACTCTGCTCTTTTCACTCTAAGGGACAGACCATTGGTAAACATGCCATGGAGGATACATGGGCTCTTTGCTTGGTTCTTGTGCACAAGGAACTCTGGAGAAAATACTGGACACAAACCACCAGAAAAGTAGTAGAAAGAAAAGGGGGGAAATCCACCACTAGGAGCAGGAGTGCAGAAACAAACAATTAAGAGGCAAAGTCTAAAAATCTGGAAGCAGAAAGAACTCTGGACTTTAGCCCTAACCCTCAAAGAAGCATGTATTGATGAGTTAGGGGCTCAAGAGGCATTGGTACAGGCTCTCTTGGCGTGTATGGAAATACACATGCCTCTCTCCTTCCAAAAGGCTGTACTCAGTCCAAGAGTTTTGAAAACCTATTTGAAATTAGCTGTCAGCCTCTGGTTTGTCCTCCCAGCCTGAGAAGAGAACACATTTGTAGCGCTATTGCATTTTGAGAAATTCACCAGTGTTCTGCCTTTGAAGTGGCATCACATTTTCTTCTGATCATGTTCACTTAGACACAGTTTCTCATTTGATCAAGTCCTTATATTTTGCTCTGGTATTCATTATATTTTCTGCTTATAAACTTAATATCATGGGGTGTTTATTTTTGTACCAGGCAAGACATTCTTTAAGAATGATTAATGTTAGCTTCTCGTTCTTTTAAAAAATATCCTTGAGTGAGTGCACATACATGTACAAACGCTCTTGTGTGAGTACAAGTACTCTGTGGCAGCAGAGTAAAGGTCTGAGGACAACCTGGGCTGTCATTCCTCACCTTCCACCTTGTTTGTTACAGGATCAGGAAGTTCAGTATTGTGTATGTGAGGCTAGCTGTAATTCTCCTGTGTTTCTCTTTAAACTTCAAGATAAAATTAATTTACTACTTTTACTGAAAAAATAAAAACTTAGCATTTGGACTATAACTTTTTATGATGGTCCAGATATTGTCATTTGCATTTTTCAGTTATTTTTCCATGTCATTTTACAAATATACCAGAGTTGTAATGGCATCTATTATAAATTCATCTCTGCAACCCTGAAAAGAATATCACGATGTCACTGTATGAATCCTTTAGGAACCTAAAGTCGAGTTGAATACCACTGTTACACAAGTATCACAGAGTAAACATTCAAATTATTTTCAGAAGTGTGTGCTTGATTCTAGGGCTCTCTTATCTATGCCCCTAAGTGTGCTGCATAGATAAGTAAAGAAGAAAAGAGATGAAAACAGCAATCTTTGAAACACCTGTCCTAATCTTAGGTCATAATTAGATAATTTATTTTGAGTTATAGCAGTTGTTCTTAACGTGTGGGTCATGACCCATTTGTGTGTGTGTAGGGGGGGCGTGTTTAAACAGACCTCTCCAGGGGTCACATACCAGATCTCCTGAATATCAGCTATTTGAATTATGATTTATAACAGAATCACAATTACAGTTATGAAGTAGCAATGAAATAATTGTATGGTTGGGGATCACACAACATAGGACCTGTATTAAAGGGTCACAGCATTAGAAGGTTGAGAAGCACAGCTGTAGAGTCTTACAAAAATGGTTTGGGGGAACTTCATCTTTTAGAGATACTGTGTTCATTTCTGTCCAGTGTTTGCTTGTTCGTTTGTTGTTGTTACTGTTGCTGCTGCTGCTCTTTTCTGGCTTGCTTGTTTGTTCATTTGTTTGTTTTAAGACAGTCTTGTGTCCAACTTTACTGGGTAGCTGAGGCTGGCTTTGAACTCCTGATCCTCTGCCTCCCAAGTGCTGGCATTACAGGCTGGCATCACCATGTCCAGCCTGCTGTTGTTTGTTGAGGGATTTCAGAATGTTCTACAGATTCCTGAGAAGCTGTTAATTGAAATGTTCCTTCTCCTCTAGGATGTGGGTATCAATGAAAGAGTCTCTTTGTGACATAGGCTTCTTTTCGTTGACAAAGGATTTGAGATGCAAATTCCTCAGAAGAAGTATACTTTATATACAAACATACTTTCCAGTCCAATGTCACAATTGTTTTCATTGTTTTTCCAATTTACCCATTCAGTTGTTTAATTACTAGGAAACAGCCTTTCTCATTTTTTTCTCCCTCCCTCTTTGGGTTTTCTTTTTAGAATTCTTCAAAGAACTACTTGAAAATGCAGAGAAATCCCTGAATGATATGTTTGTGAAGACATATGGCCACTTATACATGCAGAATTCAGAGCTATTTAAAGATCTCTTCGTAGAGTTGAAGCGCTACTATGTGGCGGGAAACGTGAACTTGGAAGAAATGCTAAATGACTTCTGGGCTCGCCTTCTGGAGCGCATGTTCCGCCTGGTGAATTCGCAGTACCATTTTACAGATGAGTACCTGGAATGTGTGAGCAAATACACGGAGCAGCTGAAGCCCTTTGGAGATGTCCCTCGGAAACTGAAGCTCCAAGTTACACGAGCCTTTGTTGCAGCCCGGACTTTTGCTCAAGGCTTAGCAGTTGCAAGGGATGTTGTGGGCAAAGTCTCTGTGGTAAGTTCTTTGTGCATATTCTGTGTTTTGAACTTTGGTTGGTTTGGTTTCAAAAGGAGGTTGGAGAAAGGTTCAAAAACAAGTCATCAGGGTTCCATTGGCTCAATAACAATCTTCTCTTGATCTCTCACTTCCCACACTTTGTCCATATGCATTTACTGTTTAGGGTTACCAGTGCTAGGGTAAGCTTTATATATTTTGTTTTGTTTTGTATTTCAAGATAAGGTTTCTTTGTGTAGTCCTGGCTGTCCTGGAACTCACTCTGTAGAACAGGTTGGCCTCGAACTCCTAGAGATCAGCCTGCCTGTGCCTCCTGAGTGCTAGGATTAAAGACATGCACTACTACCGCCTGGCTAGGATGAACATCTTTATATATCATTGTTATTTTCTGTGATTTCCTTGGTAGCCATTCTTAATTGGGATATACATTGACTCCAAAATCTTAATTTAAAAAAAAATGATTTGAACAAACCAACCTCCATCTGTTTTTAGTTCTTTCTCTTCTTGCAAAAGAATCCTGCTGTCTTCCCCCTCAGGCTCCACACTTAGTTCTTTTGAATGACCATGTTTGAGCCCACCAGTTGCAGACTAGGAAATCATCAGTATCCACAAGCATTTGTTTCCTTACTCTAAAGTGTGTTCAGAGCTTTCATGGCAATTACTGGGCACTATTCCAGTCTTGATCATGACTTTGGTTATAGGATTAGCAGTACAGAAAACACCATTGTAATATGTGGTAAAATGAACCTCTTGTAAACTAAATGAGTTGGATTAGACCAGTATTTTTCCGACTGTTCTATGGAGCTACCTTAGAAGGGACTTCATGAGTCTCTTTTGTATTGGTGTGTGTAAGACTGAACATCTGTGCTTTAACTGCCATAGAGAAGCTTTGCTCTCCTAGATTTCCTGCAGTAGTATTTTGAGCACGATTTCAAAGTGGAAATGGTTCACCCTTTGGTGAGATTTGCAAGCTTTTAGTTTCTGTAGCACTGGGAACAGAACCCCAGGGCATTGCAGATGTATAGCCAGTGCTCTACCATTGAGCTGTAACCCTTAAGCCCCTCAACATGTTTGAAGAACCTTGGACTGTTACACTCATATGAAGCACTTTGAAATTTAGGATTGCAGAAGGTGTTGAGTGTTCAGAGCTTTATCACTGATGTGGGAGGGCCCAGCTCACTGTGGATGCTGCTGCTACCCTTGGGCAGGTGGTCCTGATTGGTATAAGAAAGCAGATTGAGCAAGCTATGGAGAGCAAGCCTGTAGGCAGTACTCATCCATGGCTTCCCCAGTGTAGACTGTGACCCAGGGTATGTAAGACAAACTTTCCCAGGTTGCTTTTAGTTATATCTATCACAGCAATAGAAACCTAACTTAAGGCATGTTTCATGACTTAATACTAGGGAAGAAGTGTATATACTGGGGCAAAGTTATTTTTGTTAGACTGCTCTTAGGGCTCTTATTCTTGCACTCCCACTGTTTAAAGCCCTGTATGCACAGGTAGTGGACTTTGTTTTTGTCATTTAGTTGTTTTCATGATGAGACTAAAGGTCAATGTGAAAACTGAACAGTACTAAAGATACCAAAATACTTACCAGATTAACTCACAGAATTCATCTACAGTTAGGATGACCATGTAATTTATTATCCAGACCAAAGCACTTACTGTCTAAACCAACAGATGCTTATTAACAAACATAACCAGGCAACAGGGACCATTAACTGTTAATGAGCAACTAAGTGCACAGAATGTACTGTCACCTTAGTTAGAGAGGAAGCTGGTGTTTACCAGAGTGAAGCAAATGAGTCTAAAGACTAGAATGTTATAGAAAATAGATGCTGATAATTTGGAATTAGGAAATAATACATATCCACTTACTGATTCTGTCATCTCCAGGCTATAAATTGTTAGGAATTTCATTGCAGTATATTTTTGTCCACCCTCTCCTTTTCCTTCTGATACCTTCATTGTCTGTGGCAAATATTTGGTGGGTCATATGAATCTGAGGTAGTCAGAAAAATAATCTCAGTGCTGTATTTCTGTCAACCCTAGCAATCATTTTTAATTTGGAGATGCTTGGGTCCCAGTCTGGAAGTAGTCCACAGTCCAAAATTCTTTGGGGCCTGTGTTATCATTGCCTTAGAAGTTCACCGACATATTTGCCCACGTTTAGCAATTCCTCATGTTCATCTTCAGATGAATGGGCAGGAAGGAGCCAATGTGTGGTGTAAATGCCCATATATATGTGTGTACCTGTGTGCTATGTGTACGTTATGCAGAGAAAAATAGTGTGCAGCACTAAGCAAATGTTTGAAAAATACTTCCGTTATATTAATCAAATGTAGGCTATACTGTTAGTTGGGGAAGAAGAAAAGTTACTTTTAACATAACTTCTTAAGGTTTTTGTTTGTTTCAGAATTTAGCTCTCTTTTGTATTTATTTTATACTTATGACTTCCTAAAAGATAGTTCATAGTTTTATGGGAATACAGTGAATATAAGCTAATTTACACAGAATAAAGGTGTAGTAGCAATGTTAAATGTTCTTATTAATAAAATCATACCTGAGGCCAGGTATTGGGGTAAATGCTGGAAGATCGAGAAGCAGAATAAGCCACAGCCACCTCACCTCACCAGTTCCTCAGCTGATACTGTTTCCTCAGACTGGAAGCCTCTGAGTCCTCATCCAGAATGAATCTCAGCTGAACTCCTGCTAGAAGCCTAAAAGCTTAACCAGCCAAATGCTTCTAGTTCCCGGTTTTCACACCTTATATACCTTTCTGCTTTCTGACATCACTTCCTGGAGTTAAAGGCTCACTTCCTGGGATTAAAGGCATGAGTCACCATGCTTGGCTGTTTCCAGTGTGGCCTTAAACTTACAGAGATCCAGATGGATCTCTGCCTCCCAAGTGATAGGATTAAAGGTGTGCGTGCCACCATTTTCTGGCCTCCATGTCTATCTAGTGGCTGTTCTGTCCTCTGACCCCAGATAAGTTTATTAGGATGCACAATATTTTGGGGAACACAATATCACCACACAAAGGTTATTTGCCAATTACATGGCTGAAAAATAACAGCATCAGGCTACGTTAAATACCATGTTTGTAACTGGAAAATAAACAATAATAAGTAAACAAACATAAATAAATAAATGGACTGTTTTGGCTTCACTATTGAATAACTTCCTTACTTAAGGACTGATTTAAAGCTGAAACCTTCAACTAAGTTGGTTTATATTATTTGAATAACAATAGCACAACACATAGGTATTAAATCAAAAGATGCCAAAAGAAGCGTTGCATCAGATCTATCTGCTATGGGATGTCTCTGTGTAGCAGTATTCCAGGCAATGTGACAGACTTGGCAGAATTTAAACTTTAGCTATATGGGGAATGTAGTAAGTGACCTAACTGTCAAAAACCTATTTCAAACCATGGAAGCAGAAAATCCATATGATTCACTTACAATTGTCTAGCAGTTTATATATTGAGTAGTTTGTTTGTTTTCATGCCCACGGGTTCCTTCACCTGCTAACCTTCACCCAGTTGTTCTCCATGGAAGGAAACAATTTAACATATGTAGTTTTTTGGTGCCTAATAAAGCTAATGGCCTCTAATCTGAAAAAGGCCTTTCAGAGTAGGGAATGTATTTGCCGACTGAGAAGACCTGAACCATTTGACTAGAAAGAAATCTTTAAAGGCAAGCTGCAGAAGCATCCCAGCCTTGGGGCTGCTTGCTAAATGCTTGACTCAGAGATGGTCTCACTTTTTCTTGGGTGGACACCTTGTTTTTCTAGCTCTTCTGCTTTTCCAAGGTGAACAATGATTTGATCACCATGAAGCCTTTGAAAGGGCCAGTAGCACCAGCAAGCTTTCCTGCCTTCTTAGATGAAGCACTTTTGCCTCACTTCATATTTGCTGGACCCTTACGATTCCCACTGCAGAGATACACTAAGTATACTCTTAATTAGTAACAGAAGGTTCAAGACTATCCCGTTGCTACACATCTTTGCATTACTTACTCTGTCGTTGTCTGCCATGGTTCATGATGCATTTCTCACTTACCTGCTTGTAGCAGCAGTTTTTGCCTAGAAGAGTGGAGTCTATTGTGGTGCTTAAGAAATGCACAAGTGGTTACATGCACCAGGAAAATTAATAGCTCTTCTGCCAAAGAGATACATTCTCATGGTTTCAATTAACACTGGCATAATGGGACTGTGTCTATACCCGCACCCCAAACTTACAGGGACTATAATTAGACAATAGTGCCTTACCATCGAGATATGTGAATGACTCTCCTGCCTTAAACCGTTTCTGTGGATCCTTCTTTACTTCCCTCTATTCTCTAGCGATTTGGGGTACTAGACATAAGTTTGTTATTTTCCCCACATTATAAATGTACATAAGCTTTTAAGAAACCAAGTATAGACTTCCATTCTACCATTAGTAGTATTTTTCACTTGGACACAAAGGCTAGCATTGCAGAGGGCATGGTAAGACTTGAGATATGGTGGGGTTAGGCATAAGTATGTGTGCCGAGAGGATGAAGAAGTAAAGATCACAAACACCCTCAATCGTATTAAGTGAATTAAACCAATCTCAGAAAGGCAAATGCTGAGTATTTGCTTTGTGATTTCTAGAGGTTATATAGATACTCCAACATAAAACCACTAGAAGAGAAACTGTCTGGGGGCAGAAGGAGACTGATGGGAGGGAAAAGAGTGAGAAAGGGGAGGTTAGTTGGGTATGTGAAGTAATGCTCAATGTGCTTGTGTGGAAATTATCTTTTGGTTAGAGTACCACACACAATGAATATATATAATGAAAAATGTAAAAAGAAGTAGAAGAAGAACAAAAATTGTAGAGTCTTCAAGGAGTTAATATAATCTTATTTTCATTTATGGAGCATAACAGTTGAGTGATTTCAGACAAAAAATAAGACACAATTTCAGGTATTTGTACAGCTTCTATTTTATCTACAATGTGCCCACAAATATTGAGTGAATTTGACTTGATTCTGTACATTATGCTTTCAAAATTCCTTTATCAGATCAACAGCGTGAGAGGCTCATCTTTCCTTCTTTGTGTGTGCACTGAATTGGAAATGACTTAGGAAACTGCTGAATAAACTCATCGCATCCCACGGCAAGTGTGGGCTCCCTATCTCTTTCTCTTACCATAATTTGGTGAAATACGTTTTCATTGGGTGCTTATGTTACCAGGCAACAGATGAAAATCTAGACCTTTTCTGTTTGTTTGGTGTGAGTGGCTGTGCAGAGAAAAGTAACACCAGGGGAGCAGGGGGAGCAGGGCGGCAGGGCAGCAGCGTACAGCAACCAAAGTGTGCTTGGAGCTGGAATAAACTACAAGGCAATATGTTTCTGAGTTGAGTGCAGCACGCTGCCTGCCATTGCTATGTAATGTGGCTTAAGACTTGTTCTGAATCTCGGAAATGAAATCCAGGCCATGGGAAGAGCTCTGTAGTAGCATTTTTCTTTCTGCAGGCTGCTCGCTGGAGTTTTTAATGTGGTGCTAAGAAAATGCAGGTTATTTGGTAGAAAGGGTCAATCTATGCTTTTTTTTTAAAAAGAGGCTTTCCAAGGAGACTTTTCTATAAAAGCTTTTTATAGCAGACATGGGATACAGATGTCGTGGTACATATATATACTCAGGAATGCTGAGAGGTGGGCGTTGCTGCTGTTCCCCTCCTCCCCTTTCTCCTCCTCTTTTTCCTTTTTCTCTTCTTCCGTCTCTTCCCCCTCCTCTTTCTCCATTTTTTTCAGCTCTAAAGATGCATGGAACACAGGATTTCCCCATCCCCGAGCTACATATCCAGCTCACAATGGATACTTTTTTCCTTTCTTTTTATTTATTCTTTGTGTGTTTTATATCATGCCTTCTGATTTTACCGTTAACCCCCCCCCCACCACCACATACACACAATAAAACAAAATAAAATTTAAGAGAAAAAAGGAAAAAGAGAAAGGGAAAATCTCATCATGGAAGCTGCAGTGTGACACATTGAGTCAGGCAGTAAACCCCTTTCTCCATACGTTTTTGTTTTGTTTGTTTTTGAGGCAGGGTTTCTCTGTCTAGTTTTGGTGCCTGTCCTGGATCTCAAGCTGTAGAGCAGGCTGGCCTTGAATTCACAGAGATCTGCCTGGCTCTGCCTCCTGAGTGCTGGGATTAAAGGCGTGTGCCACCACCATACGTTTTTACATGCAGGCATTCATTGCAAAGAATCATTGGTCTGGTTCAAGGACACTGGTCTCTGCTACACCATTGATGCTGGGCCCTCATCGGGACTCTTCCTGGACATCCTGTTGGTGCTCTGTAGATCTTGTAGCCTTGGGTCTGTAGGACCAACACCCCTCTCCCCTCCCCCATCCCCATGGTTCAGCAGATCACTGTTGGGGTGGGCCAACACATAACCCTGGTTCTGGGCCTGGGTTAGTCAGCCCACCCCTGTCCCCTGTCTTCATCACCAAGGTGAGCTCTCCAGCATTGCCCTGCTTAATTCACCCCTTAGGAGAGGGGCCAGTTCTCCAGCTTTCCTGTCCTCAGGATTGGTTCTCCCACACTTAACAACTTCAGGGCCAGCAAGGTGTAGGGGACACTCTCCCAAGTGCTGCAGCTGATGAGGAGCAGGGGCACCTCTCCTGCTCTTTTGACCTCAGGGCCAGCTCTCCCACCTGCCTCAGGTGTTGATGGGGTGGGGCATCTCGCATCCATCCATGCCAGCACTTGACAGATGAGTAATGGGGACAGCTCTCCCATGCTCACAACATCAGGGCTGGCTCACCCCCACCTCTACCAAGAAGGTTGGCTCTATTGTGCTGCCCATGCAGGCTGCAGGGCCTGCCCTACACAATAGGTACTTTTAAAATCAGTTAAAAAGTAAGTGAATGTCTTCCCTAGTGACTCTTGCTATGGTACATTCTGAGGTGCTTCCTACAGTTGCCTTAATACTGAGAAAAACATTGGTCATTTGTAAAGGGTTTTAAGGGTCTTAGAACTTGGATATTTATGTATTGGGATTATGGGACAATAACTCAAATTGATTTGGGTGTTTGAGTTAATACAGAAGTATCCAGTCCAGAAGCAAAAGTGGACACCAGTGCTCATCCTCCCATAGACAATGTCAGTCCTTCTTCTTTCTCCAAGCCTTGCCCTTTCATTCCTCTAGGAATTCTCTGCTACAGTTAGCTGCAGTTCTTTCAAAATCGTAGAGCATGGGTGAAATAGGAGATGTTTTCCAGTTTGTTTTGTCAAAGGGGGACTTTTTGAGGTACTAGGAATGAAACCCAGGGCCTTGTGCTTGCTAGGCAAGTGTTCTACCACTCAGCTGCAATGCCCCCTCCCCCCACAGCCAAGGGAACATTTCTCTACCATGTCCACCGGTGTTTTCTTGAGCCTTTGAACTCTTTGTGAGCAGGGCTGGTGAGTAGTACACTGTAATTATATCTCTTTTCTCACCCCTATAGCAGCTTGAACAGTTTTAAGGCATGGTGCTGGCACTCAGTAAGTCATTATTATTTTATTAAACAATATGTCCTCTCCTCCAAGTATCTACTATGCATTGCTCCATATAGTCATGTCCTAAATTGCCCTCCTATATAAAACCTGATTCATTTTGCCAGTAAACATGAAAAACTACACCTTATCATTAGAAAGCATTCAGCCCTGTAGCTGAGTGTTCACCAAGTGTGCAGATAGTGTGTGAGGTCTGGGAACCCTTATGCTGCCCTTATACTTCCTATAGTCTGATTCCAAAGAAGCTTTGTACATATTCATTTGGGGCGTAGCACTTTCCTGGCATGTATGAGACCTAGATTTGATCCTCATCACTGAAAAGAACAGACTTCAAGGAAGTTAAGTACATGTACTTTAGAACCAGACTACCTGGGTCCAAAGCTCAGCTTTCAGCTTTGCCTTTTACCTAAAGACCTTGTGTGAATCCCTGAACATTGCTGGGCTTCCTTGTACTTCAGCTCTGAAATCAGATGGTAATGCTTGTCTCACACAGTTGTTTTGAGGGTTAAATGAATTAATACATGTTGCAAGGTCCTTAAATAAGAACCTAGTACATCCTAAGTATTCCATAAATGAATCATAAGTATCAGTAAAACCCAGCAAAAGCTATGTGTGGTAACTTGGTCATGAAACAAAATGTTTTTTCTTGAATCTAGATTTCAAGACCCTATTCAGCTAGAGAGAGAAATCATTTAATAAGTGCTTGTCCTTGTCTTACAAGCAAGATGACCTGAGTTTGATAAACAGAGCCCATGTTAAAGAAAAACAGGATATCACAATATATGCTTATAATTCCAGCACTGGGGAAATGGAGACATGCATCCCTGGAGATTGATGGCCTGCCAGCCTAGCCTAATTTGTGAGCTGCAGGCCAATGAGAACCCCCTATCTTAACAACAACATCAAAAAACAAGGTAGATAGCGCCTGAAGAATTCAGGGTTGGTTTCCGGCCTCTGCTTGCATGATTGCATGTATGCACACACATACATTCAGTCTCCCTCTCCCTCTCCCTCTCTCCCTATCCCCCTCACACACACACACCATTCCTTCAATGCCTCTTCTTCAACCATTTGTTGCTGCTCAGACTCATTGCTCAGACCCAGACAAGTGCCCTCCCTCCGTCCTTCCCACTTCTCCCCTCCCTCCCTCCCTCCCTCCCTCCCTCCCTCCCTCCCTCCCTCCCTCTCTCTCTCTCTCTCTCCCTCTCTCTCTCTCTCTCTCTCTCTCTCTCTCTCTCTCTCTCTCACACACACACACACACACACACACACACACACACACACACACACACACGAAACTGTAAAGGATAAACAAGTTTGTTCTCCCTGAGTGCCTTCAGCCATTCTTTAGTTTCAGAGGTGGGAGAGAGGTATATATAGTTTTCCTGTTTTGTCTTCATGAGCTTTAAAGAAATAACTATATCCCTATGAGAAGTCTAAAAATTGTGACTTTTTGAAATATAGTCATAAAGCTCCACCCATGTTCTTATCTCAGCACTAAAGATTTTGGGAGTGACTAACATCTGGACTCAGCAGACCCTACTGAATGAAAGAAAAACATAAGAGCTAATAGTTAAGAGATGTGCCCCAAAGTAAGATTTGGATTGAACATTTTAAATGGCATGCTGTGCTATAGAGGATAAATATATAACTGAGGATTAAAAGAAGACCTTGGAGTATATTGTTCTTTTAATTATCCCCTGTGTGCCATGAGCCTCTCCTTAGCTTTGGAACTTCTAAAGTAAATCTACTTCAGTAAGTTTTAGAGAGATTGAAGGCAGCAGTTTACTCTGATGCTCATCAGGGAATACAATGTAAATGGACTTGATTTTATCTTTTAAAAGGTCCCAGAGCTGGCTGTGGTGACACATAGTTTTAATCCGAGTGGAGGCAGGTAGATCTCTTCAGTTCAAGGCTATTTTGGTCCCAAAACAAAATATGACTTTATGCACTGTATGTTTGCTTATGGATGAGAAAGATCCAACCTATCATTCATACCCAGGAACATAGAAATACTTTTGGGGACTTGTGGAGGAGCATCCTGCAGTGCATGGCCTGTTACCATGTGACAAGCAGCAAGAACCATCACTGGATCAACAGAGCATTGATCTTTTGCCAGAGACTCCAGAAGAGAATTTCAAATGCACCATGATACGCTATGATTTGGGATTTTCTTCCCTGTGTTGACTGACATTCCTTTGATTCTTTACCAGTCTATTTTACCTTGTGTTAAGAAGTCCTTTATGGTTCCAAAAGAGATAGCCATTGGCTTTAGCCCCAACAGGTGGGGATGTTACAGAGTCAGAGTGAGGAGCCTGTTCTTCTTACGCTGATCTACCACCCAGGCTTGGGCAGTTTGGGAAAGTTGGGGCCCAAACCCTGGAATGCTAGTGTATTGAAGTGTCTTCTAGAAGGGGGATGTACTGCGGGGGGCTTCTGCTTCTTTAGTTTTCCTGGCTGTTTGAAAAACTCTTCCCTTTATATAAGGGTCTCATCCCACAAATGGGATTTGCTTCCTAGGTCCTGAATTCCCTTCATGTGCACTATTGCATGGTGGTCTGATTTATGACTCTGAAAAGAAAGAGTTTTTTTTTTTCCTCTAGCTTTAGTGTTTAACACGTTCCCAGTTGTTTTTTTTTTAAATAATTTCTCCATCTCTCTTTACAGTTGTGGTATAATTTAGTGTTCCCATAGCATCTTATAGCCAAGTGCCTTGTGATTGCTTTTAGTAGTTATATAACAAATTACATGCAGAGCATGAGCCAGTCTTAGCCAAAAAATGAAATGGAAAAAACGTTACCGTAGCCAGCTCCATAATCTTTCTTTAATGAAGCTCCACTGTGTCATACCATTTCATCTGGTCTTTGATTTTAGACTGGAGAATGTATCAGATCATGGGCATCACAAGATCTACCACATTAATGATTTGACTTGTAGTTAAACTTGGGATGTAACATGTTTCCTAGAGTTATCTCCTCTACTCCATGAACATTTTTGTTCACTTCCTAAAAGTCTGTTCTGTGGAACAGGTGTCATATTCTAATACAGAAATTCTCACTTAGTTTGGTGTCTAACATCATAATCCCAGACACATATCTCAGTATCTACTTATTGGCCCTTTAGCTTTCTATGTTTATTCCATCAGGACTTTACTAGCTCTTAAGAATAATATTCAACCTACCCAGTGCTTCTCCTTTTTTTCCCTCCATCCTCCTCTTCTTCCTCTGTTGCTTTCTTTTCACTGTCTTCTTTCAGTATTTTTTTTTAAGCAGGGCATCACTCTTTAGTCCAGGCTAACTTTTACTTGCTGTCCTTCTGCCTCAGCCCCCCAAGTCTGGGATTCGAAGCATGTTCTAACACATCCAGTTGTATTGTGGGGTTTTTATTAAGTCATTTATGTAACCCGTACATCTTTTAGGATCCAGCCATTTAGCAGTCTCTCTAATGTGGACTAGAACTAAAAGAAGAAAATGAGCACTGCCTAAGAATAGAATTTCCTATCTTCTGTTTAGGATGGCAGGAAACGTGACACATCTGCGAAATCTTTGTGTCACAAGTGTTCGATAAGGTGAGGTACTGGAATCAAATGTGGGAGGGTGGCTATCAGCAGGTTGTTTAATCTCTTTGGCTACAGTTTGCTTACCTCTACAATGTGAGAGCAGCACCACTGGTGTTAGGCTTGGCCCCTTCCAATGAAGACTTCTGTGATACTATGACTTGGGCACCCTTCCTCCTTGAGGCCTGTTTGTTCATCTGTAAAACAAGAGGTGAATAAGTATCAAAGTCCTAACAATGTATGACTCCAAAGGAATGAACTTTTAGCTATCCAGAAAATCTAGTTATCCAGAGAGACCATTCCTCAAGGATCTTGGTTAGCCAGAATTTTACTTTACATTAATACACAGTTAAAGGGACTAATTTAATGCTTAGGAAAACATTTGGGACTGGTTAAAACTGTGGAAAAATCCTAACTCTTTGTCGAGAATGTTGATCAAACAATTACCATCTTGTTGTTGCGTGCTTTCCCCCTTTTATACTGCAGTTCTGTTGGGAATAAACAAGAGAAGTGTGTGTGTGTGTGTGTGTGTGTGTGTGTGTGTGTGTGTGTGTGTGTATCTGTCTATCTGTCTATGTCTCTCGCGCGTGTGCCCACACACATACCACAGATAGCCTGATAGTACCATTTCCCGTTCCTGTTCCTAAGGGCACTGTTGAGAAGTGATATCCAAAGTAGCACAGCAGAGCAGGTGACATGCATTGCTAGCCACCCTGTATCTCAGGATTTGCTCCCCTCCATAGTATCTACTTCTAAAAGTTTATGCTGGAACTAGTTGCTGATGATAGTGAAGAATGAACTAATCCTCTGATAAAGGCTCTAAAAGAGGGCAGAGAGAATTAGTCAGGAACTTTCAGTTAGCTGCCAGCATGTGATACCTAGCTTGGATCCTTTCTAACTATTGATGGAATTGAATGATGGATGGAATTGGCTCTTTAATGACCCCAAACAGTTTTATCCTCCAGAACTAGAAAGATGACAGTAAGTGCCCTTGCTCTGTAGAGGGTAGCTAGCCCAGTCTGACTTCGATAGTGATTTTTATCTTTGCTGCTTGACTCCTTAACAGACTTTCATCTATAGGGTCTCTCCTCTACCTTATTTGAAAGAAAAACAACAAAGCTGTGCTGTGCACATTTGTTCATTCCATTGATGCCTGTGGGACGATCTGTTTACTTCTCCACTTAAATTCAGTAGCTTCTTCAAAATTTAGCAGAAGCCTCATTTCTTTCCTTATCTGTTACAAAGCCACTCCATATTTGACTATCCACAAACTCTGCAATGTTTGAAGTTACTTATATCTTGCTCTATAGAATGTATTATCTTCACCTCCTGAATAGCCTTGGAAAACATAGTTGGGGGCTAACATGCAGAGGGCAGTCCTGTAATCAGGGTTTGAGAAGTTGTACCTGTGTTTCAGTCTGGGATTGAAGTAGAGTCTTTAGTTCCTTCTGCAGTAGCACTAAACAAATGAACAAAAACCAAACTTACTCGACCCAACTCTACCTCCAGCTTTCCAGCACCTGTCTTCCACTTGTCTAATTCTCATTCCAGTTCACTTCCACTGGAGTCAAGCCTCCTAATTGAGAACACTGTTGACTTCTCCTTGAGTTCATGGTTGAGCCGCCAATGCCAGTTGTGTTGACTTTAACCCAGCTACGGCTTTCCTTCTGTCTTGTCACGCATTAGGTGAACCCCACAGCCCAGTGCACACAAGCACTGCTGAAGATGATCTACTGTTCCCACTGCCGGGGCCTGGTGACTGTGAAGCCCTGCTACAACTACTGCTCAAACATCATGAGAGGCTGTTTGGCCCACCAGGGAGACCTTGATTTTGAGTGGAACAATTTCATAGGTAAGCAAGTGATTGATGTATTTGTTGTACTAGAGATGACTCCACTCCTTGCCACCAGGACTCCTCTCGTTGCCAGCTGTGAAATGTTCAGTTCATTTGAATGTGAGCTGTTTGCCAGAGTCCTTCCTGTGCTGCACTTAGCACTTTGAAGGTTGGGAAAATCAGCATTGCAAGTCAGTGTCCTCTTGAACTAATGGTGGCATTTCAGAAGACGGTTAGATACACCAACTTTGAATGCAGCAGGAGGCATCTTTTTGATATTTTCTGTGAAACGCTCAGTTTTAGTACTAATCCTAGATCTGTGTTCATGTTTACTCTGATATACAGTCTTCACAGAGCTGTGAAAGTAGCTTTGAAGATTCTCTCTTGGGCTGGGCATGTGGCGCCATTGGTAAAGGGCTTGTTTTGCTAGAACAAGGGCCTCTGTTTGATCTCTACAATTAGAGAAAAGCTAAGTGTGGTGGTACTCTGGTAATCCTAGGGCTTGGGAGGTAGAGGCAATCAGCCTAGCATAAGCACAATGACCAGGCCAGGGAAGCGACCCTGACTTGAAAAAATTAAGGGGACAGGAGCATTTTCAGGGATCTTGAAGTTATCCTCTGGCACAACCCCCCCCCCCCCACACACACACACACTCCTCTCTCCCCCACACACTATTCTTTCTTTTATATTTCAACCAAATAGTTGGCAAACTGACCAGATATCCATTTGATAGTTGGATCTGGTGAACTATGATGTGGAAAATTACAGGATTTGTTTTGTAGGGGACTTAGCTATGGTAGAGTGCTATGATGTGAGTGGACAGATTCTTTCTCTGATTATTTAGGAAGCAGCACTGTTGAGTATTTCTGCCACTTAGGAAACCCTTACTAGAAATCAGACAGTACTGTCAGCACACTATCTAGGTTCTGAGGAGGGCGGTTATGATTTCAGGGAAAACATAAGCCGGATTGAAACACCCAGCAGCCATCCACTTCAGCGCTCAGCAGGTACTCAGTCCTGAAACCTCCCTGGCTGGTATTGGGGTTCACAGAGCCTGGCATTGGTAGAACACACACACATGCTCAGAGTGTACCAGTTCGTTCTTCCATTCCATAGTCACATTTACAGAATTGCAAGATGGAAATGTCTTTATAGGAACCAAGTTTTTGCTAAATCTTTCACATCATGGGAGCATGCATTTAATTTGCTTGCTTCGTTTTGCTTTATTTTATTTCATTTTGTTTATTGAAGGTTTAAATTTTTTTGGAGTAGCGGGGATTGGAGTAAGAAAATACATTTTAGACAGAGTGAGAATGAATTGCCATATTAATTCTTAAACACAGAAACTGGAAGAAAAGGATATAAATATTAAGCACTTAAGCACAATTGTGGCCTATAGCTCAAGGCTGGAAACCCTGGAAAACCATCTTTCTACATACAGAAAAATAGAATCTCATGAAAGGGGAAACATAAAACCATAAGGACACACAGACACAAATGGTGTGTTGTGCCCAGGATGAAACCAGGGTTGAAATAAAAAATTTCCTGTGGAAATAAAACTATGGTATTTTCCTATCTTAAGATCATCCCCTTACCCTCCCCATAGCCAATCGTGGAGTTTGTGATTCACTTACTTTTTCTTCCTAAATTACAGTTTTGGTTTGGCTGTCATTTTTCTTTCTTGCCATGTAGCCCAGGCTGGCCTCCAACTCACCTTCCTCCAGCCCCTGCATCTAGATGTCTAGGATTACAGGTGTACTGTACCACAGCTGGCTCAATTTAGTTCTAAAGGAAAGATGGTGGGTGGGGCTTTTATGTAACTTTTGAACATAGTAGGCTTTTCTCTGGGACAAGGGAGCAGTTTGGCATGTGGTGACAGTGAGCTTTGCTTCCTTTCCTACCCAGACCTGAGGGCAGTACAGGGGCAATTCCACCTTACGTTCTGTTATTTCAGCCTGTCCAGTAGCAACTACTACCAAGGCCCTCTCACATCCTTGTATTAAACTACAGATTCCTTGCCATCTCTTCTAAGAACTTGCAGATCCACACCATATCAAAACCATACTCTAGATGGCTTAATTAATGTTTTCAGCCTTAAGTTATTGCTGATGTTCTTGTAGTGTATTTTTAAAATTACATGTGCTGTCTGTGAAGAAACACAATTAAACCCGACTGAAAATGGATAGATAGGATTTTGGAGTTGATTTTTTTTCTGCTGCTACTTTAAATGATACTTTTTGGAGTGATGTAGTATGCAATTGTATGTAAACTTCATTTTTAATGGATACATTACTCTTCATTTCTAATAAGCCGATATAAAAGGCCAGACATAATAGAAATGTTAATCTCCTGTTCTTTTTCATGGATTTTTCATAAGGATTTAATTAATCTTCTCTGTGGTTGTAGAATTCATTCCCAATTACATGCCTGTGCTGTAAATATTCATATTTTTTTTTTCTCTCTCTCTCTAAGGAATTTTTCTTTGCTGTTTAAATGACTGCACAGTTACTGAATAGTCAAGGATTTGTTTCATCCCTTTTAAAATCACATCTTGGGGGGTTAAGTTGGGAAACTGCTTTCAGCTCTTCAGTCAGGTTGGAAGGCTAGAGATGGGGTTTCTGATTATTTATTGGAGACATAATGAAAAAATAATCACTTTCCCTAGTGAGAAGGGAATACTTTTTTTTCAATAATGGGTTTCATATGATATTTTCATACATGCATATAATGTATTTGATTGTATTTATCCTCATTACCCTCACTTGTCTCCTCCAACTCCAAGTCAGCCTTGCTGCTGGGTTCTCCCTGTTTCTGCAACTGCATCTGCCTATCTCAAGTTCTAAGTGCTCAAGTGTTATCAGCCTTCATCAGCCTGGGTCCAAATTTGGGCCCAAATATGGGAAACACCTTTAGAAAGTCATCTTTATAAAATGTCTGCCCTTCTATTACCACCAGAAGAGGCTGGTTTTCAGAGAATCATAAATTATTCTTAGGTTCAACTTATCTGTCACATACTGTGCCTCTGTTAACATTCATTTGACTCAGAGCCAACCCTATTAATGTCACATGTTGCTGCCAATGGGAATTTAGTATTGGAACTGCTGACAGAGACACCAGCCAGTTTCTGGCGGGAGGCAGGAGCAAGTATGATATCCTATGCATATGAGAATTGTGGCTTCTGTCAACCCCAAGAAAAGTAAAACACCAAACCAGCCATCTTTGGATTTTTCCTGGTGTTTCTTTGGGGGACTGGTGGCGGCTGAAGAAGGGCCAATGGATAGGCAGTCATGACTTCCTGCAGGGTTACAGGCAGCTGTGGCTTTGGGCTGTGAGCCGCAGGCAGAATGTATCCCAGTCGCATTCTTCAGCTGTACAACTCGCAACGCCATGGCACCGGCCCCAACAAAGGCCTGCTTTCCCTCTCCATTCCCAGGCCCTTGTGTATGGCCAGCGGCTCAGAGTTTACAAAGACGCCAAACAGCCAGAAGAATTGGGGTTTATGTTTCCTTTCAGTCTTTCACAAACACATTAGCGATCGATTTGGCCTGCTTTTCCTCACCACTAGGGGAATACGTAGGTACGACCCCCACCACCCCCATTTAAAACTCTAAAGTTTGGTTGTTTGTTTTCTATTCATAATATTTTTATTTGAAGTCAGCGATTTCTTGGCTTATGAAGGAATGTGCTTTCTGTACGTGGTGGTCCTGATGCTTTGACAGTGACAAACACTTTTACGTTGTGCTCCACTTGTTTGCAAAAGTTGCCTTTTGCTAGCACATCAAAAGCATTTTTTCTCTCTCTTCTAGTACAATAGCATATTCATGCTTTCAGACTTTACTTAAAGGTTAGAGGCATCTTTTTTTGGTGCTTACCACAATGAAGGCTGAAACTTCATTTGCTATTACTTTGAAACATCACACTTATCAGAAATCTGTTCATTGTTGGTGGCATTGGATTGTAGTTTAGAGAAATGGCCTCACACTAATGTTGTGTAGCATTTGTTCTAGGTCAGAGTTAAAAGGTTGATGACCAACTTTGATTTCATTTTTATGCTGATAGTCAAAGCCTTTTCCCACTAGAAAGTTTAGGTAGCAGCTCAGTTGGGGTAGCATCTGAGAGGGACACCCAGCCTTCTGAAAAGGAATATACTCAGAATTTTCTAGTTCTTGACATTGGAGTATCTATAGGAGTAGACAATGAGGATCTAACTCCTTTGCTTGTCATTCATTAGCACTGGAGTATAAAGGAGAAAACCTCATTTAGAAGTTAACTACTGAAGCTCAGCTGTTAAGAGCGCTTATCGCTCTTCCAGAAGACCCAAATTGATTCCCATCACCCAGGTCATGTACCTCACAGTCACCTGTAACTCTAACTCCAGGGGATCAGACAACTGTGGCTTCACAGGCGCCCACTCTCATTTGCACATGTGTACATGCACGCACACACACACACACACACACACACACACACACACACACGACACTTACAAAAAAGTTTTTCAAAAGTTTACTCTGGGGGTATTGTGTTCCCCCAAATATTGTGCACTCTAAAAAACTTATCTGGGGTCAGAGAACAGAACAGTCACAATATTAAACATAGAGATTAGGCAGTGGTAACACACACCTTTAATCCTAGCATTCCAGAGGCAGAGATCCATTCAGATCTCTCTGAGTTCAAAGCCATACTGGAAACAGCCAGGCATGGTGACTCACACCTTTAATCCCAGGAAGCGACAGCAAGAAGCAGAAAGGTACATAAGGCGTGAGGACCAGGAACCAGTCTGGTTAAGCTTTTAGGCTTTTGAACAGCAGTTCAGCTGAGATCCATTTGGATGAGGACTCAGAGGCTTCCAGTCTGAGGAAACAGGATCAACTGAGGAACTGGTGAGGTGAGGAAGCTGTGGCTTGTTCTACTTCTCTGATCTTCCAGCATTCACCCCAATACCTGGCTCAGGTTTGATTTTATTAATAAGACCTTTTAAGATTCCTGCTACAGTTTACTGTGTGTCAGTAATTATGTATCCTTTTTTTTTTTCCCTTGGGGGATTTCATTTTCAAGAATTCTAATTTTGTACAAGTTATCAGGCCAAAAAAAAAAAAAAACAAAAAAACAAAAAAAAACCAACTCATAATCCCCCAAAAGCACATATGGCAAAAAAACAAAACAAAACAAAACAAAAAAAACAGCTTGTTTTCTTTAAGGAATCCAGCACTTGCTAGGAAATGACAGGTTCTTCCAAAATCTAAAAGTGACTTGCAGGTATCAGTGAAGCTACATAGCACAATTGGACAATTTTTGTATACTGTGTGTTGTCTTATGCTTTCACTGGAATCCAAAAAAGCATACACATTGCCACTAAATCTGTTGAGACCTCACATTTGAAAATGAGTTATCTTAACCTCAAAATGGTACAACTCATAGTTTCCTTATTTGAAGTCATTAGGATTCCAAGAATGCTTTCATTTCAGTTATCCAATTGTGCACTCAAGGATCTGAAATGTCTCATTAAAAGAAATGAAAGAAAAGAATTGGTGTGCCAGGATTGTAACTGATTTCTGTTTTCAACTCTCGTAAATAGAACCTGAAAGGAAGAGATCCCAGGGAAGTGTCTGGGAGAACAGGCATGGTCCTCTGCCCCCAGCCAGATTGTCAGCTGGGTGCTGGCTGACATGTGAAGGAGTGAAGAATCCAAATAATGGAAGATTCCTGATTGAATTTCCTTGCCACAGAACGAAGCATTCATTTAGCAAGCTAGTGATACATAATGTGTAGATACAATTTGAAATCATGGAAATGGCTAGAAAATATGTATAAATTGAAAAAAATCTGTGCATTCTCTCTTTTCCCCTCCTTCTGAAAAATAGCAAAGGTAGTAAAATAATCAGACTCATAGTAAAATCTGAACTAATGGTTTACACGCTGTGCTGTATTGTTTTTCTCCACCCTTGTTAGATGCTATGCTGATGGTGGCAGAGAGGCTGGAGGGCCCTTTCAACATTGAGTCGGTTATGGATCCCATCGATGTGAAGATTTCTGATGCTATTATGAACATGCAGGATAATAGTGTGCAAGTGTCTCAGAAGGTATCAAATGCAGGATGCTGGGTAGGACAGTTAGACAAGCCCTCTGTCTTGTCATGTAACATCCCTAATATGAACTCACTCCCTTATACTGTAGGTTTTCCAAGGCTGTGGGCCTCCAAAGCCTCTCCCAGCTGGACGGATTTCTCGTTCCATCTCTGAAAGTGCCTTCAGTGCTCGATTCAGACCTTATCATCCAGAGCAACGCCCAACCACAGCAGCTGGCACTAGTTTGGACCGACTGGTGAGCACTTTAGCAGGAATGGGTGTGTTTAATGGCAAAGAACTGCAAACATTTGCTCAAAAATGTGCTTTTAGTTAGAAGGCATACATGTGCATGTCGTTTAGGTGTTTAACTTTTTAATCTAGTTGTATATGGATGGCAGTAAATGTGCCTCATTTTCTGTTCCAGAAAGTTCCTATACAGTCAAGGAAATGGGTTGTAACAAGTTTCATCTCCAGACTCCCCTTCAGTGTGTGTGTGTTTATTGAGCATCTATTAGGGCACCCGCCATTAAGTTATGCACAGTAAGACATGGCCTTGGTCTCAAAAGACCTCAACAAAGGGAGGGAAGCAGCAATCAAACTTGTTCAGTAAGAGCCAAAATAGTCTCCCAACTAAACGGTTTAAAATCCTGAGTTGATGGCACATGGTAGCATTTAACTTGTTAAGGTCATTATGGATTTACTCTTTTGACCAATAAGATAAATAATGCAAATTTAAAACATCCTCACATTATTTGCACCATATACAAAATGTCCAGATGTGATCACTATCCACCTTGTATATAAGCAAATGAGCAAGTACCTTTGTGAGTCCTTATTTAGGTAGAAAAGACATCTTTACCATGGGCTACTCTTTTATAATCATTTTTCAAAGTAAATGTCTTCATGTAGTAAAACAACCTTGATTCAGTTTGTCTTCATTGTATTTTAAATATATAAAAAAATTCCATTTTAGTATATAGGATTCCATTTTGGGATTTTAAAGTTAAGTGGGTTGAGGGCAGAGTGGCATATTGTTGAGGCTTCTGTAAGGTGAAAGGTGATAATGGTAGAATAGAAGAATAATAAAATAATAAAATATAAACGGATTATACATGGCAATATGCTATGGCAATCTGGGAGTACTAGTACCATAGTAGGAGCAAACCTAGAGCAGGAAGCCTGATAGGATACTGATGTGAAAGGAGGAAGAATAATGCCAGTGAGGTTTTCCTGTGTGGTATGGATGCTTGATTCAGACTATAAAAACCTGGGTGAAAAGACTGTTTACAGGGTACAGAGCTTGGTTTACCTCAGACGGCAGTTACATGAGGAAGTAGACAGTGGATCCAGGCAGCTTCTTTAGAATTTGCACTTGAACTATTAATTTCTCAGAGATTGTTTGTTTCTGAGTATAAAACCTGCATATTTTCTTCAGCCTTCCCTTGAAACAATGAGTTGCATATAATTCTAGAGATATTTGGAAATGATCAAAAGGCACATCCATGAATAGTTTGAGTTTGGCTTAGTTTTTTATGATGGGTTTATGTCAACAACATTATTGGCTTGTTTGTGTTTTTTATTGTTATTTTATTTCATGTGTTTGGGCATTTTGCTTGCATGTATGTGGGTGTACCACTTGGATAGCTGATAAGTGTAGAGGTCACAGATCCCCTGAAACTGAAGTTATAGCTAGCTGTGAGCTATCGAGTGCTTACTAAGAGTAAACTCAGGTCCTCTGCAAGAGGAGCAAATACTCTTAACCACTGAGCCATCTCTCCAGCCCAGTTGTTGGTTTTAAACGTATATATATATATAATATGTTTTGATCATCTTTATCCCCATTCCCCTTTTTCGGCTTCTTCCAAACTGGTCCCCCTTCTACTTGTATGGTGTGTGTGTGTGTGTGTGTGTGTGTGTGTGTGTGTGTGTGTGTGTGTGTGTGCGCGCGCGCGCGCGCGCGAGACAGACAGACTGACTGACCCAGTGAGTTGGGTTAGGGTTGCTTACAGAAGCAAGGGTGAGAGGTTATTTACAGCCTGCTGAATGCTAGGATCACACATGGTAGTTTTGCATTTGTACATAGACGGACCATTTTCCTTTTCTTTCTTAGGTTACTGATGTCAAGGAGAAACTGAAACAAGCTAAGAAGTTCTGGTCCTCTCTCCCAAGCACTGTTTGCAATGATGAGAGGATGGCAGCGGGGAATGGCAATGAGGATGACTGCTGGAATGGCAAGGGCAAAAGCAGGTCAGCCACCATTGAGGAAAGTAGCAGCCTCTGCCTTCTTGGCTTCCTGGCTGGCCTTCCAAGATGACACAGAAAGTTTGTAGATGTCCTTAGGCATGGGTTTTAGCATTTTGGTGTTCAAAGAGGCACCCAGATACTTAGAAACGACAGGGCTTGCCAGTAGTTATACTGCTGTGCTAAGGGCTGTTCAAAACATGCAGTGCCTGTGGCCCTTGGCTCAGGGTCCTGGCCTTTTAAAGCACCACTTCTCAAAAACTCACATTCTCTTTCTTGATGATTCTGTGTGTCCCACCCTGGCACACTCTGTGACTGAGATAAGCACCCGTTCAGAGGGTGTTTTTCTTTCCCATAACAATCGCCACACAAAAGGTCACAGTGGGATCACAGAAACTGCACCTTCCCAGGGTAAGGAGCAATTAGAGTTGATTATAAATGGAAGGACTTCTCCATCATGCTCAGCGGAGATCCTAAAATTCAGGGAAGTCTTTGATCTCTTACACATACCTACTGATCATTTTAATGGGGTCATTTCTTACTTTCAGGTACCTGTTTGCAGTGACCGGAAATGGATTAGCCAACCAGGGCAACAACCCGGAAGTCCAGGTTGACACCAGCAAACCAGATATACTGATCCTTCGTCAAATCATGGCCCTTCGCGTTATGACCAGTAAAATGAAGAATGCTTACAATGGAAATGATGTGGACTTCTTTGATATCAGTAAGCCTTTGGCAGTTTGATGCACGGGTTTGTTCTTATCTGACTTGATGAGAATGTGTGCAATGAAATCTCTGTTCTCTTCGACGTAGGTGATGGAAGCAGCGGAGAAGGAAGTGGAAGTGGATGTGAGTATCAGCAGTGCCCTTCGGAGTTTGAGTACAATGCCACTGACCCTTCTGGGAAGAGTGCCAATGAGAAAGCCGACAGCGCCGGTGCCCGTGCAGAGGCACAGCCCTACCTCCTCACTGTCCTCTGCCTCTTGTTCTGCATTGTGCAGAGAGAGTGGAGATAACTGTCAAACTCTGAAAGTTAAAAGGCACCTGTTCTCACTTTTTTACCATCCTAGTGACTTTGCTTTTGAAATGAATGGACAACAATGTACAGTTTTTACTATGTGGCCACTGGTTTTAAGCAATGTTGACTTTGTTTTTCTCATTCAGTTTGAGGGGACAGCAGGGATTCCTGCGTTGAAGTTTGACCTGCTCCTTCAGAATCATGTTAAATGTGGCTAACAGTGTAGGTACAGAACTGTAGTTAGTTGTGCATTGTGATCTTATCACGCTTGTTTTGTTTTGGTTTTATTTTCCTCTCTCATTTTATTTGTGGGGTTTTTCCTTTCGAATTATGATCTCACCTTGTTTCTTGCAAGAAAACCAGGGTCCTTTCTTGGCATGTAACATGAACGTATTTCTGAAATATTAAATAGATGTACAGAAGCAGGTTTATTTATCATGTTATCTTATTAAAAGAAAAAGCCCAACAAGCCGTAAAATTTCCATTTATCCCTGTTATTTGAGCTGCCTTATCTGGAGAGGAGTGGAGGCGACTGGGTTTTCTTTCTTTCTTTTGTTTGTTTGTATTCAATTAGGACAGAATGTGAAGGTACAAGCAGGCTTCCAAGCCACTTGCCAGATTGTATTCAAACACCCGTGCAAGAAGAGAGTTAGACTTCACTCATAGTTGGGCACAGAGAGAGACTGCAGACCATCCATTTTGATTGAATGAACTCACACATAGTTCAATTTCTTGAACCCACCCATACTTAAAGTGTACTGCATCCAGGAAAATAAAGATTCTTGATATAGTTGCCCTTGAAAGATGAAAGGCACTCAGGCTGCACCGTTTATCCCGTGTACACACTTGGACTTGGGTGTATAGTAAAAACCAGGCAATGTACCAGTTTCTGTATCCATGCTGATACTCTAGTATTTTATCCCAATAGCAGTAGCAGGTGACCAACAATCTCATTTGTTCCCCTGTGTTGGAGTGATCCAGATTTCTGACCCACTGACCATGCTGGGAAGAGTACCATAAAAGGGAGCTGTCTGGCAGCTAGCCAGAACTGGGGTACAGCCTGGGCTCAGGGAATAGCTGTCACCACTTGCTCAAGCAGAGTTTTTGTCTGTGTGTATATATTTGCATTTTTTAGACTCCAGTTTTTAAAAGAGTGTAAGGTTATCTCATTTGATTGATTTGACTTGCCGCTCACTTTTGATCAGTTAAATGAAGGACCCAGACTGGTTTGTAGCTTGCTATCCATCCTACCCAAGGAGCCCATGAGAGGAGAGCTGGGTGTCTAGATTTTTGTATTTTCTTTCTGTGGGAGGAATGGGAGTAGATAGAGCTGAGAAGACCACATCTCCTTGGTAACTGCTAGCCACATGGGTGAGCTGGCAAAGCCCTAACTTGTCTCAGGCCAAAGACTTGCCCCTTGGAAGCCCTTTTCTTGTATCCAAATGACAGGTCAGAAAACCTGGAGAATGTAGCAGATCATTTCAAAATGACTTCTCAAAGACCTTGAGAAAGACTACCACCATGCAAATTTCTTCCTGCTCTAAAGTCAGTAAGATCTCAGAATTCTACAGAACCAAAAGCCCACAGACAGGTTGTTCTGTGTTACTGTTCAGTCTTCAGTTGTAAGAGGAAAGCTCTATTTTTATATTGAAATACAATTACTTGATAGCTCAGGGTCTACATTTCATTTAACTTTTTACACCAAATTCTGTGGAATGGTCAAAATGGAATATGGGGGCTATTGTAAACAGAGGCTTAATTTTATTAGAAGTAGCCAGTTATTTATTAAAACACGATGTTAATAAAATAGGCATATTCTGGCTGATGTGTATAGTTTTTTTTGTTTTTTTGTTTTTTAGCTAATCACAGGAACCATAGCTCCATTTATATACGAGGAAAAATAGATTGTAAATAGCTGGGCTGCCTTGTGAGAACTTCGAAAATGTGCTGATAGTTAGTAAGTACCTCAGTTGTGAGGAATTTCCTTTTTAGCTTAGACTGCTATTACTTTTTACTTGGTAGAAATGAATCTGGTCTCCAAAATATGGCTCAAAGATTTATCCCTGTAGACCTTGTTAGATTGTTTTTAATTTAAAACCTTGAACTCTGCCCAGCTGTTTTCTTTCAGTCAAGTCCTCCAAACCAATAACATTTTCCAAATTAAATATTCTTGAAGGTTTTTCTGGACGCTTACTGATTTGTTTTCTTTCTTTACATTTTTCCTCTGTTACCCTTTTACTTGTCTCTTGCTTTTGAACTTGAACTATGAAATAAACAAATCATAGATTTTTCCATTCAGGTCTGACTGAACAACTTTGGCTTTTCACCAGCTGGCAGGCTTACCCTCACACCCCCCTAAAAAAAAGAGAATAAAGGCAAGTTGAGTATTTGAAAAACCCTTGGAGTTTGAAGTATGAGGCAGAATAAAAGCCTTAGGAGCAGACTTGACTTCTCCAAAGTTAGCAGCACGTGAAGGAGCTGAATTTTACCAAGTTATTTATAAAGTAATTTTCTTTCGGACACTTCACTGACTCTGCATTTAAGAAAAAAATATGGAAGAGATTGTCAGAAAGGGGATTGCAAGGCAAAATAGACAAAAAATTTCATGAGTTAGATTGTATATTATTTTTTAAAGTGCGAGCAACAAGTGCGAGCAACTATTATTTGGATAAAAGTAAAACCTGCAAAGAATTGATTTGCACCTTTAAACTTGAATTAGACATTTAGAAACCTAAAAGTTTACATGAAATATAAAGTGTAACTTGTGAAAATAGAACCAATAATAAAGTAAGTTTAGATGATGCCACACACAATTCTACTTCCCATTTTGTGTTGAAAGAATGTTTATTTACATAATGAAAGGGTTTAATAAGTTAATAACAGTATCTACTAGAGGAATGGCTGTGTGTGTGTAAGAGAGAGGGAGGGGGGAGAGAGAGAGAGCTCTCATTGTTTGGCAAACACAAAAATACATCTTGCTGGGCAGTGGTGGTGCACGCCTTTAATCCCAGCACTTGGGAGGCAGAGGAAGGCGGATCTCTGTGAGTTCGAGGCCAGCCTGGGCTACAGAGTGAGTTCCAGGAAAGGTGCAAAGGTACACAGAGAAACCCTGTCTCAAAAAAACAAAAAGTACATCTTGCCATCTTGGAAACAACAGGAAAACACTCAGAAAATATGACTCAAACTTACTGGGGGAAATGTAACTACAGTGTATCAATAACCTCATAATTGAGTTTCTATAATTTTTACTCAATTCTTCTAAAACCCCCTTTGTATTTATAAAACTACTTGAAGGGGCCTGAGGATACATCTCGGTTGATAGAATGCTTGCCTAGCATGTGCAAGGCAGCCCCACGTTCCATCTGCAACAGCCCCACGTTCCATCTCTGGCAGTCTGTAAACTGAATATGGTAGAGCATGTATGGGGACAAGAACATCAGAGTGTCACATTTATTTATTCTCCTAATTATGTTATCTGGAATACATTGATAGTGCATGATCCTAATGATAATGGATCTGTCAGTAGGTTTAGGACTCCTACACTAGGGATGTGACCTCACTGGTGCCATACTTTGATTTTTAATGCATATGGTCCAGAGTCATCTCAGTAGGTTTTCAAGAAGCAGATAGTGAATAGAAAGATGATCCATCTGGATTTATGGGGCTATGACTCAAGTCAAGGCTATGACTCCATCTGTGGTAAGATTCAGTCTTGTTCTTACCATTTGAGACAACACTGACCAAAACTATTGGGAAAACTGGCTTAGAATGTAGAGAGCACAACTAGTAAAATGCTTGGTAATGAATCAAAGGAGCTTTCGGGATCTGGGATGTGATTTCCTAGCATAAAGTACTCTTTCTTAATGCTTTCTCAAGCTTCTGATGCTTTCAGCATTGTCAGCCACCACACAGGATAGCGATGAGAGTATTAGGAAATTATGGAAATGGATTCTGGTTGTTGCATGAAGTTAACCTACTCATGGCTAAGGAATTACTATACACGAATTGGGCTTTTGTGTAAAATCGAATGTTTATGGAACAGTGTTTGAAGAGACTTTGGAGTTCAGCATTTATCAGTAAAACCCTCAGAAATTATTTTTCAGCACAAATGTCCATGTGTGGAATTAAAATATACAGTGCAATGTACTTTTGGCATTTCCTCTTCTTAAAATGGGATCTTGCTATTTTGTTCAGGCCTCAGCTCCTGGGGTCAGATAGTCATCCTGCCTCAACCTCAACACATGTAGCTGAGACCACAGGTGCCTCTCACTGTTCCTGATTACTAATGTCTTTCTCATCCACCCTCCCTCCTTTCCTCTGGTGCATATGTTATGAAAGGGTTCTGCAGCAGGTTGACATATCTAGCCCTGTTTTGGTCATTTCTTAAAGAACTAATAGGAAAGTTGAAAAAAAAACTCACAAGAGCAATAGAATGAATAAGGGCTTCCTATATCGGTCCTAGCAGATAAAAGCTGATCATGGATGACCCCAAAGTGGGTGTATGCATCGTGGCTGAGGGATTACATGACCTTGTCCTCAGATCTCTCCTTAATTCTCGTTTCTTGTGTGATGATGCTAGAAGAGCACATTTGTATGTTCACATTGATGAGCACACAGCCCCATCCATATACTCTGTGACTGATAGTCCATTTCCAAGCACTTAATCCCAGGTAGACCTTCCTTACCCTGTTGTTTAAGGACTGCCTTCCTCTGGCTGTCAGTGGCATATGCTTGGGAAATGCAGGCTGATTTTAATAATAGCCTAAAGGGAACATAATTAGAAAGGTAAGTCTCCTGCCAAGAAAGAATTGCATATAAAATGCATTCCAGCACCCAAATAGAATTTCCTAGATTTACCACTGCCTGGGATTTTTTTTTTCCCTTACCACAGATAACCAAACGTGGACTATTAGCTATTGTTTATTGGGACCCACTGTACAAGTGCATTTTGGTATATGATTGGCCATAATCACAGTCAGTGGGTGATTTTTCTGAATATGTATGTAGATCTCAACCCTCTTTTCAATGAAATGTGTCTCCAGAATGCCTTTCACACATATTTTCTAAACCTTTTCAAATAGAGTGAATTTTTTTTAGCTCTGCTATTTCATTCTAAATCATTTGCCACCAACATTAGAAGCAGCAAAGAGCAGTCATTTGGGTACATTTTGCTGTGGTGAGGAAAAACAAACTATTTGCTGTTTAGTTACCTGTAATGTCATGGGAAGTAAGGTAGTGTCTTATTATTCTATTGCTGTGAAGAGAGACCATGATGACAGCAGTTCTTGTGAAGAAAAGCCTTTAATTGGGGCTGGTTTACAGTTTGGAGGTTTAGTCCATCATCGTGGTGGGAGTATGGTGACACGCAGGCAGGCATGGTGCTGGAGAAGTAGCTAAGAGTTTTGTTTGTTTTTGTTTTAGATTTTTTGAGACAGGGTTTCTCTATATAACAGCCCTGGCTGTCCTGGAACTCACTTTGTAAACCAAGTGCTGGGATTAAAGGCATGTGCCACCACGCCCAGCAGTAGCTGAGAGTTCTATATCCAGATCCACAGGCAGCAGGAAAAGAGACACTGGGCCTGGCTTAAGCTTTTGAAAACCTCAAAGTCCAAACCCCCTGCCCAGTGACACACTTTCTCCCAACAAGGCCACATCTCCTAATCCTCAAATAGTGTCACTCTAGGCATGCAAATCTGTGAGCCTGTGGGAACCATTCTTAGACCACCACAGGTGGAAGAGTAATGTGCTTGGCACTAGGAGCAGGCCACATATATGTAGAGTTCACACCATCATCCAGAAGAGTAAAGGTCTGGAAGAAGTTAGGTAACTTGTCCAATGGTGACATGCAAATAAGGAAAGAAGCAGATTGGGAACATAGCCAGGTCTCCCTCCCATCAGAGCTTGTTTGTCTCAAATGCTGCTTATCTCTTCTCTTACTCCATGATCACTGAATCATTAGGAAGTAATGAAGCTGGTCAAGCTGGCCACCTATAGAGCTAGCCTAGCCCTGAGGAAGTGTCAGGTGAAGGCTGTGGAAGGTACTGTGTGACTTGGCTGACCCAAGTGTTGGTAAAGGAAGTCCAAGGCCACCTGGAGATAATTTATAATCTCACATGGTGATTCTTTGCTCCATGGACTTCAAAGCTAAAAGAGCTCCATTGATCTTGCATGGTGCATATGTAGCACAAATAGGCCTGTTCTTAAATTATCTGTATCCTGTGTACCCTTTATAGGAAAGCCTCCAATGATCATGTGTGAAAAGGTCCTGGGGGTACTCTGGCACCTGCAGTACTGGGAAGGCTCAACTGGCTGATCGTTGGCACATTCTGATGAGGCAAAAATACCACAACTTCTGTAGGGAAAATTCATACCTGCTTTATCAGCTGGGCTTCTCAGTGGGTAAATCACCTTCAGATAAGTGAGGCCCAGTGGGCATAATTGGGGCTTCTTAATATTCCATCTTAAAAATTACACCTGAATCAGAGATTGGACATAAGGAATAAAGACCAACAGGCTCTGTTCTAGATGGTGTGTATGTGTCTGTGTTCGTGCATGTGTGTGTGTGTGCGTGTGCTTATGCAAGCACGAGAGCACACTTGCCCACAAAAGATTGTGTGAAGAAGCCAGAAGTTGACGTCAGGTATCTTCCTGTATTGCTTGTATTTTGGGATAAGGTCTCTCAGTGAAATTGGATCACCCACCTCCTAACCCCTATGCTGGAGTTAACAGGAATGGGCTTCTCTGCCCAGTTTTATACATAGGTGCTGAGGATTTGAACTCAAGACTCAGGTCATGCTTACACATCAGGTATTTAGGCCACTGAGCTAGGCCCTAAATAGAATGTTAATAAGAAGATATTTCTCCTGCTGGGTTTAGAGCACACTCAAGAAAAACACCAAACAATTCAAAGACAGAATCCATGACTTAAGAAGTTTCCCATTCAAGACATGATCTCCAGACTGGCCTTGAAGTTGCTAAGCAGCCAAGGCAAACTTTGATGCAGCTGAGGCTGGCCTTGAACTTCAGATCCTCCAGTGTCCTCCCAAGTTCTGAGGTTACAGGTATGCACTACCACACCCCCACTGAAATTTTGACTTGCCATTTTCCACCTAGGGAAGGAACCCAGGGCTTTTGCTATGAATGTGTGTCCCAGCATGCTCATTTGGCAGTGAGCAGAATGGAGGAGGTCCTGATCTGGGTGAACTCTACCTTCCACTCGCTTACAGGGTACAGAGACACAAAGATGGTGGGGAGGTTGGGCCACACCTCCAAGTAAAGAGCAAGCAGTGCACGAATTGTCAGTGTACCCTAGATCTGTAGAACTGGGAACCTTAGTGAACTCAGAGCTGAAGACCACTGCTTCTTTAGAATGATTCATGTGGACAAAAAAGAGTTCAGCCATACTCCATGATCTCAAGACACTGATGGCCGGCAGTGACCAGCCAATAGGAAACATAATCCTTGGGTTCCAAAGGAAATTCCCAGTAGAATGACAGAAGGACATGCCATTTGAAGTGATTGTGAGAGATAAGTATTCCAGATTCATTATTTTGCTTCACCCTGTTCCTTAGGTTATTAGTCTATGTGTAAATCTGGCCTCCTGGGTAGACCCATATATGGCCCACATCACATACTGTTTCCTAGTTTCTTCTGGGGGGACTTAAACTTATGTCCATGAAAAGAACATGAAAATCCTTGTACTGAGAAACAGACTAGAGAGATAAAGTACCCACAGAATGGGCAGTCATTGGATAGCAGCAATCTGGCTCTGGGTGTGTGGGCCTTCAAAACCACACAGAACTTGAGGCAAGACTATAATTTATGACATACCCTTTCCTGGTCTCCATGTGGGAGGGCAAAAGGGAAAATGTGAAGTGAGGTCTCTGCCTCAAGGAAGCCCATAGTCCCACTGGAGAGACAAAGCTGGCCAGGAAACATGCCAGTGAGTACATAAACTCTCAGCTGGCCTGCAGGGCCCTGGACAGCTGTGTACCCCGATGGAGGAGGAAGGGATAAAGCTGGCCTCGATGGGAGGGTAGAATTTCAATAAACAAGCAGAAGAGGGAATTAAATTCAGAGCTCCTGTGGGAAGGACTCCTGATTGGTTTTTCCCATTGTGGGAGTGCTACCAGTTACCTAGACTGCACCACAGCACTAAGCAAAACAAAACAAAACAAAATGCTTTGTAATGAAAAGTACCCTAGACACAAGTAAACACATATTGGCAATATAAAGATGTGGTCCTCCCAATCTCCATTGCCATCACACCTTTAAATCCCACTAGGTGTGTAAACATACCTTCCCCAAATCTCGAAGCATGGCTTCCAGCTGCCCTTAAGGCTCTGCTTCCAGAAGCATTCCTGAGATCCCAGACACTGTAGGTCATCATATGCTGCTCGGGCCTGACTCTGGAGAGACACATACCCCTGAAGTCTGCCTTTTTAAAAGCTTCATCTTAAGATTGCATGGGAGCTGGAGCACCTTGTCATCCATTAGGCAACCAGTTAGTAGGATGAGTGAGCACAGTCTAAACGAGCTTACAGAGATGGGGTGGGAAGGGCAGCTGAGCTTTACCTTTTCTCCCTTCCATGCCATCTTCTGGTATCCAAGACCAAATGGGCAAGCAACAAAGCAGGTGCTTTGCTTCTTCTGGGCTTTATCTTAAGTAGGGTCTTTTAATGTGGCTCTTTCCACTGCACAGAATGGTTGTGTGGATAGACTGGGAATAGTTATTTGGGGATCTAGAAAGGAGAATGGTGTGCTAAGGTAAAAAGCAGCCTTCATAGTCTAGGGTACAAAGAGCTAGTCTGTCACAAAGCCTTTCCCAGAGCAGTGACTGCTATGCAGTGCCTTGCTTACTGGGCTCTTGGATCAGGGATGCCTCCATTTCTGAGGTCTGGCCACTGAGCTTTAACTTCTGCAGTGAGCACAGGTTGGACCGTGGACAGCAGGAACCTCTGCTGCAGGGACTCTGAGACAGACCATAGCTCCATCAGTCCCTTCATCCATCTTCCTGAGCTCAACAGATACACCATTCACAGTTAGCCTGCACCTAACCTGCCTGCAAAGCCTGTGTCTTCTGCTAGTGTTCAAAGACAGCAGGAAGACTGCCTTCACACTGAACCTTTACTGCTGAGTTTTGCTAGGAAATCAGCAGTCTAGACAAGGGTGAGGAACCTGCTTTATTTTGGCAGGAAACTCTTGGCTCAATCCCGAGTACAGCCTAAACTAGGTGTGGTGGTGCATGCCTGTAATCCTAGCACACAGGAGGAGGAGGAGGAGGCAAGAGGATCAGAAGTTCAAACTCATTCTTAACTCCATTGTGAGCTCAGATTAGCCTTCATTAGACGTCTGCTTTTTTTTTTAAGAAAGGAAGAGAAAGCAAGGGGAGTGGGGAGGGGGAAGGGGGAGAAGAGTTTAGTTTAAGTCTATACTAAGGTTGTGTCCATATAACCAAGGAAAACGAACTGCAAATACTAAGCTGCTTCCATAGATGGCAGGCAGCACATTCAGGTGACTCTCAGCAGCCTACCCTCCGCCTACCCTTCCCACCAAATTCCAGCTAGGCTCTGAGTTTCTGGAAAAGTGCCATCCACACTCTTTGTAGATTACAGTCCTCTCCTGACCCACATAGCAAAGGGGCACCAGCTCCTCTGGTTCCAGAGCTGATATGGCTAAGAGAGAAGCCCTGTAGAAGTGTTTCCCAGTGTCTAACTCCCAAAGAATCCACAGTGCTCTTAGAAGAACAGAGACCGAGGAGAGGTAGGCTGGTGTCAATGAAGGACAAGGACTCTTTCTTTAGATTGTTTTTATGTTTCCTCTTAGACTGGCTCTTGAGTCTTAAATGTGTTTCTTAATCAAGCCTTTGGGGAAAACCAATAAAAGAAAAAACTTTCAGGACACGTTGACCCGTGGCTTCTTTGCATAACAATTGTCTCATGGGACTCACATCTGGAATAATTTGAGGTCATCTGCATCATTGAGTTCAAGTGGGGGAAATCTGTCTGTCACTTTATTGGCTGCACTCCATGTGCAGGCCAAGTGTATTGCACAGCTTGAACGTTTCCATTGGGAAGGCAGAGACAGGACCTGTCTGTGCAGCTCTTGCTTCCCTAATGTTCAGCACAGAGCAGTCTTCCTCTGCAGACTCCCAAGTGCTGGGATTCCAGATGGGCATCAGGACACCAAGGTCAACTTGAACAGCTCAACTAATAAAGTGCCTTAGGAATTTTCTGGCTATATTATGAGGCAAATGTGGTATGGTGCTTTTTTCTGTTTGTTATACTTCCCTTTTCATTGCTGAGATAAACACCATGACCAAAAGTAACTTGGGAAGGAAAGGGTTTATTTTATCTCCAACTCCAGGCTACAGTCAGTCTTTGAGGGAAGTCAGCCAAGAACTCAAGGCAGGGACTCGGAGGCAGGAACTGAAGCAGAGACCATGGAGGAAGACCGCTTACTGGCTTCCCTCCATGGCTTGTGCTCAGCCAGTTTTCTTAGACAACCTAGAGGTAACACTGCCAACAGTGAGCTGAGCCTGCCTACACCAACCAGCAATCACGAAAATGCTCCCAAAGCTATGGCCATGGGTTAATCTGATAGAGACAACTCTTCATTTGAGACTCCCTCAGCTAATTCTGTGCTATGACAAGTTGATTGCTAAAGCTAACAAAGAGAGAGACCTAGAAATTTATGTGAGCACCTTTCTTTGCCCATTGCACCAACATTAATGGAACACTAACACTAACCAAGCATTGTGCTAGACACTAGGGATGTAGAAAGGAAAGGTAATAGCCTTGACATCTGTTGTGGTGGTTATCATCGCTATTAAGATAGATTAAAAGATCACAGCAGTGAAAGTGTAATTACAAAGGGAAATAGAACCCTTCCAGCACAAAAGAATTCAACTAAGGCCTTAGAGAGTCCTACACCAGTTAGCAATCATGGCAGCACTTCCTCAACCTGAGCACACAAAAAAATTCCCTGAGAGATCTTGATGAGCTGCTAGTTGCTGAGACCCAGCCCCAGATTTTCTGACTCTGTAGGACAGGAATATAGCCCAGTCAGTTGTGTATTTACCAAACTCCCATGGAGATCACACTTAGATAATCACTGGTCCAATCAAAGGGATTTGAAGCCAGCCCTATAGCTCTGTTGGATAGTCACTTGGGGGTGTCCTCAGAGAAGTGCTGGCAAGAGCAGAATCAGCAGGAGGCAGAGGCAGGTGGATCCCTTGAGTTCGAGGCCAGCCTGGGCTACAAAGTTCCAGGAAAGGCACAAAGCTACACAGAGACACCCTATCTCGAAAAACAAAAACAAAAACAAAAACAAAAAGAACAGAATCAGGTAAAATGCCTTAGACTGCTACATTTATTGTCAATCTTTCACACTGCTAAATTGAACCAAAGCACTGTCTGCTCTGCCTGCCATAGCCCAAGATCCAGAATAGGCCAGACAAGTGGGAAGAGTATCTTTCTAGCAAGGACCAAGGCATCCTCTGCACAGGATCAGTCTACAAGGGAAAGTCAAGTGGAAGTTAGGTTATGGGCCTGCAATTAGACCAGAACTAGAGAGAAAAGGAAACCCTGGGTGGGCCCATTGTCTATCCTTTCTATCATATTCTGACTCCTGGATTGGAGTGCTTTTCTCGGGAGATCACTTAAAAGACTGTGATGCTGGATAGGCTTCTCTTGGTTATATATGGTGATGGATTCCAAATAACTTCCAGGCACACTCTACCTCCAGCCCATAGACCACATGCAGCCAAGGACAGCTATGAATGTAGCTCACCATCAAATCATAAACTTCCTTAATGCATTATGAGAGTTCATAGCATTTTTTTAGTATATTGATTGTATGGCTCTCAAGTGTGAACATTGCAGATAGCAATGTTGTGTTGCAATGTCAAGGAGTTGGATGTGCCTGAAGGGAATTTATCATCTCATATAAGAAGCCTGTGATGTAGTGAAGCGCCAGGGGTGGTTAATTCTATCCTCCAGCTGCTAGCCTCAGTGTGTTGGACAGCTTACCTGGTGGCTGCAGGATGATTGTAGCTGTGACGACTCATCTTTATATACCACTTTCCAATGGTAGCAGTAAGAAACCAGTTACCTCAGATCTCTTTGGAAGAGCTGAGAAATGTTTTCCAGAAAGTATGATCCTGTAGGTGCTTAGAGCTGGCTTACATGCCTCGAACCATAAGGAATTAAGAGACATAAGATTCACATCTTGAGCTGAGGCCGCCCTATCAAAAGGATATAGCTGTGGGAACCAACATGGACCCAAATCGATCTGGGTGTGATTGAAAAGGAAGAAGGGAAAGATCGCTTGTAGGCAGACAAGTGGCTTAACTCTGCCTGTGGCTTTCCGAAGGGATATACCAGCAGATATAGAGTATCATGCCATATTTGGGGTGAAGTCAAACTATCTATTTGTGCATTAGCCATTAGCAATTTGGGCAAGGGAACTCTGCTGAGCTTCATGAATTGCCCTAGAACACAACTTAAAATATCGTTATGTTCAGATGAGCTGATGGTAAGTTGAAAATACCATTAAATAAATATATTTTAAAAAAACCTTTAGCACAATTAACTTGCTGCATATTCCAGTTTAATAATACAGCACTGTGTACATTATTATTGTTTGTCCTTGTGATACTGGGACTGACTGGCAGCTAGAGCTCCTTCCAGAATCACAGGAGAGCATGCTACTGTGCTTCACTATCCTGGGCAAAGATCAAAATTCAAGCTTCATGATATGTTTTCCACTAATGATCAGTGTTTGCAGCTTCTTCTCTAACTTTTCACTTACTGTACAAAAGAGTGGATTTCATTTTATGATTTTGATACAGATTTATCATTGCTCCTTGCTTTCTATTTGCTCTTCTGTCTTTCCTCCCTCTGGCTGGTTCCTTCCGTCCTCCAAATAGTTCCCTTCTGCTTTCTTGTTCCACCCTACTCACACTCACACCCACACTCACACCTGTGTGTGTGTGTATATAGTTAGATCTATATTATTCATGAGAAAAACATATACTATTTTTGTGTTCCCCTCCCTTTTTATCATTTCAAGTTCTTCCCTCAACTTAGATGGTTTCCTCCTTCCTCAGAGTTGATGTTCTACTTTCATATCACACACTCACACACATACACACAGTTCTCACATTTGAAAGAGAGCATATGATATTTGTCTTTCAGGATCTGTCCTATTTTTTTTTATCATGGTAAATTCTAATTCCACCCATTTTCCTGAAAATGACATTATTTTATTCTTTATGATTGACTAAATATTGTGAACATAGTCACTTTTTTGTTTATTCACCCATATGTCGATGTGTGTCTACACTGCTTTGATAGCTTAGCTATTGTGATTTCTGCTGCAAGGAACATGGTTGGCATTAGAAAATCTTAAGCCAATGCATTAGAAGTCAGGCACCATCTCTATAGAACTAAACAGAAATCACTATATCCTTTTCTAGAAATACACCAGCTCAACTGATTCTCATAGTCTTATAAAGGTCATTCAGGTTGATCTTGAATCCTGTTGATTGATCATCTTTTCAATAGTCAAGCTGGACAGGAATCTCAGTACTTTTGATTTAGGCAACCCTAAACATTAAAAAGGGTTTTCTGAGGACTACACAATGTACACAGATGTGCTGCTTGCTCAACCACTAGGTGACAGAGTCTTTGAAGTTGCCATCAGCATTTCCACTGGAAATGGAAGTTTTTGAAAGTTTCTAACAAAAATTTCCTTGCAGAGTCATATGTGTTGCCAAGAAAATAAACTATCAAATAATTCTGGGAAAGGAGTCCATAGTTGGCATTAAGATCTTTAGGTACTTTTTTGGATTTAAACCTAGTTTTGTAGTTTTTTTTAATTGTTTTATTGTTTTTATTTTAAGTTTTGTACAGTACTGGGATTGGAACCCAGGGTTCTGCACAAGCTATTCAAGCTTCTTAGTGCTGAGCTACAATCCCAGCATGCTTTAAATTTTCAAAAGAGATTGGACCATAACAAACTTAGTATTTGAGATAGGCATTTTAAGCAGATGTATTAACTTTAAAAAAATCACTGTAGGGCCAGAGAGACAGTTCAGTGGGTAAAGATGCTTGGGCAAAGCCTGATGACCTGAGTTCAATCCTTGAGACCCCACACAATGGAAGGAGAAAACCAACTCCTGCAAGTTGTTCTCTGACTTCCACACATTCACTGGGATACACACACACACACACACACACACACACACACACACACACTAACTGAATGAATGAATGAATAAATAAATAAATAAATGTATTCAAGTGTTTTACAGTTTTTAAAAATGAAGTCGTTGTAGGTAGGCTCCATATTGCTCTCTTTCCAGGCAGATAAGAGCAGCCTAGTTAAGCTGTGGCTATCCCTGTGACAGTGGAGTCACACCACACGGCAAGATATGGATGGTATATTGGTGTGTTGACATGAATACATATGAATGGAAAGTAACAATAGCACCAACCTTATCTAATACTGCCTGGAGGCTTTATAGCATTGACTATTGTGGTAATATTGTATCCCCCAATATATTATACACCTAAATAAACTTACCTGGGGTCAGAGAACACAACAGCTGCTAGATAGACATAGAGGCCAGAAAATGGTGGCACTCACACCTTTAACCCTAGCATTCTGGAAGCAGAGATCCATGCAGATCTCTGTGAGTTCAAAGCCACAATGGAAACAACCAGCATGGTGACACACACCTTTAATCCCAGGAATTGATGGCAGGAAGCAGAAAGGTATATAAGGCGTGAAGACCAGGAACTAGAGCCTCGTTAAACTTTTAGGATTCTGAGCAGAAGTTCAGCTGAGATCCATTCAGATAAGGACACAGAGGCTTCCAGTTAGAGGAAATGATATCAGCTGAGGAATTGGCGAGATGAGGTTAGCTGTGGCTGGTTCTGTTTCTCTGATCTTTCAGTGTTCACTCTAATACCTGGCTCAGGTTTGATTTTATTAATAAGACCTTTTAAGATTCCTGCTACAGACTATTCCTTACTGTAGTGAATAGGGCCCATGTGCTTCCTTGTAAATGGTGTAAGGACAGGGGATGATAATGTCAGTGGATTTCTTGTATTCTAGTGTCTTGTTTTTATTCACCCATATGGATCGCTAGCGTTAAAGAAGGAGATTATGTTAGCCAGAGTCCTGGATTCTAGTCAATACTTTTCTTTGCATAATATCTTACTACGTTGCTGTGTGTGGTACTTTATGTTGATTGTCAACTTGAATGTCAGATTGAAAGACTCTAGAATCACCTAGTAGACAAGCCTCTGGGCATGCATGTGAAGGGTTAATTGGCTGTGGTTAATTGAGGTGGTTAGGCACCATTTGTCCTTTTTTGTGTCTTGAGATGCTATGTGAGCAAGCTGCTTCACACTCCTGCAGCCATGCCTCTCTGCCATGGTGGACTGGACTCCCTGAACTGTTAGCTCTAATAGACTCTTCTCCTTAACTTGCTCCTTGTTAGGTATCTGGTCACAGCAAAGACAAAAGTAACTAATATACTATGAAAAGATTGTTTTATCTTTCAAAGGAGATGCTATTACTTTTGATTATGAGATTGATTCCACCAACAATAACATTGATGTGACCATACTGGGTCAGAATGTCATCGATCATTGTATCATCTCACCTCTTCACCCTCTGATGTCCATTTCCTTTCTACACCAGCTATCCTGAAGCCCACCCCCTTTGCAGCATTCTCCTCCTTCCTCTTGACCTCTGCCCCAAATTCAGATGTGGCCTTGAAATTGGTTTTGGCTTTGTCGAAATATGCTGAATGCAGAGTCCTACCTTTTTAACAGTGACCAAAAACTTGACCTAGCCATCTCCTCTGCAGTTCTCTATTCCATTTCCTAGTAGTCACACTTGGCCTTTGCTTTCCTTTTACAGAAAGACCTTTGCCTTTTGAACGGTGTCTGTTGAGGTCAGCCTTTAGAGATGAGTCACTTCTCCTAAAGCTCAATGTGGAAGGCCTCTCACTCTGATGCACACCTGTATCTACACCATCATTGGAACCTTTCTGCATTCCATGATTACATATATAATTTTCTTAATGTCTTTTTTAAGACCAGGTCTCATGTAGCTCAGGCTGAACTTGAACCTTCTATGCAGTCAAGGATGACTTTGAACATTTAATCTTCTTGTCTCTATATCCCAGGTGCTAGGATTACAAATGTGTGCCCTAGTGTCCAGGGCTTCAGGCATACTAGGCAAGTAGTCTACCAACTGAACCATATCCCCAGCTCTAGATGTTATTTTCTTAAACAGCCTGAAGTTAGTGAAGGCTAAGTCTAGAGCACAGGTCAAAGGATTATTTTGACATCATCTCAATCTTTTGGTGTTAATCTAGGTGCCTGGGAAGCCAAGTTCTCCCCAAGATCCCTTAGTCTCAGGTGTACTGATTATGTTGCTGAGAAATGCAATGTGACTGTCTAAGAAGGGGATGGATTTTCTTAGAAGATTCAGAAGAGGCTTCAAGTCCTGGGGACTCTGGGCCTAACTGGAGCCAGGACTTGTCCTTAGAAGGAAGCAGCACTCCTTGGGGGTGCTGGTTCTGTTCTTTTGTCAAAAGAGGTTTCCTGACAGTATGGACACATGGTGGTTGGTGTGAGGCTGTGACAGGAGGTTCCATTAACTTAGTGGAAAGTCACATCATTAACTCTTATCAAGCTTCCTTAAAGGTTAGACTCTGTCATCTTGTCACCCATGACACACTTCTCTGACAGTCATAGCTGGTGTGATCAGATTAATCATGCCAAAATGTGCATGATCTCTAACCCACGGATTCTGAAACTCAGATTTAAAAATAAAAATTCTCTCTCTAGTTAGCATAGGGTGAAAAGTATGAGAAATGTAAGTTAATATTTGGGTCTGAGGTACATTTTTTTTCCATTGAGGACTTAGGTTTGACTTGTAGGCAGGCTTCCATTGACGTTTTAGTTCTGAGGATGAGAAAAATGAAGGGATTATGATTATACACCAACAGATGAATATTGGACATACAAGTAGTAATGTGTTATTTACGATCTTTTAGGCATTTAGCATAGGCCAACCACAGTTGAATGGTCTTGCTTCATTCTTACAATATACCTGTACTACAAGGCTATCATCTCTCATTTCTAGATGAAGACATTGAGGATTATTGAATCGAATGGCCTTTCCAAGATCACAGACTAAGTAGGATATCCAGGAAAGACTTCGTGGTTTGTTTTCACAGTGAAAAACATGGACTATAGGGCCTCTCCATACTAAGCCCATGTCCTGTGACTGAGCCATGCCCCTAGTCAATAGAAACAGAGTTTGAAGCTAGGTTTCTTTGAGTCCATTACACCAAGAAGACACAACTTTGTTTGTTTTTTAGGGGACAGAGTATGACATAGCCAGGCTAGCCTTAAACTCCCATCTCTACTCCAAGAGTGCTACTATGCCAAGCTTAGGCCCCCACTTTTACTGTACATGTAAATAACCTAGGAATCTTGAAACAATATAGCTCTGCTTCAGTAGATTTGAGGGGAGGGGTCTAAGATTTCATTTCACAGGGTTTGGGATGTATTCAGTGCTTGAATGATAGGATAGCCTTTCATGCATAAAGCCCTAGTTTGATTCCTCCCTGTAAGTTTTTTTTTTTAATGAGATTTCCTTTTTTATTTATTTTTTTTTTAAATAAGGGTCCAGAGAATAGGAATGCTGCTGGTCTGAAGACCCTATTTTGAGTATTAGTGATATACAGCACATTATAATATTCAGAATTGTGTTGACTTTTGTGAAATTCAGAGTTTTCACTGGGAAAACGTGCAGAAAGCCAGGTTCATCCCAGGCCCTTTCAACTTCCTACCTATTCCCATTCCTCATACCCCAGAGTCTCAGGCAATCTTTGTTTCCTCTGGGAAGATCCACATTTTGACAGGGAGCAAAGCTCTAAGCTGAGGAAATTGTTGTTCGGAGATCTAAGGCAAGAGTAAAGAGGAAGTAAAGGATGCTTGTGACTGTTTCCAAGTGGTTCACATCTCTCATTAACTCTGAGAAAAACACCAGCCACCGGACTGCTTCACATCCTCATGAGAATGTGCCACCAACATGCTCTCCAGAACCTTGGTGTGACTTGCCAAGAGGGAGATGGTTTCCATTTAGTCTATACTTTCAGCTCTTCCCCTGCGGGAAACCATGGCTCCTCTTTCTTACTGTGCTAAGAACAGGCAAGAGCCTGTCTGGTAACGTGGTCAGACTTGTTGGGTAGCTATTTGGGGAAGCAGATAAGCTCTGTGAGCACTCAGAGTTGAGGGCACTGTGAGTGGATGCCAGCCAGACCACCATGTCCCAAGCCAGCTGATTATACAGGCGGATCCCACTCTGGAGAGGGCTGGGCTAGTGGGAAACTGGGGGCTGGTTGAGCCTTGGCCTAATTTGAGACGCAAGTAAAAATGTGTGTTTGGGAATGGAGAAACCCATATTGAAAACACGTGCTGTTTGGGCTTCTGCCTGTGTTCTTAAATGGACTGTCTGAGGCCCACATTGCTTTTCTGGCTCCAGAATATTAGCCCTGCTGTGGGTTTGCTGGTGCCTCTGTTCTGATTTTGAGGCTCCTTGACGGTCATCAGGAGTATAGGGTTGATGTGGAGTTTCAGACCTCACCTAGTAGTGAAGATCAGGGATGACAATGGGTGGCCTGATTCTCTGAGCAGCAGACAGCTTCTGTCCTATCAACGTATGTGCCCTGAGTATGATGGGGGCAAGTTAATAAGCTGGTGCCAAATTTATTCTAAGACCCAGATATATGTCAGGTAGCACCTAGATGTGTGGCAGAGATAAAGCTGGAGTTCATATGCCAATAGAAGACATAAAGTATACCAAAAGTGGTTACACTAAAAGATAACCCAACTACCGACTAACTAGGGTAGTGTAGGCTTTTCCAGAGTATTCTCTAAAAGCTTGCTATTAGAACAATGAGGGCGTTTCATAAGTACAATTAATTCATTTGATTATTCCTTCGAGCATTTATTCATCTCTTCCATAATTCTTCCATGGAGAGAGGGGCCAATCAGATAGTAAGGGCTACGATTTTTAAGTACATTTTCTTTCTTACAAACCACAGTCTCATTTTACCCTGTATGTGAGGTTCATGTGCTGTCAAGAATAAAGGCAAACAATGATCTCTTCAAGATTTGCTACTTATGAACAAAACGTATCCCATTTGTATACTCCATAAGCTCATAATACCCTCTACAAGGCCAAGTTACCTCATTTTTAATATTTTACCATTCTCAGGAAAGAAATGACATTCGCTCTCATATTTTGGTGACAATTTGCTAATGAAGGGGCTCCCAGAAATATTTATGGCTTGCAACAGTTGATGAGCTGGTTCCCTGTAGGTAGGGCAAGGCTCAGATAAGCTGAAAGGACAGAATCATTGTACACCTACCTATTCAAAAGAACTGCTACACTTAGGGAAGTCCTGGGCATTTGAATATTATCTCTAATATTATCTCATATCCCTCACTGCTTTTGGTTTAGATTATTTGAAGATCACTTACTGGTTCCTGTGAACTATAGTTAAAGAGCGTATAAGAGGAGACTATTGCTGGCAATACTTTTTAATGTGGCTTCTTAAAGAAGCTGGAAAGAAATTCACTGTGAGATTTCCCAGTGTGTTAGGCCACATGAGTGTATCTATTGGGAATGGCATTACTGGGGAAATTACCTACAAGATTTTTCATAGTTATTGGTCTCAAAGGCCTACTGGAATGTAGTGAGTATGGAATCACTGACATGTACAAATCCTGAGGAATTTGCAGGTGGGTATCTGTTGGCTATCCAGCAGGAAGCTAAGCAATCCTGTGAACTCACTTCTGAAGCCAGGCATTTTACCACAGCACTTTATTTCATGGGAAAATTGGAGCAAACTCAGTGTGGTTTCCAGTTCCTGTCAAAATGTACCTTCTGCCTCTCTCCAGTCTGTGGGCCTGAGCCTAGAGCTGGCCAGCAGAGCTATGTAGCCAAAGGGGATCTACAATTGCAGATCATTTAGTTTATGACCATTTGGGGGTCTTAAATGTTCATGAAATTGAATGGGCCTTTTTAATTTTGCTGCTGAGTTAGTGGATAATTGCCTTAAATTCCATTTTGCTCTGGCTGGGTACTTGTGTTCACATTTCTGTTTTGTTTGATTTTGTTTTCTGTCCGGACTGCATTTGACTTTCTTACCTGGACCCAGTAAAGGTGCTCTTCATACCGTCTTCTAGGGGACCAGTCCTTGACAAATAACCAGCTAAAACCCCTGCTGTCATCAGTGACTGCAGAGCGAGACTCTTCCCTGTCATGGAGTTTTTTTTTATCTCCTTTCCTATGAAGCCAATGGAAGCTGACTCCTGAGAATATCTCCTGGCTAAGGAGAGATCAGAGGTCTGAAGACAGGCCAGAAAGAGAAGCAAAAGGCAGGATGTTTCATATGGTATTGAAGAAGATTTCCTTCTACCAATGTGAGGGTAAAACTAAACACCAAGAGTTGCTCACTTGTAGCATGAACTCACCTAGGCAATCTAAGTCACAAAGTAAGTAGAGGCCATTAAAGACTTTTCTGATTTCTTAGTGAAATGTCCAAATAATTAGCAATGTACTTTTAAATCCATGAGAAATTATTCCTATGTGTAGGTGAATTTTTTGAGAAAGAGTAAAGTAAAAGTAAAGAGTAAAAAGTTCAATAAAAAGTCAAGGAAGGAGAATATTATGTACAAGGATAGTATATTTGTTTCATTTCCCCTAAGACTTTGGATGGAGAAATGAAGGCGTTTCTTCCTTCCTTCCTTCCTTCCTTCCTTCCTTCCTTCCTTCCTTCCTTCCTTCCTTCCTTTATTATTATTATTTTTTTGTTTTTTTTTTGTTTTTTTGTTTTCGTGACAGGGTTTCTCTGCGAAACAGCTCTGGCTGTCCTGGAATTCACTCTGTAGACCAGGCTGGCCTTGAACTCAGAAATCTGCCTTTCTCTGCCTCCTGAGTGCTGGGATTAAAGGTGAGTGCCACTACTGTCTGGTGAAATAAAGTTTTAAGTTAAGCAAATTTATTACGTTTTCTGATTCCATAGAATGCACTGGGTTTTTCATTCTTAACTTTTAGTTCAAATTTAAACTAAGGCCAATCTTGTCTTCTTGGATACACAAATTATTTTCCAGAAATGTTTTAAGGCACACCTTTTCTTGTAATTCAGTATGTATAAAAAATTTTTTTACACATGGCTTCCTTGTGCCATGGAAATAAGTTGTTGATAAGATACAAAAATAAAATTATAGCCACCTGTTTAATAAGATATTCCAGGACACAGATGAGTATAGGAAGAGATGTGTGTGTCAATGTGCTCTCAACTCAAGGACTTTCTAAGATCAAATGACCTAAGTTACTAAAAGAAAAATGTGTGTTGCTTTCAACCAGGCAGGTTGCAAGGTTACAACCAGGCAGTGAGCAATGCCTCTTGGTTTAGATAGACAATTTCTTAAAATCAAAGTGAATGCATTGCTTGGATGTTCTTTATTAATTTCTGAGCAGGCCAAAGCTTCAAGGAGATTTAACAATGTGATTGAAATATCTTCTAAGTCAAAGGAGGGACATTATACTCAAAGTTTATAAATATAGGGCATTTGGGCTAGAGACAGTTGATGGTGAGGTCATTTGAGCTAAGCTAGTATTTTATATTCACAGTTACTGTCTTCCTTTGCCAACCTTGTTGGTAACAGCTTTGACAATGATACGATTGACCTACAGACTCTCCTGAGAGCAATGCCCTGTTACTGAAAAATTAATTCTAGCAAGAATGCTAAAGATCTGTGTTCAGGTTGTATTTTGATACACTGACTTTCTTCAGGCCAAAGGTGAGTCTGGTACATAGCTATAACATGAGATGAGCTCTGCAGAGAATTTCCTTTTCCCAGGATCTTGGGATGAAATGTATACCTCCATGGCATTGTTTATTCCCAGTGCTACTTGGAGTGAGAACAGAGGAGCTACACAAACGTGAATTCCTGTCTTTCTTTGGCTTAGATCAAATAGATAAGAGACAGGGATCTTCAAGCAGCAAGGATTCCTCTACAGAGCAGGAGTGTGAATAGGTCAATTCTTTCAGCTCTCCACATTCTGATGTCTCTGGTTGATGGTTGGCTGAGGAGATGGTGGGCTGAGGAGTTGGTGTATATATGTGTATATGATTATACAAGTGACTCCTCTTCTCTAAGGTCTTGGGAAGATTTGGTGAAGACACTCTTCGTTTACTTCTTGTCTTGGGAAATAGTGTCATCAGCACAGGTTCTATGGTCTCCTAAATCTTCACTCCAGCCAGATGCTGTCACTAATCACTCCCCGAGGAATGGTGATTCTCCTTAAAGGTTATCAGCTAGCCAATGTTTCATCAAGAACAATGCAGTTTAGAGCACACAGAACTTAGAGCACAGGTAAAGTGCCCTTCCTGTCACAGAAAGTCTAGAGCAGAGGGCAGCACTGCTTTGTAAATGAAAGAAGTGTACAAAGGAAATAGGAAGCCAGCTGTAGTGGCACACCTGTACGGAGGCTAAGGCAGAAGGTGCGCTCAAGGTCAGCTTCAGCTACATAGAAGGTTTGAGGCCTGCTTGGGACACCTGAGAGTCTGTCTCAAACAAAACAAACACCCAAAAGTAAAGAGATGCACCACACCCTTCTTAAGAGTTTATCCAAGGGGCTGGGGAGGTGGCTCAGCCATTAAGAGCACTTGTTGCTCTTACAAAGGACTCCAGTTTGGGTTCAGTTCCCAAGACCAACATGGTGGCTTATAACCATCCTTCACCCTAGTGCCAGGGGATCCAACACCCTCTTTTGACGGCTAACACCAGGCACACTTGAGATGCACATACATACATGCATTCAGACACATAAAAACATAAATCTTTTAAAACTTAAAACAATAATAAAGGAGTTTATCAGAATAACATTAGAAAGGTTCTTACTTCATAATTTTGAATCTGTTTACTGCTTCTGATTGGTTAGCTTAATATGTATGTTTCTTTACAAAAAATATTAATTCACATTAAGGTTCATTTATTCTTGCAATTTAATCAAGGTTAAGGGCACTGATGATGCCCAACTGACTGTCCATCCATTCCATGTTTCTTCAGGCTTGGTTCGTCTCACTTTAATAGAGGTGAGTATCAGAAGCCCATTTTTAACTATGCTAGCTTGTTGTTTGTATTTTTATTCAATTTGACTGTCGCCAAATAAAATCCAAACCTTAAATTTCATAGTTCTCAGGCTTTTTCTTTGCCTCCAGGACATCGTCTTTCAGGCGCTGCTGGAGAAGCAGAAAAGGCAGAGTCAAAGGTTCACACCTGTGAGTCCAGTACTTGGGAGGCTGAGTGGAAGGCCTGTCAGGAAGTTGAGGCCAGTCTGAATATATAGTGACATCCAGGCCAACCTCCATTATACTTTGAGAATTTGATTCATTGCCCCTCCTAAGCCCCAGCCCCGAGCAAAATAATTCAATAAATAAAAGAAGTAAAGATTGTTGTGGAATATCATTTTAACTATGGAAAGATTAACATCTTTATGCTGTGGAATATTACTTTAACTGTGTAAAGGTGTGTTACTTTTGTTTATGCTGCATTTGTTTACTGATGTAAGGGTTTGTGTTTAATTATGTAAAGATGTATTACATTGGTTTCACCTTGCCTGCCTAAGACACCTGATTGGTCTAATAAAGAGCTGAACACATGACCAATAGCTAGGCAGGAGAGGTATTGGTGGGGTTGGTGGGCAGAGAGAATAAATAGGAGGAGGAATCTAGAGAGAGGAAAGAGAGAGAAGGAGGAAAGAACAAGGGAGAAAGAGAAGGACAGGCCCCGGGCCAGAAGCCAGGCAGCCACCAGTCAGACATGGAGACAGTAGGAAAGTAGGGCATATAGAAAGAAAGAAAGGTCAAAAACACCAAGGCAAAATGAAGATAAAGAGAAACAGATTCAAATAAGAGCTAAGCTAAGGCTGAGCATTCATAACTCATAAGTCTCCATGTCATGATTTGGGAGCTGGTTGGAGGCCTAAAAGAAAGCCTGCTACAAAAGATTACTATGACATTCCTCAATTTCTATAATCAAACTCTATGCTTAATGGGAACTGCTTAGAGTGTTCCTCTTTAACCTTCTCAAGTTCAGTAGTGTGTGACCTCCACGTTCTTTTCTAAATGTGCAAAAGCCACCTGTTTGCTAACACGATCCAGAATTCTGCTGGGGATCAGTGTCAGGCTCACTGCTTTGCAGTTTCCGGAATCCACCCATGTGCACATTTATATTTAGTTACCACCATTGGCATTTCCCATCTCTTACATGTTTAGCCAACTTCCATGTGGGCTGTAGCTTTGACCTTGCAGTGAAGTTCGGAGCATTTATGTGACCTCAAATAAAGAACTAATTGTTCACCTGTTCAGGGCAGTCAGTAACCTTTTGAATCAAGAGAGTCAGGCACACTAGATAAAGGGCCAGCTCCTCTTTAGTGGCTTGGAATCTATAGTTGGTTCATAACTTTTAGGTATGCTGATGGTTTTGTTTCCTGCAGTTTGGAGTGTTACCTCCCAGTAGACCATGTTCCTTGTTGAAGCACAGTGGATCCCCATTCTCTGGGACCCATGCAGACCTCACTGAGTCACAGAATTTTTTAAAAAGCCCAACTCTTGAAATGCTTGAGCAGGATAGAGATTGGTAATAGTCTCTCTCTCTTATTCAAAAGAGAGAGAAGATTATGCTGCATACAGCCTTTTGGTCTAATAATGCTCTCCATAAAGTCTGCTTAAAATGAACACAAGCAGCCAGGCATGGTGGCACATGCCTTTAATCCAGCACTCAGGAGACAGAGGCAGGCAGATCTCTGTGAGTTTGAGGCCAGCCTGGTCTACAAAATGAGTTCCAGGAAAGCTAGAGCTGTTACACAGAGAAACCTTTCTCCAAAACCAAAACAAAACCAAACCAAACCAAAATGAGCATGAGTAATTTGGGGCTTGTGTGCTCAGCTCTGCATATGGGCTATTCTATGTCCTCATGTAGCACAACAGCTTCTGGTTACCAGACAGAGCATGAGAGCATGAAGCAGAGTGAGCATGAACAGTAAATGTCACAAAAGAGGGGGCCCACATCTGTCCTGTTCTTAACTGTAGCCCCAGTACCTATTACAGTGTAGGTGTTCCAGAAGTATCTGATGATAAATGGTAGGAAGTTGAAGGAGAAGGGTACACCTCAACAAGCTTGCAAGTGCTGAGAGATTGACCCACTCCATGGGGCAGCGGTGCTAATTTTAGTCACCACCTGCTGGTTGAAATGGAGCTCCAAATATTCTGCTAGGCTTGTTGGAATTAGTGTATGCTCTACTTCAAAGCCGAACAAATAGACGGGAAGCTTCAAGTGAGTAGTAACCTTTACGACCCTATTGGCAATTGTATCTCCATGCCTCAGTACATAGTGAGGCACATAGCCAGTGCTCCTAAATACTTGCCGAGCCTGGAGACCTAGGTTCTCACTCAAACGGTGCCACTAATCTATTATCAGACAAGCAAATGATTGCTCCTTAACTAGATCCCCATTTCTTCCCATGTGCAGCCAGGGCACTAGGCCTGCTACTGCCCCAAACCCAGAATCCCTTGGTTTACCAGACTTAGAACTAAAGCCAGCTGGATGCACAGGGCTTGTTAAAGTCACATGAGTGCCGTGGCATTTCTTGCATGACATGGGAAAGGCGACCATCTATGTCCAGCAAGGATGAACAGATGCTATTTGCATTTGTTTATAAATTGCATGTCTTCTTTCTGTTGTCAGGAAAAGCACCCCACTGATCTGGAAGTATTTCAGCTTTTTTTTTTCTCTCGGGAACCAAGTGAGAGTAAGCTGACCTCTCACTTGCTGGGGCGCCAGGCTTAATGGCTGAAGCTCAGTAGAATAAAGTGATCTAAGTTCCCAGAAGTGCTCTAGGCTGAGTGTATGCATGCTGCCGTGCAGAACACACTCACAGGAGTTTCCTTAGTTGAGCTCAGAGCAAGTCTGACTCTGTTAGTGGAAACAGCTCCTGAGCCTTGGATCAGGAAGAGTGAGGACCACAAAGGACTGGCTTTGCTGTTTGTGGAAATAACCCCAAAGCCCACCCTGCCAGCCAGGGAGCATATCCCCAGTCATTCTTCTGGTGGGTTGGAGCTGGAGGAGGAGGGCACAGTGATCCAAGTAGATTCCTTGAAAGTGCACATTGTACTTCAGGGATTGCTGTTTCCCTGAACTCCAGAGAGTTATTTAATGTTGCTAGCATTGTCTCTCAGAAAAATATATATAATGTAAACGTTCAAGCAATCTGTTTGAGAAGATGCCTTGCAGTTCTCTCCAGCCTGCTGAAAGGACCAGAGCCATACACTGTTGACCTCTTTGAGAGTTAGTAGTTAGTGTTGTTCATTTGAAATGGATATGTTTTTGAGACAAGGTCTCCCGTAGCCAAGGCTGTCTCTTAATGTACTGTGTACCAAGGGTGAGTCTCCTGCCTGCAGCTCCCAAGTACCGGGACTATAGTTTATGTGGTGGTAGGGAGCAAGAGCAGGGCTTTGTGTGTGCTAGAAAAGAACTCTACTAATTGAGACACACCCCAGCCTTAAAATTAATATAAAAGAGAGAAAAGGTGTCAGTATAAAGTGGCCAAGTTCACCGAAGTTCACATAGCCTTTGAAAAGAAAATATAAACTTTGCTCATGGAGTGACTGATCCCAACAGAGCTCAATGATTGCAGTTTAGCTTTCTAGTTCGGTGACAGAGTGCCCTATTACTTTCTGAATTATGCTGGTTCCAAATTCAGTTCTTATCTCATTTGCTTATTTCTGATTTGATCTGTACCTCCTCCATCTTTCCCCAAATGATGAGACAGCTTTCTTCTCTAGTTAATTTACAAAGCAGGGCCATTTTGAAAGAACTAGCAGCAGCAGGGGGTGGCCTGAGTGCTATCAGAAGGCTACCCCCCAGTTCTGCTCAGTGAACTATTCAATAGGACAAGTATTGAAGGGACACCTGTGGGTAGCCCAGGGAGGCTACAAAAGAGAGAAAGGCTGGCTTGGGCCTTTTTTCCTTGGTCCACTCTACTCCCAGGGCCTTAGGAACTTGACCGGGTAGGAGGGAGCAGAGGTGAGAGCCTGAGAACAAAAGGGGCCTTGCAGCAATTAGAAACCCAGGAGGCGCCTATAGAAACTGCAAGATGGAGGGGCCCTTTCAGCAATCACCTCCTGGGCTTTCCACACTGGGAGCCAGAGGCCCCCAGGATTCCAAATGCCCAGGGTGGAGTGGGGCTTGAAACCGCAGTAGAAAAGTTCTGTCTTTGGATTTAAGATTTTAGTTGTGCTGTGGGTGGGGGTGGGGGGGGGGGGGGGGGTGTAGGGGGAGCAGGGAGAAAACTGTTTTTTTTTTCTCTTATTAGATCTGTTATTGTTATATTTAAACTGATGTATCTGAATTTTAAGACTGAAATTGTGGAATTTCAAAGAAGATCCATACTAATGCAGGCTTTGGATTATGCTCTGAACCGGCCCTGGATAAACTTTTAGTGACATTTCAGTGAGGAAATTTAAGAGGTTTTAAGTTGACTGTTCCACAGATTATAGTGCACGTTACACATGGAACCTAGATTTTTCTAGTAGCCACATTTTAAAAAAGAAAAAAAAAAAAGAAGAAGAAGAAGGTGGTGTGGGGGAAACAAGTCAACTTAATTTTAGTGATATGTTTTCTTTAACCCAGTAGGCCCCACACATTATCATTTCAACATGTAACTGATACCTTCCTAATTGTGGATGAGCTATTTGAAAACTCTTGTTTTGGATTACAACTCTGAAATCCAGTGTACATTTCACACTTGTCTCACACCTCAATTCAGACTAGCTTCATTTCAAAGGTCCCAGTAGTGACATATGGCCACTGTTGTCCTCACCTGTCCAGTTGACAAGTGGGGAAATGAAGCTGTCCTGTGGAAAGTTTCTCCCAACAAATTCTGGGAGCTTACTCCAGCTTCTTCTCTTTTCCTTGCTTCCTGGGTGGAGACTTTTCCCTTTGAGAAGGCAAGGGACAGGCAGGTGAAGGACAGGCAGGCAAAAGGCAGGTAGGTGACACACAGGCAGGCAAGAAGAGGGGCAGACGGAGAGCAGGCTGGTGGGTATGGGCCTGTCACTGTAGAAGGGCAGAAATGCAGGCAAATCTGCATGCACACAGCATTTATTTGCTTATTCCTGTGCTACTTACCGCTCACATCTTTACCAGAGCCACTTCATCAGCCCCACACAAACCCAAATGCTCTCCCTTGAGTAATCCCTCATCAGAAATGAATGGCTGCAAATGGCATCATGTGTAACCACTCTCCCTTTCTTATCTATAGCCAGCTTACTCCAGCTTACATACTTGGGCAAAGTCAGGGAGTCATTCTCGAGACTGGAGCCTTATCTCAGTTTGTTGTTTGTTTGGCTAGTTGGTTTTTTTCATTTCTGTGTGTGTGAGAGAGAGAGACAGAGACAGAGCAAAGACACAGAGATGCAAAGAGAGACAGAGATAGAGAGACAGAGATGGAGGCAGAGAGGGCAAGAAGGTGAAGGTGTATATTCACACACATGTGGAAACTGGAAGTTGGCTATAGATGTCTTCCTTGATGGCTCTCCACATATTTTTGGGACAAGGTCTCTCTCTCATGGGAGCACAGAGGTCACTGATAGGCTTTACCCCATAGCCAGCAAGCTCCAGGACTATACCTGTCTTTACCCCCTCACTGCTAGGGTTATAGATGCACACCATCACACCCAGCGTTTATGGGGGTGCTGGGGTATCTGAACTCAGGTCCTCATGATTTGGCAGCAAGCACTTTACTTACTAAGCTATCTATCTCTATCATCTGTCTATCTATCTATCTGTCTATCTATCTATCTATCTATCTATCTATCTATCTACCTACCTACCTACCTACCTACCTATGGGCTGTATATATATATTTGAGATAGGCTGAGATTGGCCTCAGACTCACTGTGTAGCCGAGTGGTCTTGCCTTCCTCCACCTCCCAAGTGCTGGGAAATGTTACCTGTCTGGGGTGTGGCTGGCAATGGGAATCAGCCTTGATGGACTGGAGAGATGGTTTTGATGCTGCCAAGTCTGACAACCTGAATTTGACCTCTGAAACCCAATTGGTGAAGAGAGCACTGACGCCTGCAAGTAGTCCTCTGATCTCCACAGGCTCTCTGTGGTACACACACACACACACACACACACACACACACACACACACACAAACACACTGGGCTGCTGAAGCAGGAAATGCTGAGTCTGGGGATTGCATTGTCCTCTTCAGAGGCTGGGGCAGCCTGTGGAGATTCCTTGACCCCAGTGGCCCCAGGCTGACCCCCTGCCAGAGGAGAGGAGCCAGACTGCCAAGAATGCAGTGGAATCCCGCTGAGCCTGGAGCCGCAGTGAAGAAAATGAACGGAATGCCATTTGTTAAGACACACTGGCCTCAGCTCTGAAAAGCTCTTCAACAAAGGTAGGGAGCATTGTTTCAGTACTAAGGGTCTGATTCAAGTTCACTTCAGTCTGTCTCAAAGGGAAGATGCCAATTCATTAACAACAAGGAGAAGCAGCAGTGCTGACCCAGATGACTTGAACTTGACAAAGTGCCCACCCTGTCTCAGTCTTGAGTCTGATGTCAAATCTGCCTTGAAACAGTAAGGGAACAACAACAAAACCCATCGAGCTTGTCCCCAGTTCTTCTACGGATGCACTCACTGGATGTGGTGTGTAGTGCAGGGCAAGTATTTGGAAATGAACACTTTCAGATAGCAGTATTTTTATTTAGAAATTTTCATCATTCTTACTCATTTTCACTCACTTTAGGCGATCTCTTTCTGGTGATGGGGGGGAGGGGAAACAAGTGTTCTTGGGATGAAATCAAAATTGCATTGGGATAGCTTAATAAATGCCTAGTTGACAGGCATTTGAAAGTCAAACCTTCTCTCCCCACCCTCATTTAACATAAAGTGTAGGGGCCAGTGAGGTAAAGGCAGGTAAAGACACCAGCCACCAAGCCCGGTGACTAAGTTTGATTCCTGGGACCCACACAGTGGAAAGAAAGAAATGACTCCAGTAAGTTGCTCTCTGACCCCCACATGTACATCATGGCATGTGCACAAGTAAATAAAATGGAATAAATTCAGTTACTTTATTGATAAATAATAATAATAATAATAACAAATATCTATTAAATAATAAAAAATTAAAAATAAAATTGTAGTCCTGGTCATATCTCTGAGGATGCCTGGCTGCTATGGTGAGACGAGGAAACTGAGGGTCACAAGACAATGAAGGCATCAGCCCGTGCAGATAAGGCTAATATAGTACAGATGCTTGAAATAACAATTCTGTTAGCATACCTACCTATCTATCTATCTATCTATCTATCTATCTATCTATCTATCTATCTATCAGCTTGTGTCAGTGAGTTCTCATTGCACCCACCACAGTCACAAAGTCATTTGTCTTCCCATTCTACAGAGAAGGAACCCAGACCACAGGGACGCTCAGGCTCTTGCATAAAGTTGCACAGCTAATGTGTATCAGAGCACATACTTGAACCTGTAGTTCCCCAACTCCTAACCCTGGTTCCAATCTTTCTTACCCCTTAGAGCAATGAAAAACATACCAGTGAAATCAGGCACTGGTTCCCACAGACCTCTCTCATGTCCCATGGCAATATCATGTTAATTATTTAAGGCATTTATTGAGTGTGTGTGTGTGTGTGTGTGTATGAGAGAGATGGTTGGGGTGTGAGATGACAGAGATTTTTTAAAACTTGACCGTCCTGTTTCTGCCCTCACAGTATTTATATTCAATGGTGATAGGCAAATATGTAAATACCTAATGAAGTGCAATGGCTTAAAGGATCCAGGGGAGGTGTTGGCAAACTATGGGGGATTCAGAATCTCAACCTAACGCAAGAAGAGAGGGGGTAAAGAAAGCCTCCCTTGTGAGGACAGCCTAAGCAGTAACAGAGTAGGGTAAGGCAAAGCCTGGTGTGAATAGGACATAAGCCATGGAGAACCTTGAAACACTGAATGTGAAGCTAGGAAAACATTTGGGGTCACATTTGGACATTTAAGAGTTTCCTTTTTCTCCTGTAGGCGATAGGGACCAATTTTGTGACGTGTTCTGGGAATTAGGATCTTCAGAGGACAGCATCTTTCATCCTGCCATATATATTCTTCTTTAACCCACTCCATTTCTTTTTTGTTTGTTTTTACGAGACAGGGTTTCTCTTTGTAGTTTTGGTGCCTTTCCTGGATCTCACTCTGTAGACCAGGCTGGCCTTGAACTCACAGAGATCTATCTGCCTGGCTCTGCCTCCAGTGCTGGCATTAAAGGCGTGCACCACTGCTGCCCAGCCCCACTCCATTTCTTAACCACCTTAAAGACAAATGGGTATCAATGACTGTTGGTCTTGATTTGAAATCTCTTAGGAGAAACACATCTTTGAAATGGTTTCCAGAAAAGTATAACTGAGGAGAGAAGGCTGACCTTGAATGTGTGTAACACCGTTCCACAGGCTGGAGTGGAGTGTTAGGCTGAATAAAACCAGGAAGCAGAGACAGTGAGCTGAGTACCAACATTCATCTCTCTCTGCTACCTGACTGCAGATGTAATGTGACCAGCTACTTCATACACCTGCCACAGTACCTTCCCCGTCATCATAGATTATGTCCCCTTAAAACTTGAGCCAAAGTAAGCTCTTTCTTCCTCAGGCTGCCTTTCTCAGGTGTTTCACAGCAACAGGAAAAGTAATGAAAGCATTGCTCAGCAGTTCTAGCTCATAGATATTCTTCCTGGTACAACAAGTACCCAATGACTGTCCCCAGCCACCCAGGCAACCCGGAGCACAAGCGTAGTCTTTGATTGTGCCACTGCTGAGCTTAGAACTAAGAGAGCCTCAAAGAACTTAACTGAAAAGTTTTCACGGAGCTTCAGGGCCAGTAGATGGAGAGGTTTGGCCCTGCCTTCCAGATGCTTCCTCATAATCTGAGGAAGACAGAGAGATGAACAATGCAAAGGGAACTCACAGCATCATGTGCTCATATCCCCATGAATGAAAAGCAGCTGCTGTTCCTGTGGGAGCCTAGAGGTGCTAAGCAAACCCGCTGAAAGGCAGAACCAAGAGCTAACATGTTACTTTGCTTACTTTTTAATTTATTTTATTTTATGAACTCTAATATTAAAAATACCTTTAAAATAAAAATACCTCACACCAGACTTAACCAGACCTAAATTCTATATTGCTCAATGAGCGTCTATACAGTTAGAATAAGCATTAGTTACTTTTCTGTTGCTGTGATTAAAACAAAACAAAACAAAACAAAACCCACTATGACCAAGGTGATTTAAATAAGGAAGAGTTTTTTTGGGAGGCTTACAGTTCCAATGGGATAAGAGTCCATCCTGGCAAGGGATGTAGTAGGCATGGTAACCAGAGCAACACGTTGAGCACTCACATCTTGAGTGGCAGGCAGGAAGCAGAGAGAGAGAGCAAACTCTAAATGGCATGAGTCTTTAAGCTCTCAAATCTCACCTCCGCTGATATCTTTTCCAAAAAGGCCCCACATCCTAAGCTTCCCCAAGTAGCACCACCAACTGGGGTCTGAGAATTCAAATGCCAGTGGGGGACATCTCATTCAAACCAGTACATAATGTAAGCATTTTGCATATATGAGTTCATTTAATCCTCCCAATGGGTATCATTATGCCTGTTTTAGAGATGAGAAGTGAAATGACTTGTCCAAAGTCATCCAACTTGCAAGTGGCAGAACTGGGATCCAAATCCTAGCTGAAGGACTTGAAAGACCATGCTTTTAAACCTGCTGTTAAAACACTTCCTAAATGAAAATGCTAGGCCTGGGTTGGTGGATTCCCTACCTGGTCCTAGTTTCAGACTCTGTGAATGATTTGTTCTTGGAATTGACCTTGAGCTGTAATTTGCGATTTGGTATTCTCTTGCCAGCGATGGAAAGGGCTGTGGGCAGCAAAGAGCTCAGAGGATTCCTGTAAACAGTTATTGGCTGCATAGTAGTCCCTTAGGAGTGACAGTCCTTAGAACCCAGCTGTTTTCATCTCTTATCTCAGCCTAGGAGGCTCTCTGATGTACAAACTGGTTTTCTCGTTTTCTTGAAAGGCTAATAGGATGATGAAAATCAAGATTGATTGATGCTTCCCTGAGACAAAGTACATTGCTCTGGGCACTGGGAACGCTCTGCCTCCACTGAGGGAGTTAACAGTTGATTTAGGGAAAGCCTCTTGACTGGACCCACTGATTTGAGCCCCACCCATTTGAATTTCAGACAAGCATTCCGTTAAAGCTGCTTCTGCTCTTGCTCAGAATGAATGGTTTGTGGAGCAAATTAATAGGGTAAACTCAAATGCCTGGAAGAATTAAAGAGAACCAATGGCTCAGCACCCCCTCGAGCACTGCAGATGTAGATGCTGACATACAAAACCATGCCGATTAAAGGTCATTCTTACTTCCTCTGTGGAGGAAGTTCTGCACAGTTGTTTTGTTAGGCTGAACCTAATGACTGTATGGAAATAACCTTGGCACCAGCTTGTGGGGTCTGGCAGAAGCCCACCTCTGTTTTAGATCACTTTGTATATGCATATAATAAGCTTTAGGGCGTTAGTGTTCCTTGACGTTCAGTTTAGTTATTTTATCAACTTTTTTCAAAGGAGTCTTTCAAAGACTTCTTCCCCTCATATTTCATGCTCTTATTTGAGCTACATGTATTTTGAATATTGAGCAGCTGAACCTCTGGAAAGAAAGTAGGTTTTGGATGGTGTGGTCTCTAGGGCCTAGTCTAGCCTTCCCTCTGATAATTATCTCTCTGCTTTCCATTTTTTCCTTTAGGTTTATTTTATTTTATGTGTATGAGGGTTTTGCATGCACGTATGTCTGTGCACCATGTGTGTGCCTGGTGCCCATGGAGAGGAGAAGAGGACGCTGGTTCCCTGGAACTGGAGTTGCAGATGGATGTGAACCACTCTTTGAGTTCTGGGAACTAAATCCAGATCCACTGCAAGAGCACCAAGTGCTCTTAACTGCCAAGTCATTTCCCAGCCCTTACCAGCTGTTTGTTTGTTTGTTTTGAAACCAAGTCTAATTATGCAGCCCTGGATATCCTAGAATTCACTATGAAGACCAGGCTGGCCTCAAACTCACAGAGATCTATTGTTTCCCAAGTGCTGAGATTAAAATTGTTTGCCACCATGTCTGGTTTATTTTTATTTTATGTGTGTGTTTTCCATGTATGTATGTATGTATGTATGTATGTATGTATGTATGTATGCATGCTCACTCTGTGTATGCCTGGTACCTGGTACCCAGAGAGGCTAGAATAGAGCATTGGATTCCCTGGAACTGGAGGTATAGATGACTGTGAGCCACCCTGTGGGTGATGGAAACTGAACTTAGGTCCTCTGCAAGAGTTTAAGTGCTCTTAACCTCTAAACCATCTCTCCAGTCCTAGATTGACTTTTAAGAAAATGATTTGTCTTCTTTTTAATTATGAGTGTGACGTGTGTCTGTTTGTGGGTATGTGCATGTGAGTGCAGATGGCCATGGAAGCCAGCAGAGGCACTGAATCCTCTAGAGCTAGAGTTATAGCTGGGTGGAAGCCGGCCAGTATGGATGCTGAGAAATGAACTGAGATCCTCTACAAGGGTGTACTTCACTCCAGGGAAGGGGATCTTTCTGAATTTTTAATGATTTAATTTATGTAAGTACAACCTCGGAATAGTTTCATTGTTTAAAAAACAGGAGAAGAAATTTCTCTTTGATCTTCCTTCCTTCCTTCCTTCCTTCCTTCCTTCCTTCCTTCCTTCCTTCCTTCCTTCTTTCCTCCTCCTCCTCCTTTTCTAGTGGGTTTCATTAGCCCAGTCTGGCCTTAATCTCAGTATGTACTCAACGATGACCTTGAACTGTCTGTCGATCCTCCTGCCTTCACATCCAGAGTGCTGCGATTACAGGCATGCACCTCTAAGCCTGGCCTGTGCAGTGCTGAGGATGGAAACCAGAGCCTCATGCATGCTAGGCAGACACTCGACCAACTGAGCTACAGTTCTGTGACTTTTCTAATCTAATTCCTTGCATGGCATTTTGAACCTTTTATTTTTATTTATAAATCCAAGCACATGGCATTGAAGTTTCCATCTTAAGCATTGTTAATGTTGCCGACATTACAGTGTTGTGCCTATAATCTCTGGGATTTTTTCCTCTCGTAAACCTGAAACCGTACACCCATTAAACACCAGTTCTCCCTCTCAGTACTCCCAACCTTGGCAACAGCAGTTGTGCTTTCTGCTTCTGTGGGTTTGACTATTTTCTATGCCTCACATAATGGGCAGCAAGTATTATTTGTATTTTTTGTGACCAGCTTCTATTTCTTAGTGTAATGTCCTCCAAGTCCGTTCACGTTGTTATATATGTCAGAATTCCTTTCTCTTTAAAAACTGAGTACTAGTCATTATATTTCCTGTATCTATGTCTACCTTTCATCTATAAACCTATTCGAGAGATTATTAGTTTATGTAGTGGTACCACTTTTAATTTTTTGAGCAACTTTCATACTGTTTTCCATAGTAACTGTACAATTTTCCTACCAATAGTACACAAAGCTTCCATTTTCTCCATATCCTTGCCAAAACATGCTACTTTTTTAAAAAAATAGTGTTGTTATAATAGATGTGAAGCAATAGCCTACTACTACTACATTTCTCTGATAACTAGAGATGGTAAACATCTTTTCATATCTCTGTTGTCTACTTTTATATAGAATATCTTAAGTTCTTTGTGCATTTTAATATTGTTTTCTTTCCTAAAAGTTGTAGGAATTCCATATATATGTATATATGATAGATTAACACTTTGTCAGATACATATTTTAAAAATGCTTTCTCCCGTTCTGTACATTGCCTTTTTATTCTGTGGTTTTCTTTACTGTGTAAAAGCTCTTTAGTTGAAAATAGCTCCACTTGCCTATTTTTCCTTTTGTGGCTGGTGCTATCAAAATAAACACAGCTCATTTTTTATAATGTTAACATTTTAAGATAGAACTTGCTGAAGTAGTTTAACAGTATTTATTTATTTATTTATTTATTTATTTATTTATTTATTTGGAGCTGAGGATCGAACCCAGGGCCTTGCCCTTACTAGGCAAGCGCTCTACCACTGAGCTGAATCCCCAACCCCAACAGTTTTTATTTGAATCTTTAGGGTTTTTTTCTACATATCATCCACAAATGAAGACACATTTTACTCCTTTTTTTTTGCCTAATTCCTCTGGCTTGGACTTCCAGTAATATGCTAAACAGTGAAGATAAGAATGATCATTTTTCATTTTTTTTTATGTCTGATCTCAATGAGAAAAACCCCAAACCTTTCACTACTAAGTATAATATTAGTTGTGAGCCTTTTCTTTCTGGTGTTTATTATTTTAATGGAGTTTCTGTCTATTCCTGGTTGATTGTCTTTAGTATGAAAAAGTTGAATTTTACCTAATGTTTCTTCTATATCAATTGAAGTGATCCTGCTATTTTTCTTTGTTATATTAATATGATGCATTTTATTAACTTGCATCTATTGAGCCACTTTTGCACACAACTTATAATTCCAAATTGATTATGGCATATTCAGTAATCTCTCCTTATCCACACTGGGTACATTTCAAGATCCCCTGCAATGCCTGAACTTGCAGAACTCAGCACCTGAACCCTATAATTCAACCTGTTTCTCGCTGTAAGCACTTATTGTGCACTGCAGCTGTAACTTTTGCAAACTTCTTTTTCCTTTCTCATAATTACACAGATATAAAATTCATTCTTGCTGTATCTCTTAGCAACCTCAGATTTTTTTCTTCACTTCCCTTCCATTCAGTGGAACACTTTATAGCTTCTCTTTAGCATATTAGAATTGCTAGGAACAGTACATTTTTGTTTGATAGTTATTATCAATTAAAGTAAGAATTACTTGTATACACGCTAGGTGAGCTGGTACACTCCTGTACTCCTAGCACTTAATAGACAGAGACAGGATGACGGTCATAGTTGAATGCCTTCAGAGCAAGTTCAAGGCTAGGCAAGAATTCATAGAAAGGCCCTGTTTCAAGAAAAAAAAAGTTACTTGTATAGAAGCAAAACAGTAGACCTCACAATTGAGATGGCCATTGAGTAACTATAGGCTAGCAGTTTATACAGTGTGGTTGTATTCATGTCTTAGGGGTTTTTTTTTTTATTGCTGTGAAGGGATACCAGCATGGCAACTCTTAGAAATAAAACCATTTAGTTGAGGTGGCTTGCTTACAGTATCAGAGGTTTGGTCCATTATCAGGATGGGGAAAATGGCAGCTGCAGGCAGATGTGGTGTTGGAGCTGAGAGTCTTACATCTTGACTTAGAGTCAACAGGAAGTCAACTGACTGTCACACTGAGTGAAGCTTGAGAAATGAGACCTCAAACCCAGCCCCCACAGTGACATACTTCCTCTAACAAGGCCATACCACCTAATAGTACTATTCCCTTTGGGGGCCATTTTCTTTCAAACCACCACAATTGGACTAAGAGAGGATTCATGCCAAGGGTGTGACAGAGCAGAATGGTACAAATGTTTCTCATACTACTCAGAACAATACACAATTTAAAACTTAGGAGCTGTTTATTTCTGGAATTTTCTGTTTAATATTATCAGACCCTATTTGACCATAGGTAACTGAAACTGTGGAAAGCAAAACAGCAGACGTGTTTTTAATGTGCTGGTGAATTCCATTGTCTAGTATTTTATTAAGTTTGTCATCATTTTTTATAAAAGATAGTGGTTTGTTATTTTCTTTTTCTTTATCGTCTCCTGTCTGGCTTTGATATCACAGTAAGCAGTAGTGGCTTTATTGAATGAGTTTGGAAGTTTTCCCTCCTTTCTCTCATTGGCTTAGATATCTACAGAAATACATAGTTCTCATTAGAGTGTTTTCTAGAAGCCTAACTGATAGCGGAGTATGCAAATTGTTCTGGTTTTTGTCATGTGATCGGATGGTTTGGACAGTCAGACATATTGAGCCTTCCCTTGGTCTTTAAACTGCTGCACAGTCTTCAGTTTGATTTGTCCTGTGTATCTTGGGAACTGGGCTAGCCTCTAGGTGTCAGGATGGGAACATAGGCCCCAGGACACAGATGTTATCAATCTGGCCAGGCTTTTGCCTCAGAGATCTTATGTGCTAGCTGGGTATGAAAGATGGTAACTTGGTTCTGATAGCAATTCCTGATTATAATAAGTGCTCCAACAAATATTAAAGGGTCTTTTGATAATAAGCTGTGAAGACAGACAGTTGTGAAGAGGATTCTGAGAAAGTTATTCTAAACAGACAGTTTTCTGAATTTTGTTTTTCTGTAATGTGGTGTAATATAGTCTAGGCAGTCCTCAAACTAACTATAGCCTTGAACTCCTGATCCTCCTGCCCCTACTTTTCAAGTGTTGTGACTACAGGCATGCAATAGCATGCCAGGTTAAAGTTGAATATTCAAAGAGATCACCATAGGATGTGTAAATGTCCAATGAATGAATGTATATAATAATAAATATTGACAAAATGCATATGCAAAAATAAATTGCCTTTAGGTAAAAACATCTCCTTCCTCTTTTCTATTTTGAAAGTTTTATTTATTTTTATGTTATGTGTATGGATGTTTTGCCTGCATGTGTGTATGTATACCATATACATGTCTGGTTACCTGTTGTCTTAGGGTTTCTATTGCTGCGATGAGACATCATGACCATAGCAACTCTTATAAAGGAAAACATTTAATTGGATGGCTTACAGTTTCAGAGGTTTAGTCCATTATCATCATGATGGGAAATGTGGTGGCATGCAGGCTGATATAGTGCTGGAGATGGAGCTGAGAGTCCTACATCTTGATTTGCAAGCAACAGGAAGTGGTCTGAGACACTGGGCATGGCTTGAGCATATATGAGACCTTAAAGCCTTCCTCCATAGAGACATGCTTCCTCCAACAATGTCGTATCTACTCTAACAAAGCCACATCTCCTAATAGTGCCACTCCCTTTGGGGACCATTTTCTTGCAAACCACCGTACCTATGAAGGCCAGAAGACAACATTGGATCCCTTGGAATTGGAGTTACAGATACAGATGGCTGTAAGCCAGGAATCAAACCCAGGTCCTCTGAAAGGACAGTATATGCTTTTAACCTTGAGCCATCTCTCCAATAGCCTTCCTTCTTCTTTTCTTGAGTCAAGGTCTCATAAGTCTCAAACTGGACTCAAACTCCCCAAGGAGATGAGGGTCTTGAGCACCTGATCCTCTTACCTCCATCTCCCAAGTTCTGGGAGTCCAGGCATATACCACCGTGTACAGCTAAATACATGCTTATGATTGTACATTGTATACAGATAGCTTTATATGACCAGAGTTCTTTATAGACTAACTGCCCACCAAGGATAGGTTACTGGATGGATAAGATCTGATATCTCAAGATAAGATGATGCTGCAATGGAAGAAGGGGTTTATGTGAGTCAACTTTGATGGCCAGGAGTTAGAGTATTGGATAACTTAAGGGTTTGAATGCTCATGTGCTAAGGGGAGAATTTGAGAAATGAGGCGTCAGGAGCTGTCTGTGGCTAAAATCCCCTGCACTCTCTCTGCTACCTGGCATAGGGAGTTACAAAATGTGTCCCTTAATGGAAGGAGGGATGAGATTAAGGGCACAAAGGAAAGTAAGGATAGCAGGAAAGACCTCAGACTTGTGCAGAACAGGCTGTGGCTGGAGTCTATGAACTCCCTTTTCATGTCTGAGGCTGACAAAGGATGGACTTGCCCCTACTAAGCTTCTATCCCCTTCCTCTGTGGCCATTTTGGTAGGAAAAGCATAGGAAACTATAGCTACCAGGAATAGATGGCCAGAACATTCTGTGGCTTTGCCACCCAAAGGTTGACAGATTCTTGCCCAGGTCTTTTGTGAGCAATTCTCAGTGCCCATGAGGGTTCTGGTTGACTTTTAATTACTCACTAACCCACAGGGGATTTCTCTTTGGATCTTAAGTGGAGGCTACATATACATAGATCTCTGTGTGTAGGTGTCTAACCCTCTAGAAGTACATTTCACAACTGTAGCCCTTTAAACATACTTGCTTATTATCAGACATGGATTTCATCCACTTAAGTCTGAATTATAGTGTCATTAAATGACCAGGATTTAGATTTGGGTCTTGGGTCTCAGACTATGACATTTCACATGCCTCCAAACTTCTCTGAGTGATAGTTTCTTCATGAGCAAAATGATGACACTAAATTAAATTATCTCAATGGCTTCCTTCACTGTGAGTCAATGATTATAGGCCCTTTTTACACACGTAGATATTCCTCTGGGGCCTGTTTCTACAAACCACAGAGGTCAAATGGGCTCAATCCTCTTGAGCTAGGAGGAGTAAACACAGTATATTATTTACAAGATTGCCTGGCCTTAGAAGCAGTTGAGTTTGTCAAGTATGCAACAAGGAAGGAAACTAGGGGAACACAATTAAATATGAAGTGGTAAGAAGAAAAGATCAAAGCTTTAGGGTCTGATTTCCTAGTTACAAAGTGCAGCTGTCAAGGATTTCCTACTCTCCTGTGAGCTAGGGACAGGAGCTGAATAGGGATGGCTGAATGCAAGCCATGGAGCTGGGCCCTGCTTAATGGCTCTTCCCTCCTTTTTTTCCATTCTTTGAGAACAGTCAGCTGAATCCTCACACCCAGGCGACCCTCCCATCTAAATGTTCCCTTTCTTTGTTCATTCAAGGCAGACTGCCGCAGAATGAGGCAGCTACTCCAGTGGTCAGTATTTAGAATTTTTCAGCATTTTCCACTCTGGACCTACTTGCTCCCGGTGTTGTGAAAATCTTCGGAGATGGATGTGTCCTTCCCACATCCAAGGCACTATTAGTTAAAAGCACGTTTTCGGTGTCATGAATCTGAGAAACTAAATGGATTTATAACCTATCTTGTCACTGAAAATATGTGCAGGTGTGTATGTTGGGGATGGGGATATTCTGTGAGTTTTTTGGTATAGTCTATTAAAAAAAATGGAAGTTTAGAATGTTTTCCGCTTTTAATTTTGATAGCACTATGACCAGAGCTGGTAGCTAAAGGCAGGTGCCCTCAGCAGGCTCCACATTCCCCATAGGTCATGGAACTTATGAGGAAATGGTGTCAAAAGTCCTGGGCTCTAATACTGCATGACTTGTGCTTGCCAAAGTCGGGGGGCCTGTACCCTTTTTCCCTACCCCTCCAGATACCAACACTACTCAAAAGATTGGGTCCTGATGAAGCTACCTGTACTAGTGCAAGCAAGCTGTTGTTAGGGGTAGGCCTTGCTGTCTGTGGCCTAGGTGCCAAGGTAAGGTAATGCCAAGGAGAGGCAGCTGAGAAATGAACCCCCAGGCATCATGGAGTGACTCTTTAGATCAACACAATAAAACAATGCTATGGAGCTGCTAGCCAGACAAGGAGATGGACAGATGCATACAATGTATGGAGGTGACAGAGGACAAGGAGTGTGTGCACACAGAGACAAAGGGAGAGAGAAAGACAGCAGACGGTAGCAACCCAGCTTAGAGACACTAGAGTGTGCCTTAAGAGCACACTTGTTTATATTTCCCCCTTAAATTATTCTAGGGGTACTTGATGGGAGGTGTTTGAAGGTCCAGGAGGCCTGGCACATACTTGCATCTTGCCTGTCTTGTTTTGGTCAGCTCTGCCCTTGAGGTTTCCATTGGGAGTTACACTCTCCTCTCCTCACGCTCTGGTACAGGTACCCCTCTCCTTTGCCCCCTTTCACTTCTGACTCTGTTCTAGACCCCCTGCTCTCCTCTTTCTTTTGTATCCCCTCCCCATTTAAGAAAACAGGGCTGGGGAAGAGTTGTAGCTCTGTGTTATGGTAACAGAGTTCCAGTTATAATGACAGGACAAGGATGGGAACCTTTCTCTGCAAAACTGACAAGGGGTCCAGAGCTTTTGTAGTTTTTCAAATGCAGTTCCCTCCTCCTGATGCTATGAGCGTGGGCTTTGCATGGAGGTTCCTTTGATGGTAGGCTCCCTGTTTCACACATGGTTTTCAATAGGGTCATGCTAATGGTATTTGGTCTGTTGAGTAAGATTTGTAGATTGCCCAGATTGGCAGACACAAGGAGGAGAGGGACATGTACTTTCTGTTAACTAGCCCAAAGTGAAATGTGCTTTATAGATCCCAAATGCGTAGCTCCACTCTGCCAGCTCTTCACGGCTCTAGCTAACTTCCTAAACCCTGCTCTTTTCAGCAACATGTGGCCCTTCAGGCCCCGTGACAAGTTATAATAGTAAGTGGTAATGTTTGCCAAAGGGTGGCAGAAACAGTAGTGTACTTTCTGAGACTTTGGCTCTAAGCAGGTGAGCACATTTTCTGCCAGCATCCTTTTGGCAACCTGCATGTAGTTCCTCCAACTCTGTTCCCTGCCCCCATGCACTCCCCAGTCCTCCCTCTTTTGGTAGCAGTTAGAAGACCTTGCTAATTACCAAAGACAAATGATAGAAGACAGATTTTGCAATGGAAGTCATTGTTGTTGCTAACATTGTGGGCATTGTTTCTTAGGGTTTGTTGATTTTGGAGGAGGATAGGAAGGAGGAGGAATGCAGTGAAGTCCTTCCAGCTAGATCTCTGGGAGCTGTAAGACCTGGATTCTGTTGCTGGGCCAACACCTGCCCAAGCCAAAGAGACCCATTCTGCTTTGTGATTTCTCTGCCTACTGCTTCTTGGTATACACTGCAGCTACACAAAGGGAAACCAGTTCTGAACTGCTTGCAGGCACCTCTTGGCTTCCTTGTCATGCATTTGGACACTTCAAAAGAAAATTAAAACTAAAACAAAGCAAAGTCAGAGTTCCAGGGAGGCTCTTAGGAGCATTTTCTGACCAGCAGGGGCTAGGGCATGTACTAATGACCTGTAATGTCCCTTCTACCACAAACAGTCTATCCTAGAGAAGATAAAAGGCAAGGCTCTCTTCCAGGAGAGGAAATTCGTCATAAATGTTAGCGTCACTGGTGAAATTATGAAGATGACTGCAAACTTCTCGTTTAACTGGGATGTCAGGCAGAGCATGTGTGTGTAACTACATGAAGTTGAAGTCCTGCACAAGATTGGGGGGGAACATCCTCAGAATCTGGCATTTCTTCAGATAAACACTAGGTGGCATGGAGAACTTAACAAATAGAAAATGCTAACTATCATGAATTGAAATATAGAGAATGACCCTCTGGTCCTAGTTGTACAATTATGCAAAACCTTTCTGTCAAAGTTCAATGGAAAACTTCAACAACACAACCAATGTTAGTCACTGAAGCATTACAAAGAAAACCCGACTAGAGGATTTAGTCCCTGCCCCCCAATCTCTCCTTACAATCGTTTCTGAAGTATCATTTTATAAACATGATGATAAATTCAAAATATAATTGTTACCATGACTAGATGCCTTAATAGAAAACAGCCTATTCCTGTCAATGTGGACGTGGTTTTCATTTGAGCAGTCCCGACAGACTTTGTGAAATGAGCCAACAGGGTGGGGGTATGGCAAAGGCACAGCACACTCTGATCACCCCTCTGCAAACATCCCTTTGGATTAAAAGGCAGAGTTTTCCTGCCTTTTGACATTCCCAACATGTTCACTTCCTGGTGTTTAGGGCTTGGGAGAGGAGTGTGTGCCACGAGTGAGCAGGTGTCCTCGCTCCAGCTGAATGAGTAGACCCCTTCTGACAATACCATGGCCTCTCCTTTTCTTAACAATCCTGGAAGGACAAGCGAAGCTCTCCCGTTAAGACACTTTCATCTTTGCTCATAATTAGAACCAGGCCTGTTTAAAGACCTCCATGCCTTCTCCCAGAGAAGAGTCCCAATACATACAAAGTCTCCAGCCCTATAGCAGTGCCATGGCCACAGACTGGTAAAGGCAGAGATAAGGGTCCTGTAACCTAGGGCAAAATTGTATCTTCTAGTTGTCTAAGTATTTTTCGTTTGTGTCAGTGGGGAGGACAAGGTCCTACTCTTTAGCTTGGAATTCAGGCTATAGCCTAGGCTAGTCTCCTCCAACCCGAAGCAATCTTCTTTCAAAGCCTTCCAAGTGCTAGGATTGCTAATATAAGCTACCGAGCCTAGCCCAAATGGAAGTGCAAATAATGAGCCATAAAGACAAATGTCATGTCTTCTCTCACTTGTGATTCCTAGATTTTTTTAAGATTTTATTTATTTATTTATTTATTTGTTTGTTTGTTTGTTTGTTCGTTCGTTCGTTCGTTCATTCATTCATTCATTTATTTATTCATTTATTTATTTATTTATTTATTTATTTATTTATGCGTGTATCCCCGCAGGCCAGAAGAGGGCACCAGATCTCCTTACAGATGGTTGTGAGCCACCATGTGGTTGCTGGGAATTGAACTCAGGACCTTTGGAAGAACAAGCAGTGCTCTTAACCTCTGAGCCATCTCTCCATCCCGGTTCCTAGATTTTTTTTAATGGTTTATTTTTATTTTACATGCATTGGTGTTTTGTCTGCCTGCATGTCTGTGTGAGGGTGTCGGATCTCCTGGAACTTAAACTACAGACAGTTGTGAGCTGCCATGTGAGTATTGGGACTTGAACCCCGGTTCCCTCTAAAAGCAGCCAGTGCTCTTAACAACCAAGCCATCTCTCCAGCCCCTAGTTCCTAGATTTTATGGAGATACATAAAATTATGTACGTATCTATGATATAAAAGTAAAAGCAAATGTGTATGGGGGAGGCCTCAAAGGGACTATGAGGAGGAGAGGGTGAGGAAAGGGAGGGGAGAGGGGTGAGAAAGAAGAAGAGAGAGGGGACATGGCTGAACAAACAAACAACATATGAAAATCAAAATGGTAATAATAATATTGAAAGATCCAAGACAGAAAATCTACCGTGGAAGGTTTCATTGGCATTAAGGAAGGCTGCCTTCATAGAGCTGAAATTGATGCTGGAGTAACTAACTCTTCATCTCCTGTCTAGTCAAGATGACCAAAAAGGAGTTCCAAACTCAGTTCCAGTCTCTCATATGGACAGTGGTCAGGTTGGCAGACAGTGCAGATGTATTGCATAGCCCTACCCTTACTTTATGCTTCCCTATGTCTGTGTCTGCATCTGTGAAGTAGGGATGAAAGCTGTTCTACCCCTTAGAGTTGTGAACCTAAATGACCTCCCACTCACGCCACTCAGCTAGTATGGAGAAAATGTCTCTCCATTTAATAGTTTGTACATTTGGGTATTTTTGGAGTGGTGTCCATATTCATGTGCATATGAGTGCATGTTTCTGTGAAAGCCAGAGGTCAAATGTGGGTATCTTCCTTAGGCATTGTCCATCTTGTTTTTGGAGACAGGGTCTCTCAATAGCCCAGAGCTCTCTAAATAGGCCAGGTTGGCTAGCCATCCAGTTTCAAGGATCCTCCTGTATCTGCTTCCCTAGATCTGTAATTATAAGTATGAGCCACAACCACCAGTTTCTTATTTTTATTTTTTAGCATGGGTTTTGGAGATCCACACTGAGGTTCTCATGCTTGTAGGTCAAACACTAATTAAGCCCCCCCCCCAACCCCTTATGTATGGCTTTTGATCCCTTGCCTTGTTTTTCCCTCCCCCAGGAAATTCTGCACACATGATTTTAACCCATTTTCACAATTTAGAACTGTATACATTTGGTAAAGGACTCATACTACTAGAACAGAATTTAAAACATGCACACACATAGAAGCAGGATTTAATGACATTTTAAGCTGAGAGAATATTTTCTTTCTTGGGGTTTTGGGGGGACATTATATTAAAAAGCATTAAAAGCTGGTTGCATAATCATGGAAATTTTGGACATCTCTATGTTTTCATGTTCCTTTAATCCCTGGAAACAGAAAGCTTACTAATACAATGCCACAGTGATTCACTTCATTAGTGTATGGTGTTCCTCAAAATCGATGGGCTTGTTTAAAAATTAATCAACATTCTGATGGGTGTAAGGTGGTATCTCAGAGTCATTTTGATTTGCATTTCCCTGATGATTGAGAAATTGTCTTTCAGCCATTTGAGTTCCCTTTGTTGAGAATTCTCTGTTTAGCTCTATAGCCCATTTCTTAATTGGACTGCTGGACATTTTGATGTCTAATTTCTTGAGTTCTTTATATATTCTGGATATCAGCCCTCTGTCAGATGTGGGGTTGGTGAAGATCTTTTCCCATTCTGTAGGCTGTCGCTTACACCCATCAGAATGGCTAAGATCAAAAACACTGAAGACAGCTTATGCTGGAGAGGATGTGGAGCAAGGGGAACTCTCCTCCACTGTTGGTGGGAATGCACACTTGTACAGCCACTTTGGAAATCAATATGGCACTTCCTTAGAAAATTGGGAATCAATCTCCCCCAAGACCCAGCTATACCACTCTTGGGCATATACCCAAGGAATTCTCAATCATACCACAAGGGCACATGCTCAGCTATGTTCATAGCAGCATTATTTGTAATAGCCAGAACCTGGAAACAACCTAGAAGCCCTTCAACTGAAGAATGGATAAATAAAATGTGGTACATGTACACAATGGAGTACTACTCAGCAGAAAAAAACAATGACATCATGAGGTTTGCAGGCAAATGAATGGATCTAGAAAAAAATCACCCTGAGTGAGGTAACCCAGACTCAGAAAAACAAACATTGTATGGACTCACTCCTAGGTGGATACTAGATGTAAAGCAAAGGATGACTAGACTGCTACTCACAACTCCAGGGAGGCTACCTAGTAAAGAGGACACTAAGAAAGAAACAGGGATCACCCAACAACAGAGAAATGGATGAGATCTACATGAGCAAACTGGATGTGAGAGGGGGTAATGAAGGGCAAGGGTTGGGGGAAAGAGAGCTTAGGAGAGCGTGAGATCCCAGCTGGATCAAGAACAGAGAGGGAGAACAAGGAAAGAGATACATAATAAATGAAGACCCCATGGGAACAGGAAGAAGCAAAGTGCCGGAGAGGTCCCCAGAAATCCACAAAGATACCTCCACAATAGACTACTGGCAATGGTCGAGAGAAAGCCCAAACTGACCTACTCTGGTGATCAGATGGCCAAACACCCTAGCTGTCATGCTAGAACTCTCATCCAATGACTGATGGAAGTGAATGCAGAGATCCTCAGCCAGGCCCCAGATGGAGCTCCAGGACTCCAATCGGTGAGAGAGAGGAGGGATTATATGAGCAAGAGATATAGAGACCATGATTGGAAAAAGCATAGGGACAAATAGCTAAACTAGTGGAAACACATGAACTGTGAACCAATAGCTGAGGAGCCCCCATGGAACTGGATCAGATTCAGTTGAGGCAGGTCCAGTCCCCTCCTCCCTTCACCTAGGCTGAGCAAAGTGTCCTAGCATAGGCCCTAGGTTCCAAAAAGCCTTTGGCTTCTTCCAGACCTGAGCTCTCTCTAGTCCATTCACTGGTTTGTACAAAAAAACAGGAACTAGTTATATGATATTACTATTATTATTATATTATACTAGTTATTATATTAGATATTATATGTTAACTAGTTATACAGTTATTAGTCTTTCTTCAGAGAAGTTGCCAACCCCTCCTCCAGACCTCCAGCACAGAAGGCATAGTCCTCCCTTTGACTTGAGGTTGTTTCCTGTGTCCTTACCAGGAGTAAATGCCATCTTTATGTGTCTTAGGTAGTTTCTGAAAGTTTAGAGGATTCCTAAACATGGAACAGATGTATAGAATATGTAGGCGGTAAGCTTTTGACAATACTTCAAGGGTCCGATTGTCACTTGTAGTTGGGACCCATTGGTTGAGGTGGGCATTTGGAATATCCTAAAGTAAAAGCAAACAAACAAAAACAACAACAAAAACCCTCCCCCAAACCAAAAACTTCTTTTTAGATTATTTGTCTCAAATGAGCTACTGGGAACACAGATTACCTTATATCCAATAGACAAGTCACTAAATTTTCACACTAAACCAAATGTTTGGGTTTTCAAAAAACATAATGTTTGTATTAGACATTTTGACTTAGGATTCATTGACAAACTCATAACATAGCCCTTCAAAACCAAAATCATCCTGATAATCTCTTGTACTTTTTATAAAATATACTTTCCACAGTCTACTTATTCACATTGTTTTCTTTGATCTTACAGTAGTGAAGGCAGATAGGTGGGATAGATATGTAAGTCCCCACTCTGCAAATTAAGAAATGGAGGTCTAAAGAATTGAAATGGCTTGTTCTAGTTAGTTCCAAGCATCCAATGAATATCAGAAGTTCATTTCAGATCTTCTAACCCTATTTTATAGAACCACACTAATGGAGCTGGGTAGAGAGGCTAGCTTCTGAGTGTGTTGCCCACACGAAGAAGAGGCAAATTTGCGTTATCAGTAAGCATACAGTCCACAAGACTCAGTGTTTGATGGCAACACTTTCATTCTTCTTCCAGAAGACTTAATAAATACTGCAACTTGGCAGAAGCTTCTGTAGCTCGGGATTATTACAGGAAGAGAGAGCTTGCTGAGCTCCAAGGACAGGGTTATATGAGATATGGGTGGAGTTTTAAGGCTGTCCACTCCTACATAATAGGATTAATCCTATTCCAGCAGATGACTCACTACTGCACATCGGAAAACAGCAAGGATTAATAGCAGTCCAAACCCTTTGGCCAAGTAACACTCAATGTGGGTCACCTTGTAAATCTCAGACCAATACCCCATCCTTTTTACCAAGTCCAAGGACTCAAGTTTTTCTATCGTCCCCCTTTTTACTGAGAGCCTGTTCTGATCAGCAACAGAATTTGAATGCTAAAAGCCAACCGGGGAAGTGCTAAAATCTGGGTTTTGTTTGTTTGTTTGTTTTTAAGATGCTAGTGCACAATGCTTTCCCAAAACCCTTCCACCAATATCCAAGCCTAATAATATAGACAGGGCCTAGTGTTTGCTGCCATTTCAAATGTGAACTTTGGGCACTGAAGAGGTGGCTGAGTTAGTAAAGTGCTTGCTGTGAAAGTATGAGAATTTAAGTTCAAATCCCTAGCACCCATGTATAAAGCAGCTCCCACCTGTAATCCCAGATTGGGGAAGGAGACAAGAATATCCCTAGGTTTTGGAGGACAAATAGTCTAACCAATCAATAAGCTCCAGGTCCCTTCAGAGACCCTGTCTAATCACAATGGGATGACTTGTCAATTTCATATATCTCTATACCTCTATTTCATCTATATCTACATCTTACATGTATACCTATGTTTCTATCTGTTATCTGTTTCATCTGTATATGCATATGTATGCATGTAGCCAAAGTATGTATATGATGTCATGTATATAAAAACACAATGAAACAGTCTGAGTATGCACACAGGAATCAGGAAACCAGGTCATATGTAAAGATGCACTTTAAAATGGGCGGAGTCCATCCAATTTATTCTTTGGGGTAGGTCAGACACAAATGGTAGATGGAACTAGAGATGAAGATTGCTTTTTAAGAAGATGGAGTTAGAAAGTTTGATTAAAATATAATGCTCAACCTTGAAACACAATGTCTATCTTTGATGCCCAAAATGCATCCAATTGCAGATAATTTCAGTCTTAGTACTTCATGACTACCATGAAGTAACTAGGTGACCCAAATCATTCAGATATCTTGCAAACGACTACTCATGGGAAGCTTAATTTATTTTTCTCTTGAAAAATGTCTCAATCTCATTTGGACAGAAATGGAAAATGACATTTGAAACTTTAATCCTTTAATATGTAGTCTGGTTCTTTCCAGAGTTTGCAAGGTTTCCAAGTTCTGGAACTCATAACTAAGTAAGCATATGGAAACAGAATGTTCTCCATATCTTGGCTTCTCAAGTATTGTCAGAATAGGCTGTCTCCCACTGACACTGTGCAGGAACATACAAGCAGGCAGTCATCCTCATGTGCCACATTCTTGGCCAAAACAAACCCTTTCCCCTCCTAAACTGCATCTACATATTACGCCCAGCCGATTCAATGGTAAGATTTCCCCCTCCATTTTTGACCTTGCTACAACCTCTCCCCACAAAAAGTCTCCTCCTTGATCCTTCAAGCCCCATCTCTGATTCTGCTATCCCATGAAGTTTTCTGTGATTCCTCTGGGCAGCAGGAACCACTCCAGTGTCTCATAACTTATGGGACTTAGTTCCATCACACAATTTGAAAGTCTGCTAGTATCACAGTCCCCATACACTACACGCCAGCCAATTCTCTAATCATAAAATCAGAACTGCAACAGCTCAACTCCTTCATGAATCCCTCAGAGACAAGAGCGGGCTTGATGTTGCAAATTTGAGGTCTTCATTTTCCCCTTGTGTGGATGGTTTAAATCCCTCTGAAGTCTCTCTCAGTTCTTTCATCCAATCAAAATAATGGTGCCTGTTTCACAAGGTTGTCACAAGAGAGTATCCACAACATGCCAGTGGTATAATGCCTAACAGGTGTAATAAATGGTGGATATTTGTACTTCTCTATAAAATCCAGCACAGTTCAGGGTATGTAGTGGGAAAATAAATCCTGGATGGATTAGTGAATATGTGTTGTGGAATATTATTTTAATTATGTAAGGATATGTTACATTTGTTTGTGCTGTATTTATTTATTTATGAAAAGATGTGCTGCTCTTTCACCTTGTCTGCCTAAGGCACCTGATTGGTCTAATAAAAAGCAGAACAGCCAATAGCTAGGCAGAAGAGGGAGAGGCAGGGCTGGCAGGCAGAGAGACTAGGTAGCAGGAGGAATCTAGGCAAAGAAGAGAGAGAGAAGAGGAGAAGGAGGAGAGAATGGGGGAGAAAGAGAGCCATATGCCCAGGGCCAGGAGCCGGGCAGTTGCCAGCCAGATATGGAGACAGCAGGAAAGTAGGACAGACAGAAGGAAAGAAAGGTAAATAGCTCCAAGGCAAAATGTGGATAAAGAGAATCAGGTGAAGTTATAAGAGCTAGCAATAAATGAGCCTAAGCTAAGGCTGAGCATTCGTAACTAAGAGTAAGTCTCTGTGTCTTGATTTGGGAACTGGGTGGTGGCCCAAAAGAAAAAGCCTAGTACAAATGTAGTGTGTGTGTGTGTGTGTGTGTGTGTGTGTGTGTGTGTGTGTGCATGCTCGTGCAGGTGTCATCCCCCTTCAGTGTTGCCAATCTTGTGTTTTGTGAAATGATCTCTCATTTAGCCTGGAGCTTTCTGAGTAGGCTGAGCTAGCTGGATAGTGAGTTCTCCCAAATTCACTTGCCTCTGCTTCACCAGCTCTGGGATTCTAAGCACATACTTGGTTTTCTTTCCCATTTTGTTTTGTTTTGTTTTTTAACATGGATTCTGAGTAGTTGTACTTAAGTTATCAAGTTTAAAAATATAATTCTGGAGTTAGGCTAGATGAGGACTTAAGAAGACATGTCTTTATGGTATATTTATTGGTGTGGAAATATGTTCACAACCATATTTAAGAAATTATCCCCCCAAAAGCAGTTTCTTAAATAATATGTTAGGGTCTGAATGCATTTGCATATGTGTATGTGTATACTTGTGATATTAATCAGGAAGTATGCACCAAAATCTAACAGTGATTATCTCTGATTAGGAGGTTTGCAGACCAGTGTATACGTGTGTGTGTGTGTGTGTGTGTGTGTGTGTGTGTGTGTGTGTGTACAGGTGCATGTGTACTCGTGCACATATATAGAGACCAAAGGACATTGGGTGTCTTCCACTGCCACTCTCTGCCTTATCCCCTTGAGACAAGTTCTTGTACTGAACCTATGGATCAATGTTGTTTGGCTAGGCTGGCAGCCAGGAAGCCCCAGTGATCTTCCTTCCTGTTCCTTCTTGCTTCTTCTCCAGTGCCAGGGTTACAGGTGCACATGGTCAAGGCTGGCATTTTTTAATGTGTGAGCCTAAATCTGAACTCCACTTCTAATGCTTGCACACAAAATGATGCTGCCCAATGAATCATCTCCTCAGTCTAGACTGTGCTGTCAGTTTTCTTCTTGCTTGTTTGTATTATTTTACCAGTACTATTTATAAAAATAAGATGAAAGGTATAATGAAATTATGGTATGCTGGTTGATTTTTATGAACTTGACAAAAACCTAAACATATTTGGAAGAGGGTATCTTGAGAAAATACTTCCCTAAGATTGGCCTTTGGGCGAGTCTGTGGGATACTGTCTTGATTAATGTGGGAGAGCAAGCTTACTGTGGGTGGTACCATCTCTGGGCAGGTGGTCTTAGATAATATAAGAAAGCAGGCTAAGTAAGCCATGAAGAGCAAACTAATAAGACACACTCTTTCATGGCCTCTACATCAGTTACTACCTTGAGTTCCTGCCCTGACTTCTCTCAGTGATGGAGTATGTTCTAAGAGTTGTAAGATGAAATAAACTCTTTTCTCCCCAAGTTGCTATTGGTCATGGTGTTTTATCACAGCAATAAAAACCCTAACTGGAAGCCAGGTAGTGGTGTCGCATGCCTTTAATCCCAGCACTTGGGAGGCAGAGGCAGGTGGATCTCTGTGAGTTTGAGGCCAGCCTGGGCTACAGAGTGAGTACCAGGGAAGGCTCCAAAGCTACACAGAGAAATCCTGTCTCAAATAAAGCAAAAGAAACCCTAACTAGGATATATGGATATAGATAGAAGTTGGGAGGCAGAGTGAAAAAAATTATTTTAGGACCATGGAATTATGATTGGTTTTTTTTTTAGCCCTTGAATTTGCTATGTGGTTATTGTTTTACTATCTTTAAAAATGAAGGTTTCAGCTTATAGAAATTATATTTTAAATCATGCCTATGCTTTTCAGCAGGTTAAATTAATTTGTGCTCAACAATTAAGTAGTGTGTTCTTGAGAGACAGTATTCTGAGAAGGGAATATTCTTCAGCATCTACAATTGTCTAGATACACAAAGTAGACCATATATTGACCACTCTATTGATGGGCTTCATTCTAGCAGTTACTAGTTCTTTTAATTCTGGCACTCAGTGCCATGCAGATTCTTCACAGAGTGAATCATTCCAGCACTTTGGAAAGTAAGAGGCTCCTGCTGTGGTAACCAGAAAGAACTGAAGTCTCTGCTCTTGGGCATGGCTTCATTTGGGTTCACACTGTGTAAGTCTAGAAGCACTGAGTCTTCAGGGTTGTGAGGACTCCCTGCAAGCAGATTCTTTCTCCCCATCTGTTCTTTGAGCAATTGTCCTTACCTAGACCATACCTCCTCCTCCATGATACATTGTCTTGGTGGCCATCTCACCATTCATGTGACTACTCAACTTAGATTTATAATACTGAAGAGAAAAGAGTGGGACCGAGGTCAAGAGACAGATTAGGATTGAAATACCTTATTATTTTCTCTGTTGTCCTTAGGGATAGCTGAACACATGCTTACAGCAATGACCTGGATTTGGATTGCCTTCCAGTTAAGAACAAGAACAGAATTGTTGAATGGTTATCAATCAGACACTTAAGTAATGGAGCGCCAGTAGTAAAAATGAGGATATTACGTTCATAGACTTCATATTCTGTTGTGAAGTTGCTCTAAAACCTCATGATAACTTCTCGACCTTGAGCAGACAAAACAAGACTAGGCACAGGAACTCGGGAGTGGTGACTAGCTGAATGTGTCCACATTTCTCAATGACATGGCCCTTCTCTTTGACCTTGGCTCCTTGTGTCATTGAGTGTGTTCCTGCTTCTAGGAAGTAGGCATTTTCATCATATACACCGGGTATGCACTGTTTAAGACCATCCTTCCATTTTGTGAAACCTTCCCAATGACCAGTCTTTCAAATTTCACAGAGAGAAGGTGTGTACTCCCTAACTTTCATGGTGAGATGAATCCAAGTGTGTTCTTGTTAACCACACAAAGGGATTAGAATTTTCTAGTAATAGTAAAACTGAATATCATTGGAAAAGAGACACTCTTTTTTTTTCAAGACAGGGTTTCTCTGTAGCTTTGCATCTTTCCTGGAACTCACTCTGTAGCCCAGGCTGGCCTCGAACTCACAGAGATCCGCCTGCCTCTGCCTCCCGAGTGTTGGGATTAAAGGCATGCACCACCAATGCCTGGCCCAAAGAGACACTCTTTACTAAAGAATTCTTTTATATAAAATGTGACTTATTTTTTAAGGTCTGATTTATATGTGAATTTTTGATTATATTTATATCTAACAAATGAGTTTCCAACAAAAACTTAACTAAGGTGTGTCCCATATTTAACAAGATTTCCCCCAGATTGGCTTTAAAAATGATAGATATCAGAGGTAAAACTTAACCATTTTTTTTTCAGTTTTCTTTGCTGTGAGTGCGAGGAGGGAGGGGTAAAACAGTTTATTTTCATTTTCAATTGTGTGTATGTATGTGCATGTGTCTGAGTGGGTGTTTGTACATATGAGTGCAGTACCTGTGGAGGCCAGAAGAGGGCATCAAGTCCCCTGGAGTTGTAATTAACAGGTAGTTGTGAGCTGCTGCGTGCTGGGAGCTGGGAGCTGAACTTGGGTATTCTGCAACAGCAGTATGTTCTCTTAGCCATCTCTCCACCTTGAAAGAGGTTTTAATCTGAGGAGAAAGTTGTTTTGTTATGAGAAGTTGGCTTGCAGCTCTTGACGCTTTAATGAATACCCTGGAATTGAAATCCAAGAGTTGATTTTTATTAAGCTTTGGAGCTTTTGGAGTTTTTACTGAACTGAGGTCAGCACTTGTGAAGTGTCCCTTAGCTGCATGCCCTGATAAGCACAGCCTCTTGGTATATCGTCTTAATGTCTAGTGGAACTGCCTCTTCTTCCTCCCCATCGTGCCTGTCACTGCTTCAGAAATGGCACTAAATGATGTGCAAACACACCAGATGGATTGCTAATCTCTTTCTATGGCTTCTTAATGGTGCATTCACAGCCCCTTGGAGCAAACTCAATTTCTCTCTGTGCACTCTATTTCCACTTTTGCAATTTCAGAAGGAATCATTTTGGCAAACATATTTTGTGACTTGGATGAGAGGTAATTTATACAATTGCTTACCTACTACAACAACAAGCAGCAACTCCAGTCACTGGAGGATGGATAGCTATTCACCAGTCACAGATGAAACACATAAAAGGATCTGAACCTTTCTATGTAGCCAAAGCTATGAATGAAGGGACTTCTCTGGGAAAAATCTTGTTTCTTTGGGGTGGGATAGGGATGGGAGAGCAGTGAATAGCAAAACAAAAGTCAGCACTTTTGTTGTTGTTGTTGTTTTGTTCTGGGTTTTGATTATTTTTTGGACATAGTCTCCCTATTGTATAGATCTGGCTGTCCTGTAACTCAATATGTAGACAAGGCTGGCCTCAAACTCACAGTGATCCACCTGCATCTGCCTCCCAAGTACTAGTATTCAGATTAAAGGTGTGTGCCACCATGCCCTTTGAAAGTCAATGCTTTCCATCTTAACTTTATATTGCTCATTAGAACTTTAAATGAGAAGGCAGGGTGTGGGTGGCACTTGCTTGAAATCTCAGGCAGAAGCAGGAGGATGGCTGTAAATTTAAGGTTAGTGTAGACTATATAGTGAGTTTCAGGCAACCCAGGGCTATGCAGCAGGAACTTGTCAATAAACAAACTTCAAATGAGCCCAACTGAAAGCATAAAACTCAGTGGAGCAAATGTCATTGTCAGGTCATCTGTGATAGGGATGTAGCTGTGGCTCAGATATTTGAGGGTGATTGAGCAAAGGGGTGATGAGACATGATCACTTCCATCATTGGGGAGTTGGCCCTGCCCCATATCTCTTTGGTGGGAGGAGCCATAGGCATTCTTAAGAGAATTCTTCATTTACCCATGGTGTTTTATACTTCAGACCCAGTACAGATTTTTAAGAATTTGAAGTATGCATACACACGCCATGGATGGAAAAGCTCCTATCTCAGTGTAGGAGAGTGTTTGTTCTTGAACAAACACAACTATGGCTGCCCATTAAAATGACCTGGGAACCTTAAAAATCTCAAATACTCCAGACAGTTAGAATCACAACCACTGGGCTTTGGACTCAGAAGCCAGAAATTTTTTAGCTCACCAAGTGATTCTGATGTGCCCATTTATTTAAGCAATTTAAGATGGACAAAGGCAGTAGGTTTCTAAGATCAGTGCATAGTGGAATAATCTGGTGATTATTGTTAGCATGAGAGGGCCATGAACTATAGAGGCATACCTTTCCATACATGCATGCAGTTTACTTTGTTCATAGGCATCCCCATTATTACTTTTCTCTCCTTTCCTCTTTTCCCCTTTCCATATCTCTAAGAGTTAAGCAATGTTGTTGAAATGGAAGTTCAGGGCCTCAAGTTGGTAGAGTGAGTGTTTGTCTGGCATGCATGAAGTCCTAAGCTTGATTTTCAGCCCCACGTGAATTCTTGTATGGTGACTCATACTTGTAATCCAAGCACTTGGTAGGTGGAGGAAGAGGTATTAAAAATTCAAGTTCATTCTCAGCTACATAGTTACAGAGTAGTCTGTAACACATGTGAATCTGTCGAAAAATTAAAATGTCGAGGTTTGGGGTTATGAGTTTATATTTTGAAACAGTGCCTTACTATGGAGTCCTGGCTGGCCTGCATGTAGCTATATAGACCTGGGTGGCTTCAAACTCACAAAGATCATACTGCTGCTGCAGTTAAAGTTGTGACCCACAATACCAAGGAAGATTATATATTTTTAAAGGCTCCTGTGGTAGTTTGAATATAATTGAACTCCATAATATCATAGGAAGTGATACTATTAGGTGGTATGTCCTTGTTGGATGAAATGTGTCACTGTGGGGGTGGGCTCTGAGGTTTTCTATGCTCAGGATATTGCCCAGTGCCTAATCCCATTTTGTGTTGCCTGCATGCACCATGTCTGTCTGCATGCAAACATGCTCCCTGCCATAATGATAATGGGCTGAACCTCTGAAACTGTAATCAAGCTCTCTCAATTAAATGTTTTCCTTATAAGAGCTACTGGGGTCATGGTATCTCTTCACAGCAATAGAAACCTTAACTAACACAGCTCTCTAGATAATTCTGACAACAGTGGTCTATGAATCAAATCTTGAGATCCCTGTCTAGAGAATTTTAACCTGGAGCTTACACATTTCCCATGCCTTTGATTTAATTAACTAATTGTTTTGACTTTTGTAGATATAGAGACCATATCTAAAAAAAAAGTCAAATTAGTTGATGCATGTGGAGGTCAGAGGACAGGGCTAGACTCAAACTTGCACAACTTCTCTGCTGTGTGTGTGTGTTATATGGATGCATGTGGATGACGATGATAATGATGATCTGTGTGCGAGTTTTTGTGTGCTTCTGGTGTATGCCTAGCCTTTTATTGTTTCACTTTGTCATAGTCCTTTCCTCTCATGTAGCTGCTTCTGTCACTGCCTGGGGTGTGCTCTCTGGGGTGTGGTAGGGTATGCTCTCTGAGGAACAAATCTGACTGGTACATGTCAGACACTTGACATTGTAGTCTTCAGAGACACCAAGATAATACTAGATCAAAGAGGTGCTGAGGCACTGAGTCAGGGATGGGTGGAGATGACAGAGCAGGTGTGAGGGAGAAGAGGCTGATTTCAGATTCTCAGGAACTCCAGAGTGGGCGTTAAGAGGTAACTCTCCCAGATAGCCATAGCCAGAACTCACTGCCACCCCACCAAATGAGACCAGCAAAAAGAGCCCAGAAAATGATTCTGAGTGTGTCTCCAGAGTGAGCCAGAATACCAAGGATCTTGCACCTAGCTGTAGTACACTGTTTTCTTGCCCAGCTTCCATTTGTGGTTGAGTCTTAGGAGAAACTGCTGAACACTGCTACTGCCAAGGTAAGACAAAAGAAAGGGACAGCGTGGAGAAGGGCCATCACTATGGAGAAATGTGCTCTAGCGGATGTCCTAATAACACACTGTCACTAGATATTTGTCTGTCTGTCTGTCTTGCCAGTGGAGACTCAGCTGCCACAGAAGTGGCATGTACAGGCCTTGTTGTCAGCTTAACATTGTCACATGGGCAAGACTAGGGTTTAAATCTAACTTTTGCTGCTTAAGAATAGTGTGGGGTTGGGGATATGACTTAGTAGATTGAGTATTTGCTATGCAAGCACAAGGACCTGATTCCAATGTAAAAGAAATTATGGTCATCACATGTGCCTATAAGCCCAGCATTGCCACAAAGATAGGGGCCAAATATAGAAGGATTGCTGGGGATGCTGGCTTCCAGGCTAGTTACAGATTCAGTGACAGAATGACATAGGAAGACATCCAATGTCACTGACCTCTGCATATAAGCATGAGCACACACCTGCACAGGCATGTGTACCATGTATACATTTGTACATACACCATACACATAAAACTCATACCCACGTGGGGGAGGAGAAAATGAACAGTGGATAAATGGATGACCTGGTGTGGTCGCTACATGATCCCCATCTGATATGACTACCTCTATTGACTATCTCTTTTAGGAGTAAAGGAGTGTGAAATTAGGGAAGGCTTCAGAGAGGAGAAAATGCTGGAAGCTCAAAGGAAGGAACTATTCTTATAGAACAAATGGAAGGAAAAAAAATCTCTCAATGATGAGCAAGAAGGGTGATTGCTATATTGCTTACATTTGCTGCTGGGACCAATCACAAAGCGGATGCTGTGAATGACTTTGTTGTTGTTTACCAAGCTGACTTTCAACTATCACTTTACTTTTAAACTGCTGGGACTGATCATAAGGCAGATACGGTTCACTTGCTGCCTTTTGGTCCTGGATTTTGGAAAGTTTTGTCTATATCCACACAACAAAACCTCTAAGTAGAAATCTGGATCCTTCACATTTCATCCAACAAGCTCACTGACCTCAGTGACACCCCTACTCCAGCATTTTTCAAATAGCAAGAGGAAAGAACTCCATTTTTTTGGAGAGGAAAGGGGCACAGGGCATGTATTGAAGAGGGAAAAAGACATTCTAGTAAAAGACAGCACCTTGCATGGACATAGGTGCTGGAATGAATCAAACCGAACTGGGACATGTCCAAGGTTCAATGGTTCCATTCTGCAGCCATTTGGTGCTCTCAGCCAACCACCTATCCCTGTGTTGTTTGAAGTATCTGGGATCAGTTGCACAGATTCTCACCCTATGAATATATGTGGTTAAGCAGGCCAGACAATGACTCATAAGCTTAGGGTCTTGGGTTAGCTGCTTAAATTTTATGAGCCTTAGTTTCCTTATTTGTAAAATTAGGGTTGTCAAAGGAGTCCTGTAAGTCTGAAGAAGTGGCTCGATGGGTATAGTGTTTGCTGTGCAAGTGTGAGAACTGGAAATCAGATCCCTAGCATCCATGTTGGGCAGGCATGGCAACACACCTGTAATTCTAGCACATGGGAGGCAGAGACAGAGGGTCCCTGGGACAAGCTAGCTAGTAAGCTTGCTAACTAGGCTAGCCAAATCAGTGACCTCTGAGTTAAAGTGAGAGACATCTCTCTTCACCATATCAGGTAGAATGTGGACAAAAAAGATTCCTAATGATAAAGACAGAACAAAACCAGAAAACTACAGGTCAATGTCCCTGATAAACAGAATCTAAAGTGCTCAATAAAATGCTTGTGAACTGTATATAGACATACATAAAAAAGCTTAAAGCCATAGTCTACCCCCCAAAAAACCTGACACCAACATGAGAAGTCTTCTTTGAGTTGTTGGTCAAGGTTGCCCAAGAGACTCCCGAAACATTACAGTCTATTGCTATTGCTCTTGGTTGCCCCTCAGAGGTGGAAAGCAAGTCCTATTGCTGAAGACACCATGTACTTTGAACAAAGCCCAGAGCCCTGATCTAGATTTAGCCTAACAACCTCCTCCCTGAGGACTAGCTTTCATCATACCAGAAGGAGCCATGAAAGCTTCCAAGGGAGGGAAGCAACCAATAGTCCTACCTAGCTATGATAAATGTCTTTGAACCACAATGAGCAACGGGCACGATCCTAAAGGCGCAGTAGTAGCATATATACCTTGGGAGTAACTGACAGCTCTTTAACTAGACTTAAGACCTGCTCAACAAAAGGGAAAACATATCCGGTACTGGAAACCTAGCCAGCTAACCAGGGGTAGTAAAGTCATGGATCTTGGAGGAGAATCTACAGCCATCACTTTACTAAAACCAGAATAATCCCTGTTTCCTAAATTTTCATGTTCATACACTTATTTGTTGTTCTAACCCTTTATCAAGGAAACTTGTATTTGCAACTGATAGAGACCATTATGGAAAATTACAAGCAATCAAAATGTAGAGTTGTGGCGGTGAGTCCCAACCGATGCATCTACAACACAACCCCTGCACCTAAAGCTCAGGAATCATTGAGGAAGAAAGGTCAGAAAGACAGCACATGCAGAGGAATAGGGAGTTTACTGTGAAATTATGTCTCCTAGAAATTTTAGAGGTTACACCATAACATGTGTGTGTGTGTGTGAACAATTAAAGAGAAAGATGCCAGGAATTTGAAGGAAGAAAGAGAGGGGGTTACACAGGAGGATTTGAAGGGAGGAAAGATAGGGAGGAAATGATGTAATTGTATTATAATCTCAAAAAAGTAAAAAAATAAAATAGATGCATGGACATCAGAATCTGTATGGTTATTTTTTAAAGTTTTACAGGGTGTGTCACAGAGGAGATAACTAGGAAGAGTCAGAATTCCTTTTGGATTCTCTGATACCTTGCATGCTGCTCCTGCACAGTGGACATTGACTCCCATTTGTCTATAGCTTAGAGTGACCAGGGAAGAGAGCAGAAGCTCACATTTTGCTCTCTGTACAAGGCAAAGGACTTAAATCCATGAATTGAACTTTTAGTCAATGAATTAGTCCTTTGTTCTTTTCTTCATTTAACAAGCAGCAATGATTTTATGTATGACTGTGTGATAGTCTGTGAACAATAAAAATCATTCTAAGCTGGGCAGTGGTGGTGGTGCACGCCTGTAATCCCAGCACTAGGGAGGCAGAGGCAGGTGGATCTCTGTGAGTTCGAGGCCAGCCTGGTCTACAGAGCTAGTCCAGGACAGCCTCCAAAGCTACAGAAAAACCCTGTCTCAAAAAACCAAAAAAAAAAAAAAATCATTCTAAAACAATGAGCCTAGATATCTTGAAGCCTATTGTAAATTACATTGGATGGATCATAATGATTTAACAGACTTGAATGAATGAATGTGGTGAGAAAACATGTATTATATGCACAGCCAAGAAAAGAGTCAATAGTACTTTATTTTTTAGATGGAGTGTTAGAGTCTATCTTCAGGATATACTGAAGACTAGCTGAGACATCCAACCTCGTGGATTGAACAACTACTGGATTCTTGGAATTTGTTGGTAGACAGCCATTGTTGGGCTAGCTGGACCACAGCCTGTAAGCCATTCTAATAAATCCACATGTATATATGTGAACAGTTCTGTTACTCTAGGGAACCCTAACACAGGGTTTCACGTAGCCTAGGCTGTTTTCAAACTTAACACAGCCAAGGCTGATATTGAATTTTTGATTCTCCTGTCTCTACCTTGTGAGTCAATGAAAAGCAGGCACTACCATACCCAGTTTAAGCTGTGCTGGAAATGAAAGCCAGTGCTTCATGTACATGTACTCTATGCAAGCACTCTACCCCCTAATCTGCAGCCCCAGCCTGATATTGGTGTTACTATCAGTTATAGACAACTTCAGAAGAAGCAGCACAATGTAGTGAATGATGATAATATAGATGAGTTGCGCTAATATGGAATGCTTGGGCAGAAGCAATATGGGGATTAGAGAGACTCAGCTGGACCTTGAAATCCACAGATGGAGTGTGGAAGAGGGAACAAGTGAGCCAATGCCAGCTCTTTCCAGATGATCACACCTGAGAAAAACAGCTGCTCAGTCAGTGCTGTACCCAACTCCACCTCTTTGTGATCCATCATCCATGGCCTGGAGTTCTCTTAAACTTTGGTAACACATCCTCCTTTACATTCTGATTATGTCTTGAGGTTTCTATTGCTGTGATAAAACACCGTGACTAAAAGCAATTTGAGGAAGAAAGGGTATATTTCATCTTACAACTCTAACACTGAGGGAAGTCAGGGCAGGAACTCAGCAGGGCAGGAACCTGGAGGCAGGAGCTGATGCAGAGGCAGTGGAAGAGTGCTCTTTACTGGCTTGCCTCACATGGCTTGGTAACTCTTTCTCATAGAACCTAGGGCTACCAGCCCAGAGGTGGTATCACCCCAATGACTTGACCACTCCCACATCAATCACAAATTAAGGAAATGCCCTACAGGCTTGCTTCCAGCCTGATCTTATGGAGGCCTTTTCTCAGTTGGTGTTCTCTCCTGTCAGATGACTCTAGCTTGGGTCAAGTTGACATAAAAATGAGCCAGCATGAATATTTATGTGTTTCATGTTCTAAGTGAACTCTCGTTCACAAAGTAGCAGTCTCCCAAGACCCTGAGCCTAAGGCACCAATTGAATTGAGTCTGAGTTTGCTACTAATTTGTGTAAACAATTGCAGATTTCTATGGGAAGGTCATAGCTCTTCTCACCCTGGATTGGCTCTGAAGGCAGAGGTGGCTTTGGACATCAATTCAAGCCCAGGCTGAGAAATACCTGTCAAGGCACGAACACACACTGAGGCCAAATGGTTGCAGCTGGCTTGGTGCAGTTGCTTTCCTGTGGGCTTCCAAGCTCTGTGGGTGTGGTGGCTGGGGCTGGTGAGCTCAGCTTTGGCTGTCTGCCCACTCACAATACTGCAATCTCCTCTCTTGGACTGAGCCAGATCTTTGCTTTGAATTACAATGGCACACGGAGAACAGTCCCTTGGATTCTGACTTTTGTTCTTTACTTATGTTAACTCAAACCATTCCTTTCATTTCCTTCCTTGTGTTTTCTCTTTCGTGTGTGTGTGTGTGTGTGTGTGTGTGTGTGTGTGTGTGTGTGTGTGTATGTGTGTTTTCTCTAAAATATCCTTTTGGAAACCCAAGTTTCTAAGGATGTTGCCCCAGCATTAAAAAGCCCAGAAAACAAGAGAAGCACATCTGTATTGTCAGTGAGAGTATTTATGCTCATTTCTTTGGGACTCTCCAACCTGAGGGAGGAAACCAGATCTAATGACTGTAGAATGTATAAGCCATAAGGCCTAGTAGGGAACGGTTCAGTCAAATGATGGATGAATGACCAGAGAAAACATGAGGGTGTGTGTGTGTGTGTGTGTGTGTGTGTGTGTGTGTGTGTGTGTGTGAGAGAGAGAGAGAGAGAGAGAGAGAGAGAGAGAGAGAGAGAGAGAATATCAATCAGCCTTAAAAAGGAAGGAAATCTTGCCAGTCTTGCATTTTTGACAACAGATGAATCTGGAAGACACCATGAAAGTAAAATAAGCCAGAGGCATAAACACAAATGTTGCATGATCTTGAAGCAGGAGCTAGCTCATGCTAAGCAGTAAGGGAAAACAGTCAGTGAAAGCCAAAGTTGCTTAATATGTTCCAGTGGGAATCAATGTTAGAGTAAAAGGACAGTGTTGGGGTTCAAACAGTGAAGCCAGGGGTAACAAAGGTGAGAGACAAAGACACCTGTAGTTGTCTGTGAAGTAACCAAGCTAGAGAGCAGGAGGACAGAACACTGGCTCAGTGAGAGTAGGCTAACTGGTATCCCCGAGCCTTGAACAGCATATATGTAAGAGATGATTGTCCTTTCTTAGATTTTTATTTCTGTTTTTTATCCTTTTTTCTTCTAGAGCTGTTAGTTCTAACACACTAAACTGGAAGTAAGGGTGGTTTCTAACAAGAAGCTTCCACCTAGACCATCTCAGTCTACCTCCTAGACAAGGAGCTAAATAGAGGCAACCCAGAAAGACCAAAGCTCCATCTTGGTGGCTGGGATAGAGAAAGGTCTCTGCCATGGTTAAAGCTAGTTCAGGATGTGAAGACATGTATTTATGCAGAGCCAAGGAGAGGGAATAGTGCTCTATTTTGTTTTGTGTTGGAGGCAGGGTCTCTTGCAGTCTGGCTTATTTGTGAACTGTAAGAAAGCCGAAGTCATGGAGGCAGAGATGATAATAGTGTTTTCCAGGGGCCAGGGTAGGGAAATAGTTCTGCCAATTTAGACATTGTAGGAGTCTGGCCTCTAGACAACAATACTCTTTTGTGCAGTTGACGTTTGCTGGGAAGGCACATTAAAAATGATGTATTGATATTTATTTTATGTGTATGAGTACTTAGCCTGAATGTATGTGTATGCACCATGTATGTGCCTGGTTATCTTGGAGATCAGAAGAGGGCATTAGATCCCTGGAACCTAGTTATAGGTGGTTGTGAGACACCATGCAGTTGAACAGAACTTGTGCAAGAACAACAAGTTCTTTAACCACTGAACCACCTCTCTAGCACAAAGAAGGACTATTTTATTTAATTAGGGGCTGTCCATTCTCTGCAGTGTTAGAAGGAAATACCAGGCTCCTCACCAAGGGCCGTGTGCTCCAGAGCCTGGTAACAGTGATTTATTGAAGATAAGGATAGAGGTGCCCAGAGGAATTCTTTTCCAACCAGTGTCTTCTTTATTCTTGACCACTAAGTTCCCTTCTCACACACCACGAAGGGCTACAAGGTCCTCCAAGAGCCTGGGAGTCACAGAGGCTGATGAACATTGGGGACTTTTGGAAGCAATGGCTAAACCAAAGTTGCCTGATCTGGGCCAGGCACGAAGAGCTCTACCAATCAGGAGAATAAAGAAATGATCTAGATCCACTAGCCCTTGAAGATAGATCCTTTCTCATTTTGTAAACAAACTGCAACATCCACCATGACCTTTAACTTTCTGTGATGGGAGAAAGGGGAGGGAATTGTGGGTTATCTATTGTCACAAAAGCCAATTTTAGTGCCAGGCCTGGTAACAGACAACTGACTGTGGCATTAGGTGGGGCCATGAGCTGCTGCCAAGGCAAGGACTGTGGTCCCTCTGACGAGACAAAGGGGTCTGTTCAAGGTACTAAAGACAGGCTTAGAGTCACAAAACAGCCCCAGGGAACAGGAGAAAGGTCTGGCCTGAGGGAACAGCTCTGGATGATTGGACAAAGGAGGGCAGAGCTGAGCTCAGGAGCTTCGAAGTTCTCAGTCATCTCTAACAAAACTTGGACTTCCCTAATCCAATGAAAGCCTTTTGATCACTGTGTTGTGGCACCGGCTTTCTGTGTTTGGCCATCGGAGCTCCATGTGGGGCTCCACACTCAGCCAAACAGGAAGTGATCAGAACAAGGTGAAAAGTAGGACCAGCTGATCCAGGAGGCCAGATAAGATGAGAGCCAGGAGGGGCTGGTGATGCCTTGACTCCAGTCTTAGACCTCAGTAAGCCCCAGCATCTAAATGGTAAACAACATGGATCCGCCAAAGCACTCATCATATACAATGGGAGATCCAAGAGGAGCTGGAGAAGCTTTGATTAGCAACTTTGCCTGCACTGTGCCCCCAACATCTGGACAACAAAAGGAACAGCATGGATCTGACAAAGCACTCCCTGTGTGCTGCAGAGAGCTCTGTGGGCCATGGTGCCACCCAGGGGTGGCGGGCTCTTCCAAAGAAGTAACATTTGAAGTGTCATCACCTGCAAAAGTAAAATACAATAAAAGGAACAACAACAACAAGTTGTGAGGTGTCAGATATTTTCATTAGTTAGCTGTAGTTATTTCATCATGCATGTATCTATCAAAATATCTAGCCATGTACTTTAAATACATACAAGTTCATCTTATGTACTGAATAAAGATGAAAAAACAATACCTAGTACTTATTAAACACTTTAATTAGGTTGAGTATTTTTAAATTAATTTGTTCATTTCACAAGTTCATGTGTAGAATACAGTGCATGGTGAAACTAAGGCTCAGTGACTTACCCAAGTCTCTGTAATCAGGAATCACCAGTCCTGGGGGTTGTTCTATCTGGGACCTGGGTCCTAGTCCTAATCTTCCTTATTTTAACAGTATCACTGCCTCCTCCCACTCCCACCCCACCATTTTCTGAAAAGAAAAATGGTATGGTGAAAATCCCTCTCTCCCAGGGAGGCTGTGAATAGGAAGACCATCAGTACCTACAGCTGGCACATAGGCAAGACTCAATTAATGGAGAACCATTCTTTTTCAACATTAAATTTGTTCTTTGTCTTACATGCATGTAATTCATTCTGATTCCTCTCCAACCACCTTTCCTTATCTCCCTCCCACCCCCGTCAACCCCCACTCTTCGTTGCAAATCTCCTTCCCTACATGCATGTCTATTTGTTTTGTTCTGGGACACACTGATTTAACCAGGACCATCTGTGTAACCACACGTTTGGAGTTATCCACTGCAGCCTGGTGGGTTCAGCAGTGGGTACACAACTAAAGACAATGGCTGTCCCTCTTCCAGACCCCTTCAGTAGCATTGCCAATAGTTCCGTCAGTGAGTCGGGGCTTAGGACACCTGGAGCCATGGTGTGTGGAGCAGGTTTCACTTAGCTGCCAGCGTGCACATCTGTTTGTATCTCCTCCTTCTGGCCGAGCAGTGTGAAGGCTTCAGTGCAAATACTGGAAGGTATGCCAATTCTATTAGCTTGGGGCAATTGGGCAGGGAGCTCTTGACAATTTAAGGCTCTGGTAGACGAGTCCTATTGGAATTAGTAGTGTGTTTATAGATTGGTCCTGTGGGACTGCTAGAGCTCTAAAAATCCAGCAGTTGATATGAAAGTGCTTTCAGTGATTCAGATTGCAAGACAGAGAAACATCTCTTGTAGTGAGCCGTAAACGTCTCTGCATATAAAGCTTCCATTACTTCTATGAGCAGTCCCTAGCCCAACAGTATTAAGGCCTATGGCTCAGTCAGTTCTGTAAAATCTGGTATGTGGCATATGGCACATGTCCCCAGGTCCAGGCACTGCAATGTGGAGAAAATACAAAATCCAAACTGAATGACAATGACAAGTCGCAATAACCATTTTTCCTCTAGCTTGGAGATCTCCCTTGTTGAGAAACAGAGGGATAGCCAGGCTTGTGTTATAGGCAATGGGGGAAAACAGAAGGAAACAGTAAGGTCTTTTTAGTCTCTTTTCTATGAGACATAAGTCCCTGAAGCACAACATTTACCAAATCACTCTTCTGCTCAAGAACTCTCAATAGCTCCCAGTTACCCCTAGCGCTGAGTCCAAATACTTCACCCTCTTTTTCATAGCTGTACTCCCTACTTTACTGATTACTTTATTAGTGTTTCTTTACTGATTACTCTTTTGTTATTTTATTCAATTCATATTTGTTTTATACGAAGTATGTGCCGTGCACTGGGCTATGACCAAGCAATGCCTAGTGCCTGAATCTTTCCCCAGTGAGCCTGTCCACACTCCAGGTACTCTGTTGCAAATGTTTTCCCTTCTTCTCTCTGCCAGTGTGTGCCTCTCATCATCTCTGAAACCTCCCTTAATAACCACCTGCAGGAAGGTGTTTTATATCAGAGTGAGGCTTATCCAGTGCACACAGCTGTGCTGAGCCCTGGGATTTCCCCAAATGTGGGAAACTGGATAGCATCATTTGTGGTAGTATGGGAAATGAAACACTAAATATAAAAATAAAATAAAACAAAATAAAACAAAAATATGAACTTTCCCTGTGTGTCCAACCCTTAGCAGTGATTGGGAGCTCAGGACCACCTAGCTAGCTCAGAAGCAAGATGAGTTGTAGTCAGAGTCCTCTGTTTGGATGACAGGGAGATAACAATGACCTCACGTAAGAGGACTGACTTAATAATCAAAATGTGGGGATGTAAGGGCTGGGTATGCATCTCAGTGATGGAGCACATTAAACCTTGGGTTTGCTGTTCAGCAGCACCTAAAACAAGTAAAAAAAAAGTGTGATCAAGAAATCTAGGATTTCTTCCCCTGGCAAAACCAATCAAAGCTCACCTTGTATTATCATGGGTAGTTGTGTGCCTCTGGGAGGTAAAAGGGAGCTCATGCAGTGTAGGATGATTAACTTAAACTGCAGCCATCTTTCCTATTCCATATCAGGGGCGTGGGTAGGATTTAACATAACGTAATCACATCTGGACTCAAATAGAAGTGCAGACCTGAATGAGAACAGCAGCCTGCCACCTTCCTTCAGCAGATTCCATAATATACAGCTACTATGGCAGACAAACCTGTCCCCACCATATGTGAGGTCCAGAGTAAATGGAGGAAGGGACTTCCAAGAACCATATGCTTACAGGTTTATAAGATAGAAATTAAGCTAACACTTTAATACTATGTTCTTGAGCTGGGCATGGTGGTCCACATATGTAATCCTAGCACTGAAGAGGTTGGAGGCAGAAGGATTGCTGAGAGTTCCATACTAGCCAGGGTACAGAGTGAGACCTCATCTTAGAAACACAAAACAAGCAAAAAGGGAGAAGTATGTTGTTTACTCCTACTTTGACAAGTGAAACATATCTTCAAATGATTTGGAAGCCCAGGGTCACATTCAAAATTTTCTTTTGAGATGGAGTCTTTCTATGTAGCTCTGGCTGGCCTGGAACTCACTATGAAGTTGAGTGTAGCAGTCTTTCTCTGTACTGCCAGCTCCCAGATATTGACATGGAGACTTCTTATTAGTTATGAAAGCTTGTCCTTAGCTTAGGCTTGTTTCTAACTAGCTCTTATAACTTAATGTAACCCATTTCTATTAATCTATGTGCTGCCACGTGGCTCATGGCTTTTTCTCTCTCCTGCATATCCTGTTTCCTCTCTGTCTCCTGTAGTGTCTCTTGGCCCTATCTGATGTCCTGATCTCCTTCTTTGCTATCCCAGCTCTGTTCTGTACCACCAGGGACCACACACATGCAGGACTCTGATTCCGTGCCCAAGGAGTTGTTTCACTGGTGGTATGTCTCCCTTGGGAGGATGGACCAGGGATGGTGGCTTTGCACAGGTGGTGAAATCAGGCACAAAGCTAATCAGAAACCGTTCACTCTGTGTAGTCCAGGCGTGGAACTAAAAAAAGAGGGTGGTATAGGATTAGGCACTTTGGTTCCTTTCAACTACTGACTGCTTGCTTCTGGAGGGAGTGGAGTTAAAAAGTAGGGTCTTTAAGTGAGTCTACTAGGTACTGGGGAGACAATGACTATATTTTGTATTTATAGAGAGTTTACATTCTTAGCAGTGGCTTTTAATCATATTGCTTGATTATTTTTGCAGAAACACCTATAGGTCCTTATATCTCTAGGGCAATTTTCTTTTCTTTTTTTCCTCTTAGGCAGGCTCACAGACTAAACTCAAATCATTATGTAGCCCAGGCTGGTTTTGAACTCATAGTGATCCTTTTGCTTCAGTCTCATGAAGGCCAGGATTATAGTTGTGAGTCACCATATCTGGTGACTGTAATGCAATATTTTCTTTTGAACCAGAGTTTTACTATATAGCTGTGGCTGGCCGGGATCTCACTATGTAGGCCAGGGTAGTTTAGAAATCATAGAGATCTGTCTGTGTGCCCAGTGCTAGGATTAAAGGTGTGTGCTACCAGCCCCAGCCCTCTAGTGCAACTTTTGTACTGAAACACATTTCAGTGTTTCCATATTCTTGCCACCAGTCTGCATTCAGGTCCCTTACAATTGTAGAAGAATTTGATTTCCCAGGGCCACAAGGTACAGCCTCCTTTCCACATGGGCAGACACCAAGACTGAGAGTCTGGTTACAAAGCTGATAACTTATGGGCAGTAAAAGGCTGTATTTATAAGTTTCTATTGATGAGCACTCAACCAACACACACACACACACACACACACACACACACACACACACACATGTATGTACATAAACACGGGCACGCATGTACCACACAGAGACATACTCCAAGAGACTGGATCAGTAATTCTAAGACTTTTGATGTGGACACATCTTTGTTTCAGATAGCTTTAATGCAGAATAGACTACCCTCTGAAGACCAATCATAAAATCCAGCTAATACCAAGTAATTTAGCTGGGCTTTGTCAAAGTATTATATATACCTCCTGCTCTCATCTCTCTCATTTCAATGCTCTATTGTAATCATCAGTGTGCACAGTAGAAGGAAGTCTGCTCCATTTTCTAGAAGGTAATGGGGTTCTGTGTTAATAATCTGGTCCCTCAACATCCTTTATAGTTTTGGGTTACCAGACCACGTTTGATCCATAGGATCCCATCTTCCTCAAAATAATGTAGCCATCTTACCAACATCCTGATTATTTTTGGTCCTTTTATTGTTTTGTTTTGTTAACTGTTCCCTCAGCACAGCAGGTGCTGAGAACTACATACTTTTTCTTTGATGGAAGCAAACTAAGCAGAGAAAGGGTAAGACAGAATATTGTTGTCTTTTCAAAGTCCCTTGTCCCCATTATTCCAAGATTTCTTCATTGTTCACCAGTCCAACAACATGCTCTGGTTTTTGTACATTCATTCCATATGTTTCTGAAGCATGCATGTTTAAATTACTAAAAGGCAGATTTAGAAAAGCAATTCATTGTCAAAGATCCCTCAGGATCCATCTTATTTAACTATGAACCAGATGTCTCATTTTCCCAGTAGGAAATAGACTTTGAACTTGGAAAGTTCACATTCTATTTTCTACTCATCTAAACACAGTGAGAGGATTTCCAAATTGGTCAAGTGTGCCGCTTCTATCCCAAAGCAATAGAGCATGCTTTGTATTGTATGGGCTGTCACTGGAGTTGGATTGTGACTATGGAAACCTGAGTTTTGCTCCAAATGCCCTCTATAAATTCAGTAAGGCCTCCAGGAAGTCACAAATTTTAGGAGTCTTTGTTTCCCAAGCGATGGAGGAGGAGCGTGCCTTGCCTACTATGTCACATGAGAGAAAAGACATGCACACCAAGCTTCAAGCTTGGAGAAGGAAAGACGAATCGGAATTCCAAAGTGGTTTGTGCTGCAGTAATCAGACTTTTCCATTTTGAAGCCTAATGAAGTTGAGCCTTCTTAAATTCAATGATGTTACATGTATTCCTAGAGATTACTATGGCATATGAAGGATCTTTAGAAAGACTATCTATGCTAACTGTTTGACCAGTAAGATCTGTGGAAGCATCTTAGCCACATGCATGGTTTGTACCCGAGTACTACAGCCACCAGGAGTTTCCTGTGAAGAGTCTCTTTCTTTATTGAATCACTTTTGTTGTTAACAAAGTCTTTCTGAGATGGTGCCAGAACCAGCATCTGTGCAACTTCTGCCTGCTGCTCCCAATTCCATCCTCTAGCGTCCCTGAGTTCAGGGCTGTGCATCCTTCCAGAGAACGGCTCTCCAGACAGTTGAAGACAGCTCTCATCATGTCTCCCCTTCTCCAGAGGACTTATTTTCTTTAGCATCAAATTCCACACCCATCCCCCCCACTGCCAATCCTAGAAGCCCCCAATGCCCTGAGCATGTGCCCTGATATCCCCAAGAGGAGCTCAGGAATCTCCTTCCAACCATACCACACACAAGGCTTTGGGCAGAGAGACTCAGGAGGGGAGGCACCCAGCTGGCTCTCCTTCAGCACTCTGTCAAGTGCCCTGGAGGGCCTGGAAGGTTTGTTTTCTTAACTTGAATCCTTTTTGAACAGTATAGATTCTTGGAAGGTCTCAGAAGAAAAACTGATAATGACAAGACAAGCATTAAACAAAAAGCCAAACTGAAAATCAATTAATGCCCAAATTATTTTATGCAAGTGAAAGGGTAGATATATCCTGAGAGTTTGTGCAGTTAAACATCAATTTTCTGGGGGAAGGTAAAGAAGCTTCAATACATGTAGCAGCTTTCTCCAAGTCAAACACTGAGGATGTGGCCCTCTATTTACCAGGATCCCCTTCTACTGTGCCAGCGATGTGGTTGACATGGTGTTGACTCTTGTGCAGGGATGCTACTGAGGGAAGCTCCTTGTTGTCAGTTGACTTAAAAAGTCATGGATTGGGGGAGGTTGCACAGGGCAAACCCGTGATGTTGCTCTCCCACTAGCTTTTCTGGGGGTGATTCCTCTACGTGAAGCCCTCTAAAGTGACAAGTTGCATCTCACTGCCTTGTCTGATGGCTGTTGCCCTGCAGTAATCTCCCTGTCCTGGGGGAAGGGGGTTTTTAAGGCTGGGGATAGAAGGATTACATTTTTCTATCTTCCCTGTCCTCCAGCGGAAAGCAGCCCTCTGCCTTATCTTCTGTTCTCAAGGGAAAGGGTGCCTTTGTATCTGAATGAGTACCTGAAAACACCTCAAAAGACATAAATTATTACATAGTTATAATCAATAACTTTAGTTTAGGAGAGGTTAAGCTGTATTAGTTACTTTTCTGTTTCTGTGATAAAAGGTCATGAATCAAGGCAACTTAAGGAAGGAAAAATATTTGGGCTTACAGTTTCATTACAGTCTGTAATGGCTGGAGCAAAAAACAGTGGAGAGTTCTAACTACAAGGCTATCAACTCTCAAAGCCTGTCCCCAGTGACATGCTTTCTTCAGCAAGGACACATCTCCTAAAGTTGCATAATAGCTTCTAAATGGTGCCACCAACTGGAGACTAAGTGTTCAATGATCTAAGTCTATTGGGGACCTTCCAGTGACCCCGAGGCAGCAAGCAGCAGCAGTCAGAGGAGGTTTTTTTTTCTCTACAACTCCCTATATAAGTAAGCCTCATGCCTACAACTGCAAAACGACATGGGTTTTGTTGGTCACAGCTTCTATCTTTAGTTCACTGATTTTTTGTTTTGTTTTTGAGAAAGGATCTCATGTACCCAAGGCTGGCATCAACTCTGCTATGTAGCAGATAATGGCCTTGAACTTCTGATACTCCCCAGCCTCTGCTTCCATCTCTGGAGTACTGGGATTACAAGTATGTGTCACCATGCCCAGTTTATATGGTGCTGGGGCTTGAACCTAGAACTTCATGCATATTAAGCAAGTACTAAGCAAGTATTCCACCAACTGAGCAACATTGCTCCCTACCTTGCTGACTCTCTGAATAAATCTTTTTCTTTCCCCCAAATTTGCCCTAGAGTCTTTGGCCTTCTAAGTGAGAAACAACAAATTTGCTCAGAGGTGGCTTTGCTCTGTAGAAACCTGAAATGATTTTCCACTTTCCTGAGCCCTGGGGCTTAACTCCTGGGTGTTTAAGTCTTTCTCTGCCTTTTTTTTTTTTTGTTTTAATGTTCCACTGTCACCTGTTAGGGTCTATGGCAAGTCCCACAAAAGACCACCAGACATGTATGCAATCAAAAAGAGTGTTTAGTTTCTTGAGAATAAAAATTTCAACATGCTAGGGTCAAACCATCTGAGAAACTGGCAAAATGGCGGCCCCGAGAGAAGTTTACAGGCTCCTTTTAAGCAAGATTAGGGGAATTCCAGGGAGGGGAGGTTAGTCTGGGGACTGATTGGTGGGTTTAAACAAAAAGTTTATGGATTGTTACAGGATTGGTAGGTGGCTCTAGTGGTCAGGGACTTTCCAGCGGCAGGGTAAGGAGAGCTGTCTTTAGCTAGCAGAAGGCTGTGGGGCACCTACTGACTGGTTGCCCTGAGTTGTGGTTTTTCGACAACTGCTTGCTCAGCTCCAGAAAACCAAAACTGAGGCCTGGTCTCTGGAAGGGCTACTAGGAGCCTGCCATGGCACTGGTCTGGCTCCCTGGCCCTCTCATCACCACCTTAAAATACTTTAAAATTGAGCTAAACAGATGGCTCAGCAGGTAAAGGTACTTGCTGCCAAGCCTTATGTCTTGAGTTTGATCTCCAGAAGTCACATTGTGGATGAAGAGAACTGACTTCTACACATTGTCTTCCTTTAGCCACATGCATGCTATGGCATATGCCCCTACCCCAGAATGAATGAATTAATATAAGCAAACTTTAAATTTTAAACAAGGGATTCTAAATTTTCATAATTTTTTGTATACTACAAATTCTATAGGCAGTCTGAGAAGGTCAGGATTAGTCTTAAGGCCTGAATAAGGAGAGCCTCTCCTCTGGGCCTTCTTGCCCTTTAAGAAGACTACCCTGTCCACTGGTACAGTGGTAAAAAGAAAAAAGGCCGTGGTTTATAGTATTTCCTGAATTCCCTGGTGGAAAGAATCGCATCACAGCCAATTTCAGGTAACCAATGTTATATCACCAAAACTACATGGAGAAGAAATGTCCCAAACTTTTGTCACAGGCTTGTATAAGGCACTTCTAGTATACCCACTGTGTTATAGCTGAAACACTAAATGAATTTATGAACAAACACATGGTTATTTCAATCATAATTCTAGACATTTTTTTTCCTTTTTTTAGACAGGGTCTCACTATGTAATCCTGGCTGTCCCGGAACCCACTATGTAGACTAGGGTGGTCTCAAACTCACAGGGATCCACCGTCTGCCTCCCAAGTACTGGAATTAGAGGCATGCCTAGTCTTAGGAATAACAAGTCATGTCTAAGGGAAATTCTTTTTCATATTGTGTAGTCTGTTTTCTGCTTCAGCAATAACAAGGGCAAAATATCAAAATATTGAGGGGGTTTCTGAGTTTTGTGAGTGCTGATACAAAAAATGGCTAGAATTAGTTTGTAATCCAAAACAGATCTGAGTGCTAGGATTTTTAAAAAAGCTGTTTTGAAAGCCAGGATTGATGGTCCATGTCTGTAATTCTAGTCCACAGGAGGCTAAGGTAAAAGGAGTACAAGTCTTGAGCTAGCCTGGGCTACATAGTGATATCCTGCCCCACAATAATGATAGCAACTACAAAAATCAAAGGATGTTGCCAAATCATTTTTGGGGACAGAAAGGTAGATTTTTGAATAAAAATGATTTCTGTTTGGTGTCAAGTATCATTTTTACTCCCCAGCAATGGCTACGGAGCATTTTGAAATAGGAAATGATCATATCACTTTGAAATTTGAGAATTTGTAGGTCTAGATGTAGTGTGTATGAGTCAAGGGTTGGCCTACAATTGGACTGTCTATTTTTGTAAATGAAATTTTGTTAAAGTCTAACCATAACAATTTTTATTCACACACCGTGTGCCATGGCTTTTGTGCTCTGTGGCAGAGCTGAGTAATTGAATCTGATTTTACAGAATGTGTGCAAAATAATTCCTGAATTATGTTTGTCTTTCTGTAATTCATCATGCAAACATTTCTATCCTATCAAAAGAACACCCAGATACACACAGTCACAATTAAATTCAGTCATCCTTCATATTGTGCTGACTTTGAAGAGTATTAAACCATCACTTTACACATATCTACTGATTGTGCTCTTATGAAAATTTACTTGCCCAAAATAGGAGATAGAATGTTTTATATAGCCGCTTATTGCTTTCACTTATAATTTTTATCATTAGGCCTATGACCTACTCTGCTTGCATTCTTGCTCAGAGCTCCTTACTTCTTATGGGAGCTAGATGTCATCATTACCCATAATCATAACAATGAATAGATATCAGAAATCATTCAAAAGTAGTTTTTGAAACTATTTGCAGTGAGTTGTGTTTAATGCAGATACTACTAACTGGCAAAGCATTGAGAATATGTGACTGTTGAGTGGTCAGCCCAAATGCGCCATCTATATCACTCCCTCCAAGGCCCAGGGAATATTTCAGTAGAGAGGGAGGAAAGAATATAAGAATTGGAGGCTGGAGATGAATGCTGTGAAATCCTCTTCTGGACATGGCATGCCAGTTGTATTTGTGATCTCACAGTGGCTGTGGTCACGTATATAACAGCTGTGCAAGACTGGAGCCATAAACACGATCATGAATTGGGGAGGACCTCATAAAGCACTATCCCTGCCTGAGGAGCAGGCAGTTAATATCTGCTGGGGGAGAGGGAATCATTTTCTTTGTGATGTTTGTGCTGCAGTAAATAAGTCCCCACCCATGTTCAGGCAAGCAAGCCCAATTAAATGGAGTAGGTTAAAAAAGAGATGAAGGGAGAAGGGAAGAAGAATGGGGTCAGTAGGCACACGTAAAAGAGTAGAGCAAGGATATGATCATAATACACTGTATACATGTGTACAGTTGCCAAAGAATAAATAAAAACTCTTTAAAGAAAAGACACAGGCTGGAGAAGGGGCTCAGCAGTTAAAGTGCTTGCCGCTATTTTAGAGGACTGCAATTCAATTCCCAATACCAATGTCAGATGACTCACCACTGCCTATCAAAGGATCTGCTCCAAAGGATCTGATGACCTCTTCTGGCCTCTACGGGCACCTTCCAACACACCTGACAGCCACATAAACAAATAATACAATAAAATTTTTATTAGTTCATTGAGAGATTCATACAATGTATTTTGATCTAATTCACCCTGCAACATATCCCAGATACACCCCTTTTTCTAGCTACCCAACTTTACATCCTTTTTTTTTTTAATCCTTCAAGATCAATGTATGCTACTCAAAATGTTCTTGGATATCCACAGGAATATGGTCAACTTACCAGGAGCTACACTCTTAGAGAAAACTGACCATTTCCAGCAACTAACCATTGGCAAACAGTTCATAGCTAGGTATGGAACTGTGTGCTTAATTCCCCTTTCCAAACTAGGATTTGGTCTGGCTTGAGCTTGCACAGGTTTTGTGCATACTGTCACAACTACTCTGAGTTCATATGTATAGCTACCCCGATACATCCAAAAGCTGTTTCCTTGTACTCATCCATTGCCTCTGGCTCTTATTCTTTATCCACTCCCTCTTCCATCATGATCCCTGAGCTTGGAAAGGGGATGTGTGTGTGTGTGTGTGTGTGTGTGTGTGTGTGTCTGTGTGTATGTTCTATTAAGGCTTGAATACTCTGCAGCCTTTTGTTATTTGTATGTTGACCAGTTGTGGGTCTCCATGCTAATCACCATCTACTACATGTAAGAGCTTCTTAGATCAGGGTTGAGAGATGCACTGATCTACAGGCATAATGATAACTCATTAGGAATGTCAATTTAGCAGCATAATAGTAGTAGATTCTTCTCTAGGATCTATGACCTGTCCAGTCAAAAATTATTGGTCCAATAATGGCATGAGTCATGGATTTCATCATGTAGAGTAAGACTTAAATCTGCTGAGCAGTGGTGGCACATGTCTTTAATCCCAGCACTTGAGAAACAGAGGCAGGCAGATCTCTGTGAGTTCGAGGCCAGCCTGGGCTACAGATTGAGCTCTAGGATAGTCTCCAAAGCTACACAGAGAAATCCTGTCTAAAAAAAAAAAAAAACAAAACAAAAAAAGGACTTAAATCCAAGCAGAAGTGATTGGTTACTTCCACAACCTTTGTGCCATTATTGCATCACTGGGCATGTCTTGGCAGGCCAGTCATTATAGCTCATAGAGTTCACAGCTGGGTTAGATTGATTACTTTCTTTATCTAACAATAGTATGCATAGAATCTTCCAGCACTATAAAGCTAACCAGTAGGGAGGAAGCTTCCAGGTCTGTACATACCAGTTCGATTTCATCATGTTTTATGAGACAGATTTGAATCCTAATAAGTAAATTATGTATCGAAAAGATAGCTAAAAATGCAGAAATGGCTTTGTAACTGGGCAATGGGGAGAGTCAGGACTTTTGCTACAAACATGGACAAAATTATAAAGAAACAAGAGACATTTTATTGGAAGTTGGAGAAATGATGGCAAAGAAGTTGGTTGACCTATATTCTCATCTTTTGCAGAAGGTGAGAATTGCAAGTGACCAGGTATTTAATTTGGGAGATTTCTAAACAAAGGATTGAGGAGCTAGCTTACTTTCTCCTGTCTATTTAGAGAAAAATGAATTGCAGCCAGGTACCCAGGTGCAGTGGCACATGCCTGTAATCTCAGAACCTGGGAGGCAGAGGTAGGAGAATAACCTCCCACTACAAATTCAAGGCCAGTCTTGTTTACATAGTGAGTTCCAGGACAGATAGGGCTATACAGTGAAACACTGTCTCAAAAATTGGAAAGGGAAGAAGAAAACAAGGAGCACTGGAAGGCAGGGAGACAGGAAGGGAGGGAAGGTCAATGAGGGAGGGGAAGAAAGGGGCAAAGGCAAAAGGGAAGGGGAACAGAGGAGAGTTTGGGAAAATTAACAGTTTTCCCCATAGTCTAAAAGACAAATGTGGGGGAGGAGGCCTGAAAGCTTACTATGAAGAGGATACTAAGGCAATAGTGGAACCATTTGCTCAAATGATAATGGATGGGGTTCACAGCTTTAATCTGCCATTCCATCAAAAGTCAGGAATAGAGGTGGATGATACCGTCAAAGATACTGCCGGTTTGAACTAAAGGGACTAGAGAAAGCTGAATGGAATGAAGAAAGGCTTTGGAGTGCATGGATCTCAGGATCAAGCTATATGTTCAGTAGCAGAATGTTCTAGTGTTGCAGGAGAGAAATTCAGAGACAATCATGGTTCTCAGTCATACCATAGACCCAAGAGGCAAGACAGTTTCCTCTTCAGCTTCAAAGAGAAGGACTGTGTTTCCAGTCCTAGGGCCAGTGTGACCCTATCCAGTTTTGTTGTTGTTGTTTTGTTTTGTTTTGTTTTTTGAGACTGAGTTTCTCTGTGTAGCTTTGCGCCTTTCCTGGATCTTGCTCTGTAGACCAGGCTGGCTTCGAACTCACAAAGATCCGCCTGCCTCTGCCTCCCGAGTGCTGGGATTAAAAGTGTGCACCACCACCGCCTGGCCATATCCAGTTTTGTAGGTAGGACTTTGGCATGGAACTGATAGCACAGGACTCTCACTGAGATTCTGTCACCCAAGGGGGCCTGAAGGACACAAAATTGAACCGAAGATGGTAATTCTCATGCCCTAAGATCTAATGGCATCTGCATTGCTCAACCTAGGAGTCATTTGGAGTCCATTCCACTCTTTCTCCCTTCAGATTTTTCTCTCTTGCTGTAGGAATGTCTATTTTCTGCTTGCTACATTTGTACTTTGGAAGTACATAAAATGTCCAGTTTCACAGATTTACAGTAGGAAAGAAATCTTGCCCAAAGATGAAATCATAACTCCTGCCTCACCTTTGTTTGGTTCAGATAATATCTCAGTGAAATTTTAGACTTCAGACTTTGGAGCTGCTGTTGGAGTGACTGAAGGCTTTGGGACTGTTAGCGCTGAACACCTGTATCTTACATATGGGAAGAACATGAACTTGGTGGATGGGTCCTTGGTATTAAGGCTTTCCTTAATTGAATGAGACAGGTCCTCTAAGCACTCTTTCTGAAGGGGTCATTTTCCAATCTCCATCATTGATGGGTTCAGTTTTAGCAGAATCACCAGATGTCAGTTTAGGGAGAATCTTCCAGTCTTGATCTCTTGAAGTATTTATCTAATTATTCTTTATCAATAAAATCTCAGGAGTCAGATATCAGGGTAAGAATCTGAATGATCAGAGAAGTGACCTCGCTTTCTCCTTCCTTGTTCCAAAAGGGCCAAGAATCTTTCTAAGCCCCACCCTACTATTTCCTGTGTCTCTCTATATGTCCTAGGTCCTCCAAAACCTCTATGGCTAATTTTGGTCAGCTAGTAGCTAGCTTCTCCCTCTGATTCAAAGCAAATTTTATTGGCAGTCTCAGGAGTGTCAGAGTGTGATCAAAATATTGCACAATAGTCTCTAATTTCCCTGGTGTGTCTTTAGCAAGAATTTTGCTACAATGGAATATTAAGAATTCTCCCTACCTTTGATATCTCCTTTCAGTAATTTCCTATCCACTGGCCCTTCCATGCTGTTTCTTAGCTATAGATACAGATCATTAATTAGCTTCAGGAGTGAAGCTAGGTGTGCTGGCACACGTCTTTAATATCTGCACTCAGAAGACTGAGAGAGGAGGGTCACTGGAACTTGGGTTTCAGCTTAGGCTACATACTGATTTCCAAGTCAGCCTGGGCTACAGAGTGAGACTTTGTCATGACCTACCCCTACTGCACCACCCAAAATTCTGGCATGGTGAAACATACCTATAATCCAAGTACTTGGGAGGTTGAGAGAGGAGGATTGGGAGTTCAAGGTCATCTTTGGCTACATATGTGTTTGGGGCCAGCCTGGGATATAACAGAGCCTGTATCAAACAAAACAAAACACAAAAATGAGCCCAGTTTTGCACTGAAAGTCCTTTCTAAATAAAAATCTTTAGCCGTTTAAAACTCATGTCTGGCTGTACTTCTCCCTGTCTATTTTGTAAATTGAATTTGGGGGGAGGGTTGTTTTATAAGACAAAGTTTCATGCAGCCCAGGCCATGAAGACGGTCTTTCACACTTGATCCTCTAACTTTCCCTTCTCAAATGCTGGTGTGCATCACAGCATCCGGCCTTGCTTGTCCTCTCGCTGGTCTTTTATTATCATTTTAGTTTCTGTATATGGGTGTTTGGCCTGCATGTATGTCTATGCACCACTTGTATGCCTAGTGCCTGTGGAGCCCAGAAGAGGGCATCAGATTTCCTGGGACTGGAGTTATGGATGGCTGTGAGCCCCTGTGTGGTTGCTGGGCATTGATCTTGGTTCCTTTGGAAGAGAAGTCAGTGCTCTTGACTGCTTGAGCCATTTTTTTCCCAGCCCCATAGCTCTGCTTCTCCCTAACAAAGGCTTTGGACTGAATTCTGTTCTATTCCTGTTGCAAATTTTCTGTGTTGAAGTCTTAGCCCCCAATGTGACTATACTGGTTGATTCTAAGTATAGCGCTCAGACAAAGTAGCATTTGCCTCTACAAAAGAGAATGAGAAAACAGCCTAGGCTCATCCACAGGATAGCAAACAGGGAGCTATCAGCAAGACAGCAAGTGAGCGCTCAGCAGTCATCAATCCCACTGGAAACTTGACATTGGACTTCTCAGCTTCCAGAAGGGAGAGAAAATAAATGTGCACTGTTGAAGTCATTCTTTCTATGGTGTTTTCTCATGCCAGCCTGAGCTGAGGAAGTCCTTCTGTGTGTACAGGGCTGAGGTGCTGGCAAGGCTGTGAATGTGCGTACATTGCTATAGGGTGTTGGAAGGGAGTAGAGGAGGAGACTTGCCTATGGAAGAAGGCCCTGCACAATGTGGTTATTAGCACACTTAGTGAAATGGACAAGGTTGAGGCTAAGGGAGGACAGAGTTGACATGGAGCCTCTACTGTTGCTGGGCTTTTCATGTTTTCTTTCTAGGTTTTTTCTCATTGACAATGTGTGAGGCCTTCAAAGTAAAGTATAGACAGTGACCTCAGTCTACTGATTGTCCCACAGCCCAACAAATGAATGTATTGTGTACTGTCTCCTTTGACATATTGTTACTTGATCTCTCCAGGAATCATTTGTGCAGCTGTCTGAATGGACACATGAAAAGTGGATTCCTCTACAGCAGTGGTTCTCAACCTTCCTAATGCTGTGACCCTTTAATACAGTTCCTCATGCTGTGCTGACTCACAACCCTAAAGTTAGTTTTATTGCTACTTCATGGCTGTAATTTTGCTACTGTTATGAATAGTCATGTTAATATTTTGGAAGATAGAGGCTTCTCAAAGGGCTTGTGACCCACAGGTTGAGAGCCACTGCTCTACAGCATCTCGAGTACCCCAGGCTGTCCTTGAACTAAGCAGTTAAGGATGACCTTGAAACACTGATCTCTATGCCTCCCCATCCTAAGTGTAGATGCATACCACCACAACTCTATCCGGGTCTGGGGATGGAACCCTAGGCCTCATGCATGCTAGGCAAGTACTCTGCAAACTGAGCCACGTTCCCAGATCTCTCTACTACAGACATTATTTTGAGCAACAAATGAAGAAATAGAATTATTTAGGAGCCAAGAGCCAACTTCTTCTGGGGCAATGGTCAGGAAGAGGTGCCAGATGTTTCTGTAGAGGCCTTCCCACCTGCTCTTCATCAGTCTCCTTAGGATGCTGCAAGCTCCCAACTCATAATCCAGACATGTCTGCCCAGTAACCATTTGGTGCCCGGAAGCAGAATGCCTAGAACTGCCTTTTGTCAGAGTGGTAGGAGAGCAATAGCGGAGCCCATGGGAATGTCCTGGTATGGTAAAACAAAACAAAACCCAAAAACAAACAAACAAACAAACCTGAGTAGGGGGCTTTGGGGATTTAGCTCAGTGGTAGAGCACTTGCCTAGCAAGCGCAAGGCCCTGGGTTCGATCCTCAGCTACCCCCCCCCCCAAAAAAAGAAAAAGAAACTGCAATGTAAGTTCATTCATCTGAGGAGATTGTACTACAAGTATGGCTGGAAACAGTAGAGGGCGCTGTTGCATTCCTCAAGCACGGTCTCACAAGCAGCATGCTTCCAACTGTGTACAATAATGTGTCTGCAGGCAAATCCAAGAGGAGAAGTGTTCTGGTTTGGGATCTAAATCCCCCACCCATGGGCATGACTTGAGGCTTGGTTGCTAGCTCCTAGGCTGTAGGGGATTGGTTGAATTCTGAGGGCTCCAACCTCCAGTAAAACAATTCATTTGTTGCCTCATAATTTGATGAGCTCTTGAGAAGTAATAGGCACTTAGGAGATAGGACCTTGTAAAAAGGAGTGGTTTTTGGTGGACATGCCTGTGTGAGGACTATATACGCTGCTCCCCAGTCTCTTCTGCCCAACATGCTTCCATCCACCATGGTATTGTGCCCCATCTCAGGCCTGAAGTTATGGAGGCAGTCGTGAACTAAACATGAACTTAAATGGTGAGCCAAAATAAAGCTTTCCTCTTGTCAGATGTTTTTCCTCAAAGATGTCATCACAATGACAGAATGCAGTTCAACACCAAAAAGACACTAGAGTAACTGCTGTGCCAGTACAAGTTGGAGAGCCAACAGGACCCCAGTCATCGTGATGCAGCACGGCACAGCCACGAGGACGGCCACAAATGAGCAAACAGGAGGCAGCAAATGTTGGCAAGGCTGTGGAGGTCAAGGGAAATGTATGCATGGCTGGTTGGGATGTGAATTGGTATAGCCATTCTGAAATACAGTCTACGGTTCTCCAAAATATTTCAAATAGAATAGCTATTTGATTCAACAAACTCCATTCCTGGATGTTTGTTCAAAAGAATTGAGATGAGGAAATGAGATAGATTGTTCACATCATTCACAATAACCTGGAGGTAGAAGGAACCCAGGTATCAGACCCAGAAAGACAGATAATGTGTGATTCGATTCACTGACATACAAATTCACAAGAGACAGAAAGGAGAATGTGGTTTCCAGGGGCTGAGGGTAGGAGAAAAGGACTATTATGGTTTAATAGTTATGAAGATTCTGTTTTGCATGCACAAACACTCATACATCAAACACATACACACAGAGAGGGAAAAACTTAATCAGAGAGAGGTGGTGAGAAGAAAGAAGAGGAAGGAAGTATGTTATTATATACTTACCCCTATTTCTCTCTCTTATTTTTTTATTTTCTCATACAAATTCTTAGGTGGTCTGGCTGGCCTGGTACTCAAGTAGGAAGCTCAAGCTGGCCTTAAATTGCCAGAAATCTTTCTGTCTCAGCCCTACCCTTATTGGGATTGCAGGTGAGCCACCACATTCTGGGTTTGACATCTCTTATTATTATTATTGTTGTTGTTGTTGCTATTTTTAATCCTCCTGCTTCTACTTCCCAAGTGCTGGGATAACCACTAGCCCTAACATGCCCAGAATGATCCTGCTTTTAAACCATTTCCTCTTGTGTCCTTTTAAACACATTTTAAATGTGTGTGTGTGTGTGTGTGTGTGTGTGTGTGTGTGTGTGTGTGTGTGTGTTTATGCACATGTGGAGACCATAAGACAACTTGCAGAAGTCTGTTCTCTCCTTCTATTGGTGGATCCCAGGAACTGACCTCAGGTTGTCAGGTTTAGTGGCAAGCTCCTTTACCTACTGAGCCATCTTGCCAGACCTAAATACATTTCAAAATTGTGTTGAAAACATATGCCTTTCCCCATGCAAGTCTTGCCATAGTCACCTAACCTTGGAGGACTTTCTATCCCTTCAACTCCTGGGAACATACCACACAACTCTACTTGTCATCCTTGGCCCTATTTGCCAGAGTTAGAATCTAGAAGAAGGCATCACTGCATAGCCAGTGGTCAGCTTTTCCCTAACACCATTAGTCCTCCAGCACATGAATGAGCAGCCTGAAGCAAAGCCTGCCAGCTAAGCAGCCGGCAACTCAAGACAACACCTCCTCCAGCCTTCCAGATTCCTAATGTGCTTTGTATTAAAATGCCCATTCTGGCTTGGACTTTGAGTCAGTTCTCAAGGGAGCAGTGAAAGATGAGCCATTAACATGTGGCCCATGGAGATGCAGTATATGAAGAGATGACTACAACTCATTCAATTAATGTGCTTTCAGCCCTTTCCCCACATGCCAGCGATGCCCACAAGACTTTGCATCTCTGTGCCTGCTCCACCACTACCAAGCAGGGTTGTTTTAGCAAACCGTTTCCCCTCTCTGGATCTCAGTTTCTCTACCTACTAAATAAATAACAGCACGTCTCGAAGGAGCAGTTCCAATTTTTTTTTTTTTTTGAGACAGAGTCTTTTGTATACCAGACTGGACTAGAATACACTACGCAGCAGAGGAACCTCCTGCCTCTGTCTTACAAGTTCTATGCTGGGAATCAAACCTCAGGCTTCAAGCACACCCAAGTGGGCCACAACCTCAGCTCAGACACTCTTAAATCTTAATATCCTATGATCAGTAGTCAAGCTCAGGCTGGCTCTACAAGCACACTGGCATCTATTTTTTGCAGCACAATGAGAGGAAGAAGTTTGGAAGATTTTTTCATCCCCAGCTGAATTGGTAGGAAATTTCTTTTACAATGATACGCATTTCAAACCCTCTAAAATACAGCTGCACCCTTGAGGTGTTATAGGATAAGTTTCTCTTTGTAGAAATGTAGGGGTAACCTTTTCTCAGGCAGAACTGTCCTGTTGAGGGAAGGAGCAGTAAACTGGGGGTGGGAAATACTAGATTGTCATTAACCAGATAATGAACCCCGTCTGCTTTTAATCAGCCCCTTCCTGTTCTCCCAGACCTCTAAACTTTTAATATTAATGGAAACAGATTTGAATTCTGGAAAGAGCTATTCTGGAAAATAATTGGATATTTACTAGGTGAAAAGTGAAATTCTGCAGGCATTTCATAGGGTTTGGTATTTGACAGGTACCATTTTTCTTTCCAGCGTGTTGCATACCTCTGTTTTATAAACCAATACGGATAGTGGCATAAAAAAATTACAGGTTTACATGGTGGCAAGGCCTGGGACTATGTGTGTGTGGGGGTTGGTAGACAGGAAGAGAGAACTTCAATAGGAAACACGCCTGAAATGCTTGGATTAGGAGAGCAAAAATTACTTAAAGGTGAGGAATATTTGTTGAAAGAAATATAGCCATGCTCATAAGTGGGTAAGAGTGAGAGAAAGAGGCTTTAGCCATGGAGGTCTGACTCCACACAGGAAGCTAACAGTGCCCTTGGCTTCCCAAAGGACTTTGTATTTACGGCCGGAAGACAGGGAGACTTTAGGAAAACACAGCACAGAGTTCTCCAGCACTGAGGGCAAGTATAGCAGGCAGCAAGCTGGTCAGCTAGGAAGCAAAGCAACACTGTCCCAGTAGGTAGACTTGGGCTCTTTGGGTGGCTTTTCCTTGAGAGCTTTCCACATCAGTTGTGTCATCAGAACTGCACAGGTTCCTCCTTAGCAGTCTAGTCCTAGGGTGGGCAGAACATTTTTCTGAGAGTTACTCTCAATATCAATAACGCAGGCTGAGATGTTCCTCTTCACACTAAAGAGAAGTCATAAATGAAATGCCTTACGGAGAAATACAAGCAGCACTTCAAACAGCCTTTCAAAGTAGAACTTTTTACGTGCTATCATTTCCTTGTACTCCTAAGGAACTCATCTAGCTTTGCAGGTATCATAGTTGCTTTCTGTCCCCACCAGTCCTCAATCTGTTGTCACATGGTAGCCGCCATCTTGTTTCCCACCAGTTGAGTGTGAACACCCAGTCATCTTTTCATTTCCAGTCTTGAGAACCTATATTTTTTTCCCTTCCTCTGGTGGTTCTAGTTTTACACTGAAGGATGCTCCTGAGGTCCATATCAGTTGGCAGACTGGCTATATTAGGGTCATGTTAGCCACAGGTAAGTCTGGGCAGGCAGATCTGGACTATTCGGTGCAAACCTGATCACTTCCAGGTCAACAAATGGTAAAAGTAGTACATGTAAATGTAAAGGATCAGACAGAATTAATTTGCATGATATTACCCACACCCCACACCTCACTTTAGAGAGAATAACACTATTAAGGGAATAGATCAACCATAGAAAATGCTTTCTTCATATGTGCCATTCAGCCATTCCAATGGTTTTTCTTTTATATTAGCATATATTCATTGACCATGGAATTGCATTGCAATATCTGTGGTGGTATTGTGTTCCCCAAAATATTGTGTGTTCCCTGAAATAAACATATCTGGGGTCAGAGAACAGACAACCACTAGAACGAAGCCAAAATTGGTGGCTAGAAAATGGGAAGAGTAAGTTATAGCAGAAGTTGGGTGGTGGTGGTAGACACCTTTAATCCCAGCACTTGGGAGGCAGAGCTAGCCGGATCTCTGAGTTCAAGGCCACTTTAGAAACAACTAAGCATGGTGATCCACGCCTTTAATCCCAGAAACCCAACCTTTAATCCCAGGGAGTGGGGGCAGAAAGAGAAGGTATTTAAGGCATGAGGACCAGGAACTGAGGGAGAAAAGCATGTAGTTAGTTAAGCATTTGGTTGGTTAAGCGTTCAGGCTTTGGAGCAACACAGTTCAGCTGAGAGCCATTGGGATGAGGACTCAGAAGCTTCCAGCCTGAGGAAAAAGGATCACCTGAGGAACTAGCAAGGTGAGATAGCTGTGACTTGTTCTGTGTCTCTGATCTTCCAGCATTCACTCCAATAACTGGCCTCGGGTTTGAGTTTTATTAATAAGACTCTTTAAGATTCATGCTACAAATATCCACAGCACTATTCTACAGGACACTGAGAGAAGTGACCAAGAGACTCTAGCCCTGTGGGCTGAAGACAAATGCCCCAACTTTACAAAGGAACATTAGGTGACTGTTCAGGCTGCTAGCTGTCTCTGTCTACCCTGCAAGACTCCTGAAAAATGCTTACATCCTTCTCCCGGTTCTTAGGTAATATTATATCCTTCTGAGGTCTTTGATGTAGTTGAAGACTAGATAGTTATAATTTCCTCAGTTATGATAAAAGATAAGTTAGATATAAAACCTTAGACTCACAAATATAAGATAGATAGGATATCTTCTTTAATATTGTAACTGTAATTCTTGCTTGATAATTGTTTTGTTATATGTAATTTTACTATGTAAAAGTTAAAACATTCCTTTAAAAAAAAAAGAAAAGGGGAAGTGCTGTGGATATTGCTCTGTATAAATAAAATGCTGTTTGGCCAGTGGCCAGGCAGGAAGTATAGGCAGGACAAGAGAGAAGAGAATTCTGGGAAGTGGAAGGCTGGGGGAGGAGAGACACTGCCAGCCACCGCCATGACAGAAAAGACATAAGGTACTGGTAAGCCACGAGCCACGTGGCAAAGTATAGATTAATAGAAATGGGTTAATTTAAGATAGAAGAAGTAGATAACAAGAAGCCTGCCATGGTCGTACAGTTTGTAAACAATGTAAGTTTCTGTGTGTTTACTTGGTTGGTTCTGAGTGTCTATGGGCCTGGCTGGTGAGATTTGTCCTGACTGTGGGCCAGGCAGGAAAACTATAACTACACTTAAGGAAGAAAGAATTTGTTTCAGATTACTGTTCCAGAGGGATAGAGTCCTTCATGATGGAGAAAGTAAGGCTTGGCAAGAGGAACAGGAAACTTGTATGACTGATCACTTATTTTATCCACACAACAGGAAGTGGGACAAGGTCATAAACCCTCAAAATACCTGATACTAAGCTTCACAACCTGAGTTCAATCCCTGAGAACCACATGTTAGGGAAGAACCCACTCCATGATGTTCTCTAACATGCTCCCATGTGTGCGTGCGAACACACACACACAGATACATAGATAGATAATACTTTAAAATATGTTTAAGGAAAAAATTAATGTATGGCAGGTACTGTGCTGGGTGCTGGGGACACAAAGATGACCAAAATATGAATTGTTTCTCCCAAAACTCACAGTTAAGTGGCCATATAAACACATGATTGTAGTACAGTGGGATGATAATAATGGCTTCTATTTCTCAATCCTGGCCACATGCCAGACACCAGACTGAGGACTGACATACATTACCTCCTTTCATCCTTGCAACATCCTCAAAAGTTAGATATGATTATCCCACACCCTTTTTATAAGCAAGACAGTTCTGGCTTAAGTCAGCCATCTGCACTGACTAATGTTGCTCTGTGCATCCCATAAATGAAGTGTAAACAAGGTAGAGCTCTTGCACACATAAAGGAGTAATTGGTGATGCTAGGAACGCAGGCAGTAGCATGAGGATCCATGAAAGGTTTGTCCCACAACAACCCTTTGGTTGTATACTTTTATTTTGGGGGCGTTGTTTTGTCTTGTTAAGTTTGGTTATTTTGAAACAGGTTTTCAAGTAGTTTGGGATGACCTTGAAATTCTTATCCTCCTACCTGAACCTCCCAAGTGCTAGGATTTTGTGTATGCACCACAGTGCCCAGCCCTGGTTGTAATACCTTTCAAAGATTTCACATGCTTTTACCCAGTAATTCCACAGTGAGGACTTTATTGAAAGGGATTATCCAAAAGTGGGAGGGAGGAGGTCTCTCTGCCCATAAGGTGTTTATTATTTAATAGTAAACCATCACATTAGTTACACTTAAGAAGGGAATAGTTAAATCTACACTGGTCCCTCTGATCAGCAGATTACTAAAGCTATCAATGAAAAACTTCAAGTGACAATTAAGAAGACTATAAAGCATCCTCAAAAATACTTACAGTATGATGTCAAAATGATAAAAACAAGATAGCACATTGCATTTTCACTATTAATACAATTATGGAGACCTTGAGTATGCACAGATAGGGCTAAAAGAGGCATATCTATAGAGACTTATGTTCAAAATATTGGATGGGATGGGGTGGCTGGTGATATGGCTCAGCTGGGTTGTTTTTTTTTTTAAGTTTTGTGTATTAGTGTTTTGCCATAGGAGGTTTCAGATCCCCTTGAAGTGGAGTAACAGACAGTTGTGAGCTGCCATGTAGTTGCTAGGACTTGAACCTGAGTCCTCTGGAAGAACAGCCAGTGCTCTTAACCACTGAGCTATCTCTCCAGCCCCACCTCAGCCGTTAAAGGGACTTGTGGTCAATCCCACAGGGTGGAAGGAGAGAACCGACGACTCCACAAATTGTTCTCTGACTTCTACACTCCCACCATGACACCTATGCCACGGCATGGGAGACCACACACATACAGACACAAAAAAAATGAATAAATACATGTACTTTCAAAAATTAAATTTATGGCCAAGTGTAGTGGTGAACACATTTAATCCCAGCACTCAGGAGGCAGAGGCAGGTAGATACCTGCAAGTTTGAGGCCAGTCTTGTGAGCATGGGGTGTTCAGGCCAGCCAGAGCTACACAGGGAGACTCTGCCTCAAAACAAACAAACAAAAATGAAGTTATGGAATCTGGGGGAAAGTTTGTTGTTGTTTTTCACAATACATTCTTTAATATTAATAGACATAAATAAGGTAGTTTCAGTTTTAGACAGGTAGGTAAGGGTGAGAGGCCCCTGGAGAAGAAAAACCTTCACAAACTGGCAGAGCTGATCCTCAGTGAGCTGCAGACAGGCAGAGGCCTTAAGCTCATCTCAGAAGGGGACATCTGTAAACCCAGCAGAACCGGCTGTCCAATGGATTCCATCAGCACCGAATGCGGAAGCTCCAACATAAACTGTGGGTTTAGCCCAACGTTGTAAATTCAGCTAAGGAGCTCTTCTGCACACGAGTGCTGGACTGGGCCTTGAGAGCACAGTTCCTTCTCTCTAAGTTTTGCATTTGAAGGAGCCCTGCCTTACCACGATAAACAGCTGACCATAAGCCTTGGCTCCTATAATGGCAGAACTCCAGCCATTGCTCTCCTCACTGTTTGGTTCTATCTCCCCTTTGAAGTTTCTCAGCAGTATTTGAGACCCCCTTTCTCAACCGATGCTGTCCTTATTTTCCACCCAACCAGAGTCCTCATGCTCATTTCGTTCATGCAAACGGAAGCCTCACTCAAGGAACTCAAGACCCACACATTGTTCTCAAGCCTTCTCCTTTGCGGGGAGCTGCTTTCCCACCCAATAAAGCTTTGCGTGTTTCCTGCTGCCTTTGCTCCACGTTCTTCAAGACTGGGAGACCCTGAACCCTGGAGCCACTGGCTCAGAGGAACTTGGGTGGCCATCGAGATTCTGAAGCCCTGGTTCTCTGTGTTAAGCCCACCCAAGGTAACGTTCATTTGCACTCAAAGGCCCTCCTCCCAGCATTATTATAGGATAATAAAGGATATTTTAAAAAGAGGCCTCAAGCATTTGCCTGCTTTCAATGTGACTTTTACTCACTCGTTCCAAATCGTCATTTTCATTGGAAAAATCTGAGATTCTTTTTACAATGGACTGACTATGGAAAATAGTATGTGGTTCTTTCTGTCTTAGCCAACTCAGAATCAAGTCTCTTGGTAATTAAAGTAAGTTGAGAATTTGTTTTCTTTGTACATGTTTCAGTGGTCTCAATTTCACCGTGATACACACCAGAAATCACATTTCTGTCAAATCTTGCCCGTGTTTATGGAGCTATGGCTCTACACTAAGAGAACTAACAAGCCACATCCACTCCATTTTCAAAAGATCTTTCTCCTGGGACCAAACTTGGGTTTGGAGTGTATTTCAAAGATTTATGTGATACCATTAACAGGAATCCAAGCCTTGATTTTGATAATGGGTTACTGCTGATAGACCAATGTGGATGGGGGAGGGAATGATTTTTTCCATGTCTTCATTATTTTTGTCTTTTTTCATGGTATTTTGTTTTGTTTTAATGATTTAAAATTGTATGTGTCTATGTTGGTTTGTGTGGATGTGTGCAGGTGCCTGCAGAGCCCAGAAGAGGACATTGGATTTCCTGGAGCAGTTGTGAGCCACTTGACACAGAGGCTGGGAACAGATCTCAGGTCCTAGAACTGAGATCTCCTGTAAGAATATCAAACACACTTAACCTGTAAGCCATCACTTCAGCCCTGTTTTGTTTAGATTTTAAATATGGTCTCAATTAGTATCCTAGGCTATTTTCCAGTTGGCCATTTTTTGGCTTCTTCTTCTTGAGAGCTAGAATTATAGGCATGTGCCACCACACGTGCCTTGTCTTCTTTTCATTGTTTGGATCATACTGCTACAAAGATAGAAACATTAACACTGTTGCCTTGCTGTTAGGATTCCCTTTTTACCAACAACACTGTCTCAAATCTGAGATAAGCAATACCAGGTTCTGTTTCTATTCAGTGTTAGTCTTCATCCAACACACAGGATGAACCATTATACTCAAGATGAAATAGTCACCAAGAGTCATTTGAAGAATCCTCCAGTCTTGGCATTCTCTCTTGCTAGCCATTGGGTGAGTTACTTCACCATTCTGTGTGTTGAAGTCTTCTAATTTGTAAAAAGAAACAGTGACAGAACCTACTTCATAGGGTTATTTTGAGAATTATCTGAGCTATTACACACATTAATCTGATACATAAATAGCTTAATAAATAGCAAACCCTGGGCAGGAGAGATGGCTCAGAGGTTAAGAGCACTGAGTGCTCTTCCAGAGGTCCTGAGTTCAATTCCCAGCAGCCACATAATGGCTCACAACCATCTGGTGCTTTCTTCTGGCCTGCAGTCACACATGCTGTATACGTAATAAATAAATAAATCTTTAAAAAAAATAGCAAACCCTATAACTAATGCACACAAGACAAACCCTAAAACTAATGCTAGTAGTAGGTTATTTATCTATTTACTCACAAGTTATCTGAAGACTGGGCTGTGTGTAACTTAGTCCTTGTTATCCTAGTCTTTAACACATTATGTGAGACACAGTATTTACTTGAGAAGCGTAAGTGGAATGAGTTGAAGAAATGCATGATCGTTTTAGGAACTATTGGGAATTAGGAGAGCTAGTCTCTGCCCTTCAGAAGCTTAGAGACATATTTGAATGTATGACTCCATAGACACTGACAACAGCTGCTTGTGGGGTAGGGACAGACACCCACAGGCAAATGGAAGGGGGTGTGGGAACAGATACTCAACCAACAAAAGGAAAACCCGGTTTTCCTGTGCTATTCTGCTGCTAGCTCTATAGCCTGTGGCATATCAACTATCCCTCCTTCTTTTGCTTCCCCCTGAAATATATTTATATTAAGCAATGACCAGAGGAACAGAATGAATTGTTGTACAGCAATTTCTTCCAAATGTAACTATTCCACCCTGGAAGGAGCTGCCTTAGACTCAAGTAAATAAAACTTACAAGGCTCAGGAAATAAACAACTCACATCATTTAGAAAATTCACCAAACTTACAAGAGTTGTAAGGCCCCTCCAAAATTATACAAACAGTAACCACTTCTAGGGAAATTACCAGCCAAACTGCCTGCCTGGAATTTTTTCAGGGAGCTTTATAGTGATGTAGCTGCCCATTGAGTCTTCCATATTCCTGTAGGTAACTCTAATGGACTCATTGATTTCTCCAAGTTGGACTTTGGTCGGTTGTCAGTTCCATATTGGGCTTTCAGTAACTGTTATGGCCTGGCATGATAGTGCATGCCCATAATGCCAGCACTTGGGAGGCAGAGGCAGCATCAGGAATTGCTACAAATTCAAAAGTAGCAGGATCTGCAGTGCAAGTTCCACACCAACTATGGATATACAGAATGACTTTGCAAAAACAAAAAACAAAAACAAAAACAAGTCAAAACAAAACAAAAAACCAGGTACCTTGAGCTGATACAGTTGAAGAATTGAATCATAGCTTGTGTTTTACTAGCTGGAGTAATATTGAAGCAAGGCCTTACTGAGCTTTCCACAGTTTCCAGCTAAAAGCCAGGGGAAGCTTCTCTATTTTGTGTGAGACTGTTTAGAAATCAATAGACAGATTTTTCCAAGAATAGCAATGGGATAAATAAAAGGTATGTTTTGAGTTGTATCTTCATTAGAGAAACAATCACTGGGAACTAGGTAGAATTTCTGGCTGCTATAGCAGTGACTCTTGGGGCTCTTATTAAGACTTACTTCCAAGGCAATGCTTTTTATAGACATAATTAACAAATATACTTGAGGACGATAATAATTGTCTTCATTGGTCTGACTAGGAAATTGTAGCTTTCCTCTGTATTATAAGTTGACTCAGATTTTAAAGAAAATAATCAGTTCTTTTAATACAATTTGGTAATGATGCCTAATGATATTCTGCTATACTAATAGATTGGTGGTGCCTACCCCAATTGTCAATCAGAGTCTTTCATCCAGCAACTGATGGAAACAGTTGCAGAGATCCACAGCCAAACATTAGACAGAATTTAGGGAATCCTGCTGAAGAGAAGGAGGAAGGATTGTAGGAGCCAGAGGGCTCAAGGCCATCACAAGGGAACCCACAGAATCAACTAACCTGGGCTCACAGATGCTCACAGAAACTGAATTTACAACCAGGGAGCCTGCATGGGACTGACCTAGGCCCTCTACATATATGTTACAGTTGTGTAGTTGGTCCTCTTGTGGGACTCCTCACAGTGGGAACAGGGCATGTCTCCCATTCTTATACTGGCCTTTGGGACTCTACTACTCATACTGGGTCACCTTGACCAGCCTTAATACTTAATAAATGGGGAAGTGCTTAGTCTTACTGCAACTTGATAGTGTTATGTTTTGTTGGTATCCATGGAATGCCTGCCCTTTTCTGAATAGAAATGGTGGAGGAATGAATGGGGGGTGGGGTGGGGTGGGAGGAGGGACTGTGAGGAGAGAAACGAGGGGAAATTGTGGCCAGGATGTAAAATAAATATTAAAAAATATAGAATGAAATGTAAAGAACAAATTTGGTTGTAGCTAGAGTTTCCTGGTCCTGCCTGGCCCACAGTCAGGACAAATCTCTCTCACCTGCCAGTCCTGCAGACGCTTAGACCCAACCAAGTAAACACACAGAGACTTGTATTGCTTATAAACTATATGGCCGTGGCAGGCTTCTTGTTAGCTGTTCTTATATCTTAAATTAACCCATTTCTATAAATCTATATCTTGCCACATGGTTTGTGGCTTACTGGTATCTTACATGTTGCTATTCATGGTGGTGGCTGGTAGCATCTCTCTGCCTCCACTTCCACTTCACAGATTTCTCCTCTCTCCTTGTCCCACCTATACTTCCTGCCTGGCTACTGGCCAATCAGTGTTTTATTTATTAACCAATCAGAGCAACACATTTAACATACAGAACATTTAACATACAAAACATTCCACAGCACTTCCCCTTTTCTTTTTTTCAAAAAGGAAGGTTTTAACTTTCACATAGTAAAATTACAGATAACAAAACAATTATCAAGCAAGAATTACAGATATACTGTCTAGTCTATTTATAATATCTAGTCTATTTGTATTTGGCAAAATTAAAGAAGATACCCCATCTATCCTATATTTGTGAGTCTAAGGTTTCATATCTAACTTATCTTTTATCACAACTAAGGAAAATTGTAACTATCTAGCTTCAACTACATCAAAGACCTCAGAAGGATATACTATTACCTGAGAAACAGGAAAAGGATGCAAACAACTTTTGGTAGTCTTGTGAGAGTAGACAAAGACAGCTGGCAACCTGGACAGTCATCCAAAGTTCCTTTGTAAAGTTGGAGCATCTGTCTTCAGCCCACAGGGCTAGAGTCTCCCAGTCATTTTTCTCTGTGTCCTGTAGAATGTCCGGCAGTTTCCTCTGCAAAGCAGGAACTTGAAGGACCATTTTGCCAAGCAAAGTTCAGTGGTCACCTTCCTAAGGGTCCTGCATGTCCAGTCAATCAAGCAGTCCAGGAAAAACAGTTTCTTGCCCAAATGGCTATTTTTTTCCAAGAAGAAGATAAACTCCATATAGAGTGTCTTTGATGCCCATCCTCCTTTCTGAAGTAAATCAGTGCTGCCAGGAGCAGACATGTCTCACTGTCCAGAAAGTCTACATTTTTAAAACATTTTAAATGCTATATTCTGTAGGTCTTTGAAGTGTTTGAAGATTACCTATCTATCTGAAATATATCTATGTATACCTAGAAAACTTAACTAACATGCTACAAGTTTGACTATCAGAGAAGACTAATTATTAATATGTATTTCTTAATTATCCATTATAATTTAAATTAGTTACATAAACATAATTTCTTAAACAAGATTAGAAATATACACACAGTATAACAAAATTAACTTTAAATTTGTATCAATAAACTAAAATCCATAGCAATGTAAAACATTTTAAACAAGTCGCTCTTTAAAAGTAGGTTCAACAATCTATCCTTTTATCCTATCATTATCTATACTATCCCCTTTTTTTCTTTAGAAAGAGATTGCATTTATAGAACTATTGGTTTTTCTCTGTCCCACACCAGAGGGCTCTTCTAATATGGTACAAAAATCTCTTAAGCTTTTCTTTTAGTAATATGCTTGGGTTTAGAGAAGGAGTGAGCCAATTTCATCTCCAAAGCCAGCTTGGTATATTTGGGAATTTGGGTGTAGCTTCTCTTACTACTTCCTGTTGGAGGGGACACTATATCTTATGGGGACACAAAGAAAATTTTAGAATTATGGAGTAGTCCATGAGGGTGTATCGTCTGAGCCAGTTGCCTTGAAACCATTATGGATGTTGGGTCATCTGGGCCATGGTATCATTGGAGACCTTTCATGGGTTCTTGGCTGGTCAAAACTGATATATCTTAATCTGGAAAAACTCCATAGTCTCTGGCTTTTTGTGGAAACAAAAGCAGAGCCTCCTTTCCAAAGCAACATATCCTTATATCCAAATTTTGAAGTCAAGGTACCTTTAAAATATACATATTGGTTTAACTCAATAGCTTTTACAATTAAATGTTTTTCTGCAGTTAAAAATCCCAAAGACAACACAATCCAGATTATCTGTGTAATATCCATCTTTATGTGGCTTATTTTTATATTAATTTTACTGTCTCTTTAAAGAATTTTTAGAAACCATGTATTTCTTTATATAACTTTATATATATCACCTTTTTTCTCTTTCAAGCCTAGTATATTTTATACACATTGTAAACTATTCCATCTGAATCTGTCTTATTGTGAACCTATTTCTCTAAACTGCAGCATTCGAAGACTGGAATGGCAGCTGTGGCTGATAGCTCTGCCCATTTCAGCTTCCCAGCATGGTAGTGGTACGTTTAACCACCAGCTCTGGGAGCCATCAACTCTTAGAAATAGTGGGTCTATGCTTTTATCAAAGCAGTGTGTAGCCCAGAAACCTCTTTTTTTTTAAACTAGCAAATCTATATTCAACACACAGCATAGTGATTCAGCTTGGAAAAACCTCTGTGTAATATAGCATAGGTCAAGCCCGCAAGAGAGAGACAACTAGGAAGCTGTTTTTAGCTCCATTTTAGAATCTTTTTTCTCAGGTTTGAGGTGGAAACTCTTACCAACCCATTGGGCACCATTTGTAGCTAGAGTTTTCCTGCCTGGCCCACAGTCAGGACAAATCTCTCTCACCTGCCTGCTGCTTAGACCCAACCAAGTAAACACACAGAGATTTACATTGCTTATAAACTGTATGGCACTGGCAGGCTTCTAGCTAGCTGTTCTTATATCTTAAATTAACCCATTTCTATTAATCTACAAGTACTGGTGAAATTATTAAGGGCACTCCACGTAGTTAAAAGGGAGGTTTATTTTGTGGGGTAACTTACAAATGAAGGGGTAGGTTGCAGGGTCCGGCAAAGGTATAGCGCAGTCCAGCGGTGTTCTCTGGAGAACTCTGCTCGGTCTACCTCTAGAGTCCAGGGTCCCAGAACCAAGAGAGAGACCTCCTCTCGATCCTTGGTCTTCCGCTTCCTCCTCCGCCCTGCCTTGTGGGCGTGGCCATTACCGAAGCCTCAATGGGGGTTGGAACTTCCAGGCCAATGCTGGGATGGCTATCCACTACATACAAGTTTCCATGTGACTTGTGGCTTACCGGTATCTTAACATCTCATCTCAGCAGCTGGCAGCATCTCTCTGCCTCTGCCTTCTACTTCCCAGAATTCTCCTCTCTCCTTGTCCTGCCTATACTTCCTGCCTGGCTACTGGCCAATCAGTGTTTTATTTATTAACCAATCAGAGCAACACATTTAACACACAGACCATCCCACAGCATTTGGTTTTCCCATTTTAGCCCTTCCATCCATCAATCCACTTTAATTGTCCTGGAGCACCAAAGTGTGGTTGGAATTTCCAGCCAACTAGAATCCATTGTCTCTAATTGACTACCATCGAACCAGTCCCATCAAGGCTAAATGACTAACAGCAATAGCCTGAGTGGACCTTTTATTTTAACACACACCTTGGAAATTGCTGCTAGGAAAGGATGAGAAATGGAGAATTTAGTAGGCTAGGGAGATTTCAATTTTATGTATTTCTTACATTTTATGTTTTATACTTAAAACTTTGTGTGTGTGTGTGTGTGTGTGTGTGTGTGTGTGTGTGTGTGTGAGCACATACTATGGCATGAGAATGGAGGTCAGAGGATAACCTGCAGGAGTTGGTGGTCTCTTCACCATGTGGTTCAAACTCTAATTTTGGGGCTTGGACATTAAGCATCATTACTACTGATCCATCTCCCCAGTCCTGTCAGTGATTATTATTATTATTATTATTATTATTATTGTACTATTACTACTATTATTATTATTATTTTATGTTACTGTAACAAAATAACTGGAGCTAGTTGCATTAGTTATTTTACATATTGCTGAGACAAAATGGCTGACCAAAGTAACTTAAGTATCTAAAGGAGTTTTGGCTTACAGTTTGAGGGGAAATTCATCATGGTGGGGGAAGGCATGGCAATAGGAGCCTGAGGCTGCTGATAGTATTTCTTCATAGGTTAGGAAGCAGAAAGCAAATACTAGAACCTAGGGTAAAACCAAATACTACTGTTCAAAAACAAACAAACAAAAACATACGATAGCGATCAAATGACTCCTAACAATATTCCATTGTATTCATAGATTAGTGTCTTGCTCAGCCATCTTCAGAGATGCTTCCTCTTGCAGATGGGAACAAATACAAAGACCCACAGGCAGACATTACTCAGAGAGTGAAAGACATTGGAACTCCCATCCCTAAAGTAGATGCCTCCCTCCAATCCCTCCCTTTGTGGCTCCAGGAGCCATGTGAAAGAGGACATAGAAAAGTGTAAGAGCCAGAGAGGATGAGGATGCCAAGGAAATGAGGTCCTCTAAGTCAACAGGATGGACACACATATGAACTCAGAGACTAAGGTCTGCACCAGATGCCGTCCTAGAGATGAAAGAGAAGTGGACACATACCCCATCCCTAACCCGGAAGCTGTCTCCAATTGGTAAGTAGGGGGTGATAAATGCTGTGCTTAGAATTAGGGTGCCAGCACATTCAAGAGTTAACCTAATCTATATAGCCCTCATAGACTTGCTCAGAAATTTGTTTCCATGGAAATTCTATATCCCATCAAGTTAACAAGGTTAACTATCACACTTGGTTTTATGGGGTGGTTCATGCCATGCTAGGCAAGCCCTCTACCAAATGAGCTACATCCCTTCACCTTGTCTTTTTATGCTACCTCTTAGCTTTCAAGTCTAATTATAGCTCTCCTTTTGCTGTCCTACTAAGGTGTTGATATCCAGCTAAGAATTTTGGAGTTGAGCAAGCTCCCTGAGCCTCCTATCTTCTTTGTATTTGTTTGTTTGTTAGACAGGAATACTCACTATGTAGGCAGAGTTTCTCAGCAACTGCTCATAAATAACCACCAAGAAGTGTAATATTAATTATAACTGTTCGACCAATAGCTCAGGCTTCTTATTAACTAGCTCTTACAACTTGAATTAACCCTTTCTATTAATCTGTGTGCTGCCATGTGGCACATGGCTTGTTACCTCATTTTGTAAATATCCTGCTTCCTTTCTGTCTATCTGGAGACTCCTCTGACTCTGCCCTCCTTCTTCCCAGTATTCTCTCTGCCCTGAAAATCCTGCCTAGCCATCAGCTGATCAGCTTTTTATTAACAGTGAGAGCAATACATATTTACAGTGTACAAAGATTGCTCCACAGCATCACTCTGCAGCCCTTTCTAGCCTGGAACTCACTATGCAGCGAGGCTGGCCTCAACCCTTACATCACTCTCCCTGCCTCTGTTACACTTTCGCTGGTATTGCCAAGTGAACACCATTACATCCAACTTCTGTCTTGTTCCCTACCTCTATACCAGTGGTTCTCAACCTGTGGGTCCCAACCCATTTGCCAAACCTCCATCTCCAGAAAAATATTTCCATTATGATTCATAACAGTAGCAACATTACAGTTACGAAGTATCAATGAAAATAATTTTATGGTTGGAGGTCACCACAACTTGAAAAACTGTATCAAAGGGTCAGCCATTAGGAAAGGGTTGACTGAGAACCCCTGGGCTACACTCACCTCCCAGCTATCAGGTAATCTGGAATACAATATTGATCTTGTCATCTGGGCATGGAGGCACATGGCTGTAAACCCAGCATAAGAGAATTGAAAACAGAGAGGATCAATATTTCAAGGCCATCCTTGTCTACAAAGGAAGTTCCAGGGCAACCTGGACTAGGTGGGGAGAGAGGTAGGGAAAAGGAGGAGGAGTGAAAGGAGATGGAAGTGAGGCAGGGAGAAGGACAGGACAAGGGGAGGGCAGAGCAGATAGGAGAGGAGAAAAGAGATGAGGCCACTCTGTTGTCAAAGTTTCTACCATCCTTTGTAACCTGACTCTGATCCGCTTTCATCACTCCTGTCCTTTCCCTGTCCTCCAGCCACCTGTCCTCACTCACAGTGCTGGAAACTTCCTTTCTCGAAAAGCCTTAATTTGCTTCTTTTGACCGTAATACTGTCTGGAATTTTCAGCTCCTGCCTTTTACTGGGTGACTCCTATTCAGTTTTTCAGTTTCTAGTTTGGGTGTCACACATTCCACTATTCCAAAGGACCTCCAAATTCAGGCTAGACACACACACACACACACACACACACACACACACACACACACACACACTATTGCCCGTTTGTGTGTCTGTGTCCGCCTCTTCACAGACTGCTATGACAGAAAACATGACTGTTTTATTCATGGTTACTTCTCTTTTTCCCCCTTTCTCTCTCATTCTCCCAGCATCTGATCCACAAGCAGCCCATTAGCTGTTACTCAAGGAGAAATGTTTAACATGGAAATTCAGTTAGTGCTAGGGATAAATTTAAACTTACAATAAGGATTATTTAGAAGAAACTGTCGAGCCAGGCCTAGAGCTAGACACCTGTGATCCCATTCTAAGCTACACAGTGAATTGAAGACCATCCTGAGCTACTTGAGACCCTGTCTTAAAAATAACAATGACAGTTGTGTGGTGGTGTATACCTTTAATCCCAGCACTTGGGAGGCAGAGGCTGATAGATCTCTGAGTTGGAGGCCAGTGAGTTTCAGGATAGACAAGGTTACACAGGGAAACCCTGTCTTGGAAAAAAAACAATAGTAAATAAATGAATCAGTCATTAAACAAGGAGCATAATTGGCACAGCTCGCTGGATTAATTCAGATATACAGATGGAAAGGGAGAGTGTGCATATCTAGGAAGTCCCCCTCCTGGCTCAGCATTTCTTCAACTGTTGTTTACTTGGTGGCTATGGTTTTCTTTTTGATTTCGTGGTTCCTGCTTGTTCCCCCTTGGTTGAAAATGTCTTCAGCCAAAGCAGCATTTGTGAAGCCCCCAAACAGATGTGCTCCCTGTAACCTGAGCTCCTCCTTAGGCCCGTGCTCCTCGCCATGCTCCCTGCTGTCACAAAACAGAGGTTCTGCATCTGCCTGAGGGGGATGAGTCCTATGAAATTTCTCCCTCTCCTACTTTGTCAGCTCCTTGAGGGCAGGAACTGTCTTCTTGCATTTTTGTAGTCCAAGTCCCTGGCATAATGTTTACCATCTCATAATACCCAGTGTATACTTTTGAATGAATGGATGAAATTGAATAAAGGATTCATCTTGAGAGCCTCAACTCTCATTTGTGGCTCAGGAACAGGCCAAGACTAAACAACATTTAATGCAATATATAGGACACAAATGCTAGGCTTTTGTTCTCTGTCTCCACCAGTATTCATTCCCTTCTAATGTGTTCCATAGCCCAGATTTATTTAATTAGAATGTAAACTATGTAGAAATGCATCAATGTAGATACATGAGACTTGACCAAATCTTCACTTTGTAAAGGACACAGTCAGAAAATGGATAGGACAGTCCACAGGACAGAAGAAAATACCTACAAGTCATAATTGACAAGAATCCAGCATCTGGATTATATAAAGAACACTTATAATGCAACCAAAAAAAAAAAAAAAAAAGACAACTAACCAGATTAATACACGGGCAAGGGATCTGAATGGCTCTCCCTGACTCACAAAAGTTCTTCTGTTCCAAACCTACCATAACACTGGCAAACATGTTGGGCAGTAGGAGATCGATACTGGCATCTCGGGTGTAGTAGGGAACTGATACTCCACCTAAACTAAGAGGAATTTTTTAAAAAGCAAAATGGAGTGTCACATGCCTGTAATGCCAACCTCGCTACAGATATGGGGCAGTAGAAGCAGGAGTTCAACTGTATACTTACCTACATAGTCAGTCTGAGGCCAGTCTAGCCCATGTGAGATAAAAACCAAAATAAAAAATAAAAACAAGAAAGAAAGGGGGCACTAGAAAGCCGTCTCAGCTCTTAAGAACATTTGTTGCTCTTGCCAAGGGTCTGGATTTAGTTCCTAGCACCTGCATGGTGGCTCCCAACCATCTGTACCTCAAGTCCCTGGAAATCTCATGGGCATGGCACAAATATGGTACACAGACATAGATTCAGGCAAAACACCCATACACATGAAATAAAAGTGAATGAATCTTAAAAATCAAAAAAGAAGAAAGAAAGAAAAAAGAAAGAGAGAAAGGAAGGAAGGAAGGAAGAAAAAAAGAAAAAGAAAGAAAGAAAGAAAGAAAGAAAGAAAGAAAGAAAGAAAGAAAGAAAGAAAGAAATAGAAAAGAAAAAAATCCAGGCTGGAGAAATGGCTCAGCAGTTAAGAACACTAGCTGTTCTTGCAGAGGATCTGGGTTCAATTCCCAGCACCCATAACTCCATTTCCAGAGGATCTACTCCCCTCTTCTGGCTTTCTTGGGAGCTGGATGTAGATGTTGCGCAGGCATACATGCAGGCCAAACACACAAAATAAAAATAAAATTTGAAAAAAAAGGAACACCCAAACAACAATGTGCTTTTAATTCTGTTCTGCTCTAATTTCTGCCTCTTAGTAGCAGGAATTCCGTTTTATATAGGGTAGTTTATTTTGTGTATTCCTGAAGTTATCCATCTCCTTTGGCTACTTTTGTCAGGGTGTTTGAATACTGATTGCACATCTTTTCTGCATTCTAAATTCATTTGATAGTGTTAAACTCTTATAATAAAAGGTGAAAAGATCTATACTACCTGTGCATTCTTCAGCGTCAGTTGCAGAATCACAAGTATCCATTCGAGAGCTGATTCACCAGGTAAAGGGAGCTGCCGGCCTGGTCATCTGAGCTCTATCCTCAGGACACACGTGGTGAGAGAGAACTCACTCCCCTGAGTCGTCCTCTGACTCCACATAGATACACACACATACATACACTACAATATTTGTTAAAACAAGTATCATATAGATTTGGTAATTTTTGACTTTTATTTTGCTTAAAACTCATTGTTTACTTTTAGAAGAATTTTCCTAAAAACTTGTCAAATCTTGTAAAACTTGTCTCAGTGGCTTTTATTTGTTCTCCATTAAATTGATATGCAAACCGAGGTGTCTTTGTAACAGTTCATCTCTCCAGCATTATTTCTTTCTGGTAAATAGCATCATTTATTCATGTCTCCTTTACTTGTCCCATTGGTGTTTTCTAATTTTCTTTCAATATATCTTTATTCTCTCAAATTAAGTGAATAACCACATACTTAATATTGTGTCACTATTGTGAACTTCCTTTTTCATTATATTGTCTAGCTTTGTGTCACTCTTATTAGAAATGCAACAGACTTTTGTCATTTTATCTTATATTATTCTACTTTGCTGAACATATTTATTATTTTTAATGAATTTTGTGTTGATGTCTGAGACATCTTCCTTATATAATTCTGTCATTTCAGAATGTTATTTTTATTTTCTCCTTTCACATATTTATAACTCATTTCTTTTTATTCAATCTCATTTTATTGCAAAGTTAATTAAGACTGATGAAAAACACAGCCTTGTCATATTTATGTTTTTTAATAGAGCATCCCTCGTGCTTCTGACTCTGGATTTTAGGCATGTATAATGCTCCTGTTAAGGAAGAAAACCTCTTGTGGTTTTTTTCTTTTGTTTCATCAATGGAAGTTTTGAAAGTGTCTTCTCAGCAACTCTTGAAATATCAAAACATCAGCACAAATATTCCCAGAGAGAAGTTCCTTGGTAACCTTATCTAATGTAACTCCCGCCTCCACATCCACTCTACCATATGATGCTCTATTATTTTCTTTAGAGGACTTGCTGCCATGTGAAATTATTCTAGTTAGTTATGGGCCTGCTTCCTTCTTTCCCTCATGAACAATCTCTTTGTCTGTATTGCCCAAGGCTCTGGTCCTGCCCTATATCCTCAGCGTGTATTTGTTGGAGGCATAAATGGGTATGGATTTTGTACTTTTCCCTGAAACATAGTATCTTTCATTTTTAGTGTGTGTGTGTGTGTGTGTGTGTGTGTGTGTGTGTGTGTGTGTGTGCGCTCGCGTGCATGCAGGTGAGGGTATATCACAGCATGCACATTGAGGTCAGAGGACAATGTCAATTGTCAGTCCTCATCTTCTGCCTTGTTAGAGTCAGAGTTCCTTAGTTGTTTGCTGCTGAGAATGCCACAGCAGCTGGCCTGCAGGTTTCAGGGGGATTCTCTTGTCTCTGCTTCTTAGCTTGTCCTAGGAGCATTGGGGTTTATTGACCCTTGCTGCTGTGTCCAGCTTTATGTGAGTTTGCAGACCTCAATTCAGGTGCTTGCTAAGCAAGCACTTCATACTCTGAGCCGTCTCCCATCCTCTAACATTATATCTAATGTTAAGTGTTCATATGGTCAGAACATTCTTATATCTGTAGGAAGGCTTCTGCCAACATCTTTTGTACTATTTTCATATATATATATATATATATATTTGTTTGTTGTTTGAGAAAGTGTCTCACTGTGTAGCCCAGGCAGGCCTCAAACTTGCAGCAATCCTCTGCTTCCTGAATCCTAGGATTGTATAAAGGTGTGCACCATTATACCCAGCTTTGTCTGTATTCTTTTTAAATTGTATTTATTTATTTAGTTAATGCATGTGTGTGCAGTGGTATGTGTGAGCTTGGACTCATGCCCCACAGTGCATGTGTGGAGGTCAGAAAAGAACTTTCAGAAGTCAGTTCTCTCATTCCACCATGTGAGCTGAACACCAGGATTGGCAGTAAGCACCTTTACCTGCTTAGCCATCTTGCCAGCCCTGTAGCCTTTGAGTTGCAGCATTTTTCTGACAATTTCTGTGTTTGTATTTATACAACAGGCCTGTGATTGTATTTCCTACATTGCTTCCTTATATTTAAATTAAAAGCAATTTGCCTTGAAACAAAGATATCTTTACCCTTTGCTGTGTTTTTAAACAGACTCACTAATAGAAGGATTGTTTCTTGGAAAACATCTTCATTGAGTTAATCAGTGCTGGGTACCTAATTTTATAATTCCCCTTCTATGGTTTCCTCTCTTAATAGTTCATTTTTGCTGATCTCCCTTTGTCATAATTGCTATTGTATATGTGTGTGTAGGTTTCAATTAGTATTATAGCTACTCATTCATCACTTTCTTTTATTGTGTGTGTGGTGGAGGGGGAGATGGGGCCAGGCAGGCGGGCAGTAGTTAGAGGGAATTGAACCAAGGACCTTCAGTATGGTAGGTAAATATGAGCTAGATCACTCACTCAGTAAATAATTATTGACTCACTCCCCTAGGTTCTGGTAGCACAATGTGAATAAGACAAGATTTCTGCTCTTGTGGACTCCCTTTTTTGATTGTTAAGTGGACTTGTTCACATTTGCCTTCTCTTTAGCCTTACTCTCTGTCCTGCCCCCACCTTGGGCGACTGGCCTCTGTGGGCACCAAGCCTTCCTGTCTTATGGCTCCAGGATGAATCTCATCTTATGGAGGAATGGCAGGAAATGAGCATTGTGGAGGTGCAAGATGTTGTTCTGCTTCTTCTTCACCTTCTGGCTTCCAGGCTATATAGTTAGTGATGACTTCACACATCTATCTGTTCCCTGAGCTCAGCAAGCCCTTCTTTCCTAGATTCAGTTCCGGCCAGGTTACTCTGACTCATTCCTGCTCCATGCCCCTTAGGCTCAGGCAGAATGGCCTTGATGCTCTCCTGACAGCAGTCCTTGTTGGTCCCCTCAGCTCTGGAGACCTCCCACTGTGAACAGTCCCTTTATCAAGTCTCCTTCCATAAAGCCTTTCTGAGTGTACCATCTGTTGTTGCTGGAAGAATGGCTAATACAAGGAGACAGACAAAGAAATACATAGTTAAAAGGTAGCACAATAAATGTTTTAATACAGAAAGACAGGGTGCTACAGAAACAAAGTGAAGCAAATAGCCCCAAGTTTTTTTTGGTTTCTCTCCTCCTCACTGTTAAATCTTTAGTCACTAATTTATTGTGCTGTGTGTTTCTTCTTTGTAAATCATTTGGCAGGGGATGTTAGAGCTGCATTTTTTCAAAGAAACAATATTGATTTGTTTACCAAATGGTTCCTTTTAAATTTTTTGTTTGCTTATCTTTAGTTGATTATTTTATTTCTATATTTTAGGGAGCTTTATTCTTTTAAAATTAATTATTTAGTTTGTTACGTTTCACTCTCTACTTATCAATGTTACTGTTTATGGAGATGAGTTCTCTTTAAAGAACAGTGTGAACAGCATTCCATGTATTATACAATGCCATATTTGTATTTCATCTTTAAAATATTCCATTCGGACTAGGATATAGCTCAGTCATTAGAGTGTTTGCTTAGCATGGCTTTGATACTCACTCATAAACTAGATATAGTCATCCATATCTGCAATCCCAGCATTTGGGAGGATCAAAGTGCAAGATCATCCTTATCTACATAATAAGTTTGAGGCCAGCCTGGGGTACAGGAGACCCTGTCCCAAAAGAAAACGATTGCTTCATTTTGTTCTTTATTTCTTCATTGACCTTATAATAACCTATGAAAGATTTTTTAATTCTTCATCATGTAGTTGGGGAATATCTTTCTGTACACTGTGAATATATGTTGTTCCTATTGGTTAATAAATAAGCTGCTTTGGCCTATGGCAAGGCAGCTTTGAGGCAGGCAGGAAATCTAAGGAGAGAGACAGGAAAAAGAAAGGCGGGGTAGAGGAGACACCAGACTACCATCCTAAGAACAACACATAATGGGATGCAGGTAAAGCCATGGAAAACGTGGTGATACATAGATTGAGAGTTATGAGTTGATTTAACTATAAGAGCTAGCTAGCAAAAAGCCTGCCATAGGCCATATAGTTTGTAAATAATATTAAGCCTCTGAACGATTATCTTATAAGAGGCTGCAGGATTTCAGGGCTGGGCGGGACTGTGGGGCTGGATGGGACCCAAGAAACCTTCCGGCTACATCATGTTTATTAATTAATTCCATTCTGGATACATATGTAGATAGGCAGATGTGTATGCGCATGCATGTATATTTTGCATTACTGGAAATTGTACCTTTGGCCCTGTGCATGTACATGTCCTTTTGTTTTGTGGTTCTGTGCATGGAATCTAGGACTTCAGTTATGATGGGCAAGTATTCTATCATTGAGATCCCTGGCCACTCCAGCTCTTGGTATGCATGTCTACCATTCTTTCGTTATAGTCTGAAAATGTGCTGTGCAGACTTCTCTGTCTTTATAAGTGTATTTTTACATTCTTTGTATGTTGCTGATTTTTGTGAACCTTCTTAACTACAACAACAACAACAAAAAAACCCTAAAGTGCCTTGCATTGACATAACAGGAAGTTTTCTTCATGTAGTCATGCTGTCTAGCCCCATGAGGTTCCTTTACAAAGTCTTTCTAACCTCTGTTTCTCTCACAGGTGCCACGACTTTAAGGGAGCTCCTGGGAGCATAACCTCCTTTCTAAATCAAGCCCGGAGTTTATCTGACTCAAACCTCACACCTCATTTTGCTCGTTATGAGTGTTACTCATCTTAGTTTTCCTCTCTGAGCCATTGAATTTGCTGTATCTTTTCTATGATGCCTTCAAATGACTCTTTGGAATTTTTGTTTTGAGATAGGGTCTCATGTTGTCCGGGTTGCTTTGACCACCCTATGTAGCTAAGGGTGTACTTGATTCCCTGCTCGTCCTGCCTACATTGCCCTGGTGATGGGATTACAGGCAAATGTAAGTATATCTGGTTTTTGTGGTGCTGGGGATGGAAACAGGGCTTTCAACATGGTAGGCAAGCACTCTACCTGCTTTGGGATGATCCACATCCCAAGCCAGAGACTTTGGAGTAAATGAGTGAATCCTTCCTTCTCTAGACAACCTTGCCTGTTCCTTTGACTCTGTCTCAACTTTAAGACACCTCAGGTCATGCATGTCGTTGGTGGCATCTGCCTCTCAGCCTTGCATTGAACTAGTGTAAAAATGCTGCCTTATTTCATACATCATTGTCTTTGCTCAATATTTGCTCCTCTGTGGCCAATGTAGCACTCTGGCCACATGAAAAGACTATGCTTCCTCTTGCATAGTGTGAAACTATTCCTGGCAAGTGGCTGCTGAACCAAGAACTAAATTTCCTAGCCCTCTTCAAATCTAAGTGTGATCATCTTCTCTGCAATGAAATGAGATCCCATGCCATTAAAGCTCCATTTAGACTAGATGCTTTAAGAAAAAGCAGGCTTTTCTCTATTTTTCTTTTTCCCCCTTCTGATGGTCAGCAGGAGAGGACTTGGGTACTGTGGGAACACAGAATAGAGGGAACACTGTCTCTTAATCGTTACAGTTAAGCAAGCTACTCACCAACCAGGAATGTTCACATTCTACTGCGAAGTTAGTGGGAAATTTGTAATGTGTTAAGCCACTGAAATTTTGTGATTTCTTTTCATTACAGCAGCTAATACCCCCTTCCTCATATCCTATTTGAACTATCCAAGCTCAAATATTAATGTCTAATGAAATTTAATTTGACTCTTCAAATACTTGTGTCACTTTCATTTGTAAATGCCTGTGGTTGCCTTGTAGATTGGACCACACTTGTTTGGATTATTGGGTTTTGGTAACTTACTATGCTTTCATTTCCTCATCTTCTATTACTTTGCTGGGAGCTGTAGTTTGGCTTATGTGTTTAGAAGTATTTTTTCCCTTTGCAAAAAAAAAAAATGTAATAGGTCTTAAACCAGGTCTTGACTTTTACTTTAAATCAGCTTGTACCTTTAAAAAGTAAGTCACTTGTGGTTAATACAATTTTTTAAAAGATTTGTTTGTTTTTATTTATGTAAGTGTTTGCCTGAATGTAGGCCTGTCTATAATGCATATGCTGATGTCTGCAGAAGCCAGAAGAGGGCATCAGATTGCCCTGGAACTGGAGTAACAGATGGCTGTGAGCCACCATCTGAGTGCTGGGAATAGAACCAAGGCCTCTGAAAGGGCAGCCAGTGCTCTTTACCTCTAAGCCAGTTCTCCACAATCCACAATGCATATTTTAGCAGTCATGTCACTTCATTTTTTAGGAAAGAATTCTACCTATATATAGCGTTCCTATAATAGGTATGCTCCCAGCATGGCTTAGTGAAAAATTACTGTGTGTAGAGTGCAGACCCATTCATACTCTTCTAGCTCATCACTCACCAAGTACACAACATAACTGAGTTCCCTGTACTGTCCAAACCTCAAATGTGTTTCTATTTTATTTTTGTTTTTCTGGGTTTTTTGCGGGGGGCGGGGTGGTGGTGTAGGCAGGGTCCAGTATGGCCCAGACTGGCCCTGAACTCACTATGTAGCAGAAAATGACTATGAATTTCTGATCCTCCTGCCTCTCCCTCCTAAGTGTGATCATAAACATTCACCACCATGCCCAGATTTTCTGCCTTCCCATCTATATCCCCCCTCTCTTTTCTTTCCTTTTTTTTGTTGTCTGTTTTTATTTGTTTTTAAACAAGGTCTCATTATGTAGCCCAGCTTGGACTCAAATTCACAATCCTTTTGCTTCAGCCTCCTGAGTGTTGAGATTACAGGTGTGCCTTACCATGATTGACACTTAAACCTCAGTTTTATTACTTAGTAAGTTTGTACAGAATATTACAGGATTACCAAGAGAGTTAAATGAAATTAAAATGTGACACTTTGTTGACAATTTGTTTCAGTTTTGCTAGAACCTAAAATATATTGCTTTCAAAAACACATCTCAATTTTGATTGGCTCCGTGTGGCAATAGCTCCAATTGACTTTCCTAGCACATGAAGTGAAAGCTTTAGAAGCATCCTTTAAATTTTTAAAATATTTTGCTTGGGCAGCTTAATAACGTCCTTCCTTTTCAATTGCACTTATGAGGTAGGGAACAGAATTTGGAACCATATTTTCTGGCTGTTAACCCGCACCCATTTTTTAGTACATTTGGATTGCTAGCAGGAGATGAGGTGAGCACTTTCCTCCTCAGCTTCCCTACCATGACCATTAACAAAGCCATTCAACAAAGGACCATTTATAGAACTTGAAAATTCATGAAAGGTGTGGCAGGTAGTTTAGGGCTGCTAAGGTTTTATTGAGTTCCAAGATTTCCCCTTCAATTAACTTGGTAATCCCCAAATATAATAGCTTTCTGGATGATTAAGAGATTTGGAAACAGTGACGTGATGTAAGTCACATGAGAGACAATGTTATAATGGTGCCGAGTCCTTACATAATTGTCCTAAGCCTGAATGCTGCTGGTACCAAACAATGCTTTGTTGTTCTCAGAGACTTTGAGAGAGCAGCTCTGGCACAACATCTTTCACTTCTCAGAGAAAATACAGCTTTCCACGGGCAATCCAATTGTGGGCTTAGGCAGAATGTTTTTCTGGGGACAGAGAATGAGTATTCAGTGTTGTGGCTTTTCAGTCAGATCCGTAATTGTGTGTTTCCAAGGGGAGAGGTTCAAGGAGGGCTTTTCAGAGGGAAGTTTCAGGACCTCTCTAAGGTTCAAGTAGAAGCATGGGAGCCCAAAATGGATGTATGAAATGGGCAGAGCAGGAATGCTATTCTAGGACAACAATTGCTTGGCAGGTATTCTTTAAAATCCACCATAAATCCTCCCAAACACATACTGTCCCTGCTCACCACTGATGGCAAGCATGATTTCACCTGAGCATTCTTGTGCAAAGTACTATCTGCTTTAAAAATGTACCACCTCAGCACTGGCTCCCATCAAACTGCCAGTTCTTCCACATGAATGGATTTCTTAGCCCCTTTCCCTTTTCTTTCCTGTCTGGCCCCAGAAGCTAGGCTTGGGTGACTTTGAAAGGAAGAGGAGGCTGGGAATGCAGAGAAGGATGGTGTCTGTTCTGTTCACATTTCTCCAACTATTTGGGAACTACTTCCCTTGACGTTGACAGTGAGCTCTTCTCCTTCATGCAACAAATGCTCCACTTAAGACTTCAGGGTTTTGGAGCCTGAGGTCTCAGCAGGAGCTCCAGATACCTTTGCAGGATTATTCTTGGTGGCAAAGTTGAACTGAGGCCCTCAGTAGACCCTGAGTCCAGGACTGCCTGCCATGATGATGATAGAGGGAGTGGCAGGTGACCTCTGGTTGGGGCCAAGAGCTGTAGCTAGCTATTCCTTGTGAAACTAGATGGCCTACTTGTGTCCCATTAGGGCAGCATTTCTACCATCTGCTCTTCCTCCGTAAAAGTAGCCTCTCACTCAGGACAATGAGAGGCCCCCTTGGCTTCCATAAAGGGGCTTGTTGAGAAAGGGGAATGCAACAGCAAATGAAGGCGCATATTCCAACTCTAAGAGGAAGGATAAAATTTAGAAGCATGAAACCACTGACTTACGCACATTGTGTCATGGATATGAGGGAAAAGAGATGTTTGCCTTACAGCTGTGGGAGGGGAGAAGAGAAATGGGGGTACTACTGGGAAATGATTGACACTCTCCAGTCCTTGCTCTTGAGTAACCAAGGCAGCTGGCCCATGTGTTCCCTCTAGCTCATAAGGCTAGAGACTTCCCAGCTGATCTCTTACTCTGGCAGGGAGGATTCAAGGCCAAATCACAAAGCAGCCCAAGTTGAACTTTCCCATTCTCCTCTTATATCTAAATTTAGTTCCCATTTTGGGATCCCTTCCCCTTTGCCTTGTCCCTTCTTTTAATATCCCTTGTTAGGTCTCTCTTATACTCTAGGAGAAAGAACATAGGCTTTCTTCAAACTTTAAGAGTGGAATGAAAGGACTAGAGAGATAGTCCAGTCAATGCAATGGTTGCCGTGAAAGAGTGAGAACCTGAATTTGACTCCCAGAACTCACTTATAAGAATGGTGCTGGACGAGAGGGAGGCAGCCAACCCAGCTAAATTGGTGAGATTTAGGCCAGCGATTTTGTCTCAAAAGACTAAGTGGATAGTACCTGAGAAGTAACACTGAGTTTACTTCTGGCTACACACACACATGCGTGCGCGCACACACACACACACACAGACATCATGCATGTGTTCAAGACAGACAGACAGACACACAGACACACAGACACACACACATCATGCATGTGTTCAAGACAGACAGACACACAGACACATACACACACATCATGCATGTGTTCAAGACAGACAGACAGACACACAGACACACAGACACACACACATCATGCATGTGTTCAAGACAGACAGACAGACACACACACACACACATCATGCATGTGTTCAAGACAGACAGACAGACAGACACACACACACATCATGCATGTGTTCAAGACAGACAGACAGACAGACAGACACACACACACACACACACACACACTTTAGTGGGTACTTCAAGTGGCATCATATCCAGAAGAATTACCTGAGAGGATGGGAGACACAAAGAAGATCATCTCAGCCCTAGGCCCAGGCCTCTAACAGAGGACTCTGAGGACAGAAGAGATTGGAGCTCTGTGTCCCAAGGTATCTCTGAAAGGGAGAGGGCTGCTGTTGGGAACCTCAAAGACTAGCCTAAGAATTGCTATCTCTAGAAAAAGAGAACTCAAAATCCTTTTCCGGTCTGTGACTGTGTGCCCTGGGCTCTCTGCTGCCCTCCATAATGCAACACTCCAGCCTTTTGGCAAGAGCAGCTACCCTGTCTTTCTGTCTGCTCCCTTCGATTGTGTACACAATGATACTTTAGGCTGTGTTTGAATGAAATCCAAACAGTCTGCCCTGCCTTAGATCAGAATTCAGACAAGCAGGAAAACTCTTAAGCCTCACCTGTTTGTGGTTACTTTCCACCAATCACAGCTCAGCACTATAAATACAATTACAGAGAATTAGAGTATCTAAATGAAGGGGGTGTATGTGGAGGGAATCTCCTAATCCCACTTTCCCAGGCCCAGGACCCAACAGTGCTGAGCAGAGAATATAGCTTTTAATGGAGTCCACGAGGCTCCTAAACAAATGTCAAGTTTAACATTAATGTGTTTAGAAAACTCACCCAACATCGTTCTTTTTACATCTATTTCTAAACTGCCAGCTAACAAGCCTCCCAGGATTGTTTTCAGTCTGTCAGATCTCACCATGAAAAATGTCCCTCACAGACCTCAGGCAGGCAGAAACATCCTTCTACTGGCTAGTGAGAGAGAGAGGGTTTTAGGAAAAGATCTTAGTGTAGTCAAAGGCCAATTAAAATTAGGAGTCTGCTTGAAAAAACATGTGCCTTAAAATGATCAGTCCATCTTCTGTCAGCGACTGTCCAATTTCCTCTCTCTATGGTTCCAAATAGGAGTTCCTGGGTCCAGTCTTCAGGCATTTGTGCACTCAATCGCCTTCCATTTGGTGAAGAGAATACACCATCATTTACAGTTGTCTTTCAGGAGCCGCCAGGAGAAGCAAAACATCATAATAATTGTAGTTCCCAGCAGTGGTATTAAATTGTGCTTCTGGGATGCCTTGTAGCTGGAACAAAACAGAAAAGTGAAGTATTTGTTCTAACATGTATTTAAACCAGAAATGCTTACATGTGCCTCATCAGCCAAACAAAGGAAGAAACATAAAGGGCTTTCTTTCACATAGACTCTTAAAGCTTGTGGGAGTAAGAAGTCTTTCTTGGATTTAGGGAATCATGTCCGATTTGTGTCCTCAGAGCTGACTGGAGCTAGGGGGAACCTGCTTCACATGAATTACTTGCCTAGTTTGTATCTTCCAGAAGCCTAGCTTCAGCATAAGTACTTCTGATTTTTGTGGATCCAAAGGACTTTAGAAGCGGAGTCTCTGCCCAGACCTGTGCAGTGTAGAGAAATCAGTGTGAGGTAGGGAGGGGGTTTAGGGGACAGAAATGGAGAGAGGGAGAACAGTGTGGGGAACATAAGAGGATACACATTTCAAAAGGTGGAAGAGACACCCTCAGAGAATTACTGTTTCTCTCTAAATCTGTGACTAGAAATTGTTTGCACATTTTTTTCTTTCCATAATTTCTTAATTAGAAATGTGAGACTAAGTCCTTTTGTTGTGGGTTGAGAGCTGAGGCTTCTGAACAATCAGGCTAGTAAAAATGTCTTTGCTTCCATCTTAGCATTTGTCTTTCATTTGGGCAAAACAGGAAAGTAGTTCCTCTTAGCCAGACTCCTCTGGTGTGGGGGGTTGTGTGTGTGGGAAGATAAAGGTGCTAAGGCTTATAGACACAGCAAATTTAGTGTCTAGTCAGTCACAGACTGCCTACCCCTGATGATTATGTGACCTTAGGTCAGCTCCTTCACATCTTAATGTTTTGTTGGAACATTTGCCATGTAAAAGCTGGGTATAAAAGTGGTGCTATCAAAGCAGGTTGAGAAAGAACAACAGAACAGATAGACAAACCCAAACTTTTGACTGTCATAAAAGGAGAATTGCAAGGATATGGTGAATCCAATTACTAATAGTTTTTACAGGTCTTTCAGATTTATTGTTTGTGAGTGTGTGTTTGTGTCCATATCTGTGTGCGTCATATGTGTGTGGGTGCCCATGGATGTCAGAAGAAGGGGTTGGATCCCCTAGGGCTGGAGTTACAGGCTCCTGTAAGCAGCCTCATGTGGGGATTAGGAGGCAAACTTGGGTCAACTACCCCTAACTGCTGAGCCACCTCTCCAGCTCCTCTTGCTGCTGTTCATCATGAGATTTCAAATTGGAGTGGGGGAGAAGAGTGTCAAGAGAAAGATACAGATCTTCTTTTCTCAGGTAAAGGCCTTTAATAATGACTTTTCATCTTGAGACAGGATCACTTGGCTGGTCTGTACTCACTATGGAACCCAAGCAGGCCTGGAAGTCCTGAGCTTCCTGCTTCGGTCTCCCAAGTAGCTAAGAAAACAGACAAGTATCACCAGGTCCAAATTAGATTGATTTTACACTTTTCAACAGTTGAAAAAAATCCCAAGAATAATATTCTATGATACCTAAGAGGTAAAAATAAAATTTTAATGATTATGATGGTCATAGACAATGTAACAGTGGAGTTGATTGTGAAGGAATCTATGTGGCACCCACACTGAAATATTTACTAATTAGCCCTTTTGAGAAGAAGTCTGTCAGCCTCTAAGCTAAACCACTAAACTTAGTATTAAAAACTTCAAGGCGTTTTGTGAAAATCTAAAGTCCATTCTGTCTCTGACCTTGCAGAATAAATCTGTTGGGGACCTAGCAACTCTCACTCCCAGCCACTCCATCCCGTCTTATTCTGAGTCATCAGAGACTCCAAAGTTTAAACACATACAATCACAAACCACTCAATCTACCTATTACACATCCCTGCAGGGGCTGCTGTTTTGAAATGTTCCAGCCTGAGGACAGGAGGAAGATGGGAAGAAGGGAAGAAGTCTGGCCTATGGAGTCTCCCTGTGCCTGTGCTCCCAAGGGAAAACGAGCCAAGGGTCCTGATGTTCTTTCTAACTTTATCCTCTGGACACAAATGGAGAAGGCTCAAGGAAAAGCTCAGAGTCTTTCTGTCAACCTCAAAATGACCAAAGGACTTCCAGATGGAGATGGTTAATTTGCTGATGTTTTTCACCTTCCAAAACACGTCTAAATTCAAAATGATCACTTCATCTGTATGCAGTTATGAAACATTCTCCTTTCATGGAAAAAAACAACTTTGTTTTTGAAATAAAGTTTAGATTCAGAAAAAGACAGACAATTTGCATCCAAGAGTCACAAAAACAATGTTTTTGCTTTTGTTTTGTTTTTCATTTTGGTTTTTGTTTTGGTTTTTTGAGACAGTGTTTCTCTGTGTAGCTTTGGAGCCTGTCCTAGATCTCACTCTGTAGACCTGGCTGGCCTCCAACTCACAGAGATCTGCCTGCTCTGCCTCCTGAGTACTGGGATTAAAGGCATGCACCACTACCACCTGGCTTGTATTTGTTTTTATTTTGTGTGTGCATGTCTGTGTACACACATGAGCCAAGGCACATATGTATAGATCAGGGGACAACCTGTAGAAGTCAGTTCTCTCTTTCCATCCACCATGTGAGTTCCAGGGAATGAATTAAGGTCATTAAATGTGGTAGTAAACACCTTTACCCTCTGAACCTCTCACCAGCCTGAAGAGCCATGTATCTAGAAGTGTGCTATGATGCTTATTTTAATTAATTAATTTTTATTTATGTGCATGAGTGTTTTGCCTGTGTACATGTATGTCCACCACATTTGTTCTTAGTGCTCAAAGAACCAAGAAGAAGGTTAAAGTTCCTTGGAACAGGGTTTACAGAAGGTTGTGAGCTACCACATGGGTGTTAGAAACAAACCTGAGTCCTCTATAAGAGCAGCAAGTGCTCTTAATTGCTAAGCCATTGCTCTAGATCCATGATGGTTAGTTTTAATTATCAATCTGATACAATCTAGAATTACCGTGAAGATGAATGTCTGAGAATATCTCTTGAATTAATGTCTTGATTTCATTAATTGATGAGGGAAGGCCCATTAATTGTGAGTGGCATTATTCCCTAGGGAGAAGATCCTATGTTATATGAGTGGAGAAAGTGAGCTGAGCACTAGAATGTAGGCACTAATTCATTGCTTTCTTCTGCCTACTGTGGATGTATGATAACCAGCTGCTTCAAGTTCCTGCTTCCTTGACTTCTTTGCAATGATAGACTGTAACTTAGAATTGGGAGCCAAGAAAATTGTGTTTAGATGCCTTCACAATGGAGATATCTGTTTGTCTATCTGTCAGTTGGTCACCTATCAATCTATCATCTATATGATTTGTGGCTTTTTTGCTATGAAAATTTCATTTTGCTCTATTTCAAAATATTTAAATAGATAAAAACCTATCAGACTAGATTCTGACAGTTTGAGACAGATGCATGAAACGTGGGCCAGTGTTTATAAATGTAACTCATTTGGTCTATCAAAAATATTCATTTTTACTTATTGACTATTTCAATACATTTTGATCATATTCACCCCCCATTGCCCTCTCATATAAACCCCCTTCTTCCCAAAAAGAACCTTTCCTACTTCCATGTGTTTTTTTGAAGACATATTGCATTTAATTTAAGTTGTTTTCATGAGCAGAGGTGGGGGGTTATTTACTGAAACATGAGGAACTTGTTAGTGGCTATACCAACCATAACTCTGTGGCTATCCTGGAACTAGCTCTTAGACCAGGGTGGCCTCCAACTCATAGAGATCCTCCTGCCTCTTCCTCCCGAGTGCTGGAATTCAAGACTGCACTACCACTCCCAGCTTATTTTGTGGCTTTTTGAGTTACATTATATACAAAAGATATAAATTGTAACACAGAAAAGTTTTAAAATTAAATAAAGTTCAATGCTTGGGAGATGGAGATGGGAGGATCAGGAGTTCAAAACCAGCCTCAGTTATCTAGGGAATTCAAGGCCAGCATAGGCTACATGAAAGAGCAGAAGATCTCTTTGAATGACTGTTTCAGAAGTGAAGTATGAAACAGCTGGAGTGTCATTTATACTAGGTATCAACTCTTCAGTAATCCACTGCATTTTCTCTCTACCAGCTCAAAACTGCTGCACTGAGTCTCAGGTACTAAGGGTAGGCCAGAGATCCATCCATTCATTGTAGGCAGCTGCATTTGCCTCTGGGGCACCATTAAAGGAGGGTACCAAAACCTCACATTTTAACACAATATTTTCACAACTCCAAACGAATGCTAAACAACTATGAGTAACAAAATTTCAAACTTTTCATTACAGGATCTCACAATGCCATGCCAAGCCATATTAGAGCCTAAGGCAAAAAGAAAAATGTGTGCCTAGATACATGTTTATGGATATTTCAAGAGCCAACTCTTTTTTTTTTCCTAGAAGTAGCTTTTGAAAATATTATTGATGTGTTTGCTTCCATTAAATCTGGGAAAGCAAAATGATAATAAATTCTGTTTAGGGTAAAATAAAATATTTAAACCTCAAATATTATTGTGAGTTTTAATATACTGACTTTTAAATTATTCAGTATGTTTTCCAACTGCTTTAGTCTTGACTGTGTGAAATAACTGCCCTAGTCGGCCTGTCTGTCTTGACAAATCTGTCCAGTAACCAGCTAGCATGGATAAATGACTGTCCGTCCAGCACAGGGCTCCATCTTGAGGATGACACACACGAGAGTAGGCAGGCTACCCAGAGACTTGTGACTAGACAACCATGGAATGGGAGACAGAATGAGACCAATGCCTCAGAACAAGTTTAGAGCTTCAGGAGGAGCTATAAGAGGCCCATGAACAAGAAACAGCTTTTTGGTTTTTGTTTTGAGGAAGGTTCTTGTTGAGATCAGGCTGTACCCGGCCCTAAGTTTTTCTGCCAGCAAAACAGATTACAAGATTCTTACTCCAAAGTCAACAATTATGCCAGGGTAAATGTCAGTACCAGTTTTTCCAACAAGTTGGCTCAGTGGTACCAGCTAGTTGATTGTTCTGGGCAGTTTTTCCAGCCATTGTTCCTTTGGAATGGGTCCTTCACTTTGTCCTCCTGTTCAGAGGCTTCAATGAGCTGTGTGTAAATGCCCAATGTAAGAGTCTATGCAGTGCCATTTCATTTCTTCTTTGTGTCTTCAGACTAGCACTGGTCAGCCACTTACTGAATTCACATCTATAAAAGCAAGCCCTTGGCTGAAGTTCCCACCTCTTTGCTCCCATTCACATCTGACTAGATGAATGAGAGAGTGCAACATTGCCAGGATCTCAGCTGTGGGACCTTCCAGTGTTACCTCAGAGCCTCCTTGGTTGTATTTGTGTGTCACATCAGTCCTTCAATGGAGAGGCACTTTATTTCTGTGGATACTGTTTTATAAGGCCACAATCTAAAGCTTTGGCAGACATTACATTGGTCTCCTCCCCAACATGCCATAGATCCCAATACTGCCCTCTCTTTCTTTGCTGCTGGAGTCATCACTGAAGATGGTATTCAGAGGACAGTAGCTCTGTCCTGTACATCTCCAGAGGTCAAGACATTCTTCTTAGAAGACAACAGTTCATCCAGATGACTTCACAGCTGTTGCTGAAGTGTGAATCTAACACCTGTGACACATTGGTCATGACAGTTTTTTATGAGTGGTATGTGTGCTTGAGCAGATTCTCCTTTCCGCAGAGCACAGTAGTCCTGAGTATTAAGAAAGGGGAGGGGAAATATAATGCTAATATATATTATTTTATATATATGTTATTATATATATATGTTATAATGCTGAGCCACAAACAAGGGAAAGGGCATGTGGATTTGACTCCTCCCATATCAGCTTAACTTCTCCATTTAATTAGCAGAGTCTGACCTTCAGATAAAATGCTTGGAGAATCTGGCAAGGCCTGCCCTGGGAAAACCACACAGACCTTATTTATTGCTAGCCTGACAGAGATGGATTGTTCAGGGTTCCTTAGCGTGCTACCACTGCATGATAGCTGGAGTTGGGTAGCTGTAATTCAGCCATGGGAAGCACATTGGCCTTTATCTTTTTCCTTCTGCTGAAGATTCATTCATTCAGAAGAAAATGGCTAAGAGGTGGGAAAAGCAGTAGCAAAGGGTGCAAGTAAGTGCTGCATGCGTTTGCACACACACACACACACACACACACACACAGAGAGAGAGAGAGAGAGAGAGAGAGAGAGAGAGAGAGAGAGAGAGAGAGAAAGTCAGTCAGTCTTCCCAAGCTGAAGTGAAGCTTGGGAGTGAAGACAGGCCAGCAGGCAGAGAAGTGGTGCCTCAGTTTGCCTGCTATACCTGTTGCCTGCCTGTGGTAAATGATCTGCTTTGTTGCAGAGTCTTGGTGTGTCTCATTCTCCAGATCTCTCTGTTATACCAGCACCCCTGGATATCTTCCATTCCCTCCTCCAGAGACAAATACAAGGCTCCGAGATATGGACTTAACACTTCTCAAACATTTGAAATTCCTCTTGAGATGCCTTTGCAAAACTGATCTCTGAAGTACAGGCTTATGAAAAGGCAGTAGTCTCCTCTGAAGGGGTTGCTGTTCAGACAGAATGCATACTGCCTGAAAGCCACCAGTTAACCTCCAGTATCATGAAAACTCCCCGTGGGCCAGTCACCACCTTCACTTGGACCAGTTGCTGCCTCAATACTATCTTTCAAGGCAGATCCGTTTGTTTACCGTGTCACTATGTTATCCTGCTATTGTTTGCTCCCTTTTTGGAGTTTATAAACTCAGATTTCAATATGTGCTTCTCTACTTCACTGGTCTGGGCACATAGCAATGGTTTTCGTTTGTTTGTTGTTATTTTCCTTGTCATTTATTTCCACTGAAAGCTTAAAGAACCCTTCTGGAAGAAAGCACGTAATTCCCAACCTGATGCTCATTCATTTCTATCTGTGTCACTTCATGTTCTCTTATGATCTCAGCTGATGCACAGGCTAGGTTCCTGCAGGGCTGCAATCAATATGTACTCACGGTTTCTCTTAGCATAATTGTACATACACATTTACCTAGATCAACACAGACTACATTCTTTTCATCTCTAACAGCCATAGTGCATTCCACTGTGGGACCACAGCACTTTAGAAGACATCACATTTACATGTTTTCCCACTTGTGGGTGGCACTTCAAAATGTGCTCACTGTTAAGAGAGCTCTGCTTAACTCTGGCCACAAATCAATACCAAGACAATATGAATTAAATCACATGGGTGCTAAAAGCTCACCACATTGAATTTAATTAGTATATATTGTTACAGGGCCATCTAGTCCCTCTTGGGGTAGGCCCCTTGATGTTATTTTTCACTCAGCTGAATCTAGAAGACAAGGTTTGAAACAATCCTTACTTGTTTGGGTTCAGTTCTAAGTGAACCTGACTTTCATTCATTTATGAGACCTTCACTTTCTATTGGCTTTATATAGCTGAATTCTTCACATGTATACCAAAAGGTACTGGTGCTGATCAGCTTTGTTTTCTTCCAGGAGTTTACATCATAATAAATTTATATTCATTTAATGTGTGTGTGTGTGTGTGTGTGTGTGTGTGTGTGTGTGTGTGTTATATACATGCATGCCACAGTGTGCATGTTAGAGGACAACGTGCAGGCACAGGTTTTCTCCCTCTACCCTATGACTCCTGGAGATCAAACTCTTTACATTGGTAGGCTTGGTGGCAGGCGCCTTTAACTGCTGACCCATCTCGATGACCCCAAGTTAACATCTTTCTCATTTTCTTGCTATTGATGTCTAACAAAGCTTCAGTGATCTTAAGCAATGGAGAGATGGCAATATTATCATCCTGCAAGATTACATAGAAATTTGTCAATCAGTGTTGCTGCTGTTTCTTCTAAAACTCATTAGGGGCAGGTTGCTATTGGCAAGTTTCATTTTCAGACTCAATCTATTTTGTATCCTCTGCTAGTTGGAGTTGTTACTGCTTGATTTTCCTCTCAGTGAGGGGTAGGTGCCTGGTCTCCATAGGATGTGGTCATTTGAGGATATTGAAAGCCTTTTCACTTACCTACCTATGTCAGCCGAACTGAACTTTGAGATATTACATTTTGGAATCTGTGACTGATTTTTAGTACAGTGACAATGTCTCTAACTTCTAGATACACCCATGAGATAGACTTTAGCACTTTTGAGATAGAGCCAGTGGTGCTTCACTTCTTCACAGTGGAGGTCGTGGACCACAGTGGTTTTCCCACTGAGAATGGATCTATATTAGCTAGATAGTAATTTCTGTCACTATAACGGAATTATCTTCCATAGACTATTAATTTTGTGACTCATGGTTCTGAGGTTTAAGTGTTGTTCCACATGGACACATGTGTTTGGGTCTCTGGTGAGGATGATATGTCATGGCTATCTCTCTGTACTTAAGGTCAGTGAGGCTTTGTCAGAGCAAACAGCAAAAGGTGTTATCGCTGAGCCAGCCAATAATAGCTTAGCAAGTAAAAGGACTTGGTGCCCAGTTTGGTGACTTGAGTCTAATCCGTGAAACCCACACAGTGGAAGAAGGGAATAGATTCCTGCAAGTGGTCCTCTGAACTCCACATACAACACATGCATCCTCCACAAAATGAATGAATAAATGTAAAAATACATTTTCAAATAATAAAAACAAAGGCCTCACACTAGGCCTCACTTCTTAACAGACCACATTATCTCCCACTACAAGCCTTTGGGTTTGATCAAGCCATTACATACGGACTTTGAGGAAGGGACACTCATCTAAACCATAGCAGGCTTCAAAGGATGTCCACCCCCACTACCACCCCAGGCAGCCTTTTTTTAAAACCTGGTATTCTCAGGGAACAAGGAGACCTCATATGGATTGTTTGATATCCTGTTCTAAGAAGAAATTTCTTATCAGGTTCATCAAAGTCTCCAAGGTTCATACACCATGCTCTTGCAACAGTTGGCTCACAATGACATGTTAGCCAAATTATGTGGTTAGTATTAGGAATACAATCTATTGGCAGACTACAGAATCAAGAAAATTGCTGGATTCGAGATGATGGTGTTCACCAGCACCTGCTGGGCTACTCTAAGGAGCCTGAGAAACCCACAGAGGCTTCACTGGGAGATGAGGCAAAAGAGGATGAGCCTGTAGTTCATGCAGTATCTCCAGAACATCTAAAAAAAATGGCAGGTCTTATGGGAAGATGCTTTTAAAAAGTGGTTTCATGGAATTAGAAAAAAAGATGGTGGAACTGAGCTGAGAGGAGACGAGAAAAGCTGAACTAGAGACACAGTGGACAAAGAAGGATGTAGTTGCCGAGTAAGACAAGTCCTCAGGCAGCCAGAAAACTTGGGCTACCACCAGCCACCTGACCTTGTGGCCACTGCCTGGACTTGTGGCCACCACCCTGCTGTGGGCAGGAGAGTATGGAGCTGCATCCCTGTTGGTTGCAGGTACCAAGGGCAAGGAAGTGTGCAGTGGTATGGTGTTGCTAGATCCTAACTGCTCCTTCAGGGGAGGGGGTGAGAAGGTGCAATGCCAATGACACAGACACCAGGAGTCAATTAAAGGCAAACAGCAGACTCACTTATTCAATAATGGGGAAGGCCTCCTTCCAGCACCCAAGCTGTGTCCCAATCTGCTGGCATTATGTGGTCGTCCCTCATTGGTTGGACACAAGCAGGAACACTGATAGTGACCAGGAACTCTGACAGTGCCTGTTGTTAGGCCCTCAGGCAGACTCCAGGTTGGCTCATAAGAAAGTACATTATGAGCATGCCTTGGCGACTGGTTTGAGCCAATTTCCTTGACCTTATGGGCCTGTCCTACTACAGTCTGGGGCTCAAGAAGGGGTCCTGCTCCCAGAACTGTTGACCAGCCCCATGATCACACTGACTCTGGGCAACAACATATATCCAAGATGAGTCTCAGGAATATTCTAGGATTTAAGGTGCTCCAGAAACCTTGAACCAGATCAATGACTCATTGCAGTAACTATTTGCATATAAAGGTTTTGGGAAAAATAATATACCATGTGACACACAGCAGATTGTAACACCACTTTTTGGAAGAGAGATGGGAAAGATGGCAGAACAGAGCAGCAGAGAAGCAGACTAGAGATGTGGTGGCAGTGGCAACAGGTGTAGGAGGGTGTGTGTGGCTGAGGCCCGACAAAGAAGCATGTTGTCGCCAAGTAGGGTCAGTCTTAGAGCTGATTGGAGGCTTGAGCCACCAGGCCTACCTTGCTGGTAGGTCAGTGCCAACTCTTGGCCCACAGGCCTGGACCGAAGCCTGGCACCTGCAGCTGCTGGCCCTGCAGGGAGGAGAGCATGGGACCTCGGCTGCAAACATGATTGGTCATCACCCTGATTCTTATCAACAAGATATCTGAGATGAAGAATTGTTCATTTTCTTGATTAAGTCTCCTTGAAAGACTTCTATGGTTTGGGTCAGTTTTGCTGCTGGAGACCATGCAGATATCCATGATCATGCAGGCACTGACTGCTATGGGCAAGGAAGCTGTTTTGCAGTAGTATTGATGACTGCAGACTCATAACTGACAATTGAAGACTTCTGTAACACACACACACACACACACACACACACACACACACACACACACACACCAAAAAAAAAGAGAAACAGTCCATACAGGAAGCTATGGAAGAGAGTCCTTAAAATTTTTGATAAAGATGTTGAAGTGTTAGCTCTTCATAGTTGATGGCTTCTGACGGGGGAGAATGGAAAGGGACTGAACAGGACTCAGTTTTCTTTAAGGGCTAACCACTAGGAGTTTGACCATGCTCCATTGAGTATGCAGACAAATTGGACTTCGTAGGTTTTAGGGGGGCAAGAGGGTGCAAGGGTAGGAGAGTGGGCCTGGAAGGAATGGAAAGCAAGTGGAATTGGGGTGCATTGTATGAAATTCCCAAATAATTAATGAAAATACTCTGTTGGGGGAGAAAAAGAAAACTCGCCTTCAGGAACACAAAGTCCATGGACTGCCTTTCTGTAAACTATATTCAAGGGCTGGTAAGATGGTTCCTGAGTTGAATCTTAGAGACTCATGTAGTAGAAGGAGAGAACTGACCCCTGAAAGTTGTCCTCTGATCTCTACACATGTACTATGGCATGCTCCTCAATAAATAAACATGTCGATTGAAAAAATAAAGTGTATTTAAAGCAGAGGAACTTATTTATAAGTTACTGCTTACAAACCATCCTTATTACTGGAAAGATCATTTTTGTACATTTCCTACTGATAACAGAATGTAATAAACTAGTCTTAGCAGTGTGGGTGGTCCAGGATACTGGCCATTGCAAGTCTGAAAAGGCAGCAGCCAGCATAGTAGTTCATTGGAATATTAAAAATGTTTAGCATATAGAGAATCTCTACATTAACAAGGTCTTATCCTCTTTTATTGATTCACATATTAGTTTATTTAATGATTCATTCATTTGCCAAATATATACTAAGCACAGAATTGTGTTTGGAATAGCACTGAGCTTAAGGGGTATAAAGGTAAATGGGTGAGCTTTCTTTCCTTCTTTTGCTTTCTTTTTAAATTGATTGAAAATTTCATACATGCATATAATGTTTTGTATTAAGTCCACCCCCATTCCCTCCTGCCAGATCCTCCTCCCTCCCATTAGTCCTTCCAGTTTCCTGGTTTCTCCTCTTTTTTGTTGAATCGATGGGATCCAACATGTGTGTGGCTGTAAAGCCATGGACATGGGTAACCTCTCAGGAGGTCTTACTCTGTAGCTCAGATGGATCTGGAACTTACAGTGTACCTCCAGCTGGCCTTAGACTCACAGTGATCCCTTTATCTCTGCTTCTTAAGTGCCAGAATTACAGATAGGAGCCACTATACTCAGATTAGGGTAGTGTTTGTTTTCTTTATTAATTTATTTATTTTTGAGACAAGGTCTTGCTATACATCCCAGGCTGGCCTCCAAATCACAATTCCCCTGCCTCATCTTCCCCACTGTGGGGGATTATACCACATCTAAGTAGGCAGCTTTTAGTATAGAGGCCCTCACATATAAATAAATTGACACTACCATTGCCAATAATTATGATGTATGTACTAATTATTTTTATTATAATACTGTAGTATGATAAACAATGAAAGCAAAGCATGTACATGTACTGTGGGATCACAGAAGAACTAATTAATTCAGTCTTAGGGTAGGAGATTATTGGGGAGACTGCTACATATTTCATGTTAAGGATTATGTAGAGTTCATCAAAACCTTGCAAAGATTCATCAGATTATTGAGATCAGATCTCTTAGTTAGGGTTTACTACTGCTTTGAAGAGACACCATGACCATGGCAATTCTTAGAAAGAAAATATTTAATTGAGGGAGCTGGCTTATAGTTTCAGAGGTTCTGTACATTATCATCATGGCAGGGAGCATGGTGGCGTGCAGGCAGACGTGGTGCTGGGACTGAGAGTCCTGCATCTTGCAGGCAACAGGAAGGTGAATGACTGTCACACTGAGGGAAGCTTAAGAGAAAGAGACCTCAAAGCCCACCCCTACAATGACACACTTCCTCCAACAAGGTCATACCTACTAATAGTGCCACTCCCTTTGAGGGCCATTTTCTTTCAAACCACCACATCAGACAACTGCTCATTTTAAGGCAAAAAGAGGAGAAAATGTTCCTTATACAAATAAAATAGCTTTCTGTTTTTTCTCACTTCATTTGTGTCTGCATTCATTCATTGTTCGTTTAATGAACTACCTGAAATGCACACTATTCAAGGCACTGAGAATATGGCTCTATAAAAACAGACAAAACTCCTTGATTCCTGTAGCTTAATTTCTATAGGTAATAAGGTAGACAAGAAACCAATGAACAAAATATGTAGCATAACACTGTGTAGTAAGTTCTCTAGACCAGATGTAGGAAAGCAATATAGAGTGTGGGATGGCCACACTCAAATGAGATAAGGCACAGTACTGATGGGGATGTTTCATCTGAAGCCAAGAAGAAAGTCAGGAGACTAGGAGAGGAAGGTGGTCCAGGAATGTCAGTCAATATAGTTAGCTGTGGGAGGGATGATGGCAGGAAGTGGACTGGAGGTCAGATGATGGAGGAACATTGTATAATTTACTAAAGTATCTTACTTTGTTCTGAGACATGAAATCATTGGATATCATAAAATTAGAGTTGGTGGTTGTAAATTTTGCTTGCAGACTTCGGGAAACTCCTAAAATGAACTAAGCATTGCTATGTTCCAATGTCTGCAATACAATAAAATGTGGCTTTGAAAGCTTTTTTATTGCAATAAAGTGAGATGAAAACATATTTTAAGATCATCCATGAAGTTAAAAAATTAAGAGTTTTTTTACTGAAGTTATCATTTTAGAAATTTTTCCCCATCACTCAGTGTTTCTCTCTAGTAGGACTTGCATCTGATTCTAACACTTCCCATGCTTTCTTCCTTTCAGGGTTATAAACAGCAGAATGTAATAAGTATGGATGGGCTGATAAGAGGATGACAGATATATCACATAAAGTTGTTCAAGAAAAATAGGTGGAGGAGCACACAGGTGGAAGGACAGAACATGTGTTTAGAGCAACTTTTCTGTCTTTGCTTACATTTTTTTGAAACTTTTGCATCATGTGTGCATGTGTGCTCCATTGATCGCCTATAGACCCTCAGGGATGGGTGGAGTCTGTGAGCCCCTCTACCTTGTTTTTAGAGAGAATGTTTCATACTATAGCTCAGGCTGCTTTGAAAACAGGCTGGTCTTGGACTTGAAACAATGCCCATGCCACTATCTCCTTTTAAAGGGAATTTTTTTGTTTTGTTTTTCAAGATAGGGTTTTGGTGCCTGTCCTGGATCTCACTCTGTAGACCAGGCTGGCCTCAAACTCACAGAAATCCTCCTGGCTCTGCCTCCCAAGTGCTGAGATTAAAGGTTTGCGCCACCACCACCCGGCTTCAAGGGGATCTTGATAGAGAAAATACAGGATTCCCCAAACTCTTTGCGAACATTTGGGAGACACTCATGATGACGGTTATAAATAAATAGAACAGTGAGTTGGATGTTGTAAAGTCCTGACCTTGAAGGCTAAAATTCAGTAGCATTAGCTTACTTGAATTTCAGCATGCTTACAGCCATGAAGTACGCACAAGCCTTTGTGTCTGGGCCTCCCTAAAAACAGTAGAAAGTTAATTCAAGCAGCAGATGCTCTTCTGGGTATTTCTTCAAATGGCCACTGAGTGGCAGTCCAGGTAAAATTATAACAAAACACAACCTTGCTGACTATGTATTCTATTTACTAAATGGAGCCTATATAGTGCTAAGTGCAACAACATTTTCATCTGTCTGAGTTGTGCCCACCAGAGACTAACTAAGAAAGTCATTTTGGAGTGGCTGGTTATGAGCAAAGACTAACACACCTTTTCCTCCCTCTAAGATATATATATATATATATCTTATACTGCAAACTGGTAGAAAAGATATAGGTGTGTGTGTGTGTGTGTGTGTGTGTGTGTGTGTGTGTGTGTGTATACTTTTTTAAAAGACAGGGTCTCAATATGCAGCCCTGGCTATCCTGGAACTCACTCTGCAGACCAGGCTGGCCTGGAACTCACAGAGATCCACTTGCCTCTGCCTTCCCTGTGTTGGGATTAAAGATGTAAATCATCATACCAAGCATTTATTGAGAAAAAGTGGCATATACTTCAGGATGGCCTTGTACTTACCATGTAGCTGAAGATGACCTTGAACTTCTAGTCCTCCTGTTTTTCCTCCCTGAGTGTTAGGATCACTGATATATGCCACCATGCTGCGCTTTTGTATTGTTGAGGATGGTACTCAGAGCAAGTGCTCTATTACCCCAGCCTGATATTCATATGCATTTATGTGCAGGTCATGAACATTAATCCACTGATGCTATTAAATTTCACCTTGCAAACTTCCGGTTTATCTGCACAATGTAGTCTAACTAGAACTAAACAAACCTCTGTGTGGCATGATGGTAGAGTGATGAAGAGAAAGGAAAGAAAGTGCTGCCAGCTAGCTGATGTGGCAAAGCAGGGGCTGGGACATGGCAGGAAATGACTGAAATGAAAGGTACTGAGGCCGGGCAGTGGTGGCGCACACCTCTAATCCCAGCACTCGGGAGGCATAAGCAGGTGGATCTCTGTGAGTTCGAGGCCAGCCTGGTCTACCAAGTGAGTTCCAGGAAAGGCGCAAAGCTACACAGAGAAACCCTGTCTCGAAAACAAAACAAAACAACAACAACAAAACAAAAAAAATAAATAAAAGAAAGAAAGAAAAGAAAAGTAAAGAAAAAAGAAAGGTACTTAAATGCACTACCACTCTCTTCTGGATATGAAGGTGACTCCTGTTCCTATTAGTTGGCCTCTGATTTTCTATTAAAATTGTTATGTCCTAGGTGGCATAACATAATGAATGGCTGTAGTTGGTTGTTTTTTACTCTTTTGGCTTTTTTGAAGGCTTGCCACCCAGATGGCAAATAAATCACACATGGAGGCTTATTATTACTTATGAATGCCCTGCCTTAGCTTGGCTTCTTTCTAGCCAGCTTTTCTTAAATTAACACATCTATGTTTTGCCTCTGGGATTTTACCTTTGTCTATTCTGTATTTCTTTTCTTTCCCTCTTATTCCATGTCTGGCTTGGTGGCTAGATGGCTGGCCCCTTCTTTTCTTGTTCCTTCATCTCTTCTTCCCAGATTTCTCCTTCTCTTTATTCTCCCTGCTTGCCAGCCCTGCCTATCCTTTCTCTTGTTTCACTATTGGCCATTCAGCTCTTTATTAGACCATTGGGTGTTTTAGACAGGCACACTGACACAGCTTCACAGAGTTAAACAAATGCAACATAAAAGAATGTAATATCTTGGCATCATTAAACAAATGCTCCACAGGTAAATAAATGTAACTCATCTTCAACGAATATTTCCCAACAGATAGTGGTTACCTGCAGGCATTATGCAAGCCAGTTCAGCAATCCTCCTATCCTCTCCCCACTTCCTCCTCTTCGCCTTTTTGTTTTTCCTTTTCTCTTCTTCATTTTCTCCTCTTCCTCTTCCTCTCCTGTATCTCCCTTTCTCCTCTTGTCTTTCATCTTTCCTTCTTTTCTCTCGCCTCCTCTCCATCTCCTCCTTTATTCTCTCTTTTCCTCTACTCTTCCTGTTCTCTTTTGCTTCTTCTTCTGTCTTCATTGTCTTCGCTCTCTTCCTTCCCACTTTACCTTCCTCCTCTTCCTGTTCTTCCTTCTTTTAACCCTACTCCTCTTCCTTCTTGTCTTCTGCATTCATTTCATTCTCCTTTCCTCCTTATCTCCTCCTGCTCCTCCAATAGTCTTTAGCTAGACACTCTTCTTCATTTCTTGTATGCCTAACTGCAGGCCTGGCCCACTATCACCTTTAGCAATATGCAAGCTGTTATTGGTGGAATTGTACCTTCCCAAATTCTAACCTCTATTATCTCATGATATGACCAAATTGGAAGAGATGGTCATAGAAGCAAGTGAATAAAAATGAAGTCCTTAGGATAACCCTAATACAATCTAATTGGAGTCCTAATGTGGAGTAAATATATGGCCAGTGTGGTGGCACACACATGTAATATCCATACTTGGGGGAGGCGGAAATAGGAAGACTACAAGTTAGAGGCCAGTCTAGGTAAGAATCTGCCTCAAAACAAAGAAACGGACAAAAATCCCAAAGAAACAAAGAGAAGACATAGGACACAGTCTTGTCCTGAGGGAGCACTGTGTGAAGACACTCAGAGAATGTGGTCAAGGACAAGCTATTGTAAAAGGCTTTCTCTCTTAGCCTGTGGAACTGTGGGGAAGTACACTGAGTTCTTTGAGATCTGCAATCTCTTACTTTCTCATGACACTCTAACAAACTCAGAAAGCTCAAACCTAACTTATGTCTGCTGTTTTTTAGTCAATGATGTTCCTATTTGCCCCTTACACACGAAAAGTCACCTAGTGCCCCTACATCATATCTCCTTGCTGGTCTTCCCTTCTTTCTTTCTTTTTCTTTTCTTTCCTTTTGTTTTTTAAAAACAGAGTTTCTCTGTGTAACAGCCTTGGCTGTCCTGGAAACTTGCTCCATAGATCAGGCTGGCCTGGAGCTCACAGAGATCCACCTGCCTCTGCCTACTGAGTACTGGGATTAAAGGTGCGCACCACCACTGCCCGACTTGGTTTTACCTTCTTAATGGGACTTTAAGTTCTGGAATTATAGATGTGTGTCACCACAACTGAGGTACTTCTGAAAGTATATTTTGGCTCTCTGGGTCTTCCTTCTTCCATTATTATTGTAGTACCATAAAAAAAAACAAGAACATATTTATATACAGAGCATTAACTTACATTTATCTAATATTTAAATAAAGTACCTTCATAAAAGCTGATCCTTCCTAAAAGATCCTCTAACTTCAACCTGTTAGCTGTTTGGTTGTTTTTAAGATTTTTTTTTTATTATGTGTATGAGTGCTTTGCCTGCATATATATGTGAACCACATGACTGCAGTGCCTGAGGATTCCAGAAGAGGGCATTGGATCTCCTGGAGCTGTAGTTATAGACAGCTATGATCCACCAAGTAGGTGCTAGGAACTGAACCTAGACTATCTGCAAAAGCACAAAGGCTCTTAATCTCTGAGCCATATCTCTAATTCTGTTTGTTTGTTTGTTTGTTTGAGAGGATCTCATGTAGCTCGGACTGGCCTCAAACTTGCTATGAACTTGAGGATGACCTTGAACTACTGATTCACCTGTCTCCTTATCCCAAGTGCTATAATTACAGGTATATTCCATCATGTATGATTCATGGGGTCTCTATGAATTAAACCCAAGGCTTTGTTTATAGTAGACAATCACCTGAGCTACAGCTTCATCCTCAGCTTTGCTTTTGCTGTTTAGTTTTTATATGTTCTTAGGAGACAGGATGTCCTGCAGCTCAACTGGTTGCCCATTAGATACATGGTCGAGGGTGACCTTGAACTTTTGATCTTCTTACCCCCACCTTCTGAGTACTAGGTTTACAAGCCTGTACCACCATACCTTGCACCAGTCCAATTCTTTGTAAACATTTGGTACTTATGGCCTTAATTGTTGTGGAATATTCCATTACACTGTGTGAAGATGTGTCACTGTGATTGGTTTAATAAAGAACTGAATGGGGACAGAGAGCTCTCAAATGAAGAAAGGAGGAGTCACAAGCTGGACTCAGAGAGAGGGATACATACAGGAGGAGAGGTAAAAGCCAGGAGTCATGTGGCAACATGTAGCTGAACAGAAATGGGTTAATTTAAGTTATAAGAGCTAGTAGATAAGCCTAAGCTATAGGCTGAGCTTTCATAATTAATAATAAATCTGTGTCATTATTTTGTGAGCTGGTGGCCTCCCCCAAATTCTATCTCTACTTAATGGTTGTGATCCCCACATTTGGAGAAACCCAGTCTATTTGTATCCTGTGATGATTTGCAGTTTGACAGAGACATGCATTTGAACTTCATTCCCTATCAGACTGATATACAGAGACACCCATGGACTTAGTCTTGTTGAGCATAGCTAATCTCACAGCTATTACAGCTCAGAGCAGGAATTCTTAGGAAGTTAGAACAACTTTGTCTCCTGTGCTCAGGCTTTTTTCTTTAAAACTAACTGAAAAGAAAAGCAGCTGCTAGTGCTGACAATGGAAGTAAGCAGAAAGGGTAGGATGCTAAGAAGGTCGTGATTCTTTTGCAGAACACAAGCTTCATGAAGGAAGTCACATACTACAGTAATCTCTGGCAATCTCAGGAGCCCCCTGAACATCTGTAGAGATGGAAAACTGAGTTTGCATCTTGTTTCCCAAATGCTTTTGCTCTGGAATGGGCAAAGCTTGTCTTTATTGTGCATCTCCCAGCATCCCCCAGCACGAGCATTTTGCAAAGTACAATAGCAGGCATTTGCTTCATGTAAGAAAACTAAAAGGCACCAAGTTTGCCTCTTCTCTACACCGTGAAACAGTAGGTGCCCCTTTTACGGAGATGAGAGTGAAACTAGCAATTTGTGTGTCTTGCCAAAGCCTGTTAAAATAGGAATCTCCCTGTAAAGGGTGTGTGTGAAAGTTCCACAAATGCCAAAGAAAGATTTAGGTCAGGTGGATATAGACTTTAATTATCAGCTATACACATTTTCAGCCTTTTGTGAAATCCCTAGGCTGCCAGCCCCAGGTAACCAGTCTATTATTGGAGTGAGGTAGAGAGGCCCTCTTCCCTGAGAAATTAGAATCAGAAGTGTCACTTATCTTAAACTTCTATCCTAAAAGACAAGATCCTGGCATAACGCCAGGAAGGACCATCTTTTTAGTCTATTTTTAGAGTGCTTGAACAGGGAAGCATGCTGTGTTGTAAGCTTAATGTTCAGGGTTCTCATAAGAAAATATTTTTAAAAGGAGCATAAATACTAGATACTTGATTTTATTTGAATATTATCTTTCTGGAAATCTCTAAGGTCCCTTTTTGCCCTTAGATCTTGTGGTTTTTACATCTGAAAAAACCTATATTGCTTTATTTTTTCTTATTTTTATATGTTTTAAACATTTAGTTCTTTGTTTAAGTGTGTGTTCCCACGTCAAGGTGCTCTTGTGTAGGACAGCTTGTAGGAATCTGTTCTTTCCTGTAACCATGTGGGTTTTGGAGATTGAACTAGGATTATCTGGCTTGGCAGCAAGAAGCAACTTTACCCTCTGACTCATTCCCATCCCTTATTGAAATAGTGTGTCATGTAGACTAAGCTGGCCTCAGACTTGCTACCTAGTTAGGATGACCTTGAACTCCTGATCCTCCCATTTCCATCCCCCAAATTCAATCATAAGTGAGCACAACCATGTCTAGTGATGAAATTATCTTTAAGGGTACACTCAAAGGACAACTTTCCATTAACTACCAGGGAGGATTTTTGTGTGTCTGTTATGCATGTGTACATGTTCTCTATGTGTGCACATGTACATGCTGGTATGAATGCGCATGTGAATGGAGGCCAGAGGTTGATAAAGAATGTTTTACTGTATAATGCTCTCCACATTTTCTTTGACACAGGATCTTCTCACTGAACCTGGATCAAACAGATTCAGCAATTCTAACTGGCCAGCAAGTTCCAGAGATCTTCCTGTCTGGCTCTGCCTCCCCACTTAGGTAGGAATAGAAGCACATGCTACTGTGTCTGGCTTTTTGTGTGCATATTGGGTACAGACTCAGGTCCTCATGCTTGCACAGAAAACACTTTACTACCTAAACCACCTTCCCATCCCCCTTTGGAGGACTTTTGATGATCAATTGATCTATATTATAAGAAATACAATGTAGTAGACTATTATTTTAAGATGTGTTACATTTGCTTATGCTGTGGAACATTTTTTAATGATGCAAAGATGTGTTGCATTCCTTTATGTTGCATTTGTTTAACTCTGTGAAGCTGTGTTATGGTACCTATGTAAAACACCTGATGGTCTAATAAAGAGCTGAATGGCCAATAGTGAGGCAGGAGAACGGATAAGCAGGGCTGGCAGGTAGAGAGGATAAATAGAAGGAGAAATTTGGGAGGAAAGAAGAAAGAGCAAGAGAGATCAAGGAGTGAAAAAAGAAGGGGCCATCCACTGAGTCAGCCACAGAGTAACAGTGAAGGTAAATTATACAGAAGTAAGAAAAGGATAAAGCCCAGATGCAAAAGATAGATGGGATAATTTAAGGAAAGCTGGCTAGCAACAAGCCAAGCTAAGGCTGGGCATTTGTGGGTTCCTGCCCCACCAGGAACTTAGATCTCCTGAGAAGGGGTGACCTGGAACCAAGGAAAGATAAGTGTGCTGCTCTCCTGTTCCCCAGCCTCCCTTTTCCCCAGGAGAGAATCAGACGCAGTGGGCCAAGTCAGGCAAGGACTCCTTTATTTAAAAACAGCAAGCTCTTTTAAAGCATAAAGAAAACAAGGTTGGGGGCGGGTAAATGTCCCATTGGGCTAATCAGCTTGAAGGTTACCCAATCATGTGCCTAGTCTACAGTATTTACAGTGTTGCCCACAAGGGAATCATGTACTGACATCATCTTTCTTGACCTGAAGCTCCAATCATATCTCTTTGTAAACAACTTGGGTTCCACCCTCTACATTTACCCTTGGGGCCATCTTTACTAGCACCGGCTCCATAGCCTACCCCCCACCCCTGCACCTCCCCACAGGCATTCACAAGTAAGAATAAGCCTTTGAATGTGATTTATTTGGGAGCTGGGTGGCAGGCCCCCAAAAGAGCCAAAAGAGTAAGAGTAGAAATCAACCCAAAACAGTATAAAACCAATCTGAAATACTTCAGTATCTATCACAGGGTCTATCAGGAAGTTCAACCTGTAGAATTTTACCTCTATAATCCCCTTGTTGATGTATTACTTAAGAAAATTGATGCTGGTGATAGTTGTGTATACCTTTAACTCTGGAACTCTAGAGGCTAACCCAAGAAGACTCTCATGAGTTCAAGCTGGCCTGCATTACATAGCGAGTACCAGGTAAGCCAGGACTACGTAGGGAGACTGTCTCAACCCCCTTTCCACAAAGGAAAAAAACAAGATAAATAAATACATTCTTAGATAAGCAATAGCAAAGGGAGTTTCTGTAGACTCACCCTTCAAGACATGCTAAGGGTACTCCAGATTGAAAATAAAGGACGCTAGAGAGTACCTCATAGTCATGTAAAGATGTAAAGATTTCTCAAGCCAGGCAGTGGTGGCACATGCCTCTAATACCAGCACTTGGAAGGCAGAGCCAGACGGATCTCTGTGAGTTCGAGGCCAGCCTGATCTACAGGGCGAGATCCAGGACAGGCACCAAAACTACACAGAGAAACCCTGTCTCGAAAACCAAACAAAAACAACAACAACAACAAAACCAGAAATACTTACTAACAGCTGGAAAACAATAATGAAAGGCATTAAAAATGAAAATAAATAGGAAAGTACTGGGAAGATGGCTCAGTAGCTGAAACACTTGATTGACAAGTGAGAAGACAGGAATTTGGATCCCCAGAACCCACATAAATGTTATATGAGCATGGTGAGTCACTTGTAATTCCAAGTGTTTAAAAGGCAGAGACAGGAGATCACAGAAGAAGCTGGTTAGAGAGACAAGCCATATTTGTGAATTCTGCATTCAATTAAGAGACTCTGGCTTGATGGATAATGTGGAGAGCAATCAAGGAAGACTCTCAGTGTCAACTTTGTTCTTCTGCATGCACATACATAGCACACATGTGTACATGCACCTGCACCCACACTAACATATCCTCTCATGGTACATGCCATACACACATACCCATGAGAAAAATAATAATAAATAAAGTGTGAAAGCCTGGTGAAGTGGTGCATACCTGTAGTCCCAATACTCAGGGGACTGAGCAAGAGGTTCTCAAATTTGAGAATGCCCTGGGTTACACAAGACCCTTTCTCAAAAATGTGCCACACACATTTATACATACATACACACACACACACACACACACACACACACACACACACACACACACAATGGAATACTATTCAACCATAAAAAATAATGAAATCTTGTCATGTGTAACATGATTGAGACTGGAGATTATTATGGTAGATGAAATAAGCCAGGCACAGAAGGATATAACACATGATCACATTCATATGTGGCATCTAATAAAGCTGATGTTGTAGAATTTGATAGTAGAGGGACTGGGATGTAGCTCACTTAGTAAAGTGCTTACCTAGCATAAATGAAATCATGATCACTCTATCCACAGCACCTCCACAAACGGGTGTGGTGGCACAACTTTTTAATACCAGCACTCTGGAGGTGGAAGCAGGAGGATCAGAAATTGAAGGTCTTCTTTAGCTACATTGAGAGTGTCAGGCCAGCCTGGAACACAGGCATTTTTGTCTAGATAACAATGACTGCAACAAAGTTGAGAAACAACAGCGTTTTGCCAGAGATGGGGAGAGTAAGGATGAGGGTGGAATAGAGAAAGCCCAATAAATGGATACTATATTATAGTTAGAATAAAAGGCCTGCTGTTCTAATGCAAACTAAAGTGATCATAGGTAACAGTTATCTACTTTATTTAAAAACAACAACAACAACAAAAAATAGACAGAAGAAACACCTTTTGAATTTCAACTACAAAAGGATAATAAATGTTTGAGGAGAAGGTTACATTTATTTTTATCTTTAAAATGGTCTCAGACTTTTGAGACAGTGTCTCACTATGAAGAACAGGATGACCTTGAATTTGTACCAAACCTTTCTTACTCTCCCAAGTGCTGGGGATTACATTTCTTCTACTTTCAACAATGCTCAGCAGAAAGCTATAGCTGCATTGATTTACACATTATACGGGTATCCATGTATGTCATCCTCCATGGTGTTCTATTAACGTGTCTCAATTTTATTTTCTTTATTAACATACGTGCTGGGTAGTTTTTGTCAACCTACAGTCACTTGGGAAGAGGGAACTTCAGTTGAGAAAATGCCTCAATCAGACTGGCCTGTGGGCAAGCCTGTGGGGCATTTTCTTGATTGATGATTGATGTGGGAGGGCTCAGGCCACTGTGGGTGGTGCCATCCCTAGACAGGTGGTCCAGGGGTGGATATTGAAAGCAAACTGAGCAAGCCATGAGGAGCAAGCCAGTAAGCGGCTTTATAATCTCTGCTTCAATTCCTGCCTCCAGGTTGAGTTCCTCCAGGAACTCTCCCCTTGAGTTCCTGATTTAACATCCCATTATGGATTATAAACTGTAAACTGAAATAAACCCTTTCCTCTCCAGGTTGCTTTTGCGCATATTGTTTATCACAGCAAGAAAGAAGCAAACTAAGACAGCTAGAAATATGAATCAAAGAGAATCCCAAAAGTTACTAATGATTTTTTTAAATAAATAGAAAAATTAATCCAATACCTTATGTGAAATTTCAAGGAACCAAATAGCCAAAATAATCTTGAAAAATGACAGAATTGGAGGACTCAATTTAAAAAACCTTAACGTGTGTGTGTGTGTGTGTGTGTGTGTGTGTGTGTGTGTGTGTGTGTGTGGTGTGGTGTGGTATGTGCATGTACACCCATGCCATGGTATGCATGTGGAGCTCAAAGACAACTTGCAGACTATGATCTTCCCTTCCACATTCTGGGGTTTGGGAATTGAACTCAGGTTGTCAGCCTTGGGTAAGCACCCTTAACACCGAGCTATGGCATTGGCCCTGTTTTCTTCAACTTCAGAACTAACTACAGAACTAATGGAAGCTAAACTGTTTTACTGGAGTGAAAGTAGATATATAGATCGGTAGGGTGAAATCAACTTCTCAGAAATATACCTTTACATACCTGTTTATTTTTTTTTCAATAAAGGTACCAGAACACTTAGTGGAAAAGGATAAACGGTTCTGGAAAAGCAGAATATCCTCTAGTAAAAACAATGCAATTGGACCTGTCCTTTATATCTTGTTATTACTTGAATCTGAAATGCCCCCCACTGGTTCTTGTTTTCAACACCTGTTCCTGGTTGGTGGTACTGCTTTGGTAGGCTCTGGATAGTCTAGGAGGCTGAACCTAGCTGGAGGGAGTAGGTCATTAGGGATGGGCCCTTGAAGGGGAAGTATATTATCTCAGCTTCTTCTTATCTCCCTTTGCCTCCTAGTTCACTCCCAAGTGAATACGCTGCTGCCACATGCTCCCATTTCTTCAGAAAGTCTTTGCCTTTGCTGCCATGATCACATGTGACTCTCGGAAACAGTAAGTTAAGTCTTTCTTAAGTCGTTTCTTTCAGGCCTTTGTTTGTTTGTTTGGTTGGTTGGTTGGTTTGGTTTTTCAAGATAGCATTTCTCTGTTCTGAAACTCACAACATAGATCAGGCTGGTCTAGAACTCATAGAAATCCACCTGCCTCTGCCTTCCGAGTGCTGGAATTAAAGGCATGTGCCACTACAGTCTAACTCTTCTGTTACATCTTTTGTCACAGTGAGGAAAAATGTAACTAAGACACACCACTATATACAAAAATCATAATGAATCAAAGGCTTATATGTAAGAGCTATGATCAGTGCTCACTGCAAATAGGGTCTGTTCCCTTGACAGAGCTCCTGTCCCCTTTCCCTAGAATGGTTAGGCAGGAACTGCAAAATCATGTAAGTCAGCAGGAATGCAAAATAGGCTAGTACTTCACAAATGCCACTCACAGGCAAAGCTGGCCGCATCAGCTTCGCCCGAAAGGAAGTGAAGCAGACTGCATGGGATTCTCACTCAGGAGTTTGAGAGCTGAATCTAGAGGTTCCTATGTGAAAGCTCCTCAGGAAATTAAGTCTGGAAGAAAAGCCAGGTTGGGTAATCACTACCCCAGGGCTTGAACCTCACATAGTAGGTCAGAACTAGAGCCTTAGAACTCCCAGTGTGGCCTGTGGATCAGCATCATCGGTATCACCCAGAAGCTTTCAAGGGACAAAAGCTTGGAGAATGAGGATGTGCTTCTTGGGAGGTGGAGGCAAATAGATCAGAAGTTCAAGGCCAACCTGGGCTACATGAAACCCTATCTTAAAAACAAGGGAACAAAAAAAGAAAGGAATACAATCTTAGGCCTCTGCTAGATGTGCCTGTAATCTCAGCACTTGAGAGCTGGAATCATGATGATCCCTTAGAATTTGAGGCCAGCCTAGATATTTTAAAATTTTATTATTTTATATGTACAGGTGTTTTGCTTGCATGTATATCTGCAGCATTTGTGTGGCAGGTGCCCTTGGAGGCCAGAAGAGGGCTGGAGTTACAGATGGTTATGAGATGCCATGTGGGTGGATGCTTGGAATCAAACCCAGGTCCTCTGGGAGAGAAGCCAATGCTCTTACCCCATAACCCATCTCTCCATCCTTCACCAAGCTAGATTTTCAGATTCCTCAGAAATCTTCAGATGTATTTAGCTACAAAAGGTTTTGCAGGAAAAGGAGAACTCGCTTAGTCTAAGAGTTAAGCCTCCTCTGACTAGCTGGCTAAGAACTATAATTCTAGTGTGTGACTAGGGGCCAACCATGGCCCTTCTCTAGCTTAAGATTCCCCTGAGACACTTAGCAAAGTACAACTTGGAGATATAATATACAGCTTACTGGGTCCCACCCAATATTTCCAATTCAATGGGCCCTGGATGAGGCCTCCGAGTTTACACTTCTAACAGGTTTTTGGGTTACACTGATGCTACTTTGTCTGGGGAACACACCTTTATAATCATTTGCTCAGGCTAAAAGACCTTAGCCCACATAAGAACTTCATCAGATCAACTTCCTCCAAGCTAAGAATGGTCAGAGGCAAATGAGCTTGCAATCTTGTGGTAGAAGTGAGTTAAGGTTTCCAGTATAATCTATATCATGACCCCATAAAGAGCCATGCACTATGAGTCAGTTATATCTGCCATCCTATGGCAATGACCCAGGATGCAGAGTTCTTGGGTGCATTAGTTTGGATTTGCAGTGTCTGTCTGGGATTGGTTTGGTCTTATGCAATGTATGGAGCTTGAGGTGGCTTTCCGACATTTGCAGACCTATTATGGTGTGTAAGGTGACCATCCTCCCCTTCCCAGGATTTTCTGGCTTTTGTGTAGAGGATGTTTTCAAAAGATTTATCTTAAGATATACTCACAGGAGAATGTGACCTTTCTAAATGTGACCTTGCTAAAAATTGCCAGTGTCTCCGTTTTTCTTTTCCATAGTTTCAGAGCCTCTGAGCCTTCTTTTTCTACAGCCTTCTCAGTTATGAAGTCAGTCTTGGTCTTGTGCAGGAAAGCTGCCCTCCTATAACTCTTCTGAAGACACAAGTGGGTCTGTGGCAACAGTTCTTGCAATGTGATTTTGAGTAATTAAAATGGCTCCTTCCGAAATGTCCAAATGCAGTGAGTCTTGACTCAGAGTTCCTTCCTGGCCTTTCCAGACTAGTTTTTGCTCTGCTATGGTTGATCCGAAGGAAGGCTTTGAAAGTGAGCCATTGAAGTGGCCAGGTGGTCTTTGAAAGGGCCAGGTTTATAAAGATTTGGCTGTGCAGTCTTTCTATTGGGCCCCCGACCAGTTCCCAAATCATGACATGGAGACTCCTTATTAGTTATGAATGCTCAGCCTTAGCTTATTCTGTTTCTAACTAGCTCTTATAACTTCATTTAAGCTGTTTCTCTTTCTCATCTACTTTTGGCCCCGGGGCTTTTTACTTTTCTTTCCTTCTCTATGTCCTACTTTTCCTGCTTCCTCCATGTCTGTCTGTCTGGAGGCTGCCTGGCTGGCTAGTCCCAGGTGGGTCCCTCTTTCTCCCTCCTTCTCTCCCCTCTTGTTCTCTCCCCAAGCCTAGATTCCTCCTCCTATTTATTCTCTCTTCCTACCAGCCCTGCTTATCCCTCCTCTGCCTAGCTATTGGCTGTTCTGCTTTTTATTACAATAATTGGGTGCCTTAGGCAGGCAAGGTAAAACAGCAACACATCTTTACATAATTAAACAAATGCAGCATAAACCAGTGTAATACATCTTTACATAGACAAATGCAACATAAACAAATGTAACATAACTTTACATAGCTAAAGTAATATTCCACAACACTGTTACACATAGATTTTAACATGCAGTGATTCTAAAGGCACAGTTCTTTGAATTGTAGATTATAGCACATGCCTATAATCAGAACACATAGGAGGTGGAGGCAGGAGGATCAGAAATTCAAGGTTATTCTCTAGTACATAGTGAGTTTGAGATCAGCCTTGGCTACATGAAAACATGTTTCAAAGGAAAATAAATGAGAAAGTGTGAAGGTTTAGAAGTACTGCACTAAGGTAAACTATGTGGACTACTAAGCCCATATACACTAAGAAAGAGTAAATGAACAAAGCAGTTGTATTTATAAATGTATATATACATATATAATATATATTGTAGATATAAAATAAGAGGCTTTGAATTTGAGTAGGAATGGGAAGGGAGACAGGGGAAGAGATGGAGGGAGAGGAGAGAAGCAGAATTTATGTAAATACAGTATTCATATATGAAAAATTTCAAAATAAATTTAAAAAGTAGACTTTAAAAAAAGAAATATAGTTCAAGGCCAGCCTGATCTATAGAGTGAGTTCCAGGACAGCCAGAACTACACAGAGAAATCCTGTCTCAAAAAATAAAAGAAAAAAACCTAAAAGAAATGTAATTTAAAAATCTCAAAAGTATAAAAATTAATGTGTATAATATATCTAGATATGAGAATACATATTTTTAACATTAAAATTTAAATTTTCTTTGTCTATAGCAAAAATTTCCACTGTGTTAATGTAATTAGCTTCTCTCATATGTAAAGTGAACTATTTTATGTGTAATCATATATATATATAATTATGGTGACAATATTGAATTTCATTACTTTTTTCCCAATACCTAAAATTATTTTATTATGGAAAAATTATTTCAAAAAATACTATTTTTGTAAGATTTCTAAATTCTATATTCTTTGTAGTCTATATAAAAATTGGATTCCCTTATTTCAATAAATTATTTTGATGTAATTCAAAAGTGTTGCAAATCTAATTATATTGTATTTTGATGCTCCAAAGATCACACATGAAATAATTTAGAAAAACATAAAATACAAAAACATGTTAATTAATTATGGGCAAATTAGTTATAATAAATAGAGTTCCTAAGCATGTCAATTTTCATGTAATTCTGTACAAGGAGCCAGAAGGTTAGGATTTAAGCCAAATAACCACAGAAGTGTGAGTTTGCAGAGGCTCTGTAACTGCATATCTTTTTACACGAAGATGTGTGTACTAGCATGAGCAAGAACCCTGTGATGGTAAAATGGGAATTAAATATGGCATTGTATGTAAAGGCATATAAACTGTTGTAGCCCACTAGATTTCCTAGTGGCTGTACCCAGCAGGACTACGTAAGAGGTTGATTGGACCATGGGCCTGAGTATCAGGTGTTTGGAAGGGTCTACACTTGACTGTAGCTAGCAAAGGGGAGGTCTTTTGCTCCTCCCCTTGACATTGTTATAAACAGCCCTTTGGAATAAAGTGCTCGGCTGGTGGATAAGGATCCAGGCCCACTCGATTCTATCCTGTGCTTTCTCTCCCTTCTTTATTTCTAACTAAATCTCTCATTCCTCAAGAGACCCTGGGGTAAATAAATATGGGGGCTGGTCTGTCACAACAAACAATGCCTAGAATAAACATATCAAATACATGCTTCTAAAAGAAAGATGTGGGCTAAAGCACCTCAGAAGGGATGGGGTGGGCATAGCACAATTGCCTTTTCTTTACTATGATAGAACGTTTTACCCGGATTGGAAGTAGGGTGAGGCAAATGAGATATTCAACCTTAAGCCCAAGATCCCTTCTTCAGTTTTTTTTTCAAGTGCTTTACCTGCTGTGGTACTATGGTCTTGAAAAGTGGATTGCTCAGGCTCTAAAGGATCCATGCAACCATGATGCCTAAGAAAGACCTTAGATAGCCTCATCTTTTGTTTCTGGCTGTCCTTAGGCAGAATTGTAAACTGTGTGCCCAAGCATTGAAGTTATTCCTCAATACACAGTGAAATGTTTGCTAGCCTGAGAGCTTTACTAGTTGGGAGAATTAAATATTAGCTGACTGTGAGGTTAAGCAGGCAGAAACTTGAGTGGGCTCACACAATGAAGATTACAGACTTAACAGAATTCATTTTGCAAAGCCATCAAACAAACAGACAGCCGCAACAACAAACACGAAAAAAGAGAAACAGTAATTAACCCCATAGGTGGACTGGATTTCCAGGGTTGTTGTGTTATAATATTTAAAGCATCCGGTTTTCAATACCAAGTTAGGAGGTACACAAAGAAACAGAAAAATATCACCCTTATTTGTGAAAAAGGACTATTAAATGAAATCACCTGGTTTCCAGGAAATGCAATCCATTCAAAAAAGAAAGAGAAAAAGTTGTGAGGCTAGAGGGATGGCTCAGTGGTGAAAAGCCTTTACTGCTCGTCTAGAGGCCTCAGACTCCTTTATGTAGCCAAGTATGACCTGGAACGTCACATCCTTCCGTCCCTATCTCTTGATGCTGGGAATACAGGCACAAAAATCCATTTGGTGCTGGGAATCAAAATTAGCGTTTCTCACATGCTAGGTGAACACACTACCAACTGAGCTACATGCCCCTGAGTTCTAATTCTAAATGTATTTTAAGGCATTATATTCTCAAAAAGTTACCAGGGAAAGGGAAAACATGGTGGCAATAGCAAAGTTCTTCACATCTGCAGAATCCAGTCATGGGATTAAATGACATCTGGGCATCATCTTCTGCAGGATCACTATTTCCAGTGCTCATGGATGGGGGAGACTCTGCAATAGAGAGTCCCCTAACACTAATACCCACACTCCAGTAATGTTAGTGGCCCCTTGCCTTTAGAATGGTTGTACACTGTCTTTGAGAGCCGGAGATCTTCCCGGGAATTGTCTTCAAGTAAGTGTACAGGCAGGAAAACTGAAACCTCAAATGGAGCTGGGGGCCACTCTGTCATGACCCAAAGCGAGAGCAACAAGCAAGGTCTCTGAACTTCCAGGCCAGCACCTATGTCATACCGCCTGTTTCTTTGACTCTTTGTCCAACCTCTTTTAAGGATGTTTAATTCAAGAAAACATGGTAAATGGTCACTATAGTTCCATTTCCTTTTGCTTTCAATGTTTGCAAAGCAGGACATTGGAGGAGTCAAGTTCCTCAGGCCTCAGCATAAAACAGTTTCAGGCTGGCCTCCTATCTCCAATCACTAGCTCAGTACCTCGGCAAACTTCCTTTGTCTCTGAGCTTCTGTGTTTTTCAATACAGGAATAACAAGATCTACCTCCTGTGGTAGTAGTGAGCCTGAAGCAGGTTAGTGTCCATGCAGTACTATGGGCATCACAGTAAATAAGATGTATTTGTAATTGGGCTGAGGAGGTAGCTTAATTAGTAGAGTGCATATATGAAACCCTGGGTTCAGTACCCAGCATCTCATAAAAATTGGGTGTGGTGCACACCTGTAATCCCAGCACTTGGGAAGTAGAGGAAGGAGTACCAAAAGGTCAAGGTTATCTTCATCTACATGCAGAGTCTGAGGACTGGCTCACTGTTCTCTGTGGGTTTTTGGAAGCCTGCTGTTCTGGCTAGTTTTATGTTAACATGACTCAAGCTGTAGTCATTTTGGAAGAGGGAACCTCCATTGAGAAAATGCCTCCAGCAGATTGGCCTATGGGTAAGCCTGTGGTATATTTTCTTGAGTGATGGTTGATATGGGAGGGCCCAGATCACTGTGAGGGATGCCACCCCTGGGCTGGTGATCCTGGGTGCTATAAGACAGCAGGCTCAAGCAAGCCACGAGGAACTAACCAATAAGCAGCACTCCTCCATGGCCTCTGCATCTGCTCCTGCCTCTGGGTCCCTGCCCTGTGTGAGTTCGCTGCTTCAACTTCTTTGATAATGGACAATGCTATGGAACTATAAACAAAAATAAATCCTTCCCTCCAAAAGTTGCTTTTGGTCGTGGTATTTTCTCACAGTAATAAAATCCCTAAATAAGACACGTGCAGAGCAAATACAGAGATGCCAGGCTGAACCCATGGCTAGGAGCATTTAGAGATCTGCGGCAGCATCAGCAAGATTGATGAAGTGCAAATCCTGCCTCAAATCTATCTTTGCCACCAACAGGAAGGAAATACTATAAACAACATTTTAGAGGCTGTCATTGAATGTAGAAATGTGTATGAAACTATGATAATGGTTGGAGAAGCAGAGTTTGATTTGTTTTTGTTTACTTAAACCTGCAAGAGCTATGCCAAAATATGAAAAATCCACTCTGCAGGAGACTCCTATATAATGTGCTTTCATTAGAATTTCTTGTTTTATGTGGTTCTTTTAGTTCTCAGTGTTTGTTCCCATGGGAATCTGGTAGAGCAGAGGTGCTAATGGCTGACTTCTTGCTGGTATTCAATATGCTCTTGATTTGGTATGTTTAGTGTGTGTCACTAACTCTTGAAGAAAGACAGTCTGGAATGTTCTCACTCTAGCAATCATTTTCTAAATTTCTATTTAAACTTACATAGATTTAATATTTGTGTGTGTGTGTGTGTGTGTGTGTGTGTGTGTGTGTGTGTGTGTTTATACCAGCCATAGTGCACATGTGGACGAGGTCAGAGGATAACTTATGGGAATCATTTTACCTTTATATGGGTCCTGAGGAGTAAACTCAGGCCACTAGGCTTGCATGGCAAACACCTTTACTCACTGAACCATGTTGTACACAAATATTTTGAGGGCTACACTGCTGCAGAGGCCATGCTGATATGAGTGGCCTGCACTGCCACATGGGGCCATGGTGTCATCTGAACCTAGGCTGCTGATGGGGACTATGTCTGGGTCCAGGGCCCTACCACAGCCGGGGTCTATGTTGATGTCCATGGCCCATGGTGCCACCAAAGACAATAAAGATGCCTGGGGTCTAGGCTGCATCCTGTGGCCACATTGGTCTCCAAGGGCCCTGCCACTGCTTGTGTGGTTGTGGGGGTATGCTGATCTGAGTAGCCTGTGCTGTCATCTGGGTCCAGGGTGTCCTTGGCTGTGGCCAAGGGCTATGTCTGGTTCCAAGGCCCTACAGCAGCCAGGGTCTGTGTTGATGTCTGTGGCTCCTGTTATCACTGAAGGCCATGCTGATGCCAGGGGTCTGGGCTGCTGCCTGGGACAATGTTGGAATCTGAAGGCCTTGTTGCTGCCAGGGCCATACTGATCTGGGTGGCCTGTAATGCCAACAGGGCCATGGTGATGTCTGGGCCTGAGCTGCTGCCAAGGGCCATGGCTGTGTCCATGGTCCTGCTGCTGTTGAGGTCTGTGATGATATCCATGGCCCATGTTGCCACAGCGGGTCATAGGAACCATGTGCGTTGAAATCTGTGCTGAGCCAGCCCCACCTCTCACTGGCCCTAGGATAGCTGGTTCTGCCCTCACTGGTCACTTCATCAGTAAAGCTGGCCCTTGCACTTGGAAGAGATGGTCCCACCCCTCACCATAGGCATGTGAGAGCTGACTCTGATAGCATGGGTCTAGGAGAGCTGGTTCTGCCCCTTACCTGAGGTGGTTAGTCCTAGTGGCCCAGACCAACCTGCTCAGCTACCACCCAGACACACATCCTGGACCTTGGGTTGGCCCACCCTTACATCTACCCCATCTATGACCTGCTGGAGTTTGTAAAGGGACTAGCCCTGTAAAATGATAACAGCAGGATCTCCATGACTCGAGGCAACAGCAGAATATCTGAGAAGAGTTTCTGTGAGGGTCCAGTGATGATGGTGTGTCAGAAGCCTTGAACCAGACCAATGACTCTTTGCAATGAACATTTTGTGGGTGGGGCTGATTGGACAAAAAGGGTGTACTGCATGACACACTGCAGCTCCCAGTGCCACTAGGATGGATGACGAAGTGTTGGGAAGATGGGGGATCCAGGTGTTTTTTGTTTGTTTGTTTTTCATTGTTTCTTTGTTGGGGAGTTCTTTTGGGGGAAGATACTACAGGGGTGAGGGGAAGATATAGAGGGACTGGGAGGTTAGTGGGATTGGGGTGCATGATGTGAAATTCCTAAAGAACCAATAAAGAGGGACTGGACTCAGCCCTCTGCATAAGAGAGATAGTTGTGTAGCTTGGTCTGTTTAAGGGGCCCTGGTAGTAGGATCAGAATCCATCCCTGGTTCATGAGCTGGCTTTTTGGAGCCCACTACCTATGGTGGGACACCTCACACAGCCTGTACATTCAGTACAACCTGCCTCTACTGAATGTATCAGGTTCTGCTGACTCCCCATGGAGGAGGAGGGAAGGGGGATGGGATGGAGTGGGAGTAGTGGGGATCTGTGATTGATATGTAAAGTGAATAAATAATTTCCTAATTAAAAAAGAACCAATAAAGAATTATAAAAGAAATAAAAAGTATTTTATGAATACTATGAGAATTTTATACAATATATTTTGATCATATTCACCCCTGCAACTCCTCATAGATCCACCCCCACCTCCCTACCCATCCAACTTCCTGTTCTCTCTTTTAAAAAATATTTTAAAATGTTATAATTACATCCTCTCCCTCATTCCTTTTCCCATTTAGTCCAATTTATGCTGCTCAAATACTCATGGACATGGAGCTTGACTTTGAGCATGGTTGATGTAACAGGGGTCATATATTAAGTAAAACTAATTCTCCAGCTCCCAACAGCTATCAATTGCCAATAGTTCTTCAACTACAGGTGAGATATTTTTTGCCCCATCATGGTAGGTTTTGGTCTGGCTTAAGCTTGTACAGGTATTGTGCATGCTGTCACAGTAATTGTGAATTAATGTACATAACTGCACTGTTGTGTCCATAAAACACTGTTTCCTCATAGTTACCCACCACTTCAGGTTCTTAGAATCTTTACACTCCCTCTTCTGGAATGATCTGAGCCTTGCAGAGAAGGGGTATGATTTAAGGCTGAGCACTCCACATTCTTATCCTCTGCACTTTGACCAGTTGAGAATTTCTGTGTTAATTGTCTTCTACTGAAATTAGAGGCTTTACTAATGAAGATTAAAAAACGTACTAATCTATGGGAATAATGCTAAGTCATCAGGAGTCATTTAGATACTATGTTCATTTAGCACAGTGGTTTTCAAATTTTGGGTCATGACGCCTTTGGGGGTAGAATGACCCTTTATGGGGGTTGCCTAAGACTGTCCTGCATATTTACATTATAGATATTTATATTACAATTCATAGCAGTGGCAAAATTACAGTTATGAAGTAGCAATAAAAATAATTTTATGGTTTGAGGGGGTCACCACAACATGAGGAACTGTATTAAAGGGTCGCAGCATTAGGAAGGTTGAGAACCATTGATTTAACCACAGATTATTGGCCCAGATAATGATGCCAGACATGGGGTCCATCTTGGGGAGGAGGTCTTAAATCCAATCAGAAAGTATTTGGTTATGTCCATAACATCAAGTGTGTATGGGACCACACAGGTGCCTGGAGAAGCATATGGAGGTCAGGGGACAGTTTGCAGACGTCAGTTATTTACTTCCACCATGTGAGTATCAATTCTCTCATCCTATCCTGTGGGCCCTAGAGATCAAACTCATATTGTTGGGCTTGACAGTAAGGGTGATTACCTGTTGAGCCATCCTGCAGACTCCCTGGCTATTTGTGTGGATTGAGCTGATAGTTGTTTTGATTTCCTAGGGTGATGCTATAACTGTTGGTGGGAATATAAGACAACATGGCAACTAGGGAAAATGTTAATGAGATTCCTTAAGAGATTGAAAAAGGTGCCATGAGAGAGCTATGTTTGAAACATTGCCCAAAACATTTGTCTTTGCAAAACATTGGAATTTAATGAATAACAACAAACACACAGACTATATCAATTTCTTTTGCTTTAATTTACCAAATAATACTAATTTAGCTTGGTAAGCATGACCCTTGGCTGTGATTATTTCTTTTAATCCCATCTTTCTTAATGTTTTTATATGTTTATATTTGCTTGCCTCTAATTTGCATACAAAGTAACACGGTTCATAATGGCATTTTCATACATACTTTGTGTTGGTTTTCCTCCTCAAGTACTCTCCCTCATAGTCCTGCCCTCTTTGTACTCAATTAGTCTCCTTTCCACTTTTATGTCACATATATTCTAATTCCTTTAAAAATTCCTACCCTATTTGGACTCTTTGGAGGGGGATTTCATACGTTAGTACTCTATTGACATCATTTCCACCCTTCCCTCATCCTCTTCAACCCCCTCTGTGTCTTCCCCACTTTCTCTCAAATTCCTGATGTCTTATTTTTAATTCTCTCTCTCTCTCTCTCTCTCTCTCTCTCTCTCTCTCTCTCTCCCTCTCTCTCTCTCTCTCATACGCACACACAGAAACACACAGACACACACACCCTACTGACTATATTTAGAATACACGTGTTCACTCTCAGCTCACACATTCCATTTTATACAATGATATATAATTTAGACAGGCTAAAGAAAGGGTAAAGGATCTCTAGGGTTCAAAGAGGTTTTGTTTGTTTGTTGTTTTTGTTTTTCAAGACAGGGTTTCTCTATGTAGCTTTGGAGCCTGTCCTGGAACTCACTCTGTAAACCAGACTGGCCTTGCACTCAGAGATATGCCTGTTACTGCCTCCCAAGTGCTGGGATTAAAGGCATTCACTTCCACCGCCCAGCTCAAAGAGTTCTTACTGAAGACAGTTGGTAGAGAGCTGAGACAGATGCAGAGAGTCATTGTAAGTGGCTACTTAAAATGTTAACCTAAAGAACCCACTGGCAGAGTTGGTTCAAAGTACAGAACTGGTTCCAGCTTAACTGGGTCTAGACAACAGGCAAAAGCAAGAAGGGATGTGTTGAGCTGAAGCCCCAGGGACAGAGTTGGCATATGTACTGCATGGGCTGATGACAAACAGGTAAGTGAATGCTAATCAACCCCTGTGTTAGATGCCACTGCCTTCATAGGACTGTTTGAGAAGGTTGCATCATTGATTAGTATAGCATGTCTAATAACTTTAATATGATGAGTTGATAGGTGGTACAATTTTATTTGTGTATATAAATAAGTTCTATGTCAGTTTGAGCCTGTTGGTTTGTGCTGGACAGATGGTTGTCATTTACTTGTACAAACAACATTCTGTCTCATCATTTGCACTCAAAATGGCACAAACTGCTGGGTTAAAAGATGGAGTCACTCAGGGCAAGGCATAGCATGAAATATACCGTGTATATGGTTTTCCTAGTCTGCCTAGTGAGTTTCAGGCTGTTGAGGCATCTACAGTGAGACCCTATATCAAAACAAAACAAAACAACAACAAAATGTGTGTGTGTGTGTATCACTGCAAATACCCATAAACAGATACAAAATCAAATATTTAAGCTGTGCTATATTCAGCGAGCCAGCAATCTGAAGACAGAGGCTAAGCATTGCAAAATTTGCCTTTACTGTCTCATCTCCAGCTAGTACACTTCATAGATAATCTGAACAAAGGAAGTTAACCATTCCAGAGTTTAGTTTTGTTCACCTGGTAATGTGATCAGCCTTGTCTATGATATCTATGGATAATTATCAAATAATAATAATAATAATAATAATAATAATAATAGTAGTAGTAGTAGTAGTAGTAGTAGTAATATGGACAGTGAAATTGCCCCTACCTATTCCTCCTGTTTCTGGCCCCAGTGTAGGCAAGCCTAGTCCTGATCTCTTGTCTATAAAATCAGATTAATGGCTCAGCAGATTAAGGCTGATGACCTGACTTTGATTCTTGGGACCTATGTGATAGGAAGAGATAACCATCTCCCCAAAATTGTCCTCTTATCCTCGTACTTCCACAAGAGTGAGGAAAACTCTGACATTTTCTTCTCTTCATGGGGGAGTGCATAAGAAGATGTACATACAACTAAAATCATATATTGTGATTCTCCAGCCTCCTTGTATTGAAATTATACAAACAGTCAGAATCTTGGCAAGCTACCTGGTTTGTCCCATCCTTGGAGACAATGCCCTTTGCTACATGAAAAAATATGTCCTTGCCTCCATCTTTGGACAAAGAAGAGGATATGTGGCCTGAAGATACATTTATGCAACACATTTTGCAGTACAGGAGGGACAGAAATGGGCACGGTGGGTCATGGACACTACCCTCTTTTAGTTAGCCTTGGTAACTGGGAAAACTACCCTGGAGGCAAGATAACACTCTTTGTGTTTCTGTAATATTGATTATCTGTTCACACTTTTCACATGAAAATATCTTGCAGAGGTTATTTTGTTGCTGTTGTTTTGTTTTTCAAGACAGTATTTCTCTATATAGCTCTGGCTGTCCTGGAACTCACTCTGTAGACCAGGCTGGCCTTGAACTCACAGAGATCCACCTGCCTCTGCCTCCTGAGTGCTGGGATTAAAGGCATGTGCCACCACTGCCTGGCTGCAGTGGTTATTTCTAATTTTTCATGATTTTCTTCTGAGACAAGCTCTTGTGTATCCTAGTCTGGCCTTAAACTCTCTGTGTAACTTAGAATGACTTTGAGTTCCTATTCTTCCTGCCTCTACCTTCTTAGTGCCAAGATTACAGGCATGTTCCACCATGCTCAGGTTATTGGTGCTAAGAAGAGAGCCCAAGGCTTTGTGCAACTAGGCAATCGTTCTACTCCCTAGCCCTGAGGTTAAATTTAATGGGAAAACCAAAGTGTGTTGGAAAGATTTTCATGTTCAAATGAATCAGAAGTTTTAAGTGATAAAGAACTTAGAAATTCTAGCCAAGTGTGATGGTTAAGCAACATCGTAGTTGGAAGTGAACACTTTCAAGTTAAACTCCTTAGATTTAAGTATTTTTTTAAAAAAATACAAACAAGTAATTTAATAATCAAGCTAATAGAATAACCAAATCAAAATTAAAATTGAAAACAAACATTTTCAAGATAATATGTCCAGATCTCAAGAATTATACTAAACTCAACAAGATTATAGAGTAAAAATCAAAAGCCTATTGATTAGTGAAATTCTAAAAATAAATCATTATACATAAGGCATCTGAATATTGACAAACATGCTAAGCTAACACAATGGAGGCTGGTGGAATTTTCACCTGGTGGGGCTGAAAGAACTAGCATTTCATAAGCACATGTTCAAAACACATGGAAGAAATCATTGAATAAACCATAGATTTAAGTGCAAAATATATATTCATTGACCTTCTAGAAGAAAATGCACAATATCATCTTGACTTTCAGACTCAAGAAGATTGGCTACAGAATAAAAAGAGCAAATCATATGTAAAGTTTGTTTAAGAAGAGCGTATCACATTAAGTTTGAGTATCCCAAAGATAATAAGGAGCTTAGGATGTGGTTCCATTCCTAGGGTCATAGCACCACCCTCTCTCTCACACATAGAGAAAAGAAAGTATGCTGGTCTTTAAGAGGATCAGAGTTTGGTTCCTAGCACCCACAGCAGATGGCTCCCTACTGTCTGTAACTGGAGCTACAAGGGATCTGATACCCTTCTGTGGATTTAGAAGTCACCTGTACACAAATGGCATAAACTGCACACCGTACATACATACATAAATAATAAGATAAATGATTTTAAATTATTTATTTTATTTTATGTGTATGTGTGTTTTGCCTGCATGTTTATCTGTGTACCATATGAGTTCTGGTACAAGCAGAGGCCAAAAGAGGTTATCAAGTCCCCTGGGACTGGAGTTACAGAAGGTTATAAGCCACTATATGGGAGCTAGGAATGTAACTTAGATCCTCTGCAAGAGCAGCAAGTGCTCTTAACCACTAAGACATCTTTCCAGTACCATATAAAATAAGTAGAATATTCAAAGTCACCCCCAGACTAGAACAAATATCAAGGAAGCATATTATGATAAAAAGATCCAATTTATATAGAAAATATCTTATAAATAAACAGCAAAAGTGTTCAACAAATATGAATAGTTACTTCAGTACAAAAGTATTACATGCTATAAAGGAATAAAAGTAAAATACATTTTTCTTTCTGAACTTGTCAACCATGGTATAACTCAATTGGTAAAACAATCAAATATATAAGGATTTTAGCTTTTTTATATTTGTTTGTATATCTGCTTGCATGCACACCATGGCATGCATGTAGGAGTCAGAGGACAACTTTTGGGAGTCAATTTTACTTTTCCCGTGTGTGTCCTGGTGCTCAAACTTAGGTCATTGGTCTTGGCAGAAAGAGACTACTTGATGAGCTAAGTTGCCAGCTCTAGGCTACCATCTTTCTCCTCCTGTTTCCTGAGCAACTGGGACTAAGTGGCCCAACTTCTCAGTTCCAACTTCTCAGTTACTCAGCTCTCACATTTGTGCAATGAAAATAATGTTACTTATATCTATAGAATTGTTTTGAGCCAGGTGGTGGTAGTGCATGCCTTTAATCCCAGCACTCGGGATGCAGAGGCAGGCAGAGCTCTGTGAGTTCAAGGCCAGCCTGGTCTCCAAAGCGAGTTCCAGGAAAGGTGCAAAGCTACACAGAGAAACCCTGTCTCAAAAAACTAAAAGAAAAAAAAAATCTTTACTTTTGGGGACTGGAGAAATGCCTCAGAGGTTAAGAGCACTGGCTGCTCTTCCCAAGGTCCTGAGTTCAATTCCCAGCAACCACATGGTGGTTCACAACCATCTATAACGGGATCTGGTGCCCACTTCTGACCTGCAGGCAGAACACTGTATACATAATAAATAAACAAATCTTTTAAAAAAATCAGTTCATACAACAAATTAAAAAAATAATTGTTTTGATGACTAAGTAAGTTAAAATGTATAAAATGCTTAGAATAGGGGCTGGAGAGATGGCTTAGTGGTTAAGAATAGGCTGCTCTTCAAGAGGACAGCTCACAACAGTCTGCAATTCAAGTTCCAGAGAATCCAATGCCCTCTTTTGACTTCTGTGGGCACCATGCACATACATGGTGTGCATACATACATTAGGTAAACTACTCATACATATAAAATGAAAATAAAGTTCTAAACTGCTTAGAATAATGCGTGATACCTGGGAAGCATATGCAGATATGAAATAAATATTTGTTTGCTGCCTGCTATGTCTTAAAATTTTTGAGATGGGTTGGGGATTTAGTTCAGTGGTAGAGCGCTTGCCTAGCAAGTGCAAGGCCCTGGGTTCGATCCTTAGCTCAAAAAAAAAAAAATTGAGACAAAATCTTGTGTAGCTCAGACTGGCCTTGAACCCAGTATTAGCTGAGGATGACCTTGATCTTCTGATCTGGTTAGGGTTAGGATTTGGGCTAGAGACTGAGCTACACATCTAGCCCTCCTGATGTCTTCAAATAAAAGCTTGTCTCTTCATATGACTGTCCTGGAAAGTAGGTACTATTATTTCCCTGTTTTAAAAATATGATATTTTCTTAATTCTTTTAGAATTTTGTATATGCATACAATCTATTTTAATCACATTTACCACCTCTCTTCATCCTAACTTCTCCCAGATTCACCCTATCTGCCTCCCCCAAATTCATGTCCTTTCTTTTAAAAATACTATCTGTATCTATTGTATTAGTCAGGGTTCTCTAAAGGAACAGAACAAAACTTATAGAATGAGTGTATGTGTGTGAGTGTGTGTGTGTGTGTGTGTGTGTGTGTGTGTGAGTGTGTGTGTGTGTGTACATGCATGCACACAATTTAGTAAAATGCCTTACAGGCTGTGGTCTAGCTAGTCCAACAATGGCTGTTTACTAATGGAAGGTCTCAATCTTTAGTACATGCCAGAGTCCTGGAGATACAGGCTCTAATGTCAGTAAAGGAATGGACTTGCCAGTGAGAGGGAGAGCAAACAGGCAAAGAGAGCAAGCTTCCTTCTTCCATATCCTTTATAGAGACTGCCAGTAAAAGGTGTGATCCAGATTAAAGGTGGCTCTTCCCATGCCAAAAAATCTGAATTAAAATGGAGCTTTCTACTTCAAATGATTTAATTAAGAAAAAATCCCTCACAAGTATACCTAGCTATTTGGGTTTTAGCTAATTTAGGTAATTACTCAAGTTGACATTGACAACCAAAAATAGCCAACACACACACACACACACACACACACACACACACACACACACACACACACACACACACACACACACACGGTCTTATTCTGCAGGCCACAAAGTTACTATGTAACAAAGGGAGGCCTCAAACTCACAGGCATCCTTTTGTCTCAGTCTCCCAAGTGCTGAGATTACAGGCATGCAAAAACAAGCCTGGCTTAGTCTCCATTTTGTGAGATATAATTGGAGCCTCAAATAGTTTACATGACTTTTCCAAGGTCACGTGGATTGTATGTTTCAATCAAGATTAAAATCAAATGTGTCTGATTCAAAAGTAAGGTCCCATCCTATTTCAACTAAATAGCTTTCCATTTGTAGGTCCATGGAATTTTATTCCCTGCCTTCTGGAAAGGAATAGATTTTGAATCAACTTCTGAAACTGACTTTTACAACTGTCCTGTGTCAGTTGTCTTATGAGCAGTGTCTGCAGGAGTCTTCTTCTGCCAGATGCCTCAGTATAGGCAATCTTTGGTTTTATAATTTCTCATTTTTAGAATATGCTTCTGGAATCCTCCAAGTTCCCATAGTAGATCCATATCTTCAGAAATTGAATCCATGTCATATCTTTAATAATTTTTTGCACTTATTTGTATGTTTAAAGGGCATGAACATGTGCCACAGAGTGTGTGTGAAGGTCAGTTGGTTATCTCCTTCTACCATGTGTGCTCGGGGGTTAAACTCTGATCATCAGGCTTGGAGGCAAGTGCCTTTATCCCTAAGCTATGTCAGTGGCCTGCATAGACTATATTATCCTATAAAACCACTTGGGTATTTGAATTCAGTCTGATTTCTTCTCAGATAATCCATACCATTTTCCACAAGTAGCTCATATTTGATCATAGACTCTTCACAGCTCTTTTAAATGTTTTCTGATAAGCCTGATGTTTGATATCCTGTAGGATCCCTGCTGATATTACCTTTTCTCAGGTTTCACTCTAGACATACAAATCTTGACTCTACTTAGACTCTAGCAAGCTGGACCTGTACCCTTGAGGCTCCTTTCCTGGCATATTGGTAGGGCTGGTTCTGAGGAGATACTCTTTAAAGTATCAAGGTCATAGTAGTCATAGCAGAGGTTTTAGAATTGGATATACCTGAATTCAAGAACAGTCTGACTATTTAATATCGATCATTGAGAAAATTAACCTTTCTGGACCCCAGTTTCATCACTGTAAGAATGGAGACAATAAAATAGATCTCTGCATATTGTGAAAATTAAATGAAGTAATGAATGTAAGATATTCAGAATGGTGCATGGCATACAGACACTATGAAATTTGAGCTCCAGTTTATGATATAACCTGAAACTATAGGCTGCACATTTTAATAAATAGCATCCCAATTTCTTCCTTGAATTCCTTAAAATCCTCAGGCGGATATTGTCTGCTCTGATTCCCCATGAATGATTTCACTGGCATAGTTTGTGATTATCATCAGAACATCTTGTGCATTTAAAATATTGCCATATAGTCTGTCTATGTGTCCTAACTATAAATCTTTCATTAAGCATGGAGCTCATTCTTATAATCCTAGTTCTAGGGAAGCTGAGGCTGTGCTGTATAATGACACCTTGTCTTAACTATATCCCCAATAACAACAACAAAACACCTCCACTATATGGACGAAATGAGAAAGAACGCAACAAAGGAAACAATGTAAAAGATAGTTTAGTACAACAACAGTATTTGAGAATAGGTCTCATATAGTCCAGGCTGGCCTTACACTCAATATGTAACTGAGGATGATCTTGAGCTTCTGATTTTCTTGTGTCCACCTACCAAGTGATGGGATTACTAGTATGCAGTACCTCCTGGGTTCTATGAGGTGCTGGAGATCAAACCTGGGGCTTTTGTATGCTATGCAAGGACTAACAACTCAGTTACATTGTCAGGTGCAAGAAATATTTGCATGGCTCAAACAGTATTTGCCAGTTCACATACTTTTTTGTAGTGGGGAATTACTCTCTTCTGCTAATAACTAAATTTGTATGCCTCTTTGTTCTGCTTTGACTAATAGAATTTAGCAAGAATGTAAACAAATCTAAAGTTGAATTTGAAGGATCTATAATTTGCCATTTTTTCTTAGTTGCTGTTCTATTGCTATGAAGAGACACATGGCGATGGTAACTTATAAAGGGAAGCATTTAATTGGGGGTTTGCTTATAGTTTCAGATGGTGAATCCATGACAACCATGGTAGGAAGCATGACAACAGATAGGCAGCATAACACTGGAGAAGTAGCTGAGAGCTTACATCTGATCCACAAGCAGGAGGCATGAGGGCTGGCTGCCATGGACTTTTGAAACCTTAAAGCCCACCCCCCAGTGACACACCTCCTCCAACAAGGCCATACCTTCTAATCCCTCCCAATGCAATTCTACCAACTAGGGATCAAGCATTCAAATGTAAGAGCCTATGGGAGTCATACTCATCAAATCCACCATATCATCAGATTATGGGAAAGCTAGAAAAGACCCATGTGGAGGACCACATGCAGAAAATCTGAGGCCCTTAACTAGCCGATTTCCCTGAGCTCTCCAACAGGAGTGTCTTAGTTAGGGTTTCTATTGCTGTGAAAAGACACCATGGCCACAGTGGCAACTCTTATAAAGAAAACATTTAATAGCTTACTTACAAATTCAGAGGTTCAGTTCATTATCATCATGGTGGGGAGCATGGCAGTAAGCGGGCAGACACGGCACTGAAGTACTACCTGAGAGTCCTACATCTTGCAGGTAACAAACAGGAAATTGACTGAGATACTATGTGGTATCCTGAGCACAGGAAACCTCAAAGTCCACTCCCACAGTGACACACTTCCTCCAACAATGCCATACCTACTCCAACAATGCTACACTTCCTAAGAATGGCACTCCCTGTGAACTTATCAATTACATTCAAACTACCACAAGGAGCCAGTCTGTCACTTCCTCTGTGAATGAGGCCGTTTTCCTAGTCTAGCCAATACCACATGAAGTTGAAGAATCTGAAAGTAACCCACATAATAAGGAATTATTAAGTTGATCTTTTAAGACATAGATTTTAGTGTTATTTTTACACAGCAATATGCAATTGGCACATGTAGGCAGGGTTTTCTTGTGCTGGCAGCAACTCTTGAATAACCTTAATATTATAGTCTTAATATTAATTATAAATGTTCGGCCGATAGTTCAGGCTTGTAAGTGCCTAACTCTTACATTTGAATTAACTCATATTTCTTATCTGTGTTTTGCCATGTGGCTCATGGCTTGTTACCTCATTTTCTACACATTATACTTCCTTTGGCTGCTGCTGGTGTCTCCTCTTACTCCTCCCTTCTTCCCATCATTCTCTTAGTTGGGTTGTCCTGCCTATAATTACTGCCTGGCTACTGGCCAATAATCTTTTTATTAAATCAATCCAAGCAGAAATCTTTCCAGTGTACAAAAGGATTATTCCACAGCAGGCACAGAAACATTTAATATATATGTTAACTCTCTTAGTTAGGGTTTCTATTGCTGTGAAGAGACATCATGACCATGGCAATTCTTATAAAGAAAAATATTTATTTGGGGCTGGCTTATAGTTATCATTGTGGTGGGGAGCATGGTGGCATACAGGCAGACATGGTGCTGGCTACATTTTGATCAGAAAGCAACAGGAAGGACTATGACACTGAACAAAGCTTAAGCAAAAGAGACCTCAAAGCCTGCCCCCACAGTGATGCACTTCTTTCAACAAGGCCACAGCTCCCAATAGTGCCACTTCCTATGGGCTTATGGGAACCAATTACATTTAAACTACCATAGATACCTTAATGCATTTTATTTTATTTTTGATGAATATATATTAATAATTCATATTAATAGAGGACTGTTATTGTTTTTTGGCTCTTTGTGGGGGGGTGCCACCCTTCTCTCAAATAAATCATACATGGAGGCTTAGTCTTACTTGCTGTGTGTAGCACAAATCTTAAAGAGTCTTATTAATAAAATCAAACCTGAGGCCATTTATTGGGGTGAATGCTGGAAGATCAGAGAACCAGAACAAGCCACAGCTCGCCTCAGCTGATCCTGTATCCTCAGACTGGAAACTTCTGAGTCCTCATCCCAATGGCTCTCAGCTGAACTGCTGCTCAAAAGCCTGAATACTTAACCAGCCAAATGCTTCTAGTTTCTGGTCTTCATGCCTTATATATCTTTCTACTTTCTGCCATCACTCCCTAGGATTAAAGGCTCACTTCTTGGGATTAAAGGCGTATGTCACCATGCCTGGCTGTTTCTAATGTGGCCTTGAACTCACAGAGATCTAGAGGTATTTCTGCCTCTGGAATGCTAGGATTAAAAGTGTGAGTGCCACCATTTTCTAGCTCTATGCCTAATATTGTGGCTTTTCTGTTCTCTGACCCCAGATAAGTTTATTAGGGTGCACAATATTTTGGGGAACACATTACCACCACAGCTGGGAATGTCTTTCTGTATGCTGTGAATGTGTTGCTCTGATTGATTGATAAATAAAATGCTGATTGGCCAGTAGCCAGGCAGGAAGTATAGTATAGGCAGAATAAGCAGAGAGGAGAATTCTGGGAAGTGGAAGGCTGAGTCAGGATATGCTTCCAGCCGCAACCGCCATGGGAAGCACGATGTAAAAGTATTGGTAAGCCACAAGCCATGTGGCAACTTATAGATTAATGGAAATGGGTTAATTTAAGATGTAAGATTGAGCTAGCAAGAATCCTGAGCCATTAGGCCATACAGTTTGTAATTAATATAAGCCTCGGTGTGTTTATTTGGGTGTGAGCAGCTGTGGGACCCAGGTGTGATTGGAGAAAACTCCAGCTACAAATGGTGCCCAATGGCTTGACTTTCCACCTAAGTTTGTGCTTCATGTCTCATGTGGGCAGTGAGACACCACAATAAGTGGGCTTGAGCTACTCTATGGCGGGTTCATGGTGTGCAGGCTTGACCTATGCCACATTAAACAGAGGTGTTTCCAAGCCGCTCAGTATGCTGCTTGGTGGATATAGCATTTTCTAGTATTAAAAAAAAAGGTTTTTGGGCTACACACTGCTTTGATGGAAGCATAGACCCACTGTTTCCCAGAGTTGTTGGTGAGCATTGTTCCCAGAACTGGCTGTAAACGTAGTTCTGCCATTTTGAAAAGCTGAGGTGGGTAGAGAATGCTGCAGTTTAAAGCAATAGATTCACAATAAGACAGATTCAGATGGGATAAACCTCTAAACAGTTTACAATATATGTTAAAAATGTACATCTGCTTGGAAGAGAGAAAAAAGGAATATATGCAGTTATATAAAGATATAGTTTTAAAAAAATAAAGTCATTAAAGAGAAAGTAAAAGTAATATAAAAATAAGCCACATAAAGATGGATATCACACAGAGAATCTGGATTATGTTGTCTTTGATATTCTTAACTGCAGAAAGACATTTGATTGTAAAAGCTGTTGAGTTAAGCCAATATGTATATTTTAAAGGTACCTTGACTTCAAAATTTGGATGTAAGGATATGTTGCTTTGGAAAGGAGGCTCTGCTTTTGTTTCCACAGGAAGCAACAGGCTATTGATTTGTTCCAGATTAAGATACATCAGGTTTGATCAGCTAAGGCCCCTTGAAAGGTCTCTGATGACACCATGGCCCAGATGATCCAACATCCAGAATGGTTTCAAGGCAACTGTCTCAGACAATGCTGCCTCACAGACTATTCCAGTCAGGACTTGACCATAATTCTTAATTTTCTCAGGGTCCCCATAAAAATACAGCACCCTCATCCAGCAGGAAGTAGTATGAGAAGCTACACCCAAATTCCCAAAATATTGTTGATAAATGTTTATTTTTATTTAAAGCAGGTTGATTATAAATGCAATCTCTTTCTAAAGAAGAAAAGGGGATAGTATAGATATGATAGGATGAAAGGGTAGATTAATGAATCTACTTTTAAAGAGCAACAACTTGTTTAAAATGTTTTACATTGCTGTGGATTTTAGTTTATTGATACAAATTTAGAGTTGATTTTGTTATATATATATATATATATATATATATATATATATATATATATATATATATATATATATATATATATATAAATAACCATATATATATAACCATATCTATATATATATATGGTTTTATGCTTATATAACTCATTTAAATTGTAATGGATAAATAAGAAATAGATCAATAATTAGTCTTCTATGATAGTCAAACCTATAGTCATGTTAAGTTTTCTAGGTATACACAAATATAATTCAATTAGGTAGGTAATCTTCAAACACTTCAAAGACCTACAGAATACAACATTTAAAATGTTTTTAAAATGTAGACTTTCTGGACAGTGAGACATGTATCTACTGGACATGGAGGACCCATAGGAAAGTGACCACTGAACTTTGGATGACTGTCCAGGCAGCCAGCTGCCTCTGTCATTGTAGATTTTTGGATGCTGCTTACAATGTACTTCCTGTTTACTTAGGTAATATTATATACTTCTGGGTTCTTTGATGTAGTTGAAGACTAGATAGTTATACTTTCCTTAGTTATGATAAAAGATAAATTAGATATAAAACCTTAGACTCACAAATATAGGATAGATAATTTTCTTTAATTTTGCCAAATACAAATAAACTAGCTATTATAACTATAATTATTGCTTGAAAATTGTTTTGTTATATGTAATTTTACTATGTTAAAGTTGGAACTTTCCTTTTTTAAAAAAAAAGAAAAGGGGAAATGCTGATTGGCCAGTAGCCAGGCAGGAAGTATAGTATAGGCAGAATAAGCAGAGAGGAGAATTCTGGGAAGTGGAAGGCTGAGTCAGGAGATGCTGCCAGCCACTGCCATCATGAGAAGCAAGATGTAAAAGTATCGGTAAACCACAAGCCATGTGGCAACTTATAGATTAATGGAAATGGGTTAATTTAAGATATAAGAACTAGATAGCAAGAAACCTGCCACAGCCATACAGTTTATAAGTAATATAAGTCTCTGTGTGTTTACTTGGGTCCAAGCAGCTGCAGGACTGGTGGGTGAGAGAGATTTGTCCTGACCATAGTCCAGGTGGGACACAGGAAAACCTTCAGCTACACTTAATTATGAATGCCCAGCCTTAGCTTGGTTTAGTTTCTAGCCCGCTTTCCTTATCTTAAATTATCCCAACTACTTTTTGCCTCTTGGCTTTTCCCTTTCTGTTCCTGTATACTTTTCTTTTTATTCCATTACTGGTTATATAGCTGGGTGGCTGACTCCTAGAGTCATCCTCCTTCTCCAGCTGCTAGATCTCTCATTCCTCTATCTCTTCCTTCAATATATTGTCTCTGCCTACCAGCCCTGCTTATCGTTCTCCTGCCTTGCTATTGGCCATTCAGCTCTTTATTAGACCATCGGGTGTTTTACACAGGCACAGTAGCACAGCTTCACAGAGCTAAACATATGCAACATAAACAAATGCAACACACCTTAAAATAATATTCTACTACAGAGGACAGTGTGGTCTTTCAATCTATGTACACAATGTACATTGATTGAATCCAGCTAGCCCTAATGTGTTTTTCTTATCCACATTCTCAGTTTGTAGTAAACACTATTGTACCTTTAGGTCAGTGTTTTCCTTTCTCTGATCTCCACATATGACAGAGAACTCAAAGCCCTTGTATCTTCATGCCTGGCTTATTTTATTTAATGTAATGTCCTCCAGTTCCATCTATTTTCCATCAGAGTGTTATATCCAGAAGACATAAACAACTCTAAAAACTCTATTATCAAGAAACAATAATCCAATGAAACCAAACAAATCATCCAAATAGACACTTCTCAAAAGAAGAAATACAAATGACCAACTAATAATTGAAAGGTTCTCAACATCACTAGCCTCAGGAAAATGCAAATCAAAACTACAATGAAACAGCATCTTACCTCAGCTAGAATGGCTATTAAAACAAAATGAAACAAAATAAAAGCAGCAAGATGAAGAACATCATGTTACTTTCTAATATATTTGAGAGGAGATGCTCTTAGGGATGCGTGGTATTTCAGTGTTAGTAGCATATAGTCACTCTTGTTTGTAGAACTAACCATGCTGCTATTATTTTTTTTGTTTGTTTTATTTTTGTCATGTCAAACAAGCAAAAAGCCTACTGCTGTTGGAAGTGGGAGTAAGTGAGTTTTCTCTGTGACTTTCAGAGACACTGAGAATTGCTAAAAGAATGTATGTTTTTGGTTTTGTGCTGTGATTTTAGTTCATGTCATTGATTTTCCTTACCTTTGCAACAAATTGTTATTGCCTGTTCTGCTTTGGGTATTAGTAAGAATATGAGATCTACCAAAGAAACATACATACAAGAACTCTAATATGAATGTTGTGTGTATTATAAATTCTCCATTTACCCAGTAAAAAGACATTGCTTGTACCTGGTCCCAGGCACCACCTTCTAGTGCCAAAAAAGATCTTCTCTAACACAGATCAAGAGGGCTACTTGTTATGAAGACTCAAAAAATATACTATTATAACACTGGGTATTTCTTTACTTATATGAGAGAGGGCAATTTGGTGGCATTTTATTTAACAGAAGTTGGCCTCATATCCATAGGTTCTGAATCTGTGACTTCAGCAACTAACCACAGGCCAAAAGGATTTTTTTTTTTTGAGACAGGGTTTCTCTGTAGCTTTGGAGCCTGTCTTGGAATTCACTCGGTAGATCAGGCTGGCCTTGAACTCACAAAGAACCTCCTGCCCCTGCTTCCTGAGTGCTGGGATTAAACGCATGTGCCAACATGCCCACAACAAAAGGATTTTTTAAAAAAACTTACATCTAGAGGCTGGGGAGATGGATCAGTAGTTAAGAGTACATACTGCACTTCTGGAGGATCTGAGTTCAGTTTCTAGTACTCATGTCAGTCAGCTCACAACTACTCTAATTCTAGCAGGATCTCACAACCTCTTCTGCCTTCCATGGGAACCAGCACTCATGTGCATGTACCCATACACAGTCACATACACATATAAATAAATACAAATTTGCATCTGTATTTCACATATAAAGACATTTCTTTTTTTCCTCTTTTGGGAAGTCTATTTGCAGTTACATAAATTTGAATTCATCCAAGAAAACAATGCCTGACAAATAAACAAAGCCAGCCTTCCCCAGTTGAGAGCTCCTTCCTTTCTTTGATATTGTACTCATGTAAATACTTCATGGAATAAGAATATTCCATATAGCTAACAGGGCAATAGCTGCATATTTAGTGTTTTGAACTCACAAAGTTCTTTGGTTAATCAGAACTATACTATAATAGGGTAATAGAGAGTAAGACTCAGTAGATGGCACACATTGCTGGGAATATGACTTTTTTCATTTACAATAGCACAGGAAAACGTAATTTTGAGATGTTAGGATTGCTGCTTGCAGCCATTTGTTGCAATGTTTCTGAAGAGTCTTGTCTAATTTTGAAATTTAAAATTACTTTAAGGACCTATAAAGTGTCTCCAAGTTCCATGAGGACAGGGGCACATCTTCTCAACTGTCAACTGTCAACTATCACAATTCCAGGGGCTTACTGAATGAAGCTTGTGGCACAAAGCAAATGTGTAGCACACATGCATAATTAAATGTGATTCGAGTACAGGATATAATGGAAGAATGATAAAAGGTGATATTCTTCCAGATGACAAGGAGGGTTCATTATACACTTTTTATACTGTGCTGAAGGATTTGGACTTTATACTGGCTGATGATGCCCCTCCATAATGTTCATATAGCCTGATCAAATGACCATTTTAGAAAGTATTTGGACTTCAAAGAGGAAACATGCCCAGCTAAAAGCTGGTGATACCAGAACAGAAATACCACATAGAATGTGGAGAATATAAGGATTGGAGGTAAGACCACCCTTGGGGGGTTGGACATAACTGAGTTGATACAAGAGATCTTTTCTAGTGGAAGTGGTTTAATACTGATTCAACATGAGTAAGTAGAGGCTAGCATGCTAACTCCCATCTTTTTAGAATATATAAAAAATCATGAATGAATGGATAAGTATATAATAGCAGTAAGTCAATGGGCTGGCAAGATGGCTCAATGGCTAAAGGAGCCTGATGCCAATCCCTGGGACCCACAAAGTGGAAGGAGAAAACCAACTTTCTCAACCTGTCCTCTCACCTCCACACATGTGTTGTTGGACTTGTGTTACACACACACACACACACACACACAAAAACCAACCAAACAAAAAACAAAAACAAAAACAAAGAAATAGCTGTAAGGTAAGTGTGAGTGCATATAATATGCTATCCCATCCCAGACTCTATCCATCATCTCCAAAGTTAAAGTCCTTATTTTCCCCCAACAAGCCTATCTTCCTTATCTTAGCATAAAAGAAACACAATGAAGCCCCTTTCCCAGTAATCTGAAGGATGTGTTGGGGGTTACATACAAGTGTTATACTGTTTTTGATAAGAGACTTAAGCTTTTGCATATTTAATTTTCCAAGGTGGTTTGTGAAATTGCTCCCACACAGAGACTGAGGAATGATTGTATACAACTATGCAAATGTAATCCAGCATCTTGTTCCATTAAGGCGAGAACTTTAGGGCTGGCAGTGTAGCTTAGCTAGAATGTTTGTCTAATGTACATGTGGCCATGGGTTCTACCCTATGCCTATGTCTGGTGTGGTGGCACATGTCTATAACCTCAGCACTCAGGAGATTGAAACAGAACTAGAAGTTCAAGGTCATTTTTGGTACATAGTGATTTTGAGGACATCCTGATGAGCTACATGAAACAATGTCCTTTTTATGTTCTTTCTATACCTAGCAACTTGAGCTATGTGAAATGTAATGAAAAGCATATGTATTTTGTTGACCTGATCCAGATGAAAACCTTCCCTTGGAAAGCACAATCCTGATCATTAATTGTTTAGATCATTGTGTTTGGGCACAGAAGCTATTTGATCAGAGGTAGCCAGGATTTTCAATTATTCTCAACTGAATTCTGAGTAAAGACAATTTTTGCCTTCAAGGTCAAAGAGGAAATCTTCACATGATTCATTTTTGCAAATAAATAACTAGTTGTCTCGGAAAGTAAGGGACCCACAGTGAAAGTAACTCAGACATGCCATAGAAGTTCTGCTCTCTCTCTGTCTTCCCTCGACCCACCTTACTAGTTATTTTTCTCTATAGGTCATTTTCTAAATGATAGTGCTCCAGGAATAAATGAAGCCAGCCTGTGATGCAGGCCATTTCGTTGTGATTTCATGTAAACTGCCATTCATTATTTGCTTCCTGCACTTAGTCAGGACTCCGTTGTTCATTACTCTTTCATCACTCTGTGATTAGACCAATTTGTATGTGTCTCTTGTATATTGTCCACATAATGAAATCATCATCTGAGCATCTATGGAGTGTTTTACTTTTATTGTTCACAGGCAATTCATTTTACAAAGTCATTTGATCATTTTATAACATGAAGGGCAAACCTCAGACACATCTAGTCAATGAAGATAAATATTTATTGAGCACCCACAAGGTGACAAGCACTCTTTTAGGCCCTGGGAAACAGTCAAGAGTCCCTGTCTGTCCCTGTGTTTGGAAAGATTATATGTTGGAGAAAGAAGACAGCAATAGAGAAGTGAAATACTCTGTAGGTGAGTGACAAATGGTGTTGTGTAAATACCAATACAAGAAGGAAAGCCTTGTTTAGCTCAAGGTATATATTCTTTTAATATGATTATTTAAGAAGGCCTCAAGGATTGCATTTTAGCTATGACCTCAAGGAGGTGATAAAGTCCATTTTCATGTAGATAACCAAAGGAAAAGAGCAATTTGTGTTGGAAGAATATACTATGCAAAGATACTGAGGCAGTATACACTTCGCTGTGTTTAAGAATCAGCAAAGCGGTCCTATGTCTTAGGTGGCATTAGTTAAAAGAAGAATAGACTTACAAGCATAGATGAGGGCTGGCACTATTGTTTAGATTCTAGTGGGAAGCCCACACAACTTGGACTTTCAGAAAAAAAAATCTACAGGATTAAGTTCTACTAATGGATGCAACTTTTGTGTATTGAATGTCGTAGACGCTGGAAGTCGGGGCTCAAGGTGAGATGCTACGTGGTGCAGCAATCATGCAGGGCGACCACTGGCGCAAGGGGACCGTAGGCCGATTCTGTTACACTTCACATAGTCCTCCAGTAAGGTGAGACGATGGGCTGGGTCGCATCAACTTTAGTTCGATCAGGTGGTTGGCACGTGTGAACAGGGTGGAAGCCATTCTGACTAATATCTTCTAGACTGGAGAATTTTTTGTTAATTGATGTGTTGGCCTTGGAAAGAGGGGCAAGGCCTGGTTTTGGGGCGATAATGCGGACTAGAGGAAGAAAAGCAAAGCGATCGGTACACAGAGGTAGTGCAGGGCTGGCCCCTTTCTTTCCGCAACAAAGAGGGCCCTCCCCTTCGGACTCATCAGTCCCAGACATCGTTAAAGTCAACGGTCGCCCCCGTATTTACACCATACGTACTCCAGCGAAAGGTATGGAGACAACAGATACGGGCCAGAGCGGGCGTGATAGAGCCACAGCGCAAAACCCCCACGGAGCGAAAAGTTGGGAAAGTAAGAATGCCAAATGAAGCAAGGAGCAACAGAAAAGGACGAACACAAAGGAGAGCGATCGCGTGCAGTTAGCTCCAACACAAACCAGCTGTCCCAAGCCAAGGATTAAATACAGATCCCCGAAGGGAGACGAGATACCTAACGCCCTCCCGTCTTCGGCCTCACAGCCCCCCCTTCATGGCCAATCCTTTCGGCTCTCTTCCGGAGACCCTCGGATCGCGAACATCTATCAGCCAAAAGGCAATCTGCCTTTATCACCTGGAGGGGAGGGAAAGGATGTGGAGACGGAGAAACAAACGGAAAGAGGAAGGCGAGGGCAAGACGGAAGGCAAAGTGAGAACAAAGATAAAGTTGCCCACCAGAGTATATCACCAATCAGTCACCAACAAAATTGCTGTCGCTCTTCAAACCTTGCATTTCATCCGCAACGGCTTTAAGGCAACCCCAAAGGTCCAGACCCCGGACGTGCAGCTCAGCACGGCTTCACCACGACACTCATGGTGGAACCAGAAATTTGAAAAACTAACGCCCTTCCGGCTTTTCATGTCTGTGCAAACATTACCAACCAGGATCGTTATAGTCCCAAAATGGAACCAATTGAGCTGCAAACATCCCCAAACGTCTCAGGAGGAAAAGGAGGGCAAGTGTACCACCATGGGGCCGGGGGAGAGCGAAAGACTCTTTTGCAAGAAGAAGATAAACTCCATACAGAGTGTCTTTGATGCCCATCCTCCTCTCTGAAGTAAATTGTTGCTGCCAGGAGCAGACATGTCACACTGTCCAGAAAGTCTACATTTTTAAAACATTTTAAATGCCGTATTTTGTAGGTCTTTGAAGTGTTTGAAGATTATCTATCTATCTGAAATATATCTATGTATACCTAGAAAACTTAACTAACATGCTACAAGTTTGACTATCAGAGAAGACTAATTATTAATATGTATTTCTTAATTATCCATTACAATCTAAATGAGTTACATAAATATAATACCTCAAACAAGAATATATATATATATATACAGTATAACAAAATTAAGTTTAAACTTGTATCAATAGACTAAAATCCATAGTAATTTAAAACATTTTAAACAAGTTGCACTTTCAAAGTAGATTTAATAATCTACCCTTTAATTCTACCATATCAATATCATATCCCCTTCTCTTCTTTAGAAAGAGAATACAGACTGGGCAGTGGTGATGTACACTTTTAATCCCAGCACTCAGGAGGCAGAGACAGGCAGATCTTTGTGAGTTCAAGGTCAGCCTGGTCTCCAAAGTGAGTTCCAGAAAAGGTGTAAAGCTACACAGAGAAACCCTGTCTTGAAAAAAAACAACCCCCCAAAAAAAGAGATTGCATTTATATTCAACCTGTTTTAGATAAAAATATTGGTTTTTCTCTGTCCCACACCAGAGGGCACTTCTGATATGGGACACAAGAATCTCTTAAGTTTTTTTTTGTTTTGTTTTGTTTTTTTTTAGCATTATGTTTGGATTTAGAGAAAGAGTGAGCCAATTCCATCTTCAAAGCCAGCTTGGTATATTTGGGAATTTTGGCATAGCTTCTCTTACTACTTCCTGCTGGAGGGTGGTGCTGTATCTAATGGGGACACAAATAAAATTTTAGGCTTAGGTAGTCTGTGAGGCTGTATTGTCTGAGCCAGTTGCCTAAAAACCATTCTGGATGTTGGATCATCTGGGCCATGGTGTCATCAGAGACCTTTCAGGAGGTCTTAGCTGATCAAACCTCATGTATCTTAATCTGGAACAAATCCATAGCCTGTTGCTTCCTGTGGAAACAAAATCAGAGCCTCCTTTCCAAAGCAACATATCCTTACATCCAAATTTTGAAGTCAAGGTACCTTTAAAATATACATATTGGCTTAACTCAACAGCTTTTACAATCAAATGTCTTTCTGCAGTTAAGAATATCAAAGACAACATAATCCAGATTCTCTGTGTGATATCCATCTTTATGTGGCTTATTTTTTATATTAATTTTACTGTCTCTTTAAAGACCCTATTTTTTAAAACTATGTATTTCTTTATATAACTGTATATGTCACCTTTTTTTCTCTTTCAAGCCTACGTATATTTTACACACATTGTAAACTATTCCATCTGAATATGTCTTATTGTGAACCTATTGCTTTACACTACAGCATTCTAAGACTGAAACAAAGGTGCTGTGGCTGCTGGCTCCACCCACCTCAGCTTCCTAACATGGGGGTGGTACATTTACCTCCAACTCTAGAAACAGTGGGTCTATGCTTCTATCAAAGCAGCGTGTAACCCAGAAACCTCTTTTTTTCTTTTAAACTAGCAAAAACTATATCCAACACACAACATAGTGCATAGCTTGGAGACATCTCTGTGTAATATAGTGAAGGTCAAGCCCATATACACACCATGAACCCGCCATAGAGTAGCTCAAATCTGCAGGCTGCCAGTAACTTGAGAGAGACAACTAGGAAGCTGTTTTTAGCTCCATTTTAGAATCTTTTTTCTCAGGTTTTAGGTGGAAACTCTTGCCCCACATTGGGTGCCATTTGTAGCTGAAGTTTTCACCAGTCCTTCCTGGCCCACAGTCAGGACAAATCTCTCTCACCTGCCAGTCCCTCAGCTGCTTCTTATTATCTAGTTCTTATATCTTAAATTAACCCATTTCTGTTAGTCTATAAGTTGCCACATAGCTCGTGGCTTACCAGTACCTTACATATCACTTTTCATGGCAGCGGCTGGCAGCATCTTCCCACTTCAGCCTTCCACTTCCCAGAATTCTCCTCTCCTTTTGTCCTGCCTATACTTCCTGCCTGGCTACTGGCCAATCAGTACTTTATCAATCAATCATCCACAGCAGGTGGAATGTGGTAGTTTGAATAAAAATGGCCTCTATAGTGTCATATATTTGAATGCTTAATCACTAGGGAGTGGCACTATTCAAACAAATTAGGAAGACTAGCCTTGTTGGAGAAAGTATGTCACTAGGGGTGGGTTTGATGTTTCTAAAGCCCATGCCAAGCCCAGTTCTCCCCCCTCTGCTTATGGATTAGGATGTCACACTCAGTTACTTCTTCAGCACCATATCTGCATTTTGCCATGTTCCCTGTCATGATGATAATGGACTAAACATCTGAAACTGTAAGCCAGCTCTCAAGTAATTGTTTCCTTTTATAAGAGTTGCCTTGATTGTAGTGTCTCTTCACATTAATAGAATAGTGAGTAAGATAAATAGCTTTAAAAGTCAAATTACATTTATTTATTTTGTATGTGTACATGTGCCACAGAATGGAAGTGGAGGTCAGAGAACAACTTGTAGGTGTTGGCACTCACCTTCCATTGTGTTGGTCCTTGGAATCTGTTAGATTGCCAGACTGGTGGCAAGTGCCGTTACCTGTTGGGCCATCTCATTGGCCACTTATAATAGCTTTTAAAAACGTTTTTCTACTACTTCAGTTTCTGGATCATCTCAAGGCCATGACATATTAACCCACACACACACACACAATAATGAGTCACATTTTCTTGATTCTTTATGACATTAATTTTGTATCTTACTTCCCCATTTTTTCAACAATACTTCGGATCAAACCCAGGCCTTGCACATAATAGTCAAGTGCTCTAACACTGAACTAAATGCCCAGCCCTAGATTACATTCTGAGTATTAGAATAGTATGTTATGAAAATCTCCATTTTTAATAGTTCTTTGAAGAATGTTAGGCCTAAAATTCTACCCTACCTTATGCTACCTGTAGTTCAAATCTCATTTTAGTTCCTTAAAACAATGAGACACTGATTTAGATTCATCCTTCCCATGAGTACATGAGAGTTGAACTAAGATATCATGGTTCACATTCCAAATTGAAGGATATCTGTAGATGAAATTCTAAATGGTCTTATTAAGTAAGAAACACAGAGTTAAAAGCCCAAGAGATCAGAGCACTAGGGAATAACCTTTAGCTTACCACTCGCTGCTGTCCTTCCCCTGAGAGAGAGAGAGACTTTCTCCTGTGTGACCTGTCTTTTTATTGCCTTTCTGTTCTACCTTCTCATTGGCTCTAAAGCCAACCACATGATTTCCTCATCACTGCCTGTCTATATAGACCTCCAGGTTTCTATGGGATTAAAGGTTCAAATCACTGCTTGTCTGTGTCCTTGACCACACAGAGACTCTGCCTGTTATGTGATTGGATTAAGGGCATGTGCCACCACCACCAGACTTCTGCTAAATGGCTTGCTTTTAGCTCTGATCCCCAGGCAACTTTAACTATTAACATACAAATAAAATCACATTTCAGCACAAATAAAATATCACCATAGATATATTTTCTTTTCTGGTGTCCATGTGGCTTCAACAACCTCTGATTTGTAATGGCTCCTTTATCTGTTTTTTTCCTGTCAGGGCAGTGGTGAGTTACTTCTAGCTCCCAAAATAGCACTCCACAAATTGTGGCCCAGTATTAAAGAAATCAATGTAAAGTGAAAGTAGAAAAGCAGAGGCGTGTGCAAGTTGCTTTTCCAAGTTATGCCCCCTGATATAATCAATTTCTTGTATTTTTGTATAGTTATCAAATGTGTGTAATCCACATCTTTACAAAGATATTGTCCACAAGATAGACTCCATAGTTTTTGAACTGGACAGTTTATTGAATGTTATGTGGGAATTCTGAGGAGCCTCAAAGATATTTACAGCAAAAAGTGCAATTAAATTTAGGACGTTTTAGTCACCTTAAAAGAATTCTTATGGAATGGTGACATGGCTTAGTGAGTAAAGGTGCTTTCTGCCAAGTCTAATGATCTGCATTTGATCCCTGGGACCCACATTGTGGAAGAAGGGATAACTGACTCCTGCAAGGTGTCCTTTGACCTCACAAGTGTGCCATGGCACACACCCTGTGCATCCTTCTATATAATAAAACAAATAAGAAACTTCATAACTTTAGTTATCAACAAGCTTTAATCCCCTACTACTACCATCAAGCTTTAAATAAGTAAATGCTCTTCTTCTTACCATGTCTAGATTTTCCTATTTTATGTGGCCTTGGGACTGAGTTCCTTCACTTTTTTATAGATTGAATAATAATCCATTGTATTACTATAGCGCATTGTTTTAGGAAGATAGGGTTGTAAAATTTAACCCTAGCTGGCCTCGAAGTCACTGTATAGACTTTGCTGGACTTAAACTCAGAGATCTGCCTCTATGTGCCTCACAAGTACTGGAATTAAAGGAGTGTTCTACTTCACATGGCTGCTATAGTACATTTACATTTTGTTTATTCTTTTAATGATATAGATACAGCCCTCTGCAATTGTTTGCAGCTTTGGTTTTATGAAACATGGTGCTAAATGCAGTCATATCCAACTTTCTGTATACATTTGTTTTTTCCAGTTTGGACTTAGCAATGTAATTACTGAGACGGGTGTCAAATCTCTTTTCAATTGTTTGAGGACATACAGGACTGTGTTTCTAAACTTGACAGCTCACCTTGCATTCCTACCTGTACTGTATGAAGGTTTAGATTTTTCTACATCCTCAGCAACACTTGTTACTACCTGACATTTGGATTTTAGCCATCCTAGAAAGTTTTTAGTGGAACTTCATTGTAGTTTTGTTTTCCATTTGTTTTACTGTTAACTATTGATTTTGAATATCTTTTTATGGCTTGTTGGTCATTTGTGTATCTTTGTACAATTGCTTGTTTAAATACTTAGGCTGTTTGTAAATGGGGTTCTTTCCACAAGTGTGGAATATTTTCCCTCATTTTTTTCAGATTAATTAAATATTCTTTTTCCTTTTATTGAAAATAACTTTTTTCTCACATAATATATCCTCTCCCTTTACCCTACTACTTCTTCCTCATCTCCCCTCCCATCTAGATCTACCCCCTTTCTGTCTGTCAATTGAAAACAAACAGGCTTCCATGGGCTAAAAATAAAATGTAATATAATAAGATAAAATGAAAACTAACACATCAGAAGAGGGCAAAACAAACAAACTGAAGCAAAAGAGCCCAAGAAAAGGCACAAGAGAGAGACCCAGACAGAAATATACTCATTTGCACACCCAGAAATCCCATAAAAACACTGAACTGGAAGCCATGATATATATGCAAAGGGCCTGTGGGGCAAAAAGAGAGGAAAGTATGAAAAATATGTAAATAAAATTAAATTAAAATAAGATACAATTTTAAAGAGAAAGGAAAGCCCTGACATGACATTATGACACAAAGAACCTGCAAAGATGACGTTTGTTCATTTTCTGTGGGCCATCTACTGCTGGACATGCAGCTTACCCTAAAGAATAGTTTCCCCTGTGAAAGTCCCTTGAAGAAAACTAGTTTTTCATTTGCAGTGGTTGTCAATTGGCAATAACTTCAGGGTTTGGGATTGGGGGTGTGTTCTTTCAGTGCTAGGCTACCATTTGTTGCAGACCCATGGAGGCCCTGTACATGCTGTCTCAATCTCTGTGAGTTCATATGTATATTGATCCTGTTGATTTAGAGGACCTTGTTTTCTTTGTGCTTTCCATTCCCCCTGGCTCTTACATAATTTCAACCTCCTCTTCCATAGGATTCACTCATATTTATATATATTTTACTTTAAATTTTTTGATAATTATCTTAGTATAAACCTTGAATTTAATTTTTTTCCTAAAAATCTTGTTCTTTTAGTTATTCTTTTACATGCTTTGTGTGAATGCAATTGCTTTCTTAATTTTATTTGTTGTGTATATGAGTGTGTTGGGGGTGGCCAGAGGGCACCTTCAGGTATCATTGACCTAGAGTCATCCACCTTTTTCCTTTACATAGTATCATTATGCTGGAACTCTCTGATTAGGCTAGGCTAAATGACCAGACAGTCTCAGTGATCCACCACTCTCTGTCTCCCTAATACTGAGATTTCAAATATGCACCACCATGTGTGTTTATGTTAGTACTAGAGATCAAACTCAGACCCTTGTGTTGTGTTTTTAATATTAAGTTATTTTATCTCATCTTATCTGTAGGGGTGTTTTGCCTGGATGTGTATCTGCCTGTGCCTGGTACCTGTAGAGGTCAGAAGAGAGCACTGGATCACCTTTAATAAGAGGTACAGATAGTTGTGAGATACATGTTGGTACTAGGAATCAAACTAGGGTCCTTTGAATAGCAGCTAGTATTTTCATCTGCTGAACCAGATCCAGGTCCTTTTGCTTTATAAACACTTTACTGACTAAGCATCTCTGTAGGCATAATTTTATTTTTTTGTGATTATTATTTTCATTGGTGTGTGTGTGTCTGTGTGTCTGTGTGTCTGTGTGGATGTGCATATGTGGGAACACAGCTAGGAATGCTTACTAAGCATTTCTCACCATCCTGCCCTAAATCTTGTGTTTAAACCTTAAGGCCATCTTTTCCTCTCCCCAATGCACACTGATTAAAAATCTCCATTTCGTTAATCATTGTCTCTTTCATTGATTTGTTAGGATGGGTGGCTGAGCTGGCCCTGTTAGGAGTGCTAGAGACAGGCCATTTGTACCCCCTTCCCAATTCTAGTTCTATCACTTAAGAGGCTTTTTCAAAATGTAGAATCCTGGTACTATCCAGAGTGCTGTTGATAAGGAGGTTTATGCTCATGAATGTTTATAGCAGTACTGTTCAAAATTGACAGAACTTTGTAGTCCATGTTATTTCATGCTGAAAGCTTCTGATGGGTTAAGCAAAACACTGAAGTAGCATAATTTAGCAAGTACACTACACCCCCAAAACTGTACAGATGCATTAGTCCAGTTTGCTCACTTCATTTCACACTCTCCACCCCTCAAGTTCCTGGTTGTGCTAGGTTCTTCCAGTTCATTTGAAATATTATTATTTTTAGAGCTGAGGATAGAACCCAGGGCCTTGTGCTTGCTAAGCAAGCGCTCTACCACTGAGCTAAATCCCCAACCCTGAAATATTATTTATTTTATAGGTTAAATTTCTGGTTCTGACTAGTCCAGGGTCCAGGGGAGCTGTTTGAATTGTTTACTAAGCTTTCTTGCTGGTTTTGTTTGTTCTGGTTTTTCGAGATAGGGTTTCTCTTTATACTCCTTGGCTGTCCTGGAACTCTCTCTGTGGACGAAGCTGGTCAAGAACTCACAGAGATCTGCCTGCCTCTGCCTCCTGAGTACTAGATTAAAGGCTTGCTGCGCCATCACCGTTCCAAACTTAATTTGAACAAGCAGTTTATGTTTAAACTCCTAAGGACTTGATCATGAGGCAGATGTGATTCACTCACTGCGTCTTTTGTTTTTGTTTTTAAGATTGGTCTGTCTCTGCCTCCCGAGTACTATGATTAAACGTGTGCGCCACCACTTCTGGCCAGGGAAACGTTTACTGCTTTTTTTTTTTTTTTAACCTTGTGCTTTATAGAATTTTGTAGCACCCAGCTCACTCAGCTGACTGCTCACTGAAGCGATGGTGAGGAAACTGCATTTTGTACCAGGCACCTACTTTGGTAGCCACTGACCTCTGACCTAAATTCCTGAAAATTCTGACGTTGCCCCATCCTGAAAACTAACTATAGTGAAATGATTAACCTTTTGCTCTGGCTTCTATAAACTTCCTGATTACTGTACACAGAGAGAGCAAGGCAGTTCCTTATGTAGCTGGGGAGTGCGGGGGGGGGGGGGGGGGTTGGGGGTGCGGTCTAAGGCAGTTCCTTACATAGCTGTAAATTCTGCTGTGGTGGAATAATTGTGGTTTTCACTCTTAAAAACTTTTCCTCCAGGTGCTTGGTGGTGGTGCAAGCCTTTAATGCCAGCACTCGGGAGGCAGAGCCAGGTGGACCTCTGTGAGTTCAAGGCCAGCCTGGTCTACAGAGTGAGATCCAGGAAAGGCACCAAAACTACACAGAGAAACCCTGTCTCGAAAAAACAAAACAAACCTTTCCTCTACCCTTAGAGACTCTGGTGCTGCTAGCAGTTTTAATAAGTTTGGATATTTATTATCTGTATTGAGTCTGGTGGTCTTTTTCCAATGGTCTTGAACTCCATTACACTGTCCCTCAGCACTTCTGCCCCTGCCCCCCAAAACCAGTCAGGAATCAGGCGTCTGGCGCAATCCTAACAGCTAAGGTAGAAATGGCGGGAAAGAACACCCGGGAAAAGGCAATAAGATGAGCTCATCTTGAGAGCGCGCCTAGTAGGATTTTTTGAATTTGTCCTAGAACCAATCATGGTGTAGAACATGAGTTACATCACTGTGGGTTTCATTTTACACTTCCCACAATTCTTAGAGCCTCAACAGTCAGATGGATTTAAATGAAAACACTTTTCACCAATGAGGAGTGAGGATCTATAGCAGGCAATTTCTCTAGTTAAAGAGAACATGAGAGTAGACATTATTCCTGTCAATCATCTTAGCCACAGCCAATCTAGATCCGTGAAGGTGGGGCTATAAACTACCTATAAAAGGAGGTTCACAGGACTTGCGCGTCCATTTTGTCGCAGCTTTTGGAGTGTGTTGTTTAGGGGCACTCTATGTTCCAGAAAGCTGTTGAGGGGGCGGTAAGCCCCTGAAGCTAGCTAAAGGGACAACAAGCGGACAAAAAGGTGACAGGGAGCAGCAGAGGGGAGCTTTGACCTGGAAGCTTCAAGTTGGCCGACTTGAATGAGAAGCTTTGACCAGGAACAGTGAGACCCGGAGCGCCTTCGGGACCCGGAGAGCCTCCGGGACCCGGAGAGCCTTCGGGACCCGGAGCACTTTCGGGACCCAGAGCGCCTTCGGGACCCGGAGCGTCGAGCATCCCAGAGCATCGAGGGAGCAACCAAGCAACTGGGAAGCATCGACAGTAACAGCTTCCAGAAGCTATCTTAAGGTTAATTTTAGTTCTTAGATGTTATATTTCATGTTTAGTTCTTAGTTGTATGTAGTATTCACTTTATAGAGATGTCTACCTAGAATGATATACTTCGGTAATGTTAAAAATTTGTTTACATAGGGAATAGTGATGTACCTATTTATCTATTTTCTAAGTCTATATGTGAGAAAGTATAATGAAGCCCACTTTACCCACTAAATTTATTTTTTCCAAAATGGTTTCTCCTCTGTGTAGGCACACCCCCCCCCCAAAGTGTTTTTCTCTGTATAGCTCAGGCTGTCCTGAAACTCACTCTATAGACCAGGCTGGTCTTGAACTCAGAGATCTCCCTGCCTCTGCCTTCCAAGTGCTGGGGTTAAAGGCATGTACCACCACTGCCCAGTTACTAAATTTTTTTTTTTAAGTGGCTAGGAGACAGTTGATAGAACAAAGCCCAGACAGCTCCTAATGGCTAAAATGTGAATGCCCAGAATCCTAGCCTTTGAAAGGTGGGGGCAAAAGAAACAAGTTTACATGGTGAGTTCAAAGCCAGCCTGAACTACATAAGAGTATCTCAAAAAATTTATAAAAAGGTATGTAGGTGGTGCCGGGGTAGAACGTTGTGTCAGGGATTAAGCACCCCTGAGTGCTTTTCATGGAACCCAGGTTCATCCCAGCACCTACAAAATGGTTAGCAACTGGCTTTAACTCTAATTCTAAGGGATCTAATGCCCCCTTTTGGCCTCTGCAGGTACTGAATATACAAGGTACACAGACTGGCTATAACTTCAGTCCCAAGGGATCAGTTGCCCCCTTCTGGCCTCTTCCGGTACTGAATGTATGGGGTACACAGTCTGGCTATAACTCCAGCCCCAAGGGATCGGTTGCCCCCTTCTGGCCTCTGTGGGTACTGAATGTACGGGGTACACAATCTGGCTATAACTTCAGTCCCAAGGGACTGGTTGCCTCCTTTTGGCCTCTGTGGGTACTGAATATAAGGGGTACACAATCTGGCTATAACTCCAGTCCCAAGGGATCGGTTGCCCCCTTCTGGCCTCTGTAGGTGCTGAATGCGTGGCATATATAGACATACAGGCAAAACACCCATACAAGTAAAATAAAAGTAAAGAATTGTTTTAAAAGATAAAGTTGATTTATAAGGTGGTGTGCTTTGAAGCTCAGATAAATTGGGCTGCATTGTCAGGCTCTAGCCTTGCAACCTAATTTTCTTTATTTTAGTTTGGTTAATTATTGCTTTTGGACCCTCTTTTAGTTTGGTGGCATTTTTGACTTAAAAGTGAGGGAATCCAGTGAGACGCTTGTATTCCTGGTTACTAAGGAGGAGCATGTGAAGCAGCTAAAGAGGGAACAGTGTGATATCACAAGTTTGAGCCCTGTCTGGCCTCAATAGCCAGGTATTATCTCAAAAACCAGAGAGAGAGGAGGGTGGACTTGGTTGAGCAGGTTCAGGAACACCACAGTGGCTGCTACCAATGTGATTTATCTCTTATTCTACATTTTCAGATGATTTTTGTTACTGTGTGCTTGTTTAAATCTTACGTTGTTTCTATTATTTTTAAACAGGAAAGAAGGAAAGAAAAATAATACCCTGAGGGATTGATCTAAAATTTAGGATAATTAATATCTGATAGCTACTTGTCTTTCTGTGAAGTTTGTGTGGCTCCCTTTTTTGTTAACGTCTTTTGTTTGGTTAAATTTTGGCGTCAGTCTTCTCATACAATGGTTTAAAAAAGTTTCTGTTTTATTTTTTTGAGTGGTAGCATTGTATAATTCAGTTGGATGTTTACTTGGAAAATGTGAGGCATTTAAGTAGGTAAATAAGGAAATAACTATATTTTTTGTTGTTTATATGATGTGTGTGTTCACTTGTGTATGTGGACATATGTGAGTGTGTGTGCATTTGTGTGTGGGTGCCCTGCATGGCACAGCATGTATGGAAGTCAGGACAACTTTCAGGGGTCACTTACCACTGTGGGACAGCTGGTAAAAGCCATCTCCATGTTTCAGAAAAGAAATGTGTGAATATTTGGTAGTTTAGGGCAGTAAAATGCGCTTGAAGTCTTGTGTAACGGGTCTTTTTGATTGGTTAGTTTTTGGTTTTCTGTTTGAGAACAGGGTCTCATGAAATCTAAACTAGCCTCAACCTCACTAAGTAGTTGAGGCTGGTCTCAAATTCTCGATTCTCTTGCTTCTACATCTTCGGTGCTGGAATTTTGGGTGTGTACCACCTCTCCCATACTTTTCTGTGTAGTATTGAAGTAAAAAATTTTATAATACAGTTAACATTTATAGTACAGTTGTGTATTAATTTAGAAATTCTGATGAGTGGGGGTCCTCATTCCAAGATTTTTCATAAGAAAGAATGACTTACAAATTTTCTATTTACAAATAAAGTCTGGTCAGAGCACACATGCCCCTTTGCTGTTATGGTAATTGAACAGGAATGTTTCCACTGATGCCACAAATGCAGGCATTTTATATTATTTTGTGTTTATTATTTTTAGTCAGGCTCTCCCTATGTGCCTCATAATGGCCCCAAACACTTGGGCTGAAAGAATTTTGCAGTCTTAATGGCATGATTACATGCTATAAGTGCATGCTGCTTCCCCTGACCCAGTACAATTAGTTGAGATTTGCAACACGGCCTGTTTACGCCCATGCCTCTGTTGCATGACACCTGCCAGATATTCAAGGCAAGATAAAGAGAAATATCATTCTAAATACTTTTAAGCATTTAAAATTAATTTTTAAAGTTAGCATATAGAGTTGTGGGCTTAACTTAATTAAATTTAATTTAATTTAACATTTTCAGATTATGCTTTGTTCACAGTCATTGTTTTCTGTCATCTCCCCCTTTTTATAAAGAAATAATTTTGTGCTGAGATTATTAGCACATAGTGCCACACTTTGTAGCCCTGGCTGGTCTGGAACTTGCAATGACAGGTTCATTAGGAACTTACAGGGATTCACTTGCTTCTGCCTCCAGAGTGCTGGACTTAAAAGTGTATGATACCATGCCCAGCTACATGTTTTATTCTTAATTTGGAGTTGAATTCTGTGTTGTTTTGTAGCTAACTTACTGGATACTTTAAAAATGTGTGTGTGTGTGTGTGTGTGTGTGTGTGTGTGTGTGTGTGTTTGTAAGTCTGTGCCATGGCAGATGTGTAGAGGTCAGAGGGGACAATTTGTGGGAGTAACTCCTCTTCCTACCATGTAGGGGCCTCTCCAGATTTAACTCAGGGTGACAGGTTTGGTGACAAGTGGCCCTTCATGCTGAGCTCTTTCACCAGCCTTTACTACTGTTTTTGGTTTTCAAATATTCTCCATCCAGATTAAATCAGAATGATGAATTGTTGGTAGGTTTAAAAATTCTCTTTGCTTTTGTTACTGAAGTATAAAGGGTCTAGGAAATGGGACATTAGCCTTGCAAATCCTAACTTTTCAAGCAGGGCACTAGACCTGAGTGGGATCTGTGGTACTTGTGTTCAGGTATCAGGCTTAAAGGTATTTTTACTTCATCCCTTTGACCCCTAGAATCCGTAAGGGATATTTTCCAGATTACATCCTCAAAAACAGTATTAGAAGGAGTGAAGTTTGTTCCTTCCTTAATTCCCTGAAAATCTAATTTCAGTATTCACATGGTAATATTATTACTTAATGGTTAGAATAATTTATGGAACTACCCTAAATCCTATTAGCTTCTTTGTGATATCTCTTTTTGTAATTTACTGTGTAGTTGATTTCTCTCATTAATACACTATGAAATGATCTTGTATAATCTGGTGAACAGCTCAGTTTCCCATTTCAGAGATTGCTATTCATAATCCTATATGAGTTTTTCACCAGGTTCTTGATAAAATAAACTTGACATTTCCCTGCTAGAAATTAATGGACATTGCCTACTAGGTAATATTTAATCATTTCTTTTTGATGAATTCAGTATGAACTATGGTTCATTTTGAAGGGAGTGTCAAAAATCTGAGTAATTTTGATTTTGTAGTCAGAATGTGCTGCTTACCTTATATTCTCTTTTTTTCTGCATGATTGCCTCCTCCTATCCATTTTCAGAAGTTCCTCTGGGAAAGAGCACCTGTGTCCCAGCCAGATAGTGCTTGACCATCTACTCACAAGTCAGTGTTCTTACAAGTTTGTGCATAACCTTCTTTAGAATATGATAGAAAACTACTTTCATAGCTCTGTAAAGTGAAGATGGAATGGGAACCAGCTTTTGATATGACTTAGTGAAATTCAGAGCATGTGTGTATTGTGAGATGCCATTCCCTCGCCTATAGCCATTTCCTGTGTCATCAATAAAATGGATGTTAAAATTCTTTTTTCGAGTGTCTAGAGATCCAAAATGCCAGTGTCAGAGTCACTTCTAGAGTGTTGCTGACTTGTTCTATAATATGACTCATTCTCTACAACTTATTATTCCTTTTCCCCTCCCTAAGATTTATTTTTGTTTATGTGTACATGCACATGTGTGGAGGTGCCAATGGATGTCAAAAGAGTAGGTGGATCCCCTGGAGCTAGAGTGGCAGGTGGTTGTGAGCCACCTGATGTGGGTGCTGGGAACTGAATTCTGGTCCTCTGTAAGAACAATATTAATTAGACAGAGGCATCCTTTTACACTTACTACTTACCTTCTTGTGTGCTGTGGCTGCCACTGTGACACATTAACATCATTTCACAAGAACAGATTTTGAACAAAATTTTGATCTAGTTTTTTTTTTTAAATTAGGAAAGCTAGGTGTCGTGGAAGAATTGCTTGGAGTGGACTGCAAGAGTCAGGAGAGTGTGGGAGTGCTGCTCAGGTATCTTTTCTTGGGTATGACGATGTGATTTTGAAGAGAATATGAAAGCCTCTTTAATTTCTGAGATGGGAGGGGGTAGGGATATAGGACCTATGCAACAAATGGGTGATGGCAAACATGGAGCTTATTGATCTATTCCACTCATAGCATATTTTGGTATAAAGGTCCTGGAAGCATATACTAGCAATTTAAGTAACAAATAGGTCAGTTCTGCAGACCTTGATCCTTCCATTTCTTTTGCAGATGTTACTAATACTGTAAGGCATTCTGTAAGTCTAAAAGTCATTTAGCTTATTTTCATTGTGGGTTTTTTGAATAGTCTGGCAACTCAGCTGGCTTCTAACATACATTTCTACATTTTAAGCTCTTGTTAAAATTGAAAATGAATTCAGGCATTGCATCTGTGGGAAGAATCCGTGGTCTGCATGCTAAGGCACCCACTTCCCCTCTGCACACCCTATCCCTGTGTCTCCCATTTCATGTCAGAAACAAGATGACTGGATTTGTTTGAATATGACAAAAACATCAATGTCAAGTGGATTTCACTGAATGCTCACTATATAATAAATGTTCTTTCTTTTCCATTTAGGCCAGAGTCTATTTCATGCAGTGGCAAATCCTAGGGCTTGATTGGTAAGCACTTTGTATTTATTGTTTTTTACTCAACTTACTGTTTGAGGTTTTTGTTTTTTTTTTTTTAAGGTGCGTTAGAGGTCCTGTGTTTGAACCTGACTTTATCATTTCTGTCAATTTTCCGGCTAAGTATACAATAACCTCATCAATATTCTTTTTAAAAATATATTCATTTAATTTGTATGCATGTTCTGCCTCTCTCTTTCTGTGTGTGTTTGTGTGTGTGTCTGTGTGTATAAATATGCAGCGTCCCAGGCCCAACTTTTCCAGACAGGCATGTGAAGAGTAAGACCTATAAGTTAGTAGGCATATATGCAGAAAATACATACATATGCACGCGCACACACATTTCACTGAATGCTCACTATATAATAAATGTTATTTCTTTTCCATTTAGACCAGAGCCTGTTTCATACAGTGGCAAATCCTAGGGCTTGATTGGTAAGCACTTTGTATTTGTTGTTTTTTACTCAACTTACTATTTGAGGTTTTTGTTTTTGTTTTGTTTTGAGGGCAGAAGACATCCACTTTTTCCTTCATGAAGTGGTATTATGTTGGTGCTAACTTATTTACTCATCCATGACTAATAGCTGGGATGTTTTCTCTCTTTTTTGTTGTTGTTTTTCAAGACAGAGTTTCTCTGTAGCTTTGGAGCCTGTCCTGGAACTCGCTCTGTAGACCAGGCTGGCCTCCAACTCACAGAGATCTGCCTGCCTCTGCCTCCCGAGTGCAGGGAGTACAGGTGTGCGCCACCACCACCACACACACACCCCCGGCGTTTCTCTTCTTTTTAAAAGAAGTTTCTGTAGTCACTGCCCTGTCATCTTACATCTCTTTATTGGGAGATTCTGGAGAAAAAACTTCAGAGTAGCTTAGTGGGTAATTTTTGTGAAATATTAGCACTCAAAACTGGTTGTAAGGTTGAAGAATATGAAGTGATTCACCTCTACTTGGGTGGATAACCTCAGAATTTGGACAGCATAGGAATAGTGAAACTTAAGCTAGAGTGTGGTTTTATATATATATATATATATATATACACACCAAAGCAGTTCAGACCTTTCCCTTCCCCTCAACCGTGATCTACTTTATAAGTGGTTCCCAATTACTTGTAATTTTAATGTGCTAATCCATGGTGTGCTTTTTCTCCCTGAAACTTTTATTTAGATGAAATGTGCTTGTTTATATGAGTACCAGAGAGTTTAGATTGCATGGGTAATTTTAGGTCAAGCCTATGGATAATGGCTCTTTTATGGAAGAGAAAGGACTTTTTCATCGTACTTCATGAAAAAGCACTTTACATAGAAGTTAATAGGCTCAGTTTTTTCCTTTAAAAATAACTTCCAAATTGTAATTGCAGTATGTGCTTACAAGGAAAATATAGAGACTATAAAAAGTTATATTTTAAAAAAACAATTGGTTTTCCACAGGAAAGGAAAAATCAGATATGTAGGATTTTTCCAGTTTCCCAGATGTAAGTACTCTCACACTGCATAATTTCAGACAATTATGATGAGATAGCTAAATACAGATTTAGAAAAAGATCCACTATTGGTTCATCTGAGTAAGTTATGAGGAGCATTGAATACATTTTAAATAATTCACAGTCCAGATAGCTGGTTATGACCACTCTGAACATTTTGATGTTACTACAACTAATTTTTTAAATGAAATATCCATATTAGTTCTAAGAAGACGATACACTTTTTTAAATCTAAATTTATACTTTCTCATTCAAGTGTCTCACTTCATTTCTTATTTCTAAACTCTAATGTTCTATAGATAAATAGGGAAAGGTATAGTAACTCAATGAACTGAAAAGATTCTATTTTTTGGTTAAAGCAAATGATCCAGAAAGCATTATATTGTGTGGAATTTTAAAAGTTGTGTGGCTCATTCAGATGAGTTGTATGCATGATTTTGATAACAGCAGATATAGAAACAAGCAGTAAAAAGACAGTAATCTTCACAGGAACTTTGCACTTGACTAATGAAGCTCGATGCAGAGTCAGTGAAGGTCTTTTCATGGGTATGTAAACATGTGAAAAGTTTATTTTGTCTAGTTTATATTATATTCTTAGTGTCTGAATTTGACTCTGGAATTTACTGCCTCTTATGGGAGGAACCAGGTCTACTTGAGGCTCTGAAAGGGGCAAAGCACTACTATTTGTTTCTTTGGAACATATAATTTAAAAAGTTGTGCCCAAGGCCTAGAAGTAGCTGGTGAGGTTGGCATGTCATGGCTAAGTTTGCCAGGCTCCTGAGATTCTACAAGTGAAATAAAAGACTCCAAATAGCCGCAAGTGCCTTCAGGAAGCCGTAACGATTCTTAATTGCTAACAGTAGACTAGGGAGCTTTCATTTGAGGTTTTCTCTCCTAGTTAGCTTGGAGGTCCTGTTAACGTAGTCATCAGCATCTGGGCAAACACTTCACTAGGTAATGAAGGGCAAGAAATACCTGCTGAGACCATCATGCAAAAAAAAGTGGTGAGGATTTATAATGCACAAAGGGACGTATGTGGCCTGCTACTCAGAATGATTTTTTTCTTAGCCAAGTTTGGTCTCTTTCCAACAGATCTCACTTCAGTGTTTCCACCTGTGTTGAGTGTCTCTTTCTCAAGATTCTTTCAGAGGTAAGATTATGTGAGAATCACAGAGGAGAAGCATTGTAATATACATATATATTTTATTGATAAAACAAAGTAATTACAGGTGAAGATCTGAAAGCTTATGCCGATGTTTATTAAAATCACAACTAAAAGTCTAGACAGAGATGTACTTGTTTAATATAAATGTGTATAGAGCAGAGCTGCATTTTTACTTAAAACCATGCAGGCCATCAAGCCATCAGGAACCCCCATCTCAGTGAGGTCAAGTTCTCCCAAGGTTCTGACCAAAATATTTCCTTAGATACCTAGTTAATATAAATGGGTAGGTCATTTGAATAAATCAGTCTAATTCCTCAGAACTTTTCATCTTAAGGTTTTTTTCCCCATCCTATTTTTCTGTCTGGAGTTTTAGTCATCCCTACCACACTGATGCCTATGCATTCTATATTCTCATTGGAGTGTGCTATTTGTTCATTGTTATGTAAGTTTTATAATCTTGAAATGAGAAAACTATAAGGTGTAAGGATAGGTAAGGATTAGGCCAAGCCATATTGTAGTAAAAAGTAAGGCAGAAAGGCTTAATGGTATCTTGTAACTCCAAAGAGGCAAAGAGAGTTAAGGAGACAGGCAAGGGGAGTGGAGGAGTCCAATTTTGAGTGGCAAGAGCCTGTGATTAGTTAGAGGAAGGGAAGGAGATGCCCTTGAGGAAAAGGTGTCAGTAAAGAATTTCCAAGAGCAGAGTAAAGAAGAAAGTAGGAGAGACTTAGGAAAGATTTTTTTTTCTTCCAAATTCAGGTATTAGGGGCCATAAATAGTAATTCCACCAGAAGGAGGATTCCAATAGAATATCTGTAAGAAATAGCAGTTACACATCATAATGATATAAGGGGATAGGAATGGAGGCACAGGAATGGTGACACAGTACATGGTAACTGCCATAGGACAGAGTCTCATTCCAAGGGCATTCCCCAGGGGACCAAAACTTGTCAGAAAGATGCCCAGGATCACATGGGCAGGCATGCCTCCTCCACTTGATAGGGTACCCAAAGAGGTGTAGGGAGGCTGGATGCATCTGGTATGCCTGGCACACCTGAGCAACTTAAGAGAGACAGATTTGGTAGCTATGAGAGAACACTTAAGTAGGCAAGGAAAAGACAAGTAGGTAGAGCATGTAGAACAATGGAAATAGTGGTTGAAAAGATGAACTCTAAATTTGGCATCAAATACTGTGGGTGGTGCAAGTTGGCAGTTTGGTTCTGTTGGGAGAGACTGGGCTTTGGAGGACCCAAGTATTCCTCCTTGGTTTTAGTACAAGATTTAAGCAAGGGAATGGTGAAACCACCAAACTAGACCACTGTGTGGGTGGAAAGAAAAGTTTGTTCAGGGAATCAAACTGTTGGGCTGTCTCTGGGGTACAGAGAATAGCTGCCTTGGTAGTTTCATGGGGATAGGTAGTGGCAGGAGGACAGTTGTTAGCCATAATAGCCTGGGATTCAGCATAGGAACTTTGTTTCAGATTGGCTTAATTAGAAACTAGATGTCCTTTGCCTTGAGAGAGTTGACCATTGAGGGTAGATGTGGGAATTAACACAAACCTGCGTGATTCAGGAGATTTCTGAGGAATACTGAGTGTGTTTTTGTTGACCTGGTAACAGTCCTTCTGTTTACCTGGTCTGAGCCCAGGCTGTCATTTGGGACATTGTCAGCAGCACTTCTGTTTTGGGGGTCTGATTTGGAACTAATGACCAGAGTCTAGTGCTGAAGCCAGTCATGTCATTTTTCTTAGCACTAGTGTGACTTGTCTGTGACATTTTTGTTTTTCTATTGCTGTGATAAGTTACTAACCAAAAACATGAGCAAAGAGTTTATTTCACCTTTAAGGTTCTAGTCCATCTTTTTTTTTCCAGAGCTGAGCACCAAACTCAGGGCTTTGTACTTGCTAGGCAAGCGCTCTACCACTGAGCTAAAACCCCAACACATCTAGTCCATCTTTGAGGGAATTCAGGGTATGAAGTTAAGGCAGGAACTGAAGTAGAAAACATGTAAGAATGCTGCTTACTGGCTTGCTCTCCATGTCTGGTTCAGTATGCTTTCTCATGACCACTGACTACAGTGGTATGGACCCTCCCACATCAATCATCAATTCAAGAAACTGCCCCACAGACTTGCCAGCAGGCTAATTTGATGGAGGCATTTTTCAACTGAGGATCCTCCTTCCCAGATGACCCTAGTGTGTGTTAGGTTGCTAAAAAGTTATCCCACATCACTGTATAGATGTTATAGATATTAGTCATATATAACTATGCAAACTGACAGTATAATGATGTTCTTTGTTTGCTTTTGTCCAGAAATTATGATCAGATAATCATTTTTTTTGGCTTTTAGACTCTTTTGTGGTTTTTTGTTTTGTTTTGTTTTGTTTTATGTTTTTGTTTTTGTTTTTAGCTGAGGATCAAACCCAGCACTCTACCACTGAGCTAAATCCCCAACCCAGCTTTTAGACTCTTAGGGTCTAAAAGAATAAAGAATGATTCTATACTCTGGTTATAAATCTCTGCATTTCCTTAAAATGTTTTATGTTAAAGGTTTGGGATTAATTTGCATTAAATTTTACCACTCCTTCCAAGAGGAGCTGATAATAGAAATATTTGATCAGAGATGCTAGTGCACATAGTTCAAGGTTCACTGTATTTTGTAAGGTATGTGCTGTGCCACATAATAGGTGCTTTCCTGAGTATGTAAATGAGCCTGCTACTTCATTCAAGCTTTTCCAGTTTTTCTTACAGATCTTTTAAAAAGTATATTGCACCTGTGCATATTTATGTTTGATCCCTCCCCAGTTTTTTAGCATACTCTTCTGATACACTCTGAAAGTGAGGGTGGGTAGAAGCAAACATAAAGACAAAGGTATATTCCTGTAAAGAAGCACTATCGCTAATGTTTAGAAATGAACACTTATGTTCTCTTTCACACGAAATAGCTTATATGACAAGTTAAGGCAACATTCAAGGGTCTCTTTCCTAATCCCTATTAGTCCTTACTTTGATATCCTTAAGACCAAGAGGGGGCCCAGTATGAATGAAGAAATGGAAATTTTGTGAACAATGTGGCAGATTGTTAGTTCCATTCTGTCATACACTTTCCCTCTCTAGAGAATGTGAAATATGAAGGAAGGGAACGAATCATAGTTACTTTATTTATCCATCATCAAAAGGCTAGAGATGGGTACTTGTAGCTAGAGTTTTCCTGGTCCTGCCTGGCCCAGGTCAGGACAAATCTCTCTCACCTACCAGTCCCTCAGGAGCTGCTCAGTCCCAACCGAGTAAACACACAGAGACTTATATTACTTACAAACTGTATGGCCGTGGCAGGCTTCTTCTTATCTAGTTCTTCTATCTTAAATTAACCCATATCTATTAGTCTATAAGTTGCCATGTGGCTCGTGGCTTACCTGTATTTACATCTTGCTTGTCATGGCAGAGGCTGGCAGTGTCTCTCTGCTTCAGCCTTCTACATCCCAGAATTCTCCTCTCTCCTTGTCCCGCCTGGCTACTGGACAATCAGTGTTTTATTTATTAACCAATCAGAGCAATACATTTAACATACAGAACATCCCATAGCACTGCCCCCTTTTTTTTTCAAAAAGGAAGGTTTTAACTTTCACATAGTAAAATTCAGATAACAAAACAATTATCAAGCAAGAATTACAGTTATAATAACTAGTCTATTTATAATAACTAGTCTACTTGTATTTGGCAAAATTAAAGAAGATATCCTATCAATCTTATATTTGTGAGTCTAAGGTTTCATATCTAATTTATCTCTTATCATAACTAAAGAAAATTGTAACTTATCTAGCTTCAACTACATCAAAGACCTCAGAAGGATGCAAGCAACTTTCAAGAGTCTTATAAGAGCAGACAGAGACAGCTGGCAGCCTGGACAGTCATCCAAAGTTCTTTTGTAAAGTTAGGGCATCTGTCTTTAGCCCACAGGTCTAGAGCCTCAGTCACTTCTCTCTGTGTCCTGTAGAATGTCTGGCAGTTTTCTCTGTGAAGCAGGAACCTGAAGGACCATTTTGCCAAGCAAAGTTCAGTGGTCACCTTCCCATGGTTCCTGCATGTCCAGTTGATCAAGCAGTCCAGGAAAGAACAGTTTCTTGCTCAAATGGCTATTTTTGCCAAGGTGAAGATAAACTCAATATAGAGTGTCTTTGATGCCCATCTTCCTCTCTGAAGTAAATCTGGTGCTGCCAGGAGCAGACATGTCTCACTGTCCAGAAAGTCTAAATTTTTAAAACATTTTAAGTGCCATATTCTGTAGGTCTTTGATGTGTTTGACGATTACCTACCTAACTGAATTATATCTATGTATATGTAGAAAACTTAACATGACTATATAAGTTTGACTATCATAGAAAACTAATTGTTCCACTGCAATTTAAATGAGTTGTATAAACATAATTACCTTAAACAAGAGTAAAAATACACATACAGTATAACTAAATCAACTTTAAATTTGTATCAATAAACTAAAATCTACAGCAATATAAAACATTTCAAAACAGGTTGCTCTTTTAAAGTAGGTTCAATAATCTATACTTTTATCCTATCATTATCTATATCTTTAGAAAGGGATCACATTTATAATCAACCTGATTTAAATAAAAATATTAGTTTTTCTCTGTCCCACACCAGAGAGGGCTGTTCTGATATGGGACACAAGAATCTCTTAATCTTTTCTTTTAGTAATATGCTTGGGTTTAGAGAAGGAGTGAGCCAATTCCATCTCCAAAGCCAGCTTTGTATATTGGAATTTGGGCATAGCTTTTCTTACTACTTTCTGCTGGATGGGGGCACTGTATCTTATGTGGACACAAAGAAAATTTTAAGATTATGGAGTAGTCTGTGAGGGTGTATTGTCTGAGCCAGTTGCCTTGAAACCATTCTGGATGTTGGATCATCTGGGCCATGGTTTCATCAGATACCTTTCAGGGGTCTTGGCTGGTCAAACCTGATATATCTTAATCTGGAACAAATCCATAGCCTCTGGCTTCCTGTAGAAACAAAAGCAGAGCCTCCTTTCCAAAGCAACACATCCTTACATCCAAATTTTGAAGTCAAGGTATCTTTAAAATATACATATTGGTTTAACTCCACTGCCTTTACAATCAAATATCTCTCTTCAGTTAAAAATCCCAAAGACAACACAATCCAGATTCTCTGTGTAATATCCATCTTTATGTGGCTTTTTTATACTACCTTTACTGTCTCTTTAAAGACTATTTTTAAAAACTTTATATAACTCTATACCTTTTTCTCTCCCAAGCCTATGTACATTTTTACACACATTGTAAAAGAAAAGGGGAAGTGCTTTGGGATGTTCTGTATGTTAAATTGTTGCTCTGATTGGTTAATAAATAAAACACTAATTGGCCAGTAGCCAGGCAGGAAGTATAGGTGGTACAAGGAGATAGGAGAATTCTGGGATGTAGAAGGCTGAGGCAGAAAGACACTGCCAGCGGCCACCATGACAAGCAAGATGTAAGGTACCAGTAAGCCACGAGCCACATGGCTACTTATAGACTAATAGAAATGGGTTATTTTAAGATAGAAGAACTAGATAAGAAGAAGCCTGCCACAGCCATACAGTATATAAGTAATATAAGTCTCTGTGTGTTTATTTGGTTGGGTCTAAGCAGCTGTCTTACTGGCGGGTGATAGAAATTTGTCCTGACCTGGGCCAGGCAGGACCAGGAAAACTCTTGCAACAGGCCCTAGGTCAAGAATCTGCTCATACTTTATAACTAAGAGAGTATTTGGGAAGAAAAGTTATGGATTAGGTAGCTAATGCCATCATTACTTAGAGTCATTGGTATATGCTGCTTGGGAAATTCATCTCTTGAAAAGACTGAGGCAATTTTGTCTAGAATTTAAAGATTTGTAGGATTTTTAAAAAGATTTTATTTATTATGTAAACAGTGCTCTGCCTGCATACATGCCTGCAGGCCAGAAGAGGGCACAAGACCTCATTACAGATGCTTGTGAGCCACCATGTGGTTGCTGGGAATTGAACTCAGGACCTCTGGAAGACCAGTCAGTACACTTAACCTCTGAGCCATCTCCAGCCTGATTTGTAGGATTTTAAGTGCCTATTTTCAGAGATGATGAGGGTTAGGCTTGAAGCATTAGAGATAGAAAGGGGATTCAAGTGAGTATGCATAGTTCAATCCAGTTTGAGTTTAGCTGTCTAGGAGCTTCTGGGAGCATTTAGTAATTGTGTTCTCTAAGCATATAGTTAGAAAGTATAGAATAGTAAGCATTACCCTTGAGGCCTGCATCTGGACTTAATGTTTTCATATCACCACTCTGAAGTGTTAATATTAGGCATAGACACAAAAGAGGGTCCCAAATATATTTTCTATGAAGTTGGGAGATTTGGTGTTCCAAGACAGGAAAGAAATAGAACCATTAGATGTCTTTGGGGTAAGTAGATATTTTTCTAAGAATCCTATGAAGCAACTTTGGATGGGCAAAATTCTTTGTTAACTCAAAAATAAGCATTTGTCCTATTATATTTGTAGGGATAGGGGACTTTAGTAACTCAATAAGGAAAGCGAATTGAAAAGTCAGTGTTTATTTGTGAATGGGCTATCAGATTTCTATTTAAAAAATAGTTTACCATCTCAGATTTTTCACTAAATGCTGTAATTAATTTAAATATTATTATACACTGTTTGCTATATTGCTTGCAATAAAATAATCACCCTTGCTAATTGCAACTTCTTTGACAGTCTTTCCCTTTGAATTAATTCCTAGTTTTGAAAGGATTCTGTGAAAATCAACAACATAATGTTTAAAGTTATTTTTCCAAAGACTGTATTCAAAATCATTTGTAAAGCAGTGTGTGAATAGTTATGAACCAAATAGGCTGTCTGTTCTAATTGTCCAATTCAGGCCAGTTTGTACTCACGGGCTGTTCAACATACTGAAAGGGCATCTTTTCAAGAGGATTGTAAGATTCCTTCAACTTTTGCACATACAATTTGGCAAAAAGGCTAAAGTGGTGGTGTGGTACATAGGATAGAAACTTTCTACAAATGACACTTAAATGCTCTGCCCTCACACATACACTTAGATCTGATAAAACTGGGAGTTACTTGTTTCTTTCAAAATATAATCCTTTTTAAAAGAAGAGAGACAGAAGAAGGATGGTTTCACAGTTAAGAGCACATACTCATCTAGCAGAGGACCCAAGTTTGGTTCCTAGCACCCATGTCAGGTGGCTCACAACTATCTGTAACTTCAGTTCCAGCAATATCTGATGTCTCTGTCCTCTGCAGGCACTTGAACTCACATGTGCTTGCATGTGCACACACACAAATTAAAACTAAATTTTTTCCCTGTAAGTTAATTCTTTTTTGTTTTTGAGATTGTATTTTAATTAAAACATTTCTCCCTCCCTTCTCCTTCTCTAAATTATCTGATGCATCCTTCCCCACTCTTCTTCAAAGTCATGACCTCTTTAAAATTAATCTTTAAGATCTGATAAGATACAAAATTTTCACCAAAGGACTGAACTTGGAAGTCAAGTGTATTTATCATAGCCATTATGCATTTGCTACACATATGAAATGTTAGTGTTAGTCTCAGCTTCAGTGTTTTGGTTTTTGGCTTTTGTTGTTGTTTTTTTGTTTGTTTGTTTTCTTTTTCTTCCCTCCCTCCTGTAGTATGAATCTTAAAAGTCTTATTAATAAAATCAAACCCGAGGCCAGTAATTGGGGTGAATGCTGGGAGATCAGAGAAGCAGAACAAGCCACAGTTTCCTCACCTCGCCAGTTCCTCAGCTGGTCTTGTTTCCTCAGACTGGATGCTTCTGTGTCCTCATCCCAATGGCTCTCAGCTGAACTGTGCCGCTCCAAAGCCTGAATGCTAAACCAACCAAATGCTTAACTAACTTAGTTCCTGGTCCTTATGCCTTATATACCTTTCTGCTATCACTCCCTGGGATTAAAGCCTGGGTTTCTGGGATTAAAGGCATGTGTCTCCATGCTGGCTGTATCCTTGAACACACAGAAATCCGCCTAGCTCTGCCTCCCAAGTGCTGGGATTAAAGGCGTGCACCACCACCGCCCAATTTCTGCTATGGCTTACTCTTCCCATTTTCTAGCCACCATTTGTGGCTCTGTATCTAGTGGCTGTCTGTTCTCTGACCCCAGATATGTTTATTTCGGGGAACACACAATATTTTGGGGAACACAATACCACCACACCCTCCCTTTTCCTCCGTCCTTTCTCCTTCATCATAACTTTTTCTTTTGTATTACAGATTGACCTCTAACTTGTTTTATAGCTTGTGGTCAAAGAGAACCTTGAACTTCTGATTTTCCTGCCTCTGCTTCCTGAGTGAAGAAGGATCACAGGTATTTGCCATATTGCCCAGTTTATACAATGCTGGGAACCTAGGACCTCAGGAATGCTACAGATGCACTCTGTCAACTGAGATACATGCCCAGCCCTCCTCTTACTTTAAAATAAAGAATTTTTTTCACATACCCCTTATAGATCTTCTGTTACACCCAGTCCAACCTTTGTTAGTTGTGAAGGACATTTCCCCTTCAGGTCACTTGTATCCTGACATTCCCCTTTACTATACTATCTTCTTCTGGTTTACTTCCCCCTTCCCTAGGGAGGCCCCCTTTTCCCATTTGCCAAATCAGATTACTTATCCACTGTTATTCCCTTCTCTTAAACACCCATCCTAAAAATGGCCCCATTTTACTTTCCTGATTCCTGTAGTTTTTACATCAGAAAATTTGGAGCTAAGAGCCTCCAGTAAGAGCCAACATACAGCATTTGTCTTTCTGGGTCTGGGTTACCTAACTCAATATGATCTTTTTAAATTCCATATATTTACTTGTAAATTTCATGATTTCCTTTTTATTTATAGTTGGATGGTATTCCATAGTGCATTTCTGCTACATTTTCATTACCCATTAATCAGTTGAAAAATATTTAGGTTGTTTCCATTTCCTACCTATTTTGACTGTAACAGTGAAGAACGCGGCTGAGCAAATATCTGCAGAGTTGGATGTACAGTCCTTTGGGCAAATGCCAGGGGATATCTGGATCATATGGGAGATGTTTTTTAGCTTTCTGAGGATTTTCCATGCAGATGTTTGAGTGTCAGGCTCTGTTTGCAATCCCACTGACAGTGAATGAGGGTTCCCCTTTCCCTATGTCCTCACCAGCATTTGTTGCTAGTTGCTTTGTTTGTCTTTGCCATTCTGATTGGGAAGAGATTCTTTTTTGCTTTTTCGAGACAGGATTTCTCTGTGTAGCTTTGTGCCTTTCCTGGAACTCACTCTGTAGCCCAGGTTGGCCTCGAACTCACAGAGATCTGCCTGCCTCTGCCTCCCAAGTGCTGGGATTAAAGGCGTGCACCACCACTGCCCTGCGGGAAGAGATTCTTTTAACACCTCTTCCACCATGTTCCCTGAGCCTTGAAAGGGTGTTATAGATAATCAATTTATGACTGATAATTCAAGTTTAATTTATTCTCAGCAATTTGACCAGTTAAGAGTCTATGGGGTGAACAAACAAACCTTGCAAATCAAAGTTAGAAGGCAGATCTGAAAGGTTTTTTGCTAAGCAGACAGGTAGCTTTGAGGCCATTGATTTACCTTCCCAGGTCTAGTTATAACATAAAATGAGAGGGTTCTTGCTTTTTTTTTTTGAGATAGAATCCCACTACTGCCTAGACTGATCTCCAATTCTTGGGCCCAAGTAATAACACCTATGATAGCCTCCCATGTACTGCAACTGCAAGCATACACAACCAACTTACCCAGTTACATTTTTGAGTGTCCTAGTGGGACAATCCCCAGAGACCCTTCTATTACTCAAGTTGTATTACTAAGCATTGAAGAGACTGCACAAGGCCAGACAGGTTATAAGGTATAGCAGTGATCTGAAACATGAGAATGTATTATTACAAAGGGAACAAAGTCTTCTAGAAGGCATGTAAAGTCAGGGAGATGATCTATTCATTGCAGAGAGGGCACTGCAACACCAAATTGCCCTGTGTTTCATTTGATACTGGAAAATGGTCAGGTTAATTCTTTGGGGCTACTGCATAATTTTTTAAGTTAATGTTAGGCTATGTTTAAACATTTAAAAGTTCAGATCACTTCAGTCAAGTATATTAGGTCAAGTTACTGTTGCTGGACTGCATGAGATGGTAGAGATGATACTACATATAGGGAAGCTATGAGAACGGAACTGCACACAAATTCTATCAAGTCATATTTAAAGTGTTTGTTATTATAAAACTCCACAGAAAACATTTCAGAAGCTTGTAAAAAAAATTTCCCTAGGCATTTTCAGCATTCAAATATTCATTTGCTCCTGTTGAGGTATATGGTTTAATTTTTAATCCACAGTGATTTAATTTTATAGTGAAGATTAACCAAGGCCTCAAGCTTATACCAGAATATCCAAATGAGTATATTAATTCTGGGAGCTTTTCTTCTAACAAGGAGAATTTTACCAGCATGAAATAAAGATATTTAAAAGTTATTACACTGAAAATAGCTTTATAGTCACCCTGGAGCTTACATATGTCAGTTGATAATAATTAAATAACACCCAAACACAATTTTCAGTGAAGGAAAATGAGCTAGTTTTAGAAAGTCAGAAAGATAAATCAGATCAACATTCTAACGTTCATATGAGAAATTTATATAATTCACAATGAGCATGTCAGATCAACTGGAAAATTAGAGTAATTAAATGTTCAAGGGAAAGAAATTTTATTAGATAAGCTATAAAACTTGATATGGCAAAAGCACTTGCAAAGACCACATTCTAAAGATACCCAGGAAAATACAGAAACACTAGGCTGGGGAGAGGCTGATGACTAGTAGGTTTCCTGGAGACCTTAGTAGTAAAGAGATGGAATCCTGGTTAGACATATTAATGGATCTAGATGGACCTAGAACTTCCTAGCATAGTAGAAAAAAGAGAATTGAAGTATACAGTGGATTAGTGATGAAGATCAACAATCACTTCTCATGGCTCTGTCTCCTTGACTATCCTCTGACCTGTTTTTAGTTCTTGTCATTACTTCCCTGGACATGTATATTGTCTTAGTAACTGTTACCTAGCTTTGACTTGGGTTATCTATTATTTTCTGTGGTAGTAGTGCAATGGTGTTATTACTTCTGCCAAAATTTGTCACTTAATTATTCTACTACCTCCCTTAGCAACGTAAGCCACTATGTTTGAACCTCTGTCTGTTCGTAGGTGAAGACTCCATGGATGACTAGGGCATTGATTTGGCACTTCTGTCTTTCCCCTGTTCTTTCAATTCTGCCTCCTGTGGAATATACTTTTGACTTCATTTTTAAAGGTTACTAAGTACAGTTTTAATTTTTTAGTAATTTTATTTTTGGAGTAAATTGTTAGGTACATATTTAAGACTAGGTTTCTCAATTGTTGACTGAATATATTTTTATCTTGGCCTTATATTTAATTAATATTTGATATAGAACTCTGTATTCAAAACTGTGTATCCCTTTTCTTTCATTTTCTTCCATCATTTAGGATTTTTTTTAGTAGTTAAATGTTGGATCTTCTGGACCTATCCTCTGTAATACCTGAGTTTGTTTCTACATGTCTCTTTGACATTTTTGCCTAATATTCAGGGAATATATTATTTTATTTTTATTTATTTATTTTTGAGACGGGGTTTCTCTGTGTAGCTTTGCGCCTTGCCTGAAACTCGCTCTGTAGCCCAGGCTGGCCTCAAACTCACAGAGATCCACCTGTCTTTGCCTCCCAAGTGCTGGGATTAAAGGAGTGCGCCACCACCGCCTGGCCAGGGAATATATTATGATTGTGGGGCTCATTTTACTGAGCACTATTTTGTGGCCACAATGGACTCCTTATACTACATTTCATCTTTTTGAAGTTCTATTTTTTTTTTCTGAGAGAGGGTTTCTCTGTGTAGTCCTGGCTGTCCAGGAACTCACTCTGTAGACCTGGCTGGCCTCAAACTCACAGAGATCTGCCTGCCTCTGACTCTCAAGTGTTGAGATTAAAGAAAGGTATTTGCCACCACTACCCAGCTGAGGTCCCATTCTTGCTGATTCCTATTAAGTCTGTCACATCTCATGACATCAACTATGGTGTTAGTGGGCAGCCAAAGAACCTATTAATTCTAATCTTCAGATTTTTTCTCTAATAAATAAGAACTAGTCTTCCGTGTCTTCCTTAGTTTTCCTAATAATACACAATTTATTTCCTTTGAAGCATTACTATGTAGAATAAGACAGCAGCTCCAGATTTCTTTATCAAAACATCCTGAAAATTGCCTTTGATAACACTAGACCTGTGATTTTAATATTTCCTTTGGAATTGTGATAAATGAAAATAGCACAAAGTTACATATTATATAAACCACTTAAAATATATCAAATAACAAGTAGAAGAAGGCAAGCTATTGTATAGGAGTTTTCTTGCCAAAACTTTAAGATATATTTGACATTTTATTTACACACTGTTTCTAGTTAACAGGTAGTTAATTGATAAAAAGCCTCAAAATACTGCCTTGGTAATCCAGATACATGGTGGTTTTTAATATACATCAAGTCATTTAAGTTCTGCTCTTTAAACAGAAGGCATTCCTTCGGTCATAGGTCATGCTAGTTCTCAACAACTTTGCTTCAATGATGCTGTTTCATGCTGAAATGAATCCTTTCAGATTGAGGCCCGGCTACTTTCCCACTTATGATAAGATTCCTGTACACTCTACTTGCTCCACTTGCCTATTAATAGATCAAACCCTCCTACCCAAACAGAGAGTTCAAATAGATATTAGGTACAGGCAGTTAGATACATGAAAAGGAAGGGAGGGTAGTGGTGGTTTTCCTAACACAGTATGTTGAGATATCCAAAGATTATAAGATAAGGTGAATTTTCTGATTTTGAGCTTGGTCTTCAAATTTAAGGCTAGAAGTTAATGCTTCTTTGAGGGGCCATTTCCTGTGTCTTCTTTCTTGTTCATTGTTCACTACAGTGACTCCAAATGATCAGCGTTTCAGATGCAGTTTCTTGTTTTACAACCTACGATAGCATACACAGATTGTAATTTTGAAATTGACAGAAAAGGGCATGTCTTTTGTATTGGGGAAGCGATTGGGGGAAGTAAGACAGCATGCTTCTGTCTCACAGCTTTTAATATTTTTCTGTACCTTTGACATTTTAACTCTATGTATCTACCCCCACACACAATTAAAAAAGGCTCTTTTCTAGTCATGACAGTTTGGGGTTCTAAATGCCCCTTGAAGTTGTTACATATCTGGGAATTTTTCCTTTATAATTTTGTTGCATAGAGATTTCTATGCCTTTGGTTTCCATCTCAGCTCTTTCTTCAATCCACTGAATTTTAGGTCTGGTGCCTTGACCATGTCCCAGAGTTTTTGAAAGTTGTGGTCATGGTTGTCTTTTTTCTTTATGTAGATTGTAATAGTTTCTTAGCCTTGCCTTCAATCTCTCATATTCTCTCTTTTGCTTGTTCTAGTCTACTGGTGACTTTCCAACAGTTTGAAAATTTTTATTTATTGACTTCTTCATTTCTACACATTATCTTAGTGAAAAGGCCTAAAAGCAACGGCCTCTTCATTTCTAAATACTTCCATTTTTTCAGAATTTTAATCTCTTTGGTGAATTTATTTTTTAAATACTAAAGTAACTTTCTTACTATGCATACCTTCTTACCTCCTTTTTGAGAATGTTGATCATTTATTGGAGTTTGAATTTTTCATTTTGTATTTCAACTAGTATATTATCTTGAACTCTGATAGTGATTTAGGGAACTTTAAAGGAATCATACTGCTTTTTAAAATTTTTCTTTTTGTGTTTCTGTTGTCAAAGATCTCTTCCAGATTAATGCTGGGTTTTTCTTTGGGCAGTATTCTCCTAAGGTCTCTACTCTGACCTACCATTCTGGAGGCAAAGCGGTAACAACTCAAAAGTAAATGGGTATTAAAATATAGTAGAAAACATTTGGAAATAACAACTACAATAAGGATAGAAAAGATAGTCATATGGTAACTTGAAATTTACAAATTAGTAGAGTTAAAATGTTAAGTAATAGGGTTGGGATATAACTTCATTGGTAGAGTGCTTGCCTAGCATGTGTGAAAAAAAACATGGTTTGAATTTTAGTGTTTTCTAGCACTGCATAAAACCAGGCATGGTGGTGTATGACTATAACCTCATCACATGGCTAATGATTGAAGGATCAGAAGTTCAAGGCCATCCTTGGCTATGACTTAGTAAGCTCATGACACTGTCTCAAAAAATAAAAAATAAATTGCAGAAAGATGAAAACATTAGTAAGTAATAAAAAGGCAAGTCAGGTAAGGAAAAAAAAGAGATGCAAGATATAAAAGTGAAAGCATATGGAATGAAGCTATAACAAATAATGGCAAGTTAAAACAGACTAGAAGCAAGTACAGAGGAAAACAGACCAAACTGTAGTTTTGCAGTGTAACGAGTTCTTTTCTTCAGGAGACTGAGACAGGCTAGGTCAGCAAGAGCTGTTTGCACATGGAGGCCTGTCCTGCCTTTCCTATTAGGTTGTGCTAGTATATTTCACTTTGAAAAATGACGCATTGGGAGGGGGAGGGCTTGAATGCCATGGTGTCCATGTGGAGGTCAGGTGACAACTGAAGGGAGACAGTTCCCCTACCATGTGGGTCTCAGGTCATCAAGTATGGTGGCAAAGGCTATATTATTGGTCCTTAAGCTAACTTTTTTTGTTGTTTGTTTTTTTTTTGAGACCGGGTTTCTCTGTAGCTTTGGAGGCTGTCCTGGAACTCACTCTGTAGAGCAGGCTGGCCTCGAACTCACAGACATCCACCTGCCTCTGCCTCCCAAGTGCTGGGATTACAGGCATGCGCCACCACTGCCCGGCTTAAGCTAACTTTTAAGACATTTTTACTGTAACCATAAGTACAGTCATAATCTACAAGTATTTGTAAGTATTCTAAGTAACAATAAGAAGTTTTTACTCTCCAGGGAAGTCCATTTTAGATCATTAGCATGAAAAAGATAACATTTCAGTTAAATATTCATACAGTGGTAAATAAGTTTCTTTTTTCTTGTCTGATTGTAAGACAATACTATTTTCTCATCTGTTGTCAGATTTCTGTGCTCTTACCTTAATCTGATGAACAGGCTGCATTTCAACAGGGCAGAACAATAGTATTTTTTAAATTATTACTTCTCCTTTGTATCCAACTATCTCCTACTACAATAGAAAGGAATTTTTGAAGCTCTCAGAGAAATTCTATGTAAAACACAAAACTCCATTCTCATGCTCTAAATTCACACTTCACTGCAGTAGTAAGTTTCATTTTGATTACTGCATAATTCTGGTATTAGAAATTCAGCCTCGTGGACTTGGGAAATTCTGAGGTGAAGGACCAGAGTTGGTGATGGCCTTCCGTCTCCTGTGCTTTCCCACTCTGCTGACAGAATGCATTACAACAGACCTAAGGGGTCAGGAATTACCAGGATGCCAGTCCTCTCACAAGCCGTCTTCTGGTTTCTCACAGCTGACATCATTCTTTGCTTTTTAATAATCTTATTGGTTTCATTGATTTTTTTAAAAATATATTTTATTTAATTTTTTTTCAAGACAGAGTTTCTCTGTGTAACAACAACTCACTCTGTAGACCAGGCTGTCCTTGAACTCAGAGAGATCCACCTGCCTGTGCCTACCATGTGCTGGGATTAAAGGCATGTGCCATCCAAGGCTTGGATTTTTTTTTTTAGTTATACAAAAATAACAGATTTCAAGTTGATATTGTCATACATCCATTGTACTTTACTCATATCCACCCTCCATTATCTCTACCCATCAGTCCTTTCCATCCCAAATAGTGTCCCTCTTCTTTCATATATATATTTTTCATATGAAAGAAAATACGTTTATTTTTTTCCTCCAGTATCCTTTTATTCCCCTTCAATTTTAACTTACTTCTTCTTTCCTTCTTAGATCCCTTTTTAATTTCATGTCACATCTATCTATATATATTCAAGAGAAAACATGCCATGTTTGTCTGAATCTGGCTTACTTTTCTCAGCATGATGATCACCAGTTTCATCCACTATTCCCATGGTTACAATAAGCCATCACATCTAGGATATTTAGATGATTATTTTTATTATCATTTATTAATTATCTTTGTCTTTATAGATAGCTGTAAGACTCCAGTTATATCCCATTTTGATTATTATGTCCTAGGGATTATTTTCATGTGGAGAGAACCAATTTTTTCTGGAACTAAATAATCTTGACACAGCCCCAAAGCGTATCACTTCTACCATGGATTAAAGTTTCAAATCAGAAATGTATGCATTGATGCTATAGCCCCCAATGTGAGTACTAAGAGATGATTTTAAGAGTTAATTATGGTTAAATGAAGTCATAAAGTCAGGTTTAGAATCCAGTAGGACTGGTGACCTTATAAAAGAAGGGAAACATCCCCCTTCTTTTCTTCCTCTACCCTCTCCATCGCCTTTTCTCCTTTCCCCTTCTCTCCCCTTCTTTCTGCCAACACATACTCACATACCAGGAAGAGCTATGTGAAGACAAAGGGACAAGGTGGCCATAACTGTAAGAAAGAAAGGCCTCACCAGAAGTCAAATCATATAGGATCTTGATCTGGAGTTCCCAGCCTGAGAACAGTGAGAGTTCATTTAACACTGCCCAAGTTACCCATTCTATATTCCTGATTGTGTTAATCTGAGCACACCCTCCCCCTTTCCCTTACCATAAAAGAACGGAGACTACGAGCTACAGAGGATTGCCCACATGTAAAATCACAGATGAAGAAATAGAAGTTTCGTGTTTACAATTGTTTAAAGGGCAATTTGGGTTGTCTCTTTTGGTTTTAATAGGATGGCATTTCACATAATAACTCAATTCTGAAGCTGAGTCTAATCTTTGTGTGGAGGGGGAGGTTGCATTCTTTGCTTGTGATTTACATCACCTGACACCTACTGTAATGACTTCCATTGCAAGGGCCATTGCTATGGCTATGCAGCTCCAATCCATCACTAGCAACCTTCTGAGAGCTGGGGTATCCCATTCAATCAGGAACCTAGTGCTGTGCATAACTAATTACATCCCTTTCCCCAAACTCCACCAACTGCTACACATCAATTCTCTGAAAACTAAGTGAAAGCAGTATTTTTCTCATACCTTCCTTCTCAGCAAGTGCAGATTTTGCTATGTGTACAATCAATTATTGAAACTTTCATCAGCTTTTTTTCTTTTAATTTCAAGTATTCATGACCATGTCTGTGTTGAAAATTGCAAATGGATTCATTCGAGGATGTCATTAGTAACTGAGCTCCCTTAACTAGCTGCTGGACTCCAGGTCAGTCTTTGAAGCTGCATGGAGTTCAGCCATCTGCATGTAAACAGAAGCAATCTCTGTGATTGTTTTTTAGGACTATAACAGATGTTTTAGCTGATAAATAACACCTATAATTTTAGTGTCAACATTGTTGCTCAATGATGGTATCTAAAAGCCAGTAATTCTGTGGGCTAGGCTAAATTGATAAGCATATAGGGTAATAGAATTCAGGACTGTGATTTCAAGGGCAAGGTTTGATATGATTATGTAGGATATTTCATTAGGCATTATTACACCAAATAATTTATTCAAGTGGATGGTCTTCAATTTTCAAGTCACTCAGGTTCTGTGTGACTGATAAGTTAAGAGAAAAGGTTCATTATGTGCAGAGAAGAAAGGAACAAGGAAAGCTTGAAAAAGGACAGAATCTTAAAACCAACCAAGCCCCTAATGCATTCCCTGAATTGTTAAGACACTATTATTATGTTAAGAAGTTCTCTGCTTTCCTTATAAAGGTCTCTGAGTGTATTTCCTGTTGGCCATTAAGGCAGAGCAAGGCAAACCAGACAGCAATTTTGACTTGAATACTCAGTGCTGTAAAACCATTATGTGAATCTATTTCAGTTTGGGGTATGGAAGATGATGGTGCCTCAGTGCTATTTGTATCATTAAAACTCAGGAGGGAAAATGTAAAGGGAGTGGGAAAGAAAAGGGTGAAAAAATTAATTGGAGCTGTGAGACTTGAGACCCTCCCACCCAGTCATCCATATCTATACTTGAAAAAGTAAAGGCTGCCTAGAGGATGGGGAATGACTCACTTCTTGAGAATCTCTGGAAGGCTATTAACCTTTTGCCTGCTTGTAGGAAGCACGGTCCCTGGACCTCAGTCTGATGCTGTGCACTGGAAAATAGAAATCAGGATCAGGCAGGCATTCTTGGATTTTATCCAGGAGAGTTTAAGTTACTGAAATAACAAATTCCTCATTGCCCAGATTCTTCTCCAGGCTAGTGCAGTCCCTTGTACTTGCTGACTTTTGTGCTGCTTCCTGTTTCTGGATGCCTGCCTTCCAGCCCTTTGGTTGAATAGGAAAAAAGCTCCTAAAAGATAGATTGGAAAGAAAGAGAATATTTCAGTGGGATGTTTGAGTTCCAGTCTAGGGGGCTGGGGTACTAGGGAAGACTTACAGTCTTGGCCAAATACTTAAATTCTCTGACCTTAATATTCTTAACTGACAAACTTGGCAGTGAGGCTAAAGATCTTTCATTGCCTATTAACACTAAGTTTTTTTAAAGTCTTTGTGTTACTATCCTCAGAAAGTTCCCTGCTCTGTTGCCCAGTTGTGCAGGGAGGTGTATTTACTTGCATCTGTGGAAAAGCACTGACCAGACTCCTGAATTTTCACATGAAAAATTATTCTGTATTTTACATTTGTCTCAAGTATAAATCTGTCTGTCTCATATCTGCAGTAGGATATTAGCCCTCTGCTTGCTCTTTCTATGCATGGTTTAATAAAATGTGCTCATCTTATAATTCATGGCTAAAATCTTTCATTTAATGCTGTATGACGGTTGTTGGCTGCTTTAAATATACTTTTTTATATTTATGTGTGTATTCTGTGTGTGTGTACATATATGTGCACACATATGCATATACATGCATACATGTTACCATGCACATGTGGAGACCGAGGACAACTTAGGAGAGTAGTTTCTCCTTCTGATGTGGGTTCCAGGGAATCAGTCCATCACACTCTTGTCAGGTGGCAGTTGGCACCTTTTTGCTGAGCTGAGCCATCTTGCTGGCCCATCTTAGCAGCTTGTGTTCATTCTGTTTTTTTTTCCCCTCTGTCTCTCTCACCTTCTCACTCTCACTCTTGCTCTTTCCCTTCTCATTTATTATCACTCTTCATTTTTTCTTTATTTATGTTATACTAGGGACTGAATCTATGGCATAGCAGATACTAGCTAAGTGACCTATCACTGAACTACATTCTTTGTCTGGATCTCACTAAATTGCCCAGGTCCTCTTGAATTCACTCAAATTTGCAATCCCTTTGCCTCAGCTTCCCAGTTAGCTGGCGTTACAGGACAGAGCCACCAAGATTGGCAGTTTGGGTCACTCTCAACCATAACTGTCCGAAGGAGAAAAACAATTCTAATTTGGGTATAAGAAAGTAGGGGGGAATTTATATAATGTAACATAGAAATCCTCAGGTAGCACTTAGTAATATGTGAAGTATTTTCTTTGTGTGACAATGGCTCCTTTATGACACAGAAAGGGCCCCCTCCATATGAGCAATTAGAGACAGCTCCTTGTACCTCTCTTTAGAAGACATCCTTAGATTCAGGAGTTCTGGTTGTCCCTAGCATGGCTCAGGCACCCTATTTTTCCACCCATCTTGGTAGATTGGAGTTACCACAGTGGTAAGGCATTACTCTGACTGTAGACTAACAAAATCAACAGCACTTCACTGTATCTCATTCATAGCTTAGACCTCTAATACTCTTAACTAAATGTCTGTGAAGTTCTCATTTTCCTGGGAATCTTTGTGCAAACCACTTATAGACCTCAGTCTGAAGTCACAAACGTGCTCATTCTCTCTCCTAAAAATAACCAAAATAATCCTGTGTTTGTATCTAGTAATATCTGTAGTGGCATTTCTTGTCTGAATTGTGAAATACAGCAAATAATTACTCTTTAACAGGACAAAGGTCATTTTTTTCCCCAGAGCTGAGGACTAAACCCAGGGCCTTGCGCTTGCTAGCAAGCGCTCTACCAATCCCCAACCCCTGACAAAGGTCATTTTTAACCCCCAAATCACTTTTTTAGTAGACACAAATGTGTTTACTCCTTTTCCTGAAATTTCTAGTGGTTCTGAAGCCCTCTGAACATGGAGACTCACTGTGATAGTGTGTCACACACACAATATCTAAATGACAAATTTTCCTTCCCATACAGGCATGTGCCTGAATAACTCTCTCTCCCTCCCCCCACCCCCCCCCCCCCCCCCTCTCTCTCTCTGTGTGTGTGTGTGTGTGTGTGTGTGTGTGTGTGTGTAAGTAACTGTGTAACTGTCTTCTAACCTTTCTTGAACTCACATGCCACTGTCATGAAATAGTTTTTCTCCATATCTTGGACCCACTAAATTCACACCATTCCACCAAACTTTATACCAAAAGGGATGTTACCTGATCTTTCAAGGTGTTTCATGCTTTCCTACTGCCTTGTTCCTGACAATGTAGAATACCCTTCTCTAACTTCATCTCTATTCCATGCCACTCTTATCACTGTCTGTAAAAATCCCATCTGTTACATACTAATTCAAACAATGATGTGAAAAAGAGAACGAAATAGAGGATCAGTAAGGAGACCAGATCACTATTTGTAACTCAAAAAGCTTAAACAAGTAGTATCTTAATTAATTTTTTGGTTTAATATGACAATTCTGTCTTGGACTGTCAAACTTTCTGTTTAACGTTTCTTCCCAACATGAGTCTGGGACTGATGGGTGAAAGTATCAAGACGTTTCATTTCATGTAAGTAAAAACACTTACAACATAGATTTCCAAATGCAGGGTCACACCACAGAAAATGTGTTGGTAGTAAATTTATTCCTTGTAGTAGCTCAAGATCATTGCAAAAGGCTGATGTCTTTGTGATCATTCATTTTACTCTGCCATTGTAAACTTGTTAGCTTTACAGTTCAGCTAATATAAAGTGACATTTACTCTCCCACTCTTCAGACTTAAACATCATGATACTCCTTATTCAATGCTCAACTTCAAGTACCAAATGCTTACATAAGTATGGCAGCTATTATAGTTGGCTCAGTGACATCTTCAGGGGAAGCATGTACTTAAGTCTTTTCACTGATGGCATTTCACCTGCTCACATCTCATGAGCCTTATTCCAGCTGTGCTCTATATGCTTAACTGTCTCGTGTTTCATTTGCTTATCCCCGTTTGCATGTGTATACTCTGCTGATAGGAAAGGAAGAGTAGCAAATAGCCAAAAGGGTCCTTCCAGTTATGTCTGTTTTTTATCTAATAAACGCAGTAGATTCGTGTTGTCTGTTGACTGCTGTATTACATGTCTTATATATATCATGGAAAAGGGGTTAGAAAGGGAAATGTGACAGAAGTTAGGTCAGCTAATCTCCAGTCACTTGCAAGTAGATACATTACCTGGTGGCTGTAGCTAGAGGTGCAAGTATCTCCAAGGAGTAAAAGTCACCCTCTCCCCTAGATTTCATTGCTAACATATAATTGCTAACATATAATGAAATCACCTTAATACTGAAAACTGCATGCTAGACAGCGACCCACTTCTGTACACTAATTAGAGCATGTCTAATATCATGAGTGTTTATGTCACATTTTTCACCCTTAAAATTGAACCTTAGTAATATTAGTAGCAATTATTCCCCTGGGGTCCATCTAGCTTCTCTGTATACATTTTTAGTCCCCTCAACAGGGAAATCAGTAACCAGCTATCTTGGGTCCTCTCAGAGAACTTCTGTATTTGTTTTCACATATCCAGAAGACAGAAGTAGACAGGGATCGATGAGATCTGAACTCAGGCCTTTGTTCTGAGGATGGATGTTTTGACAGTGTGTATACTGATAGTGATGAAAGAATACAAGGGAACTACCTTTGATCAAATCAGTTGTTTATTCATAAACCTGTTTTCATCATTTGGGAATGAGGAGCTTGTACAGAGTTTTGTGGTACCAATTTTATGCTTCCATAAGGGGCACTGCCCTGCTTGATGTTTGAAAATCATAAAATCAACACTCTTTCCCAAATGAAAAAGAACACTAGAAATTTCTGAAGACAACTGCATTAAAAACTGTCCAGTACAACTCATTGTCACTTCCAATGAGAAAGTTGGAAGTTCTCAAGGAAATTTTCATGAATTCTGACCCCTGTTAAGAGTCACTGAATAAATCAATTTATTATCGATCACCCGACTCTCATGAATGTCTTTTACTTTCCTTTTCATTTGTATATCAATATGAAGTGGTACATTCAATAGAAGCCTGTGTCATTACTCAGACTGTCCTCATGGGGGATAAGCATATGTGGGCCACATTTCAAAGGTATATTATAGAGACGAATAGACTATATGCATTTCTTGATCTGTTGGCTTTAAATTGGCACCAGCTATATGCCAATATGAGCTATGATATGTGACATCATTTACATAGTCACAGTCACGAAAAAGCAAAACCCATGAGGTATGTAATACAGATCTAATCCATGTATTTTTTCCAATGGATTCATATCAAGCCCCAACGAAAGAACTAGTTAGTTACTCCATGCTTCATAAATGCAAGCCAGTCCCATCATTTTGCCCTATAAATAAATAAATAATATAATTTAGCATGTTAAATTTAACATGTGGGAATGTTAAATAGTGGCTTTTGCTGATGACAGTGGAGTAAACGGCCTGTTGCTAAGACAAAGCTAGCTTTTGCTGACCAGAGCACATGTCTATTGCAAACCACTTTAATGGAGAATTCTCCATTAATAGAGTCTGATCATGTTATAAAAAAAAGGGAAAAGCCAAAATACTGAGGATTTGAAGTCTGGATTAATGGCAAATGAAGACTTGATTATGACTAGGTAAAAATTATGACATAATGGTTTAGCTTTGGTATACCTAGGAAAATGGGGATTTAGAGACAAGATGATCAAAAGGTCTTAGCTGATGATTACTGTTGAAACTGTAAGGGGCTACAGACAGTTGAAACATATCTGACATCTCAGGAGAATAGGAAACTTAGTGGGTCTCATGTATCCCAGGCTACACTCAAATTCATTATTTAACTGAGGATGTTCTTGAACTTCTGATTCTCCTGTTTCTAACTCCCAAGTACTGGTATTACATATATATTGCACTAAACTTGGTTTATATGGTACTGGGTATCAAAGCCCTTCCCCTTCCCTGTTATAGTAGCTCCCTGTTATTTTAGTTTCATGGCCCTTTCTCCCAACTAGCTTCTACATGAGAGAAAACATGATACTTGTCTTGGTGGGGTCAATTTACTTAAAATAATTACAGGCAGTTTCTTATATTTCTCAAAATACAGTTTCATTGTGTATGACTGAGTTAAGACTCCACTGAGGGATACCCACCATGTCATCTGAATGAATTTATCTCATAATAGGCTAATTTTTTAATACAATAATTGGGACTAGTGCTGTGATAAACTTCTTGATTTATAGAATGGGATTTTCTCACTGTATCTTCATAGGATGATGAGATCAAGGAGTTACTTGTGGTCTCTCTACTAGGGACATTAATTTCAGTTATGAAGGCTCTAGCCTCATGACCTGATAATCTCTTAATGGCCACAACCCCTAAAGCCATCACTTTTAAGGTTAAGAGTTAAATTTAGGAATTTGATGAAAAGGGGGCATAATAAAGTCTATCATTTTTGGTTTTGTTCTTTTCTGAAATTTTTTTAGACAAGATCTCATATAGCCCAAGATGGCTTTTAACTTGCTATATTGGTATATAACTATATTGCTATATAGCTAAGAATGACATTGAGCTCCTGGCCCTCTGGCCTCCACCTCCCAAATTTTGGGAGTACAGGCATGTACAACCACACCCAGTTCATGTATAGCCATGATCAGACCCACAATTTCATGCACGGTAAATGAGCATTCTATTAACTGAGCTCCACACTCAGGCCCATCATACTTTGTTATTGAAGCATTTCTGGAGTAAGCAATAAAGCTGTTTTTAAATTTCATCTTCCTACATGAGAGTCCTTTAGACAGTCTAATCATATTGATGAAAATAGTGAGATGGTAAACTCATGTTAATGAAAAGAGTACACTGTAAGTCTAGATGGTTTTAGTTCTTAGCATGGATGTACCTGGGGTAATCAATATGCACTGCTTTTCTGTAGGCTCTTACACATTCCTGTTTTAAGAAGTAATGTGCAGAAATCAAGGGGTGGGCATGCTATTATGTTGGGCACATTAATGAAGAAGATAACATTTGTGCTAGGCCTCAATCAAACATAAATTTTCAGATTTTGAATAGTATCCTGCTCTCTCTGTTTCTTCTATTCCTGATTCTTTGTCACCTCCTCCATCTTAACTGTTCTGTCCTTGGTCTCAGTCAGTATGTGTGTGTGTGTTGTGTGGTGTGTGTGGGTGTGTATGTGCATGTGTGCGTGCGCGTACACCCCTCCCATCCCCCCCCCCCTCATTGCAACAAAAGGAAAATATTCTGGTGTGCAAGAATGTGGTACCTTAAGAGGAATGAGAAGTACTTTTAAAAGAGAGTTTAGACATGATTTAGGTTTGGTACATTCAGTATTCAAGATGCATTAAAATGTAGTGAACAAAGTTAAATTTTTCCTATTCAAAATACATTGGCATTTTGAAGACATTCCGATGGATGGATTTTTTTTTGTTCCATCCCTTGTGCCACTTACTACATTTTCAGGTTCCTTTTCCAAATAGTGGCTATGTAAAATTCTGTCAAAGTCTTAAGCCTGGAATGTGTTTTTTTCTTAAGTCAGATGAAGATGTATTGACTTGCCTGCCCTCTTTGCCTTGGCAAGAAAAATGCTGCAGTGCCCCCTTGTGTTGAGTGATGTCTAAAACACTCCTGATTGAACCCCAAAGCTGAGTCTGTTCCACTAATATCCTGAAAGTATCTCCTTGAGGTTTTTTTTTGGGGGGGGGGGAGATTGGGAATTTCTATAAAATCAAGTACTAGGGTGTCTTTGTAAGATCAGCCTAAACTTTCAAGTAAGATTTCTGTTTCATTCTGCTTGTTGAAAATGGAACTTGCTCTCTACTTAATTGGAACAAAAATTTCCTCTTTTCAGAATTGTCCTAGTGAACATAGTTGTTCCCAGGATGGCCTTGACCCAAGGGCGATTACTGGAATAATGGATGGATGTAACTTGTTACCCACAGGCTGTCTGCTTTTCATTTGTTTTCCTTACTCAGCCTTTCCAGCATCCTATTTTTTTCCATGGGGATAGTGTATGTATATGCAGAGTCATATAATTTATCTTGGAATTCCCCTCAAAAGATAAGATTTTGGTGCATAAATCCAAAGTCAACATCTGTACATATGTCATCATCGTCTTACTTGTGGGACTTGCCTCTTTTAGAAGAACTGTGGTTTGTGAACCAGGAACCTTGGTTTACATGAGCTTTAGAGCTGTTGCTATGGGATAGAGCCTAAACATATTTATGTTGGGTAACAGCACTCCTTAATCTGATGTCAGGGGTATATATTAACAAAGGTAGCAAACAAGAGTTATCAGGAACAGAGGACAAGAGAACACAGAGATGGTAGGAACAGGACTAATAATTGTGCTGAGCAGAGAGCATCACCCTGGGACATCATCTAAAACTGCGGTTGAGGGTTGCTCTGGGAAGAAAGTTGTAATTAGATAAGATTACACAACGTAGGAGGGGAGAAACTGTGTGTGTGTAGGAGGTTTGGGAACCCCCGGAATCTTCTAGAAGTGGCGGTTCAAATTTGATTGGTCAACCATAAACTTGGTGTAGTCTACCTTTTGTTTCACCTTAAAGAATAATAGAACCAGTGAATCCTATATAAGAGAGTGTAGACGAATTTCTAATGGTCCTACTAAATGAAAAATATGGAGCCAAGTATAGGAGTGAAAGCCTTAGAGATCAGGGAAATAGGAATTGCCACCAGCCAACCCTACCTCACCAGTTCTGCAGCCTCCAAATGCAAGCTACTTCCTGTCTTACCCGCACCTTTATTGCCTTGCTGTTCTGCCCTCTCCTTGGCTAACTCAGCCCAGCTACCTCACTTTCTTGTTACTGCCTGTGTTTACAGACCTCCAGGTCTCTATGGTTGGTACTGTCACCACACTCAGCTCTGTTCCTTAATGTGGCCTTGAACACACATGGACCCTGCCTGCTAAGAGATTGGATTAAGGGCATGTGCTGTTTGACTTTGTTTACTTAAAATGGCTTGCTATTTCCTTTGATCTCCAGGAAAACTTTCTTTATTAACATACAAATAAAATGTCACCACATTTCAGCACAAATAAAATATCACCACAATATAGTGGTAAAGCTTTTCCAATTCAATACCAATTCAGATTTTTCATCTTATTTCAGATGCTCCTGCAACTTGATTGCCTTCACTATTGCCCACATCACACCTTTACTGTTTAAGGTTTATTGACACCAAGCTAACTGTCCACAAGGCTGACTAGCAGCCTTGGATTCCTGTCCACACTTCTTATCTCTGAAAGAATTAAAAGGAAGGTCATATTTTACTCCCTCCAACTGTAGTCTCTACTGTGTTCTTTTTAAGTTTCATGTTACCTTGTTGTTAAACTTGGTCCCAGGCCTGCCTTTTCATTTTGTGTCTAGCCTCTTATAATTAGAATAAGGATCCACAACAGTGATAGGCACTGCTTCCTGTGTATTTGAAGTGGTAAATACTATGTAGGGTACAAATACTTGCGGTTGCCAAGAAAGTGGCAAGTTGTTTTCTGGACAAACGTTTGTACTAATATTTTGAATCTAAGGTTATTTGATGGTTACTGATCCACTGTGACTTCCCTCTACTTTGGGGGTAGAGCTGCTTCTCTTGTTGCTGTGCTTTCCTTCTATTTCTTCCTATTGTCTCTATGTTCATCTATAACGGGGTGTTTGTCCAAAATGTCTATGAGATTAGAATGTCTTACGTGGCAGAGACAAGGGAGAAAAATGAAATGAGATGAAAAGCCCACAAAAAGCAAGTTGATTTCTCATCCTAGCCTAGATGTCTGAGACAGAAAGGCAAGCAACAGCAACAAAGGCTGGTTGTTAGCTGCAGAAACAAGGAAAAGGAGCAAAATTCTTTTTTGTCCAGCCTTGTGTGTCTTTGTCTTTTTAAACTCCCCATAAGTCCTCTGACCTAATAGGTTGTTCTCCCTTGACATGCATTGCTGAGTTGGGAAAGAGTTTCACTTGGGATCCGCATCCAGTGCCACTGTCTGGTAAGCTGAGTGCTCTTGTAATTTCCTATTCTCCAACAGTGGGTCCAAAGAGTATCTCTCTTGTAGTCACCTTTTACTGACACTTCCTTTGGCATGATTTGTTCATGGGCTTCTTTGTTTTGGTTTTTTTTTTTTTTTTCTCCCACTTAGGACATAGAATCGTTTTATTTATTTATTTATTTTGAAGTAGGATCTCATATAACCCAGACTGGTTTTGAATGCTCTGTTTAGCTGAGGCTGACCTTGAATTTTTGATCCTCTTGCCTCCACTTCCCAAGTGTTGGGATTACATGCATGCACCACAACTTTACACACTGAAAACCAATTTGTTGTTCTTGAATCCTTATATTGTTTGTTCTTGGGTTATGGGAAATAGTATCAGTGGAGTACAAGTAAAGCAAAGGTCTTACCAGGTAGGAATATTTTGTGAATCTAAGGCACCAAAAAACACCTGGCAATTGTTTAGATGACGTAAGACCTGAGCAGAGTTTTTATTGACAATCAGAACCGTTAAGGAATTGCAGGTAGGAAGGAAATGCTTTAAGGGCTGGGTCTCACTCACTGATCACCAGGACCCAGGTAAAAAAGCCAGAAAGGATAGTGTACATTTATAATCCTACAACTAGAAAGATGGAGACAGAAGGATCCCTGGAGTCCGTGGGTCAGCCAGCCTAGTGTAGTGAGCCACATGTGAGCTCTTCTGGGTTACTGGGGTTTGATTCATAGCAACTATATGGTAGCTCAAAACTGTGTACAATTCAAGTTCCAGGGGTATCCCACACCTTTTTGCCCCCCTTGGGTACTGGTCACACATATGATGGACAGACATGCATGTAGTAAAAAAACATAAAATAACAAAAATTTAAAAACACAATTCAAGATAGATGGCTCCTGAGAAATAGCACTCATGACTGAACTTTGGCCTCCACATATATACAAATAGCCCTAGTCTCCCCACTTATATAGTAGAAAAGGAAAGAAAATACTATAAGAAGTTGAGATGGCAGAAAACACACAGACTCTTAGATAACACAGGAGTTGGCTTTTACTTACTACATTTTTCCTTGTACTGCTATTGTTTTTATTATTTATCCTATAACTTGTCTGAAAGCAGTATTCTACTGCTTTATCTTTTGGTTTGGTCCATAGTTGATGCTATCTGTAGCTGACTAAAAATGAGTAAATATTTTGGTTAGTAAGTGAATAAACAAATTTAATAGCAGGACTGTCTACAAAATACTAAGAGGGGTTACAGTAGGAAAGGAGAACGCCAAAAACTCTGTATAACAAATACATGCTTTCTCAAGAGAAAAGTATTTTTTTTTTATTTAAGAGAACATTCTTTGACGAAATAATCATATTTAACTTCTGGAAAAATGATCTAGGCATTGTTTTCAGCTATGTCTTATTAGTAGCACTAGCATAATCATTTTAAAAGTGAGAAAAAACATGTTCTGCCAAATCTGTCTCTCAGAAAGGCTTCAAAGCTTGAATAGTTCATGGGAACAATTTGCTAGTCTAGAGAATTCTTCCCATTTTGTTCAGGGCCTCCTATGGAGAGATTTATGTGCAGTGTATGTCAAGAGGCGAAGTAATGGCATTTCTTTGCTATACAATGACTTGGAGGTTTGCTGAGTGTAGAAATGCACCTTTAATCCAGACAGGGAAAAAAAGAAAGTCTTCTCTGATCCAATCATTTTGAAAAGCCATGCACACTGAGGCTGGGAACAAACATAATGACAGGATTTAATTGCTAATGCTCTAGAGGCAGTGTGTCTCTTGATGTGTTGACCTTTAACCCAAACTTGGAAGAGTAAAAAAAAGGAGGGGGTGGTTACTTCTCTCCTTTCATCAGCCTTCACTTGCTCACTCCCTGTACCTGATCCTGCCAGCTTTCAACCCAGTCGACACACACCTAATGTTCGCCTTTGTCCTCCGTTTTCATTGCTTGCTTCCAGCGTGAGGGACATATTGAAAATGAATAGAAAACCACAGAGGAAGAGGGGAGGACAATGGGAGAAGGAAGTGTTTTAAGCTATTGACAGCTTCTTAGAAGCAGGAGGCAGAATTACAGCTATTGAAATAAGAGGCTCTCCCTACCTGATGTTCCTACCATCCATCCCCTCGGTATTTTATGGAGGATGTGTATTTTAATATTTTTAGTACATTTCATTTATTTTGTGAATGTGAGCATATGCGTGCCACTACACATGTGGAAGTCAGAACAATTCTGGGGAGTAACTCTCTTCTTGAGATTGAACTCTGATTGTCAAGCATGGCAGCAAGCTGCCTTACCAGCTGAGCTATCTCTCAGGCCCACATTTTCCCATATTTTAATCCTCTATTCACGTGTCATCTTTATTTTCATAGATTTCTTTTCACTTTTATGTGTGTGCGTGTTCCTATCTGTAGATATGTGTACATAAACGCAGGTGTCCATAGAGGCCAGAACATAGAATCATATCCCCTGGAGCTGGAGTTAACATCAGTTGTGAGCTACCTGACGTGAGTGCTAGGAAATGAATTGGGTGCTCTCTGCCAAAGGATTAAGCATTCTTTATTGCCTCGCCATCTCTACAGCACCATTTCATCACTTTAGGTATTCAGTTCTGCTTTTTTTTCTTACATGTTTACTTTGGAATGAACAGAATCTTCCAACAAATTAAGAATCAAAGCTCCTTCTATTATGCATTGACCAGGACAACTGGGCAGTTGAATGTACCTGGAAGAAACCAAATTGTGATGATCGGGACCACTATACATTTACAGCCATGATCCCAAGTCAGTCCTGTAGCTTGGAACTGCTTAGCAAGGTTATCAATCCATTTGCTCTCCTGCTGTTTTACAAAACCTTCAGACCTTTTTCTCTTCAGATGTCTTCACAGTTCTCCCTGAAATGTAATTTTGTTTACTCTTTCTCACATCTGGAACACCTTGAATCTATTTGCTCTCTCTTTGAGACTCTGCTATATTATCACTACCAGGTTTTCACAAGTCCCCAACTCCTTTGGGGAGGTTTCCCATCCTCCACCCCTCTCTCCCTCCCTCTCTGTGTCTCTGTATGTGCATGTGTACATGTGCACACGTGTATGCATATATGTATTATGTACTTGCAAATGGAGGTGAATGAACCTCAGGTATTGCTCTTCAAATGCTGCCTGCCTTCTATTTTGAGACATCATCTTTTAGAAGCATAGGGCTTACCATTTAGGCTAGGCTGGCTGACCATCAAGCCCCAGGGATCCTTCTGTCTCTACTTCTCCAATGCTAAAATTACAAGTAGGTACCATTATCCTTAGTTTTGAATATGGGTTCTGGAGATTAAATTCAGGTCCTTGTGTTTGCATAACATACAGTTAACCAAGTAAGCTTGTCTACCCCTCCACGGCCACTGTTTTTTTTTTTATAATTAGCATCATCTTATAGCCTATATGTTTTTTTTTGTGTGTGTGTAAGTATGTGTGTGTATGTATGTATGTTTTTATTTTCTTTTTTTAGTGCTGGGTACTGAACCCACAACCTTGCATATGCTAGACAAGCATTCAACTATTGAGCCATATCCCTACCCTATATGTAAATTTTCAACTCTGATACAGTGAATGTTTTATAAGAGCCTGGACTTTGTATTTCTTTACAATATTGTATACCCACAACTATACAGTGCTTTCCACATGTATATGTTTAATGAATGAATGTATAGTCACTTGAAAATGCTCATGAGCTTTTGAGAATGCTCTTTCTTATTTACCAAAACCCAGCATATTCACATACTTTTCACGTTCACATTTTAAGACACACTAATCAATTGTTGGAGGAAGCCTTTTATTTAGAATATATTGGGAAATCCAATGTGCTTTATTAATTATACTTACTCATTAAGTATATTGTACCTGAAATGAAAATTGTATAGAGGAGTCCTCAAAGATAACTCTGATGGTCATTTTTTTCAGTACATTTAACAGAATTTGATAATGCCATTGGCCTTTCCTAAACCCAGCAAGATACTCATAATTTAAAAATAAATGTAAATTGAAGATGTTTTCATTTTTCGAAGGTTTTGCTTGGGCTCATTAGAGATAGCCAGAACTTTAAACTCTAGTGGAATGTATCTGATTTTATCATTTCCACTCACTGCATACATGGGCTATGTCACTACCTTTTAGATCCTTCATAATTTCTATCCAGTGAGGTAACTAAGCAGGGCTTCTTCGCATATACTACCTATATATTTGGCCTCTTCTCTCAAATGTTTTCTGAATGTTCTGAGGGCTGGGAGTATATCTCAGTGATAGAACACATGTGTGGCATGTGTGAGGTGTTAAGTTCAATTCCCAGCATAGCAAAAGAAAAAAAAATGTGAAATAAGGTAATTAAAACTTAACATCTCCTATGACAATTGGGCTAGGCAGCAATCTATGAGTATAGCAGAATATCATTAGGTATCATTTCATGAGCTTTTTTCTTTTCATTGTCAGTCATGTTTGGTTCTATCCTAGGTCTCTGGGCTATCCAGCCTTCTGGGTCCTGGCCCTCCAGGCAGTGTCAGGGGTGGGCTCCCTCTCATGGCATGAGTCTCAAGGTGGACCACTCATTGGTTGGCCACTCCCATAATTTTTATGCCACCTTTACTCTAGCACATCTTGTAGGCAAGGGACATTGTAGGTCAAAGGTTACATGGCTGGATTAGGGTCCCAGTCTCTCCAGTGGATTTCTTGCCTGGTTACAGGATGGCTGGTTCAGTCTCAGTATCTCCTATTTCCAGGAGTCTTAGGTAGGGTCACCCTCGTAGATTTCTGGGAGTTTCCACTTCACTAGGTCTCTAGCTGTCCCAAAGTTGTTCCCTGATTCCAGTTGTCTCTCTCAGTACTCTCTCCCCCTCCTTCCACCTGATCCTTCCTGTTTATCATGAAAGAGGCTTCACATAGCAATTTGATGGATATAGATGCAGAGAGCTACATCAAAACATGAGGCAGACCTCAAGGAATCTAGTGGAAGAGGGGGAGGAATGATTGTGGGAGTCAGAGGAGTCAAGGACATCACAAGAAAACTGACAAAAAACCTAACCTGGCTCATAGGGGCTCACAGAGGCTGAACTGACAACTAGGGAGATGGCGTGGGATTGACCTTGGCCCTCTGCATGTGTTACAGTTGTGTAATGTGCTCTTGTGGAACTCCTAACAGTGAGAGCAGAGCAGCCTCTGACTCCTTTACCAGCTTCGGGACTGCACTCCTCATACTGGCTTGCCTCATACAGCCATAACAGGCAAGGAGGTGCCTAGTCTCACTACACTTTGATATGCCATGGCCGGCCGATACACATTGGAGGTCTGTCCTTCTCAGAAGAGAAAGGAGGAGGAGTGGATAGGGGAGGTGGGGGGGATGGACTGAGGGGAGAGGGAGAAGGGAGAGGAAACTGATCTGGCTGGAAAAAATAATTCATTAAAAACCCAGCACCGTTTTTGCTACACCAACTTCTACATACTAACCTTAATGTAGTGATAAACAAGTACTTGATTTTGTTACAGATGATCACAGTTATGTAATTGAATAACAGACAAATAGTACTTTTTTATAGTCATTATATGGAAAATAACCTTCTAGAATTTGTGTATCTACCTCCATACTGTGGCTCCCTCCTTTTTAATTTTGGAGTTTTTGAGAGTCTTACTCTGTATCCCAGAGAAGCCAGAAACTGACTATATAGCAAAGGATGGCCTTGTCACCCAAGTGCTAAGGTTACAGGCATAAGCCACTACACCTAGCTTGTAAATCCCTTTGTATCAAGATATAGCTGTTATTTTATGACATAAATATTTTATCAGAGCACTTGAAAGAAAATAATTCTATCCAGTTTCTTTCTGCTTTTACACACACACACACACACACACACACACACACACACACACACACGTAAAATGTGTTGGGGAAATCTTTTCTCTTACCATGTGAATCCCAGGGATATAACATAGGTCATCAAACTTGGTATCAAGCACTCTTACATGCTAGGCCTTATTTTCTGCACCTAGTTTCCTCCTCCTCCTCCTCCTCCTTCTCCTCCCTCTTCCCTCCCTCCTCCCTCCTCCTCCTCCTTCATCCCTCCTCCTCCTCCTCCTCCTTTTTTTGGTTTTTCAAGACAGGGTTTCTCTGTGAGGTTTTGCGCCTTTCCTGGAACTTGCTTTGGAGACCAGGCTGGCCTCGAACTCACAGAGATCCACCTGGCTCTGCCTCCCAAGTCCTGGGATTAAAGGTATGCACCACCACTGCCTGGCGTTTCCTTCTTTTTATTACTCTTTCATAATGAACCCTTGGGGAATGAAGATTTTGAATTTAAAATACAGTTTTTTTAGTTTCAACTTTTTTTCTCTTGAAAAGCATGAATGGCAGAAAATATAAATGCAGCATAGAGTGTTTAAATATTACCACAGCAGCACAAGTCCTGTTAAATTACATTAATGTAAAATTAATAACTTGGCCTTTTGGTGTTCTTGTGCTTTGTTGACATTGAGGGCAGATTACTTACTCAAGTATTCTGTAGAGATGAGACTATAAGCCAGTAACATCTTTTTCTTGAATTGGAGCCCAAGAAATTTCAACACAGGAAGAGATTCTCTGTCTTTTGATATTTCTTTCTCAATCTCTCTCTCTCTCTCTCTCTCTCTCTCTCTCTCTCTCTCTCACACACACACACACACACACACACACACACACACACACACACACTTTCCACCATGGATATGTGTTATGTCAGGTCCTAGAAATAGCACCAAAGAGATCCCTAGATCCTTTATTCTCATAGGAAGGAAAGTGATCTTCAGTTGTGACTTGTGCATACTGGTGGTTTAATTTAAATTGTTCATGTACACTGAATATTTGCATTATTTCTGTTGTTAGAGAACTGGTTGCAGTGTACAGCAGTGAACATGTACTCAGGATATCATAATATGAAGCATGTCAATAAACACCTGAAGACCAATGTGTGGTCACCTAGTAAATTAACGATGCAGACATTTCTCCTGGAGGTTTTTTTTCCTTTCTTTTTTTTTAAGATTTATTTATTTATTATTTATACAGAAGAGGGCGCCAGATCTCATTACTGATGGTTGTGAGTCACCATGTGGTTGCTGGAACTTGAACTCGGGACCTCTGGAAGAACAGACGGTGCTCTTAACCTCTGAGCCATCTCTCCAGACCCGTTTTTTTAATCAATTAATTAATTTTATTATTATTATGTGTTTTAATTTTATACATCAGCCATGGGTTCCCCTGTCCTCCCCCCTCCCGCCCCCACCTTCCCCCTAGCGCCTCCCCTCCATTACCATGTCCTCCAGGACCAAGACACCCCTGGGGATTCATTTAAACCTGATGGATTCAGTACAGGCAGGTCCTGTCCCCTCCTTCCAGACTGAGCATGTGTCCCTGTGTAAACCCAAGGTTACAAAAAGCCATCTCATGCACTAAGGGCAGGTTCTGGTCCCACAGAATGGATGCCTCCCAAACAGATCAAGGTATTCAATTGTCTTACTTATCCAGAGGGCCTGATCTAGCAGGGGTTTCCTCAGCTGTTGGTCCATAATTCATGTGCTTCCATTCGATTGGCTATTTGTCCCTGTGCTTTTTGCAATCTTGGATTCAACAATTCACGCTCTTACAGTCCCTCCTCTTTCTCGACAGTTGGACACCTGGAGCTCCACCTGGGGCCTGGCTGAGGATCTCTGCATCCACTTCCATCAGTTATTGGATGAGAGTTCCAGCATGACTGTTAGGGTGTTTAGTCATCTGATCACCAGACTAGGTCAGATCAGGCTTTCTCTTGACCATTGACAGCAGACTACAGAGGATATATCATTGTGGATTTCTGGGGACCTCTCGAGCACTCTGCCTATTCCTGTTCTCATGTGGTCTTCATTTATCATGGTCTGTTATTCCTCATTCTCCCTTTCTGTTCTTGATCCAGCTGGGATCTCCTCCCCTAAGCTTTCTTTCCCTCAAATCTTGCCCTTCATTACTCCCACTGTCCTCCAGGTTGTTCATGTAGATCTCATCCATTTCTCTGTCATTGGGTGATCCCTGGGTCTTTCCTAGGGTCCCGTTTTCTAGGTAGCCTCCCTGGAGTTGTGTAGCAGTCTAGTCATCCTTGTTTTACATATAGTATCCTCCTATGAGTGAGTACATACCATGTTTGTCATTCTGAGTCTGGGTTACCTCACTCAGGATGATTTTTTTCTAGATCCATCCATTTGCCTGCAAACCTCATGATGTCATTGTTTTTCTCTGCTGAGTACTCCATTGTGTATATGTACCATATTTTCTTTATCCATTCTTCAGTTGAAGGGGATCTAGGTTGTTTCCAGGTTCTGGGTATTACAAACAATGCTGATAGGAACATAGCTGAGTAAATGCCCTTGTGGTATGATTGAGCATTCCTTGGGTATATGCCCAAGAGAGCTACAGCTGGGTCTTGGGGGAGATGGATTCCCAATTTTCTAAGGAAGCACCATATTGATTTCCAAAGTGGCTGTACAAGCTTGCATTCCCATCAGCAGTGGAGGAGAGTTGCCCTTGCTCCACATCCTCTCCAGCATAAGCTGTTTTCTGTGCTTTTGATCTTAGCCACTCTGACAGGTGTAAGGTGGTATCTCAGAGTCGTTTTGATTTGCATTTCCCGGATAATTAGAGATGTTGAGCAATTCCTTAAATGTCTTTCAGCCATTTGAACTGTGGAGAATTCTCTGTTTAGTTCTATAGCCCATTTCTTAATTGGACTGTTGGGCATTTTGATGTCTAATTTCTTGAGTTGTTTATATATTCTGGATATCAGCCCTCTGTCAGATGTGGGGTTGGTGAAGACCTTTTCCCATTCTGTAGGCTGTCACTTTGTCCTGTTGACCGTGTCGTTTGCTCTACAAAAGCTTCTCAGTTTCAACAGGTCCCATTGAGTGATTGTTTCTCTCAATGTCTATGCTACTGGTGTTATATTTAGAAAGTGATCTCCGGTGCCATTGCATTTAAGACTACTTCCTACTTTCTCTTCTATCAGGTTCAGAGTAACTGGATTTATGTTGAGGTCTTTGATCTACTTGGACTTAAGTTTTGTGCATGGTGACAGATATGGATCTATTTGCAGCCTTCTGCACATTGACATCCAGTTATGCCAGCACCATTTGTTGAAGATGCTTTCTTTTTTCCATTGTACATTTTTGGCTTCTTTGTCAAAAATTATATGTTCATAGGTATGCAGGTTAATGTCAGGGTCTTCAATTTGATTCCATTGGTCCACGTGTCGGTTTTTATGCCAGTACCAAGCTGTTTTTACTACAGTAGCTCTATAGTAGAGCTTGAGGTCGGGGATTGTGATGCCTCCAGAGGTTGTTTTATTGTACAGGGTTCTTTTGGCTATCCTGGGTTTTTTGTTTTTCCATATGAAGTTGAGTATTATTCTTTCCAGATCTGTGAAGAATTGTGTTGGTAATTGGATGGGGATTGCATTGAATCTGTAGATTGCTTTTGGTAAGATCGCCATTTTTACTATGTTAATCCTGCGTATCCATGAGCATGGGAGATCTTTCCATTTTCTGACATCTTCAATTTCTTTTTTCAGGGACTTAAAGTTCTTGTCATATAGGTCCTTCACATGCTTAGTTAGAGTAACCCCAAGGTATTTTATATCATTTGTGGCTATTGTACAGGGTGATGTATCTCTGATTTCCTTCTCAGCCTGTTTGTCTATTGTATATAGGAGGGCTACTGATTTTTTTGAGTTGATCTTATATCCTGCAATGTTGCTGAAGGTTTTTATTAGCTGTATCAGTTCCTTGGTTGATTTTTTTGTGGGTCACTCATGTATACTATCATGTCATCTGCAAATAGGGAGAGCTTGACTTCTTCCTTTCCAATTTTTACCCACTTAATCTCTTTATGTTGTCTTATAGCTGTGGCTAGAACTTCAAGTACTATATTGAATAAGTATGGGGAGAGGGGACAGCCTTGCCTTGTTCCTGATTTTAGTGGTATTGCTTTGAGTTTCTCTCCATTTAAATTGATGTTGGCTGTTGGCTTGCTGTAGATTGCCTTTATTATGTTTAGGTATGTTCCCTGTAATCCTGATCGCTCCAAGACCTTTATCATGAAGGGGTGTTGGATTTTGTCAAATGCCTTTTCTGCATCTAGTGAGATGATCATGTGGTTTTTTTTTCATTGAGTTTGTTTATATGGTGTATTACATTGACGGACGTTCGTATGTTGAACCACCCTTGCATCCCTGGGATGAAGCCTACTTGATCATGGTGGATAATTGTTATGATGTGTTCTTGGAGTCTGTTTGCCAGTATTTTATTGAGTATTTGTGGATCAATGTTCATGAGGGAGATCAGTCTGTAGTTCTTTCTTTGTTGCATCTTTGTTTGGTTTAGGAATCAGGGTAATTGTAGCCTCATAGAAGGAGTTTGGTAATATACCTTCTGCTTCTATTGTGTGAAACAATTTAAAGAGTATTGGTATTAAGTCTTTGAAGATCTGGTAGAATTCTGCATTGAAACCATCAGGTCCAGGGCTTTTTTTGGTTGGGAGACTTTTAATGACTGATTCTATTTCCTTAGGGGTTATTGGACTATTTAAATGGTTTATCTGGTCTTGATTTAACTTAGGTATGTGGTACCTATCCAGACAATTATCCATTTCTTTTAGATTTTCCAGGTTTGTGGAGTAGAGGTTTTTGAAGTATGACCTGATGATTCTCTGGAATTCCTCATTGTCTGTTGTTATGGCCCCCTTTTCATTTCTGATTTTGTTAATTTGGATGTTCTCTCTCTGTCTTTTGGTTAGTTTGGATAAGGGCTTGTCTATCTTGTTGATCTTCTCAAAGAACCAACTCTTTGTTTCATTAATCCCTTGTATTGTTCTCTTTATTTCTATTTTATTGATTTCAGCTCTCAATTTGATAATTTCCTGGCATCTGTTCCTCCTGGGAGACTTTGCTTCTTCCTGTTCAAGGGCTTTCAGGTGTGCTGTCAAGTCACTAGCGTGAAATTTCTCCAGCTTCTTTATGTGGGCATTCAGTGCTATGAATTTCCCTCTTAGCACTGCTTTCATAGTATCCCATAAGTTTGGGTATGTGGTGTATTCATTTTCATTGATGTCTAGAAAGTCTTTAATTTCTTTATTTCTTCCTTAACCCATTGGTGATTCAGTTGAGCATTATTCAGTTTCCATGAGATTGTAGGATTTCTGTAGTTTTTTCTGCTCTTAAAATCTAACTTTAAACAATGGTCGTCTGATAGAACACAGGAGGTTATTCCAATTGTTTTGTATCTGTTGAGATTTGCTTTGTGGCCAGGTATGTGGTCGATTTTAGAGAAGGTTCCATGGGGTGCTGAGAAGAAGGTATATTCTTTTTTGTTTGGGTGGAATGTTCTGTAGATATCGATTAAGTCCATTTGAGCCAAAACATCAGTTAAATCCATTATGTCTCTGATAAGTTTCAATTTGGCCGATTTGTCCAGAGGTGAAAGTAGGATGTTGAAGTCTCCCACTATTAATGTGTGGGGTTTTATATGTGATTTAAGCTTTAGTAATGTTACTTTTACATATGTGGGTGCCCTTTTGTTCGGGTCATAAATGTTCAGAATTGAGACTTCATCTTGGTGGATCTTTCCTGTGATGAGTGTGTAATGTCCTTCATCATCTCTTTTGATTGATTTTAGTTTGAAGTCTATTTTGCTGGATATTAGGATGGCTACACCAGCTTGTTTCTTAAGACCATTTCATTGGAAAGTCTTTTCCCAGCCTTTTATTCTTAGGAGGTGTCTGTCTTTAAATTTGAGGTGTGTTTCTTGTATGCAGCAGAAAGATGGGTCCTGTTTTCGTATCCATTCTGTTAGTCTGTGTCTTTTTATAGGTGAATTAAGTCCACTGATATTAAGGGATATTAATGACCAGTGATTGTTCATTCTTGTTGTTATTTTTATTTTTTGGTGGAAGTGTGTGTGTACTTCTCTTCTTTGGGGTTTACTGCTGTGGTGTTACCTATTGCCTGTGTTTTCATGGGTGTATCTGCCTTCCTTAAGTTGGAATTTTCCTTCTAGTGCTTTCTGTAGGGCTGGGTTTGTGGATAAGTATTGTTTAAATCTGGTTTTGTCTTGGAAGGTCTTGTTCACTCCATCTATGATGATTGAAAGTTTTGCTGGGTATATTAGTCTAAACTGGCATCCATGGTCTCTTAGTGTCTGCATTATATCTGTCCAGGTCCTTCTGGCTTTCAAAGTCTCCATTGAGAAATCGGGTGTTATTCTGATGGGTTTGCCTTTATAAGTCACTTGGCCTTTTTCCTTTGCTGCCCTTAGTATTCTTTATTCTGTACGTTTATTTGTTTATTATGTGGCAAGGGGACTTTTTTTGGGGGTCTAGTCTGTTTGTTGTTCTATAGGCTTCTTGTATCTTCATAGGCATTTCCTTCTTTAATTTGGGCAAGTTTTCTTCTATGATCTTGTTAAATATATTTTCTGTGCCTTTGAGTTGGTATTCTTCTCCTTCCTGTATCCCTATTATTTGTAGGTTTGGTCTTTCCTTGGTGTCCCAAATTTCTTAGACATTTTGGGTCATGACTTTGTTGGTTTTAGTGTTCTTTGACTGATGAATCTATTTCTTCTACCGTATCTTCAACACCAGAGATCCTCTCTTCCATCTCTTGCATTCTGTTGGTTATACTTGCCTCTGAAGTTCCTGTTCGTTTACTCAGATTTTCTATTTCCAGCATTCCTTCTGCCAGTGTCTTCTTTATTTTTTCTATTTACCGCTTTAGGTCTTGGACCGTCTCCCTTGCTTTTTCATGATTTTCTTTCAAGGACTTATTGTTTTCTTCTGCTTTAATTGTCCTTTCCTGTAGTTTTTTTTATAGCGGTCTTCCCATTTTTTGTTTGTCTCTTCCTCTACTTTATTTTTCATTTCTTCTATATAAGGCTATAGCTTCTTCATGATGTTACTTATAAGGTTGTTTTCTTCTTCTTCTTCTTCCATTCCATGATGTTCAGGTCTAGCTGTTGGAGAAGGGCTAGGTTCTCGTGATGCTGTATTTCTCTTTATTTTGTTGTATGTACTTCTGCCTTGATGTCTGCCCATCTCCTTGTGGGTTCGTTCTTGGTCTTATCAGTGTACTTGGTCCAGAGAGAGCTGACAGATTTAGGGAGCCTCTCTCGTCTAGATGGAAGCTCTGGGCCAGATGGGAGCGCTGGTCCAGATGAGAGTGCTGGCCGGATAGGAGCTGGGGGGCTGGACTCAGTCTCAGGAAGTCCCTGGGGTCTCCTTATTTTGTCCAGATGGCAGCTCCTCTTGTCCAGATGGGAGTTCCAGGGTAGGATGGAAGCTGGGGGCTGGTCTCTGATTCTCAGGAAGTGGCTGGGGTCTCCGGCAGATTGGTGTGGGGGCAGGGTGTGGAGACTGCAGTGTCTGCCTGCAGTCTTGGAATAGGGGAGCCTTCCTGCAGGGCCTTCCCATTGGCTGGAAACTGGGGCCAAGTTTGTCAGGTCCTTCCGGGATGGCCTGTGTCCAGCGGTGGGACCCAGGGGCAGTTGTCTCTCTGGCTATAATCACCTCTGGTCCAGATGGAAGTTCTGGGGCAGACAGGAGCTGGGCCTGGTTTTTGTTTTTAAAGACAGTGGCCAACTTCTTGATATCATAGGTCATTCTTCCAAATCTGACAGTAGTGTAGTTTTTTGAGTTTCTGGCTGTGTTTTGAAAGTATCAGGTAGCCTAATATATTGTGCTAGTATCAATCTAAACTGAGATATTTGAGTTTGTGGGAAATGATATAAAAGCTCATACATTTTTCATAACTTTGAAATGTAGTTATCATTGTAGTCTTTTATTCTAGTTTAAGGATAGCTGGGAAGAGAAATGTCACTGTAGTGAAGCTTTCAGCTGTATAGAATATTCATATAATGGTTTTTGGAGAATCAATACTCTCTTAGTATAAGATACTGTAAACATAATCCAAAGGAAGCTTCAACAGCTTTGAGTAATGAGATGGAATGAAGAAGAGGATTTAAGTTTTGAATGTCCTGTAGAAATGACAGTGAGTGGTTAGACAGCTCACCTCTCCATCAGCATAGATGGTCCTTGGTCTTTGCTTACCACACTCAGTGTGCTTAAAAACGTTTCCTTTATTTGGGAATGAAATGTATGTAAAACTTCAAGGAAATAATTGAAAAATGCAGACACAATTTCATAAGCACACCTATTTTTTATTCTGTTTCGTTTTTCAAAACAGGATATCTCCGTGCAGCCCTGGCTATCTTGAAACTTATTATGTAGACCAGGCCAGCCTCAAACTCGGAGATCACACTGCCTCCCCAGTGCTGTGGTTAAAGACCTGTGACACTATGCCTGGCTTCAAACTAGACTCGAATACAGAGAGTAGGAATGCCAAGAGTATATTAGATTATTTCCACTATCATTAGAAAGAAAAGACATTTTGGGAGGACATTGTTTCCCTCATAGCTCAGGCTGGCTGAAACTTGTAGTCTCTTGTACTCTTTCATGCCTGGTCACACACATTGTGTGTGTGTGTGTGTGTGTGTGTGTGTGTGTGTGTGTGTTTGTGTGCGCGCACGCGCGCACAGATTGATCTGAAATTGTAGAATCTGAATGTGGATGGGGAGTAATTTTTTTTTTTAAGATTTATTTATTATGTACACTGAAGAGGGCACCAGATCTCATTACAGATGGTTTTGAGCCACCATGTAGGTGCTGGGAATTGAACTCAGGACCTCTGGAAGAGCAGTCGGTGCTCTTAACTTGAGCCATCTCTCCAGCCCTGGGAGTAATTCTTAGGTTATAGGTTCTTTTGAATGTTTAAACAAAATAAAGACCAATTAAGGGGGAAATAGAGAGAAAATTGTTTAAAGCCTTACTTAGCATGCACAGTACTTACTTTAGAGAACTTGAAGCTAAGCATGGTGGTGCACAGCTTTAGTCCCAGCACTCAGGAGGCAGAGGCAGGTGGATCCCCTGAATTCAAGGCCATCCTTGTCTACAGAGTGATTTCCAGGACAGCCAGGTCTATACAGAGAAACCCTGTCTTGAACTTCCTCATCACCCACCCCCAAACCTAGAGAACTTGAATTTGCTGTTATGCTGAATGTTTTCATGGAACCATTTCCATCATGATAAATACAGTCATTCTTTCACTTTGGTGCATATGTACTTTTATGTATGGATAGGCGCAACTACTTTATTGAGCATATAATACAAACTTCATATGCACTACCAATTTTAAGTTTTTGATCATTTGAATATGGATTTAAAGAAGTTTTCCTTGGTATTCATAAAGACGGCCTGCTGCATTAGCTAACAGCATAGGTAAGACTAAGGAATATTAACTATTTAGGAGAAAACATAATTTCCAATGAATTCTTAAAAATACTTTCTGCTGCAAATATTTGTTGTACTGATGACTGATACCATTAATTCAAATTTTCTCCATATTACTTGGAAATTTCTAGTTTACAGTAATTAAATATATCTGATCCTTCTTGACTATTTTTGTAAAAATTGTTTTGGATTCTCAGGATTGACCCTGGCCCTTTTTTGCATTCCAAGCATGTGCTATAACACATAGCTATACTCCAGCTTCCCCATTGGGTTTGAGTAGAGAGAGCTAATTTGGGTAAAGTGGCAGAGCTGGCTACCGAAGTCATTCTACCCTATATTTAATGGTTATAAAGTTGTTATTCTTCAACTTTTTAAAACAAAGGGTGAAATATATATTAGTTCCTCAGTGTTAAGTGAAAGAAGGTGGTCTCACTGGATTTGTAATGAGGTAAATTTACTCTTGAGTATCCCATGTATGAATTCCACTACACATCAAGCAATAGTCATCTGCAATGGGAGTGAGGGCTACATAGTGCTCTTGTTTGCTTAGACATTTATTTTGGTTGTCATGTGAGATCATTCTGTATATGTATATACCCATGATACTGTTCAGTATGCTTTTAAGCTATGTCTTAAAAGTCTTCCAAATGTTTCCTAATTTCCATTGGGAAGGTGAAATTAATCAGAATAGAATCTAATATTAAGGAGGAAAGGAGATTTAGTGTATAAGAATGGAGTTTGGGTTTTATATAAACATTTCTCTCATAACTGAAAGAACTTTGTCTTGGATTTTTTTTAAATCATGGTCTTGCATTGGTAATCAAATTTTCTGTTCTCTTGCAAGTATAGATTTCTTTCTAAAGGTATTGGTTAGTCACTAAAGGGCTAGATACCCAGAAAGAACGTAAAGACTTTTTAGTCTAGAATCAACATTAGAAATAGTCGTTGTATATAAAAAATAATATACTATTTCTTTGTCTCTTTAGGTAAACTTGAGAAGCAAATTGCAGCTACAAGATTATTAGTAATCCAAACTACGTGTATTTTATTTGCTAAGAAAAAAAGGATGGATCCCGTATTGATCCATGCTCAAGTCCAGATGTGGAGTGCAAAGGCAGGAATGTCTAAGTCAAGAACTGCATTCATTGAAACAGTAGTAGGAAAACGAGAAGTTAAACTCCTTCTTTATTTCATCACTGGGAGGATTAAAGCTTTGCAGCTAAAGAATAATATTAAAAGTGTGGTCCTTAAAACCTATGACGAAGACCAGAATTACTTACATTTAACTTTTAAAAACAACGATTTCTTGTTTGTTGAGAAACTAACCTCCACAGATGCCAGACAACTGAAGCGATTCCTAGATAGAGTCTATGAAAGAAATCTTCGTGCATCCAGGAGAAGGGATACAGGGAGAGCTGATCGTCCTAGCATAAGCACACAAGAGTTGGGTGACTCTTTACCACTGAAAGTCCACTCGAAAGCCATCAATAAATGCTTCAAATCGGGTGAAGAAAGGGGAGCACCAGGGCTTTGTGAGTTGCCTTTGTTTTCATCCTCATCCACACTTGATAATGGAGGGTTATTAGAAAATCAACTTGTAAAAAGGAAAAGATGCTCGCTCGATTCGGAAAACAATGAAAAAGAGAACGTCCTGGAGGAGAGTAGTAAGGCAATTGAGGCAAACTCAGTGGTGTCTGTATACAATGATAGAGGGAAAGGAAGGGATTTCAGAGAGGCAGGACAGAGTAAACCAGGATTAGGATTTGCATCTGAGACCGATTATCCTGAGGAGGCTGATTTGGATGTTTGTGATCTTTATGGTCTCATTAGAAAATTATTTTCGCCGTTTCTGTTAAGATTACACTGTCTGGAGAAAGGCATGGAGTGGCACGAGCGTATGAAGAAACTCTTACTGTATCCAGAGAAATCATGGCAAGGTCTGCCTAATGTGGGAAACACCTGTTACATAAATGTAGTATTGCAGTCTCTATGCTCAGTTCCACTGTTTGTTAATGATTTGTTCAATCAGGGTTTCCCATGGATCAAACCTCCCAGAGATGATTTTAACATGCCCTTGATGCAACTGATTGTTTTGAAAGATATTTACAGCATGAAAACTAGGGAGAAGTTACTTGTGAATATTACAAAAGCCCTCCCACAATTTGGAGAGGTGTTCACTGCTGACAGGCAGAGTGATGCTCATGAGTTTTTAAGTCTCTGTTTAGTTCAGTTGAAGGAAACTGTACAAAAGTTAACCATATTGTGGCAATCTGAAAATGAATCTGGGGGAAATAATTTAGTTACACAGATTTTTGCTGACCATGCTATTACCAACAAAATACCTGTTTGTCCTGTTGCTAATAATTTTGAATTTGAGTTGTTGAGGTCTATTTTTTGTAAAGGTTGTGGCCTGGCTGTTCTCAGGAAAGAACCAAGTTGTTACCTCTCCATCAACATTCCTCAAGGATTGAAAGGCCACAACTTGTCTATCCAATCCAGTTTTGATCTTTTTTTTAAAGCAGAAGAACTTGAGCACAGATGCGAGAGGTGTATGCATGACACTTCTATTGCATTGCACAAGTTTTCCCGACTACCTAGGGTTATTATTATTCATCTAAAGCGCTATAGCTTTAATGAGTCATGGGTAATGAAGAAGGATGAACAGAACATCATTATTTCCAAATTTTTAAAGCTGTCCTGTCATTGCAACAAAAACACAAAACCACCTCAGCCCCTTAGCGAAAATGAACATGTTAAGGATCTTGACTTACTAAAACCTCTTCACGAGTTGGGTTCTGAAATATTCAAGTCATCATTTAATTCAGTGACAACCTCACAATTCAAGGATTTCCCAACTGTAAACAGTAGATCAACCAAGGCGTCGGAACCACGAAATGTAAAGAGAGACTCTAAAGTATTGCATGGAAAAGCGCAGCAGGAAGATCAGGCAAAGGGTGCCACTGCAAACGTAATTGAGTCACACCTGACAAATGAGACAGCACGTAAATTTACTAAGTTAGATTCTGGTAGCATCTGCCAGGGTATTAGAGATAATGACCTCAAAATTACAGAAAGACCCCCAAAGTACCAACAGGCCCGGAAATGTTACAAAGAGAGACGTGATAAACAGACCTTCCAGGAGGCAGTTACTCAAAGCCATAGACCAAGGTCCCTGGAACAGACAGAGAACCTCAGAAAACCTGCACAGTCACATACCCAGAATGGCAGTCTGAATCCACAGGGCTCGCTAGGTTCCAGTAAGAAGCCAGGACACAAAGATATTTTAGATAAGACAAAGCCTACAGGCAAGGTGGAAATACAAAGAGCTACTGGAAATGAAAGAAATGGTTACAGGCTCTTTAATATTATCAGCCATATTGGGAGCAGTCTCCATGGAGGCCACTATATCAATGATACATTTGACTTCAGGAAGCGGCTTTGGTTTACTTACAGCGATTCGTTGGTGTCAGGTACGCAAGAGGACTTTGTACTTAAGGCTAGGCTTTCCACTGGGTATGTCTTCTTCTACATGCAAAATGAGATCTTTGAAGAGCTTTTGGCAAGGGAAACTCAGTCTCGCAACACGTCACAGTAGTAATATGAGGGACATACGTCTCACCGCATATACCTACCTGAATGCCTCACTCAAACTGGATCGAGGAGGACAGATAATTAGCCTAGGACCAATATCTCAACAAACATTTACAGAGAAATCACCTTTCTAACTCTGACGGAGTCAATCCCATAGTTACAGCTGATACTAATGAGTGTTCTTCTCATACAGGATTGGAACTGGAACTATGTCTTTTGTATACATTTTTGTAAGAAAGTAGATTTATTATTGATAGTGACGTTTTCAGTATTCACTATGGAAGTTGCATAACCCAAGATTGCCTTTATATTGATAAAAAGGCCTAAGTCTACTTGCAATCATAAACATTATTCCAGTAAAAGGTACATTTTTCTCTCATCTCAGTCTTTCTTGCATGATCACCATAATAAGTTGTAATGAAAAAGCTCTTACATAATCAGGAGAATAAAGCTCACATTCATACAGCCAACAGTTCAGGCAAGTCTACCTAGCACTGTTGCCCCAGCCCCGGTGCATTATCTGGCTGTCTCTCCGTTTGGAATGGTTTAGTGCCCTCTCCCCTCCCAGCTTTGTTACAGTGGAGATCACTAAATGGTGGAGCCTGGAATTAAAGGGGAGAAGAGAACATTTTCCACAGAAGTTGGATAGCTCTGGATACCCGCTTATTGGCTGGAGCCCTTTCTAGTTCTAGATCCCTGGCTTCCTTAAGGCATCTGGTTTCCTTGGCTCTAGTGCCAGCTCTTCAGTTACTCTTTTCAACTTTTCATCAGAAACAGAAGCACCATTCTCAATAATGCTGAGATTTTGAGCCAGAGGGAGAGGATTCCATCGTCTGGTCAGTTATATTTTCTGAAAGCTGGATTCCTTCACAATGGATTCCTTTTCTCATTTCCTTCAAATGTGTTGTTCTGGCTTCTGTCTCCACAAAGTCTGAGCATGGACCTGCAAGCACATCAGGGCCCTAATGGAAGCCTAGACTCCTCCCTTTCCCACCAGGAGCAAGGCCATAACCCCTACCTTTTATATTATGATGCAGTGTTTTAAGAGTTTGACCTGGTCAGCACCACCAGGAAGACATGACATCATGGGATATGTGGACTCTTCTGCAGACCTACTAATCCCCAAATTTAGGACAGAAGGCATCAATCCAATGGAGATTCTAATGTTCAATTAGCTTTAGGGACACTGCTTTTGTATGTAGAATTTCTTTTGCTGTTACATTACGTATTTGAGTTGCTTGTTACATAGAAAGTTTTTATAGCCTTTTTATTTCTTTTATATGTGTTTTTCCTATGAAAACACAAAAATACTCTTGCTAGTCATTGATTTGGTTCTGTACTGGGGTCATGCCAACTGTATTCAACTAAATCCTGGCAATAAGCATTAAATGTGGCTGATAAACTTTTGAGTCCTCTTGGACCTGTGGAGATGATACTGGACATCAAACAAGTCTTCACATTAGCCGCTAAAGCACCTCTTTTCCTTGGTGGCAAAGGTGCTGGATATTCTCAGACTTTGATCTTGAGGATGGGGAAGCTGATTTGTGCTCAAGGAATTGGCATGTTTTTCTGTTTGTCAGCTAGCAAGTAACCTGCTGGATTTTGGTGATCTGAGCCTACTTCACCATTTTGATCTTCCCAGAAGGGCATATTGAGTCACATCAAAGGAGTTTTCTTCACCAGGTCTTGATCTGCAAAACTGAACAGTTTTGGGCATTCAACCTTAGAAGAGGACTTATGGATTTCTTTTTCATCTTTTTAGCATGGTATTCTGTTCTTTGAATTAATACACAATACTTGCTTTAAAGTGGACTTGTAAGACCTGCAAAATCTAACTTAAGTAACAAGCTTTGATAAACATGAAAAAAATTTCTCTGGAGATGATTTGCTGTGTGGGGAAAGCCACATGCATCCTAGGTGTGGTGATATTCTGTAAACTCAGTAATCAGACTTAATACTTCTAATGCTAAGCCTGTGTTCTCTGGAATGTCTTCTCTTGCCTTTGAAGCAATGAGTATATACCTTATACCTGTATTGGAGTAAATGACTTGATTGTATAGTATGTTTTATTACATACACAGAAAAATGGGTTTTCAGTTCTACCTTTGCCAATATGCATTTACCACCTAGTATATGGGGTAGTTTCAGCATAGTGGTATTAAGTCCGTTTTATTGAGAGTTTTTTTTTCCTTTTTTCTTTTTTTGAATTCAGAGATGTACTTGCTTATGCTTCCCAAGTGCTAAGATTAAAGGTGTAGGCCACCATGTCTGGCTTTGTTAGTGTTACTTCTAGTGGCCTTTAAAGGATTGAATTCAAATTTAGTGCTACTAGGGAAGATAGATAATGCCCTTTTGTTTATGTGTATGAGTGCTCTATCTTCATGTGTGTCCACATATCAGAAGAGGGCATGGGATTTCATTATATTTGGTTGTGAGCCACCATGTAGGTGCTGGGAATTGAACTCAGTACTTGTGGATGCACATCCAGTGCTCTTAACTGATGAGCCATCTTTCCAGACCTAGACAATGCCATTAATGGGAAACCAGATTTCAAGGCCTGAGATTCTCTTCCTTAGGGTAGTGTAGAACCTAGTAGGAAGTCTAAATGAGGCCTGAAATTTGCTGAAATGTGTGGGTAGCAGGAGTCTTTTAGATTGAATTGCTTTCAGAGATAAAGCTGTTACAGACAGAAAGAGGAATTGTTCAATTTCTCTGATACTGAGACAGTTGAGGATAATGTTGGGAGTTCATGTAGAGACTGAAACTCCCAAGAGTTGGGCTTCTGAATTCCAGTCTATTGGCCTCTTTAGTTAATTCTGAGCCCATACATAGACTTCAGAACAGGAAAGTGCAAGTGAAGGTGTTGGAATTTGTGTAGGAGAATTTTTTTTGGTTTTGTTTATTTTCTTTTTCTTTTTCTTTTAACCAGGGGAGAACGTGAACTCATTTTTTTTAAGGCAGGGTCTCACAACATAGCCTTAGGTGGCCTGGAACTCAGAGACCTGCTTGCTTCTGCCTCCCAAGTGCCAGGATTAAAGGCATCCATCATAACACCTGGCCAAAGAATTGTTTTATGAGGTACAGAAGGTTAACATCTTTAAGTTTGAGATTGAGGAATTGCTTTTGTAGGGAGTTTATATACTGGGAATGTTCTTTAGCATGTAGCACTTACAAGTAGAGGGCAGTTAAAGGAGGAACAAGGAAGAGGGAAGAGGAAATTCTCAGTTCACTTTTAGTTTGTATACTGCCTATGTGTTATTTCAAATAAAATACCAAAAAATGTAACAGTGACTCAATGGTTATTTATCACAGGTGTAAACAGTTTCTCTAATTTATGGGTCATATTCCCAGGTGATCCCAGGGGCAAAAACATGTTGCTTAATTATTTTCTGTTTGATTTATAACAGGTTAACACAAGAGCCTAGAACAACACAAAATTTTATTATGCTATCATTTTAGAAAACAGGAGTCCAGGTTTGGTATCAGTAGGGCTGAAACCAAGTTGTCAGAAAAGCTGCAATCTTTGATGTTCTAAGGACAGAATTAGTCCTGTTCTCTCTTGTTTAGGCTACCCACAGTCTTCGGCACTTAGTCTCATTTCTGAATCTTCAAAGTCAGCAATGTTGGGCTGAGTTCTTCACAAATGAAACAGCTAGTTCTTTATCTGTTTTTGTTTTCCACTTTTAAGAATTAATGGTTAGGCTAGGCCCATCCAGATAATCCATGATAACACTTTTCAGGTCAGAAACCTAAGTTATCACTGCCTTTAACATTTGCTACCAGTGATTATGATGATGATATCTTATATGATTCTTTACCTTCCATACATGGCCAATAAAGGTGAAGGAAACCCACCACAAAGGCTTAGACTGATGAAGTACAATTTGGGTAATTAATACCATGTTAAGACATCACTGCTGCTGAGAGTTGTTTTTTGAAGAACAGAAAGATAATAAGGTAACTAAAGAACTAAAGAAAGGTACCTAAAGAACTCAGACCATAACATCAACTAGAAAAATAAGGATTATAAATATGTTATGTTTTCCTATTATATCCTTCCATGGGAGCCAACAAAACGTGACATATCTTGACAGCTCTAATACTGTTAACAAGTCTAAAGTCTAAGACTAGAAATAAGTCCGTATTGCAGTCTTGAGTCTGAAATCCACAAGGCAAACTAGCATGCTGGAGACTGCTGCAGATATGAGGCAGAATTTCTTCAGAAAAGTCAGATTTTTTTCTTTAGACCTTCACCTGATTGGAGCAGGTGAACTCACATTATTTTTACTTGATCAACAAAACTGTACAAAATACCTGCATAGTAATCCCTAGGTTACTATTTGATTAAATAGTATATACCCTAGCCAAGTTGGCAGACAACTAACCATCACATATACTAAGTCCAGAAACTTTGGAAAGCCTGAAGAAAACAATCCATTTCATAAAAACTGTTATAATAAATCATTGTAGGATAAGAAAATACTCCCAGAAATGAATTTCATATAGACAGTGGTAAGGATAAAACAACAAAAACTCAATTCTTAGAACAGCTTCCTCAGGATACTAAGTAAAACTCAACCAACTATTCAGTTTCATGATTGCAAGAACAATTACTGTGATGGACACCTTATGCTGATGGCATGCCCTAACACTTGTATCATGTACCTGGTGTGTGTGTGTGTGTGTGTGTGTGTGTGTGTGCGCGCGCGCGCGCGCACACGCATGTGCACGCGTTAAGGACCAAGGACTCTGACTTGGCCTGTTCTCCTGTTTTGACAACATGCTCAGCTGCCTGTCTGCCCACATTTTCCAGTTTGGACCTATATGAGTGACATTATTATTATTTTTTGCATTAGACCTAGCAGCTGGGCTACTTCAGCTTTGCCCTGAAGCCCAGCAGCCCTGTGCTATCACTGGTCTTACTATGCTATTGATACAGATTTTCTTAGCTGTCTTCTGAAACCTCTTGAGCTATTCTGCAGCCCCCTTAACTTGCATGCATTCTGTAGCTCATATATATGCATACATAGATATATTTAACCGTGTGCTGTGTAAGACAATAACAGTTAAAATTCCAATAAAAGAATCTGCATTTGCCTTAGCCAGGCTACCAAGGTAGGTGGATTATATGACAAATTGCTGTCACTGAAACCGCCAAACCTTGTGAATTTATTGTTAGCCAATAAATTCTGACATTGTGGAAAGACAAAAACATATCCCTCTAGGTTTCTGGTGTAGCACACTCAAAACAATGGAATTATCAGTTTTTCAAGAATGGTGTGTTTTCACTTGACAGTCACATCTTTCACAACCAAGGTTCACAGTGGGAACACACATTCCCTGGCCTTTTTTTCACATCACATCACAAAATTTTCTGCCACTGAAACTCCAAATAGGTACAGTTGGGGGAGTGACAATTGAAATAGAATAATAGTTGCTTTTGCATTGTTGTTTTAGGGCACTGGGATGTCAAAACGGAAGACCAGAATCAATAAACTATGCCCTGTGGCAGTCTGACTCATTTTTATAACTAAAATAACTCACACAGTATCATTTTTTAACCTGTGGCCTAATTGCAACAACCAAGTTGAGATGTTGCTGGAATTTGATTGATTGATTTTATGTGTATGGGTGTTTGGCCTGCATGAATGGAACTGGAGCTAGGAATGGCTGTGAGCTGCCATGTGAGTTCTGGGAATCTAACCCAGGTCCTCTGCAATAGTAGCAAGTTCTCCTAACCATCAAGCCATCTCTCCAGCCCAAGAAATTATGTTTTTTAAAAGATTTTTATTTTGTGTACAAATCTTTTGCTTGTGTGTATATATGGGAGCCACATGCATGCTGGGTACCCATGGAAGCCAAAAGTAGGTGCCATATCACCAGGAATTGGAATTGAGAATGGTTGTAAGCAACCTTTTTGAATGCTAGGAATAGAATCCAGGTCCTTTTTAAGAGAGGCAAGTGCTCTTAACTGCTGGGCTTTCTCCCTAGGCCCTTTTCAAAAAGTTAATTTTTAAATAATGTGTGTGGTGTGGGTATGTGCAAGTGAGTGCAGAAGCTTGAGGCCAGAGGCTTGGGATGCTCCTGGAGCTGGGGTTACAGGTGGTTGTGAGCCATTGTGTGAATGCTGGGAACTAAACCCAGGTCCTCTGGAAGAGCAGTACACTCTCTTAACCTCTGAGCATCATTTCAACCCCAGATTTCAGAATTTGTAAGGAAAAAAATAGGACCAACAAAGCCTGAAGCTTGAAATACTGAAAAAAAATTTCCAAGGGAAAGCTTGCTGGCTTCCTTCCATAACTTATCATTGCTAGTGTTTGAAATGTATTTTGGAAATAGTCGTACTGGTAAGGGGGAAAGCTCTGACAAGATAAAGTAATTCAGTGTCCACAAGGCTAGATGCTTTTCTCCTCTAAGCATAGGGTAAGTAAGAGGAGGAAGAAATGAAGTTGGAACACTGAAAGGTGCTCCAGGACAGAATCCATGAATAAAGGAGCATGAATGTGTGGTGGTTTATATAATCTATCCATAGAGATTATATGCAGGGAACAGGAAACATGGGGTAGCAGGCTTATATTGGTAATATTCCCCACAAATTCTGCTGAAGAGAATTCCTAACATGGAAGAAGGGCACAGAGAGCATTGTACAAAGACTATGAACAAAATGTCCAAAAGGGGAAAGATTTCAATTAAAGTGAACTTGGATAATCTCAACAAGGATTAATTGAGCACTTCATCTCTACTACATGAGCAAATTGGTAACAGAGCTTCAGGTAGAAAATGTGCCGGGCTATCAAAACCTTAGAAGAATAACATCAGTTTTTAACTACATTATCTGTCTCAACCATCAATCTCTGTTTTCTTTCTTTCCCAGTACTACATACACCAGCCAGGTTCAAACTAGTGAACTCAATCAAGTAACAATCCTTTGAGTCTAAGGTGTGTTTGTGTATATGTAACTGTTGGTTCTGTACAAAAACAGAGAAGCAGGACTGAAGAACAAATACAGAAAAGGAGATTTCTGTGACCTGGACTTATTAGAGAATGTTTAAACAGGTTTGATAACTGGGGTGAACCATAGAAGTTTCATAGAAGAGCTGGGGAAATGGCTCAATGGTTAAGAACACATACTCTTCTTGTTGGTTGTTTAGCTCTTTTGGGGGGCCTGCCAGCCAGCTCCCAAATAAATCACACACAGAGGCTTATTATTAATTATAAATGACCTGCCTTAGCTTTGTTTCTAGCCAGCTTTTTTTAACCTTAAATTATCCCATCTATCTTTGACCTTTAGGGCTTTTCCTTTCTCTATTTCTGTATACCTTTTCTGTCCTTCTTACTCTGTGTCTGGCTGGGTGGCTGGGCGGCTGGGCGGCTGGGCGGCTGGGTGGCTGCCTCTGATGTCCTCCTTCTTCCTCTCTCGTTTCTTCACTCTGCCTGCCAGCCCTGCCTGTCCTTTCTCCTTCCTTGACATTGGCCATTCAGCTTTTTATTAGACCATCAGGTGTTGTAGACAGGCACAGTAACACAGCTTTACAGAGTTAAACAAATGCAACATCAACAAAAGTAGCACACCTTAAAATAATATTCCCCAACAGCTCTTAACAGAGGACCCGAGTTCAGTTCCCAGCATCTATGTGGTGGCTCACAATCTCCCGTAACTCCAGGGATTCTGATACCTTTTTCTGGCCTCTGCATGCAAGCACTTGCAAGCATGTGCACATACACACAATTTTTAAAAAATCAGTCTTTTACTAAAAGTCACATAGATATGTTCAAAGGATGAAATTGCAAACAAAATGGGCCCCATCCTCACGTTACTACTTAAGTAACATAAGTAGAACCTAAAATTCTGCCTTCTAAAACTGAAGTAGGACATCAAGAGCACAAGCTCCAACTCAAGCTCAGGATATGATCACTGAAGAGCTGGTTGAAAATATATTTAGACTACTCACTTCCATTTCAATAATGAAAGACTCATAGGATTTAGAGCTGGGTTGGACTGTCGATGGCATTTCTCCCTTGGCAGCTTATATAGCACCTTAGATGCTCTAAGAACTAGTCCTCAGGGAACAGGCTTCCAGGTCAGTTCCAGCTCCATTTCTCCAAGTCTTGTGTCTGGAATGAGTCATGTCTTCAGAAATGGGGTCCTTCTTCAAATTCTGGAAAGCAATCAAGGGCAATAGAAGTAACCTATATTGTTTTTAGAGTTTACTGGACTACCCTGACCTTCCATTTGAAGGGAAGATTCCTATGCCTGGCACTGGGGTTTTTGTTAGGTAGTCTAAGCCAAGGCTCTTGTGGGGATCAGTATCAACCCCAAGGTGCATAATGTCATTTAAATTTATATACGTATACAATACACTGGGGTGAGAGAAATCCCATAACCTTTTCCTTAAATGAAGAGCCATAGGCAACTAATGGCTGCTAAGAGAAGGAGAATTGGTGTTTTCTAGGTAAGAATTCTAACTCAAATCCACAATTCTGCCACAGTCTCCCCAGCACTAGGATTGGAAGCATATACCACTAGGTCTGACCATCATGCATGCTTGTATCCTAGCAAAAATGGGTTCGATCCTCAGCTCAAAAAAAAAAAAAAAAAAAAGAATTGATCACCTTTCCTCATATGACTTATACAGCACTCACACATAAAAACATGCCATGTTTACCTATGACAAAGCTAGGCTCTCCAAATTCTCATCCCTTTTCTTGTAAATAAAACAGGACCATTAGTACCTGTTGACCACTGTCGACAAATACCAACTATCTTTGTCTGAGCAAACTGGAGCCTGGCTTCTATTCTTCCCACAAGGTGATGAACTTTCTTTGTCCATTCTCAGCCTTCACAAATTTCAGAATGCAGAGGAACTTCTTAATGATCACTCCAGAAATCAACTGAACCTAAATAAAAACATCTTTGGTTCACTGTCTATTTACACTGCACACTCCCCAACATCTGATCCTTTGTAGCCTACCTTACACCTCCATCAAATGAAAAAAGTAGGATGTTTCCAGGATGGAAAAAAATAGGATGTTTCCACCTATCCGTTGTCATGCCTGTAGATATAATGGTTAGAATGTTTCCAAGTTGTAACAGGCCACTCAAAGTCTTTCTTTAAAAGACACGTTTTTTTTTTCTTTCTGTGTATGTGTATGTAGGCACATGTGTATGTATATGCATCCACATGGATTTCAGAAGACAAGTTTAGGTGTCGTCCATAGGAAGACCATCTACTTCCTTTCGAATGAGTCACTGGCCTGGCATTTCCCAAGTAGGCTAAGTGGCTAGTCAGTGAACCCTAAGGCACCTCTTGTCTCCACTTCTTCAGCACTGGCTTTTGCTTGGAGACTGGGTATTGAATTTCAGTCCTCATGCTTGCAAGGCAAGCACTTTACCAACTGACCTATCTCCTCAGCTTTCATATATTTTCCCTTCAAACTTCCAGGATTCTAAAATGTAACATTAACTTGATTTCTCTTGTGATCAGGTCAGTCAGTCTAGTTAGTAGATTAGCCCCTCTTTTTTAAAAAACATCTTTTTTTTTGGCTTTTTTTCGAGACAGGGTTTCTCAGTGCAGCTTTGTGCCTTTCCTGGACCTCGCTTTAGAGACCAGGCTGGCCTCGAACTCACAGAGGCAGGAAGATTAGGACTTCAAAGACACCCTTGGCTATATAAGACCCTTAGAAAAAAGTAACTGTTATATCAGGTCAGGCCCCAGTACTTTCAGCCAAACTTTCCTCCATGCATCAAAAAGATGGTAAAGCAAGGGAGAATATATTAGTATGGGATTAAAGGCGTGCTCAGGAGGCAGAGGCAGGTGGATCTCTGTGAGTTCGAGGCCAGCCTGGTCTACAAAGCTAGTCCAGGACAGGCTCCAAAGCTACAGAGAAACCCTGTCTCAAAAAAACAAAACAAAAAAACAAAAACAAAAAACAAATAAACAAAAAACCCTGGGAGCTGGAGACGTGTGTGAGCAGTTAAGAGCACATCTATCTTCCAGAGCACTAGAGGGCCATTTCCAGCATCCACTTTGAGCTGTTTATCAAGTTCAGGGGATCCGAGGCCTTCATCTGGACTCTATTGGCACATGAATAAAAATAATAAAAGCGTTTAAGAATAATAAAAAATTAAAACCTGTGATGATGTGTATGCATGTTTTTAGTGTGGGCAGATGCATGTGGAAGTCAGAGGATAGTCTTATGTAGCAGGAATCTTAACAGGTCTTATTAATAAAATCAAACCTGAGGCCAGTTATTGGGGTGAATGCTGGAAGATCAGAGAAGCCGAACAAACCACAGCTACCTCACCTCGCCAGTTCCTCAGCTGATCCTGTTTCCTCAGGCTGGAAGCTTCTGAGTCCTCATCCAGAATGAATCTCAGCTGAACTGTGCTGCTCCAAAGCCTAAAAGCTTAACCAGCCATATGCTTCTAGTTTCTGGTATGCATGCCTTATATATCTTTCTACTTTGTACCATCACTCCCTAGGATTAAAGGTGTGTGTCACCACACCTGGTTATTTCCAATGTGGCCTTGAACTCACAGAGATCCAGAGGGATTTCTGCCTCTGGAATGCTAGGATTAAAGGTGTGTGCTACCACTGCCTAACCTCTATGTTTAATATTGTGGCTGTTCTGTCTCTGACCCCAGATAACTTTATTAGGGTGTACAATATTTTGGGGAACACAGTACCACCACAGTCTTATGTGTCAGTTCTTACCTTCTACCTTGTTTGAGGAAAGGTCTCTTAATTTCTACTGTGTATACTAGGCTACCTGTCCCATCAGCTTTTGGGGATTCTTTTGTTTTTGCCTCCCATCTCGACAAGAAGTACTTGCATTAGGGACACATGTTGCTGAGGATCTGTACTCTGATATTTCTGGTTGTGTAGCAAGTGCTTAACCTACTGAGCCATATCTCTAGGCCCAGATTAGCCCCTCTCTATTGCAGTTTGCTCAATGGCACAAGGAGACAAAGATATCTAGTTGACACTCTTTCCCTCCAGTGGAATGGAATCCCTGTTGTCCCCCCTAGTGGAAACAGTCTTACCTTGGGAACTAGTCTTCAAACTAGGTAAGGAATGAAAATCAAAACTTCAAAAAGCAGGGCCATCCACATGAGTTTTGTTTGTTTGTTTGTTTGTTTGTTTTAAGATTGATTGATTTATTATGTATACAATGTTCTGTCTGCATGTATCCCTGCAGGCCAGGAGAGGGAACCAGATCTCATTACAGGTGGTTGTGAGGTACCATGTGGTTGCTGGGAATTGAACTCAGGACCTTTGGAAGAGAAAGCAGTGTTCTTAACCTCTGAGCCATCTCTCCAGCCCTCACATGAGTTTTTAAACCATAACTGGGAATGGGGAAGATGGCATCATATTATGGTCTCTAGGTAAACACTTTTGAGACTTTAATCCAATCCAGTTAAGATATTTCCTGCAACAGGCACTGCCGCTGGGTTTTCCACAAAGTATTCCACATTTCAACTGAACCAGCTATTTCTGGGCAATAGGTTATTTCATGAGACTACTTATACCCATGTGTGTGAGGCCATCGCTGCACTTCCTTTTCTGAGATGCATTTTCTGATGAGATGCAAGGCTATTTGGAATGCCATAATACTAAACATTCTGTGAGCCCATGGATGACAGGTCTAGCAGAATCATTACTAGGAAGGATAAACCTTTCCTATATACACAAATTAATATAAATAAAAGAGTACAAGTATTTTGCCTTTTTTTCTGCTAAAGATATGTTTAAGGTCTACTATCTGGTGGCTTATAGGTCCAGCTAAGGACAGGTACCATATCCAGGTCTTCATGTTCATCTTCATCATCAGGAGGTTAGGTACTCAGCAGTAGAAAGCTTTAGCTTCCTGAGAGGAGGCTTGTGTTGTTGTTGTTGTTGTTGTTGTTGTTTTCCCTATGCAAAGCCTCTGTCATTGTGGCTACTTTGTTTAACTATTCATCTACCAAGCCCTCAGATGGCTGGAGAAAGAATCTGACTGACATTCTCTGGGTATATCATTTTGTTTACCTGTTATCTTCATGGTGTGTCCATTCTGAGTTATCTATTTACATATGCCTTCCCCAAAGGTCCTTATTTCAACAATGCTGACCTACTCCACAGTACAATTGGCAGAAACTAAAGCGGCTCCGTGCATAGTGTCCCTCAAGTGCCCTCTACTGGCAAGAGGTGACATTGCACATACTGTAAAGCAGAAATGTTTATGTGAACTTTTATTATCCACAGACCATGTACAGATGGATGAATTGGGAGTTAACTGGCACAGGCTTATCACCTCAGCATCGTCAAGTATTCTACCATTTTCTGTTGTAAATGCCTGAGTCTTAGTTTTCTGACTCTTGGGAAATAGTTCAAAAAGCACATTCTCCAATCCTAGGTCCATCTGTAATAAGAAAAACCTGATATCATATAAAGACTTGATATGTTTTAAATAACATATTCCTTGGATATTTAAAAGTTCATAGGACCCCTCATAGTATTTCCTAACATTCTTGATCCTTCCTTTTTCTGCCCCAGAGAACATTTCACTTAAAAATTTAAAAACAAGCTTTATGCACATACATACATATAGACAGACAGACGGACAGACACACATACATAAAGTTCAGAAAACCCAAGGCTTTAATGCTCTATTGAGGAGTGAAAGGCATTGAGGACTTTCATACTAATATATTCTCCCTTGCTTTACCATCTTTTTGATGCATGCAGAGAAGTTTGGCTGAAAGTACTAGGTCCTGACCTGATAGAACAGTTACTTTTTTCTAAGGGTCTTATATAGCCAAGGGTGTCTTTGAACTCCTAATCTTCCTGCCTCTACCTCCCAAGTGCTGAGATTTTAGGGATGCATGATCATGCCCAGCTTCTGGTGCAACAGTTACTTTCTATACTTGTGATTTTTGCAGCTACAAGGCTCTGTGTATCATAAACAAGTATCTTATGTGATATCTTAGGGCCCGGGCATGTCCAATCTTTTGACATTGCAAAATGACACTGTTATCTACAAGGTTCATGCTCAAGAGTCACACAATAAACTTGCTCTCCCCCACAAAAATATGAATAATGTTTAAAGTAATGTGAGTTTACAATTTTGTGTTAGGCCACATTCATGGACATCCTTCATCACATGCCATGCCCTGGCTATCGCCTGGACTGTTAATCCCACTGGCCAAGAATAAGACCACCACCACCACCACAGTTTAAAGTCAAATTTGAAGCAAGCTTTAATTCAATAGCCCAGGTGGATGGGCTCTGGCTAGGTCCATTCTAGGTTCCCAGGAAATGACCCTGAGTCATGGTTTGCAGGGACTTAAAATATTTCCCATCAAGTCCAGTCAGGGGCAAGCATACATTTGATGTATTTCCTGCGTGTGAACTTCCCTCCCATATGTGATCAAGCACTTCTGATTTAGTTGGGCCACACAGACTTGTTTAGATGAGTGAAAACCTGGTTTGTTATCTCACATAAACGACAGCCTCCAGCATTTCAGGAACTATATGTTCTTGGGCAAGGGGCTTGCAGATCAGAGGCATTTTTGTTTCTTGGATCTCTTAGGCACAGGCATAATTCAAACTTAAAATGTAACTTTGGCTCTCACACTTGGTAAACCATCAACATGTCCTCCATGCATGGAGAGTGTCCTGGTACATTGTTGGCCTCCCTTTATCAGAGCCTACCCAGGTGGGCTATGGTTCAAAATGTTCATGTGTCTGTTCTCAATTTCTATGAAATCTTATAGCCCCCCACTTGGTGAGTGTGGGTGTATTGTTTGGGTATTTTTGTTTATTTGGGAAGGTTTTAGATAGTTAACGGTAAGAAATTTAGCTGGTATTGTCCTGAAAAACTGAAGAGATAACAAAAGACAAGTTGTTACAAAGTTGAATAGCTGGAACTTGTTCAATGAAACATTCTGACTTATATCCAACATTTATATTAAAAATTCACATGTAAATTAAAATGGAGGTGTTGCTGCTACCTGATTTCTGTCCTCTGTTTTCCCACTTGCAATCATATATGTAGCTACTTTTTGATTCCGTGGAAAGAGGATCTATTTATAATGGGAAGAGACGAGAAAACATATTAACAAGAAAAATTTCCTGCCATAGTGGGTTCCTAAATAAGTTATTCATGTATGTGGCATGACAGTTGGATATCTCTTGATGTGTTTATTACATGGTCATGGACAGCCCATGGTAAAGAGAAATCAGGTACATCTTACTTATATGCTGCAAGGCACCAACAGCTATTTTCAGGAGCACAGATGTGTTCTGATGTTCTGGACAATTTCTCCCAGATGATGCACGGGGGAAGTTTGTGATTGAGACGTTAAGGGAACTTCGGGTAGCATCTAATTTTATAGAGTGTCACAATTCCAGGCCTATAAGAATAATGTTTACTAACTGTAGAGGGCACTTTCCTTTGAGGGGCTTGTGTGGCCGCTAGCCTCCAGGGTGTTTGACCACCAGTTGCTTCACAGGAGGTCTGCTTTTTATGAGCTGTCCTGTAGAAGAAACCTTTATACTTACTGGCCTTTGCCTTCAACTGGAGGTGAGCTGGATGCTATACTGGCCTTTCATGGGGAAAACCTTCTGTGTGGTTTTCAGGCAAATACTTAGCCATTCTGGTAAAAAAGAAAAAAAAGCCATCCTGACACTGACTGGGGACATAGACAGTCAGTTAAGTACTTGCCATACAATCAAGAGGACCCAAGTTTCAATGGCAGAATGAAGGCATTAAAAAAAAAGAAGAAGAAAAGAAAAAAAAGCTAGGCATGCTGAGCAGTGGTGGCTCATACCTTTAATCCCAGCACCTGGGAGGCAGAGCCAGGTGGATCTCTGTGAGTTCAAGGCCAGCCTGGGCTACCAAGTGAGTTCCAGGAAAGGCGCAAAGCTACACAGAGAAACCCTGTCTCGGAAAAACAAAAAACAAACAAACAAACAAAAAAGCCAGGCTTGGTGATGGAAGCTTGTAATCTCAGCACTGCCAAGACAGAGGCAGACAGATCTCTGGGGCTGCCTGGGTATCCTTTCTGGTCTACTCAGTGAGCTCCAGGTTCCAGTGAGAGAAACTGTCAAAACAAAAAGTATATACCACCTGAGAAGCAATGACAGCTGAGCTTGACCTCTGGCACACATGTGCATATGTGCCCACACACATAGACACACAGTCTCTCTCTCTCTCTCTCTCTCTCTCTCTCTCTCTCTCTCTCTCTCTCTCACACACACACACACACACACACACACACACACACTCACACACACACACACACAGATACACATATTTGACACAGACTCAAATACACACACATACAGATACATATAATTGGACGCAGATACACATGCACAACACACATACACACACACACACACACACACACACACACACACACACACACACACACACACATTGTTCTGTAGCTCCTCTATGAATAGTCTGGTTCATTATGTAATGCATCACTTCTGCTTTGGATTGACTCTTTCCATCTCTCATAGTTCACTTTTACATCTACCCCTTCAGTGTCCAAAGTCTCTCCATTTATTAGAACCCTCCATTCCGTAGCACCCTCAAGTCTGCCTTTCCCCAGAGGATCGCATTTGAAATTACCTCTTATTCACTTCACTTCTCTTTTTCTACTCAGAGCCTTCCCTTACAGCACGTGCAGATTTTCTTTTTCTCTGAAGGCTGGTCCTCCCCAAGTGTGGGACGATGGCAATTACACTGTCAAGGTGAGTACTTACTTAGTACAGCTTTATTCCCCCGTCACAGGTGCCCTGTTCTAGAGACTAAGGATCTGGTTAGAAAATCGCTCTGGAGTGTGGGAGGAATGAGACATATTTCATTTCATCGTATGGACTTTGGGATTCACTCTAATGGATGGTTTGCAGTTAGGGTCATATTAAGAATTCTGAGGGAGAAGTTGGAGTTGTACTGAGAGAGGTAGGAGATGAGAACTTGGCGAAGCAAGGACTATCCTTTAGCGATGAGTATGACCGGTATTGAAAATGATTGTCTTCTTTATAGGATTTTATGTTTCCTCTTTGAGAAGCTTCTAATTTTCTTTTTGCCCTTTTCATTTTCCAAGCAATTATCTGTAAGTGCAACTGAAGTGTCAGGGATCTTAGTTGTTTCCCTGAAAACTGAAAACCCCAGAGTCTAAGGAATAGATGTAAAAATTAATAGTGCTTTTCACATGCTGTCTCTGAGGGCTTGTTGTGATTTCCATAAAGCAGGGAAATAAGCCGCTGTGTTTATCTTTACTATAAACTAACATATTAGCCATTCTCTTGAGTCAGGACCCAACAGTCAGGTAGAGGAGCCTCCCTTGGACCTGGGGCTCTGCCTCAGATGGGGCGGGGCTGGGGTGAGAAGAGTCACCAGATTCCCACTCCTTTATGGGGAATAGAGTCTGCAGTTGTCTCAGGTTGAATGCTTATTTCATTGTGGAACTGTGGCTCCTCAGCTGCAAAACATTTTTTAAAGCCCTGTTTCATTATTACTGGATAAAGGTGGTGAGTAAATGAGCTAACTATGTGAAAATGCCAATGCACAGCTTTACATTTTAAACATGGGTTAAACAAGGAGCACATTAGAATTGTAGGTTGGGAGACCAAATTTGAGTTAGGTGGAATTATATATACATGCATACATACATACACACATGCACAGACACACATGTGCACACACACACATACACACACATGTATACATACACATGCATGTACAGACATATGCACACATACATACACATATACATACACACAGACACAGACACACACACCTTTCAGGTATTAACCCTTCCTGAAGCAGAAGTATATTTGGCTGCACACAAGCGAGCACCCAAGTGAAGAGTAGCATCACAGGTTTCTCACACACAGCAGGTACTGTTGAGAGTCATCCCATTTGTACTGCTGTGGTACACTTGTGCCATGAGGAGGCACGCTTCTGCTGTCGTTGAGTTCTGCCTTAGCATAGTAGCCTGGTGCTTCTTCACTGTTCCTTGTTGTCTCCAGACAACATGTCTTGCACATGGCTAGCAATAGCTGTCAGATTTTCTGGTAGATGTATGTTTAGCTTTTCAAATACTTCAGTAGAGAAAAATCAAAAAGAGAAGGAGGATGGTATTCTATTGTTGAGGAGACATCAGTCCCACATCTATTTATGATTATTTGTCCTTAATGTTAGCAAGATTCAGAATTGGTAAACAGAATGCATTAAGGTGGAAAATGTGCAGACACTTTTTTGTTTGTTTGTTTGTTTCTTCTAGAAATAGCATGGGCTCCAATTTGTTTTCTGAAATATACTTTTATTTATTCTGGTGTCTGATGTGAAAGCCATGATTCTCCCAGTGTGTGGTGTCAGTTGCATGCGATAATTTTATTGTATTTGTTCCTTTTTGCTGTACTAAAGTACTCTGACAAAAGCAACTTAGTGGAGAAAGGACTGACTCTGGCTCACACTTCCATGTGGATTGTCTAGTCCATTGTGGTAGGCAAATCAGGGAAGCAGGAGTTCGGAGCAGCTGGGCAGATCACCTTCACAGTCAGGATAGAGACAGGAAGGAATGCATGCTGGTTGTTCAGCTCCCTTTGTTGGGGCTTCTCACCTCAACTCATGCAATCAAGATAACCCTCCACAGGGTGCCCAGCAGCCCATCCCCCAGGTGACTCTAGATTTTGCCAAGTTAACAATTGACACTAACCGTCACTCATATTAATGACTAGAGAGATGTGAGTTTTTGAAGACTTCATCACCGAGGTACTGGGGTTGCCTGTGTGCTCCCATCCAAATGTGTTTATAACTGTTAAGGAGATCTATAGTCTAAGGTCTCCTCTTATAAATGACATCATCAGTTACTAGTAGCCACAGGCCTGGCCAGATACGGTGAGGCTGGTGACAAGTCTTCAGTGCCTGTGAATCCCTCTGAGTTCACCTTTCAATGGACACTGTGGAGTCTGGTTTATCTTCCTGCTCTCCAGAGAAAAAAGAGTGATAAATCACTCAATGTTACTCCTGATGACCTGTTTTCAAGATTGCTCCCCAAGGCAGTTTGCAATCTCTAAACTCCTCATGGAACTGTTCAAACACACGAAAGTGCAAAGCAATTCACTTAAATGTATCCATCATTTATGACAACCATTCCCACACCTGACCAATGGGCTTTGGTCTGTACATCCCCCTTTCCTTGCCGCTATTGTCCTGAAGCAATGCCCAGACAGCTCAACGTTTTACTTGAACATATGTGACTATGTAAGAAGCACTTTCAATTTCAAAGAAGACAGAGGAACCTTTGGCAACGACAACTTTCATTAAATGTGCAATTTGCAGTGAGTAACTCTTTGGGGCTGGGATGCTTCCCACCTTTGTGGGAGTGAGGCGGATGGAGGTGCAGAGAAAAGAATGAGGACAGTTTCTGCATGGAATACTTTATAGAATGCTTACTCCTTCTTCATATGATAGATATTTGTCACCTCATTTTGAATTTACATTCACAAAAGGCAGTCGAGTACTTGGGTGATTCACGCTGTGTTCTCAGCTTCTCAAAAAGCCCGGGCTTATACCACTTCTTGTCTACTTAGCATCCCCTCCCTCTTTTTCTTCTTCCTTCCCTCTCTGTTTTTGACAAGATCCGCTAATGTAGGCTAGGCTGACCTCCAACTCACCATGTAGCAAAGGATGACCTTAAACTTGTAATGCTCCTGCCTCCCCCTCCCAAGTTCGGAACACAGGTGTACACTACCACACCCAGTGTATGCAGTGCTGGGGATCAAAACCATGAGGATTTCAAACATGCTAGGCAAACACTCCACCAACTGAGCTATATTCTTAGCCCACATTTACTAGTTTTTCTATGGCGTCAGCCTTGTGTGTACAATTGCATTTCAGTTATCAGTTACAGACCAGTTTGAAAAGGGGCTAATTTCTGAGGTTCACTACAGGAAAATGAATTGCTGGTTTGGAGCCTTTATTGATAATTCTAACTCTATGTACTATCTGTTTATTAGCCTGTCCTACGCTTGAATATCTAGTAATAAGCAGCCTTCTTTATGAAGGCAAAAAAATCGATACATTGTTAGTGCTGTTTTTGCAGATGAAATGAATAGATTAAATCAGTTTTTTACCTTATTAAAAAGTTTAGTTTTGAACAGTAAATGGGGGTCATGAGACCCTCAAGAATGAGGTGCCTTCTTGAAAAATGTAATGAGCTTGTTTCATTTCAGATGTAACAGTTACAGCCAAAGTTACTTTGCTCTCTGTGACCTATTCCATAACTGGAAGCTGGGCTGGTGATGTCCAGCATTTGCCTCCCTTCAAGGCAGCTCATGATAAAGTAGGCTAATGGGAAAGTAAAGTATCTTATGCTATTGTGCATTAGGATCATACTTCATATTTTGCAAAGTGCTTTTTCATTATTTATTACTCACAGCCTACCTATGAGACCCCCTGGCTGTCTTATCTCCCATATTGTGGCTGAAATATGACTAACCTATGTTCATAAATGCTTCAGGAAGCTGAAATGAATATAGGTACTTGCTGACATACAAACATCCAGAATTCAAAATGGTCAGCCTACACCACCCTTGGGAATGGAGGATGCAGCTCCCCTAGAGAGAGGGAAATAATTCCATTTCACTGTGTGTACAGTGGTATCTGTGACTGTGTATGGGAGTGAGGACTGAGGAGGAGGAGGCAGGTGAGTAGACTTGTGACTGTTTAACAGAAGATTCACAGTCCTCTGATCACATTGCTAGATGCAGGGCTTCTGCACTCAGTTGAGTTCACAGATGTTCAGATGCCTCATGATAGTTTTGTTTGGGCTCAGTTATAGACAGTCATGGGGTTTCTGATTTTTTTTTTGGGGGGGGAGTAGACTACTCTATTTACAAAATTAGAATTCTGAGCTTTTACTCCTATGAAAACTACTCTCCCGTAGGAGGGCTACTTGGTAATATTGTAGCAGGTAGGCATGCATTGAAGGGACTTATCTGTTCCTTCTCCGCAGCTATCTAATATTATCCCTTGACCACATTCTTCTTCCGGGAGTTTCTAAACTAGAACAGTCTTTAGGCACAGTTGGATTGGATGATACAGAAAGAGGCAGGTGACCTCTGCCTAGTTTGCATATATAAGGGAGATCACAGAATTGTATTTAGAGCCTCACTGGCCTTGCCACTGAGTTTGGTGTTATCTCAACAGATCTAAGTTGCCATGGATTCAGACTGCTTATAGTACATGATGATTTCCTTCCTATGTTCCGGTGCATCTTGCTAGTTGGTACCTACAGATGAGGACAGTCAAACTGAAACATCAAGAAGGGACAGGAAGATTAAAACCTATTGACATTATGTTTCCAAAATACGGCTGTAAATATCAGTTCTCTGGTGATTTGGTCAAGACAGAATGTATGATAGTGCTATGCAGTTTCAAAAGGCAAAAGACTTACTGCTGGAGAACCATATCTGTAAGGGAAAAGTGATTTAACAGTTTTATCTGATGGTACTAGAGATTACACATGTCATGTGAGTTCTGGAAAAGCAGACTTTTAAAAACAGATATTAGATTAGATATCAGGGAACTTGACTGCCACTCAGATCTTGTTTGAATACTGACTTGAGTCTCTTGTGACCCATCAAAATGTTTCTTTGTTTCTTCATGTGATAATTAGCAGTATTAAATTAAAATGGCTCTTGTGTTTCTTTGTGGCATTAAGGCTTTCTGTTCCAGTCTAAAAGAAGTGGATATATGAACAATTAAGCTAGTGATACAGGTGGCTTATTGGTCTGCCCCTGTCAGACTAAGAAAGGTAAGTATGAATTTCATAGATGTTCTGAACCATAAATAGAGTGTAAGGAAAACAATCATCTAGACAGGACAATTAGAATAAAATGTATTCTTCCCAGTCTTACTAATGCACTAATAATCTAACCCTCAAAAGATGTGTCTATTTTAGTGAATATCCCATATATAGTATGGGGGAGGCACACACACTGACATATACAAGGATGCATTTCAGTTATCTTTTTTATGACATTCCATGTTTTCTGATGGTCTGCTATTAAATCCAGAACTCAGGTTCACCCCCAGTAACCCTCAAATGGAGCTAAGCATCACTTTTCATGAGGAGATATTAGGCTACTTACTATCTTTTGCCTTTTTGTCAATTAAGAATATATTTTAGGGTTGGAGAGATGGCTTAGGGGATAAGAGCACTGACAGCTCTTCCAGAGGTCCTGAGTTCAATTCACAGCAACCACATGGTGGCTGACAACCATCTGTAATGAGATCTGGCGCCCTCTTCTGGACATAATAAATAAATAAATCTTAAAAAAATAATATATTTTAAAATAAGATAAAGTGGCTGTTGGGACAAAGGTCCCAATCCTTTAAGAAGTCACTTCACGAGGTAAAAAAAAAATATGGAGCAGGCTGCTGCTATGAATTAAATGAGACCAAAGGGTGAAAGGTAGCAAATGCAATGCATGGATCTTGTCTGTATCCTCCTTTGGGGAAAAAAAATAAAAGCTATATGGGGCTGGAGAAATGGCTCAGTAGTTAAGAGTACTTGCTCCTTTTCCAGAAGACCCAGGTTCTATCCCTAACACCCACATGGCAGCTCACAACTGTTTCTAACTTTAGAGGATCCAATTTCCTCTTTTGACCTCAACGGGCCATGCATGAATGTGGTACAGAGACATACATGTAGGCAAAACACCCATACACATAAAATAATAAAATAAACATAATTTAAAATTTTAAAAAGCTGTTCTTTGGATATTTGGGAAATTGTAAATAGGAGATGGACAATATTTGACAATACATGGTCTTACTTGTGATGATGGTACAGCAGTTATTCTTTGGAAATGTGTGTTGAATGGTCCTGATTTTTATTTTGGTGGGAATTTTTTTCCTAACTGCTGTTTGACCTGGCAGACAGATAGCTTCCCTAGTTTGACTGTACGACCAACTTATAGAACAATTTTAGTAAAAGAAAGGAAACTAGCTAACTATCTAGACTCCATTGTGTTTCTTCCCTGCTTCCTAGAATCCTGTCTCACCAATGGGATTTTCTTCTATACTACCTCTTGGTACCTTAACCAAGGAGAGAACTTCCATCCTAGCCTGGCCTCAGATGCTGCCATCAATTCTTTGCCTTCAGTGTATCAGTTCTTATTAACTCAAGGCTCTGCCCTGGAATGCTGGAGATGTATTTGACAGAATTGCCAAGTTCTTTGATTGTCCTCATTTCATTTTGGATAGTGAAATAGTCTGTAAGTGAAAACTATACAGCAATGAAAACATCACTAGAAAAGGTAATTAGGATTTTATTAGGAAATAGAATTTAAAACTGAAATAACAAATATTATTCAAAAGCAAAGAAAGAAGAGAGCTCAGGAGAACTCAACAGTGAGCCCTCTAAATAATGTTCACTGGAATAAGGGATATTAATGAGACTTAGTGGACTGTTATTCAGTTTTGTGATGGAATTCTAAACCCTAAAATTAATAGACCAATACTAAATTTGGTACAACTAGGATGAGGTGATAAATATCAAACCAAGCTTTTTTGACAAGGGGACCCAGTCACACAGCAAGTATAAGATGTGTGCTGGTCTAAGAAGAAAAGACACCTGCTATGCAGGGCAGTCAGCCTGAGAGTGCTGTTGTCATGCAGCATATATTGTTGATCTCTCCATATGTAAAACTCCAAGATTCCTTGTGTAAGTGCAAGGTATAAGTAATGAAAAACTCCATATTGTCCAACAGCACAAGGGCTGTTGCCATAGGAACATGTCTTGACCTGAATTCCTCCAGGTGAAGTTCATAGCTTCTATAGAATGTCTGTGAGTTTTTGACATTCAGAAAATGTTGGCCTAAAAGTTATTAAATATAGCCAACATAATAGATGGCATATAAACTAAAAAAGCAAAGCAGTATGATTTCGCGGAAGCAATAAATGACATTTTCTATTTCCGCTGGTGTGATCATTCCTTCCCTGAGTTCTAACATCTGTGAAAACTTGAGGAGAACGATTGTCTCAAATTATTGGAAATTCAATGTACATATCTAACGTTGGGTTCCCAGATCCTGTTATTCAGATCTCCAGATGGACACAGGTACTTGATTCCTACCTAGAATCATAGTCCACATCCTATAGATTAACACTCTACACAGCAAGTTTCCAAGACCAAGTCTACAATAGGCTGCTCAAGACCAGCTGTGTCTGACCAATAGTGTAGGGTGAGAAGATCAGTGAACCTCATTGGGCATTAGGCAACTGCTTTCCATTAGTCAAATCGACAGAAGTGGTACATTTATCTAAATCAGTGGTTCTCAACCTTCCTAATGCTGTGACCCTTCAATGTTGTAGTGACTCCCAATCATAAAATCATTTCATTGCTATGCCATGGCTATAATTTTTGCTGTTGTTATAAATTTTAATGTCAATGTCTGATATGCAGGATATCTGATATGAATCCCCAAAGGGGTCAAGACTCACAGGTTGAGAACCAGTGCTCTAAATATTAATAGAGGCATCAAAATTCAAAATGGTAGATGGTGTGCTTAGCAGTAATCATTAACTGTAATTGTTGCAATGCTAGCATAAGCACAATAAGCTGAACCAGTAAATCCAACTCTGGGGCTATGTAACGAAGATCATTTAAATTGTCACTATATTTACATGCAGGTAAATCAATTAAATCACCTCCACATCAACTATCCTACAGCCTACAAGGTCTTCAGAGATATTCCACTTAGTTAGTAGCCCAATAAAATGCCCAAATAAAACAAACTGTACTGCCAAAACCCGCAGAATTATTCTGTAATGTAGGGCTTGAAGTAGATCTAAAGTAGTTCATGAGAAGAGTGCATGGGGAAAAAATTACAGATTAGAATCCTGTTAACCTGGACACAAATGCCTGGAATTGACTCTGGTGGATAGTGGTATCAAGGTCCAGCAGCACAGGGCATCTGATGAGGCAGAACACTGGCCTCCTAAAATAAAGAACATCATAATTCCCTATTAGTCATACTGCCAGCTTACATACAACCCCCATGGCTGCTCATTGACCTCTCTATCAGGGTGGCCATTATTCCAACAGTTAGGAATCCAAGATTAATGTTGACAAATGCTTAACATATGTTTCTATACCTTAGTTTATATTACTAAGAGATTGAAACCAGTGTGGCAGTATTTGGACCAAAATCTGAAATGTTTCTAAGTGTGCTTTAGATCTTAGACTCCTGGATAGTCTCATTGATGTGAAAATTTTTAGCCTAGAAAAAGTAATTTTAAATACAAGTGACAGCATGCATTATATAAAACTCTAAGAACCCAAGATCCAGAGATTGTATACCCAATTATTATTTATATATTCTACACATTCCAGCTATTTAGGGACTATCTCTAAACCCTGACCATTAGATTAAAAAGTAAAATAAGAAAACAGAAAAAAACTAACAGTAACAATTTGTTAATGTCTTTCAATAAACTTCATTTTAGGCTGTATTCCTAATGGCCAAATCCACTATACAGTTGGCCAAAGTTCTCAATGTTACAGTAAATTTTTCTCATAGAGAAATTTAAAACTTCTTAGTTGCTGACAAAAACATTAAAGTTCTAACTTAAAGCAAAGTAGCAGATATGAATTTCTCCACAAACAAACTGAGATGGTTAAAGGCACATCTACAAGTTAAGGATTGTATCTTTTTTGGGCCTAGAGTGTAGTCAGTTGGCAAAGTGCTTGCCTAGTATGCATGGATCCTTGGGCTTGATCTCTGTCTGGCACCACCATGAGCCAGCTGTGGTAGAGCACATCTCCAATCTCAGTATTTGAGAGATGAAAGCAGGAGGATCAGAAGTTCATGGTCCAGGCAAGATCCAGGCTAAGGAGACAGCACAGATCTGTATCCCCAGAATCTGCATATATATTTTTAAAGCTAAGCTGGTGGCACGTGCTTGTAATCTCAGAATGGGAGTTGGAGACAGGAGGATTTCTGGTGTTCACGGTTCAATTGTCCTAGATTATGTGGTAAATTTCTGACCTGTAAGAGACTTGTCTAAAAAAGAAAGAAAGAAAGAAAGAAAGAAAGAAAGAAAGAAAGAAAGAAAGAAAGAAAGAAGGAAAAGAAAAGAAAAAAAGAAAAGGAAAAGGAAAAGAAAGGAATGAAAAGGAAGGTAGCAGATACCTTGGGATAGAGAGAGAGAGATGTATTTGAATGATTGTACTTTAAATTTTATATCCAGTTCCCACAAATGATTTTTACTTATACCATATTCCAAAACCTTCAGTTGATGAGTATAAAACAGAGACATAAAGAAAATAAAACCTCTTTTACAATTTCCCTTCAAAACCTTTTTCAATATTTAAAAATTTAGTACCTTGAAGTATTTCAGATCTTGAATATAGCCATGTTGACTTTCCAATAGTACTGATATAATTCCATAAAGTTATGCACAGTCCCAATATTATGACATGAAAATATAAAAGGTAAAGTTTTTGTAGAGATGACTCATGTTGAGATACTGTATTTTTAAAGATAATATTTTGAACTTCTTACTAATACGGGATCTGCTAGCATATATGAGGGGGGATCCCAAGGCCTACAAAATGGGCTCATACCATATTAGCTTTTCCAAAATTTGTGTGTTTTATTTTAATAATTACTTCAACATTTTCAGTAACTTTAGATAGAAATTTGACTAAGTCTTAACTGTGAAGTTTTCTATTTTCTGTAATTTATTTAACTATAACCACTAAAGGATGGCTGCAAGCAAGTGCCAGCTTCTGCTCTTTGTAACCTGACAAGCTAGCGATTTCACAGCCTCTGCTCTCCAGAACCCAACAAGTCAGTGATTTCCAAAGCTAAGTCATCAATAATGTTGAAAGCAATCAAAGCACTCTACACTCGACCAACCTGAAAACATCCTGAACCCTCTAGACTGAACACTGGTAGTCACCTTCTCTTTCTTTTTTACCCTTCAGACATTTTTGAAAGCTAAATGGTCCTGTCATCTCCTCCTCCAGTCACATTCCCCCATTAATCTCAATTATTCTCTTACTCTGAAGTGCTTGACTATATATGCTGAACATCTTGAATGGAAAAAGACATAGCCAATTTATTTTAAAGAACAGGATTTTCCCCTTTCATTTCACAGAATCAATAGATGTTTTTTCTAAGTCCAGAGCCTTGGGATGTAGTCCCCTAGCCATTCTATCTATCCACAAAGAAGAGGGTAGGAAGCACTCAATAAATGAACTTTTGATTGCCAAAAATGCCTCCAACTACATCACTTTAAGACAGTTTTACACTTCTCGATTCACTTTATTTATTTGTGGAATAATTTATAGCAGATGCTTGAACCTGCTGGGTATCTGTAAGAGATGCTCCCTACTCACAGCTCATAATGATTTGTCGCTTTTATTTGAATGTTAATGGTAGATCTTAAGAATCTGAGTCTGAAAAAAAAAAAGAATCTGAGTCTGTATCACAGACATATACTTTCATATTTTTAGCATGCACATGCATGCACTATCTGCCTGATTTCCAATTTGTGTTTCAACAGTAGACATTATCAAGAACTTATCTCATTTGGACACATACAATACATGGGCTCCTTCACCTCACCCCATATACCAAATCTGAACCTGGGGTAGCCTGTACTGGAAGGCATGCTTTTCTTTAAGGATAGATTTGGTACCATTTACTATGTACAAAGTGCTGTTTTCGTGCCATATCATCATCTATCCTGTCTGTGTTCTGAACTTTCACAGTTGAGTAGACTCAAACTATAAAATACACACAGAGTACTAATCATAATGTAGATACGATTTTCTTTGTTCTCCCAGCTTTGTACTTAATTGCTACTCCCATCATCAACAGGGGTGAAAAGATAGGTACTATTAGTTCCTTCTGATTGAGCTTAGTTACTTATCTTTGAGAATGGTAGGTAGTATATACTTTATGACTCTGTTAGTTTATGTGTGTGTGTTTGTATATGTGTGTGCATGTACACTCTTGTGAGTGCCACTGCACACATGTGGAGGTCAGTGGACAACTCCATGGAGTCAGTTTCTCCTTAAATGTTTACATGAGTTCCGGGGATGGAACTTGGGTCACCTCTAAGTCATCTCATTTCGAGATAAGAGGTACATCATACATTCTGCATTTACACTGAACGTTCTCCCTCCCCTTTCCTCACTAGCTTTAAAAAAGCAACACTGGCAGTGAAATCATTCCCTTTGTGAGCTGGTTGCAAAACCACACAAAGAGCCTCCTTCTGGTAAGCCAGACAGCCAAATAGTTAGCCTTCAAGTGGAAAGTTTGAGTAAGATTTTTGAGGAATGCCTGGGCAAGAGTTCTAACAGCAGGGTTATCAGAACAGAAAAAAGGAAGAGTTGTGAACACGATAGAGCCTTAAGTATGATTGTTGATAATGCTTGTGAGCTGCAATGGAGGAGTCCAGTCCTTGAGCAGAAAATGCAACTCAAATAGGAATGGGTTGCTGGGAGAGAAGGAAAAAGAAAATGAGGGAGCAGGTTCTGGTGCCATGCTCTAGGGAAAGAGTTTCTGCCTGCTATTTGGCAATAAGCCATCTACATCACTAGGTTACCTGTTAATAATCTACATAACAGGGGCTGTGCTCTTAGGGAAAATTGACTGCCCCTTGCTCAGTGCCTAACAATTGCCCATAAATAGCTTCATGGTTACTGGTGGGATTATGTGCTCAACTCCCATCTCCTGGTTGGGATTTGATCTGGATTATACAGGTCTGTGCATGCCGTCACAACTGCTGTGAGCTTGTATGTGAAGCTGCTCTGTTGTGTTCATCCACCACCTGTGGCTCTTATACTTTTTCTGCCTTCTCTTCCACCATGATCCCTGAGCCTCGAGAGGAAGGGATGTGAAATAGATATCCCATTTAGGACTGATCATTCCACAGTCTCTTATTCTCTTCATATTGACCAGTTGGGGGTCTCTGTGTTAACCACCATTTCTGCAAAGAGAAGTTTTCTAATGAGGGTTGAGAGTTGCATTATTTTATGGGTATAATGGTGTTTGTATTTTGAGACAGGAGCTCTTGTAGTCCAGGCTAGCTTCAAACTAGCTGTGTAGCTAAGAAAGCCTTGAACTCCTGTTCCTCCTACCTCATCCCTCCCTATGCTGAGATTATAGGAGTGTGCCATTATACCCAGTGGCATAGTTCTTCTCTATCTTAACTTTACACATGCTTACATTTTTCTTTCAGAAAAATTGGGATCATAGTGTGCATGCATATTTTGTTTATACTTTTGCACTGAAAAGGCTTTTATATCATTAAGACTTTATTTTGTTTAAGGAACAATATCATTAAGATTTCATGGACACAACTCCCAATCATATATACTCTTTTAATGACTGTATACTGTCATTAAAAAAAACTGCCATTTATTGTACATGCCTTTAATCCTAGCAACAGGGAGGCAGATGCAGGAAGATCTCTTCAAGTTCAAGGCCAGCCTGCTCAACAAAGAAAGTCCCAGGACAGCTAGAGATACATAGAGAGACCCTGTCTCAAAAAACAAAACAAAAAAGAAAAAGAACTATTATTTATTTTTTGACTCTTTACTTTTAAATCTTTAGTTTCTTTACAATTTTAAAAATCAACAAAACAAAACAAAACAAAAAAAACAAGTTCTTGCTGTATAACACATAATTGAGGCTGGCCTCAGACTCATTATGCAAGTTAGTTTGCACTTGACTCTCAGATCATTTGGCCTCAGCCTCTTGAGTAATTGAGGTCAAAGATGTGGACCACCCAGTCCAGCTCAGTTTTTCATTTTTTTACATTTATTTTATGTGTGTGGGTGTTTTACCTGAATGAAAGTATGTGTAGTACATGTATGCAATGCCAGTGGAGGCCAGAAGAGGGTGCAGGATCCCCTGAAACTTGAGTTACTGATGGCTGTGGTTGTGAGCCACTGTGTGGGTGTTGGCAGCCAAACCTGGGTCCTCTGCACCAGCAGCAAGCACTCTTAATCACTGAACCATCTCTCTAGCCCCAATTTGTCTATTTATTTTTTGTTTTTTATTCTTGGATTTTTTTTTTTTTTGAGGCAAGTTCTGGAACTCACTATGTAGACTAGACTGGCCTTGAACTCCATTGATCCGCCTGCCTCTGCCTCCTGATTGCTGGGATTAAAGTGTGTACTACTTACTATACCTGGCTCAGGTTTTTTTTTTTTTTTTTTTTTTTTTAGTACAATTTCAAAAAGAATACTTGCAAATGAGTTGGTTTTTTTTGTTTTGTTTTGTTTTGTTTTAACACGTTTCTGATTACCACCACCTTAAGATAAGTTGCTAGAATTACTGGGCCGCATCATATAAACTGAAAGGGCACTTCATGGATATTGATAAATCGCCTTCAGGAATGGTTGCACTGGCGTAGTCTCCCATTTGCAGAATGGAAGGATGCCTGTCCATTTTAATGATGATATATTGGGAGCAAATAGTAGACTATTTAAGCATTTCTGTCCTGTTTTCAGTCTGTGCTTGCAAATAAAATTGACATTGGAGACTATAGGTCCAGACTGATTTTCTGCTACTCTTGTTAGGTCTGAGCCTCAGTTTCTTCAACTGTGAGAGGTGGCAATAACAGATACCTCACACAGTTGTGATGCTAAGTGGCTTGAATTCAGTTTAAAAGTTCAGTTTCCTCATTTAATGAAAATATTTGATCTATAATCCCTTTTGATTACATGATCACTGTAATTTTTTGGCTTTGCTCATGAGAATGTAGACAGACAAAATCAGTTTGCTAATATTTCTTTGTTATGTTCTGGTTACTGAAATATGATTGAGAAAGTTTCTAAAAAGGCATAGTGTGGGTGAAGGGGAAAATCAACTAAGCATATCATGTGAAATCATCACATTCTCATGTTTCTGCACTGCCAGGTAGAGAATGAAAAGTAACCAATGCAGAAACTTCAAATACAACAAAGATAAGGTGTCATTTACTCAGGTGCCAATGTCTTTGTAAAACTTTCCTTTATCTCTGTTGTCCTCTTCAGTTACTTTCCATAAAACCAAAATGAAATAGAATGCAGTTCTTCAACGGTGTAAGTTAAATATGCATTGCACACTATTTGTGCTACAAAGCCCTGAGAAGTGGGAATCATTTCTTGACTCCAATAGTCTTGGGTGTTCTACAAAGAAACAGGCCTGCAGCCACGAGGAGGATTCCTCTACCTCTCCTGGTACAGGGCATGGCCCAAAGCCCTTTTAGCCTCTGAAACCAAGGAAACATTCAGAGTGTCTAATTCAATGTGTTCTAGACCCTATCGTACAGTCTGATTTTGTGTGTGTGTATGTCTGTGTATCTCTGTGTGTGTGTGTCTTATGTGTGTCTGTGTGTATAAATATGCAGTGTCCCAAGCCCAACTTTTCCAGACAGGCATGTGAAGAATAAGACCTATAAGTTAGTATTTGCATTGCGGCAGGAATGAGTTGGGAAATCATGCTCTGATTTTAATTGGATAATGAATATGTCACTTCCATATCATCAGTAGAGGCACAACCAGAATCATAACTTTCTGTGAAAGACAAAACTAGAGACAGTTTTTGGATGGGAGTGGGGAAGGAGCCACAGAAGACTTAGTATTTCTCTTTAACAGAAACTGAAAAATATTTTTTCCCAACTGATTTTGCTTGTTTGGATGACTGGCCAAAATTCCATTTTGCCTATGTTTTTTTCACTTCCAGTTTGATGAGAACATTTGGTAGGAATTATTTGGTATTATTTAGTATTAATGGGATATTTATTCACATGACATGATGACTATGTGCAACACAGTTTCCTGAATTGAATTCTGGAATCGGAAAAAAAAAAGACATTAGGTGAAAAACTAATGAAATTTGAGTAACATCTATAGTTCAGTTGATAATGTCCGAGTTAATTTCTTGGCTTGATAAGTGTAGTGCTGTTGTATAAAGCATGATGCTAACATTCAGGGGGCCTGGATGACAGACACGTAGGAAAGATGCAATGTCTCTAAGTACAAAATTACTCCAAAGCAAAAAAGTAAAAACTAATCTTAAGTTAGAACAAACCCGATCACTCAATGAAGCAAAGACAGATTGCTAATCAAAGCACTGATTCACTCACACACTGGGGGAGATTCTTTAGGGAGATAATTGCTTGATTTATGTGAAAAAGTTACTGACAAGAAAAAGCCTGTTATATCCCACAAGATGAGTTGGCTGAGTTGGGGAGGGCTGTTTTAATTTCTGGAGAATCAAATGATGATTTTCTTCTTTGATAGCACGTTCTGTTTATGCAATTTTCATTGAGGTAATTGTTTTAAATGGAAAACATGGATCCCAATGGATTACTTAATGGAGCAATCAGCAAAGACTGGAATCACCTCATAATGGGTTTGTATATAGCAGGCTAAAGTGGATAAACAGCTTAATCTAAAAGATGATTCTGTTATGTATATGAAAATATGTTTTATAAAAGTACTATATCATAAGCCAGATGTGGTGGTGCTGAAGTCCCAGGTATTCAGGAGCTAAGGCAGGTGGACTGTGTGACCATAGGAACTTCAAACAAGCTTGGCAATATAGCAAAACTCATTCTTTAAAAAATAAAGTGATAATTTGTAAAAAGTTAGCCATTCATATTGTACTGGAGTTGTCCCTATTCTATGCTACAAGACTGGAGGAGACTCAGAAGTCCTTAACCCTGGCTGCACAGGGGGCTTGTGCCTGATGGCTCGTGCCTTTAATTTCAGCATGCAAGAGGCAGATACAGGTGTATCTCTAAGAGTTTAAGGCTAGCCTCATTTACATAGTGAGTTTCTGGCCATCCAGGAGTACATAGTGAGACCCCCATCTCAAGTAATAAATGAATGAATAAGAAAACAAAGAAATGACCTAAAACCTTATGATCCCCCACTTTTCTGCTACAGTGCCCATGGTTCATTCCCTTTCAGGAAACATTTACTGGGTTGTGGTGCTGTATTGTGTCCTCCAATATACTGTGTCTCCCAATAAAATTTGCCTGGAGATCAGAGGAAAAAGCCAGCCACTATATAGAAGTCAGACAATAGTAGCACATGCCTTTAATCCTATCACTTGGCAAGCAGGAGTCTGTCTGGATTTCTGTGAGTTCAAGGATACACTAGGAACAGAGCCAGGTGTGGTGGCACATGCCTCAAATTCCAACACTAGTTAACCATGGAGGTCTGGAAGTCTGTACAGACAGACAGGAAGTGACAGAGCTGGGCAGGAAGAGGGAGTGATGTAGCTGGACAGAGAGAGCAAATCAGATGGCAGAACAGCATGGCATATAGGCGTGGGTAGACAGGAAGTATCTTGCTTTTGGAAGCTGCAGAGTTGGTGAGGTGAGGTTAGCTGTGGCTTTCCCTATTTCCCTAATATTTCAGGCTTTCACCCCTATATCTGGCTCCATGTTTTTTATTTAATAAGATCATTTAGAAATTTGTCTACACTGGGTATAATAATAATAACAACAAAAACAGCAATAACAACAGCACCTCCAACTCTTGGAAAAATTACTTTAGGCGAAGTGATTTATCTGAATTCTCTAAATTCTCACAACAACATGAGACAGGGATGTATTATTATCTTTGGTTCTCCAAATGGGAAAACCATGGCTCAGGTTGTTCAAGAAATATGGCCAATGGTCACCAAGCAGTATGTGGTAGAACTAGACACAGCATTTTTCTAGCTGACCCTCTACCTTCCACCAGAATGCTGAAACGCCTAGCACTACAGTGAACCATGCCATAAAAGAGAAAGAATTTCCTAAAGGAAGAATCAGCTAAATGGCATATTGGTTAAAATATTAAGGCAACTCCACATAGTTAAAAGGGAGGTTTGTTTTGTGGGATAACTTACAAGTGAAGGGATAGGTTACAAGGTCTGGGAAAGGTGTAGTGCAGTCCGGTGGTGTTCTCTGGAGAACTATGCTCGGTCTACCTCCAGCATCCAGGGGCCAGGAACCAAGAGATCTTCCCCATCCAGATCCTAGGTCTTCAGGGGTCCTCTCTCAACTCTGCCTTGTAGGCATGACAGTTACAGAAGCCTCAAAGAGGGTGGTATTTCCAGGTCAAAGCTGGACCAGCTACCCACCACAGTGGCAGTGGGAGGGACGATCAAAGGAAAAGATTATTGGCTGGTGTCACAAGAGGAGAATCAGCCACAGGAAAAACATTTCAGAAGGAAAGTTGTGACATTCTTAAACATGCCCATATCCAGGTGTCAAGAGGTAGAGAAGGGATTTATCTGAGAGGTAGCTGGAATCAGGAGCGGTCACTATGTAGTGTGTGTGGAGAAAATCTGAAGCAGTCATCACGTGCTTCTGAAAGGTCAAATTGTGTGGAGAACTGATCATGGGTGGTGGCACTGGATGATGAGATTCATGTGTACCTTATTAAGAAGGGCTTTATTTAGTCAGGCAGTGGTGGCACACACCTTTAATCCCAGCACTCAGGAGGCAGTGGCATGTGGCTCTCTATGAGTTTGAGGCTAGCCTGGTCTACAGAGTGAGTTCCAGGACAGCCAGGGCTACACTGACAAACCCTGTCTCAAAAGAAGAAAGAGAAGGAGGAGAGGAGAGCTGTAGGATAGAGATAGCACCTCCAGACTTAAAGGGAGGGCTAAGGAGCTAGGGAGGGTTGAAGAAATTAAGGGGCATGTCTTCCTTCTGTTTGACCAGGAAGCTCAGCAAAGAAGAAAGATTACACAGTATAAAGACTGGAACATTGTGTGTGTGTGTGTGTGTGTGTGTGTGTGTGTGTGTGTGTGTGTGTGTGTGTGTTGAAAAACTTTGAGAGGTCGCGGTGATGGAGGAAGGCAGAGATGCAATGGAAGAAAAAGTAGGATCACAGATGCAGCAATGTCCAGAATGAGATGGAAGGTGCAGGTAGGGGGTGGATCAAGAATCCAGTGAACAGAAAGAAAGGCAGAAGTTATTGTGGTGGGGTTGGGAACAACTGTGAACGTGTCCAGTGGAGCAGTTCTTCTCTCAGAATTTTCTTCTCTATGCTATGTTCTCCCTTTAGCCTCCCTGTTTCTGCATGAGACCCTTGGGTTCAGAATCTTCGACAAGGACATTGCAGAGCTGGGGCAGCCTGAGGGCATTGTCCACCTGAGAGCTGTGGCAGAGGGTACACACAGAAAAAAACTACATGTCCACTTAGCTTCCATTCAGCCTGTACAGCAGGTCAGCAGGGGCAATTGCACCAAGGACCTCTGCTTTTCACCCATTTAGCAACACCACAGAATTGCATTATTACACTTATCATTAGAGGCTTTCTCTAACATCGTAATCAGCATTGTCTACTCACATATGCGTCAGCATCTACTTAGAGTAATCAGTTTTAATGATGCTCATTTGAGTTTCTTTTATAAATCACATACTTTGATGAGATAATGGAGGAGAACTATCTAATTTTGATCTAAGATACATGAAAAGTGAATGCACATGTGCTTTAAATGCATTCTTATTGGTTTCTCATGATCACCATTTAAAGGAAAAAGAATATATCCTAACTTCTCTTTTGGAAGTAAATGAGGGAAAAGTGCAGTAGACGTTTAATTCTAGAGCTTGAGCTGTAGGGTCTATAAACAAATAAAAACGCAACCTTTCTTTAGCATGCTTTGCACGAAACTCGACTGATTAGAAATCAGTGTCTATGAATGACATGTGTGAAATGTTTTCAACAAATTAAGGAGAAAAATTGGAACACTACTTTCTTTTTACAGAGGCAGAATCAAACTGAGCTGGTTGTGGTAGCTGCAGAAAATATAAACAAGTTCTTTCATCTTACAAGCACGTGTCGAATTCCTGCTACATTCCAGAAAGTGGTTGGAAATGGATAAAACACTCTCTGTTCTTAAAAAAATACTACTTTATTATTTCAATTACATATGGTGGTATGTACACTTGGGTGCTGGTGTCCAAAGGAGCCAGAGGTGTCCAATCCCCTGGAGCTAGAATTACAAGTGAATGTGAACCACCTGCTGTGGATTCTGGGAACTGAACTCAGGTCCTTAACCACTGATTTATCTCTCTAGCGCCACTCTCTGCTCTTCTTCTCATGGAGGAAGTAGACATGTATATGACTTCATGCACTAGATTATTTTAAGTACAAGGTAAAAAAGCAACTACAAGATTAAATGGGAGCATTCAGAAGGAAGTTTTTTGAGGAGAGAGAGAGAAAGAGAGAGAGAGAGAGAGAGAGAGAGAGAGAGAGAGAGAGAGAGAGAGAGAGAGAAAGAGAGAAGTTTCACAAAGTATGTGGTGATGGGATCTGTGCGGAATTTGTTCTAGGAAACTATAATACCCAGGGATAGATGAGTAAGAAGGTCATCTTACAACGCTGTTTTTCTAGATTGTTAGCTTCACTTTACTGAGACAGAAATCAAGCCCAATCTGAGTATGGTATAGATTGCTCTTCTGGTTCTGGCTTCCTTTGGGACTAGTGTGATCGTAATAGTCTCAGTATTCTTCACAGACAGTCTTCTGTGATACCTTTGCTTTGCATGTACTCTTCCCAGCATCTGCAAATTCAACACCCTGTTTTCTGCCTGGCTGGGTGGTGCTACTACCTAAGGCAAGGCAGAACACTTCAACCACAACTTTGTGAGAACTCTTCAGCTGCCACCGTATTTCAGTTGATGGAGATGAAGGTTGGTGAACTCAATCTACACACTCATTCTCTGTCTTTTGCAGGACCTGATGAGATAGGACTCTGCTTCCCAGGCTGTTTTGGAAGAGGGTTGGTTCTAACATGTATACTCAATTCCATCAGGAAAATGTCTGAATGCATTTGTTTAGAATCTTCCAAAAGCAACTAGAATAAGGGAGACTAAGGTAGAGTAGCATCTCCATCTGCTTTTATTATAATTTGGGGTTAAGGTTGCCACAGATCAAAGACGTACATTATTCTATTTTTCTTTTTGTCAAAATTGCTTCCAGGCAATTAAGGGAACATTTGTCCCTCGTTGCCCAAATTTAAAAAAAAAAAAAAAAAGTAAAAGCTGATCCTTTTTAGTTCAATGTTGTCCACTAAGCCTTTCCTGAATAAACACAAACCTTTGGACTAAGGCCTATTGTCCTGGCTGAGTCTCCTGCTATTCCAGGTGGCCCATTATGTTCTCCTCGGGGTTTGCTGCAGCCGAACTACAGACAACTAAGTTAATTATTATGGGGCTGATATGATGTGCAGAGCAGAAGAAAGCTTAAATGAAGCCCTTTGAAGGGCTATTATTCCCCATTGTAATAGGTTTTACTGCTGTTAAGAATTAGTGCATGATACTTGCCACAATTGGGTGAATTACCTAAATGCTAATGTCAACATCAGATGTAATTTAGAAGAGATACGGAGAAGCTTTTTTCTGTTTTTAAATGTCAAAACCATTTCTCATCCATCAGGTAATCATTTTTCAATTTTCTTTTCACAAATATAGTACCTTGTCAGTGCTACTGAAGTCATAATTGATTTCACAGCTATGAAACCATGGGAAGCCAAAGAACCTTCATTATAATATAGAATGTGAAAATATGAATGAGACACTGCTTCTGCAAGAACCACAAGATCAATAGACACACGCAGCAGATAGCACCAAACCATGAATCTACTACAGAATCTTAGCTGAGGATGAATGCCAGATGGCAAAGAAGTGGGTCTTAAGTGACCACCAAGGGCTCAAATGGGTTGCTTAGTGAAAAAAAAAAATGATGTTTTCAATTAAATGTCAAAGACAATTATAGACACAAAAGGCAGAGAGCAGTAGATATAAGCCAAACAGACTGTATTTAACTAACTTAACACTCTGTTACCAAATTTTTCATTATTTGAAGTTTTGATGGAAATGTACTTGTTCCAGGAAAGCATGGCATGCCACACTTGTCATTTCTATTGCATGGATATCTCCTGTCTCCACTCCTTCCAGCCCCACTAATTAGAGATTATTGACCAAATGCCTACCTGTTTTTATTTTTATTGGTTTTATTAAAATACTTATTTGTTTTATTTTGTGTGTGAATGCCTGCATGTGTGTATGGGAACCATGTACATGCCTGGTGTTCTCAGAGGACAGAAGATGGTATAGGATCCCATGAAAATGGAGTTACAAATGATGGGGAGCTCCCATGTGGGTTCTGGGATTCAAACTCAGGCCCTTTTCAAGAGCAGAAAGTGCTCCTAACTCTGAGCCATCACTCTAGTCCCACCTGAGCATGTTTAGCTGCAGTCTTTGGACACTGTGAAGGCCCAAGATCTTCTCGCTGCTTGGAAGACCCCACTGTTTACCCTTTTGATTGACCTTAGAAGTGTTGGGCTAGACCCAGCATCATCCCTGCTCACATCTAGATACGCTGTGGCAGTCACCGAAAGAAACTATATTTATATGAGCCATAGGATTATCTACTTCCCTAAAAAACAAACAAACAACAAGGAAACAAAACAAGGAGTAGGTTAATTAAAAATTCCTTAATTACATTTATTTAGTGTGTGTATACATGTGGGTGCATGAGCATGCTCATGCTGCGGCATGCGTGTTGCGGTCAGAAGACAACTTTTAGGGATTGGTTCTCTCCTTCCATTATAGGGGTTGTAGGTCTCAATCAAACTCAGATATCTCACTGGTTCTGAAAGTTTTTCTTTTGTCCATACTTTACAAACTGTCATCCCCAGCCTCCGTCTGTGCCCTAGCTAGATCTCCTATAAAGTACTTTAAAGAATAAAGCTTTCCTACCCAAAAATTTCCAGGGACTATTAGGCCAATAAGTTATTAATATGCATCTTATGAACGACTAATTCCCTGGCAAGTGTGTTTGAAAACCTTAATTTGCTTATCCCCTCTTGGAAGAGACATAATAGCATTCAACAATGATGCTAAGAACCCTTGCAACAGCATGAACCCACAGCAGCTGCATTTATTGGCACTGGGCCTGCACCAGCCTGGCCCTGTCAACAGGCAGTCATGGATGAGAGAGGGACACGTGGGACCTGTAACAGTTAGTTTTAACTGTTAACTTGACACAATGTAGACTCACCTGCAAAGAGAGTCTTATTGAAGGATTCTCTAGAAGACCATGACCTGTGGTCATGTCTGCAGGGAATTGTCTTGACTGCCTTAAATGTGGAAGATGCACACATTGTGGATGGTGCCAGTCTCTGGTTTGCAAACAGTTTAAGCATAGAAAGGTGGCTGAGCACAAGCAGGCATGCATAATTCATTTCTTTCTGCTCTTCTATGGATTTGACGAGCAGCTTCAAGTTCCTATTGCTTTGACTTCCCTGCAGTAATCTGGGATTGTGAGCTAAAAGAAACCTTTTCTCCCCTTTGTCAGGATATTTTATCACAGCAACAGAAATACAGCTAAAATGGGGTTCCACCCCTTAGTGCCGAGCGATTGGCTACTGACAGGATCTGAGAGAGGAGACAGTGTTGTCTTCAATTGTGTGCCCACAAGGCTCCAATGAATAGTTCAAACCCCATGGTGACACAGACAGCCTTGGTTAAACTCAGTGAGTCACAAAACAAAAAGGCACAATTGTGAAGGGAAAACTTTCTAAGGAAGAGGAGGACTGACGGTTGAAGGTAGGTAAAAGAGGGTAGAGGGAGGGAGTAATCAGGGTGCACTGTAGGCATGTGCAAAATTAGCAGAGAATAAATTTAATTAAAAAATGATTGCAATTACAATCACTCATTTTCATGTAACTCAGTTTATTCTATATGTATTGATCCATGAATCATCTCTCTTCATTTAATAGCTGGCAATATATGATGAAACTACCATGCTCTAGCATTCAGCCACAGATTAAGGGGAATTTACCAGAGGACGTGCAAGCATTTTTGACGTCATTTGGAAATTCTGTGGGTGTTAGAGTCTTCTGGCAGATCTGTGAGTCATTTGTGCAAAAAAAAAAAAAAAATAACTTCATCTCTCTATAACTGATCGCCACCTGCTCATGAGTCCCAATTTCCTCCGGGGGGGGCATTACTTACACTTTGTCTCTGAAATGACTCAGTCTTTTCTGGTTTAAAACTTAATCTCTTTTGGATAATTAGTTACTCATTTGTTTCAGCATTTCAACCTAGTCCATTCAGTAACTCCATCACAACTGCTCTTAACTCAAGACTTTTCTGTTCTGTCTCTATATTTTCTACTCCCTTGATCCCTTTTCCTGCCCTTTTAATTTACACTTCAACCCCTCCCCATTTTCAACCAACCCCTGTTTTTACATTACCTTGTCCTCCTTTTGAGGGCTATGTACTTTTGCAGGAAACAACTCCCTTACACACACACACACACAAAATGTTTGGCCATATTGCATACTTAGAGTAATTATTGTGATGTATGTCATTGTGAAACTGTATCATTCAGAAGAACACAAGAGAATGAAGTTAATTAAGTTTTTCTTTTGATGAAAAGTATATCTTAGAGCTAAAATATATGAGAGGTTGACAGGACACTCTATTCCAGATAAACAAGAAAGAGGGGCTAATTGTGTAGCTCTGTGGTAGAATGCATGCTTAGCATGTGCAAAGCCCTGGAGTTGATGAGAAGGAAGGAAGGAAATAAAAATTTTGATATGGTGTCTTCGGGTTTTTATTGCTGTGAAGAGACACCATCATCATGACAATTCTTATAAAGAAAACGTTTAATTGGAGTGACTCGCTTATAGTTTTAGAGGTTCAGTCCATTATCATCATGGTGGGGAGCATGGCAACATGCAGGTAAGCATGGCACTGTAGAGGTACTTGAAAGTCCTACATCTTGCAGGCAACAGGAAGTCAATTGAGACACTGGGTGATATCCTTAGCATAGGAAACCTCAAAGCTCATCCCACAGTGACATACTTCTTCCGACAAGGCCATACCCACTCCAACAAAGCCATACCTCCCAATAGTGTCATTCCCTATGAGATAATGGGGGTCAATTACATTCAAATGACCACAAATGGGGTCTTGCTATATTGTACTGGCTATCCTGGCACTTGTTATGAGTCTCAGACTAGTCTTGAACTTGCCACAATCCTCCTGCCTCTGTCTCTGGAGAGCTGGGATTAAAGACTTGCACCACCACATCTGGCTAGAAAGATAAATCTTTTCCTAAATTTCCTTTAATATAGGAAGTAGAGCAAAGTGAAACATGTTGACAATTCCATGGTTATCAGCCATAATGGCATGCCATCACAGGGAAGGTGAGAAGCATCCTAATACAATTATTTTTCATTCTAGTGTAGGATGCTTTTGAACAATTTATTTATAAAGCCAATGAAAGGCCCTGTATATCTAAGATGACAGTAGATAGAACAATAGGGAAGATGCTTGAGTACAAAGACAAATTAAACTAACCTGTCAGATCCTGTTATTTCTATCCTGCAGCGGCTGGCTTCATTACTCTATAAAATGCCTCCCATTTGCTTCTAGATCTCTTGTTCTGGAGAGTTGATTAAAAAAGGAACAAACATATTGTACCCTTAAAAAATTATTGAAAGGAATAGATTGTTTTTCTAAGCCAACTACTACAAGGCATGTGTGTTTTATTGCTGCCTGTCTGTATAGTCCATTAAGACATCCAAACCCATGTCCTCAAGTGGGACAGGAGCTGCTAAATGATAGAAGATTGGAAAAAGTGGCTTCCCAGCATACCCACATAGCACTGGAGCTCTCTCTTTTAACTTTCTAAAACACTCTCCTTCTACTAATAGATGCCTGTTGTCAACTAAAACCAGAGAGGGCATAAAAGGTGAAGGAAGAAAACCTATATTTAGGAGCTGGAAAGATGTCTCTGGAGTTAAAAGCCCTTGCTATTCTTGCGGAGAACCTGTTTTGTTCCCAGCACTGAAGTAGTGACTCACAAGCATCTGTGACTCTAGTTCCATGGGGTTTGCCCTCTTCTAACCTCTTTGGGCACCAGGGTACACATGCTATGCATGCAAAACACATACATAAAAAGATTTAAACACACAAAAACCCATATCTATAAAAATTTAACAAATTAAATTAATTAAATTAATTTAATTAATTTTGAAGCAGAAATGTTTATTGCACTCAACAGTATATGCAGTCATTTAGGGGCCATGTATTTCAAGGTGGAAAGAAAGCCCCACCCACCCAGGATGTGTCTCATTGACTTAATCAAATACTGGATGAGTCAAGTCTCTTTACTATTTTAAACGTTGTTCTGAGTGCCCTGAAACTTGAAGGCCTGCTTGTCACGCTAATAATGCTGACTATTTCCACTTCAAGTCCGGACTTTTGTGGGTACCTATCTGTGGCGGTTGGAATGAGAATGTCCCTCATAGGCTCATAGATTTAAATGCCTGGTCTCCAATTTGTGGCACTGTTTGGGAAGATTTAGGAAATGTGGCTTTGTTATAGGAGGTGTGTTGCTAGATGTGAGCTTTGAGGTTTCAAAAGGCCATACCATTTCCAGTTATTCTCATTCTCTCTCTCTCTCTCTCTCTCTCTCTCTCTCTCTCTCTCTCTCTCTGCCTCCAACTTGCAGATCAGGATACAAACCCTTAGCTACTGGTCCAGCGACATACCTGCCTGCTACCATGCTTCCCACTGTGGTGATTATGAACTCTAACCCTTTGGAACCCTGAGCCCCAACAAACATTATCTTTTGTATGTCGCCTCACTCATGGTCTTCACAGCAATAGAAGAGTAACTAAGACATTATCCCACAATATGGTTGTGGTAGAGCTGAGTTTTGTATTCTTTTCTACAACTTGCTAGCTCTGTGAACCTGGACAAGTGATTTTGCCTCAGTTTTAGCACAGTTATAAAAATGAGTAGAGTCTATTTGTTGTTATGAGAAAGTATTTAGATAACAGCGTAAAGTCATTAGTGATTATCATTTAAAAATATTTCAGTGTATTAGTTGTATCAGTAAAGAGTAGCAATGAGTTCTCCCTTTTCCCAATATGAATATGTAGTTGCTTGATAAGCTGCAGAATTTAAGGCAACTTTGGAATTGATTAGGATAAACTTGAGTTCTCTGAAGATGGATCTGATAATCTGTCCTCTGTGAAAAGGCAGCCCCGGGTCCTTTTCTCTAAGAACAAATAGCCTTGCAATTTTTTTCCCCCTGAAACCTACATCAATTTCGAACCTGGAGCTTGTGTACGGGGCTGGGGTGGTAACTGGAAATCCTTTATGTTTCACCATTTCACCGTGAAATATATTGTCTTTATTCCCTTTTCTCCAAAGAATTTAACCTCATCAAATCCTTAAATTCAATACTTTTGGAATCCTCAAAAGACTGTGAAGAATGACTTTAGTTGTATGAAAAATTCTTTGCCTTTCTCCCTACAGCCTCTTTTTGAGATCGAGGTCTCTCCGTTTTGCCCTGTTTCCAACTCGTCTTCCCAGAATCCTCCTTTAAAACTGCTTCTAGAATTTTATTTAACACCCCTTACCCTCTCTTCAGACAAACTGTTCGCTGCTCTCCTCACTTGTTCAAATGGACAGAAATCTAGGAGAAATTCCTTCATGTGGAGACTGCTCAAGCAATCTCCACTAAGAAAATGATGGGTCACATCTGCAGTTCAAGAGGGATCAGATGTTGGCACATCCCTGTAAGCCTGGAATGACAAAGATTTATAGCCAGGATTAGGAAAAAAAACTTTAAAATGGAAAGAATTCTCCCATTATTTGATGCCTGAGATGATATGCTCAGAACAATGCATTCTAGAGGCTGGGTGTGTAGCTTAATTGTAGAGTTTGTGATAACCATTTACAAGGATCTGTGTTCAATCCCAGCCCCAAACAAACAAACCACATTTTAACTGTGAATAGGGGCAAGGTTGGAACTGAGTCTATAGATATAAGCCCCAGGGAGGTAGGTTCCCAGGGTCGGGGCTTGGGGAGGGCTGGAGAATGGAGTGTGCCAATGAGGATCAACTGCTGACTTTTCTCCTTTGCACGGTGTCCATCTGGCCCCAAGTTGTTGATTTGTGAGCACGAATGCTTCCTGCTTTGTCCTGTTACTTTATCCCTGGCAATGAAGGGCAGGGGGAAGGACAAGGGACAGCTGTTTAACATCCCGCTCTAGCTGCATTCATGTTTATTGAGCACCTGCTATCTGCCAGTTACCAGGAATGTCCACATCACATCAGTATTAGTCCATAGGCGCGGTGTGTGTGAGAGAAAGAATCAGCCTGCTGGGAAAGAAGGGAGAATGCCAAAAGCCGAACAGCAAGCTCAGTTAGCCATCTTGCGCTCATCATTATTATCTGCTTTTCAACAGATGTGGAAACTGAGAATTAGGCTGAAAGGCTCCCCCAAGATCCCACAGCTAGTTTATGGTAGAGCTGGCTGAGTTTGGGTTCTCTTCTTTTAGTGAGAAATCACACAGCCTTCTTGTAACAGGACGGCATGCAAAGCCAAGGAAAGGGCCATGTCTGATTTCACTTGGGCATTTCTGTTAGTGGTATCAGGTGTTAAACTGCAGGTACGTGTATTTCCAGAGGAACCCAATTAGAAAAGGAATCACAATGGCATAGAACACACAGTTCCTCCTTGGCAGCTACCTATATCGGCAAAGAAGCAAAAGAATAAAAGGTGGAAAGAAAGAGAGAGAAAACAGGGCAGCCAAAGGCATATGTATTTTTAGAGAGCTCAAAAGATAAAAATGATAGTCTCCCTTGGAATTTATCTTAATGAGCAAGACTCAATCAATGGGAAGTGACAGATAGGATAATTTAAAGTTCAACTTTCCTTCTTCTGTTTCTTTGTATAAAAGAGAACCAACTTTTTGATCTTTTTTTTCCTCAGCTGTAATATTCTGCTGCATAAAGAAGATTGAACACCGACTACCACATTAATATGTTATTGGCATCTTTCTTTTTTCATATCCTACATGTTGATTGTAAAGCCATCCAGAGAGACTGATAGCTGTAATATATCACAGTTTCTCAACCTCAAATTAATTTCATAACAGTACAGTAGAGCCAGTTACTCTGTGCTCCAAGAAGTATCTCAAAGTAGGTAATATTCTTTTTCTTTGAAGCCCTGGTTCTAGCTATTTTATTTATTGGATAACCTATCTAGTCTGGACTTTTTTCTGCCTCATTACCCAATGCAGTAATTACCATTATCCCCAGAGGATCCCCAGCCTACATCAGATGCTTCTATGTATGTGAGCCCAGGGTGAACTGAACAAGTATAGCAACACACACACACACATACAACCAACCTCCTCCACTTAGGCTTAGTGGTGCACACCTGGAACCCTAGCTACTTAGAAGGCTGAGGCATGAGGATTGCCTGCCTGAACCACGAAGTGAGTTCAAGGTTAGCTGAACTTAAACTTAAAGGTGAGAGGAGAATAGAGTTGGAACAAAGCTCTGTGGCACTGTTTGCCTAGTATGTGTAAACCTCTAGGTTAAATCCTCAGTATTGAAAAATACAGTTTCTTAGTTACAGTAGCTGCATTTGAAGTACTCAGTAGCTATACACACGTAGTGACTATAATATTGGTGACTATCATATTGAAGAATGCAGAGAAAGAATATCACCATCATTGAAGATAGTTATCTTTGACAGCTCTTCTCTTGACTCCAACTGTGTCTGATCTTGAAAGAAGAGTAGAACAGTTACTAATTTCTGGGAGAAAGGAGACAGAATTTACAGAATCTCATCGTCATTGTTACTGTTTTTATATGGTATATTGCTCTATGAAAGGAGCATCTTTGAATATGTAGTTTTCTACAGAGTATTCTCAGTTGTCAGGAAGAATGTACGGCACCTGAGAAAGCTGTCTACTTTGTAAATAATGTGAATAAAATAAAATGAGATAGAGGATACAGAGCACAGAAAGTTCAATGGGTATGAAAACATAATTAAAATTTTTCCCTTATCTAAGTTCAAAAAAAGTTTCTCCAGTATCTTAATTGTTCATTTTTTTAAATGTTTACTATAACTATGAAATTAATTCATCATTAAAAATAATCATCATGTAAAGTTCATATCTTTGGTTAATATTTAACTTACTCATTTATTCAACAAATACTTTTAAGTACTTGGGATGTTTATCAGGCATTCTTCTAGGCCTTTGCTGGGCATCAGTAACTAACAGATGCCTACAAAGCAGAAGCTTGCACCCTAGTAGGTAGAGATAGAAAGCTAGCAATAAACATCATAAACCAGTAAACATATGAAATATGTGGGGATGTTTCATGAAAGTAAGGGATAACTACTAGAGCTGGACAAGGCACATTCCCTCAGTGCTATTGACAGAGTAGTATCTTATAGGTGTAAAAGGTAAAATCCAGGTTGGACAGAAGTCATGAATACCTATACACATATCATACCATGTGGTGGTAAGGCTGTGCTAAGTGGACTGCTTTCATATACTATTCACAAAACTTTCTTTTTCTTTCATGTTGGTGTGTGTGTCTATGTGCATGTGGATGTGTGTGCAGGTACAGGTGGAGGCCAGAGAAAAACTTTCGGTATCTTTCCTCAGGAACCACCCACCTTAATTTTTGAGACAGGGTCTTTCACTAAACTGGAATTCACCAATTAGGCTAGACCATCTGACCACTGAAACATGGATAGCTTTTTACATGGAATTTTAAAATGAAATGATCAAAACTTAAGTAGACACTTGTATGGAAATGTCAAAGAATACAAACATTTAGAAAGAAATTTATTTTAAAATCATTATGTGGGGCTGGAGAGATGGCTCAGAGGTTAAGAGCACTGACTGCTCTTCCAGAGGTCCCGAGTTCAATTCCCAGCAACCACATGGTGGCTCACAACCATCTGTAATGAGATCTGGTGCCCTCTTTTGTATACATAATAAATAAATAAATCTTTAAAAAAATCATTATGTGGTATCTATCTATCTATCTAGAGATAGAGAGAGAGAGAGAGAGAGAGAGAGAGAGAGAGAGAGAGAGTAATTTTGCCACTTATTAAAGATGAAAACAAATTTTCACTCAGAAAAAGAGCAGAACATATTCTTGGGCTGCTGACATGGAAAAAAATTGACATGTTGGCCTGAAATTGGAAGAGATCTTGAAACAAGGAGTGTTGGTGACCTCTAGTTGCTGACACTGACCTCAGTACTATAACTGCAATGAATTGAATTCTGCTAAAAACCAGTGGGATTGGACGATGACCCCAACCCCTAAATGATTCCATAGTCCTTTTTGACCCCTTTATTTAAGCCCTGTAAGGCCTTGGAAAAAGAATCCAGCCACATTAACCTTAGATTTTGACATACAGAAACTAAGGTAATTGATTTCTGTTGTTTTAAGCTACAGAGTCTGGTAATTTGTTACTCAGTAATAGAAAACAATTGCACTGTGATATGATTTATAGAAAGCACAAGACAGACAAAACTAATCTATGATGATATGGATTACTGTAGTTGGATTTTTCTTTGGGCTGCCAGCTCTCAAATAATGACACGGAGACTTACTATTAATTATGAAAGCGCTGCTTTAGCTTACTTAGGCTTATCTCACTAGCTCTTATGACTTAAATTAACCCATTTATTTTACTCTAGATTCTCTTGTGTGGCTTGTTCTGTCATCTCTCTCTACTGCCCAGGCTGCTTCGTCCAGAAGACTGGTGACTCTGCCTTCTTCTTCCCAGAGTTCTCTCTCTGCCTGGAAGTCCCACCTATACGTTCTGCCTAGCTATTGGCTATTCAGCTTTTCATTACACCATTCTCAGGAATACATTTTCACACACAGTGCAAATATCCCACAACAAATTGCAATGACAATGGTTGTTGATGTTAATACTGTTTGGTCATGTATGTTCACTTTATGAAAATAAATCACTGTATTCTTATCTTGTGTTCACCTTCCTTTATGTATATTATATTTCAATAATATATTCAAAGCATACATATGAAACATATATTTTGCTTTAAAACAATTACAGATAGGGTTGATTGTGTAATTTTTTTTTGCCAGTGAATTTATTTTATTTTGAAAATTTCCCAATATACACTTGTAAAATCACCCACATACTGGCCTTAAGGATAGCCTTTACAAGAGATTTTATAAATTTATTTTTGCTTAAGATATTTATTGAAGCACACAGATTTAAAAGATGATAGAAAAGAAAATATTAAGTCAGTCTTCAAAAAGGGTTAATCTGTATTGTGTTTTCAGTCTTGAATTACTTGAATCATTAATAACATGGAGCTGTAGATATAGTTGTTATTAGAGTGCATGTTTAGCATGCATGAAATCATGGGTTCAATCCCAACACTGCATAAACTAGGCAGAGTGGCATACACTTGATATAATGAGACCCTGTCTCAAAAATAATTAAGTAGATAAAAAATATAAAACTGGAAACATCAAAAAATCATAAAGATAGAAAAGATTGCAAAGCTTATGTGGAGTTGCAATGACTTACTTAAGCCCAAAATGCTGGTATAGACATTCACCTGGGACTGTGATTTGAAGAAAATCCTAGACATCTCTTTGCCTTGTTTATTAGGTGGCTACCACTTCTTTGCCAAATCCTGTAAAAGATCCTTTACATGCATTGTCTCTAATTTCTCACATATACTTTGCAAGGTAGCTGATAAGTATCATCCACATTGTTCAGGGAAGAAATGGAGGCACTGTAAACTAAGGCTTCAGGCTACCAGCTAGTAAGTAGCAGGATTGAGACCCAAAGCTTTGTTTGACTCCCCAGTGTGCACTTGCTACTTCAGCTGCCTGCTCCCCAGGTGGGCTGATTTGGGTGGTCTAAATGATTCATTAAATTTAAACCAAGGTTTGGGAAGGGGATCCTCTAAGTCCCGAACCATTAGATGGAAATAATTGTTCTTTGGATTATTTTCTTTCCCCATACACACTTCAGGGCACTGCCAGGCATGGTTGAGAATCTAGGTGAGTAGGACTAACATAAAAAGCAAGAAGCTGTTTGCTAGAATAGGTTAAGTGGGTAGTGCTTACATTTTCTCAGAGTGGCTGCCTAGTTGTCCAGTCTCCTTTTGAGGCCTTGGCTGAGCCTCACTTCACAGTACAAGCTTTATTATCTGAATTTCAGTTTGCTCTCAATATGATGCCCCTGCAGAGATTATATTAATAACCTTGATGCAAACACTGGAGACATGGAAAGTGAAACCCAATCTCTGCTCAGGAGATTCCAATCCTCAAGACAGAAGGGCCAAGCCATCCATCCAATTGCAAAAGACTCACAATGGAGGCAGCTGACTCTAGCCTGGACTTGACTTGGAATTCATTGAATACCCAGGAGTTAGTCCGACACCTGACCTGGGGTCCACTTTCCAAAGCACTCAGGTTACTGAGATTAAAAAGCAGCCTGCGGCACTGACCAACAGCCCAGCAGGACCTGTGGGGGGGGGGGGGGGAGGAGGCGGCAGAAAAAAGACTTACTCAGAGCACCTAATTTACAGTTCTGATATTCTTTTACATGCAATTTAACCTGAGTCCCCCACCCTCATGGTTTTGTTATTGTTGTTGTTGTTTTATCTTAGGTTGCTTGTTATAGACTTGTAATAAAGCACAAAAGATAGAAAACAAACAGATGTCTGTATAATTTTTATAATACGTACCTCTCCTTGATCATTGAATGAACTCTTCTATGTCAGTGATCGAGTGATCGATGAAATTTGTGTGGAATAAAAATGATTTTCTGTTGCCATCCAACTTGAAAATATCTTTGCTTAGGATATTGTCGTATAAACCTCTAATATGGGTGATAAATCATATCTAGCTATATCCCCAGACTTGAGTCAACAGAGAAAACTGTCTGACCCGCTTGCTGGACTGGCAAGTGCCCTGCCAAATTATGGTTGTTAGCTTGCTATTGCTACAGCATCTTAGTCTCTCAACTGCCCTGAGATTTCGCCTTTGATAAGAGAGCTAGAAGCTGTCCATGTGGTAATACATCATCTGACTCTCTTCCACAAGACTCTGTAACAACAAGTGCCTGTTTCCACTTTTACTTGCTACCACACCTCTGGTAGGAGCAGGAACTGTGGGAAGGATTGGGGTGAAGTACAAAACGTCTTTTATGTTATTGAAACAGTGTCTATCATGGTCCCTCTTCTCTCTTCAAAGAACAGCGAGGAGAGTTGTTCTACAAAGAAGTCAGATATTTGTTCTCCAGCTGGTATGGAGGCTTTGACATGGACTGCACTAAAAGTTTTTACAACATAATGATCTCAGAAGTTTGAGGATACCTCATCAGATTGGAGCTGGAGAGTGTGGGGATAGTTTTGTACAATATCATGAACAAAGAAGGAAAACAAGGAAAAAAAGAAAGAAAATGAACACAGTTCCCAGGGCATGAACATATCCCAGAGATCCTTGCACATCAATGTTTATTGCAGCACTCTTCACAATAGCTAAGTTATAGAATGAGCTTAGGTGGCCAGCAACAGAGGGTGGGATGTAGAAACTATAGATTATAAACAGATTGAAATTTTATTCAGCCACAAAGAAGAATGAAAGCATGCCATTCACAGGAAAATGGATGCAACTGAAAATAATCCTATTTAGAGAATCAGGTTAGGCTCAGAAAGACAAATGTCACATTGTTTCTCACTCGTAGTTCCTAGATTTTACAACGTTATATGGAACCATGTATGTATATACAACATGGAAGTGAATTGGAAACTCTATAGGAGGATGAAGGGTATTCATTAATAGGAGGTGAGAGGGAGGAGAAAAAGGATGGGAAATGGGAGGGAGAATATGTTCAACGTACAACAACATATATATGTAAGAAACCTTGAACAAGTGAACCTAAAGTCAACTTCTGTCATGAGAAGTTCCTCATTCTGCAACTGAGACAGAATGGGTATGGGTGGGCTAACTAGCTTTTCCTGGTACTCTTCCAGAGTGTGCCAGCCTCTTAGCATTCATTTGCTAGCCTCCAGTTCTTTGCTATTTGTCATATGTCTTTACTTTGAGAGTAAGTTCTCTGAGGATGGGTCCTATCTGTTGAAGATGTTTGGGTGCACAATATGAGACTACGAAAAGGGAAACATCTATCACCACTCTCTGACCTTGGGTTTCTGAGAATATTACCTGATACTGACTCTGTGGCTGGAGAGAAACAAGGGGGCGGTTAGCAGTGGTATTTCCGCACAAGGTAGGGCCACTGGGTAAATTCTCCCAGCCCTCCTAGACCTATTTCCTCATACATGTAATGAGGACAGAAAGAGCTGCCTTAGAGGATTAGAAAAGCCCAGTCATTGGCTGCGAAAGGATCTAGTGAACAATATTATTGTTATTGGGCACTTCAAGAAATTTTTTTTAAAAACCAAGAATCCAAGGCTTACGCTTCCAGAAGGTTATTACTTAGTACAATAGACAATGTTAGCTTATGGCAAATCTCAGAATAAGTGTTGCATAGTGTGCATGTTGCAAAGCTATGTATGTATTGCATTGTTCCATGTAACAGTGTCTCAATCTCTGATTCTTCCTGTGAAAATTAAGGCTCTGGAGTCTCAATTTCCTTCAGTGCCTTTTAAAAAGGAACGATAGGCTAGTGAATACACTGCAGTGAGCAGTGGGCTGGGCATTTACTAGAATACTGAGTACTTCCTTCTTCATTACTTTTAGATCATGTTTCTGCAAGCGAGCCTGTGCCCTTGTACACATGTACCCCTCTGTGTAGCTCTTCTGCCTAAGGTGTGGATTATCTAAGTCTCTGGATTTTAGTATTTGGAAAAATAATGTCTCATAGACTCCACCTCATTCCCAGACGCCCTGGATCAGGGTGAGGATCATAAGGGCAATAGTTACTACATAGGGAGATGTGGCTTCAAGAACTAGCTTCATGGTTATAACAATGAATCCCAATGTCCTCATTTGCAATGAACTCATTTGATCATTAGGAATATTGAGATCGTACCTGTATGGTGTTTAGTACTATATCCAATATATAAGAGATATTTATTCCAGGAGATGCTGGCATCATTTGCTAAGCATTCTGATGCTAACCAACAAGATATGTCACCAGGGCATGCCATCCCTGATCCCCATAGATCATTGGGATTGGCACACTTGCCAACATGTCCACTCCTTCCCTCACCCACACCTGGCTGTATTTCTAATCCCTCCTTGAGCCCTTCCAGCCATATTTTGTCTCTTTTCAATGAAGGTCTAGATATTATCTTCCCCCTCAGCTAAATTATCTATAAGATGATAGCCATTAATGGGACATTCTTCAGCGCAGAAGATGAATTTCAAAGTGCCTTTTACCAGGCTCATTTCCCCCCACTGCTCTAATGTTCCAGTTCTCTGCAATTTAATGCTATTTAGTGAAATGTGGATTTTGAAAATATGGATAAAACAAGTAAGTCCCTTTCCAGGCTATTCAATAAAGTCCAGTTCAGGGCTTTAGGAGGCTCTGGCCTGGCTCTCTCTTATTAAAATTAATTTTCATTTAGTCTGTAACATGCATAATTTCCCAAATTTTTTCCCTGACTTATACTCATAAGACATCCCCTCCCTAGCTCATCTGGGTGTTAAAGCATCCTTTTTCTGTGTATAACTTGGCCCTTGAGGCTTACGTCCTCCATTTTGCCCTGTGATACAATTTTTAACTTTTTATTTTATTATCCAAAATGAGACCTCCTGTGGTGACCAGTCAGTAATGGATGAAGAGGGAATGCATTCCTTTCTTGTTAAGATACCAGAATGTGAAGCAAATGGGAGACCCTGGGCCAGGCAAAGCCATTTGCTTTTCTTATCACTCCCATGTCAGTCGGAGGTCCATTCTCAATACTATTTTCCCCAAGTCTTTCGATTTGATTTTACCATGTCAGTCAGTAGAGCCCCAAATTTCTATTCCAGGTTTCTATTTTATTCATGTTACCTGGGAAAGTTTTGACAGAGTTTCTCTGTGTAGCTTTGGCTGTCCTGGAACTTGCTCTGTAGACCAGGCTGGCCTTGAACTCACAGAGATCTGCCTGCCTCTGCCTCCAGAGTGCCTGTCATGAAAAAGTTTGCTTCTCATTGAAATTCTTGTTCTGCTTTAAAAATATATATTTGCTATTAATTATTTTATGACTGCTTGGCCTGCTTGTATGTAAATGTACCATGTGTGTACAGTGGCCACAGAAGCCACAAAAGGGTGTCAGATGTCTTGGACCCAGAGTTACATGCAGTTGTGATGTGAGTGCTGGGAACTGAACCTGGCTCCTCTGCAAGAGCAACTGATCCATCCTCCCAGCTCCTTGTTCTGCTTTTAAAAAATATTTTAAAACTTAATTTTATTTTATGTGCATGTTTTGGTAGCATGTGTGTATACGCACCTTGTATATGCAGTGCCCATGGAGGCCAGAAGAAGCCATTGGAAACTCTGGAACTAGAGTTAGAGACCATTGTGAACTGCTATGTGAATGCTGTGAACCAAACCCAGATCTTCTGCAAGAGCAGGAAGTGTTCCTAACCATGGAGCCATCTCTCTAGGCTCTTCATTCTGCCTTTTTTTTTTTTTGACTCAGCTCCTAGCTAGAGAATTGGCCATCTTTGGTAGTGTCCAGAAAGGCAGATCCAGAAAAGGTTTGATCTCCCATTCGTTAGCAATGATTACACTACACTAACTACACACACACACACACACACACACACACACACACACACACACACATACACATTTCCTCTTGGGAAAGACTCTTAGGGTCTAATGCCACCTTACTATTTTATCAAGGGAAGCAACTGACTCCCAGAGATAACAGAGATATCCAGTGACTCACCCCGGGTCACGCAGTGAGCTAACACAGTTGTTGTGGCCTCTATCATGATGTACTATCTACTTTGCCTCTGTGGACTAATCAGCCCAGGGATTAGCTGATGGGCGGGCTTGCTTAGTTCTGGTTCATGTTTTTCAATCCTAACTGCCGTGGTTTGACCAGCTGCTCAAATTGAAACCCCTCTGGCTAACTCAGCTATTACTTTTGGAAATGAGTAGAGCTGAAAACTAGTGACAAGGGTTGGGAGGAAGCTGGTTTTGTCAGCACTCCCCTTCATTTGCATAGAACTCTGGTCTGTTCCACCTAGCTCCACAAGTCTCTCCTCTACTGGCTCTGGGAGTATCCCACCAGAGGAAGTGTTCAGTAGGTTTAAGTACCTTATTCTTCCTTCTGTTTTGTTGGTATCTTTTGGAAGTTACCATGAATTTGTGCCCTACTCCTTCACGTGGCTGAATGGATCCACCAAGAAACATCAGCAGAGAGAGTGATAGAGAGCTGTGGGAGGAAGGTGAGACAATACTAGAGATAAATAATATGAAGACCAAGCCGCTTGAACTGCTATTAGGTCCATGCCAGCTACTCATCATTAATATGTTAGTATTAGAAAAAAAAAGATATCATATCAAAGATGTTCAGACTCCACATTGATAGAGAGGCCGGGCGGTGGTGGCACACACCTTTAATCCCAGCACTGGGGAGACAGGGGCAGGTGGATCTCTGTGAGTTGGAGGCCAGCCTGGTCTACAGAGTGAGTTCCAAGAAAGGCGCCCTGTCTCGAAAAACAAACAAACAAACAAACAAACAAACAAACAAAAATTGGTAGGGAAAGGTCTGCTTGTCCAGGAACCCAAAGTGTTCTCAGAAGATTAGTTAAGTCATGTGAGAACCCAATGAGGCACTCAGAGAGCTCCAATTGAACTCCAGAGCAATGTTCTCTCTAGAGCTTTGCTATGTTCTCTTTAAGAAGGCTCACTTGAGATTGGATTCATACTTACTGTGCCCATAAAACAACTCACTATTTTCTGCACAGAAACTGGGATGCAGAGTAGTGAGCTGACTGCCTAGGAGCTGAGGCTATGGTTGCTGCAGGTTGACATGCTTGCTGTAGGTCTAAAAGCCCAGCATGAGCTAACTTCTATTCTTTCTCAGCAAGAAGGAGAAACTTCCCTGTTCCTGAAATGCTTCTGCAGTCATCAGTCTGTACATTTGTACTGATGAGGTTACTATGCACCCCATCCATTGCTAATTTTACTTTCACAGTACACACTTCTTTAGTATGCACAGCACCCCAACATTATCCTCCTCTTATCATTTCTTGAGCCCCAGGTTTTGTCAGGCTAGAAATCAAAGCTCTGTGTTTTGTGAAGGAAAACAGGACTGTGGAGAGGGATATGTATACCACACCCAACCTGTTTATACTATTAAAGCTTGGGCTTCAGCAGAGCGTTTCATTATGCACTGCTGTTCATTCAGTTTGGAGGGACACAGAAATACAGAAATGAATTGGCTCTACCATTTGCATGACTTCAATCTTTGTGACAAAAATTGCCTATTATTGAGAATATGAGCATTTTCAAAAAAATTATAGACAGCTGGAAAAACGGGGTTGAAGTGAATACTCAGGATGAGGGTGAACACATTGTTCTATGCTTAATAGTAAATGTGCCACACTCCCCCTAACATTGTTTCCACTATTTCTATTCTAATTTGAACAGGGTATCCTGCTGTCACTAGTGTGTTATAGGCCCAGAACAAATGTAGCCTCTGAGATACTGTGTTTCTCTAATGCCATAGAATGCTGGAGAATTTTGTTTTGAGGACCAAGTATCCAACTTTCTTCCACTGTCTGTGGCATTTTGGCTTTTGAAGCAGACAAGTAACCTTGGTCTTGGCATTATCAGATCAGGAAAGTGTTCTTTGAATTACATTAACCTTGCTGTCTTATACACAGGGGACAAAAGAAACCAACAAGGAAGTGGCTTCCCTGGCCTACTAGGCTTCTTAGCATCCTAGTTAAGGTGTGGTGGGAAAGTAGGCATCAAGATTAACATATGAAAAAATCAGAAGGACCTTAACCTCTCCCCCCCCACCCCCCACCCTCCTCCTACCCCCCGCGTCTGTCTGTAACCAAGCAGACCATCCCTGAGAAATGCATGCAATCTGCAAGTGTGGGAGAAAGCAGAGCCACCTAGAAAGAGATTTTTGAGCCTGGGATTTGTCCCAGCTCTCTAGCCCACTCCCATTCTCAAGAGTGCCATTGTCTTTCTTAATGGACTGTCACTATTTCTGTCACTATCCACGTGTCCCCGGTTCACTTCTTTGTTCTGTGACAAAAGAACCTGGCCATCTCAGTGGGTGCCCTCTGGATTTAGATTCATGCCTTTAACAAAGGGCTCTGGCCAGTCCTCTCAGCCTCCAACACCCAGACCCAGGGCTCCCAGTGCTCTGCTTACTATACAAGCCAAGCTGACCTTTGTGCTCTCTGAATCACCAACCTTTTGTTGAAAACCATTGAAGGAGAGTTCTGTGCAAATACTGAAAACCTCACCACATTGTGGAGTCAACCAGAGGCCCTGTTCAGACTGCAGTGTCCTCCTTACCTTCCAAGTATCAAATCCTAAATGTTTCTACCCACTGCAACTCCAGTTGCTCCTGGGAGGTAACCTTGCAATTCAGCTTGTTCCTTTGCTCTTTTCCTCCCATCTCAGTGTCTCCCAGAAGCCACACTCATGTGTCCAACCAGCAGTAAGTGGGCAGCCTGCTGAGAATAGCTATGAATGTGGTCCAAGAAAAAAAAAAAAGATCAACTTGCTTAAACCATTATGAGCCAGGTGTGTGGGGGGACTCAGGCCTTTAATCTCAGCACTCAAGAGTCAGAGGCAGGAGGATCTCTGTGAGTTCAAGGTCAGCCTCGGCTACATAGGAAGTTCTAAGCCAGCCATCTAGGGTTACATAGTGAGAATGTATTTCAAAATAATAAACATAAGATTTTTTTGTCATTAAATATTTTAGTGTGTGTGTGTGTGTGTGTGTGTGTGTGTGTGTGTGTGTGTGTGTGTGTATGCATGTACCATTGTGTTCCTGTGGAGATCAGATGACAACTTGCAATAGATGGTTTTTTCCTTTCACCACGTGGGGCCCAGGGATTGAACTCAGATAGCAGGCCTGGAAGCAAGAGTTTTTTACCTGCTGAGCCACCTGGCTAGTCCACATGATTCATTTTGTCTCACAATCATGAAGGGGGTGTCAAGGAAATGAAAATATCCTCCACTGAGCTGTTGTATATATTCACATTGGTGTGTTAGCCAAGCACTGTATCTCAATAAGTGCAGTTTACTTCCTTTGGCTCTGTAGAGATAAACCTGACTCGAGATTCCTCTGATGTTCATTATGAATGTGCTTGCCTGTTTGGGCATGTGTATTTACACTTGTGCCCAGGTTTCTTTTTTACACTCTGAGAAAATCCTAATTTTCCCTGGTGCTGCTCACCACCTTCCTCTACCCTCCACCCAAGGTAATTTTCTTTCCCATATTCCAATCCCATTAATCCTTCTTAAATAAAAATTCCATAATTAGTAGCTGAGGGATTGAATGTGTGAACCACCGGTTTCAGAAGGTATTTTTCTTAGGGATCCACTGAATGCCATTATAATGGTGATATAATGACAGGGAGAACCTTATATGGCACCATGAGGCTAGCTACCTTCTGTGTCAGCCAGAGGCCACTGTGTGGGTGGCCATGAAAAGGATAATTCCTGTAGCTTCAGGGCTTCCATCCTTACCTGCTCCCAGCAGGAATAGGGAATAGGTCCTGTTCCACAGACTTAGCAGACCCAGGGAAGCTTTGGTGGGAGTCTGAGGTCTTCTTTGTGTATTGCAGCATCCAGTTCCTTTGTACAACTTTGCTCCTGGAGTTCAGGGCCAGGGATGCAGGAATGTCTCATGAATGCAGAATTTCCAAGAGGTGCACTATTCTTGACACCTGCAGCAGCTAGATAAAGAATCCCTAAATGTCCCAGTAGGTTCCTCAGGGTGTGAGTGAATCTAGACGGGACTAGGGATTCTGAGGAGAAGGGCAGGGACCCCTTCCTTCTTTAACTAGCCTCAGACTCATGTGGTACACCTCGGCAAGAGTTGCAGGTAAACAACATCTGGTATTTGGAGTTGCCCAAAGGTTTCTACATTTTAGCTTCACACTAGCCTGCTTGGTTAAAGTGGAGGCATTATTATTAGTCTTATGTGATAGAAAAGAACACTGAGCCAGAGTTTCTGTAAGGAACTGAAAAAATTCCAAGGACTCCTGGATCAGTGCTCTACTTGCTGCTTCACCACACAGCAAGGGAGATAATGTCTGGAGATGAACATCCCTGCACTGGCATTCAGCTTACAGCATCCTCTTCCAGTGGCCCCAATGCCAATGGTACTACTACTTTGAAACATTGCTGTTAACCCGCACCACTTTTGTATCAGTTGGGCTGGGAGTGCATGTTCTGTGCTTTCCAGTGTCTTCATGCACTGCAATTTCCCCCTATTAATTAGATAGGAAACGTCTGGGTCCCAGGTTGTCAGGGGCCTTGTTCTGAAGGAATATCCATTTTCAAATTCTTGCACCTCCGGGTCTCCCAGCTGAAAAGAGCCTTTTGGACAACTGGGCTTGATAATAATCACATACATATTTATTGAGAGACATGCCCTAATTATGAAAAAAAATGGTTGGATAGTTCGGGGTTTCTGAAAATTAATCCCAGTGTTGTGCTGTGTGACCTTGGGTATATATCTAATTCTCTCTGGGCTTCAATTTCCTCATATAGCACGGCATCTTGAATAAGATGGTCTCTCTCTGATGTGGTGCGTAGTTATAGATTCATTCATTCAATAAACAGTAGTGAGTGAAATCTTTCTGCAGGGGGGGTGGGCTTGGTGCAGGGGATTGATTCAACAGTGGAGAGGAAGAAGGGCCAGTGTGCTTTGAAAATGCTCAAAATCCCCCATGTAAGGTTTTTTTAGTCATGCTTTATTTCCATGCTGACTTACCTTTTCAGAAAATACCCCCTCTTCCGTTGCAGAATGGAAATTGGCAAAGAGAGAGGGAAAAGGTCCAATTTGCGCCTTTGCTATTTTAAGGGAGGTTGAAATTACGAGCCAAAGTGGAGTGATGCGCTCTCTGGAGTGACCTCCGTTCTCCAACACAGGAGAAAACCCAGGTCTTTTGCCTGTGAAGTGGCTGGGGCTCTTGGGCGCGAGGCATTATTATATAAATTCAAGCTCGCTCCTCATCCTTAGTACCCTGAGTTGCCTGAAGGGGGGAATGGCACTGCCTGCGTTTGCAGCCCGGGCGCTCCGGCCGCCGCCGTTGCAACCGGAGCAAGGAGCGCCCGCCTGCACCACCTGTCCTCGCCGGCATTCCAGAGTAGAGGCTGAATTGGCAGCAAGCCGGCCCGGGTCAGTCGCCGCCTCAGTCCGCGCCGGCCCTCCTAGGGGTGTGTCTCTGGGATTCAACTCCCCGCCACTCCAGGACAAGCCCCCAAAGGCATTTTCTTCCTTGGCGGGAGCCTTGCGCGCTCCGCTCTTCGCGCTGCTGCCTCGAGGCCGCCGCAGGCGGATGCACGACCTCAGGCGACGCTGGGACCTGGGCTCCCTCTGCCGGGCCCTGCTCACTCGGGGCCTGGCAGCCGTGGGCCACTCGCTCAAGCACGTGCTCAGTGCGATCTTCTCCAAGATTTTCGGTCCCTTGGCCAGGTACGTGGTGGGCGAAAGTGGGGTTCGCTCTCTGGGTCCAGGGTAAGCTGGGGCGGCGGGAGGAGGGAAGGTACTGAGTGCGGAGGGCAAGGCTCAAAGTTCCAGCGAGCCTGCTGTGACCGGTCTGGGGGACTCCGGACTGGCTGAGAGCGCAACTGACCGCGGTGTGGCTTCCTCCCCGCGGTTCCGCGGGAAAGGGTAGCGCAGCCTCGGCTTGCAAAGTCCTGCCGCCCGCGGTCTCCTTCCCTCCCTTCCAGGGGAACCCCCAAAGCCCAGCTCACTCCCAGCGGCCACCCGGTAGGCACGGGACACGCGCCAAGGGAGCCCGCGTTTCGGGTCGGCAGCTCGCGCACGCGGAGGGGACTGGGGTCCGGAACACAGGAGAATCCCATGGGCCAAGCGGGATGGGGATGGGAGCTGGAGAGAACAGAGCGGGAAGCACCCGGTGCCGGATAGGGGTGGGCGTGAGTTAGGGAGTGGAGAGACCGGGACAGGAGGGATCCTGCGAGGAACGAAACACCGCGGAAGGGATCCGGGGTTCTTCCGCGGAGGAGGGGGCCAACGGCCAGCGGGATGGAGTCGGGGTGGAGGGGGGGGTGCAGCAGAAGCCACAGCGCTGAGCCTGCCGGGAAGGAAGGAAGCGGGGAAGGGCGCCGCCGCCTCCGTGGTGGAGTACTCGGTGAGGACGGGAGGGGAAAGGGGCGCAACGGTGGCGCCACGGGGAGGGGGCGGTGCGGGAGCAAAGCGAGAGCGGGCCGAGCTGCGGGATTGACGTAACGAGCTTGGGTTTCCCCCAGCGTCGGGAACATGGATGAGAAATCCAACAAGCTGCTGCTGGCTTTGGTGATGCTCTTCCTATTTGCCGTGATCGTCCTCCAATACGTGTGCCCCGGCACAGAATGCCAGCTCCTCCGCCTGCAGGCGTTCAGCTCCCCGGTGCCCGATCCGTACCGCTCGGAGGATGAGAGCTCCGCCAGGTTTGTACCCCGCTACAATTTCAGCCGCGGCGATCTCCTGCGCAAGGTAGACTTCGACATCAAGGGCGATGACCTGATCGTGTTCCTGCACATCCAGAAGACTGGGGGCACCACTTTTGGCCGTCACCTGGTGCGCAACATCCAGCTGGAGCAGCCATGTGAGTGCCGCGTGGGGCAGAAGAAATGCACTTGCCACCGGCCGGGTAAGAGGGAGACCTGGCTCTTCTCCAGGTTCTCCACCGGCTGGAGTTGCGGGCTGCATGCCGACTGGACCGAGCTCACCAGCTGTGTGCCCGCAGTGGTGGACGGCAAGCGCGATGCCAGGCTGAGACCTTCCAGGTGAGTGGCTACTTCTCAGTGGGTCAACTAGGGATGGGAAAGGCTGTGCCTGCAGTTGCTGGGGACCCTAAGCACACTTTAGCGCTGTGAGTGTCAAGTTCTTAGATGCTAGGTACCCTAAAGCCTATCTTTGCAGCGCTATGGTGCTGTCAGGAAGCTTTTGGGCTCCAGCCCGGGGTCTGCCCATCAGAAGGTTGGCCTGCCCAGTGCTTGGGAGTGAGTGTGGGGAAAGTGGCCTGGCTGCCTGGAATGAGCATCCCCAGCAGCCGCCGCCAGGACCGCCAGGACTGCTTACTACTCTCAGAGCACTAGAGAGCCCTAAAGAATTGTGCTCCACAGGCAAAATCTCTGGGTTTATACTCTATCCTCTTCTCTCCTCTGCACCTGGTTTGAAAGCCCAGTGCTCTTTCTCTGCTTGGTGATCCTTCCCAGTTTCCTACTCCCACATTCTCTTTCCCCTTTTAGTTTCTGGCTTTCTCTAGTGGAAAATTCTCTGCCCATCTTGTCTGCTGTTGGCTACTCCTTCCTTCCTTTTCCTGGTCTTTCTCTTTCCATCGTCTGTCTCTCTTCCCACTTTTCTTCTCTCTTTTTCTCATCTTTCTGTTATTTCCTGGGTTCTATTGTCTTCCCACCCCAGGCCCCACTTTTCTCTGGAGAGTGGGTGTCATTTTGCCACTGTTTGCTGACACTCAATGAGGGTTCTCAATTCTAATCTTGTGCCCCTCACTGCTGCCCACACTGAAGTGTCTACAGTGCTTTTCAAATATGAGGGGGCACATATTTGGTGACTGGCTGGAAAGGTGCGGTAGACCCTGCACAGGGCTCAGGGGCTTGAGGAGTGCTAGGATTTTTTTCTGAAGCACAGAAATTCCATAACTTAAGCACCCATGGCCAGCTCTGGTTCTGGGGGACTGGGAATGATGCAGAAAAAGCTGATTTATGAGTAGTCTGTAGTCAGCAGGGCATTTTCTTCCCTCTATGTGCTATGGCCAATTCCTGGATGTCATAGGATTGTGTGAAGTGGACAAAAGGAGCTGTTTTGGAGTGAAATCAATACACCCAGGGCTATTGTTCTACAGAGCTTTTGAAAAAAAGTATCTAGGCTGGGGCAGAGAGTCTACGAATGAGTTAGTTGCAGGGAGTGGAATTGGGGTCTTCCAGTGGGCAAGGGCATGGTCATGTGTGTCTTGCTTTGCCCATTTTGGTGACGTCATGGGCCTTCAAGGGTGCTGCTGCTGTTTTTGCCCACCTGGACCCGTCTTGCATTTCATATCTCATGGAGACACTCATTCAGTTTCCTGGCCAAAGTGGTGCTTTGCAGGTGGCTGTTAAGAATGAGCTATGGGTGTGGTTTCTTCTGTCTAGCTTCAGCAAAGGGAACCTCTGGTTTTCTGGTCACAACCTCAGTTTACAGTGTCTTTTCTCAAAGGCCGGAGGTCTGGCTGAATCCTTTGAACTTTCATTTTCTTTCTATACTAACAGATTTGTTTTCCCATCTCTAGAGAACCTTGGTCACAGGAAGGCTGAGCCTCAGTTCATGGCAAGAATTTTGTAAGTCATTGTCACAACAGCATTGTGGTGTTTAAGAAAGTCCCCTCACATTTGACAGTACTGTGAATGATCTCTTAAGCTAGCGAAGCTTGTAGATGTACTGAGGGATGGTGATCAAAGCAATCTTTGGGGCAAAAGTGGACTTCTACACCTACAACCATGGTGGGGAAGTAAAAGAGAAGTCTTAACTGCCGTGGAAGCCATAGCTTTGTCTAGCGTTTGTATATGGCATGTGTGCCTTTTCCAGTTCTTTTGGACATGTAGGTTGGGATGTGATGTCTGCAAATGTACTATTAATGTGGTCTGAATAATATCTTAAGTAGTCATTGTCCTTTTCCAGGTTCCTTCAGATATAATCTATAGGATAACCAGGACTCACTGGAGCCTCTTGGGTTGTTCCCAGTTGAAGCAAAATTGTAATGCAATATGATTTTTCTCAGGCATTAAAAGGGTGATACCACAGTGCCATCTAGTCTAATCAAAGAAGAACCACGTTTGGAAAAGTAAATTGATTATACAGTATTTATAAAAATGAAGTAAAATTTCCTAGAGAAATACAATATCATATCAAGGGCACCTTTATTATTTCTTTTCTTTCTACCCATCTCCAGGATTATTCAGTGATAGTCAGAGGGATACAAAATTTTCCAGAATGGTGACAGATCCCTGCTTGCAGGATGAGTTCTGATAATGTGTGTGCATGCATGCATGCATGATTGCACATGGGAGATGAAAATTTAGTAGTCAAGGCAACTGCACGGCTAGTGACTCTTGAGGTGAGATACTAGTCTCAGGATTACAGAATACACCTCTGGAGTTTCCTGGTAGAGCAGCCTGTGTAGACAGAACATTCTGTTTTGTAATGTGCTTTCATATTGTCTTGCTATTTCTCTGAGAATGCATATTGTCTTTTGGAGGAAGGCACACAGGACAAGAATACTCCTTTTTATCAGAAGACACTGAAATCCAAAGAGGCTGAAGGATTTCTCCAAGGTCATTGAGATCTTTGGTGACACTGCAGAAATCTGCCTCCAGTTTTGTCTGATTCCATACACTTTGATATGTTGACAATACCTCAATGAACAGTATCATCAAAACACAGTGAGGTATTTCCTACTAGTGATTATAAATGTTAGCTGATATTGCTTTTGCCTCCATTATTACTGTTATCAGCCATTTTATACTTGCAGCTTTAGGCGAATGGTTAGTCCATAGTTGCCACCCTGCCCTAAGAAGATTGGCTTTTTGTGTCAAGAAAGCTTTATTCTCAGTTGGAGTAGGTCTTGGGGCTAGATTGCTGTGAAGCTTCCTTTTATGGTGGAAATTTCTGTAAAGCTAAACAGGATGGAGCTAGATTGGAGGTATGGTTGGTGAGTGCCAAAAGGAGCCTTTCACCCACATTAGGGTTACCAAGAGGGCCTATGGGGCTATAAGCAAGTCCCTGAATCCTTCCTTCCATCATTGCAGCATCTGAAATGGTTTCATACCTCTAGAGATGGTAAAGTGCTTGGGTGATATATAATAATGTTGAATAGAAATGACTGATCATATTGTTTGGAGGGAGGGAGTAAAGGAGGGAAGAGAGGGAGCTAGGGACAGAGCCTGAGAAAAGCTCAACTTGTTTATTAAACTAATATTTCCTAAAAAAAAAAAAATAGAAGTTGTGTTTCATCCATCTGTTTGCCAGTATGTTGCCTGAGGTCAGAAAAGAGTTCTGCTCATTTTAGAATTTCTAAGACCATTTAAAAATGTATCAAAACATTGTTGCACACCAGCTGTTCAAATTTCCCAGTTCTACAGGCTTTTCCCAGGCCCAAACTTCCTACATTTATAGCCAACTCTAGTGTGTCAGTTGGTCTGTGGGAGGAATTCGAAACTGCCAAGAAAGTGCACAAACCCTGTTCTTCACTTGGTAGGGTGCTGGCTGGTACCCAGGAGATGGGTGTGGGCTCAAGGCCCACGGGGCTGTATGGAGTCTCAGAATTTGCATATCTGCACAGTCTAGATTTTAACATCTCTACAGTCTTAGCAGCCACATGGAAGGATAACATTAAAATATGGCAGAATATTATTGATAGGAATGAACTAAAAGGTTTTTGTTTAGATCTAGAAAAGCTTTCTGTTTGGGGTAGCAGCCATTCATTTATAAATGTGATGAAAGCTTTATATTTCTTTTAATATGGTGGCTTTATTTTGAAAAAGCTAGAATACAGTTCATGTGCCTGGTCATCCTTTGCATGTTCTTACTTGTATTCCCTCTCTTTATTGGTTTTGCAGCGAAACAAGAGACAGGCGTGTGGTGCAAGATGAGGCAGGGAGAGAATGAATTGTTACAGCCAACCATGTGTTCTACCAGGCTGTCACCTTCACTTATTTGAAGATGTCTCTCTCTCTCTCTCTCTCTCTCTCTCTCTCTCTCTTCATATATCTATCTATCTATCTATCTATCTATCTATCTATCTATCTATCTATCTATCTATCTATCTCTATCTCTCTCACACACACTCTTGCTCTTATTTTATGTGTGTGGTGTTTTGCCTTCATGAATGTCTATTCACCATGTGCATGTCTGATGCTCTCATGAGCCAGAAGAGGGTGTTAAATCCTCTGGGACTGGAGTTACAGATGGTTGTGAACCATGTAGGTGCTAGGAATTGAACCTGGTCCTCTGGAAGAGCAGATAGTGCTCTTAACCATTGAGCCACTTCTCCAGAATTGATGCCTTTGGTTAGTTTATCTGTTGGTAAGAGCTTTTCTGTTATTTATAGTCACTGATATTAAATACCCAATAGAAGCAACTTAAAGGAAAGAAAGTTTTCTTTGTGCACCATTTCAGAGGGGAGTTCATGAACTCTTGGCTCCATGTGCTCTGATAGGATATCAAGGCAACAGGAACAGGTGGCGGAGGATTTTTCTCACCTCATAGCAGACAGGAAGGAGTAAGGTATCCCTAATGTTCTGTCCTCTGTGACCCCTTTCTTCTAGCTATGCCTCATCTCCTAAAGTTTCTACCAGTTCCCGAAATAGTACCACCAGCTGGGAACTGGGCATTCAAAAGTTGAACCTGTGCAGGAAAATTCATATTCAAACTATAATAAAGAGCAGGATGATAGGTAGTGGTGAAAGAAATCATGAATGAGAGGGAACAACAGCACGTGTAGAATTCTAGCTGGATTTGTTAGTAACTTTGTGTGGATCGCTAACAGACTGTTTCATCTTCATTAAGATTCCCAAGTTTTCAGGTAGTACAAAATGTTACTCAGAGTTATCTTCTGTTGATAATCCAAGGTTCCTGCCATGATGTGTCAATTAAAAGACTAAAGATTGTTTTTTATGGGTATCAGTTGTCAACTGAAATAGTATGAAATGACATTAAGAGAATATGCATCTTTTCCCACTGTTGCTCATGAAATAAAATTTTGTGAAACTGCCCATTATATTCCAGGGAAGACATGCTCTCATCGAGCTGGCACTTTAGATATTTTAAAAAGATGCGTTTTGTTTGAAAACTATCTGAAAACCAGTAATGTTTTAAAAATGTCAAACATTTATCAGAGTATATTAAAAACAGACCTTTTCATTTGTTGTGTGGTAATTTAGATCTAATCTATAAACTAGCAGATGTAATACTCATGGCCCTGTTGTAGTACCAGCAGTTGAAGAGATTAGAGTCAAAGCAGTGCCAAGAAAGCCCAGGTCATCCTCTTCAGCATAAAACCCTTAAAGGTTGCCATGTGAGGTGTAGAAATGTGTAGTATGGATAAGATGGTTGGGGGAAGACTCCATGAGCTGAGAGGTCCTTTCCTCTTCCTGGCCTGCTATGTGTTCTCTGTAAAATGGAACATTTAAGCAAGATGTTTCCCAAGGCCCACTCCTTTAGAAAGTATGAAAAGGAAGAGATCCATTTGAGAAGGCCCATGGGACAAGGAGGTTGTATTTAGGAGAAAGGAGTCACTGTAGCTAGACATAGCATCCTCTTGGCAGTATGGAGCCAATGGGAATTATGAGACCAGGTAGCCTGACCTTGCTAGGAGCCTGACATAGAGAAGGTTCTCATTTGGGGAAGTAATGACTGTGGAGGTAGATGAGGGTGAAGCCCCACCATAAGTAATTTGGAAATACGATGAAGAGTATGAACCAATGTGAGTATGAGAACGTCTTAAATGGAAGAGTATAAAAAGCACAAAAAGTAAACAAAGGCATTTAAAGTTCATTTAAAGGTACCTTTCTGATTTCTGGTCTCCAATTGAGATAGTATCATAGATTAAAACAGAGAGGTTGAGTAGACATGTGGTTTGGTATAGGAGAATGCTAAGGCACAGTGTCTGATGCTTGTTGCCTAGACTCCTAGTAGGCAGGGTTTGTAAGGAGATGGGAACTGGGGCTCTGGCCCTGGTTGAAGCTTAGTGGTGTATGTGGGAATCTGTGAACCCAGTTCATCTGAATTCACAATTGGCATTATTATTTAAATGATAGCTGCAATTCACACATGGGACTCTTGGCCAAAGAAAGGAGGTTTGAATAAAGTAGAAGATAGACAGTTATGATTACATAAAAATGAGAATGTTCATCTGTCAAAAGAAAGAAAAAGGGAAAGATGAAAAGGCCTATGTCAAACTCATGAAAATATGTGCAACAATTACAACAGACAAAAGGCTGCAATCCTTTCTGTACAAAGAAACCCTATGAATTGATTAGAGAAACAAAGGGCATGTCCAGACAGTTTAGGACATGAGGCCCACGACTAGTTTGCAGACATGGAAAAAAAAAAGACTCAGTCTCCCTGGTACTAAAGAAATGCAAATAGAAGCATTTAAACTTAGCACAACTTCTTTTAACTCTCTAACTAACCCTAACTCAGAAATATAAAAAGTAATCTACATTACCACCAAACCAAAAACAGAATATTAGTAGCCAGTGCTGAGAATGATATATATCAAAATTTTTATAAATTATTGTTGTGAGTATAAGTTTGAATATTCCTTTTGGAAATAAATTAGATAATGTAAACATAGAATATTAAACGTATTAAACTTCTTCACTAGAGAGATATATATTGCTCAGTAGTAGAGTGCTTGACTAGGATGTGCAAGGTCCAGGGTTCAATCCATAGTACCACAAAAGTTTTTCTTTAACTCAAGTTATTTCCTGTGATTTCATTGAAACAAAATCCCCACCCACATTTGTTTCCTCATTTATTTATTTATTTGGCAAATATTCATTGAGTAACTGTTATCATCACTAAAACTTTATGCTTTGGGCACTATGATGAACCAGGTAGACTGTCCCTGCCTCTGTAGAGTGGAAAATAGTTAAAAGCTAATTAATTAAAGGATCAGTAGAGGAGCATGGGGAGGGGGAGGGGGGAGTACAAGGTGTTATGAGAACAGTCTCAATTGAAACAAGAAGTCCACACAGAAAAGAATGCTTTAAGAATGTCAGTGAATTCACTTTGAGGATTATTATTGCAAAACCATGTAAACGTCCTGTTATAAAGTATGGGAAATGCTAGTGACTCATTACTAAGCAGAACCTCATAGAATTATGGAACCAATAAGACTAAAACTGTTTTTTTTTCTTTTCTTCTTTTCTCTTCTTTCTTTTTTAAAAGCAGAGGAGGAATGGGAGAGAAGTAGAAAAATTTTTCTATCTCTACTAAACCTAAGCAATAAAGAATACAGACAGGAAGAAGACACACTAGGATCTTAAGAGATAGGGAAGTGATTTGTTTTTCTTATTCTGATATTCTGAGGGTTTTTAATTTCATTCTCAAGTATATCAATTTGATGCTAAAGGTAAACATAGCTGGGCTGATAACACACACCTTTAAACCAGAGGTGAAGGTAGGCAAATCTCTGCAAGTTCAAGGCCAGACTAGCCTAAATAGTGATTCCTGGGTTAGCTAGAGTTACATGGTGAGATTTTGCCTCAAAATCAAAAACAAAAACAAAAACAAAAACCAAATAAATATATAGTAAACAATACCAAGTCTTTAAGACAAGGTTTTTCTGTGGCTGTGATAAATGTGTCTAAATTTTGCTCCCTAAAGACTATCTGTGGTTATACTGGTAGCTCTTAATGAGGAGAGTAGCTTCAGTCCAGTCAACCCTCCCACTGAAAGGCAGAGGTGCTAAGTCCAGATTAGTCTAGCACTGGGTGCTGATTTTTCTCCTAATTGGCTACTCTATTTCTGACATTCCGTGGAACTCTATACCAGCATAGCCTAGAAATGTCTAGGCAAATTGCTATTGTTTCTTCTTCACTGAAAGACTCAAGGAAACCGGAAACTAATACTTTTCCTCAGTTGGAATTAGGAAGCTTCATTTTGCTTGACCATGGCTCTTCAAGATTAATTAGAATATTGGCCTTCATGGGACTCTTTAAGTGAGCTGATCACCTAGCCAGAAGAGCAAAGACTAAGTTTGGTTAAGGTTTAGGATGTTAAACGTCTATGAGAACTGGCATTAGTTAGTGCATGTGTTGCTTTCTTTAAGGAAAGAAAGTTCTATAGCTGGACAGCCTTCTTAGAGCAGTTTCACTGTATTTAATTAGACATAAATGAAGACCATTAGAACACTTTATTTCCTAGCTATTCTAGATGTCTATAGTCTACCTCTGTATACATCTATCGAGGTGCGTACTCTTACTGTTGAACCTCCACTGAGACTACGCCCAATGTAGAAGTTATTTTGACATTATAAACTATGTCATTCATGGGCAAAAAGCTAATATTGACATTCCATAACAGAAAATAAGGTATTTAGTGACTGAGTTTAGAAAGAAAGGCATGAATGGGAATTTTTCTTTTTCCATTAAAGGATAATGAATAATCCACTTAATGGTACATGTCATGTAAAACAATGCCATTGTAAGTTTAGGGAAATATTTGTCTGAACTTCAGTAAAATATTTATTAGCAAGAGAGCTTTTCTCACTCTACTAGGTCTTGTGCTGTGCAGATTATTTAGTTGGTCTTATTGCATTCATTTGTTATTTCTGCCATTTTGCCTCCTATAACAGTGCTGAAAACTTTGACACATTTCAGAGTATTACACTAAATAAATCTGTCTTGCACATTCTACTGTGCTTTTTCTGGAATATTATAAATATTCAAATATAGGCATACATGCAGATTCAAAATAAAATTCAATACATGCAAATTTTGCATACATTTCTTACTTATAACTTAGCAATAATTTTGAACTCATTATCCTATGATATAAATATATCAAATGTGAGCTCATGGGAATTACCAATAAATATATTTTTCTGATTAAACTGTGGGCTTTTTTTCACTGACAATTTAAGCTTCAATTTTGAGTTATAAGAGAATAATTTGCACTTCATTTACTCTAAATTGTCAAGAATTGCACTCTTCCACAATGTAAATGTCTGCAAAGAAGATTTCTTATTCAGTTTGATTGGTTTTTAAATTTTACTAGCAGAGATGCCCTAGTGAGTCTGGGAGAACTGGGCTGTTGCTTGTGATGAATTTAGTCCTGGTGAATCACTTCCATGTACTTGTCTGTGGAAGCACAGAGCAATTGAACTGTGCAGTGTATTGATTTATATCAGATGGATTAGCCTGTGTGCACCATCCCTTGCATAAATTGACTTTTCCCTATTGTTATTGGAATTTTTAGGGTCAAAGACTGGGTTCTGTTAACTCCAACAACCTAGATTCATCCTCAGTATGCCAGTGAAAAAGACAATAGCGAAAAACAGAAGGAGATTTATTTAGTACGCTCAAATTGTGAAGAGGAACAAAATAAAAGGGGTCAGGTGATCCCCATAACTCACATTCAGTGTATTGACATTTTTAGGTTTAAATAAAGGGTAAGAGGTATGCATAATGAAGCAGTCCTAGTCAAGATGTGGGGACGCAAGTCCTTGACACACCATTGTCACTGCTCAGGTCTGTTATTTGAGGGTTTCTGTTAGGATGTCAGGACTATATGACATCTTTTCATGTGAGGCAAGGTCCTTTTCCTTCTCTGGCTTGAACAATTCCCTTTTTGAACCATAAACTTCCTGGAGGAAATCTTCTTTGGGGTCTGTTATTGCAATACTCTGATCGCAAAGGGAGGGCAACAAGGGCCTGACTTAGAATGTCTTCTCTCCTCCAAGGATAGTTCCAGCAGAACTGTACTAGTAAAGAGGACAAATGGTAGTAGAGCCTCAGCTCTGATTCTCAAAGAGTGAACAAAACAAAGAGACTTAGAAAGTCACTAGGATATCCAGGTATGACTGTGCATTCCTGTAATTCCTGCACTGAGGACACTGAGGTAGAAGGATTGTTGTGACTTTAAGGAGGGCCTAGGTTACAGGTGAGATTGAGACCAGCCTAGGTACTACATAGCAAGATCATGTCTCCAAAAAAAAGAAAAAGAAAAAAAAAATGACATGGATGATCAAGTTACAGCTAGTCAACTCAGAAGAAGTGTAAAAGGGCCCTTTTTATGATGGAAGCCAACTCATCTGTTAAAAACACAGATTATCACAAGGGATAAAGGTACAAAATTCAGCTGTACTTGAAGGACTGTAATAGATAATTATGCAAACACTAACCAGAAGGAAACTGATGTAGGTGCACAGATATCAAATAAAATAGACTTTAAAGCAGAACCATTCTTGGGAATAAAAAGAAATTAGCAAACTACAAATTCAATTTTCAGATAACTACATGCTTGCATAGAGTTAACACTTAATGGTGATAAGGAGAAATTATGACATCTATTGATTTCTTCCAAAAATCAATAGACAAAAATTACAAAAATGCAGAAAAATTGAACCACACAATAAGCAAGCTCAACATAAAAATATATAAATATGCAAATGTACATGCACCATACATACAGCTAATACACATATTTACATCAAACTGAATAATTTTTTCTCAGATTTCTAGAATATTTTGAAAATATTCTGTGTAATAAATCCTAAAGTTAGTATTGACAAACTTGGGTAAGGAAATAACATTCTTAAAAAAAAGATTTCTCATTTAGTGTGTGTGTGTCTATGTACACATAAATGCAAATGCCCATGGAGACCAATGGCATCAGATCCCCTGGAACTTGTCAGTTCAGGTCCCCAGGCAGTTGTGAGCTGCCTAATGTGGATGCTGGGCCTTGAACTCAGGTCCTCTATAAGAACAATACATGTGCTTTATTTTTATTTTTATTTATTTATTTATTTTGAGATAGAGTCTTTATAATACTCTAGTCCTGGCTGCCCAGGAGCTCATTACATAGACCAGGCTGGCCTTGAACTCACAGTGATATTTCTACCTCCACCTTCTGGGACTAAGGGTGTGTACCACCATGCCTGGCTACAATGCACATTATTAACCTGATCTCTTCAGTCCCTAAGAAATAATCTTAAGGCCTTATTATTTATTAATTGGTTGTTGTCCAGCAGTCTAGCAGGCACAGGGCACTGGATTATGGTTGAGTGAGGGCATGCAAAGGATCATTAGTAGGTGGGTATTATTAATCTTTCACAGATTATGGCAAGTTTCTTAATTTACAGGCAAAAAGTGAAGAACAGGCAAAAAGTCCAAGTGAAGAGCTGTACAGTACTTGTTAAGTCCAGGTAGCTTGGCCTGATTGGTGGTGAAGATCTACCACCATTTTGGAGTGTATGCTTAGCCAAGCCCTGAGCAAGGAGCATTACATATATTTTTTCATTTAATTTACAGAACAAACCTTTGAGAGAGATGTTTTTAAAATCTACTTAAAGATGAAAAAAGAGGATTGTAATCTGTCATCTATCTATCCATCCATCCATCTATCTATCTTTTATCTATCATCTATCATCTGTCATCTATCAATCTGTCTGTCTAACATCTATCAATCTATCATCTACATCTATCATCTATCTATATCCCTCCCTCTCCCCTCCCCCCCCTCTCTCCTAAATCTAATCAGCCAGTCAGTATTGGAGCAGTATATAAAACTATTCAGAACACCTGGTCTGCCTTATAGATTTCTGTGTTTAGAAGCAGACTGGAGACTTGATGTGACTATTAGGGATATTAGGACCGTAATTAACTGCTTTTGAAAATACATCTTGTTTAATGTTTAATAAAGGGGACCAAGGAGATGGCTCATTTGGTGCTTGCAGGATAAGCATGAGGGCATGAGTTCAATCCCTAGCACCTGGATGTGGCCCCACATTGCCTGCAATTCTGGTCCTGAAGAAACAAATGGGCGGATCCCGAGGTTTACTGGCTGAGTTGGTTAGCTCTAGTTTCAGTGAGAGACTATGTCTCAACACATAAGATGATTAAGGAAGATATTGATTTCAGGCCTTCTTATGCATGCTCATACATGTGTTTACCACTCCATATGTGCATACACAAGAACACACACACAATGTTTTTAAAATGTTGTTCTTTGAAGTGAACTCTGCTATTTATTTTTTCCTCTCTTAAACAAATACTCAGACAACTAACTTATTTCAAATGCTTTCAAGACCAGGTTTTAGAGAGGGTTAAAGGTTGTAAGGTGTGTTGGTCATGTGAATTTTCTTTTGTTACTGTAACAAATAATTAAGAAAAACAACATTTGAGAGACCTCATCTTATGGCAAGATCACTCTACATTCTTCTAGGCCATGGAACAAAGCAGAGGAACAAAGTTTTTTACCCTATGGCATCCAGGCAGCAAAGAGGCACACAGAGACAGGAAGAGGTCAAGGACACAGACAGAGTACCTTCCTAGGATGTGCCTCTGGAGACCTGCTTCCTCCTAAGTCCCTCACCTCATTATGAAGCCCCAAACCATGAATCTTTAGAAGACATTTTTCTTAAAAAACGAAAACCATAACACTGGAGAAACTTTGTGTATGTGTGGTTTTGGTTTTGGTTTTGGTTTTTTGAGACAGAGTTTCTCTGTGTAACAGATCTGGCTGTCCTGGATCTTGCTCTGTATACCAAGCTGGCCTCAAACTCACAGAGATCCACCTGCCTCTGCCAGCTAAGTGCTGGGATTAAAGGCATGCGCCACCACTGCCTGGCCAGGAGAAACGTTTTTTAAAATGAGCTGGGCTTGGTGACACAGCACTTTCAGGCTGGGTACTCAGGAAGCTGACATGACTGTTCAAGTTCAGGAGTTCAGGGGCAGCCTGGGTAACATAACAAGACCCTCTCTTAAACAATCAAACAAAAACAAGAAAAAAGAAGAGGTTAGAGATATGGTTCCTTTTTTTTTTTTTTTTTTTTGTTCTTACAGAAAATGAGGTGTAGCAGGAATCTTACAGGTCGTATGAATCTTAAAGGTACTTGTTAATAAAATCAAACCTGAGGCCAGTTATTGGGGTGAATGCTGGAAGATCAGAGAAGCAGAACAAGCCACAGCTTCCTCTCACCTTGCTAGTTCCTCAGGTGATCCTGTTTCCTCAGGCTGGAAGCTTCTGAGTCCTCCTCCACATGAATCTCAGCTGAACTGTGTTGCTCCAAAGCCTGAATGCTAACCAACCAAATGCTTAACTAACTACATGCTTTACTCACTTAGTTCCTGGTCCTCATGCCTTATATACCTTTCTCTTCCTGCCTCCACTCCCTGGGATTAAAGGTTGGGTTTCTGGGATTAAAGTCGGGTCACCATGCTTAGCTGTTTCTAAAGTGGCCTTGAACTCAGAGATCCGATAGCTCTGCCTCCCAAGTGCTGGGATTAAAGGCGTGTACCACCACCGCCTAACTTCTGCTATAGCTTACTCTTCCCATTTTCTAGCCACCATTTTTGGTTTTGTTCTAGTGGCTGTCTGTTCTCTGACCCCAGATTTGTTTATTTCGGGGAACACACAATATTTCAGGGAACACAATACCCACCACATTTCCCCTGTTTTTGTCTAAAATTAAAAAAAGTTATAACTAATACAAGAAAAACTATCCAACAAGTATATACAATATGTACAGTCAAGAATTACATTAACAATGTCTAGTCCATTAACATTTGACAAATTCAGATAAAAACTCCATTATATATATTAACAATGTCCAGTCCAGTAACATTTGATAAACTCAGACAAAAAAATATTCATTACTTATGCTATTTAAAACAAATAGTTCCCTTTTTAAAAAGTAGATTCCATAATCTCCCTTTTTATCTTATCATATCCATATTCTCTCTTTTCATAATAGATTCAATAATTTACCTTTTGTCATCTTTCTCTTTTTAGAGTAGATTCAATGATCTACCCATTTATCCTATTATTTCTTTATCTTTTTTCTCAGAGTAGATTCAGTGATCTACCTCATATGTATATTCTCCTTTTTCTTTCTTTCTTTCTTTTTTTTAAACCTCAACTCTATTTTTGGGTTAATTGTCAAGTCCTGTATCATTTGTCCAGCTGCTACATAATGATAAAGTGCAGGGCTTGTTTCAAGTCCTTGTTCAAGTAGTCTGTCAGGCTGTATCATCTCAGCCAGTCATCTCGAAAATGTCCTGAGCAGTTTGTAGTCCAAAGTCAATCTTTCCATGGTGTTAATGGCTTTACCATAGTCCATGTGGCATCATCATTGTGGAGTCCCATCATCCTTTTAAGGTTTCAAAGTCACTGTTAGGCATGATCATGGTTCCCTTTAGATTTTTTTTTTTTTTTTTTTTTTTGTGCCTCCTCCGTGGTTTGGAGCAATCACAGTCTGATAAATGTCTGTCTCTCGGGACCATGAACGTTCTTCCCTAGAAGAGAAAATCTTCACAGCAATTTCTCCCCAGCATTTCTCTTGCCAACCTTTTCCAAACTGACCTTTGCTGATGCTTTCTTGTAACATGCTGGTCTTGGCAATTCTTCTCCGATCTTCCAGCATTCACCCCAATAACTGGCCTCAGGTTTGATTTCATTAATAAGAACTTTAAGATTCATGCTATAATGAGGCTTGTGCACTGACAATATGCTGTCCACTCTGGAAGATTTGTAAGGAGCCAAACACCTTGATTCTTCTGGAATGTTGCTGTTGTTTTATTAGTAATATCAGTATATCAGTTGCAGTGTCCTGAGAGCATGCCTTCTCTAAATGGCCATTGTTTTTGCTGCATTTGTTCTGTGTAGATCCAGTGTTTTGGAAGGAGTGTCACTGTGTTCAACAAGGGCAGTTCCTCTAATATGGAAGCAGAGGAGACTTTCTCTCAAAACCAGGAAAGATGAATTTGAGAACCTGTTCTTATCCTAGGATCTCATCAAGAAGCTAATATGAATGTATTAATGTATTTGGTTTCTGAAATAACTAAGTGATCGAGGGCAGCAAATTCTTCTAAGTGTGACTATCCCCTCCCCTTTGAAGAGGCAGCTTTAGAAAAGTGTCATTAAGTGAACATGCAAATTAGCAAAAGCCTACTAGCCTGGCAGGCATTATTAGTGTGGATGGCAAAAAAAAAAAATTATGTTGAAGGCATGGAAGAATGGTCATGCCTAGTACACCTGGAGGCGAGAGGAAGCTTGAGCTGGGGCCCACTTAAACAAGACAGAGGGCTGAGTGTAAAATTAACCAGTAGAATATGTTATGGTTGGTAAGCTGCTTGAGCTTTTTTTTTTTTGCCAAATATTGTACAGGCAATATTTGTGACTGGCCTTGATGCAGGTATGTTCCAAGTGTATAACTGCCCATGCTAGTTCATTAACACATGTTGAAATGAAGCATATGGGGCTGAATGGTGTGTACTAGGGCTATTTAAGAGAAACTAACTCATTAAAGATCATAATGAACATACAGAAATAATTTTGTGTATAAACATCACATACATTTGAGAATGTGAAGTTAAATTTTTTTTTTTTTTTTTTTTTTTAGTTTTTCGAGTCAGCATTTCTTTGTGTAGCTTTGCGCCTTTCCTGGCACTCACTCTGTAGCCCAGTCTGGCCTTGAACTCACAGAGATCTGCCTGGCTCTGCCTCCCGAGTGCTGGGATTAAAGGCATGTGCCGCTGCCGCCACCGCCGCCACCACCACCGCCACCAGGCATTGTCACATTTTCTTAACTTTAAATTATCCCCCTAGGGTTGGGGATTTAGCTCAGTGGTAGAGCACTTGCCTAGCAAGTGCAAGGCCCGGGGTTTGATCCTCAGCTCAAAAAAAAAAAAAAAAAAAAAAAAAGAAAGAAAGAAAGAAAGAAAGAAATTATCCCCATCTATCTTTTGCCTCTGGGCTTTTTTTTTTTTTTAAACTTTTCTCTGTTTCTGTATATCTTTTCTTTCCTTCTTACTCCTCGTCTGGTTGGGTGGTTGGGTGGCTGGCCCCTGAAGTGTTCCTCTCCTTGTTCTCTTGCTCCTTCTACTTCTCCTCCCAGATTTTCTCTTCCTAAATAGTCTCTCGGTCTGCCAGCCCCGCCTATCCTTACTCCTGCCTACCTATTGGCCATGCAGCGCTTTATTACACCATCAGGTGTTTTAGACAGGCAAAGTAACACAGCTTCACAGAGTTAAACAAATGCAATGTAAAAGAATGCAGCACATCTTTGCATCATTGAAACAAATGCTCCACAACATAAACAAATGTAACACACCCCAAAATAACATTCCACAACGGGATCTGACACCTTCACACCAATGTACATAAAATAAAGTTAAATAAATTATTAAAAATTAATTTTGAATAAAATGATTAGTGTGTATTAGGTAAAGATCCAAACTTGGCTTTTACCACCCTCAGTTTATTCTTTGTGACTTTGGAAGAAAGCAAAAAGCAAAAAGGACAAAAAAAGCAGAAACAAAAATAAAAACAAAAACCCCAACCAACTAACCTTACACAGCAAACAAGAAACAAAGGAGAAGAACACAAAGATGATATTAAGATCAGTAGAGGAGTTTACAACCTATTGGTAGCTTCTGTGTTCCTCACCATATGGGTGTATATGAAATCTGCATCTCCTTCTCATTTATATGTTTATGAAGTTAAAAAGATAGGCACAAGCACGCAAAAAATAATTAGGCAAGTGAGGTGTTTGACAATGTTTGGGGACTTAATGCCAATTAGAGGAAGTTTTTTTTTTTTTTTTTTTTTTTTTAAGCCATGCTTTCCTAATCCAATTGCCCCCATGCTTTTTGGTTTATGCACTTAGGGACAGAATCCATTTAAAGTGCCAGAATTTACATACATACGGCCTTGAGTGAGATGTCTGTTTATTCCAAATGATTTTTATTAGTGAGGTGCTTAGAGACCTGGATGGCATCAGAGATATCACTTTTTTTTTGGGTTCCAGAATTTCCTCCTGTGTAGTAAGGGGTTGAGTTTATTAATATTTAATAGATAGATAAATAGGTAGATAGATAGTAGATAGCAGAAAAATACATGTGTGGACTTGTGATAGTAAAGTATTATGATCAAAGATTTTTAATTAGCTGGTGGTCCATCAGTAAATGTGACTTTGAAGAAAGAGGAAAAGAGCATAGTGTGTTGGCTAGATGGTTCATTATGTGGAAAGCTAAAGGTATATAGCTAAACTATTTAATGGAGCCAGATTTGCTCAGCGCAGTTCAATGAGGGCATTTTGTGTCATAGGCACCTTGTCTAATGCCACTGTAGAAAACTGGCTCATAATTTCCTAGAGTTCAACCAAAAGCTGAATAAAAGGCTACACACTGGATTTGTATTCATGAAAGTCAAAGTCTTCTTCTTTAAATAATTTAGTTGCATTAGAGTGAATAAAATCGTGATTCTCTCCATCAAATGTCATGTTGTTTTGCCCTTTTTTTGAGACAGTCTTGTGTATCCTAGGCTGGCCTCACTCACTATGTTGCAGAAGATGACCTTGAATATCCTATCCTTTTGGAGTGTTGGGATTACAGATGTGTGAACCACCATTTATGCAGTAGGGTGATCAAACTCAAGGTTTTCTGCAAGCTATGCATGTACTCTACCAACGGAGCTACATCCTGGCTCTGTTTCTTTTAATGCCATTGTAGCAAGGTTACGTTCTAGTTTCCAGAGACTGAAGTGGAGGTCTTAGATTGTGAACTTGGGTGGTCTAAAGAATGTCACAGTGGTCATGTTTCCATGCTGACAACAAGCAGGTAGGTGACACTAAAGCCAGCTCTTTGGAAGCAGAATTGTTTTGATTAGCAGAGACAAGGTCAAGTGCCAAACAAAAACCAAAAACCAACTGAGTGCCATAACGCCCAAGGTGTGTGCACCCATATTGCTTTGGCTCTTGATTGTTTCCCAAGTTTAGCTTAGCAGACAGAGCCTAGGAAAAGAAAGAGCTTTCCTCAAAACTTCAAGGAGTTAGAAATGTAGAAGAAACAGGTGAAATATCAGAGGCTATTCTTGAATCTGAGAAAGAGAAATACAGTTGTTGCCATATGACAGAGTGCCCGTTAGTGATCCTGACTACCCCTTTCCAGATGTAGTCATGGCTTGCCCTCACTTTCCATGATGTATCAGTAGACCCTCATCTACTGCCTGGCATTTGAGAGAGGCCGTGGCCTGATGCAAACTGTGGCAGCACTTGTAATGAGAATGTCAGAAGTTAAGGTCTCAGTTGGCTTTCATTTCACTTGCTGGGTTCTCTGGTAACTACACATCGAGTTTCATACTGCCAAGCTGTTTTCCAGAATGATTGCACAGCATTTCACATTCCTATGTACAAGTGAGCCACTTTTTAAATTTCAGACATTTTGATAAGTGTGTAGTAATATTTCATTGTGGTCTTGCTTTTCTCTTAATGGTTAAATATGTTCAGCATCCTTTCACATGCTTCTAAACCATCTGTATGTCTTAGTTGACAATGTGTCTGTTTATGCCATTTGCCTTGATTCTGATTGTCTTTTTAAAAGATTCGAGTGTTTTTAGACATTCTCTGTACTATTTCTTTTTCAATCGCTTGTCTTTTTCATCTTCATTCAATATTTAATAAGTTATAACATCATCTCTTCCTTTTGTGAATCATGCTTCTGAATGTTAAGTGTGTAAGAATTCTTTGCCTGTATCTGGATATTGATTTATTTTCTCCTATGACTTTTCCCCCTAAAAGTTTTGCAGTTTTTACATTTAAAACTATGCTATACTTAGTTGTATTTATTTTTTGAAAATGAAAAAAAAATTAATTTATATGTATGGGTGCTTTGCCTGCACATATTTATATGCACCAGGAGACTAGAAGAGGGCATCAGATTTCCTGAGACTGGAATTGCAGATGGTTGTGTGCCATCATGTGAGTTCTGGGAACTGAACCTGGGTCCTTTGCAAGAGAAGCCAATGTGCTTAACCACTGAGCCATTTCTTCAGCCCAATATCATACATCTTTTCATTTTATGATATTTACCCCTTTAGTGTACAATAAAATTACTTTGAGTATTTATCTATTGCAGCATATACAAACACTTTACTCTTGCGACCAAATGATGTTCTATTTCATACATGCTTGTACCACATTGTGTTAATCTATTCACCATCTGATTTACATTTAAGTTGTATCAAAATTTATGAACATTTTGGTCAGAAAGCCAAAGTGCAGGCCATGTAAACCTGATGACCCAAGTTCAATGCCTGCATTGAAGGAGAGAACTACTTCTGAACGTTTTCCTCTATATTCTTGTTCTCTGGCACACTCATGCCTGTACATACACACATACAAACACACACACACACACACACACACACACACACACACCCCTATAAGTACATAAGGTGTGTGGAGGGAGAGAATTAAAACAATTATGAGTTTGTGAGGGTGCTGGAAAGATGGCTCTGAGGTCAAAGGTGCCTAGTTCAGTTCCCAGCACCCAGGTCAGGAGGCTAATAGCCTTCTGTTACTCTAGCTCCAGAAGGATAAAGTGACTTTGGCCTCCATGGGCACCTTTACTCATGTGCATGTGTACACACACATTTATAAATAGTAATAAAAATAAATGCTGGGCGGTGGTGGTGCATGCCTTTAATCCCAGCACTGGGGGGGTGGGCAGAGGCAGACGGATCTCTGTGAGTTCGAGGCCAGCCTGGGCTACAGAGTAAGTTCCAGGAAAGGTGCAAAGATACACAGAAAAATGCTGTCTTGAAAAGCCCAAAAACGAACCAACCAACCAACCAAATGAATAAAATAAAATAAACATAAAATTGTGAACATTTGTGTACAAGTTTTTATGTGCACACATCCTTTCATGGGCTTGAGTGGATATGTGCATACATTGGGACTGGAGTTGCATTTCTACATGAATAGAATTGCTGAGTCATATAAAGAGTCTATGTTTGACATTTTGAGAAACTACTCATTTTTCTGAAGCAACTACATTCCCATAGCAGCATGTGAGGTTTCTCATTTTTTGAAACCTCAGTGTTTATCATCTGCCTTTAATTGTAGTAAAATGGCCACAACTTACAATTTATCATCATTGACATTTAGGATATTCAATGCTGTGAAACCATCACCATTATCTAATTCATACTCTCAAAGTAAACTCCTTACCATTAAGCACTCATTTCCTTCCCTTTCCCTTCTCACAGTCCTTGGAAACCACTAACATGCTTTTTTTTTGTCTCTATGAATTTGCCAGCTCTGAATATTTTATACTAGTGCCATCACATCATATACGTCCATTCCTATATTACTTCTTTCACTTAGTGTAATGTTTTCAAGATTCATTGATATTGTACCACCTTTTTCATTATAGTTGTCTTATAATTATGCCATAGCGACTCAATGTGGGGCTCTTTGCATAATGTTATTAGTATATATCAATTGTGTATGATTATGACATTTCATTCATGTATATGATTCTTCTTAACTCCGATATTACTTGCATTTCTCACCATTTCCCCCGTTGTTTTTAATTTTCTTGATGGCTAATGATGTTGAGCATCTTCTCAGGTACTTATTATCCATTCAGTTAATTTCTTTGGAGAAATGTCTATTAATGTTCTGTGCTATTTTTCATTGTGCTTTTTCTTTTCAGCATTGAGTTAAATATTTCTGTATTCTAGATACAAATACCTTAAAGCAGGTATGCTTTTCAAGTATTTTTTTTGCCCGATTCAGTGGTTGTTTTAATTTATTGAAGATGTCCATTGTACAAAAGTATTTAAAATGTTGTTTGAAGACAGATTCTCACTATGTAATCCTTGTTGGTCTTGAATTCACAGTGGTTCTGAATTTAAAGTTCATTTTTGTGCGTATTGTAAGAGGTCCAACTGTATTTTTAAGAAAATAAATAAAATAATAAATTTATTTTATGAGTATGGCTGTTTTGTAAGTCTGTGCATCACATCTACACAGTGCTTGATGGTTCTTAAAGAGGGCATCTCATTTCCCAGAATTAGAGTTACAGAGGGTTGTGTGCCACTAAATGGGGGCTGGGAATCAAACCTGGGTCTCCTAGAAGAGTAGCCAGTGCTCTTAACCACTGAGCTGTTTCCTCAGCCCCTAACTATATGGTTTTCTATGTGTGCATAAGATGCCCCAGCACAGATTTTTTTTTTAAAATTGCATTACCTTAGCAGTGTTAAAAATCAATTGACCAGTGGAGTGAATATGGATTTATTTCTGGGATTTTAGCCTTCTATATAGGTGCCTTTATGCTAATATCACATAGTCATTAATACTACTGCTGATATTGCTTTGTGATTAGTTTCAAAATCAGATGAAATAACCATTTTTTTCTTTTGTTCTGTACATTGGTTTCATTATGAATTTTAGGAAAAGCTAGGTTGCCAGTTTCTGCAGAGAACCCAACTGAAATTTTCCTAGACATTGTCTTGAACCTGTGGATCAGTTTTAAGTAATGGTGTCCTAATAACAATATTAAGTCTTCTAACCTATGAAAAATTTTTTGCTTCTTTAGTTTTTAATGCTCTTCTGTGGATTTCAGATTGTAAATTTGGCATTTAAATATATCACACATTTATCATTTTGTTGCTGTTTTAAGTAAAACATTTTTGAGAGAGAACCTTGACCTCCCGATGTAGCCAAGGATAATTTTGACCCTGTGCTTTTTTTTTTTTTTTAAGCTGAGGACCAAACCCAGGGCCTTGCGCTTGCTAGGACCCTGTAAATTTTTTTTTATGCCTACACCTCTGGAGTTCTTGGATTGCAAGATTCACTACCATATTTAGCAGACTGAACTCAGGGCCTCATGTATGGTAGGCAAACATTCTAGCAAGTGAGCTATATCCTGAATCTTAGTATTTTTTTCTTAATTTCATCTTTGTATTGGTCATTGCTGGTGTATAGAAAGACAGCTGATTTTGAATATTGATCTTGTATGCTGCAACCCTGATGAACAAATTTATAAATTTTTAGTTTCAATCAGCAAGTGGATATTAGATTTTGTCATTTTTTTTCCATCAATACCTCTGGTATAGTGTTTTATGTTAATTGACTCTTGGGTTTTAAAACAACTTTTCATACCAGTTGGCTCTGTGTTGTTGGACCAAGTTTACTAGTGCTTTGTCGAAGCTTTACATGACCATCTATGCTGGCTAGTTTTATGTCAACCTGACACAAGCTAAAGTCACCAGAGAAGAGGAAGACTCATTTGAGAGAATGCCTCTGTAAGATAAGGCTGTAGGCAAGCCTGTTGGGCATTTTCTTAATTGGTACTTGATGAGGACCCAACCAATTGTGCCTGGTGTCACCCCTGCGTTCTATAAGAAAGCAGGCTGAGCAAGCCATGATGAGCAAGCCAGTAAGCAGCACCCCTCCATGGCCTCTGCATCAGCTCCTGCCTTCAGGTTCCTGCCTGTTTGAGTTCCTTTCTTGACTTCCTTTTGGTTTTTCGAGGCAGAGTTTCTCTGTATAACAGCTCTGGCTGTCCTGGAACTTGCTCTGTAGACCAGGTTGTCCTGGAACTCAGAGATCCACCTGCCTTTGCCTCCTAAGTGCTGAGATTAAAGGCATGTGCCACCACTACCATTTAATACTATGTTACTATGCTTATTTGGTTGTATTATATGTGAGTTTGAATTGGCCTTATTTACTTTCTACTTGATGCCTTTCCTTTTTGATTATTTTGTGTGTATGGATGTTTTGCCTGCATCTATATCTGTAAAGCATGGGATTCTCTCAGGTTTTGTTTATCTGCAGTGCCTTTGTATCAGTTTCATTTTGAAAGATGTTCTTGCAGGATAGATGAATTTTAGGGAAGAAGGCTCATGGAAAGATGGAGCTTGCTGGAGGAAATAAGGCTAGAAAATAGTACCAAAAGTTTAGATAGATGGGGAAAGTGTGGGGCTGGAAACATGGCTCAGCACTCAGGCAACTGTATGCTCCTCCACAGGATGGAGACTCACAACCACCTAGAACTCCAGTTACAGGGATCTAATGTCTTTTTCTAGCTTTCCTTAGAACCATGGTTTGATGTTTTGGGGAAGTATTAGGAACCAGAGAGGTTATGCACTAGGCTGGGGAAGGAAAAAGGAATGGGGAGAGAGTAAAAAAGCTGAGGATGAGGGCAGAAAACAGAAAGCCTTAGAAGAGGCTAGGAGGCTTTCTAAAGGATGGAAGGAGACTCAGTTGGATGGTAGGATGGTGGGAATGGACAGAAAGCTAGGCTGAAAGACAGGTGTAATATGGAGGTGAGCAGGAGACACAACAGGAAGGAAAGAGGGTGAGGACGTGAGCAGGAGGATGAGAGTGTGGAAGGAAGCTTTGGTTTGGCAGGATGCTGATGATAAGGGCACAGAGCACAGGGGAGGTGAAGAGAGCTCGGAGGGAGGGCAGAGGGCTCATGGAAAGGGGGGGCCACCTGGAGGAAACAAGGCTGCGAGTAGGGCCACAAGTTCAGATAGCCCCCTAGAGTCCGGGAGTGGATATCTGGGTCAGCACTCCGGACACTGCTCCTCCAGAGGACCCAGGTTTGATTCCCGGCACCCACATGGGGCTCACACCAAGCTGCAACTATATTCCCAGGGGATCTGATGCCCTCTTCTGGCCTCCCTGGAGTTCAGACCTGCTCTTGGTGGCAGAACATACACACAGGCAAAACAGCCACTCACACAATAAGATTTTTTAAAAAACTAAAAAAAGGCAGCCGGGCAGTGGTGGCGCATGCCTTTAATCCCAGCACTTGTGAGGCAGAGCCAGGAGGATCTCTGTGAGTTCGAGGCCAGCCTGGGCTACCAAGTGAGTTCCAGGAAAAGGCGCAAAGCTACACAAAGAAACCCTGTCTCAAAACAAAACAAAACAAAACAGGACAAAAACACATTTGGAGAGAGTATTTGAGCACTCTGTGTTTATGCTCTGGCTTTCTCACTGTTTGCAATCTCTAATCTACTACTAAGGACATGGAGGCCAGGGAAGTAGCTGCATGTCTCAGATTTACACTCTTTTTTAAAGCAGGGCACCCTAGAAGTCAGTATTTTATGTTTCCAATCAGACTCTCCTGATATAGACCCTCTTCACTAATAGTGAGCTGGAATGAGAGGGATAACGACTCAATGTTGTTGCCTTTCTATGTCTGCCATAATCTTAGTGCTCTAATTGGGGATAAGATTGAGGAAGGGAATTCTGACTTGGCGAGTCTTGCGTGTAATTTATCCCCTGCAACAAAGAACTGAAACCAGTGAGATATTCTGGCAGTCTTGTGCTCTTGGGGAGATGCAGCTGTTCACTTGGAGCTGGAGGTTGTGGGAACATCTTATTGCCTAGATCCACTTACTTTGCTTCTGCTGGTAGAGAAACAGCGAACATGTCAGGTCTCAAGTGCTACATGTGCTACAGATTCTTTTTCTTAGTGACGTTTAGTAGACAGTTTTGGGAAATAAATTTTCTATATGTAGTGAGCACAATTTCCAAAGATGTTAAGCGGCAGATTTCTTTTTGCTTCTTTTGGTACTGTTGGGGATGGATCCCAGTGCCTTGTGCATGGTAGGTAATCGAGCTTCATCCCCAGCAGTGAGCGCTGGTTTGTATTTATGGTTTGCCCAAGTGTGGATATCTCACTGGGAAACAGGTGTGCAGAGCTCCTCACGCTGCCATTGTTGATGTGGGACTCTTATAAATGGTTGTTGCTGAGTATTTGTGCTCCTTAGTTTATCTAAACTTGACACCCACTAGAGAGTGTTACCTGGAAAGAGGGAACCTCAGCTGCGAAATTGCCTCCATCATATCAGTCTGGAGGCATGTCTGTGGGGCGTTTCCTGGATTACTGATTGACTTTGGGAGGGTCCAGCTTATTGTGGGTGGTGTCACCCCTAAGTAGGTGGTCCTGAGTTGTATAAGAAAGCCAGGTGAGCAAGTCACAGAGAACAAACCATTATGAAGTGATTCTGCTTTAGTTCCTACATCCAGGTTCCTGCCTTGAGTTCCTGGCCTGACTTCCTTCAGTGATAGACTGTGATCAGGATGTGTAAGCCAAATAAGCACCTTTGATATTTATTACAATGATAGAAAATTAACTAGGTCAGTGCTTTAAAGTCTTTCCCCTTAATTACAGTGTCGGATTCCCTTTGGGACTGGCATCCCTTGATTTTGTTTTCTTATTCAAGTTAGTGTTCTTGATTCCAGTTTTGATGAAATTTTTTTGTTAGTTTAGCTCTAGGAAGCATTGTGCATTGTATTCAGGAACTCTAGTTCCTGTTTGAATCTTTTATTTTAGGAATCTTAACTTTGTTTTCATTTAACATATAGGTCGTTAGCCCCCTCTTTTGGGCCATGGTTTCATTGGGAGGATAATTTCCAGAGTCTTTTGATGTTAGTTTGGTCTACTCAGAAGTCTGGCATTCTCAGGCAGTACCAGCTTTCCCAAGCCAGACTTCTGAGTGGTTTTGGTGGGTGAGGAATGTACTGGGATCTTTAACCATACTCCTCTGGTTTGGTGTTGCAGCATCAGTGAGTAATGTTTTGGAAACCTGGTAGCTAAGAAGTGTCTTAGATCCAGCTGCTTGTCTCTTTCTATGACTTTGCCAGCCTACTACAGTATTTCTGGAAAAGGAAAGAAATCTCAAGCCTTTGAGGATAAAGAGGCTTCCCAGAATGGGCTAGGTGCCATGATTAGAACATCTTTTTAGTTCTGCCTATTGGTCTGTCTTCTCTGGGGGAAGAGAAATCTTGGACCCTTGTGCAAAGAGACTTTCTGGACAAGTCTACTTGATGTTATTGGATCCATTTTTGAAGTGTCACCTGCCTTATCCTGGGTCTTTGGGTGGAGAAAGACAGTTATATCCCTTCAAGAATAAAGACCCTGCCAAGAACAGGCCACCTGTTGTAGATGAGTTTAATTTGTTGGTTGCAGCCATCTAACTCAGGTTCTCTTAGTGGAGAGGGGAATCTAGCACTTTGGGGAACATGAGGACTTTTCCCAAAGGCTCTCAATTTGCCTTCTTTACATGTAGTGTCAGACCTTCATTATGGTAAAGATTTCCATTTGCTCTGGTCTATTTTCTATATTAGAAGCAGGGAAACAACAGACCTCGTTTCCTTCTTCCTGTTGGAGAGAAACAAGACACACTGTCTAGTGTGGTTATCTAGCTTATCTTCTTAGCACCTGTGATGGTTAGTTCTGTCAACTCACTACAATCAACATCACTTGGGAAGAGTCTCAAGGAGGGATTTTCTAGATCAGATTGGCCTGTGGGAATATTTATGGAGGGTTGTCTTGACTGTTAGTTTTTGTGGGAATATGGAGCCCACTGTGTGAAGCACCATTCTCCAGGCAGGGAATCCTGGATGGCGTAAATGTAGAGAGTTTTGAGCAAAAAACAGGCATGTATGCATTTATTTTTTTTCTCTTGTTTCTTGATTGTGGATTTGGCTGGCTGCTTCAAGTTCTTGTCTTTACTTTCCAACAGTGATGGGCTACAACCTGGACTGTTCCCTGGAATTGTAAGCTAAAATAAACCCTTTATCACTCAAGTTGCTCCTTATGTTTTATTACAACAATGGAAATAAAACTAGAACATCACCTTTATTTGACCTTGATATCTCTTGAGCTGTATCCATGCAAGGTTTCCTATTGTGTTCATCCAGCAGGAGAAGAGACAAATGTGAAGGTGATGTTTTTGTCCATGCTGTAAGTTCCTAGACATATTTTGTGTACATATGTTTTCATTTCTCTGTAGTAAACTTGTCTAGTTGTATAGGAAAAGGCTTATCTGCTTAGTAAGTCACTATGCTAATTAGTGCTTAATATTTCATTGCCAACATTAGCCATACTCCTAAAATTTAGATGCTTTATTTTTATTTCTATTTAGCTTAGTGTAGTTTGTGATCTTTTTTTGGAGACTTCTCCTTTGACATGTTTGATTTAGATGTACACTGGCAAAGAATTCTACAGTTGTTGGGAAGACTGGATTAGATCTTGGTGTTGGGTAATACTCCTCATGTCTTGTTAATTGATGATACTGTGTGTTATTTGCACACCCTTGTAATTTTCTGCATTTGAGAAAGGGATAGGAAGTCTCCCTCAATGCATATTTGTTCATTTTCCCATCAGTTTTCACTTCATGTTTTGTGGGTCTGTTGTTTGTTGCAGTTAGAGTGGCTGTGCATCTGTAGCCCATTAATTATGTAATGTTCCCTTCATTTGGGGGAATTTTCATATTCAAAAGCTACTTTATAGATAGATCTACTTACACTTGATTTTGATTGCTTTTTACATAGTATAACTTTCTATCTTACAGTGCGTTTTAAGTAGTTTTAAATGTCCATGTCATTTTTCCTTCAGTCTATAATTAGTCAGAGGAATAAAGAGTGATGCATATGTTCTTTCATGTCTACGACTAGAATTCTAGTTCACCTATTCTGTTTGCTTGAATGATTTAGGTTGGCTGTTGAAACCTCTGAGGCTGTTGCACACACCTAATTTTAGCTCAATAATCTCATGTTACCAAGTCTACTTCTCAGTACATCAAAGGCTGTAGTGGCCCCATTTTCTTTATTTCCAGAGATCAAATGTTTTTAAACTAAATTTAGGGGCTAGGGAAATAACCCAGTGGGACAGCGCTTGCATGGCAGGTATGATACTCTGGATTCTATCCCTGGTACTTCAAAAAGTGAAATTAATTCATTAATTTAGTTTAATTTAAAGACAGGCTGTATGCAACTCAGGCTGACTTTGAAATAATTATGTAGCTGAGACTGATCTTGAGCTGCTGATCCTCTGACTCGGCATCTCAAGTGCTGAGATTACAGGCCTGCCAACATACTTTGCTTGTATATCTATTTATTGTTATTTACTTTTTAGAAAAGTATGCAAGGGCATCCTCAGCAGTCTTCTCGATTGGGTTTAAACTCCTAGTTTGAAGTACTTTATTTAGCATTTCAAACCCATTGTTTTCTAAGCCCTATGTGGGAACAACTGAAAAGCTTTTTGTTTACAAAAGATTGTCCTTCATCCTTTTCTATCTATATCTAGTGCTCCAAGGCATTATTCAATGCCAGCTAAAGTTTAGCAATCACTGTAAATGACTATAACCATGACTTTGAAAGATCATCTGGCACATTACCAGCTGGAATTGGCTTAAGATTATTTTTAACTATTACATAAAACATAAATATTGAATGTATTTGTAAGGTACCACATGCTATTACAGTAGAGCTGTATGTTTTGTTAAGTTTAAATTGGGTTCAACATATATATCTCAAACATTTTCTTTTGTGCTGAAATAATTTGAACTCCTTTCTTCTAGTTTTGAAATACACTGTACAGTATAATTATTTGCAGTCAGGCTACTGTGCAATAGCACACCAGAATTTGTTACTCCTATGTAACTATGAGGTAGTACCCATTAATCAAGCACTTCTCATCCTTTCCTCCCTCCTACTTTCTCTAGCATCTGGTACTCAGCATTCTACTCTCAACTTCTCTGAGATTCAATTTTTAAATCTCTAATTTTTGAATAAGTGTCTTCCTGACCTTGGTATATTTCATTTAACATGATGATCTTCACTTCTAGCCATGTCACAATTGATAGAATTTCATTTTTTGTGGATGTATAGTATTTTATTGAAGGCATATGGATACTGCTGTATGTGTTCTTTATCCATTTATTAGTTGATGATGCTTATGTTGATCTCATATCTTGAGTATTGGGAACATGCTCTCATGAATGTAGGTGTTTGTGTGTGTGTGTGTGTGTGTGTGTGTGTGTGTGAGGTCTTTTCAACATACTGATTTAATTTCATTTGAATACATACCCTTTGAAAGTATATGAAGAGTTGGGAATGCATAATTTGGAAGTCACTACTGCCACAAATTCAGCATAAAACAAACAAAATTTATGTGTAAAGTAGTTTGATGCTAAAACACAAACCCAGTATCATGATGTACTTTGACTAAGTTAGAGTATTTGCCATTAACTAATTGATTCAGTATGTATATGTCTATGTCCCAGGAAGTGTGTCATTTCCTGGAGTTACAGAGCTGGTGGAAATGCCATAGACACTGACTTGGCAGAGTTTTTAGACTAGTGATGGGGAACAAGCGAATAGTCTTTTTTGTTTTTGTTTTTGTTTTTCGAGACAGGGTTTCTCTGTGTACCTTTGTGCCTTTCCTGGAACTCACTTGGTAGCCCAGGCTGGCCTCGAACTCACAGAGATCCGCCTGGCTCTGCCTCCCGAGTGCTGGCATTAAAGGCATGCGCCACCACCACCCAGCGCGAATAGTCTTTTAAATTGAAGCTGCTATGATGGACAGACAGAACTCTCAACCAGAAAAGACTCTACTTATTGAGGTAGCAACTCATCTGCATTCCAATAGGTGCATAGTCCAGCAAAGACTAGGGAGAATCTTTGGGAAGTAATGGGTAGGTGTAGCAACAGGAGGAACTGGAACTTGTAGGTATGGCCTAGGATGAGATGTGGGATCTAAGGAGTTGATATGTACAGGCTTGGAAGGCATGCTATAGTACCTTGGGGCTTTATCTTGGAATCAGTATGGTATCCTGACTGTTAATATAGAGGTGTCAGGTTAGATTTGTGTTTTTACCAAGTGATTTTGACTTCTATGTCAAGAAGAGAGCAGAGAAGGGCAAGAATTCATTGGTGGGCCCAGTTAAAGGCTGTGGACTACTCCGGGAGTAGCTTGGGTTGGAGAAGAGGCCATGAAAAGATGGAGAGGTGAATGAATTCAGGAAGTATTTAGGAAGAAAGATAGAAGGGAAGCAGCAGGTGAAAGTTATGGAAGATAAAGATGAGGGAACAAGAAAGATTTGCACTTTAAGACATCTGGAAGGAGTGCTATAATAAATACAAGGATGTAGGGCAGCCCAGCTTTCACTCAAGGAATTTGAAAAGACTATACAGTGACAATGTTGAGATGGCCATGTAGGGTGAGAGCTCAGAACTTCAGATAGATCCTGAGGGTTCCAAGGCTCTTCATCTCAGGATCTTATTTAAAATAATTTCTAATTTAGTGAAAAGTAAATTCTAGTTACAGTGTGTAAGCAACTTGTCTTTGCAAATTGCTGAGGACAAAACCAGAGAAACTGGACCTAAATGATAACAGAAAGGATATGAGGAAACATTTTTTGACCAAATGGGATGCTAACTATTGGGATGGACTGACACATAGAAACCTACAGGCTTAGCTTGCCTCAGCCCCACTGCAGGGTCCCAAGTGAGGGATGATTGAAGGTGTTCTAGGCAAGGGTTATTTTTTCTTGTTTTTGAGGCAGAGTCTCATGTAGCCCAGGCTGGTTTTGAACTTACTATGTAGTCAAGGATGACTTTGTACTCTTGGTCCTCCTGCCTGTATCTCTCAACTGCTGACATCACAAGCCTGTCACCATATTCAGTTTATTCAGTACTGGGGATCAAACACAGGGCTTGATGCCTATAGGCAACACTTTTTCATCTAAAGTAAACCTCCCAATCCCACATCCCAGGTGTGAAAGCCAAGAGCACTTGGGGGAACAAGTACACTTCTTGTCACAAACTTTGTACATTGAGAAGGAAATGCTTGCATTTGTACTTTTTCTCTTATATTTTCTCTATACAGTACTCCAGAAGCTTAAATTTTTCTATATCACACTTGTTCATCAGTGAGAGTGACAACTTTAGGTGAATAAAAATTTAGCCTTGCATACATTATCTGTCAAATTACTAATAAAGGTATTTCTTTTCTGGAGCCCAGAATCAATTATTTAATATTTCCAAGATTTGGAGTCTCATAGACCTGAGTTTGCATGGTTGATTTTTTACTTACTAATTATGAGACCTTGGGTATGTCAACATACCTAGCTCTCTGTGCATGTCTTATTTGTAAAATGGGGATGCTACCTCATGGGGTTGCCCTGAAGCACAAATGCTTTTACAAAGTAAGTGAAAGGGATTTATGAAGTGTAATTATTTTTCTGGGTTCACTATGAAATATGTCAATGTTATTAGAAAATCTGTGAGATTATTGCTAAAATTAGAATGCATTGCTGTAATTAGAATTCATTATTTTGCACCATTTTCACTTAATAACAAATTATATAATTGCATGATTGTAATGAAAAACAAAACCTGTTTCTTATTTTGGTTCTGTCTATAGCTGTACAATGCTTCTAGTTACCAAAATGTGTGCATTTTTCCAAAACCAAACAATTTTTCAAAAACTCTCAGATGATTTACAGAACTCAAGAAACACTTAAACTTCCATCTACTGGTTTTCTATTTAATAAAGGATAAAAAGGTATGCAAGCAAAAGTATGTGTGAACGGATACAGTGTGCCCATGTCTTCTTGTGGCTTGCCTTCTTGCCATTTCTTATACATGCTTTCCAATATGGAAACCTTATAAAGCCCAGCTTATGGGAGTTTTAGTGGAAGCTTTATGAAGCATTAAAGTGTAAGTCATTAGCTTTCCATGATCAACTCGGTCTTCAGTCTTCCAATCCTTTCTCTTCCTTGAATGTCATAGGTAGTTTGAAGTCCCAACTCTTTATATGGTTAGTATCACAAGTTAGTACTCCCAGAAATCAGTCATCCCTGTCCTTATTCAACATTCTTTAGATATCATTAGCATAAAAAGGGCCTACTCTCTGCCTCTCTCTCTGTCTCTGTCTCTCTGTCTCTCTCTCTCACACACACACATTTTCTACCATAAATCACACTACCATACCAATAATGAGCCATTTATGATTTCATTTTCAGATTAAACATGGATTGATGTAATGGTGCCCATCCAATATTTTCTAAGATATGGAGCACATGTAAAATTGAGTATCTTTAATCTGAACATCTAAAATCCAAAATGTGTCAAAACATGAATGGCCTTGTATACTAGTGTGATCCCTCAAGTAGAAATGTCTACACCTGATTTCAGATGGCAGATGCCAGTCAAAATGCAGGTCTAATAAAAATCATACAAAATTTCCTTCAGGAGATATATATAATGAAACAATTAATTTTAGGTTGAAACTTCCCATCTTGCCATGTATATAAAATATTCTCAAATTTGAGAGGATATCTCAAACATTTCCAATAAGGAATATTCATCATGTATCTGTTGATGACTCACCCAGTTTTAAACATGCTTATGTAAAACCTAAAATATGTTGATTGTTGTAAATTTGTAGCATGTGTTCCTCTTCCCCTTAGCATGGAGTTTTACATGTTCTCCAGAGATCTGTATTCCCTGATTGTTGTACGTTGTAGTTGAAATTTGGAATTGTAATTATTCTTAATACGTTTCATAACTATTCTTGGCTTCTAACTTGGGCAGAATTTATTGTAAAGAGATAAAGTTCAGCTAATGTGACATAACTGAAGGATTTTTAGGTGTTGTAGATAGTCTGTGATGGTACTGGACAGCTGAAGAACAACACTTTATCAAATGATGCCTTTTAACTGGGGAATAATTATTGCAGAAGATCTTGTTATCTTTGCAAGATATTCCAACTAGTGATGGATATTTGAGGGGAAAATTGTATAGAAATCCAGGCTATTTAAAATTTTTATGAAGCTTGATAGGCATTTTCGAATGTGTGTCAGGGCTATCAATTTATATTGTTACATATAGCAAGAAACAGGTGGATGGCACTATCTCTTGGCGTAGTGGTACCTGGGTCCATTCCCTGCTGAGCTAAATGGCTTTAGACAAAGTCTCTAAAGTGCTTTCTGTTTCAGTGTTGCTAATAATGAGGCAGAAAGTAATATTTGCTATTACTGACCTCATGGAGATGGTAGATTGCTAACTAGATTACGCCTTAAAAGCACTTTGTGCTCTGTTGAGAAATATGCTGTGGCAAATTAAGTAGAGCCTATGGTTTTATAAATATAAACATATTGCCAAAAGATGAGTCATTGATGGATCAAAGCATGCAGACTAGATAACAGGCATTAGTAACATCAGTGTGAGGCGAAACAAAGAGGAGGGTCTCCTGGTCAGATTCAAACAAGGACCATGGCCACATGAGCCAAACGGCTTTTGCTCATTTCTTGGGACGGAAGTGAATTTTTAAAGGGGAGGATAAGTGGAGGCAGCTAGTATCATTTTGTACCTGTTTTCAAAGAAGAACCTTTTGGTTCAGTCAGTGTGATATTTTCTTTATTTCCCTAGTAAGTTTTGAAAGAATGTTTGCTTGTTAAAATAAAGTTGCTATGTTGGATCTACAGCTTGCTGATTTTATTTTTTATTTTTTATTTTTTATTTTTTATTTTTTACTTATTGTCATGAGTGAGTGGTTAGAAATGAAAGCAGGCACATATGTGTCTTTCCACTATGGAAGACTTTATTAAAAAGAATTTCACAAGCCCTTTCACTTCATTGGCTTTAATTCACCAAGTACTCTTTATTTCACTTTGATATTAATGCCCATTTGCAAATAGTTTTTTTTTAAAATTTCATTACAATCTTAATTGCTTGATATTAGCTTTCAGATATCACACTGCATTTCACACAATGATCCGTGGTTTACTGAATGGCAATGAATGAGCTAAAGCAGCTGGGGTTGATCAAAGCATCCTTACTACAGATAAGAGGTAGAAAACTAAAACAGATGCCATGGCAGTTTGAATGTAACTGACCCTCATAAGCTCTAAGGAGTGGCACTTTTAGGAGGTGTGGCCTTGTTGAAATAGGTATGGCCTTGACGGAGGAAGTGTGTCACCGTGGGGTGGGCTTTGAGGTCTCTTATGCTCAAGATACTGCCCAGTGTCACAGTCCACTTCCTGTTGCCTTCTGATCAAGATGGGCAGGAGGAGGGAAGAGAAGGGGATCTGTGGTTGGTATGTAAAATGAATAAAACATTTCTTGATTGAGAAAAAAAAGATGTAGCCAGTACCATGCCTGCCTGCACGCCACCATACTCTCCACCACAATAATAATGGACTGAACCTCTGAATTATAAGCTGCCACCTCAATTAAATGCTTTCCTTTATAAGAGTTGCCATGGTCATGGTGTCTCTTCACAGTAATAGAAACCCTAAGACTAATGCAAAGAGAGTTACCAGGTACATAAGATATTAACCTAAGTAACCCAGTTACAGAACCGAAGTGTTCTAGCTCAGGCCTGCAAAAGCCCTCACACGGTTGTTTCCAGACACAAAGCTGGTTCAAAGTGCTTTTGGTCTCTTCTAGACAAGTGGCAGTTCAAGCAGACTGGATCAAGCAGGGGGATCCTCTTCATCGGAACTACTCTGGAGATAGTTTAGAGTTTATTGCATGTCCTGTAATGTACACTGGATGGCCTAATGGTGCAGTGGGTGCTGCCTGTAGCCAATATTAGGTGCCTCTTATTTTGTATGAACCTGATGAAGAATTTGCATGATTCATTGATCTAGTAGTTGGATAAACTCATGCTTTGGTTTCATGCAATGCTTTGGAGGTACCTACATTACCCTTGTGTTTCTGATTTAATTATTAAGTTCATAGGTGGTAATATTTTATTTATGCAAATAAGTTATCTGTGCCTTATAGTTTATGAGGGACAGATTGTCATTGTTCACTTGTACAATCAAAATGAAAAATCATTATGCCTCAACATTTGAACCTAAAATGACTCAAACTGCTGTTTTTTTTTAAAAAATCATATAGCCTGAAAGCTACTGCTTTATACAACATGGAGTTATTTTGAGTGGATCACAGCCCCATTTATACATCCTTTTTAGATCTTGACCATAAAGCAGTAGAGAACAATGATAGCTAATGTGCATCTGATGAGCTACCCAAATCACTCTAGCAAAATTCTCTAACCTTTAACCATACAGTTGTAAGGAAAGAAGCCCAGGGTTCCTAACTAAACCATTGACATGTCTGCTAAAATATGATGTGGGCTATACTCAAAACAACTGGGCATCAAACCTGAACTTACTTTCAGTGTCTTCTGGGTTCAGCCTGAACCTGTCTAGACTTGGTCTTTACTGACGCTCAGCTCCAACAGGAAAGCAGAAAGTTGCATGGCTTTTTAGATAATGTACCCAGTTTGTAGCCTGTGTCTATTTCAACATGGTGCTCTCAACATTCTGTAGTATAGTTGCCTTTTTGTTTTGTTTTCCCGCATGTTAGCTCTGTAAGGCTAGGAACTTTTTTGTCTGTCTTCCAAGAGTCTTTGTCTGTAGTGACAATAATTTCATATTGAATAAGAAAAAATAAAGTCTTTGAGTGCTTTAAATTTAGCCTGCCAAAAGCCAAAGGCAATAGTCCATCTTTCAGTGGACGGTGGTAGAGCCAGTTTTCTAGAAACCTAAGTGTACTGTCAAATTGCCCTGTGTACATAAACCAACTGAAGATCTTGTTAAATTCTAGATTCTAATTCTGTGAGGCCTGAGATTCTGATTTTTTTCCAAGCTCCCAAGTGAGGTTAATTATGTGGTTTGTAGATTCTACTTTGAGAACTAAGAATCTATGATATAGATATGATAGGATGAAAGGGTAGATTATCGAATCTACTTTTAAAGAGAAATTTGTTTAAAATGTTTTACATTGCTATAGATTTTAGTTTATTATACATTTAAAGTTAATTTTGCTATACTGTATGTATATTTCTACTCTTGTTTAAGGTATTATGTTTGTGCAGCTCATTTGAAATTGTAATGGATAATTAACAAATACAGATTAATAATTAATCTTTTATGAGTGTCAAACTTATAGTCATGTTAGTTAAGTTTTCTAGGTATACATAGATATAATTCAATTGGGTAGGTAATCTTCAAACACTTCAAAGACCTACAGAATATGGCATTTAAAATGTTTTAAAAAATTAGACTTTCTGGACAATGAGACATGTCTGCTCCTAGCAGCACCAATTACTTCAAGGCAGATGATGGGAACCAAAGACACTCCATATGGAGTTTATCTTCTTCATGGCAAAAGTTAGCCATTTTGGGTAAGAAACTGTTCTTGCCTGGACTGCTGGACAAAATGTTGTATCAACTGGACATGCTGGACCCATAGGAAGGTGACCACTGAACTTTGCAAGGTGAGATGGTCCTTCAGGTTCCTGCAGAAGAAAACTGCCAGACATTCTACAGGACACAGAGAGAAGTGACTGAGAGACTCTAGGCCTCTAGGCTGAAGATGGTGGATGTCCTAATGTTTGAAGAGGAACTTTGGATGACTGTCCAGGCAGGCAGCTGTCTCTGACATATCCAGAATTTTGGAAGTTGCTTACAATGCATTTCCTGTTTACTTAGGTAATATTATATCCTTCTGAGGTTTTCGATGTAGTTGAAGACTAGATAGTTATAATTATAGTTTTCCTTAGTTGTGATAAAAGATAAATTAGATATGAAACTTTAGATTCACAAATATAGCATAGACAGAATATTTTCTTTAATTTTTGCCAAATACAAATAGACTAGATATTGTAACTGTAATTCTTGCTTGATAACTGTTTTGTTACATGGAATTTTACTATGTTAAAGTTAAAACCTTCCTTTTTGATTAGACAGAAAAGGGGAAGTTCTGTGAGATATCGTTCTGCATGCTGTGAATATGTGTTGCTCTGATTGGTTGATAAATAAAACGCTGATTGACCAGTAGCCAGGCAGGAAGTATAGGCAGGATAAGGAGACAAGGAGAATTCTGGGAAGAGGAAGGGCTGAGTGAGGAGCCGCCAGCTAGGCACAGAGGAAGCAAGAGTTGAAGGCAGGACTGAGAAAAGGTACCAAGCCACATGGATAAACATAGATAAGAATTATGAGTTAATTTAAGTGTAAGAGCTAGTCAATAATAAGCCTGAGCTAATGGCCAAGGAGTTATAATTAATATACGCTTCTGAGTGATTATTTTATAAGTGGGCCACAGGACTGCAGGGTCCTGGCGAGACATGAGAAACCTTCTGACTACAAATCTAGTCCCTTGGTGAGGCTTGTCTCATTTCCAAAGTTGATTCCATCATCAAGTTCAGTTGACTTTGTCTCCTGTACCAACCTGTCTGTTTCTGTAGCCTCTGTTTTAGCTGAAGGTTTTATTGTTTTCTGCATGGATTACTGCAATAGCGTCCATCTAATCAAACTATATCTTTATTCTCTTTTCTGTTCCTGTACTGCTGCCAAATGATATCCTGCAAATACATCTCTGGTTATGCCAGTCTATTGTTGAGAAGCTTTCAATAGAGGATAAACCAACAGCCCTTCTGCTGCTAGATATTTTGATTTTGGGTGGGAGCAGGGCTGTGCTAAATAACACAAGGATTGGGGAGCTAAGAACCAGTCATTAGAAGCCCCAACCGTAGTAGCCAGGGCTACTTATAGATGCCTGCACTCCCCCTCCCTCCCTTCCCTTCTCTGCCCTTCCCTTCCCCTTCCTTCCTTCCTTCCTTCCTTCCTTCCTTCCTTCCTTCCTTCCTTCCTTCCTTCCTTCCTTCCTTCCTTCCTTCTTTGTGGTCAGAAAGCCAGGCATCCAAAATGCCAAGGCCATTGGCCATTGGTTCTTTGGCAGAAGAGATGTCTCAAATGTTTTCTTGTTCAAATATTAGCTAGTCTGTGCTCTGTTTCCCCCCAAATCCACCACTCATGTTTTAGTTTGAATTACAGAGAATTTTCTTGTACCTAGTGCAATATTTTATTACATTTTCCACACCTGAAATACTGCTCACCAGTTCCTTTTTTCAGGTTTCTCTTGTTGTGCTATCAGCTGGGGTCTGTTAAGTGGTTAATGTGCATATAGTCTCACTCAGGTGTAAATTCACAGATATTCAGTCTGTCCCAAGAATAGGATATGGTGGACTTATAGGATTATGCTTTTCTTTCTTAACAAAGGGAGCACACTGCACTTGTTGCAACAGGTGTATCTGGGATGACCAGACATTAGGAAATGTGGAGAAGAACAAAGCATCCTGTCCTCCTGGTAGGCAGAAAAGTAGGTTGACTCTACCCCAGGTGTTCTAACTGGCCTGTCCTGACCATTGAGCTGCCGCTGCCACCGCTGCTGCTGCTGCTGGAGTGTGGCTGCATTCAGGGAAGAATGATGAGACCTGTTGACTTTTGGTAGTGTTTGTTTTCTTCCCTCTTTAATTTAGTAACTCATCATTCCAGGCTTTTCCATATGCTGACTAATGCCTACAGCTGGCTCTCTAGAGAAAAGTTCTGGGGAGATCAATCAAATGAGATCTTAAAGGGTAAATAAGGTTTTTAAATGTGTTCGAGCAGCATCTATTGAGTTCAGTGGGAAAAAGTGCTTCCAAGGAATGAAATTTGCCCAGTGAAATGCCTCCCAAATAGCAGCAGAGCAAATAGACCTCAGATGGTTGTTTTGTAGCCCAAGTGTTCAGTTCTGCTTAGATTTCCAATGGCTGCTTAAAACTTAAGAGCAAGGGAAAATGAAGTGCATTTGACTTCAAGGAATTCACTAATGGAAGATCAAAGTAGTGAAAATGTACTTTCACACACATTATTGGATAGTTGCATGTGTATGTAGGGGGGTTAGGGCTGGAGATCGGGGAAAGGAAAGTTACATAAAATATCCCCCTTCAATAATTTTCAAACACACACCCATTTTCCAGCTCCTATAAATCTCAACAAATAAGGAACACGGAGACTACAAAATATTTCAGGAAAAATTCCAGAGGCTTTTAGAACTCAGTAGTTCTGGTCTCTGTCTTCTCAGAAGTTCCAAAATGAGAAATTCTATTATGCAAATCAATGCACTCAGAGTAGAATTTATAGGATTTTATGGCATTGCAAATTTGAAAATTACATTTTGTCTTTTGTCCTTTGTTATGACAAAATGTGGCCATGCCTAAGGAATAAAGTGAATATATTGAATATTCTAAGCCATTTGACATTGACCTATTACATAATGAATACTATTAGTTCTACAGAGGTCTAGTTGGCTAGTGGTCAATCATAGAGAATTGGCTAGATGAGCCTTTCTTCCATTACACAGATCCTAAGCTTCATTAAAGTCTCTCTGCTGTTGCCAAAGCAGAAAACCAATGTATTCTGTGGTATATTAAAGAAAACATACTTAGGAAGACAATTTTTTAAAAACATCACTGGACATGGTCCACAATCTAGTATGAATTGCCTTTCATTATCACTATTTCTTGAAAAAAAATGACAACAATCCCATCTGTTAGAATAAAGGATTAAGGACTGACTGTCTAAAGAAGAACACAGGCCAGAGTCCCTAAGAATGTGTGTGTGGTAAGAGGAATTAGCAGTGTTTTCTTGCCTTTAGCATGTCATTTATTCTGATTTTCCTTGCCAGTTGTATCCATGACAGGGGCCATTAAGACCAGAGTGTTTTTTTGGATGCTTGTCATTATGCTGAGGGGCTTTTATCAGAGAAAATCAAGTATGTTCTAGGGCTTCACTGAAAGTTCACTAAGGGAGGCTGTTGTCCTACCTGACCAAATTCCAAGGAGGTGACAAATGGGGTCCAGTTTTCTGAAAGCTTTCTGGAAGTGTGTGTGTGTGTGTGTGTGTGTGTGTGTGTGTGTGTGTGTGTGTGTGTGTGGTGGAGGTGCCTCCAGTCTTGGAATTATGGTTGCTCATGGTCTGATGGTCATCATCAAGACTCTGAATGATTTCAACAGGGACAGGTATGAAGCCCTCCACACTTGCAGAAGGAATTGGCGTGTAAATCATTGTCTCTGATAAAAGGAACTCTGTCCCAAGCTGAATTTGTGTTAGAGGTATCAGAAGAGATCCTGGATGTAAAACTGATTTCCATGCTGGAGGGATTTTACTCCAATTATCAGTCACATTACAGCTAATTCAACTTCCTCATTTTCCCAGGCCTAGAGGGGCCCAGGACATCCTGATGCCTTTCCTCACCACAGCAGGCTTCTTCCCATATAGAGAATCATGTAGTACATTGAGAAATGGCTCCATTTAATCTTTGAGGCCTCAAAATGGCAGGGATGCCTTTGGACAAGTGGGTGAATGGACAGTATTCTCAAGTAATGTAGAGGTAGCTGTAAACATATCACAGATTACCTTAAGATGTGACTCTTTTAGTCACAAAAGAAACATCTTCCAGAATAGCCATTCTGTGGAATATGCTTGGATAGAATCTTGCTGCTGTTTCTTCTTTTGTTTATTTAAATTCTTTTCATACAATATATTGTGATCATGTTTTTCCCACTCCCAACTCCCAGATCCTCTCCACCGCACTATCCACTCATCTTTTCCTGTTTTTTTTCTTGTTCTCCTCTTTCTCTATCAAACGACCACCTCCCCAAAACAAAAAGGAAAATAAAAACAAATGGATGAAAAATATTATTAATTTAAAATTTTTTCATATGTCTTAGACATTGATTCTATTCTTCCTCCTTCCCTTTTCTTTTTCCTCTTGACTCCTGTTAGCCCAGTCCCCTTTTTCCTCAAGACAGTTTTACTTCTATTTCTATCTCAAACATACATACATGGTTTTATGTATCTATATGAAAGCATATAATATTTGTCAGGAACTGAATTAAGTCACTTACTGTAATCTTCTCCAATCCATTTCCCAGAAAATAACTTCCTTCTTGATGGCTAAACATTTTCCATTGTGTATTTTCTTTGTTCCATTGTATATTTTTCTTTATGCATTCCTCTATTTTTGGACACCTTGGTTTGTTATGGAACTTGGCTACTGTGAATAGTGCTGTAATAAGCACTGATATGCAAGGATCTCTGACATATTGATGTGGAGTCCTTTAAGTAAGTGCCCAGGAGGGATATGATTGGGTAATATGGCAGGTCTCTTTTTAGTCTTTTGAGGAATCTCCATACCATTTTCCTTACCATGTGGACTAAGTTACATTGCCAGTTCACATCCTTGCCAGTGTTTGCTGTTATTTGTTTTCTTAATCAGTGCCATTCTAATTGGGGTGAGCTGGAATGTCGATGTAGTTTGGATTCCATTTCTCTGATGACTAGTGAGTTTGAACGTTTTGTTCATGTGTTTACTGGCCATTTGTATTTCATTTGTTGAGAGCTATATTCATATCATTAGTCCGGCTATTGTTTGCATTATTTGATTTTTGGTCTAAATTTTAAAATCCTTTGTATATTCTAGATATTAGTCCTTCACCAAATGAATAGTTAGCAAAGATTTCTCTCCTGTTCTGTAGGCTATCTCTTCTCTTGCTTTAGTGGTTCTTTTGCAATACAGAAGCCTTTTAAATTCATAAAGTCACATTTGTCAATTATTTATTATTATTATTATTAGCAGCAGCAATAGGAGTCCTGCTCAGAAAATACTTTTCAATGTCTACATTTTGAAGTGTGTACTCCATAGTTGTTTTCAGAGTATTGGTTCTTCTATTAAGATATTTTATTTTCTTGGTGTTGAATTTGTGCAGCGTGAGAGATAGGCCACCTTATTTCTTCGCAAGTATGTATATCCAAATTTTCCTGAACTATTTGTTGAAGAGGCTATCTTTTCTCTAAGATGTATTTCTTTCATCTTTGTTAAAATCAAGTGGCTGTAGCTGAGTGAATTTATATGTGGTTACTTGATTCTGTTCCACTGATCTCTGTGTCTGTCTTGTTTCTATGGCTGTGTAGTATAACTTGAAATTTGTATGGTAATGCCTCTAGTAATATATGTTTAGAATAGAACTTTGTTATTTCTGATAGTCACTCATAATACTTAAATTGTAGAATGACATGCCTCTTAGAAATCTTCTAAGTAACTTCTGTACCATGTTCCCAGATCCCACCTGTTTCTAGAAGGGACACCAAAGTCAAGGAACTACCAGACATACATTGTTGATGGATGCTAATATGTCATGGATTATTGTTTGCAACATTAAAATTGGTACTTTAGAAGAGTGAAAGAAGATGCACATTTACTCTAAAACCTGTCCTTACTTTAGGTGTGAACTATAAATAGATATAATCCATCATCAAATTAACAAAATTTAATGCTTCTCTGTTAAGCAGTGAAAGTTTACAATAATGCAAATGATTTTTAAAAAAATTTTGCTTTGCTCTAAATGTTGAACTCATGACTAATTTCAGGTAGCAAAAGATTTGTAAATCTTTTGAAGTGTAAAATGGGCCTAACCTTCTATTAAAAAAAAAAAAAAAACAGCAAGAAGGTCACAGGAGTAGTTGCCATCAAGATTGGGGACAAGTCCTCTGAAATGCCACATCACTTGTCTATAAGTGTCATTTTGCCTCTTGTCCAAAGTCTTATTATATCTCTACCATGTTTTTCCTTTGTCATTGTTTGGTTTGTGTATAAGAATCTTAAAGCCATCTTATTATAAGTTTTTTTTCTGTGATTTGAATGTATCTTCTCAAGTTCCTGTATTAGAAATCTAGTTTATGCTCCTGAAGGAGTGGGTCAGTTGTCTTGGGAGTGGTTTCTGCTAAGAGAATGCATTTGGCATCCATCTCTGTCTCCCTCACATGATGTCTCCCATTATGTTATCACACAAGAGAGCTCTTTCCAGATGTGACCCTTCTAAGCTTAGTTTTTGAAGCTTTCAGGACTATGAGCCAAATAAATTTATGTTCATTATAAATGACTAGGGTGATGGTATTCTATCTTTTTTTGTGGGGGGGAGACAAGGTCTCACTATGTAGCTCTGGCTGTCCTGAAACTTACTTTGTAGACCAGACTGCCCTCAAACTCAGAGTTCCACCTTCATCTGCCTCCCAAATGCTGGGATTACAGGCGTCTGCCACCACACCTGACAGTGGCATTATAGCAGTAAAAAACAAACTAACATAGTCATCAGCAATAAGGTTTTTCATGTTACCTTTTGCATTTTACAGAGTAGTTTTACATCTACTGTTCTTTTTATTTTGTCTTTTTATTAATTTATTTTTTAACTCATTTTAAATATCAACCACAATTTTCCCCTCCCTCCCCTCCTCTCAATCCTCTTACCTCCCCCAACTCACTCTCATCTATTCCTCAGAACCACCCCCATTCACTCCTCAGAAAGGGTAAGGCCTCCCATGGAGAGTCAACAATGCATGGCGCTTTCAGTTGAGGGAGGACAAAGCCCCCCCCCCCTCCCTGCATCAAGGCTGAACAAGGCATTCCACCATATGGTATGGACTTCAAAAAGCCAGCTCATGAACCAGGGATAGTTCATGGTCCACTGCCAGGGGTCCCACAAAGAGCTAGGGAAATTCCCAGGAATCCACAAAAATGACCCCAGCTAAGACACATAGCAATAGTGGAGATGGTGTCTGAACTGGCCTTCCCCTGTAATCAGATTGTTGACTGTCTTAACTGTCATAATAGAAACTTCATCTAGTAACTGATGGAATTAGATGCAGAGACCCACATCTAAGCACCAGGCCAAGCTATGGGAGTCCAGTTGAAGAGAGGGAAGAGGGATTATATGAGCAAGGAGGGGTCAAGATCATGACAGGGAAGCCCCACAGAGACAGATGACCTGAACTTGTGGGAGCACAGGGACACTAGACTGACAGCTGGGGAGCCTGCATGGTTTTGTTTTTTGAGACAGAGTTTCTTTGTGTAACAGTTCTGGCTGTCTTGGAACTCACTCGGTAGACCAGGCTGGCCTTGAACTCACAGCCTGGTTCTGCCTCCCAAGTGCTGGGATTAAAGGTGTGTGCCACCACTACCTGGCTCATCTACAATTTTTTCTTTTCTTATTTGTTCATGTGTGTCTCTTTAGCACACTTGTGAGGTAGGGCAGGAACAGCATCGTCACCATCCTGTCATTATTAGTAATGCTTCCATTTCTGTATTACGGTGGAAAAAGTTGAGTCAGTGAGCATAAATGTCTGCCTTAGGATTAAGTATACAGTAATCAAACTGAGATGGTCATTGTGACATATTCATTTAATTTTGCTGCACATAAAAGCAAAACATAAAAATAAGAATGTGTTGAGAAAAGAGATTCACAAGAAGCTTGTTTCACCGCTCAATACAACTCCTTTCTACCAGAACTGTTAGCTAGCTAGCATCTTTATCCAATGACTCCACAACATTAGATGATTTTAGCTATAAACTCGATGCCGTACATGCAGACCTGGGGTGGTTTTATGCTGCACCTTGGGTGTTTCTTATTACAGAGACTATTTTAACACAGATCAGCAGTGGGCTCAGTGGCCAGTGCTAGTGCTTCCGGTATTACACGTGAGAGTGTCACACTGAGGAAACTGTACTACATGAGAGGGTGCCATACCAAGGAAGCTGTCTTTAAAGGGCAAGTGTGACAAGGTCAGTGGTTAATGTGGGCGGCTGCCATTGTTTGAGATAGTCTGTCTCCATTCACACTGCTTACAGGAGAGCCTCAAAGGCTCATTTCACTTGGCAGATTTCAGTCTGTTGTGATTTTCCCTTTTGAAACACATCTTTTCTTTTAAAAATTTAATGAAGTGCTGCCACTTTTCTAGTGTTTTAAATGGCTGATCATTTTTTAGCTGGCACAGAAATGTTTGCAAGTGTTAATACTTGAAATGCCATATTAGAAGAAGATACTGCCTCACCCATTAGTTTGGTGGATGCTATAAGGAAGGGTGGTTCCTGGTATGCATACTGGAGTTCAAGCCCTGCTCTGCTGGCATTTTGGACATCCATGGATGGCTCAGAGAAAAATGTTTTGGTCACATCAAGACATTTAACCTCCTTGGTTACTGACCCAGTATACTCCATGTCAGGGCCATGGTGTTGGTGAGTTAGATACCCACAAAGTGGCTCTGCCGCTACTTTTAGTGGAGGAATAGACAGTTTCCATTATTAGAGGTGTCAGGTTGCATGATACCAAGTGTGCTTAAGTGAGACAGGCAAGATACAATCTTAAGAGAACCTTTCTACAATCAAGTTAAGGATGTTTTGAGACAGTATCAAAGTATGCAGCTCTTGTTGGTCTAGAATTACAATACAGGCCAGCTTGGCTTCCTACTTGTGGTGATCTTCCCCTATGTTCCTTGTAAGTCCTGGGATAACAGGTGTGAGCCTCTATTCCCCCTCATAAGTTCCGGATTCGAAGTAACACTTGGTGGTTGGGATACGATTTTCCTGGCTGTAATTTCCTTTAGAACACAGATAAGCTTCAGAGCCTGAAGTTGCATATTTGGTGTTCGTCAGATGTAGATCCTTCTCTGCTGGCTCAATAAACACGTTATAAGGGTGTACTAGTTGTCAGTAGATTCCATAACACCTAGTCAATTTAAGTATTTTAGGTGGGTTGTTAAAATGATGATATCATATAAAAAGTACTATCAGGGAAGTAAATGTTTGCCAATGAAAATACTTTAATCATTTCTCCCCCTTTGGGAGAGCAGAATGGGAAACACATAAAGATTTTATCATTGAAGCAAAAATTTCATATGTTATCCAAGATGATTGGTCAATGAGTTTTATTTAATAATTCAATGACAACCTAATAAACCCTAATTTAAAAGAATAGATGAAAGGATAGTATTGAAGAACAGGCAGTTTGATGCCTCAGTGAGGGGAAAGGTAGAGAATGGAGAGAGCTAGTCAGCTTCCATTTGTAAAGCAGTGGACATTGTGTTTGATTTAGTGGAATCCTAAAAATGTCTTGCTTTTGGGAATTTCACATAATATATTTTGATCATAGTCATTTCACTTCCCCAACCCCTCTCAGACCCTCCCTCCCTCCCTAACTTCATGTTCTTTCTCTTAAAACAACAACAAAAGCATGCTCACTCACACACAAATATGAAGTTAGATTTGTGTTGAGTAACTTCTCCTGGTTGATATTCCAGTGTCACTCCATTAGAATACAATGTTATAAAGAGATAAAGGACAAATTAGAACAGAAATACTAAATGTGGTAGGGGAGAGGCAGGGAGGAGAGAGAAGGAAATATGGAAAGGGAACCAATTGAGGGGGAAATTTTATCAAAATTCATGAGCAAAAGATGAACTTTTGAAAAAAGAACATAAAAGAAATTACAGTGCACTCTTAGGGGAGTAAATTCTGGGTCTTAGGCCCCAGATGGTTCTAAGCTATTTGATGGTTGTAAAATACATACCATTTCAGCCCCTTATATGAGGTGTCAGGGCCTGTGTTTATGATGCTATGGATGGGATTCTGTGGATGAAGAACCTCAAGTGATTGCTCCTTGTCTCTAACTGGAGATCAAATCAGTGTGTCTGTGAATTTGGATGAGAGTTAAAATGCAGGATGCAGAGATGTAGAAAACAGACAAGTATCTCATTGAATACAGCCCCTTAAATGAACATATGAGGAAACTGAGGTTCTATGTGGGAAAGTTGTTCCAGGTTGATTGCAGAATAAAGCATAAGCCACCTGTCAATCTACTGTTTCTCTCCATTTATACTTAGTATGATTTTGTTATGGAGAGTACTAAAATTAGGGTCATGAGATTCTGAACTAAGGTCTGGCTGGTGGTAGGAGCCAGGGTCTGTCTGGTTCTAGTCTGTGGACATAACTATTGGACCATGTGGTCAAGTGGTTTGTATTGGGAGATGTAGGGAACTTCAAAAGGGTTTTCAGGGAAGGCCACTGTAAAGAAGAAGTAATATTTCAGCTGAAGTCCATGGACTTTTGGGGAAGAAGGATCCAAGTTAAAGATGGAAGAAGCCAGCCTGCGAGTTGCAAAGTCTGAGGTTAATTTGCCCTCAGGACTCTTACTGGGCTCATTCTTTGATAGGCCTACTGCAGTCTGGTACTTTCACTACACAAGTGCTCCATTGTTGGTAGCTCTAACTTGAGAATTTGTACCAGAGTCTCATGTCACGACAGTTCTCTTAAAGCTTGTCTGTCTGCTGTGTTTTTGTAGAGCAGGATGAATCAGAATGCTAGAAGTGTAGGAGTAGCAGGAAGCGAAAGACTTAGGAATGGCCTTGGAATCCCAGATGACTGGTGGAATACTGACAAATGTTTCTCTAAGGTTTGAAGTATACATCATGCTACAAAGATTCCTAGAAACATTTTCCCATGACCATCAGAGGCCTGTATTTGCAGAGGCATAGAGATCAAAAGCAAAGAACTACTGATTGCAAGAAACATAAAACCATCCTTGTCTGGGTTAGGTCCTGAACAAAGGTGTCTAAGGTCAGGCTTTGACTTTTTCCTTGGGTTTGTGTTGCCTTTGATTCTTCTCATTTACCTTTCCTGTTTAACACGCGATATATGTAATGTCTAGCCTTTCTTAAATAAAAACAAAATTGAAGTTTCATCAAAAGAATTCATAAGGCATTTATGTTATCCCCATTCTTTATTGTATTGATCACCTCAATGTTCTTTGGTAGTGATTAAAGAAAAACATGTTCATTGCAAGTTTATGTAAGTTACCTTGAACTTTTATACACTAAGAAAAGATAATAGATCCAATACCTTGGCTTCTTATTTCTCTTCTTTCTCTCCTTGGTGCTCATACTTTTCAAGATTTTGTTGTTTGCTATTCTTTAGTGTTGGCTACTCAGAACTGGTGGAAAAAAAACTGGATCTGAGGTTGTTTGGTCTAGTAAAAGAAGTAGAAAGCACTTTACTAAAAAATCCTCAAGTTCATTGGTTCTGTCTTTTTTTCCTAATTGAAATTCTAAGAAATGTTGCTGATATCCCAAATTCATAGCAAGCCATTTCTACAAGAATTGGAAAGAAAAGAATAAAAATCACTTCTTATAATGTTCAGGAACAAAGTTGAAGGCTTTCAAGGTCCCAGTATGGCAAATGGTAGAGTGAATGTGAATGTATTATGAAATCATGTCCATCTTATCATCTGTCCACTGAAGAATGGAATTTGGGTGCGATGGATGGAAGTGTTTGATGTCTGCATTTATTACCACCCCTGTAGCTATTGAAGTGATAACCATTCTTGATGGTGGTGCAGCATGATGTATGAAATGCTGCCTCCCTAAGGACCTTGATATAGGGCAGAGGTGATTGCAGCAAATCATTGCTGCTGCTATAATGTTCCATATACCAAGAGTAAACCACTAGATGAAGTAATGTGCCTTTTTTTTTTGAAAAGCAGCTGGAAGAAAACCAGGATACAAACTTCTGCCAAGTGAAGTATAATGCTCCAGGGGACAAAAAGAAGATACTGTAAACTTAAAAACATTACAAAACTGACCATCTGTGTTATATATTAAACCACAGCTTTTCGATTTGTTATGGTTTGAAGAATGACTTCATAATGTGTGCCACCTCCCCTACCTTCCTCAGACCCAGGAAAGCATTCTCTCTTCATAAGTGCACTTAAGCAATTTTTTCTCTATTTCAGTGTTTTTTTAAGTTCAAGTCAGCAGTCCTTAATTAAGGCATTCTGCATGTTTCTTTGCATTGAGCCCTACCACATAGTCGTCTCATTGCTAATTTCACATTAGCACCATTGTGCAGAGATCACAGTTGAAAAACATCTTTCTGCCAGGACTCAGGAAACAAGAGTTTGTTACACTTATTTTTGGGAAACTCTGAGGCATTTAAATCTTAAGCTTTCCATGTTTTGAGAGAACTGAGGAGTAGTCATGTTTTTTTCTTTTTTAGTTTTGTTTTTCCTGCTAGAGATCGAAACCAGAGCTACGTATACATTGTGCTATGTTGAGTTTGACAAAAAATTTCCTGTCCCAGCTCTAGTAGCTCCAGATTGATAATACCTTAAATGTAATTTACTTAATTAGAACAGAATTTTCTCAAGCAGAAAATCACATTTATATGTTAGCTAGGATGTAACACCTTATAACTATCCATTGTCTCTAAGCAAAAAAGACAGCTCTGTTTTTTCCTGGGATTTCTATGGGGCTGGCTTTGAAACACTTGTAATTTCGGAAGGCAACTAGTGTACAACCCAGCCTCTTTGATAGGCTTGTATGACTTTGAAGCTTTGCTAGTTCTCCTTTTTGAAAAGCACAACTTTTTGAAACATAATTTACTTTACTATATAGTTTACATATTAAAGGGAAAGATTAAAATTTAGGGGGCATATTCACGAGGTTGTGAATCCAAAATGTAGTAAATCTTAAAACATTATTCCCCAAAGAATTCCCACACTCCTTAGCCTTTATTCGCAGCCTTTCCATTCTTCAAAGCCCTAGGCAACTACTAAACTGCTTTCTGTCCATTTGTTTGCTCTCTACCTGTAACATAAATGGATTCACAGCACACACAATCTTTTATTGCTGGCTTCTGGTTCATCTGTGTTGTAGTATCTCTTAGTGCTTCATTCAGATTTGTTGCTGAATGACATTCCATTCTATAGACATACCACAGTTCATCCATTCAGTAGCTAATGGGCATTTGGGTTGTTTCCTGTTATCTGACTTGTGCATAATACTGCACTAGACATGTGTGTATAACCCTGTGAAGAAACAAAGTTTGATTTAGCGTACATTTGCTGTGTTATATGAAGTCTCAGTGCCTAAGGAACCATTTTACACCCCTATACCCATATACAGATACCCAATTTTTCTGTATCCTTGTCAGTTCTGGGTAGTATCACTATAATTATTTTTCATCATAACTACTTTAGTGGATATGAACTGATATGTCACTGAGATTGTAACTTGTGTTTTTCTGTTGACTACTTATGTTAATCCTCTTATTATCAGACTATTAATCATTTTTATGGGTTTTTTTTTGGGGGGGGAACATTTGCTTAAGTTCTTTGCCTATCAACAATTGTACCCCTGTCTTTCTGGTTAATGAGTTGTAATTATTCTTGAAATATTCTAGATGTGTGTCCATAAGTTGAAGAATTTGTAAAAATGTGCCACCATTCTGTACATTAGCTCTCTACTTCTACCCCCTGCAATGCTGGGGATTGAACCTGGGACCTCCCTCTATCCCTGCGCTGTAGTCTCCGTCTTTTCTTTCACTTTCTTGGTGGTGTTCTTTGAAACCCAAAAGACTTGATGTATAGTTTATTTATATTTCTTTTTTTGTTGTTTATTGTTTTCATAGCTAAGAAGCTATTGCAAGTCATAAAGATTTAGCTGTATCTTCTAAGACATGTAATTTTGGCTCTTCATATATTTGTGTGATCTTTCAAGTTAAATTTTGCATATAGTATGAAGGGTCCACTTTCATCCATTTGCATGGATATTGTTTGGAAACAGAACCTTTTGGTGAAAAAGCTATTATTGGTTGTTCCTTTCTTTTCTCACAATAGCTATGCATAGTACAACTATTCCAATGGGGTAGCTATAAATTTGTTAGGCTGGCTTCAGTAATGGTGGTACCATAATCATATTCTGGGACTTCACCTGTGATGACCTGTTCATTTTCAACAAAATTATCGTGAATCCACTAAAAAAAAAAACTATAGAATTTCATTTTACTTACCATGCTTGGCTCATTGGCTACAGTACTTCATCACTGCAGAAGCAACTATAGAGAATTAATGGGCTGTTGTTACCATCTAATTTTGAAAATCTCCTTACAAGCCCATTGTTGAATGCTTGGTCCCTAGTTTGTAGTAGTCTCTGGGGATGAAGTAGAAACTATTGGAGATGGGGTCTCCTAGCAGAGGGAGGTTACTGAGGTGTGCCCCTGGGAATCTATACTGTCTTTGGTCCTTCCTGTTCCTTCCACTCTGCTTCCTGGCTTTGATAAGGCAACAGCTTCTGTCCCATGTTTCTACCACTGATATCCTTCTTCACCACAGAAATGACAGAGCAGGATAAGTGTGAACTGAAATCTTTGAGATCACGAGTCAAAACGTGTCCTTCCTCCCTTGTTATTCATCTCAGATATCTTGTCATAGTGATGAAAAGAAGCAACAGAACAGAAAAGTGGGGTCATTGCTGTGATTATTTGACAGTGTGCTTCAGAAGTGTTTGGAACTGGAACATGTTTTGTGGGAGGAATTAGGACAAGTTGGAAAGGTGGCTAGTGACAGCCTAGAGTACTAAAAGCAGAGCCTAATGGACCTTTCTAGTGGAAGCTCAACAGATCAGCATGCCTATAGGAATGATAGGAATGTAGACGGAAAAGACTGCTCAGGAGGTTTCAAATTGCAGCAAGGACCTATAGGGAATTACATCATTTGTATTACATCCTGGCAAAGAAATTCTCTAGATTTTGTCTATGCCCTAGGGTTCTATTGGAAACAGATTTTTAAAACAATTTGTGTTTACTATTATTATTACTACTATTTCTCTCTCTCTCTCTCTCTCTCTCTCTCTCTCTCTCTCTCTCTCTCCCTTCCCCTCTCCCTTCCTCTTCTCCCTCTCTGTGTGTGTGTAGTGTGTATTTGATATGTGGGGAAGACATACATATTTCATAGCACATAGGACAACTTTGGGAGACTTGGTTCTCTACTCCAACTTTGTGGGGATGAAATTTAAAATGTTAGGCCTTTATAGTAACTGGCTCTACCCACTGAACCATTTAGCTGACTCAAGAAGCTGAGATGGTGGTGAACTATTTATTCTGGTGGAGAAAACTACAGACAGCCCAGCATTCAGGTGTGGTATGAATTTTTGTTGGCTGTTTTTCTCCATGTTTACAGTGAGAATCAGAAGCAAAGGAGAAACAGAAAGATTTGAAAAGCTTCCAGTTTGGTCAAAAATGAACTTTGTGCAGACCCAGGGCCCCGTAATGATCTGGTTGCCTGAGTACTTATTATTCCATGATAATAAGAAAGATGATTTGAAGGCATTTCAGGAGTTGGCCAATCACCACTTGTTGCAAGATATAAAAGAGCAAAGTGCTTTGAAAGGCTTTTTTGGGTGAAGAGATCTCTAAGGTGTCTTACTCCCATATGACCACATAAGGAAGCACCTCCCCAGGTTTCCCTTCCAGACACTAAGTGAGTCCATGATTAAAAGATTCCAGCTCTAAGGTGAGCTGGCAGTGGGTCTTTGTGTCATCTATATGACAGCATTTTCCAGGCATGCAGGATGCAAATGTTATAGAGCAATGCCAGAAATTCCTGTGAAAGGAGTGAAAAAGCTATTAAAGGAGTTTCAAAAGGAGAGAATGATGTTCATGTAACGTGAGAACAGGAAGGATGTTGTGGAGGAGCAGAAGGAGGGTAGGGAAGATGAGGTTGGGCATTGGGGAAAGCAGGTGAATAAGAACAAAATATGGCATACATAAATGAAAGTGCCATAATGAAACTCATTGTTCTGTATGCTAACTTAAAATAAATTCAGACAAAAGGATGAGGCTATGGAGGTCTCCACCTAGATTTCAAAGGAAACCCTAGGAGTCTAGGCAATGTGACAAGGTCGGAGTTCCTGCATGTGAACCTTGAAAGGGCAATGCATGTGAGGAAGAAACCTAAGCTACAGTAGAGACTTCTGGAAGTTGAAGATGCCAAGATCAGAGAACTTCTTCTGAAGGAAAGCCCAATGCAGTGAGCACACTATTAAATGAGAAGTGTAAATTGAAAATAGGAAGTATGATTCCACTGAGAGAAAGCTGATGAATGAGAGAGTCTAAACTACATCAGGTGCTAATTCTATAGCAAGAGGTGAGAGGAAACAAGCGAGAGACAAGAGCCTTCATCCCATCCCTTCTGAACTGACATCCAAGTATGTTTGCACTAGTTTGTTAAGAGTAAATTGTCATATTCGTCCTACATTCAAAGAAAGGTAGCACACAGGAGTGAGTATCAGAGCTTTGGATCATTGGGAACCAGCTACCTACCACCTCTTTCTAGTTTTTAGTATTCTACCTTGAAATATTACAGCATTTCACATGAGGTATGAAAAGTATATAAGTTTATTTTACTTTTCTTACTTTCAGGATTTTTGCTATTTTCAACCTATTCTACATATGTTATATAGTACATAGTATAACACAATTAAATTGCTAACTATATTTTAAATAATTAAAAAGACCCAAATCCATATATTTAAGTGTTATTTATATAACTGTCAATTATCATATGATTAATTCCTTCTTTTGTATCCCTAGTAGTTAATTTTCCTTCTGCTAAGATAACTTTATTATTTTTTTAGGTATGGTCTTCTGGCAATAAACTTTCCTTTAAAAGAAATGAGTGAGGAATGAGAAGAAAGATATAAAGCTTTGATTACTAATAAGAATATTTGACAGCTTCCAAAAACCAATGCCATTTTGCTTCATCAACAATAAATGACTGAAGAAAAGTTTTACTTAAATGAATTACTACAGAATACTCCTTATTTCACCTTATTTTTGGAAGACTAGAATGATAAAGCTGTCACACCCATTCTTGTTTGGCCTTCTTGGCCTACTTTTGATGGAAAATATGATGTCATTCTTATCTTTGTTCCTTTCAATGAACTTCCTTATTTTTTCTTATTTGGATTGGAATGTTCTGTAGTATGTTTCTCTCCCCTCTTTTTTCTGTGTGGGGCCCATTAATATTCTTAAACTTGTGCATTTATAGATTTTAGAAAATATTCAGAATTTGCTCCTTATTTCTTCATATCTTTGAAAGCTTTCATTAAAGCACCTGATGCTTTGTCACAGCTAATGCGCATGCATGTGTGCGTGCGTGCGTGCGTGCGTGCGTGTGTGTGTGTGTGTGTGTGTGTGTGTGTTGTGTTCTCATGTTTGCTGTGTTTCTGGAGGCAAGAAGTCAATACTGTGTATCTTTCTCTGTCCTTCTCTACCTCACTTTTGAGATAGGTTCTCTCCCTGAACCTGGATCTCATCCAGTCAGCTAGCCGGTGAGCTCTGAGGATATACTTATCTTGCCTTCCCCACAGCACTGTTGGTTACAACATAATATTGTGCCTTGCTTTTTATGCAGGCGCTTTGGATCTGAATTCACAACTTCATGCTTGCTTGGTAGTCACTTTACCCATGGAACTCTCTTGTCAACTCAGTATCATTTTGTTCCTATTGAGACTTAATTTTATGTCTTGTTAGGTATCATCAGTCTTTAACTTGGGGCTACTTTTTATCTATTTCTGAGGTAATATGCTTCTGAGGGCTCTATTTAATGTCACCAGAAAGACATAGAGTACTCCCATTCCTTGTTCATTTCTTGAGTTCTATGTAGATCAGTGCTTACCCAACAACATAAAGGAACCCGTCTAAAGACCTTGATTTCTCTTCTGTACATTTCTTTCCTCTGTGGTACCTTTCCTCGTAGTATTTTAAAAACGGTTTTGGCCTCTCCATATATTAATGTCTGGAGTTCATTTAGATCACTTCTCCTTGTACTACAGCATGGAAAACCTTGGTGAGCAGTGTAGTCAGTTTTATGGTTGCCCAACTTATTTCTCTTCTCTCAAAGGGTACAGTTCTGTGTTGGCTGTTATTGATGATCTAAAAAAAACCACATTTTTGTAATCTGTTGTACAGTTTTATAGTTGTTTAATCTCATTTGTTTTACTCCATTGTGGTAGAAGTTGAATTTGTTAGCACATATTTCATGTCTGAGTGAATTTACAGTTTTGCTTTCCAAATGCTAACTTCTTTGACTTATTAGCTTGCACATTAGCCTCCATTTATATGTGTATTTCTCCTATGTTAACGGACATGTAAAAGGACACTGTCTTTTCACTTAGTATTTAGTATAGGAGTGGTATCCCTAATTCAAAAGTCTGAACTCCAACAGACATTTTTGAGTTCTAATATAATGATCAAAAAGTTTCAGATTTGGGAACATTTCAGACTTCAGAATTTTACATTATGGATGTTCTTCTAGTAGAGTCCATGTAAATCATATAAAACCTGACCCCTCCAACCAATCTGAAATAATTCTGGCCCTGAGCAATTTGGATACAAGACCCTCAACCTGTAGCCATATGGAATAGATGCTTTGGTACTTTGAACCTCTCCCATTGTTTAGGGCACAGCACCCTTATACTTAGAGTCTGATAACAGTTCTCAATTATGAAATATTATTTGAGCTTTGAATTTGAACAAAACACTGTATGTTGCATTGTCCTCTTTTTCAAGCCAATCAGTCTTTGGTTTTTCCAGACAGGGTTTCTCTGTGTAGCTTTGCACCTTTCCTAGAGCTCGCTCTGTAGAGCAGGCTGGTCTCTAACTCACGAAGATCTGCCTGGGTCTGCCTCCCAAGTGCTGGGATTAAAGGCGTGCACCACCATCTCCTGGCTAAGGCAATCAGTCTTAATGGCACTTAATGTTTGTTATTCTTAATTCATGTAGGGATCTTCCAGATGATAGTTATTAGAATGATGATATTGTAGAAGCAAAAGAGATACCTAAAGGGTATATATAGTTTGCATTAATGTCATGTACCATTACTGAAAGTAATGCCATCTTGGTTTTCCTCCTCTCTATCTTTCTTAGCTGAAGTCAGATCATTGAGATGTAGCACCTCCTCTTCTCTTTCTGTGTCTACATTGTCCCTAAATGTCTTGCCTGGCTTGGGAAGAACTCTGTTGAGCTTCAGTGGACAATGTTCTTTGTCTGCCATTTGAGCCCAGTTCTTGCTTCAGTTCTTTTCTTGTGCCCAGAGGCATACAGTTGTCAGATACTCAGGTCACAATAGCCTTAGGGCCCTAGTTTTTCAGGTTTAAGCCCTTGGAGCTATCTGTGCTCCTTTTTTTTTATCATTCCAATGATATCTACAAGGATATTTTTAAAGTTTTAGTAACACTGGCTCATGACAATTGCTAAGATGTAATCACAGATTTTTGTGGCTCTTGGGATAGAATCCATGCTAGACAAATGCTCTAACAGGACCCAGGATGTAACAAATAACTTGACCATAACAATAGTCAAGTGTAACCATGCCAGACACAGCTACCTTTTGCAGTTCTATAGAATTGAGGAGGGTCCTAAAGAGCTTGAGGAATTACTACCACTAGGTGCTAGCCACTAGCAGAGTTGTACCCAGAACCTGTGGTCTCTTTGTACTCCATCTTATCCATCTTGCTGCTCTGATATCTAAGTGTTCATCAGTGTTTTTCAAATACAATGTGTGTGGAGATCACCAGGGAATCTTGGAAATTACAGTTTCTGATTCATCATTTTTTGGCATGAGTCATGGGGTCCATGGGTGTCTATTAAGTGATTTGTTGACACTGTTGCTATTGATCCATAGATCACATTTGAAAAACATAAGTACACTTTCAGAAATGCATGGAAAGTCAAGTCTCATAACCTAATTGAGCATTTTTAAAAGTGTTAAAGTGATGTCATAGAACACATTTTCTTTGCTTTTAACAACTCCATTAAACATAAATAATTTATGAAACATTTTATTCTTTTAGTGAATATTTTTGTTGTATAAATTTGGGTCAGGAGATTTGCCAGATGATGAGATTTTGCCCCATGTTCTAATTTCCTATCTGTTGCTGTGATTAAAGTTCCTTGACAAAACAGCATCATGGTTTTGATACTTATATTCATGAATCAATTATATCATACATCAGTATTTTCCCTTTTATAATTAATTAAATAATATTCTATTATATGGATCTACCACAGACTGTTCTTCCATTGCCAGTGGATGGATGTTTTACTGATTGTGAATAGTGCTGTTATGAATGTTTCTGCATATTCCTTTGCATGGTCATGTGTCTTCATTCACCTTACATTTACACCTACGAGTATATTATTAGGCTATTTGGTAGAATAAATGTTACTTTTAAGAAACTGCCTGAATTTTTTCCCAAATGGCTGTCAACCAAGCTGGTTATTATCTGCTATTGTCATTTCAGTAGATGTATAGTAGCCTCTCGTTTTGTTTTTAATTTAATTCATGTCTAATAGCAAGTGGAAATCATGCATTGATAAACCTTTATTAATGTATCTTTTTTGAAATGATAATTCAAATATTTTGCTCAGTTATAGTTAGCTCATTTTCTCATTAGTAATTTCTTATAATACTTTTTGTATTATTCATACAAATTGTTTATCTCTTCTGCCTGTGGGAAATTCTCTGTCTCTACTTAAGTAGTGGTATCCTGATTTTGCTTTCACTTTTGAGGGTTAGTTTTACTACATGGAGATTTCTTGGTTGACCAGTTTTGTATCAATGTTATTTTGCTCTCTACAGTCTCCATTGATACAGATAAAATCCTAGCCACTTACTGTATTGATTCCCCTGTGTATATAAGATTTCTTTCCTCTCTTGCATCCTTATAAATTTCTCTTTCCCTCAGAGGGGAAGGAATTGTACTTGGGGCTTTGTGGAAGCCATCCGAGTACTCTCCTGAACCGTAACTCTAGCATGTTCTTGTCTTCGTATTAATCTCCTCCTGTCCTCTCTCTCCCTTTGCCCTATGAGTGGTTTGACCATAATGTTTCTAGGGGTGGAATTCTTTGTGTTTATCCTTGAAGTTATGTATGCTTTTGTTTCTAAGTTAGTGGTCTTAATCACATTTGGGAATTTTTTTTTTTCAATTTAGGGTTTCTCTGTGTAGCCTTGTACCTTTCCTGGAACTCACTTGGTAGCCCAGGCTGGTCTCAAACTCACAGAGATCCACCTGGCTCTGCCTCCCAAGTGCTGGGATTAAAGGTGTGTGCCACCACGGCCCGGCTCATTTGTGAAAATTTTAACCATTATTTCTTCCTGTACATTTCTCCCCTTTCCTTCTGGAAGTTTCATTAGTATACTGATTAATGTTGTCTCACATATTTCAAGTTTGATATTTTTAATTTTGTCTTTTCTCTTCAAGTCAAACTATTTATTTTAATTTATTTCCCACTTATTCTCTTACTTACCACATGAATCGGCTTGTTGAAGTACTCCATCCCGGGCCTGTGTCCCAGCATCTTCTTTAATTTTTAAAGTATGCTTCCTTTAAGTTCTGTGATAAATGTATTTTAATAAATCATTTGAAGTCCCTTCTCCTAAATCCAACATCAAACTCACTCTATGGACTACCTTATCTACTGAATAGGTTTCCCTTCTCTTTCTTGTAAATTTTTGTTCAAAACTTCACATTTTAGATAATGGATTAGAGCAAATTGTGTATTCTAATGTTTTCTCCTGAAGCTTGGCATTATTGCTAATTTTTACACTTTTATTTTATTTAGTTTTGTTTATTTACTCGTGTGGGATAAGAATGTGAATTGTCTCCTACATAGTATGTAGTCTCCAGTTTTTCTCTCAGGTGGTTTCCTCATTCTCCTCTCCCTCCTCTTCTTCCTTCTCCCCTGCCCCAGGTTTCCCATGGGGCTTTCCTCTGTGTGGCTACTTCACAGAGTCTGTGATCAGACATTTAATGCCACCAAGGCACGGCATTTGGATTTGGGGACCATTGTGTATTTCAAGTTTAGTATATTTTGAGTCTGAGTCTGTTCTTACTATTCTTTCCTTGCGAGTCATATTGCATGATCTATGTTCTCAGTGACTCTGGGTGGTTATGCTATTGCATAGCTTTTTTTCTTTCAGCAGTGATAATGTATACTTTTTTCTTTCTTATTGCCTATTAGCTCAAGACCTTAAATCTAGCTTCTTTGGTCTCAGTAGATAACTAACTTCATTTTCTGGAGAGATCTTGGGAACTCCAATGAAAATATCCATGACTTCTCATTTTTATTCTTTTATTATGATATAATTGATATAATAAATTGTATTTTAAAGTGTGCATTTCTGTTACTTGCTTTTCTATTTATTTAGTGTGTGTGTGTGTGTGTGTGTAAGTAGAGGTCAAAGGATAAGTTGCAAGAGTCAGTTTTCTCCTCCCACCAGGTGGGTCCCAATGATTGAACCCAGTTCAACAAATTTTACCTACTGAGTTGCATCACTTGCCCACAACTTTGTTTTTAGAATAGTCACAAAGTCATGCAACCATCCCTACAAATTCCAGAATATTTATACTGCCCTGAAAATAAACACTGTGTTTATTACTACTAAGTTAGTATTCCCTCTTCTTTTGTCCTTGAAAGTGCTTGGTGATGAATCAACACTTCATTCTGTGTTGTTGCTGAATAATATTTCATTGTTTGAGTAGGCTATACTTCGTTTACTTAGTACTTGATGGCCGTTTTGTTTGTTTGCAGTGTATAAATTTTTGTATAGTCCGTCTTAACTTTCTTGTATATATACCTATCTATTTTACATATAGTACAATATTACTATTATATATTAGGATACTATTCTAACTTTTCACTAAAGAATTCTATGTCAAATCTTAAACTTTAATTTTTAAAAAAAATTTATTTATTTATTTTACATCTCACTTCAGTTTCCCCTCCCTCTTCTCCTCCTAGTACCTCCCACCTCCCCAAATCTTAAACTTTGTTTCCATTCTTTTTGGTTTTTCGAGACAGGGTTTCTCTGTGTAGTTTTGCACCTTTCCTGGAACTCACTTGGTAGCCCAGGCTGGTCTCTAACTCACAGAGATTCACCTGGCTCTGTCTCCCGAGTGCTGGGATTAAAGGCGTGCACCACCAATGCCTAGCTATTTCCATTCTTTATCACACCTCTAAGTCCTTATTCCAGTGACATGCTCCTTCCGACATTAATTTAAAAAATATTTTATCTCAGTATTTTATGTATATGAATGTTTTGCCTTTGTGTCTGTCTGTGTACCATGTGTGCCTGTTGTCCTCAGAGGCTAGAAGAGGACTTTAGATTCCCTGGAAACGGAGTTACAGATTGTTGTGAGCTGCCATATGGGTGCTAGGAACTGAAGTCAGGTCCTCTGTAAGATCAGCAAGTGCAATTAACTGCTGAGCCAGCACACTCAATTTTATCTTCACCTCTGACTATTCTGTTAAACTACAAATGTGATGTGATGTGGCCTGATCCCAAACATTGAGTTTTTTTTTTCAATTTCCCATCATTTTTTCCTTCCACTGGTTACTAAATAAATGTAATAAATGTTGTTTTTATATGTTGAAATTACATTTTTTTCCCTTATCCCTACCACTCATACCTTTTCTTTTGCAGATCTACTCTGTCTTAGTCACTGTTCTGTTGCTGGGATTAAACACCATGACCAAAGCAACTTACAAATGAAAGTGTTTAATTGAGCTTATGGTTTGTGAGAGTTAGACTCCATGATGGCAGAATGAAGACACGACAGCAGGCACAGCTGAGAGCTCATATCTCAAAGAGCAAGAAGGAGGCAGAAAGCGACCTTTCTAGCCGACCCTTGTGACATACTTTCTACAACAAGGGTACACCTCCTTATCCGTCTCAAACATTTCCATCAACTGGGGATCACATATTCAAACATAATTAGTCTATGGGGGCCTTTTTCATTCCAATCACCACATACTCCGTCTCTCCTCTGGCATGTGGTACTTCCACAATATCGTTTAATCAGCTGTCATATGGAATAGTCGTCCTTCAGCTGAATTTTCTTTATTATCTCTTTTTGCATTCCCAGTAGGATCAGAACATACCAACACTCAAAGAATCAATACATCTTCAGATTGGGGGTTAATTTGGATTTTCAAAATGTATGATTTTATTCTCTTTCTTTTTTTCTTCTCTCTTATCTGCTTTCTTTTCTCTCACCAAAATCATAAAAATTTCTAAATAAGTTTGATTTGTATTATGTATTCAGTGAAAAATGTTGGTTGGGGATGGGAAGATGGGAAGATTAAGCACATACTCCTCTTCACGTGTTTAGTTTCCAATACCCACATCAGGCAGCTTGTAGCTTCCTGGAATTCCAGCTTCAGAAGTACCCGACACCTGTTTTCCAAGGGCACCTGAATCTAAATTAATAAACAGATATTACAAAACAATGTTGCTGAGCCTTTTAGTGCAAGTGTGTCATCTCATTTACTTTTGAAGCTGAGACAGGAGGATTGCAAATTCAAAGTCCAGGCTTGGCAATTATGAGACCATGTCTCAAAATAAAAAGTAAAAGAAGACTTGAGCGCATTCCTGTGATCCCAGCCTTTGGGAGATGGAGATCAGGAAAGCAGGAGTTTATCAGGCTTCATAGTGAGTTTTAAGCTAGCCTGGGCTACATGAGACCCTGTTCACCTCTCTGCATAAGTAGAGAACTGAAGATGGATCTGGTTTAGAGGTGGAGTACTTACATAGTATGTACATGGCCTTAGGCTCAATTCTCAGTATTAAACCATAAAAATCTCTGCCAAATAAACACTACATTATCAGGTGAATTTTCTCTCTAAATTTCTTTACATTTGATTTTTTCATTTTGGTGAAGGTTAACCTTGCATTTGGGACAGAAGGGGAAATGAAGATAAGTGGCTCTGCTTGAAAAATGTTACAGGAAGCAAATATTTTGTTAGCACACATGGGTTAGTAATGGAATAATGCAGCAGAGAATTCACACCTGGAGTGTCCTAGCAAATGCTGGGCACCACCCACTGAGCACTTATTCCCAGAAGGGCTCCTGCTTTGGGTATAAGATTGGATTCACATTCACTGTGCTTTGGGAGCATAGCACCCTAGCAGACAACTGGAAGTGGGAGAGAGTGTTAGGGGAACAGTAGTGACCATTGTACGCGCTTAGTGTCCAAACGGAGGGGCAAAGGTTTCTCCGGAACCACAGTATTTCAACATCTTTGTTTGCTTTATGTCCATCCATCAGCACAGGGAGTGAAACGTTGACATATATTTCAAGAGGCTTATGCCAAGGAGCTGTTCAGTTGCTATATAATGGACAAGAATACATTGAAATGAAGATTGAATTGAAATCTGAATCTGATCTCTAAGGTTCCTTGCAGTCTGAAAAGCCAGGCTCCTTGGATTTCAGCCTTGGCAGTTCTGGCTCAGCCTCCCTGAGGGAAGCCCTGTGTTTCCTTCATTTTACCCACCTCTTTGTGTTTGAGTAGTATAGGCTTTCAGTCAAGTCCTGAGAGGGCGTAAGTTTCTTGTTGCACTTACTAGGATGTGATAGGATTTCAAGCAACACCCAAAAAAATATGTTTCCAGGAGATCTAGCCATGCTCTCTACACATGTGGTGGTCTGAAATGTATGGCCATTTAGAGCAAGCATTCTTTATGATGCACAAGATTCTTGAGCTGTTAGAGAGACAGAGGGGACATTTCGAACCTCACCTTGCTTTAGCTTGGCTCTAGTTAAAGGGTGGAATTCCTCCTGAGGCAATCCTTGCAGCATTAGCTACTTTGCATGTAATATATGTCTGTAACTTACTAATTTCCAATTTAGGGAGAAGAGGTTAAAAGCCTTGGAACTGAGTCGTGCACTCCAGCCCGCTTATTAAGCATAGATGTTAATTCTTTAAATGCTTGTAATTAGGGGATTTCTAGATTTGTATTGGTTTTTGTCAAGAAATTTGTTTGGGAAGCTTGAAGCAACTGGGCACTGCTGGCTTTTGTAAAATTTATTTAATTTATTTTTATGACAGTCTTCATCTTAGAAATGGGATTTTCAAATATTGCTTTGCCAAGCAACATTACTTATTTGCTGGTTTTTATTTCAGGATTGGGACTGGCTCAGGGTGCTGGGGAAGCATTTTGTGCTGCTCTGTATTACAGTTGTAATATCCAAGAAAATTGTTTGATTGTATGTGGTATCTAGGATGTTGTACTTTATTGAAAATGTTCCAGATTTTGACAGTATGATGTGTTTATTATTCCTGATTTATATTCCAAATGATCTTATTTCCTCTAAATTAATACTTTGTGCAATCTTTGAGATTTGATTTTGCTTTCTAGAATCATTAAGAAGCATTTCATTGGTATTTTGTATCATTTGCTACCCTCAAGCATTACAAAAGGAAAGAGAAAGCAGATACATTTATTTTGTAGCATACAATCTCTTTGCCTTAAAATTCACATCGATCATGAGCCAAACAAATTGTTAGAGCTTTGGCAGAAGCAAGAGCTTCATGAGTGTTTAGGACTAGAGGAGCAGGTTCAGATCCTACCCCTTCAATGGCCATTTTTTCATGATTTTCTTTTAAATATTATTACTCATAGTTTCTATTCTCTTGGCATATCATGCACCTTCATTTTTTTGTACAACTTTCAAGACCACCTCGCCCATAAAGCCCCTATAGTGTGCATATTAAAATGGATGGCATTATTACTTTTGGTATCATGGATCTCACCATTACCTTTCTTGGTGTCCTTGCCAGTATGTACCTTGTTGTGTGAGCTCCTTCTTGGTTATTGTTTCATTCCACTAACAGACACTTGAGAAAAGCAAGCATAAGGTTGGGATTGGAGCCTTCCAGTGTCTTCTGGAGTGCTTGGTGTATCTGTGTTTGTTGAACAAACAGCCCAGTCTTCCTCATTAATTGCACTAATTCTTTTGGGAGATCATTTGTTGAGGCAAACTGCGTGTGTGGAATGGGGTCTTACTCCAGGTAGGTAGAGCTGATGCACTAGAACTGGATGACTCATTTGAGCTCCTAATGTGCTATTGATTAGTAGCATAACCTTCAATGACTTCCCTTTTCTGAGGTTATTTTTCCATTTTTTTATACTAGACATAAAAAAGTCCCTGACGTACATGTGAAAAGATACTACTATAAGGATGAAAAGAATGAATGTATAAACAAACGTTTTACAAATTGTGAATAAATGCATGTAGTAAATTTCCATTTCACAGCTTCATTTTCCCTTACCTTTAGAATGGAAATCTCAATCCCATCCTGACTGAGTTAGTGGGAGCATTGAATAAGACAGCATGGAGAAGCACTTAGCAGACAGTAGGTATTTAATGAATGTTCTGTTTTTTAGTGGGGGCCTTTCCCAGAATCCAGAGAATATGTGCTGAAGTTGGGCTGCTTGGACTGTAAATTCAACTGCTCCTCCCATCCCCTAGCCTTGCTAGTTCCAATTTCATAGCTCTAACATGCAAAGTAATTAAATTTACTAGTAAATGTTTCCAGGCCTTTGAGTGGCAGCCAATAAAAAGAGTAAATATTATTCTTTAAAAAATTTGATGTCCTTGATGTGGCAGAAATATCCTATTTACTTACACATATTCCTGCCTCAGACTCAGAAGACAACTGAGAAAACGCTTTTTCTCTCTGAATTTCCAGCCTAAAGGTCTTATCTATATAGAAACAGTGGTGATAGCTGCCAGCAAGGGCAAACCAAGGCTTCCGATCAGAATTACAGCCACCTCTGCTGGTGGATTGGAAGAGAGCTCATTCCTTAGTAGGCTCTCAGTTCTCCAATCCCTCACCAGAAAAGGTAGGTGCTCCCTAAGGACCATGCACCCACCTCCCTCGCTCCAGCCCTCTTTTCCCAACCCACACATACTTCTCAGAACCTCTCCACCCTGTGGCTAATTTTTCTTTCCTGGGACCAAAGACAATTAAGCATTAAAAAAAAAAAAAAAACCAAAAAAATAACAACGTAAAAAGCTTCCAAGGAAAGGTGATCCTAAATGTAAACACCCACCCCACAATGGTGGTTACTTGAAAATTGGCTGTTATTCTGTCTCCAGATCACAAATAGCCTTACTTTAAGCTCTGCCCCTGAAAGAACTATTGAAGGATAAGGGAAGGTCAACCCATCCAAGTTCTAATTAATTTAGCACCCAGTGCTTATGTTGCTCTGGATGGGTCACAGTTCTTGAAGGACTAGTATCCCAAAGGTTAATGAAGTTTGCTGAAGGTGTTGCTGGGTTAGGCCTTCCATTCTCACATCAATTGCCCATCTTTCAGTGCCCTTTGTACTTCAACATTTCACCGCAAAGGGGTTGGGGGAGCTCAGAGGATTATATAAGCCAAATCATATTTGGGAGGAGACGTGATTATAGACCCATGTTTTAGAAAAGAGGTATTTCCAGATTTTCTCATTACTCAAGCTCCTTACTTGTAGGATTTTGGTTGTTTTGAAATCCCCTGCATTGACATTACCAACTGAAAACTAAAACTCTTTAAGTTAATGTGCCTCTTCCACAAAAGTTGAAATTTTCTTTTAAATACTCCATTTTTGGATTTTAACTTTACATCCTTTTGGATGTCCTGAGGCAGTATTGTTTGAGCTAATGGAAAACAGAATGCTAGCATAAAACCAAGTGTCCCTTTGTTCTCCCTACTCCTTGTGAAGTTTAGTGATCCTCAAAGCATGCAGATATGAAAATGAAGTATCTGTGTCTGGTCCGATGCTGGGGCTGTAGCCTTTGCCTTTACATGTGCTTCTCTACAAATGTTTGACAGCCCCTTTTTTTTCTCAGCTAAAGAAAGTGAATTCATTCAAGTTCTCCTCTGTTATCCATCAAGAGCCTCCCCCAAGATGAGCTTTCTGGAAAGGTTTATACAAACAGTAAGCTAACCAGCTCCCTGGGCCATAACAAGATGCTTAGCCATCTTGGGCATTGCAGACACAGATGGAGAGAGATAAAGGAAGCAGCTGGCTGAGTTCCTGACTTTTTTCACACTCCATCCTGCCAGTCTTTGCAGATGGGGGACTTAGAGACTGTTCATTACTTCTCAGACAAGGCTAGAATGACAGATACCAGAGCCTCATCTCTGGCGAACTAAGCTCCAACTCAGGATCTCCAAAGCATTTCAGTCCTCAACTTGAATCTGGAACTGGAAGGGACACTAATTATGAACATTGTCTTTAAAACCAATTTGACCTTTTGGGGACTGCCTGCCTCTCCTGGGAATGCACAAACACTTTGTGTTCTCGTTGTCACAGACATGTTGGCAATAAGGTGCCATTTAGAGTCTCCAAATTGCATGTCTGTCTCCTACCAAGGCCTGTCTCAGAACTCTGCCTTCTGGACCTTCAATGCTCAGCTTGGGAAGCCCAATTCCCATTAGCGAGGAGCCAAAAGCTTCTTGTCATTGAAAAACAGCCTTCATTTCCTCTCCTCTTGGCCTGCTATTCTACTCAGATTTTAACTTCCTCTTGGCCCTCTCTGAGTTAGGGCAGAGATGACATCCCCAAGTCTCTGCCACCCATGTTTTGCCTCTTTTCTAGAGGGGGAGGAGGCCTAGGAGAGCCGTCTCCCACAAGATAGAACAGCCAACCAAGTCCAGAGAGGTCTTTGGCAATCACCCTGTTCTGGTTGTTGTACTGGACCAAGGCTGAGTTGAGATTTGTTTTTTTCCATGTTCATACAGCTAGTTGAAGGGGGAAGAAGTACATAATGGAGTCCTAAAGACTCTCAAGGGAAACACTGTTTGAGTTGAACTATGAAAGAGTTCTCATCAGAACTTTAAGTTTCTAGATGAGTTGGCATCTTAAGCTGAATTCAAAGAAGTTTTTGTTTTTTAATTTTTTTTACTCTTATTTATTGTGTGAATACATGTGTGTGTATGCATGCATTGAGTGTGTTCTAAGGATCAGACTCATGTAATTGGTAGCAGATACCTTTACCCATTCAGCCATCTTACTGGCCCTAGATAGAAGTGTGTGTGTGTGTGTGTGTGTGTGTGTGTGTGTGTGTGTGTGTGTGTGTGTGTGTGTGTGTGTTTAATGATGTTTCTTTTTTCTACTCCCAGTTTTTGGCTAGCTTTGTACCCTAAGGACAACGTTTCCAATTGTAATAAGATTGTGTTGTGGGTTCTACTTATTGATTCAGATCCTTCCATCTTATGGGAGCAGTTCTAGGAAAAATTCACCTGCTTATTTATTTAAAAGTACACACAGTTAATTCTCTTGGTCAAAGCAAGAGTGCTGGGAAAGTGCTCTCTTTGATCCAGGGTAAACTTGAAGCTTCAGTGGTACCAATAGGCCTCTCAGAGGACAGTGCATGGAGCCTCCCAGCTGCCTGAGAAGCACTCTGAGGTGCATAGCTATTCTTAGAAAGGAGCGTTGTGGAGGACTGGAAATGCTTTGTCTCACAGGGGTCTACATTAAGAACTGCTTACATTTTTACTGTGGCACCAGCCAATACTCAGCTGTTCTACTTGTTCTGGTTCCTGACCATTGAGAATCCTTACACTTTGATTCTTAAAAAAACATTTTGAGGGATATACATATGTTTCCACACTCAGGTGTATAGACCATTTCTATTCTTAACCAGGTCCTTGGTTTGTCTAATTGATGTCATTAGAGTTGTGTCATTAAAGTCATTCATTTACTCATTAATTTCCTTCTATAATCAAGAAACATATTTTGAAATTAAGTTCATGTTGCTTTTCAGTGATTAAAAGAAATTACCCAGATCTACTAAATTGCAAGCTTCTTAAAAGTAGGGAAGTGCATATTTCATTTATGTGTACATACTGCTGAGCATATAGTTTCCATAAGTATGAATGGATGCTTGAGGCAAATGCAATTTAATCAAGTTTGCCACAGAGGCATCTATTTCTCCAGCCAGATGTTGGTATTTTAATATCTTTTCATAACCGGAGGTCTGAGGGCATGGGGAAATAGCTGAGAATGAGAACTCTGGAATAACATAATATTAAAATAGATGCATGAGCGAAGACCCAAAGCTTCTCATTGTCAGAATTGCAGAATAATGTTTGCTTCTTGTTTTTCCTGGGAGAAATGAAAGAGGATGATGAGTGGGAATAGAAAAAAACAACAATCTCATATCAAGCATACAGGAGAAGAAAAGTGATCTGGAGAAGTTCAGCCCTAGCTCTCTGCTTCTGTATAGCAGTTTCAGACTGGAAAACACAGATTAGTACCCAGAGTAGACTTGGTCACCAGAAACCTCGTTTAAAAAATCACAAAATGTGTTTCAATGTTTAGCAGCATCTAAGCTTTTCCCTTCTTTCTGTTTTTCTTTCTGCCCTTCCTTCCTTCCTTCCTTCCTTCCTTCCTTCCTTCCTTCCTTCCTTCCTCCCTCCCTCCCTCCCTCCCTCCCTCCCTCCCTCCCTCCCTCCCTCCCTTTTTTGGCCCCTAAGGTGTTTTATTGGCCTTAATTCAGGACTGAGAGTTTGCAGAGGGGACGAAGCAGGTTGGAAATGTATGGACATCCACATAACTTACTCCAAAGTCTATTGTCTTTATTCCTGTGGACTCTTTGAAGGAATCTATGTAGTCATGGATGATCTTGAACTCCTGATTCTCCAGCCTTTATCTCCTTGTGTTGGGATCACAGGTGTGGGTCACCACACCCAATTTATATAGTTTTGCAAATTGAACTCAGGGCTTTGGGCCTTCTAGGTAAGCACTCTAATAAGTCACATCCTTATTCCTAAGTTTCTTGCTGTGTGATACAAATATGATTTTTTGATATAGATCATTTGTATTCTACTAATAGCTTCTTTAGTATGCATTTGAAAAACATTTTATTTGTATTTTAGCCACTATACCTATAGTTACTACAAGTTGTTTACTATATGCATAAAGCACCTATAGCAAATTTATGGAATAGAAATTTTTGTGACAACAGAAATAATTTATAATATGAACACTACCCAACTCTGATAACCATTAACATGTGTGATTATTGAGGACTTGAATATTGCTAGTGAGACTAAGAAACAGAGGTTTTAATTTTTATTAATTAATTATAACCCAAATAATTAATGTGGCCAGTAGAGTACTTAATGATGCAGATGGAACTTGAAATATTTTTTTATTTTTATTTTTGTAAGTAAGTAAGTTGTAGTTGAAGAAGTTAAATAATTTCCTGGGAGTCCTGGAGTGAGAATGTGATTCCTGGGTTTAGTTCTGAAGCCATTGCTCTGATGTTTCGACTATGCTTGCCCTAGCTGTTTCCAAATCTGCCAATGAACAACTCTGGGACATTTATAATGAGGCACATGAGGAAACACATAAGAAAGGACAGTAGTCATTAAAGCAGTGCAAACTGATCCCCAATGTGAAGCATTTCTAACAATGCAGTTTTAAAGGATGGGGAAAAATGGCTGAAAATTCATTTGAGAAAGACATGTTTTGTGGAAATTTGAAGAAATAATGAAGAAAAGATTATAGGTTGGAGTACTAAAGCAATAAAGTGTGCTGAAATAAAAAAATGATTTGGGGGATATTCAATAAGTAAGAAAGAAGTAGGTGATAATTAAGATCACAAAACACCTCAAGATGGATACCCAGGAGTTAGTTGAAAAGAAGCTGAACAGACAGTCCACACAACAGGAGTTAGAACTAGTAGATAGGTTTATAGAGAACAGCTAAGATGAGGCTTTTCAATGAGCTACTAAGTAAGTGCTCAGAAGATAGTGTCTTGTACCATTTGAATCGGCCAGTTTTAAAGAAAATATTAATTATCTGTGCTGGAGAAAGATAGTAAAGCTAGTAGATTTATATGTTGCTCATGGCAGCTGAAAGCAAATTTGAAGTCACTAGGAATAATTAATGCACTCATTCTCCCTGAAAATTTACCCTATGTAAACAACCTTATGGAAAAATTCAGTGCCTTCACTAGAGTTTTAAAGTGTAGAAAAAGCTATGAATTGAACGTATGATGATCTTAATGTATAATGTGGTCCTGTAGAAGGAAAGAAAAATGAAACAATATAATATAGTAAGTCATGACGTGTGTGTGTGTGTGTGTGTGTGCACACGTGCGTGCGTGTGTATGTATATGTGTGTGTGTGTGTGTGTGTGTGTGTAAAATATTAGATCTCTGTTAAATTGATAATTATGAACATCGTAACAGCATGGAAAATGTTCATCATGGCAAATGGAAAACAGCAAGATACATATTTCTATCCAGACTAAAATTTCAACCATGTCAAAAAAGATTTACACACACACACACACACACACACACACACACACACACACACACACGGATCCAGATAGAAAGGAAACTCAGGAGAGTGAAAACATCTGGTATATTAGAGTCTTAGGATTTATTTTTATTTACCTTATTCCTGTTTTCTGAAAGAGATAAAATTGAAATGAAAACACAGACAAGCAGTCAAAGAGATGGGCTTCATTCACAAAGCATCATTTCTTATTGGAAGCTGCCTTCTTTCTCCCTTTCTTCTTAGACATCTATTTCTCATTTTGATGAGCAGCACATGATCAGAAGGGTCCAGCCTTCAGTCAAACATAATCCGCACAAGAGAGTACTGATTTCTGCGAGGAGATTTATTCTGTGATGGTTGGCAGAAGAAAGGATGTACAAAGAATGTGTGGGTAGATTTCACAGAGGTAGTGGGAATGAAAGAGGAGGCCATCTGTTAAAATGGGCTGTGGCAAATTAAACTGCATATTATGAACATGGAATATCAGAAGAAAATCCAACTGCACTGGAGTTGGAAAATGACCAGCTGAGGTACTATAAAACAAATCAACTACAGACTGACAATATGTCTCATAAGCTCGGATAATCCCATTACTATGGAAAGCATCATTTAAGCCAAAATTTGCAGACCACTTTGGATATGGATTCCCCTTAGGGGGAAAAAAAACCCACCCACCCACATCCTTCCACACCACACACAGATGCCTCTGAGGGAACTGCTATTTCAATGGCTATGGTAAATTCAGAATGAACTGAAAGGCATTGGGTTTACCTTTAGCTCATATTCATTAGTGAACCAGACAATCAGAATTGTTAGAATTGCATCTGGATAGCAGCTCTTATCCTTTCTCCTCCTCCTCTTCCCTTCCTCTCTTTTATTAACTCCTAGGTGTCTTGAGGCATTTCATATTGCTAATCACTACAACTTCTTGCTTATTTATTGAATAGCCTCCAAATACTCCTCCCTTCCTTTCTTCCCTTCTTTTCTTTGACTCCACTTTTCTTTAGTTACCTAGACACTTCACATTCTTATTAGAGCTGACATCCCACCGGGCGGTGGTGGCACACACCTTTAATCCCAGCACTCAGGAGGCAGAGACAGGCAGATCTCTGTGAGTTCGAGGCCAGCCTGGGCTACCGAGTGAGTTCCAGGACAGGCTCCAAAGCTACACAGAGAAACCCTGTCTCGAACCGCCCCCCCCCCAAAAAAAAATAAGAGCTGGCATCCCTGGAGTTCTTCACAATTTCATCTCACAATCATTTCCTCCAAGTGTTCCTCCTATCCTCAGTTTCTTCTTTGCTCTCACTAGGGACTCTTTTGGGTTCCTGAGTCTTTTATACTTGGTGATGGTGCTGATGTTAGCAAATGTATCATACTGCTGGCTCTTTCAGGTACCCAAGTCTCTCATATTTGGTGATGGTGATATTGGTTGTTCCCACACACCTTTAATGTTTTATTGAGTTCATTAAAGTGTTGGTGATGATGATGATCCCAATCTCTGTGTTGTTCTTATGTCTATAGTGTACTTCCAGTGACACCACAGTTCTGCTGTAGCTTTTGGTCTAGTTTGGTTTGCTTTCTAAGGAAATATCTAGCTACATGTGGTAGTCTGATTGAAGAGTGATGCTGAAGCAGTGTAAGTATGTGGACTGGCTCTGGGAAGAGAGACTTAGGTATTTCACATATGCAACAAATGCTACCAAGCAGTAGAGTGACAGTCTGTGAAAGAATGTGCCATCTAATACAGCAGGTCAAAGACAGAACAGGCTATTTCCAAGATGAGCATATATGGGTGTTTAGGTTATTCATTGTATAAAGATACGTGGCAGAGAAAGAAGAGGAACTAAAGTACAGCCCGTACTTTGGAATTGGTCCACGCTAGCCTGGAGGAAGGGATACCTGGTATATTACTTCAGTGGTTCCTATAAAGACACCATATGTTCTATGTGATTAACCATAGCTATTCCAGGAGAGAAGTGCCTCTTACTGGGTCAATTGTTGCAGACCAAAAAGGGGAAACACTGAGCTCAGCACTGTTTCCTCTTTGTTATCTTTACACTCCTCGGTGTACTTTCATTCTCTTGAACTCCTGAAAAACCTATTAGTGTGTGTGTGTGTGTGTGTGTGTGTGTGTGTGTGTGTGTGTGTGTGTGTGTATACATGTGATGTGTGTGTGTCAACCTTGCATGTAGTTCCTCAGTAAATGTCTACCTTATTATTATTATTTTTTTGATACAGCATCTCTCACTGGACTGGTACTTGTCAAGTAAGTCATTCTGGCCAGCCAGTGAGTCACTGTGATATGTCTCTACTTATTCAGGCTGCTGGGATTACAAAGCATTGTACCATGCACTGGCTTTTTTATGTGGATTCTGAGAATCAAACTTAGGTGCTCACCCTTGAAAGGCAAGAGCGTCACTGACTGAACTGTCTCCTCAGACCCGGAATTTTTTTCTTAATATATCTGCATCTTTTCTACCATATGCTAACACTATGCATATCAACATCACCAACTTCTTGAAGATAGATAAGCTTATGGATAGTACTGAGTCATATTCTCATTTTGTAGACTATTTTTCTCTTTCTTAAATGGTTGATTCAGGGTCTAATATTTGGTGGTGAGTCACCCTTTGGTATGCACTCTATGTTTCCCTTGAATAGATTGTAAGTTCCTGGGGCCAGTTGCCATGTCACAGTTTTCCCCTTAGAATTCCAAGCAAGACATCATACATAGGTTTTACTATTAAATTGAATTGCACCTCCTTCTTACACTTCCTTCCTTCATCAAATATTGATTGAGAGTTTATAAGTCTCCATTCTAATGACCAAAGTAGACAAAGGGCCCTGTCTTCATCAACCTTTCTATTCATGTCCAGATCTACCATTTGCTTGCTATGTGTGGCCTCAAGCATAATGCTTTCCAGAAGGGAGTAAATGTGGCCTCTAGTGTACACTGAACGTTTCATAAATATTTCCGTCTTTCTTTCCCATTATTTTTGCCTTAATCACACTTTGTTTTCATGATAGTCTTTTCCCATAATTCCAAATATTTAATATCATATGGAAAATAACAGATGCCTTTTTGACTATAGGGCAATTTTTGGTATCTTTATGCTCACATTTGCTTAGAGCAAATTCTTTTTCCTTTCCTACTTATGGATTTACTTAAGCCAAAGACATTGACTGTTTTACTTCGTGAGTGTCCCAGCTTACAATGTGTTTTTCAAGTATTACCTTAGAATTTTTTCCATTGCAACAGTGGCTCACTTTTGTTTATTTCCTTTAGTCCTCTGTCCTAAGAGCAGCTCCCAGAGTTCTAGCCTTGGCTTCTTCAGATGAAGGAGTTGCCTGTTCAACCATGATAGAACCTCACAAGAAAATTGCCCCCCTTTCTCCACAGTTTTTTTTTATTTAAATCTTGGCTGCTTATAGTAAATATCCTCTCAAAGATAATTTCATTTTCAAAGAATTTGGTATGTGATTTGATGCAAGTTGAGTGTTTATTTGTGGGATATAACTTTTTCTTTTATAACAAGTTCCCAACAATAACTCTGTTGAACTGATTTTACATCCTTTTTATTATTTTTGCCTGGTGACTGGCAAGATGCTGGTTCATTTTCCTGGAGGTATATTAGTTTATTATATATAGTAATTAGCTTTTGAGGAACTTCTTCATTGGCAGTAGCATCTGATCATTATTTAAAGAAAGTGGAACTCTAACAAATGTAATGATTTTAAAAAAAATTATAAGGAAAAGATAATAAGTTGTTGCCGTATGATTTATTTATTTGTAGTCCAGTAATCATTCTCATATAAATTATGTTTTGTTTAGTGTCAGGATACTAAGGTGAAATTGGTATTAACATATTGTGTAACCAAAAATTAGCCAAATGATGTGTGTGAAGTTAGGGATACAGCCTTCGTCTCCTTAGGCCAATTCTATTTAATAATTAAATCTGAGTTAGTACATATTCCAAAACGTAGATGTGCTCATTATACTATTTTCTTTTATTTGCCATTATGTAAATTTGTTGCACATGCTTATTGTTTTTAGATATGATTCTAGGCACTGTATTTTGCTATTGAATAAAACAGACATGATCCAATTTTGTGAGACTTACAGTTGGCTCTCTTCAAGCAAGTCATTTCATTTCTCTCAACTTTAATTGCATAATCTTAAAATAAGCATAATGTCTTCTTGAGAAAAAAATTAAGTGTAGATATGATGGTTACCATATAGGACATGGTAGGACCTCAACAATGGTAGTTCTTACAACCATTGTGCATGCCAGAGAGCCTTTGGTCCTGGTAAATGAAGATCCTTTGGATATGGATTCTTTTCACAGACTTCAAACATTTCATAGAGAATGTTTGAAGGTAACTGGCTGCAGAGGTTAGTAAGTCTTTTTTTACATGGCCATTATACCACATACTTTAAATAAACTTGAATGCGAGAGCATAGTACATTAAGCATGAGATTTCTTGATCTAGTCATGGGAAATTTAAAGATGACTGTTTTTTCCCTAGCATTTTTTTTTTGTTTTTTGTTTTTTGAGACAGGGTTTCTCTGTGTAGTTTTGCGCCTTTCCTGCAGCTCGCTTTAGAGACCTCGAACTCACAGAGATCCTCCTGCCTCTGCCTCCTGAGTGCTGTGATTATAGGTGTGCGCCACCACCGCCTGGCTCCCTAGCATTTTAAAGTGATAAAAAAGGCCAGGGAGATTGAGTAGTTGTACTCAGTTGCCAGAAGTGAATGGGTACAAAAGGGAGGCTGGATGGTATGTAAATCTGTTCAGTAATGTTGTAATAATTCTGGGTGTTAATTTTACTTCCAGGAGTCCAGAGTAAATGGTAAAGATTCCTAAGGAATGTAATTGAACACCTTTCTTCCCCATAATGAATATTTGAAGGTAGAGCTTGTGGTGATTTTCTGTATTTTAAAAGAAGCAGTCATGTTGCAGTTTCTCAAAAGGAAGTTGCCTGTGCCTATTAAAGTTACTTTTATTTATTGTATGGTAGCATAGATTGAAAGAGACTACAAATTCGTTATCCTTTGCTTCCAGATTCATAGATCTTGTAGTAAATCACACATAATAATGGTTTATGCACTTTAAAATGTGTTTGTGCTTTTTCTATTCTGCTAGGATGGCAGGAATTATTATGTCAGTCTCAGAAGGAAAGACACTGAAGAACAGTTGCTTGGCCTAGAGCCTCTTTGATAGATACAAAACCTAGAGCTGGATGGATAACCTTTTTTTATGCTACAGCACTGGGCCGTGGCAGACCACCTTTGCTCTTTCCCTCAACTTTACGTGGATAGTTGTACCAGGATTCCTTAAGAAAATGAGAAGTGATTAAGTCTGAGTTTCTTAAAACAAGACTTCCATCTATAAAAGGATGGAAGGTTTTTAGAATCATGAAGATGGCACTCTTAAAAAAATTCTCAGCAAAGGATGGTGTTGTGGCTAGCGATGGAGTGGAAGCTGTGAGACTTGTCCAGATTCCAAAATGCTGTTCAACAGGCCTGCTGCTTGTTTTTCATAATTGGAAACATGGCTTTATGGGTTGTGGGCACTTGTTTGTGCTTGGATGTACATTGATCCCTTAGTGGCTTTTGAGCTGCTCAGAATGCCCATTCTCAGTTCATTTACAATCATGATGTACATTTTACAAGAAGTCAATGTATTGATATTTGAGGGGCGGTGCTAACTATGTTTGAATGCCTACCTTTCACATTTAGAGGCTCAGATTCCATATTTGGGTAGGGTTGGAGGTAGAGACATAGGTGAAAACCATTTTATTTTTCAACACAAATCTTAAAGACAGAACAGTTAAATGAGGAAGGCATTCAGACTCTTGGCTATAGTGTGTTGGAAGATCATGAATTTCAGTTCTATGTTCATGTTGTTCCCTAGGACTACAAATTATTGGCAGGTACCTATAAATGATAGCTCAAATAAATCTCAAGGTGCAGTTACTGTGTGTCTCCAGGATGACAGGAATGATGGCTGACATGTAGCAGAGCCCGTGGCTATCAGTGGTGTGTTGGCTGCCCATTCATAAAACTTTTCCCACTTTAATCAGAGCCATGACACTTAAAAAGAGGAACTGTCTGTGGCATCCCTTTATGGAATAGCTTTAGGGAGCTGCAGGGCCACAATCTGTATCCTATATTTGGATTGGTCCTAAGGTTCATTGATAATAGGAGATTTTGACACAAACATATTCATTGGGGATAACCATGGTGGTTAGAATACATATGACCATGTGTTATATAGTACATGTGTTAGATAATACATATGTTAGAATGCTTGGTCCATAGATAGTGGCACTATTAGGATGTGTGGTCTTATTGGAGTCATTGTGGCCTCGTTGGAGAAAATGTGTCACTGTGGGGGTGGGCTTTGAGGTCTCTTTTTCTTGTTGTGGTTACAACTGCAGATTGGGTTATTGTTAATATAGGGAATTAGGAATGAAACACCCAGAAATACATCTTTGAAATATAGCTGACAATATAGGCCAGTGTTTCATGACCTTTATTTTTATGATAACAACCTAAGGAAGATTATCCCTAAATAATAAGTAAAATAAACAAGGAATGAGATTGGCAGAGAGTAGAACTGGATGTGGATAACTATACACCACTGTAATAGCTAAGATTTTTATTTTTTCCTCTCCCTATGAACCAATTTTCTTCCCCTTGTGGGCAGTATGACCTGTGTTGAAAATACATAATACAGATATGTAAAACTATAGACAATTTATGTGGTGACTTTTTTCCAACATAATGTTTTTATTGATTATTTGTGAATTTCATACAATGTACCCCAATCACACTCAATTTCCATTTCTCCCAGGTCCACCCTCTCACCCTTGTGCCCTCCCCTCCAAAAGGAGAAAAAAAATACACTAAGTCCAATTGTGTTGTCCATTAGTATTTGATGATGGATTTTTTCCATAACCAAAGTTAAATAACCATATACAGGAGAGCCATTATGTCAATTTAATTTCTGTATGTGTTAGATTCTTCTCACATATTATTTGGTTTAGTCTTAACAATGGCCCAACATTTGAAGAGTTCAGTAACTTTTCAAAAACTCCAACCTCACAAAATGACGAGGAATGGTTGAACCTGCAACTTTCTGATATCCACCAGGGCTATACTATCTGTCTGTCTGTCTGTCTATCTATCTATCTATCTATCTATCTATCTATCTATCTATCTATCTATCTATCTATGGAAGAGAGCATTGCTTATGCCTCAGTAGAAAGGACAGATAAGTGAATGAATTTGGTTTTGAGGCCTGTGGATTGTTTTGGCTAATCTTTGGTAGAAATGAAAAAGAGAAACATTATTACAAGTAAATCTTCTTTGACTCTTCTTTCTTTCTTCTGATTGTGTTTCTTTAGTAGTATATAGAAATGACATGCTTCCTTATATTTCCTGAGATCCTGTGAACTCAGTGACTTTCTTGCATTTGAAAAGGTTTATGATATTATGTTCTTAAGACAGCTCTTAATTTTACAAGAAACAGACTTCCAGTTGGGAAACTTGAAGAGGACATTTGGTAGAATGTTTTTGGCCAGTAGAAAAGCCATTGTCAGTTGCAGAAAATTGGCAAAAGAAGGGGAAAGTGAACTGATTTTCAACACACAATCAGCAGAAGTAGCTGGTCACGTAAAAACAAACCAAGATGCTTTGGGCTCACAATGGTGAAATAAGACATGGAGTTGCTTTCCAAGCTAGTGTGTGTGTGTGTGTGTGTGTGTGTGTGTGTGTGTGTGTGTGTGTGTGTATGTGTGTACGTGCACATATGTGCACATTCATGAGTGAGTGTGTGTGTGTGTGTGTGTGATGAGAGGGTATTTGTGAGTGTGTGTACTTGTGTGTGCATATGTTTAATGTTGAAAATGAATGATGGTCAGTTATGCGTATGTGTCAGCTTCCTATCTGAGCTCTAACACGCTTGCTCTTTAGCACCTCTGCCACTCCAAATTTTCTCCCCCATTAAGTTGAGGTGCAAATAAATCAAGCCAAGTTGGGAATGCCCAGCTTCAGAGTAGCTAGCAACTGAGCAGTAGGCATCTTTCTCATTTTAGACATGAAAAACAAGAGCTTTCCAATAGTCCTGTAAACTGGAGCTGAGATGCTTGCCCTGTTCCTCTCTGGTACTCATCAAACAAGAATGCATGGAGTTGGAAAGACGATGTGGTGGTGGCGGCAGCTGGAGGGGAGGAGGAGGAGGGGCTAAAATAATCTAAATACATTCTACTCATTTATGGAATTACCAAAAAAGAAACTTTTAAAGAAGGTGGCGCGTGGAAAATGTGCTGGTATCTTATCAGAGACCAATCTGGGAGCTGAAGTAACATTTCAAAAGATTAAAATGTAGAGAACAGGGCATGGGGAATACATGCTTGTGATCCCAAGTCTTGGCAAGTGAAGTTAGGAGGATCACGAATGCAAGCCCAATGCAGCCCCGTCTCTCTTCATTTTAAAAATATTTTATTTTGCTTGTCTATCTATCTATCTATCTATCTATCTATCTATCTATCTATCTATCTATCTATCTATCATTGAGTGTTTGTAAGTGTATATGTTGGTGGGGGGGATACATGCCACAGCACATATGTGGAGGCTAGAGGACAACTTTTTGAATTAGTTTCTCCCTTCTACTTTTATGTGGATTCTGGGGATCAAACTAAGATCTCCAGGCTTCCACTGCAAGCACCATTACTGACTGAGCCATTTTGCCAGCCCTGGCCTCTATTTCTATTATTATTATTATTGTTATTATTATTATTATTATTATTATTATTATTATTATTATTATTATTGAGACAGGCTTTCTCTGTGTATCCCTGACTGTCTTGAAACTTTCTTTGTAGGCCTTTAACTCAGAGATCTACCTGCTTCTGCCTCCCAAGTGCTGGGATTAAAAGGGGCCCTATCATTTTAAAAATAGATAAAGAATGTGAACAATTGACTCAGCAAAACACATGCATATTTATATAATAATACGTAGGTTACAGTATAGATTTTTTTAGTAAATAAATTTATTGCAAAACATCTAGAAATAAAAATAATCCTAGGGAACACCAATACAGCCATACACTATACATTTCCCCCAAACACAAAGTCTTCCTGGAATTTGATGTTGCTTTTAGAGATGCCAAAAATGGATCTATCGTGATATAGCCCATGAAGTGGCCTTGTTGGTAGATGAAGAGATAGCCTTTTGCTAAGAGCTAGTTCGCCTGGTTCTGACTTACTTTCCTACAGCATTCTGGGTGACTTGGTCAAGGGAAACTGTCTCTCTGGACTTTGATGTCTTTTCCCATGAAACAGCAGGGGTGAATTAGATAATTTCTAAAGTACTTATAAGTCTGTGCTAACAGGAACATGAATGATCATCATGCAGGAACATGGTTTAACACTGTTTAGCCTTTGTGTATCATTCTAAAAGTTTCTGTTCTATCACGGGTAATTTCATACCATGGTCATTTTTGGTAGATGAAAATGTACTATAGGTTGATAGGCAGTAAGTGAAAGAAATGTGTTCAATTTTGTTATTTATATATTAAACAAACCATATTTGCTGACATTTTTAATGTTACCAAGCAAACAATTTACAAAACCAGTATGCCTTACTGAAGCGTTTGCATGGACTATCTTATCTATTGACTACTTGGGCTCCAGTTAAGATGAATGTGGGAAAATATTGTCTTTTGTCTGTACTAATATTTACAGCTCAGAATACTTCCCATAGGTAGGAATAATTGCCTGATATTGTCAGCATAGCCTCTATGTTTTAATGTGGGCTTCTGTGGTTATAATGATTTTTATTTGAAAAAAATAATCTTTGTTTGACTGACAAGCTCCACACTTGCTTTTTTCCACACACAGTTCTTTGTCTGGCTTCTTAGAAGCCAGCAGAATGGTATGCCTAGTTGAAATACCTTCTGTGTCTTTCATCCAGCTTCTGACTATGTCATTGCATTGTCAGTGGGAGGACTGGATAGTTACTATGTTGTATTGCCTCAAGAAATAAAGGCCCAAATTATCTATGCATAAAAATCACTAGAAGGAATTTATTTCAAATAATAGCAGAAAAAAAAACCCAGACACTAAAAGCTGATTATCTTTGATTTTTGTTTCACTGGCTAGCTGAGATCTATCAGTTTTTCATGAAGGTAATAAAAAGTATTGTTCCAGACCAGTGTGTTTATATTTTGTTATCAAGCTTCCCCCATGTGCTTCTGTCTCTATCTGTCTCTGTCTTTATAGCTCTGTCTGTCTCTTTCACTCCCCCCCCCCACCTCTTTCTCCTGACTAGGCAAGGAAATTTCTCTTTTTTCCATTGAAGATAATAAGCTCTGGAGGAACCCGGGTGCATTTGAATGTGTGACAATTCAGGTACATTCATTCTCATGATTTATAGACAAAAGAGGGCTCCATATGCCTATATGGTTTTAATCAAAGTCTTTCTAGTAATTTCTTTGTGACTGACCTTTGCAATCATTTGGTGCTCTTTTCCAGAATTGAACTCTTCTCTATTCCTGCTACCTTGGGGCATCCTTCCAGAATGCTGTTAGTTTTCAGTTACAAGTTGTAGAGAGGATGCTCTCAGAATCTGCACAGAATTTCCTTCATGTTCTCTTGAGTGATTATAAGATATATATACTGTGTTTTTCCTAATATTTTTGGAAAGAAATGACCTTCCTTTTGCAGTCTCTGAGTTCATGGCACACATCTATGAAAATGGCCCACTAGCAACTATATATGGATTTATGCTGAGCGTCAGGGAGGCCAAGTGCCAGAGACATAGAAAATATTCTCCTATGGAGAAGGGCCAGGAATGCTCAAGGACAATATTCCTTTAAACAGAAAGGTTGTAGAAAATGCTTTTCCATTAGAGCCACTGTTGTGCATGTACAGATGCCAAGCCTCATCCTAAATTGGCACATTGTCATCTACTCTACATGGGCGAGGTACATCTCTGGGCATGGAGGTACTATGGAAGGAGGCAGATTGATGATGCTTCATTTTTCTATTACCAGGCAAATGACTTTCCTTTCAAAGGTACAGTGAGAACAAATGATCTTTAGGGTCCCATGTTGAATACAGTCCTAGGCGAGAGACATCTTTAGTAGATATGCTTCAGTATACTGCCTCCCCAGCACGCTCTGAAAAGAGCACAGTGCTCGTGGCATTCTGTTCACTAGTTAGAATCTATGGGCTGGAAGAATTCTTAAAAGTCATCTACTCCACCCACTCACCCCCATCTGATACACCAGCTGCTTCTACAACCCAATTGCTCTCTTTGCTTATGCACAGTGCTCTCAGACCCAGGGACCTTAGAGCATAGCCACAGGTGATTTTGAATTCCTATTCCATACTACTGTTATCCATTGCTGTTAGCTGGGACCACACGGAACATTTATAGCTGTATTTACATGAATCTTTTAGAAATTGGTGTGGGTTCCCTTCCTAGTCTGCTTTGAGTTCTTCCAAGGGTCTTCTAATCCTGTAGAGGTAAAGTCAAGAATGAAAGGATGCCTTTGAGATTACCGGAGAAAAGCATTTCTTTCTCTTTTGCTGAAAGTGAGATTGATTGATGAAAATTAGTGGAGACTTAGGGGTAGAATGAGGAATGGCTGTACAACCATTCCTTTGATGATGCGCGCTTGCTCTTCCTAGATCCTTTTATTTCCACTAATAGAGACAAGTACTTCTTCCTCAGTATTCCTTTAACAAGATTCAGATAGAACCTCACTAGTGGAGCGGAGCAAGGAGGCTTAGGCCTGTGATCTTGGCACTCAGGAGACTAAGGCAGAAGGCTTACAAATTCCAGACCAGCTTGGGCTTCATGTTGAGATGCCATCTCAAACTCTTTCTGGTGTTGATGAGCGCCTTCCTTCATCTTTATACTGCACTTTGATTTAACACTGAAGTTCATGCACCTATTAGGTTTCTGGTGGCCTTACCATACTGGAAATTCTCATTTACCATATACTTGATCTTGGTTGTTGCCTTGCTGCCTGTAAATTAATGGTTTTGAATGGGGGTGATATTTCTATCCCCACTCTCCTGGGACATTTGGGAATGTCTAGAGATATTTTTAAAAATCTTCCTGGGTATGGTGGTGCATGCCTTTAATTTCAGCACTTGGGAGGCAGAGGCAGGTGGATCTCTGTGAGTTTGAGGCCAGTCTGGGAGAGAGAGAGAGAGAGAGAGAGAGAGAGAGAGAGAGAGAGAGAGAGAGAGTGAGTTAGTTCCAGGATAGCCAAGGCTACAGAGAAACCCTGTCTTGAAAAAACACACAAAAAATGTATATATAAGTGTGCTGTCTGTCTGTCTTCCTGCCTACCTATCTGTCTGTGTACTGGTTGAATGAATGTTGCCTATGAAGGCCAGAAGACGATACTGGATCCAATAAAACTGTGATTATAGATGTTATGGCCCACCATGTAGATGCTGGCTCCAACCACAGGTCTTTTGCAAGAGCAACAAGTGTTCCTGAATGCTAAGCCACCTCTCTTACCCTGGACACAGTTTTGGTAGTCATGGCTGAGTTTATGTACCACTGGTGTGTGTGTGTGTGTGTGTGTGTGTGTGTGTGTGTGTGTGTGTGTGTGTGTATGTGTGTGTACACTTTCAATGTCAAGAAACTCTCCTTAGGACCAGTGTGCACACATTACTTTCAGATTATTTCTCTACACTTTCAAAGGTACTTTACTTGCAATCTTTAAATTTACATCTCATTTAATTTCATCTCTTTAGAAATCATGTTACATTAAGATGTTTGGACACTTAGCATCAGTCAGCATGTCTTCAGTATTTCTAGCCTTGTGCATGATTTTCCACTGCTTGTAAAGGACAATTATTAGCACATAGAGAGACCCTTTCTCTTTCTCAGAACAATGACTCCTAAAAAGTCCTGTACTTCTACAACAGGTTGGCTAACATTCTCTCTTAAAAAAAAAAAAAAAAACAAAAAACCCTGTAAACATTTTTTGGTAGTCTGACTTCTCTGATAGAGAGCTGGTGGGCTCTGGAATGACGATAGTTAGATTAACAAGAGACCACTTAGACGGTAGTGTGCTGCAAGTGGAGATTCTAATTGCCACATCAGCGGAAAATATTGGCTCCCCCGAAGAACAAGGGACAGGGAATGAAGGATACCTAGATTGTTGCTTGGCAAAATCTATTCCCCTGCCATGTAGTATTCAAGTGTTATTAGTTCCACATGCCTAGACAGAGATGGGGGATAACTGTTATTGGTAGACAGATACTCCTGCCTTTAATGGGATTTGTTTTAAGGAAAACTTTCTTGCTTCTGTTCAGATTTCTGCACCAGGCCAGGCATCGCTCCAGTTGCTGGCTTAATGACTGCATTGTTGCCACTGTTGGCCAAGATAAGCAGACTCACATTCCAACTTGCATTTATATCGCATTTTGCAATCAAATTGCATGAGGTAAGCTAGGGCAGTTCTCATGCCCTGGTTGCCAGAGATGAGGTCTCCCTCTTGAGCTTATTTTCCAGATAGCTAAAATATTTCACTTCCTAGGGCCAAATGAGTGATTTTGTTGTTGTTGTTTTAAAGAGTAGAGCAGAGGTCAACAAGCTATAGCCAAGGTCAGTGTGTTTCCTGTGTCTTTATGCCTATAAACTAAGAATGTTTCTTTTTAACCTTGTCAAATGATTTAAAATAGCCCAAAGTAAAATATTTTATGATGTGAAAATTATATGAAACTCAGATTTAAAGATGCATAGGAAAAGGATTATCAGAACACAACCAGGTTTATTTGTATGTTTTCTTTGCCACTTTCATGAGGAGCAGAATTGAGTAGGTGTGATGGAGCTCTTATAGCCCACAAAGTGACATGTTGGGGCAAAATATCTTATTATCTGTCCTTTTACAGAAAAAGAAAACTAACTTTTCCTCACCAGTATAGCATATGTAAAGGAGTCTTCATTTTGTGTGTTTTAATTTGTTGAGTGCCATGAAAATAATCTTTCTTTTAATAGCCTGTCTCATAGGAGTCTTCTGGCATCTGGCCTAAGGATGAAACTACATAAAACTCTGTAAAACCCTGGTCTTGGAGCTGGGAGAAAGAATTCCCTAAGTGCTGAAGATGGGAGGGATGGGAGTTTCTGAGTCTCTCCCCGCCCCAGCGTTGCACAGTCCTTTCTCTTTGTTGCGGTGCTTGCAATGGCACCCTGGGCCTCCTGTGTGCTAAAGCTGCTTCTATGACTACAGTTCCTACTGCACACAGTAACTTCATTCATAGGCATTGCTGGCTATGATCTCCTCCATCTGAGGAACCCAAAGGCTGTTCAGTTATTCACATCTATTCAGCAGAATGTGTGTTTACCTCCTATATACTAGATAGGAAGTGTGCAAATCTTTCCCAGAACAGTTTCTATATGTTTCATTTAGGAGTTTCTACCTCAGCTTTTTCTGAAATTAATGTGATGTCAACCTTTTGAAACGTATGGTCACTTGTCTCTCCTATATATAGAGATATTAGAAAGCTAAGTTTTAAATTTCCGCTGAGATTTGTCCTGAACGCTGGCCGGCGGGACACAGGAAAACTTTCAGTTACAGCCGTCTGTAATATATAGACACACATACAAGTAAACCATATATGTACTTACATAATGTATCTAAATCTATTTTGAAAGAATAGAACTGAGATTTCTCCATCTCTATCATTTTTACCATTAGGACTAGGTTAATCAGCATTTGGAATTCAAACTCTCCATCTTTAATATACATAGTTAAGTATGATACAATTATTAATAGTTATGTACTTTATTGTTCATAATCGTTAAAATTAATAAAAGTATCATTGCATAGTATAGTAATATAATATTCTATTATTGATGATCAGTAATTATCAATCAATTGTCTACTCCTCATACACATATAATTGTTAATGTAAAATTGTATATAGCAAAATATACAAATAATATACTATATTATCATATTATATGATACTATATTTTATAACATTCAGTTGTTTATTAATATATAATACTCTATAAAGTATATGAACACTATACACTTATATATTGTAACTGAATATGAATTTCTGTAAAGCATACGTTTGTATTTTGCCAGGTGCTTGAGTTTCAGTCCTACCCAGACTATTTGTAGCTTCCAAAACATTCTATTTTAGCAGTTCATTTAGGATGCCAAGATTTCATTCTATTTTATATCTCCAGCATCATTTAAAATGTTCAGCATAGTAGAATCTTGTTAAATGTTTATTGAATTAAGCTAACTTGACTGCGGTTGAGAGAATATCCTTGAGATTTCTTCATCTGTACAATCCTATAGAAGTGATGAATGATTGAACAATTTCCACAAGTATTTGTCTATAATTTACCCAGTATTCTCAAGGGCGTATCTAGACTCAGTCTATCTAGTTCGTTGGTGTTGATTCCTTTAATGGAGTCCCTGTGGTATTAGGAGAGGCTAAAGAAGTGAAGAGTGTTTTGTTGAGGAGGAGAAATATATTAGTCGGATTTGGCCCTGCTGACAGATGTCCTGCCCTAGCCCCACATTTGGTGGCTAAGAAAAATAGAAAGAAAGACAGAGTAGCTAAGTGCCAGTGGTTCTTTTGTATCACTTAGGTGTAGAGCTTCATTTAAAAGTTTATGTCCCTGGAAACATGAGAAATGCTACAATTTGTACTTTCAGATGAAGGCCTAGTACCATGGAGAATCCAAAATACTTCCCCAGATAAAAGAATCTTCCCTAAACTGTGTCACACATCAGTGATTTCTAGACTATTTTCCATAGTGGTGTTTTGTCCAGCTTCTCATTGTCTGTGGTAAAGCTATGGTCCCGTGACATAAAGATAGCAACCCAGAGGTGTTGTGAGCAGTACAAATGAGAAGGTTATTTGGATTATATATTTCTATTTACAGTTCCACTTGGAATAGATTCAGTTTGGATAGATTATATATCTGTTTATACTCACTGTTTTTAGATTTCTTCATATTAATGCCAAATCATGACAACTATATGCATATGTATGTGGATAGGTAAGTTTCCTCTCAAGAATTCAAGTAAAATCCCTATTTATCTTTATTATTCCTATTGCTTTGCAAAATACTTAAGAAAGCTGACATTTTCAGAGCAAACACTAGAGCTCTTCTGAGCAATATGAAGAAAGTTCAGTACAATATTCAGACACAGAAATTCGGAAGTGAGTTATTACATTATACTTAAAAAATGTTTTATCATTTTTATCCAAATAGTGCAGGAATGTTGTGGTAATTATTAGTTCAGGTAGAACTCAGGATGTTTAAGGTGTATAGTAGTTATGTAGAAATTATTCACAGGAGAAAAGTCACTTGCTAATCTAAGCCAGGTTGAAGGTGATGATACCTTCTCAACAGATGCCAATGTGAACAACTAGCACTAGGGACTTCCTGAAACACTGCTGAGCGACAAAGCACGTGATATGGCATGTGGATACACATACCTCTAGCTCCCCTTATTCATGGGTTCCATATGTGTGAATTCAACTAAATGAAGACTTGAAATATTTGAAGTGAATTATGTCTGTACTGAACCTGCATGTGCTTATATTTATTCCCTAAATAATATAGCATTTTAACCATTTCCATAGTACCTAGGTATTATAAGTCATCTAAAGAAGACTTAGTGTATATTACAGCCTGTGCATAGATTACATACAAAGAGCTTGAACATCCACAAATGTCAGTATCTGCAGGGGATGGGGGTTGTCCTCAGTCATCCATGAATGCTGAGAAAACGGCAACTGTAAGTGATAGACAAAAACATCGTTATGTAAGTGTGTGGGGGGTGTCCTTGCTCCTTAGAGAGATAGAGTGGCTTCCCAACACCATTGTTTTCTAAATGCGTTGCTATTAAATCTGTAGCCATTTATCTATATACTTATAATGGAATTAAAGAGCTCCCACTGGCTTCAAGTCTGTAATGAACTGTGGGTAAGTACTATACAGGCTTAAGTATTGCAGGCACAAGAGGCCCTCATATAGGAATAGAGTCCCTGGGATTGGAATCCTGTGGAGGCTGCTCTGGTTGGTTGTAGTGATTACCAATGAGGACATTTGGCTGTGTGTGATAATTGGGGAATGTTCCCTCCTTCCTCTGCAGAGCGATATAGGGCAGTGTGGGCAGGGTGAGGAATAGCAGGTTAGTTCCAAAATGCTGTTTTCTATCTGTCATCTTCTCTTGGGATTTTCTGAGAATAAAAAGGAGAATATTTTCCTGATAGTTTGGCAACATATTTAATTAGAGGTGGTAATGAGAAGTCCTTACAGCAGCACAATGCATTTGTATTATGAGTTAGACTTAACATATTTAAGGGCATTTGCTCACAAGCTGTTTGGTGATTAGGGACCTATCTATGGAACATGGAAATAAGTAAATAAATGAAACTGCTGTGTGAAAAATGAATGCACTGAAGTTAGGCTGCATATAATTGCTACATAACCAAAACTGATCAAATATAGTCCCCAAAGAGAGGCAGAAAGCCTTGTCAGGGAGCATTTGCTAGTCTGCGCTGTTGTTTGTGGCTCTGCATGGTGTTGGCTCAAAGCCCAGTCTGGCCCCTAGAAAGCAGTAGGGTGAGTTGATCTGTTCAATCAAAACTGATTGATGTAGTAACTGGATTTCTCAACTGTGTTTTCTCTCCTTTCACATAGGCAAAACCCCTATGTTGAGTAGTTTTGATTTTTTTCCTAACTTCTAATCATCTAAGTATGGTATCATGTCTTCATAGCCCATTGCCTTCTTAAGTGACTTTCTTTCATCTCCAATCTTCTTAAGACTTAGAAGAGATAAAATTACTTCATCTGTCCTTTGATCTTCACCTAGTGGGCATGTTTGTCATGCCCATAAGTTACACCAACCCATTTTTTATGAAAACATGAGCTAAAATGTTTGACTTAGCATGTCACGCCTGCAGATTCTAAACATAATTGGCTGGTTCAATTGTAAAAGCATGCTTTGTAAAAACAAATCAATCAGTAAGACCAGGGTTCTGTCCTTATAAAACACACCTATATGATTGTCGGCCTTTTCCACTTCTCAGCTGGCTATTTGGAAATCAAGTTAACTACCTTCTGAACATTGTACCTGTAGAGGTGCCCCCATTTCATATGGTATGTCACTTAGTCGAGAGCTTCAACCAGTACCCCTTCATGTCGACTTTGAATTTTATCAGGAGCCCCACTGGCAGTCAAAAGGCTCTGTGTCTAATTCAGATAATGAGCTCCATTGCCAGAAATGCCTCCATGCCTTGAGCTGCACAATCATCCTGGGAATTTTTCCTACAGAAAGGTCTGTGTTCATTTGCTACTCAGTTTGGTACCCATTAGAGATAGTTACAAAGCACAAAGGGTCCTCTGCAGGAAAGGTGCAAGAGAAGTGTTTGTTGTTGTAGGAAGGCCCAAGTATGATGTCACAGAGCAATACTTATGCTGATTGTACTTTCTTGATTTGGAGAAATATGAACTCCAGATGAGAAGAGCAGACATCTCACTGGAGACCTTTAGAAAACTGAGCAATAAATCTAACAGGCTTCTTTGGAACCCTGGAAAGCTCCTACATCTCATGTTTCCATGGTTCTGTATAAGAGTTCCAGCTCTTTATTTTTCATAAAAGCAACCAAGAGACTCAGTTTCTTCTTTAAAGTGCAAGATTTGGGAAGCATGTGAGAACATGTGATTTCATTTCCTCCACTAGGGCTTTTTCACCAGCTCTAACTAGAATGTAAAGTTGCACTTGAAATAAATTAAGCTCAGTAAGTCTATTGCTTTCTACTGACCCACTGCAGTTTAAAATTGCTTTGGGAGTTTTATGAACCACCCCTGTGAAGTTCTTTTTTAAAAAAGGCACAGTATGCATTATATACAAGAGGGAAATTTAAAATGTTCATCTTTACCACATTCCTCAACAAGAACAGGGAGCATGAAGCTTAACTTAAGAATAAATGATAGTATTTATGTATTTCTGGGACTATGAATATATGTTAGAATTGACTTTATTTCCAAGTCATAGCCAACTGAGGAAACAATAGTTAGCAAAGATGCAGATTAAAAAGGAGGGGATGGGCAGGACAAAAGGAGAGAGCAAGAGTAAAATGAATATTTCACTGGTCCCCAAATGTGTCTGTCATGTACTGTGCCTAGCAATGGTATTAAATTCCAAAGTGCCCTCTGTAGAATCTTAAAAACTTCCAACAATCTTAATAAAAATATATCAGGTACATATCTTTGGATGGAAAGAGGAACAAGAGGAGCAAGGAGTGAGCAAGGAAGGGAGAGTAGAAAGGGGCAAACAAGAGGGAGGAAAAGTGGGGAGACCAAGAGACAAAACCTGCCTTATTTCAGGACGTTGAAACTGCAGGTTGGCAAGCTGCATTATTCATCTCCGTATGCTAAGGTTCCCCCATTTCCCTGAACTAAGTCCTGTTGTCAAAATAATTGGATATTTGGAATAAGAACTAAGAGGTCCTCGGTTTATAGTGAGGTGCAAAGGGATTGGAACCACTTCATGTCATTTATTTCTTAGTAGCTCTGCCAAGGCTATAATCTGAAAATGATAATGGGTTTCAGTTCCTTACTTCCATAGAGAGCTATATATTTTGGTAGTGGTGTGCATCGAACTCAAGGCCTTCTATATATTAGGCAAGTGCTCTGCCAATGAGCTTTATCTCTAATCCTTAGGAGCTCTTTTTTGCCTTTCTATTCGAGTTGCAGAGTTATGGCATCATCTTAAGCAATTCTTGCTTGCTAGAGGCAACACATTTAATAGTGGTGGGAAGTTGGACGCTCCTCACACTTGGCTTGCCATCTACAATTGCATTTCAGCTTGTGACATAGAAACCCTGAACTACTTTCAAGTTAGCATGTGGAAGAAAAGAAAATCTTGCATTCATTTGGAAATCATATGTGTTTTATCTCATAATGGCTATGTAAGTCCATTCTTAGTGGGAAAAATCAAATACAAATCAAAATAATAAATACTAAATTCAATTTTGCCAGTAGAGTGGAATTTCAGTTCACAAATGATAATTTTTAATTCTGGTTCCTTAGAGCCAAAGCCCCCTTAGACCACCCCTCTAATCCAAAACCTTACATTTGGAGAGCTCCTCGTTCCTTTTTCAGTAAACACCATCTGCTGCTAAATAGTGAAACTGAGATACTTAGCTAATGACCTGCTTGCTTAGTGATGTGAAGAAACCAAGGGGTAGCTCTTAGGATCAGATGAGAGACATATTTGAGAACAGTATTGATTAGTCTCACTGGCAGATGTGGGGCAGGGGAGGGCATGAAAAGTGCACATTGATGGAACTTTGATATTAAGCTTGCCGGAGCCTGATTGTGTGTGTGTGTGTGTGTGTGTGTGTGTGTGTGTGTGTGTGTGTGTGTGTGTGTGTTGGAGGTTGTTCGAAGAATAGTCAGATTGTTAAAGAACTCATGACCATCAAAATTATGTTTGTGTGAATGTGAAAGACTATCACCATCAAAGCATAATTACTGCAAGATATAGTGTAATTGATCAAATAACTACTTTATGACTGCAGTTATCTGTGCCATAAAGAAATCTATGCTTTTGTTGAGGAGGACGGAAAAAAAGAAAAAGATAGATAACAGTTATGTCCAGCTTATGCTAAGTGTTCACAGAAAAAAAAAAAAACAGCAGGAAATCCTTACAGGACCAAGTGAGGTACAAAGTACAACAAACAATAACCAATGAGATGAGTGGAAGGGTCTTGAGGGTCACTGGACACCTGCTGTCATAGTTCCAGAAGTGTGTGGAATAGTTTGAAGGAGTGAAGAGATTGAGTTTTTGGATGTGTGGAGCAAAAGGAAACACCTGCCTGTGGGAGTCAGTGACAGAGCTCAATCAGTGAGAAGCCCGCTTGTCTACAATCTGGTCATCTCTGGTCATGGGACAGGCCTGGCCCCACTGTGCAAAGACTTAGTATTCAGCTAGAAACATACAGCCAAGAAGTCAGGGGACCATCTCCAATTCCCAGTTCCAGATATAATGGAGCAGAATAGAGTAGGCATGTGAAAAGTGTCTATTTACACACGTGCCAGGGCTGCTATTTTCCTGTACAACCATTCTCCCCACATTTCCTGGAGGAACTACTGGAGTCACAAATCCAAATTTGTGGCTTGCCCTGGGTAATGAGTCATTGGATGGTATTTCATTTGGTAGATTTAAGGAGAGTTAGTGTTGATCTATGAAGCCAGATGATTTAAGAAATTGAAGCAGTAACAAGTAAATTGCTTTTCTCTTGTAGTGCAAAATGCTTTCTAGGCATTTTTGGCTTTTCTTTTTAAAATGGATTTATAATACCATTTCTCTCCACCTCAAGGCTTAAGTAAACCTTTTTGCTCTGATGAATCCTAAATGGCTCCTCATTTTCTACAAACAGATTGTCCAGCAGAGTTTTTAATACCTTGTTTTAGACTCTAGAGACTAGCCTTTTTTTAATTCTATAAGAAACACAAATTAATATACATTGTAATTTCATGGCTTCTTTTCTTCTGTAATCTCTCATGGAGAAGCTATGTTTAGTCATACTCAAATTTTTAGCCTAACAACCAAGGCTTGCTACTAATCATCACAAAGTCACTTATCTGTTTTTCTGGGTACAGTAGGGAAGTCACACCAGGAGTTACTTGTTGGAGGGAGACACAAAAACAATAACCACAGCCAATTCATTCAAGCAAGTCACTGGCAACTGTGCAGAACAATTGTGAGAATGGACACTTCGGGAAGCTATGGCCAACCCATGTTGATATATAGTCAAGTGCTTTGTAAGTAGAGGAAAGTTGTTGCCTCTCAGAGCCAGCAGCATTCTTGAGGAGGCTGGAAAGGAGAATTTTTATGCCTTGGAGGTAAGAAGACTAGCATGCTTCCAAAATAGCCAGCCTTTCCAGTTGTAGATAAATACCCCCTCTTCCAGCAACCTTACAGACAACGTTGCCAGGACTCTTGAGTGACTATTGAAGTTAGGAGAAAAATTTACAGTTAGACATAGAGATTTCTGAATGAAATAGTTTTACCTCATAGAAATTCCCCAGACTCAATGAACTCGATGTGGAGTTTCTTGAGGGCAGGACTATGTAACACAGCATTTGTAATCCTTGAACACTGTTTGCAGTATCCCAAGTACTTCACGCTAAGCAAGTGTTTCAAGCTGCTGAGGAAAAAGTCATTCTGGGATTCTAGAAGAAGAGACAACCAGCTCTGCATCGGGGACTCTGAAACTGTGCACAAGAATGTGCAAGATGAATTCCCCAACTCAGGAATTTGGGAGGGGCCCAGAGTTCTTGACACCAGAGCATGTGAGGCATTGAAACAGGAAAGTAGGCTGTTTAGCTTCATTATTAATACGGAATCTCTAAACCATAAGGGCTACTTGGTGAGCCTGAAGTTTGCTGGCTGCAGGGAGACCCATAGAATGTGTGAGAGTTCATTTCATACAGCTACAGTTTTGAGAAGGGCCCTCTGAATGATACTGTGAGGAGGAGGAGTAATTGTCGGGTATTGTTTAAGAGAGCAGCTGTCATTATTGCCATTTCTGGGTTGAGGTCAGGAGCGGGGTGAGGGTCTCTGCAGGTCATGGTTTATGTAATCAGTGCCCTGTCCTCCTCTGTCTGTTACACCACTCAGCCATGCAGCTGTACATCTAATATGTATTTTCCACTGGAGTGGCCTTTGTAAGACATAAGGTGAACAAACTGCTTATTAAGGTAAGACAATGGAGGCCCCATTTTAAAAAGGTTAAGATGTACTCGAAAGTGTCAGTACATCGCGGTATTCATTAGCACTGTACGGATGCACAGCCTGGTATTTTCCAAAGGCCACACTAACCTTTTCAAGCATGGAGCCAGCTAAAAGGAATGGATTTCCTCACCATTTGATGAGAGAAGAAATCTTTTAAATGCTTATTTTTATTTGCTCGCTGAGAATCATCTCTGTGGAGCTCAACATGGGGAAATGAATCCTGAACACTTTAGCAACTCACTTAAAATACCATTAGAAAGCACTTGGGTTATTAAAAGCTGAAAACAAAGGACTGGGAGCCCTCTGGCGCTAATAACTCCTAGAGAGAAAACGAGACCTACCTAGGCCCTCCTGTTTGCCAAAAATGTCTCTGAATTTAAGCCCTTTATTGTTAAAAAGCTTAAGTTTTGCCAAACCTTTTTTTCCTTAAGTACACCCACTTTTCCATGTAATTGGCTCAGCACTGCTATTTGCATAATTGTCATATTTTTCTGCTTCCCAAGAGGTCTGTTAAGCATAAAGGTGAAGCACAAAGTGGTTTGACAAAGTGCACATTTATGTGTGATGTGCAGTTCTCAAGTCATGAAGAAAATGATATCTTTTCCTTTGAGGTTATCTTACATTTGGAAACCTTGAGATAGGTTTAACCTGATTTTCCTGGACTTGACCAAAGACTAATTTCCTGAGCCCTGGGTGTTCAAGTAATGAGGTTGCCACAGGGCCTTGATCTTATCAGGGACTTAAAACACAAACATTTTTCTTTAAGGTTTGCTACAACAATAAGATCATTGAGTCTGAATCTTAATCTTGAATTTCATCATATCTGGGCCATGATTTGCTGTGAGGTGTCTGACAATCATGTAGCCACTCAAAGCTTCCCTTTGTCTAGTTGTAAAATGGTGATGCATTGAACTCACAGAGCAATTGCATATTCATTTATGAGGAAGTATGTTACCCAGGGCATGGTGCATAGTAGATGTGCTGATAATGATGTGCTATTGCTCCATTTCTTCTCCATTCATAATAGGTGGATGGTATTCAAATAAATGAATGAGAAGTCTCTATCATTGGTATAAGAAAGACCTGGATTTGTAGTCTATATTTCCCACTTATAGGAATAGTGGCACAAAGAGCTATGTGATCTTGGGTAGATTTTTTTAAAAAAGCATTATGGTGTTTGTTCCTCTATCTGGTAATGGGGATGGACGCTAGACATATGGACCTTTAAGTTTGTATTGAGAGGATTAAATAATATGCTGAATATAAAGAACATGCAAATGCTCATTGCATCTGTAACCTAGAATTACTAATGACATCTTTGACAGATTGGGACCTGTTACCTGGTTTGGAAAACTACGGATGAGGATATGAAAACATTTGCTGTGTGTTGTCTTGTAACTTTTCAACAGTTGGTGGGGTGGAATGTGCATCTTCTCTCCCTGTAAATGACCTGAGCCAGGAAGGCTTTTGCCTACTTCCTTTGCAATGGAACTGGATTCTCCCAAGGTTTCCTGAGTGCAGTGTGTGCTTCTGGCTGTAGACTAATGGCATCAGATTGCAGGGCTGAGTGGAGGGACAGTATTCATGTTGTGATAGTGATCAGACCATGGAGATAACAGGACACTAGACATCCGGCCTCTGATCACAAGGCTGACTTTTGAGTCCTGGATTCCCCTTGACAAGGTTATCCACTCTTTGCCAAGGGTTTCATGGTCAGAATTCTAGCCAAGCAATAAACCTCAGCAGAGGGAAGAAATAGAAGGTTGTATGGCTCTGTCACTATCTGGCACTTGTATTCAATGAATGGCTTACTTATCACTTGTTTATGATGTACAGGAGCCAATGTAATATAAATGCATCAGAATAGTAACTTAGAAAGTATCAAAAATTCCTACAAGTAGTTCAATGTGTTTTTATAAATCTCCATTTATTTGTTTATATTTGCTTACATTTTTTTGCAGTTCTCGGGATTGAACTCAGGACTGCATGCATGTTAGGGAAAGCACTCTAAAACTGACCTATATAACTCAGACCTTAACAGTTTTTAAACAAGCATGTGGACATTAACATTAGAAATGTTAGATGAAAAAGGTGTGTGTGTGTGTGTGTGTGTGTGTGTGTGTGTGTGTGTGTGTTAGCTTAAATCCCCAATAATAAACAAATCCTTTAGATATAGGAGGAAGATAGGTTTTTGGTTGCCTGGAGATGGGGCTCATAGGGACTAAGAGAAAGTAGAGTAGACTTTCTTTTGCAAATGTTGAATATATTTTAAAATTGATTGTGTTGCAATTTATACACCTGTGAATATGCTAAAAACCATTACACAGAGCATTTTAAATGAATGAGTTGTTTGTTAGGTAGATTATATCTCAATAAACCTGCTTCCAAACAAAATAGCAAGAAAAATAAAACTTATATTTATAGAAAAACAGAATGGAAATAAATGTTTCTTGAAGGCTAATAGTGGATATAATATAGTGGTAATTTTTAACTATTTTTTTAAAGATGGGCTCATTCTTTAGCTTAGAGTGTTCTGGGACTCACTATATACCCAGGCTGACCTTGATCCTTTAGCAATCTTCCTGCTTCAGCCTTCTTAGTGCTGAGATTATAGGTGTGAACTACCACATCTGACTTAGCTGTTTATTTTCTTATCTGTATTTTACCACATTTTTCCTGGTGATTTTATATATAATAAAAATTTATTAAAAAGGAAAATAAAATGAATTAATACCACCTTTTTCAGCTCATAAAATTGAAGATAGAAATGACAAAGAGATTCAATTATGTTTACAGGAAAAAAATTAAAGTATATGACCTGTGTCTGGATGAAAGCATCATTACTCAATGTTTTTATGAATATATTGAATTTTATAAAAATTTGCCAAGAATAATGGCATGCTAAAATAGCACAAATTCATTTTGGAAGACTCACGGCAGAAAAATAACACACAACCTCCTTCTCTTACCCCAGAATGGATGTCTATCATGATTTCAATCAGAGCTCATAATCATGATGTGCCACACAAATGCCTGTCTTGATCTTATTCTATAAATTAAATAGTAGCTTTTATCAAAGCACTCAGAAAAAAAAGTGATTTTCATATGTTGACCATTAAGTGCTGGTGGGAAGTACTTGCTAAAAGCTAGCCTTTCCATTGAAGCTTAATCGTACAGTTGAGTGATTCCCTGTTGTGCCCCTCCTCCATGCTAACCCTTGTTATTATCCTTTGTATACTGTAATTTGTCTTTTCTGTGGCCTACCTGTAGCATAAGATGTTTTACATCTTCTTCAGTTAGTTAAACAACTCAAGCTGTAAAAACCACAGAGAGAAGAGAACATGCAACGTGATTGTATTTATGCACCATCAGACCCTTTCAACATTACTGCCATGCTCTTTATATTGAAGGGCAAGGAACAGCTGTCTTGTTCCACTTTGGTGTCCAATTCAGCTGTTCCCTATTCATCCTGTAGCTTTAAGCATCTGTTGACAGGAGGGAAGGCTCACTGTGAAGAGAACTGTTGCTTTGGGTGGCTTCTGCCTAAAACAAGCCTGACCCTTTTGTTTGCCCCTGGAACAGAATGAGTGAGTTCTTCCCAGCTCTCATTAACCACAGCTGCTGAGTACATTTTAGTAGATGAGAACCATTTCTGAAGCGTTTCTACATCTCTTTTCCCAGAACTGAGGGGTATTGTTCTGAATGTCATTGGACAAAGCCTGTGTGCTGTGGAATGTCTGGAAAGTGTTTGGGACTTACTGAGGAATGACCTGACTGCATTTAGTCCTCCTTGTCTTGGAAATAGAAACTTCCTCTTGAAGGTTTGCCTAGCCTTCCATCTTTTACCAGAACAAGTGAGAAAATCGAAGGCTTCTTTTGTTGGAACCCCTCAATTTACAAATGAGGAGCCCAAGGTGGGTTGGTTCAACTATCTTGTTTTACATGACAGAGGTGGCTAATGGTTTTACATGTCCACAGAGTTGTTGCTGACCCCATTTTGTCATGTTTCTGAGCAACATTTTTCTCTTTGTGTTTACTGCTTTACCTTGAATCCAGCATATTGAAGTTACAGGTACACAGGCTTTGTTCTAAGGGGAGATCAGTGCTCATAGAACTTAGTAAGTTTAAACAAACTAAAAGAACGATTCTGGCAAAAAAATGAAATTTTGAGATAGTGTCTTGATATGTCTTATGTCAGAATCTTTATAGTACAACAACTTTTATATCTTCTCATTTACCTCTCTTACCACCTTCTATCACATTCTGCATATGTAATCACTTTTACACACCTCAGTGGAAAGGGACATAGAGATTAATGAAATTTATGTACTCACTGTAGGTGATGTGCCCTAAGATTTTCTACACTGAGTGTAGAAACTTGGGCCTGGGGACCCTACTAATGACTTTGGAAAAGCAGTTCTTTACAGAATCCAAGTCTTCAATCTTGTAACTGGACCATCAACCCCAGTGACAGCCTCCTTTGAAGGAAGCCTCATAAAGACAGAGTTCAGGCCCTTTCTAATGGCTTTAGCTAATGGAAAACCTGGAGGGGAAATGTGAAATCATCCTCAAGTCTCTTACAGGTAGAAAGGAAAAAAAGAATTCTCTAGAACTTCTGTGAACTGACAGGGATTTAAAATTTGGGGTTTGAAATGTACAAAGTCACAGGAGATGATGAAGACGCAGTCTTGACTTACTTGCTGATCTCTGGAGTGTTCTTCTAGGGAAAGAAATGAACTCCAGAGACCACCTGAGGGAATGGTATTGGAAGTGTTACTTTGGTGGCTTCTTCTTCCCCTGCAGGCCTCATGTCCATCCTAGCGTCAAAGGCTCCAGTGGCCCCTGTAGCCATGTGTCTTAGCACTGCTTCTTTCTCAAAATTAGGTGGACACATTTCAACATGCTGTAGATATTAAATGCACAATGCAGAGCTATGATAATCCTTATGAACTGTGCTGTTGCTTCGAGAAGCATCATTTTGTCCAACTATCTGTCTTGTTAGCAAAACCCTTGAAGTAGTTGTAAAAGGCCGGGCAGTCCTAGGGTGTCTAAGTTCTTTGTCCCTCACTTCTGAAAATACTGCTGGGGTATATGCTGTGCACAAACGTAAAAGGGACTCTGAGACAACCTGAGATTGGAGTCTCATAAGAGGAATCACTGAAAACAAACAACTCCATCCTCTTAGCCTAACCATTTTGATAATTCTAGGGTTTTTGCCGGTTTTGTTCTGTCCCTTTTTTGTCAGGACAAGTCATAATATATAAGGAAGCCCTTGTATTCTGCAGTTTTAACTTACTATGTGCACAGGTTCCAACCTAGTTACACTGATCAAATGTGTTTCTCATTCATTTGCATTATTTGACCATCATCTTGCACATTGGTTTTCTCATGTTTCACATCATTTCCTTAGGATAGATATCCGGAAATGGGATTACTAAGTCAGGCTCTAAAGCTATTTTGAAGTCCTTGATGTGTGGTGGCAAATTGCTTTCCTGAAGAGTGTGCCAGTTGACGCAGATGGGAACAGCAAGGCCCAAGTCTCCTCTGGGCCTTTAAATATGTATAGATAACACTGAAAATATTATTTCAACTTGTTGGTAGTTTACTTCTTTGTGAAAGCATTCTCTACATGTATAGACATATAGCATTATATTCTCAGATAGAGATGATGCTTTTGAGTTTTGGGTTAAGCCTTTTCATTCACTGTAGACTGAAGATTGTCCTCACAAAGTTGGTCATAAACCTGAAAAAGCAAGGAAACACTTATTGGTAATGCGGCATAGAGAAGGCTATCCATCTTGTTATCCAAACTCCATTTCTTATTTTTAAATTTTTTCACATAATATATCCTGATTATGGTTTCTTCTCCCTCTACTCTCCTCCCAGTTACTCCCTCCTCTCCTTCCATCTGGATCCATTCCCTTTCTTTATAGCCCTGGGTAGTGAAGCTCTCACTATGGAAATTAAGACTTGCCTCAAAAGTGCAGCCATCCTCCTGTCTCTGCCTTTTAAGTGCTGGGTTTACAGGCATATGTCACCATGAACAGTCACAGGTAGCCTCTGCAGCAGGCTTTTTCAGCCACTAAGACCTCTGCTTCCTCGTCTTGAACAGATCTGCATGGTCTTTATTTCATTGCTGCTTGGGTGATGATACTGTGCACAGAGAGCATTGACCATTTCATCAGCATGTATAACACACCCACTATCTTTTTTCCTCTTGGAGAACTGAGGAGAGCCCTGGTGTCCGTTCTGCCTCCTGTGAGGTAGTAGAGAGCAGTGATGAAGAAGGGGCAGTACAGAAAGAAAGCAGGGGCAATGCTGGCTCAAGAAGAACCCTCCCCTAGCATTGCTCCTGAGCACTTCTTCGTCTGTGGTTGAGTTAAAAGAGAGGCTGCAAAGAACTTGGTCTGCAGATCCAGCAAGACTTTTCTAGAACAGCATTGTGCTTTGGACTGTAAAGTCCCTAGAAAGTGACTTTTAAAGTGAAGTCTCTCAGTGTGAGAAGAATTGCCCCATGAAATGGTATATTCCTGTTAGCCCATGCATTTTGAAATCTAAATTTAGAGAGTAAGCATTCCTTGCTGAGACTAAATGGACATTTTATCTTCAATTTTGATGACAATCATGATTCCCGATTTTTCCATGCAAACTGTATTCAGCTGCCTCCCTCCTCATAGAGATAAATTGGTTTTTCATAGGTTGACAAGCATCTAAAATCCTTTCTAGTAGAAAAGCAGAGGTCAGTCAATGTTAGGAACATCATGAGGAGCAACATGGAGGATCAACAGTAATTATAGGGATAAATTCAGATGTCTACAACAGAAATCAAGAGGGTTAAGTCCCAAATGAAAAGTAAGAGGAGAGAGAATTAACAGTGATCCAGGGTCCACACCTGAGCAGGGAACAATGTCAGGTGCTTTTATCCACATTAACCCATTTAATATGCACCCTAACATTGTGGGCATGGGGTCACTTCCATTTGACAGTGATAATACTGAAACATATCCCACAGTCTCAGAGCTATATTTCTTCTTTGACTCTGTGTCTTTTCCTTATTTTCCATTATTATTGCATTCTTTATCTTTTTCTCCTCTTTCTCATTTTTTTCTTTGTTATAATATCCTGTGCTGTGACAAATATCTCTTCTCATTGACCTGCTAGCAACTTCAGAGATTTTTCCATCCAATCTCCCCTTCCAGCATGCCTTTCCTGACACTGTAGGCTACAGTAAGCTTATATGACCCTTGAGATTTGAAGCTCTGTCAGTGATATCATTTACAAATCCCACAACATCTATAGAAGTTGTATGCATGGAACACTCAACAACTCTTAGTCATGAATAATGCTATGGCAAAAATGAGCTTCTGATTAGAATGATGGCTTCTGTAAGCACTGCTAGTCTAAAGGTACAAATGACCTCTGTGAATGGACCAAGAGCTATTGGGTGATATGAGATCAATAGAAAGAAACTCCTTAGTTCTCACACTGCTACCTTAAAATTGGTATCATTACCCAAAACTCATGACTGCTTTGCCACCCTTACCCAGTGACATGCATAGACCTTGGGGTATTCTATTTTAGCATCTCATCAAGGAGCTTTCAGACTTCTTAATTAATAGCAGGAGCGTATCAAGCAAGAACTAGATGGCCTGACCACAGCACATTCCTTTACTAAGTAAGTGCTCTATAGATAGTTCCCCATCTGGCATAGACATCAAGGGCTCCCATTTTTCTCCAAGGACCTGTGAACACTTCCCACCTATAGTGCTACATTAGAGCAGATGTGTAATTCAAATGGCAGTGGGTTGTTTTAGGTGCTCTCTGAAAAGAAGAGTGATAAGATAATGAATACATCTAATTATCAATATGCTCACATGCTTCATATATTTATAGGGACACAGTGGATCTGGATAAAATAAATGTAAATATTTTTTAATTTAAAAATTCCTAATCATCACATTAAAATATGAAAGTTTGTGATGCTGCTTTTAATAATACAGTTCATTGAACTTATAAAACAAACACTATGTCAACAAAGAAGTAATGTAAAATAATGGTGGTATTTTCTTTATTGTAGTCAATCATTACAATCTGGTGTATAATTTATACATAAAGCAAATTTTGTTTTGCACTAGTCATATTTCAAGGGCTAGACAACCATCTGTAGCTATTCCCTACAGTGTTACACAGCTCAGCTCCAAGGAGTGATTCAGGCAGGAGAGGACCCCGAGTTTGGAGAAGAGTAACCCTTGCTAATTGCTAGAAGACAAGGGACATTGGGCAAAATATCTTTATATGAGATAACAAAAGAAGAGTGCATGCAGTTTGGGCAGGGGGTACAGCTTAAGCAAAACTATAGGGTTAGTGAAATTCTAGTACTGTGGGAATAGATTAGCTTGGCTATAACTGAGAAATCATGTCAAAGAACTTAGAGACGGAAGGATGGGATTCCTTTCAGCTGTGTTTCAGAGAGGTCAACCATGTAGGGGGATGGCTAAAATGCTTCATCAAATAACGACAACAAAAATAATAATAACTAGTGTCATTTAAGCAATTAGGGGCCAGTTCCTGTGCTCAGTGCTTTGTATGTTTTGATCTTACAATCAAGAAAGCTAAAACTCTAGAGATGTCGAATGCCTTGTCTATGTGGGCAGAATGGAATTTTGAATTCATATCGGTCTGACTCAACATTGTTAACCTTGACCATTAAAATCTATGCCTCTGGGAATGTGGGAGGCTGTGATCTGTGTGCTTGGCTCCTGAGGGGACCCTAGGAATATTGACTCAAATGCAGTAGAGGTGCTGAGGCACCACTTCCACATAGGGCTCTCTAGGGCTAGTGTTCTCTACAGGTTGTTTGTTCTAAAGAGATGCAAATGGGCACTAGTGGTATGCTGTTTCAGAGGGTGATGGAAGCCTTGAACCTAAATATTTATGGCCCTAATTTAGTTCTTCTTTTTTCTGTCCTTACATACTTCAATATTATACTAAAATACTGAGATCAATGCCCTAATTTTATAGAAGTTTAAGCAGAGGCCAGGAGAGGAAATAACTTTCACAGAGTCACCTAGAGTTTTGGATGTGGCAGAGCTGGGGCCCATATCATTATTCTTTGTACCCAGAAAACTATACTTCCATTAGTTAAAGGCTTTCTCAAAACAAAGTAACATTAGGAAGTGTATTTCAGTTATTCTGAGTAATTGCTTTAGCTGTCTAAGGTTAACAATTTTAAAGCCTCATCCTAGATGATAGATGGCTCTGAATTAAGAGATGAATTTCACCAATGGTTGCTATAAAATGAGTTTCTAGTATGCTGAATCTATAGTATTACAGATTTTAATAAAACCAGATATCCAACCTATAGGGAAACTGTTTACCCTTCTGAATGTAATAAAATTTTACCTTCAGTGCATATTTAAAAGTAAAGCAATGACTTTTAAAATGAAACATTATTACTTTCCTTCACTTGGAAAAGTGGTTTCAGTTGGATATCAAGCCATAAAATAAAACTTTGAAACATAGAGTAACCATAGGGCAGTGACCAGGCATTCTGGTAGATGTTTAGGCTGTTTCCTATCTGACACAAACTATTTACAATACAAGGTAGCCAGTCCCTGTAAATCTGGCTTCTAGGTATCAATATAGTCTGTTTCTTTGTGGCTTCTGTTATACCTCTTAGTAAGGTTTATTCTTATGACTGGTTGCTACTTAATATATGTCATCTATTCAGACCTGATGTTTGTGATACTCATACTTTACAAGGGGAGACCAAAGAGTCCTCGCTGCAATGAAGCTTTGTCATTTTAGAAGACAGGATTAAAACAATAGGAGCTACTGGTGAAGCCCAAACAGTACAAAAGTATGCCATATGATGTGCAGATACCCAGTAGAGACTAACTCCCTCTGTTAGATCAGTAACACTGCACATTGACCTTTTGATATATCTCAGAAAAGGACAAGATGCCAGAGTTGGTGTTCCCAATCTGCTAAGGGCTAGTTCCCCTTTAGCACAAGGAGACTATTCCTAAATTAGGTTCTAGTTCCATAAGATTCACGACCAATTGGTTGTTCTATTCCAAATGGTAATCCTTGATAACATACATACAAGTAACATTATTCACATCAAACACTTTATATTTAGGAATATACACATATATTTATATGTGTATGTATATACATATATGCCTACAATAAAACTTGGTGAAAAAAGAGGCCATGAATTTGAATATGAAGGAGATTGAAGAAGTGTATATGGGAGGGAGTAAACGGAAGGGAGAAATGTGGTAATTATATTATAATCCAAAGCTGTAAAAATGGGGACACTCCATATGCACTTCATCATCCCCTTAGAGAGTTGAGACATCTTACCATATAAAAGCCTGTGAAGCTTTGAAACCTTTTTCCTGATTCTGTCATTTAGAAACTTTGACCTCCTCCCAGTATTAACCAAACTGGCCTGTTTTAAAGAGGCTTTATTTTCAAAAGCATATCCCTTGGGCCTTGTGGCAGCACACACCTTGGGAAATGCTTTGGCCTGCAGTGACTTGGCTCCCCTGCAGCAGTTAAATGGCTGATTAGGTTACAGTTTTGTCAGCCCCAGGATTTTCCAGATGACAGTCTGGAGCAGGAAGTCATAAAGAGAATGTAGCTCAAGTTATTTGAGCAACAGGCCTCTCACTGAAACAACCTCCCTGTATGGTTGATAAACATTTCCCTCTCTTAAGAGAAAACCATGCACAGAAACAAGTGCATATGAATAATTTACCAAGCTGTAATAAGCTATAAATAACAAGCCTACTAAATAATGAATTAACCCAACTGCTGATTCATAGGTAAATGTCTCTTGTAAAGCAGCACTTTTATGGATTTTACAACTTAGTTAATATCTACTCATATTTCATTAGGATGGTTGAGTTGAAGTATTGGGGTAATAATCTAGATGGATTTCAAAGTGATGTAGCACATATGAAGAGTCCAGGCAGAGCTTGGGGAGCTGCCAGGTTCTCTTTCTTCTGGCGATTGCATGGCACCTTAGTCTTTTCTTTCCTCAGTGGCCCCAGCTTGCCCAGCTCCTCAGGGCAAGCCTGATATCTGAGAAGGAGGGAGGTGTCCTCTCTGAGACCATCAGCAACATTGGAGGCAGAGGTAACTCTGAACCGGTGGGAAACAGGAACATGTAAATCACTTTGGTCTCTCAGCTCTGCTAAGATTCCATAACAGATTCTGGAGCTGAATTCTTGATGTTTGGATATTAACTGACTACTTATTTTGTGACTTTGGACAACGAGTTTATGTTATCCATGGCCACATTATATCATGTCTAAAATGGGATCAATAGTTGTACACACATCCCAGGTTTATTATGAAAATTAAAGAGTTTACATATTGTCAAGTTCTGGCACATTTCTTGGCCCATAGCAAGTACTTTTAAATGACTAATTATTATGTTCATTAGAACTGAATTCCTTAGGCCTGGGGATGTGGCTCAGTGGCAGAGAGCTTGCTCAGCATGCATGAAGGCTATAGGTTCAATCTTCAGCACACTTTCCCCACAAAGAGAAAAGTGAATTGCTTTACACTTTTCATTTTGGTGTCTTTCAGCATTAGTTCCTGAAAGTTGGAAGATGGTGGGGATGAGGGTGACTCAAATGCCATTTGTTGTCAAATAATGGGAATGAAAGTGGGTCCTATACATACTAGATATGTTGTGTATATATGCCTGCTTAAGATGAGGAGTTATCAAGAATTACCAGTTAAATCACCACTATGAGATGGTTTTTAGTTTGTTTGTTATTACTTCATAGTGTGTGTGTGTGTGTGTGTGTGTGTGTGTGTGTGTGTGTGTGTGAGAGAGAGAGAGAGAGAGAGAGAGAGAGAGAGAGAGAGAGGGAGAGAGAGAGGGAGAGAGAGGTGGATGTGAGTGTCTTGTAATTGGGATAAAACTAGGAAAAATGCCCCACCCAATGGAGAGTCACATCAATAGTATAAATCCTACTATTGGCCTAATGGCCACTGAGTTGTGATTAAATAGAAAAGTAGCCCAAGCCCTTGCTCTGACTTCTGATTGATAACAAGCTAGTTATCATGGCTCATCATCCCAAATATTCCTATCAATTACCAGCGCACACATCACAAGTGTAGTTTGTTACAGTGGCCCTTAGCAGTTCCCCTGAAGTTCCACTTGATAGCAACATCATTTCTCTGCATTCTAGTCTTGGGCTTTGGTCTGTATTCTATTCTTTATCCTCCTTTCTATCAAGTTATTTGACAAGCTTCCTGAGATGCCTACCAGGAAGAGTACTTTCCACTTCTGCTTTCTCAGTCTCATGACTTTGGAAATCTGCGGACAGCTTTCTTCATCTTGGTGATGCCCCCTCACTTAATGGCCTCTATGTACACCTACTTCAATATAGAACTATGGAAGACAATGCCTAGCATTTATTCACTTGGACATAGGGGTGATTGCTTTGTGATGATGACTTCCTTATTGAACCATTCATCTATTATGTAAGAAAACAGCACAGGAACAGGGGAGGCTTTGACTTTATAGGAATGGATTCCAAAACTCTTATTTTTAAATGCTCAACATTAAAAGATTGACTGTGTACCTTCAGTAGACCATAGGCTCTGGGGGCTTGGAGTGGATAATAGGGCAGACAACCTCTGTACAGTGCCTTCTAATAGAATAATTACCCCCTACTGCCTCATGTTCTTCTTATTTGGGCCCTAGAGTGAAGTGTATCAGGGATCCAAATTAACATTTGGCTAAGCTTTGTCCTCACCCTCACTCCTAGGAAATGGAAATAAATACAGTGGCATAGCACTCACTTTGACAAAGTTCTTTTTCTTTTCTGTACTCAGTTAGGCCTGGAGAAAGGAAAACAGTTGCTAAGCTGCTAGGTGGGCTCTATCTGTGTGTTTTTTTGTAATCCTAGCCTTCAGAACTTGTGCTACTATCTATTCAGTACCGTTACCTAGAAAGAAGGAATGGGCTGCTGAAGAAGACTTTTGTTTTTATTTTTTTTAAAGTTTTTTTTTTCATTTTACATACCAATCCCAGTTCCCCTTCCCTCTCCCCTCCCCCTATATCACCCCCTATCCACTCCTCAGAGAAGAAGGTAAGGCCTCCCTTGGGGGGGGGGGGTCAATAACATCTGGTACACTAAGTCGAGGCAGGATCAAGCCCCTCCCCTCTGTGCCAAGGTTGAGCAAGGTATCTCACCCTAGGGAATGTATTCCAAAGTATCACCCACATTCAGTGGGTCTAGTTTGGTCCCATGTATGTTCCCCAGCTCACAAGCCAGAGGAGATCTTTTGTTTTGCAAGTCCAATTATTGGTCAGGTCAAATGCTTGGATGTGGGACTAAAAGTGAACTGGAGCTTACTACAAATCTGCTTCCAGGTGAGAAATGGAAGGGGCATACTGCTTTCCAGTTCTCTAAATCTTTTAAAGACAGCATAGGTTTGAGGCTTCATGTTTTTCTCCATTTATTTCAGGAAGGTCAGTTCTCAAGAGAGCCTTGGTCACATTTTAGTTTTCTAAGCACCGTGTTTGTATCCATCACATGCAGTCAGTGCTTGAGTTGGGCTCTGGACAGTAGCTGGTCCTAATGACTTCCTACCTTAACGATTCAGAAAGCATAGGAAGCCAGACCTTCTGCCCCTTAGTCAAATTGTTGCACTGTTTCGCATTTAGTTTTTAATTGTCTTCTCTGTCTTCAGCATTTTCTTTGCAAAATCAGATTGATCCTAGTTCAGGCAAGCCTTCATTTAACAATGTTCATTTAACGTAGAATTTGGTCGAGCTGGTTGCGGAGTGCAAATACCACCCCTCTAGCTGGTGCTAGGATTGCTTCCCCTCTCCTGGTTGAAGGATCCCCCAAATTCCACTCTGCCACATCCTCTAAATCATTCATAATGGCCGAATCCAGCCATTGCTTGTTGGTTCATGTTGCATGAAGGCATTCCTGACTTTTGACTTGTTTTCATCAACTATAACACATTCTGCTTCAAGTTGGACATAACAAAAAAAAATCTTATAAAAAGTAATGCAGCCTGGGATACTCTTTGTGGAGGATACATTCAAAATACATCTTAAATAAAAGCCCAGGAAATTGTGCCTTCTGTCTTTCACCTGTCAGCATAAGCAATAGAATTCTATAGCCCATTCAGTGGCATATTTAATTAAGCAACCTATCTGCTGAATGCACTGGGGGTTGTCTGACAGTGCTATTCACTCCTGATTTGGATGACAAAAGATATGGTGGATATTCAGCAGTCTGGTGGAATGGAAAGAAACTCCCAATTGGTCACACCTACCTATTTCTCTTGGCATGTTTCATTCGCTCTGATAATATGGAAAATAGATCTTTTATGTACCGAGAAAGTCAGTGGACACCAACCTCTTGCTTTTTGCACTTCCACAGCAAGCCTTGTCTGAGTTTTGTACACATTTCCATTATGGATAAATAGATATTCAGTTGTAGATGGGAAATATTTTAGCATGTAAAGAAAAAATCAAGTGCTCATTTTAATGCTGATATGGAACAGTTACTTCCAGGCCATCACTCTCTATATTGATGGATATTGTTAGTATTATGTATAGTTATACAGTATTTACCTGAGCCCAGATACCTTTGAAAATGTTACCTACATTATCCTTCCCAGCATACTTATGGTAGAGATACAATTATTATCTATTAATACAGATTCAAAAATTGAGACACAAGTATAAGTAACTTGTCTGAAGTCACACAACCAGAAAATGTCAGAATCAATCTCGGAATGTACATCTCTCTTACCCTATAGTCTTATTTCCATAACAGCCCTACATTGGTTCACTATAAGGCCCAAAGGGATTATTATCCCAATACAACCATTAATTCATGGGAGTGAGATCCCAAGACTCTGTAAGGTATGTAACCCTTTTGAGGTCTCTCCCAGGGAACCATGGATTCTTCACTTTGGTTTTGGATGCTACAGACTAGATGCAAATATATACATATATATTCTAAGGTGATGAACAGAATTTTTATCTGCTTCTTGAAGTTTCTGGTACAAGATGATTAAATTCTATGTGTAACTAAAATGTAGATAGCATTTGCCATGTGCTAGACATGAATTTGATGCCTGGATGCAATCATGAACATTTGTTGGAATGTGAGGAAACATTCTATTGTTACCATTGCTATAAGAGGTAGGTATGAACATAATATCTACTTTAAAAGGGGAAATTGAGTCTAAGAAAGGTAATTTCCAAAGGTTACAAAACTAGTAAACAGCAATACTTGGATTTGAACTTCAACAGTCAGGCTTCTGAATTATTGCTTTAAATAACATTTGAGAGAAAGTTACTCTTTATTCATTCAACTATCTCCTAGCACAGTACTTGATATACAGAAGATAGTTATTGATATTTGTTGAACTGAGTTGCATGCTGTTGTCTCTGTGTTTTTCCTTTTAAGAATCAGCCTCAAAGGTCTCATGTATATGATAGAGACCCCACAAATTGGGCTGGATTAGTGAAAAGAATCAGCACGATCAAAAGATAATTTCTTAGTGTTTTTTAAAAAGGGTGGCTTGGCAAAACCTAAGTATTTTGCTTTCAACACGCTCTCTCTGGAGGTTTGTTGCATTAATCTCCAAGCCCTTTTTTCTCTTGACTCAGTAGATTCTGATTCGTCATAAGGTATTCCTGAATAGGGACTAGTTAACTTTGTTGCCTTTATAAAACCAGATGATGTTTTGTGTCCTGATTACCGTGCATAATTCTCCTTGCTTCTAATTAACAAGTGACTAGCTGAAAACCCCTCAACTCCCTTTATGTAACCCCAATTCAGATCTAGGTCTCTGCTGGGCTTCTTGAAAGGAGATTGGAGGGAGATGCAAATCCAGTTCAACTGGAGTTGAGTGTTGTTCAGTTTCTAGGCTCTAGCAGTCTTAAATATCCAAACAATTGCCTGTGATTGTGAAGGGTGAGTGCATGGTGAGGTGGTGAACTGCTGAGGAACAAGGTGGAGTGACTCGTTTTTAATCACCTTGATTACAGGTTCCAAGGCTGAACTTCGAGGCCTCCACTCTTCCCCTAATTTTACCTGCTGTGATCTTATTTCACTTTTTATTTTATTCTCTAATCACTGCCGATTAGAGCCCTGAGTCCATGCTGGTTCTGTTGCCTGCCTCTCAGCCTGATGGGCCTCTTTGTACTGAGGCATAGAACCCAGCTGGTGCTGAGACTTCCCAGGGCCTGGAAGCTTCATTACTCTTTGTTGGCAGTGAACTCAAAAGTTACTGGCTTTGGGCTTGGGCTTTCTTGAGTACAGAAAAGCTTAACATTTGGTCTCAAAGTTGAGAGATGTTTCCCTGCCTTTTTTTCCTAAATTAATCACATGCATGAGCTAATTATAATCTAGCAAATATTTTAAGAAAACTGCCCTCCCGTAGTACCCTTATACAAACTGCAAACTGTTTGCTCAGTAATTAATATGCTTCTTTTATTTCCTTTGAGATGAAAAATAGTCATTGACAATGACTCCCTACTCATTTGGTTCAAATAACTAATTTTGTACCTGAAACTAATTACAGTAGTGACACCATCTTCTCTGGTCTCTCACTTGAAGAACTTGAAGCAATTTATAACTTTGGAATCTTGGGAGCTAGTCTGTCTATGGGCAGCATAGCAGTGAGCTGTTATCAGCAATACAGTTAAGCCTCTTTAGCTGAGCTCCTGTGAATTCAAAAGGTAATAATCCAGACAGTACGAAGAACAAATTTGGTACATCTCTGACAATAGAACGTTGGTGAAGGGGTTATTTAAACTGCCAAACAGAACATACTTTTGGAGGTGCAAATTCATATGCAAAGGATTGGAATGTACATACAAATTGTTCCATTAATAGACTCTTAGAATTTGAAGGTTAAATGTCATATAGGGGCTGGGGTTGTAGCTTAGGTGGTGGAGTGCCATAAAAAATGAGTATCCCGTTGCATCACTGTTATTCCAGCACTAGGAAAGTGGAGGCAGAAGAATCAGTTCAAGGTCATTTTATGTTACATAGAGAATTTGAGGCCAGCCTGAGATACATGAGATCCTGTCTCCAAAACAAACAAATGAAACATATAGTATGGCATGTGGCCGGCCATTCACCAATCAAATATTTGTTGAGCGACGCTGTGACAAACTGCACAAATACAATTTTTGGATGATAGCTATATTGAGATATAATAAATATACCAAATAATTCACTCATTTAAAATGCAAAGTTTGGTGGCTGTGAGCATAGTCACAGAGTTGTGAAAACACTATTCCAGTTTATTTCAAAGCATTTGGATCACTTCCCAAAGGATCTTTGTATCCTTTAGTCATAACTCCTAAATTTCCCATCATCTCCACCTTAGTCAACCACTCTTGGAATACAAATTTGGCTGAAACATAGGACCCGCTTTTGAAAGGTTTTCACAAGACACCTCAGAAAGTAGTGTACACGTTGCACAGCATCCTAGATTGTTGATGATGAGAAACATCAAGATGATCATCAATATAATTTTCTCATTTGACATTTAGAGAAACCACAGCCCAAAAATGTGAAAGGAATTACTCAAGAAAACAAAGCTCATAGAGCCATGAGTAGAAAGCATGCATTTTTGTCATCTTAGCCCAGTGCAATATCAATTGAAGTTCACATTTGTGGGGCACAGTTTCCATCAGGAGCATAAATTCTATAGAGTGCCCAGATTGAACACTTTGCTTTACCTTTCATGGACTCTTTGATCTCAGTCTATTGTTTAACTGTTTGAGACCCAGCTTCCCAATGTAATGTATTAAAATTAACATTGTAGCTACTGTTTAGGACTGTTGTGAAGATGCACTGAGTTAAAATGTAGAGTATTTAGACTACCATTTATCACTGCATAATTACCACATACGTTTCTTGATATTGTTTTGATATCTAGTTACTGAATATGAAAACAGATATTTTCTTATACCACCAAATAGGCCATCAATATCTTCATAATCTTCATACCTGGTTGCTGTTTACTTTGTGCCAAAATCTAGGTTTCAGATTGTAAAAAGTGTGAAGATGAATTTGTATATTTAAGAAGCTCACAGTTAAATGAAAAGGCCAGTGAAGAACTATATAGTCCTAAACTAAGGCTATCAACAGGAAGTGCCTCAAATGAAGATGGCATGAAGCAGAGAGAGTGTTGGAATGACTTCAAGAAGGCAGTGACATTTGATTTGGGTTTTGAAATATGAATCAGAACTCATCAAACTCCAGAGGGTGAGAAGAGGCCAGAGCAACAGCAAAAACAGAGAACCTTATTTGCTGTGGTTTGAGGAAAGCTAAGTGCTATCTTTATGTGCTCTGAGTGTAGGATTTAGTGAGAAATCCTAGGAGATCAGCCTAAAGACAGACATGGGACTCTTCAGCAGGAAAATGTGTGAGAATTGGTTCATATTGACTACCTTCTATAAAGCAGGCTCTATAAAGCATCAAGTACTGAATATGTATGGGTAACTCATTCGCTTCCTTTTTCTCAAGAAACCGGCACAAAGTGAGGAAATAAACTGACTGATATGGTGCCACTCATGTTGCACCATCTAGATTCATGTTGAGATCTTCTCTATCTATACTTCCCTAGAAGAAAGGATACATAACAGTTTGTCATTGACTACATAACATACATGACCAATATGATTTGACCTGAACAAAGGAAATTCATCAGTGAAGTCATGCTTTATCTAATATGTGGGTTTTGAGAAAGAACAAAGACATAGTCCTGGGTAATATACACATATTTGATGTGATATGAGCCAAATAAATGTTGTAGCCAACAAAACAAGCAGATACAACTGTCTGTAGGGGTAGTTGAAGGAACAAAAGTCTTGGGAAAAGGGAACTTCAGTAAGGAAGAGGTGTTCTGCACTGCCATGTGATACAGAGAAACCAAGGTAGATAGACTGAAAAGAGGCCAATGTATTTTGCAACTCAAGAATTTATTTAGGAAAGTGAAGTAGATAAAATAGAATGTTCTGGCTACAAATCATGGCTGTACCTTGAGGCCAGAATGAAGACTGAAGAGTGGTCGATGCTGACTGTATTTTTGGTTATGAGCCTAGCCTTTAACGGCTGAGCCATCTCTCCAGCCCAAGAGACTTGCTTGGTAAGGTGTAGAGAGACGTTGAATATAAAACATATCTTAAGATTTTTCTTCAGGATGGACAATAGTGGAACATCTATTTTGATGAACAGGAATGAGTTACTAAAGAGGTAGTTAGAAGAAATATTGAGTATGCCTAAATAAATGATCTTGAAGAATGCAGGAGAATATGAAAGCAGGACCACAGAGAGTTGGCTCACTGTGGACTTGAGTCCTTTGTCTGAGATGGAGTGAGGAAAAGACACAAGGAAATACAGGGATTCTTTTTCAACAGAGTATAAAGTGTCTGTGACAGTAGAATTTAGTATTTATCTGAGAGACCTTTTTCCTTTTACGCTGCAACAAAGACCAATGAGAAAGTATTCAATTTAAAAATGCATGAGGAGCACATGGAAAGATGTTTGACAATGCTAGTCCTTGGGGAGGTAGAGAAAAAACCAAAGGGAATTCAACTTCATCACCATAAGGATGACCATGTTTTAAATGGAAAATATGAGTTGTTGAGATATAGAAAAATTATAACCCATTGAACACTATGGGAAGGTTTTGTAACATCATGGAAAATAGTATAATGGTTGCTGAAAATATTTAAATGAATGCTGTACTTCTGGGTATAGCTACAATAGAATTTGAAAGCAGGGATTAGAATTCATATTTGCAATCCTGTGCTCATAGCAGAGTGTTTTACCATAGCCTAAAGGTATAAGTAACCCAAGTATTCATCAATGGATGAATAGCTATAGTGCCATGCATAAAGTGGGAGTACTAGTCAACCTTAAGAAGGCAATACATCATCATACATGCTACAACTTAGATGCATCTTGAAGATATCATGCTAAGTGAAAGGTCAGAGAAGATTGGTTACTATATGATTTCTTATATCAGATGTGTAGAGTATTCAAATTCTTACAAGAAGGAGGTATGGGGAATGATTTTTGAGTTTATGAAGATCAAAAATGTCTGGAGATGGATGTTAGTGATAGCTGCATGACAATGTGAATATACTTTATTTCCACTGAATTGTATACCTAAAATTAGTTAAAATGGCAAGTTATATTATCTCACCTTAAGAGAAAATCTAGCTTCATTGAGCTGTTCTTTGAGCTTGACCAAGTTGGGTTCTTCTTGAGTTCTCCACAGCCTAAAACAGTGACATTTCCCACAGGTGACAGCTAACAAGTTCAGAGTGTCCTGGAAATGTACACGAGCTTTTCACGTCTCTGCCTGTGTCCTCATTTGCTGGCATTCAATTAGCCAAAGAAAGTCACATGACACCTCCTTTAAGCGCTCCCTCCCAGGAGAACTGGGATTCAGTTAACTCACATTTTCTTTCTTAGTGTACTTACACAGTGGTGAAATGATTAATGTGAATGAAAAACAATTATTTGGAGATCTCATTCGAGATATAGTTACACAAAATCATCACTTTTCCTAAGTGAGTTCAGTAAGAGTCCTATTTGTGTACAGGGGCCTGACCTGAGACTTATTGACTGATTGCTACATTTTTTTTTGTTCCAGAGAAGTATCATTATACAGCCTAGGTAGGCCTCAGACTCATGATGACCATGCCTTAGCCTGCTGAATACTGGGTTTACAAGTGTGCACAACTTTACCACCCTGCTCTGTTTATTGCTATTTATCCAATGAATTGGCTGGCTGAATTAGTTGCAAGCTTATTTGATCATAGCTAGGCTAGATCATCATCAGTAGGTTAGGCTGAGTTTACCTTTTCTAGAATGGCCCCAATTGGAATGAATCAAATATCTTTCATTGTGGGCCTTCATGCTGCCCTACTCCCCAAGTCAGACCACATTTGTTCTCATAGTGTGGCTCATGTCTAAGGAAACCCACATATTCATGAGTAGAAATGTACTAGAACTTTGCAAGTCTCTGTGTCCTTATTTGTTGACATGTAATTTGTCACATGACATCGTTCAGATTCTTTGAGTAGGTGGGGTCTACAATGATAAAAGGCAAGTTCAAGGGACTAGAAAGGCCACTGGTGGGGCTTGTCAGTGCAGTAAATCAAGTACAGTAGGTTTAAGTAAAACCCAGCAATCTGTATTTTGGCAAGTCTTTTGAAATATTAGTCTGGTAAGTCTTGGTATTAAGACTGGAACTGGCATAATGGATGGGACTGAAAGATGGAGGTTGTAAGTGGGTTGTCTTATTTTTTTCCATAGCCCCCGTTTATGATTCCTATGTCTTGGTCCCTCAAAGGTAGAGGCTTAAACTAAAGCTGTATGCTTTTCAATAATCTTTTGTAATCACTTGTTTGGTACAACAAAGTACACAGTTGTAGTAAAGCCGATAAATTTTTTTTTAATGCAGACCAGGAGGCCTGTTGGTTTGTTTTGTGTTGCTCTTTTCAATATGTCTCTGTGTCCAGGGGAGGCTCATAAGTAATGTAAATGAAGCACTGAGCTGGGTTATGGGCCATGTGATAGGATCTTAAAGTTGAAATTGTTGCTTGGGTGAAACCTTTCTTAGAATAGTAATCCAAGCATATGAATATGATCAGGATAAAACCCTGAAAATATAAGAAGAAAGTACAGTCATTCAGTCAGTTGTATGATCTTCTTGTCATGAAGACTCTTAGATAAGATGTAGGATTAGAGATCTGCAGATATTACCTAAGTTCAGTAAAGACAGATACCATAACTGTCTTATAACCTGTTATAAATTATGGTGACTGCCTCATAGTCAGTGCTTAAAATATATTTGTTTGAGGGATCTATTAACAGGGATTCTGAATGAATGAGATAACCAATCTTCCTCACGATATGGTACCTGCACCGGATCACTTAAAGAGTTGCTTCAGAACTCCTTTGCTTAGGTCCCATATCCTACTCTCTGCATTTGATCCCAGAGAAACTGTAGTTTACATGTTTGTGAAATGTGCAGAATAAATGCAATTGTTACTAACGCAGTCCTGTCTGAAGGGAGTCCCAGCTGAAAGAACTACTACAGGAAACATACGTTCCAAGATGCTGACCTGAGACCCACTAGAATAAGAGACCCAAATGAGTAGAATTAGGATCAGGGATCTTTTAGCTATTTAATGTCAATTTCCTCATTTGCCAGTTTTTGGTATATCATACTATACCATCTTCTTTATAATAATAGGAGTTCACTCTTAACTGCTAAAGCAATGATACAGTTCTGGAGTTCTATAACCTGTCATTTGCTTCTAGGAGCCCCTCTTCTCAGTATTTTTGACAATGTAGAATTACTGTCTTAGTTTTCTATTGCTGTGAAGAGACACTATGACTGAGGGAACTTATAAAAGAAAGCATTTAATTTTGGGCTCACAGTTCAGAGAATGAGTCCATGACCATCATGGCAGGAATCACTGTAGCAGGAATCTTAAAGGTACTTATTAATAAAATCAAACCTGAGGCCAGTTCCTGGGGTGAATGCTGGGAGATCAGAGAAGCAGAACAAGCCACAGCTTCCTCACCTTGCTAGTTCCTCAGCTGATTCTGTTTCTTCAGACTGAAAGCCTCTGAGTCCTTATCCAGAATGGCTCACAGCTGAACTGCTGCTAGAAGCCTGCAAGTTTAACCAGCCAAATGCTTCTAGTTTCTGGTCTTCACGCCTTATATATCTTTCTCTTTCTGCCATCACTCCCTGAGATTAAAGGCATGAGTCACCATGCTTGGCTGTATCCTTGTGGCCTTGAACTCACAGAAATCCAGACAAATTTCTGCCTTTGGAATGCTAGGATTAAAGGTATGAGTGCCACCATTTTCTTGCCTCAGTATCCAGTGGCTGTTCTGTTCTCTGACCCCAGATGAGTTTATTAGGGTGCACAATATTTTGGGGAACACAATACCACCACAAATCACAGCAGCAGGCAACCAGGCATGGTGCTGGAGCAGTAGCTGAGAGCTTACAAGTGACTCATAAGCACAAGGGAGGGATGGAGGGAGACAGACATACAGACAGAAGGGCAGACTGAAGGTCAGACAGACAGAAACAGAGAACTAACTGGGATAGATTAAATAGATAGATTACCTAGCCTTTTTAATATGAAAGGCCACCCCCAATAACACCAATAAGGCCAAACCTTCTAATCCTTCCCAAACTGTTCCAGCAACTGTGGAGCAAGAATATGACCCTATAGGGTCCATCTTTGAAAAGTGCTGGTATTTGGGAGAACGTAAAGTTACACAACCTAGCAAATGACCTCATCAAATGATGTTTTTCATGGTACATGGGATTATGGTGGAAGGTTTTTTTGGGGTGAAGGGACTACAAAACATGAAGATCAAATAATCTCTTTGCCCCAAACTCCAGATACTAGAATTATTTCTACTATAGACATGTTTTGAAAAATAAAAATAAAGTCTTTCCCTGTTAGGAAGAAAAAGTTAACTGTGGAGGGTGACATTTGGAAATTGGAAATGAGGTTTGGGGGTAGCAATTGAGGATTTATTCAGAACACCCTTTTTTTATATATTACTTTTGCATTGGTTCATCCTTCATCACAATCAGAATGTGATATTCACCTAGTTTCCTGATCTTTTGGAACAAGGGGATAGAGACAGTGATTTTTCATCACAGCTCTACTAGGGCAATATTTTCAAGTGAGCAAGGAAAGGTTGTAAGGACCCCTTGCGAACCAACTGTAAATATAGCAAGCTTGCCAAGTTTGAGTCATCTTGTCAACTGAGCTATTGTTACTTGTCTCATCATTGTGACCAAATACTTGAGATGGGATGACTTAGGGATGGAGGACTGATATTGGCTTCCTCTGTGGAAGGCAAGGAATGACAGTGGAAATGGCTTTTAGCCCTGACTCCTTATCTCCTCACATCCTCACATCCCAGGAAGCAGAGAATAGGGGATTCAGGCACATAACATTCTTGCCTTCTTGTCTTCTTGGTAACCCTCAAGCGTTACTAGGTACTACCAACAGACAGTGCATCCTCTCTCTTCAGTTGTACTTCTTTGGAAACACCCTCACAGGCACACCCAGAGGAGTGTTTCTTAGGTGAATCTAAATCCTGCCAAGGAGACAATGAAGTTGAATCATCACAGCTGGAAAGCTCCACATGTTTTCTCTGAGAGCAGTATAGCACCTAGGTGAAGATTGTCACCTGTTTTGAGAGAGGGAGACCAAAGGGCTGAAATGTTACTTTAACATATTTAGCATTTCAGAGTGACTACTCTTTTCCTCTGCTTTCAGTCACTTTCTAGCCTGTCTTTTGACAGTGCCTGCATTTTAGTCAAAACCATGCCTCATGACTTCTCTATTTCTGGGATGCTTACTTGTCCTAGTAAAGAATCTATCAGCTTTTTCTCGAACCATTGCGTATACTTAGATTGTTAACATTTTCAATTCTGCCACACTCAGCAATTTTTGCCTACTCTAACAGGCCATTCACAAAGATAAACTGAAATTAAGGAAAGACAGAAATCAGCTCCCCTATGCAAGAGCCCTGCCATTTTTCATTTCCCCTTTCTTCCTTTGCCACCAGCTTTGTTCATCCCATCCCAGCTCTCTTCAGACTCTGCTTAATATTTGATTTCAGTTATCCATGAAAAGAATAAAATGTTTTTTAATCTTTTGTTGAAAACTTAAATGAAAATCAAGTTTCAACTTGTAACTCTTTCATCCCTTATGTTCATGGACCTGATAGAATTTTAACTTAGAACCATTGCATTCATGTTACCGCACTGCTAGAGTAGTTCAATGAGTATAGAGTTGGCAACTGCACCATTTAGTAGGAAGGAGAAGTGGGCCTTGGAGTCAGTCAGATATAAAGGTTTTGGCAAGTCTTTTCTGCATTTGTGTGCCTCAGCCTTCTCATTTATAAAAACAGTTTTATGCTCATACATTAGTGTGACAATTAAGAGAGCCCACTGAAATCACTTAGTATGATACCTAGCATCTATCATGAGCTCAAATGGCATTGTAATTGTGATTATTTACATCAATGAAGAACTGTAGAAGATGCTATACATTGTTCTTAGTAGCTAAAGCTAAATGTTCTTCACAGTTTTAGAAATTTGAAAAAAAAAATAAAAAGAAGAATGCTACTTTGTACCTTGGAAATTATGCAAAATTGAACTTTCAGTCCCTATAAATAAGGTCATATTGAAACATAGAATGCTTGTAGCTAGAGTTTTTCTGGTCCTGCCTAGCCCCTGGTTAGGACAAATCTCTCTCACCTGCCAGTCCCACAGCTGCTCAAACCCAACCAAGTAAACACACAGAAACTTATATTACTTATAAAGTATATGGCCATGGCAGGCTTCTTGCTGACTGTTCTTATATCTTAAATTAACCCATTTCTATTAGTCTATAAGTTGCCATGTGGCTCATGGCTTACCGGTACCTTACATCTCGCTTGTCATGGCGGTGGCTGGCAGCATCTCTCTGCCTCAGCCTTCCACGTCCCAGAATTCTCCTCTCTCCTTGTCTCACCTATACTTCCTGCCTGTTTACTGACCAATCAGTGTTTTATTTATTAACCAATCAGAGTCTGAGCGGCTGCGGGGACTGGTGGGTGAGAGAGATTTGTCCTGACCGTGGTCCAGGCAAGACCAGAAAAACTCCAGCTACACATGCTCACTCATTTTTGTGTTGTCAGCGGTTGTTTTCACTGTACAATCACAGAATCAGGTAATTTTCATAGAGATGGTGTGATCCAGAAAGCTTAAATATTTACTGTCTTGATGACCCCCAACTCCAGGGCATTTGACTAAGATTTTAGAACATCACTGAGATGCATAATTCCAAAATAACCCGCAGATTATCACCAGTACCATCTCCAAACCCTGTATGAGTGTGTTTGGATGTGAAGTAATGTATAAGGAATGAAATTACACAAGTCCATGTAAGATAATTGGCAATGGGCTATTGTAGCATTTTAAGCTAAGGATTCCCATTGTGTATCTGAGGAGTCAGAGAATTTAGAAATGGGGGCAATCTTCGTTGTCGGAGTGTGTAGGTTCTCTTGATTGACTTTTTCTCATCCTCTATTCCTCTGTGCAGAGCAGAGAATGAATGATTAATTTCTCTTTGGAAGGTAGATTGAATTTCTCTTAGTGCACTGGGAATGTATGAAGTTGGTCCCCAATGTGGCACACAGAGGCAAAGTCTGTTCTCAGCAAATGTCATCAGAACACCCTACCCTTCCCCCAAGGCAATTTCTGTGGAGAAGTATAAGATCTTAGAATATCAAGATTGGAAGGAGCCTTGGAGATGTGCAGGCATGATACACATATTAATATCTCCTTGCTGATGTAGATACAATATCCTGTTTGAAGGCAAAATATTGCACAATAAACAAGTTCATTCAATTTATTCAGCTAAGATGGCCTTCGGTGGAGGTTTGTGTACTGGAACTAGATTTAAATATCTGTGAAGTATTAAATTTCATATGCTTTACAATATGTATGGCTATGGACACACACAGATACACAAAAGGTTCCGTTTTGAATTGTGGTGGCTGGGGAGAGGTAGGAATGTCTCTTATTTGGAGCTATTAACTTTAGTGTTGTGGTCTTCACATTCATTTTTTTGTTTGGCCTGGGGCTCTAATAAAAATGCTTTTTCAGTAGACTTAGATGTACATGGGGCGGAGGAGGACTCTGACCTCTTTGAGGAATGTGTGTGTGTTTGGCTGAGCTTTGCAGATAGTCTTGTTTCTCTGTCAGAGAAGAGAGTAAGCCTAGGAAACTGCCAGTGGGAGCTGTGACACACAGGAAAACTGATCTTGCTGAAATCCCAGATCCTCTGCCATCTCCCCATATTCTTGTAGGGCTGGTGAGGTGATCCATACTTTAACCTTTGTCTTTCCTGAGTTATGCTTTGTAATTCTGGCTACAAACAGCATATAAAAGTAACAAATGCCAAGAAAGGCCCAAGGTGGTCCCCTGTATATAGATCTTATACTTCAAGTTTACCAGATATATAATCCCCTGAGCTTGTACTTCAGACTCCATTGTTTCTTCCTCCTCTTCTTCTGATACCATTTCACTAATGGCTCATTCTCTCACTTTAGCCTAGCAAGCCTGGAATTAGAGGAGTGTACTGCTCTGTCTAGCCTTCTTTCTCGTTCTTATCCCATGACAAGCCCACTAAACTTCGGATGTGGACAATAGCAATTGATGATGTTATATAGCTGAACTTGACTTGTACTCTGTGGTGATAGGCTTCCATTTTGATGAGATTTGAATCTACTGTAGCAATCTCCCTATTGTCACACTTTGATTTAAAGAAGGAATGTCTTCCTTTATTTTCTTGGTTTTGACATCCCAACCAAAATTTCCCCTCTTTCCTTTCTCCAAGTCAATGCTCTATATTACTATTCTGTAGGAATTACATCATATAGTCTGATGACTTCAGCCAGGATCATTCCAAGAAAATATCTGTGGCTTCCAGCTTCTGGGCTAGATAGTGTGTGGTGTCCAGGTATTGGCGTAGACCAAACTCATAGATAGTGTGAATAGACACTGGAGACAGAGGCCAACCAAGCTCAGGAACAAAGCTTAAATAAGAAAATTGTGTCAATGGACCTTTTTTTCCCATTAAGAATTTTTTTTTATTTTACATACAAATCACAGATCCCCCTCTTCCCTCTTTCCACCCCTTCCCTCTTTCCAGTCTTCTCCCTCCCAGCCACCTCCTACAAGAAGGTAAGGCCTCCCATGGGGAGTCAGCAGATCCTAGTACATTCACTAGAGGCTGGTCTAAGGGCCTGCCCTCCCCCCGCCTCAAGGCTGTGCGAGGTGTCCCACCATAGGTAGTGGGCTCCAAAATGCCAGTTCATTTACCAGGGATGGATCCTGATCCTACTGCCAGGGGGCACCTTAAGCAGATTAAGCTACACAACTGTCTCACAGATGCAGAGAGCTTTATCCAGTCTCATGGAGGCTCCACAGGTGTTGGTCTAAATTTCACGAGTTCCCACTTGTTTGGTTCAGTTGTCTCTGATCTTGTTGCCCTTACTCATAGAATCCCTCTTATCTCTCTTCTACTGGATTCCTGGAGTTCAGCTGTGGATTTCTACATCTACTTCCATCAGTTACTAGAGAAAGGCTCTATGACAGTTAGTGTATTCACCAATCTGATTACTGGGGTAAGCCAGCTCAGGTACCCTCTCCACTATTGCTAGTAGTCGAAGCTAGGGTCATCCTTGTGGATTTCTGGGAACTTCCCTAGCACCTGGTTTCTTCCTATCCTCATTATGTCTCTCCCTCTGTCATGGAATCTCTTTCATTGCTTTCCCACTCCATCCCTGTTCCTGCTTGAGCACCCCATTCCCTTATGTTCTCATCCCCCATCCCCTACTCTACATTGCCTGCCCCCACCATGCCCAGTTTAGTCTTGGAGATGTTATCTATTTCCTTTTCCCAGGGCAATCCATGCATCCCTGTTTGGGTCCTCCTTGTTAGCTAGCTTCTCTGTAGCTCTGGGTTGTAGTCTGGTTATCCTTTGCTTTACATCTAGTATCCACTTATGAGGGAGTACATACCATGTTTGTCCTTCTGAGTCTGGGTTACCTCACTCAGGATGATATTTTCTAGTTCTTTTTTTTTTTCAAGACAGGATTTCTCTGTGTAGCTTTGTGCCTTTCCTGGATCTCACTCTATAGACCAGGCTGGCCTCGAACTCACAAGATGTCATTGTTTTTTAGTGCTGAGTAGTACTCCATTGTGTATTTGTACCACATTTTCTTAATTCATTCTTTGATTGAGGGGCATCTAGGTTGCTTCCAGATTCTGGCTTTTACGAATAATGCTGCTATAAACATAGTTGAGCATGTATCCTTGTGGTATGATTGAGCATTCTTTGGATATATGCACAAGAGTGGTATATCTGGGTCTTGAGGAAGACTGATTCCCAATTTTCTGAGAAACCACCATACTGATTTTCAAAGTGGCTGTACAAGTTTTCCCCTTGCTCCACATCCTCTCCAGCATAAGCTGTCTTCAGTGTTTTTGATCTTAGCCATTCTGACAAGTGTAAGATGGTATCTCAGAGTCATTTTGATTTGCATTTCCCCGATGACTAAAGATGTTGAGCAATTCCTTAAATATTTTTAGGCCATTTGAGATTCTTCTGTTGAGAATTCTCTGTTTAGCTCTGTAGCCCACCCCAGAGATGCAAGTATAGTTCAACATATGAAAAATTGTCAATGTAATCCACCATATAAACAAACTGAAAAAAAAAAACCCACATGATCATCTCGTTAGATGCTGAAAAAGCCTTTGACTAGTCATTATAGTACCTGAAGTCCTAGCTAGAGCTATAAGACAACAAAAGCAGATCAAAAGGATACAAATTGGAAAGGAAGAAGTCAAACTTTTGCTCTTTGCAGACGATATGATAATACACATAAGTGACACCAGAAATTCTACCGGAAACTCCTACAGCTGATAAACTCCTTCAGTAATGTGACAGGATACAAGATGAACTCAACAAAGTCAATAGCTATCTTATATACAAACGATAAACGGGCTGAGAAAGAAATCAGAGAGACATCACCCTTTACAATAGTCAATGGTCCTTTTGACATATTCGTTTGTTAGTATTATACTTCTATAATGGACACATTTTTAATGGTGTAAATAATGCCTATTATTTTTGTTCACTGTTGATTTTGATATTCAAATGGTCAATACAGCTTTGATTTAATAATTAAAAACAATAGGTTGGAGTTTATGTTCATATAGTGACAATTGTGTACTTGACCAAAAGACCTTTCTGTTTTGAGTAATTTCTTAGTGCAAGGACATATGTGCCAAAGCTAGCCGTGCTAATTAATAAAAGCTATCATTTTCAAGTACTTAATTTGTTCCAGGATTTTGCAAAGCATTCACAAACATTATCTCATTTAACACCACTGGTAATTCTGTGAGCTGGATAACTTTTTTGTCTAATGCTGTAGTTCAGGCCGCTCTAGAATGCATGATCCTCTAACTCAGCCTCCTGAATTCTGGGATTATAGGTGTGTGACACTGTGTCTGGTTGGGCTTGCTATTTTTATACGAATGTTACAGATGGGGAAGCTGAGGCTCAGGGAGTCACTTCTCTGAAACAGCTAACTGGCAGTTCTAAGAATGCCTATATGTCTGACATTCCATTTTGTATTCTTTATTTCATAGCCGGAAACTTTTGTTGGCCATTTCCTTTGGGAGTGTTCCCACTAGGTATTACCTTGCTGATGTGGCAGAGCTAGAGATATATACATATTATGAAACTAGGTAGAAAGGATATATCTCCTATGACACTATAAATTCTTAAGTGCAGAAAGATTCAGCTGGTGGGGACCCAATGGAGGGAAAACCAATGAAAGATGCTGGCAGCTTATCAAATCTGGCAGAGAGCATTAGGCCTAGATGAAACTGATTATTTGTAATAGAGCAGGACCAGCCATGGGCCTTTACTGGTCTTTTAAATACCCATATAACCTGCCTTTCTTTTCATGGCTTTAGTCAGGTCATTCTGGTGCCACATGACTAGCATTCTCCTAGGGAAGGAGGTGGGGAGTTGGAAGAGGAAGTCCATTAATGAGGCAGCATATTCAGGGAGTCTTCAAATGTGGCTTGATGACTATGGTGAATGGAGAGAATTCAAGTCCTTTTTCCATCCTCTGGTTTGTTTTCCTGTACTTGCTGGGCCTTCTGTAGCTCTAGTCCTGACCATCCTATTTTAGGTCTGAAACTATTGTTCTTGAGATTGGGACTTTTATGAGACTAGACTAAAACGCAAAGGCTTAGTTTTATGTTTTGATAACACAAAACATGAGAAGCCAGAAGTGGAGGCAGCTTTCTGGTATTTCCTGCTCTCCTTTTGGTATAGATGCCCCAGAGTGAGTTTTCTACCTGTTACTGCTGGATTTTTAAATACTTGTTAGGCCTGACAAATTTAGCCATGGATATCTGGATAGTACAGCTGTATGGGCTTTTTTTTTTTTTTTAAGCAATCTTCAAGTTTGTTTGGAAGCAAGGTTTATTTTCCTGGGAAAGAGCTACTGTATCACACTCTCCCCTTCATCTGTGAAGATAGTGAGAAAGTAGGCAGTAAGCTTGCTGTGTGAACACATCACAGACCTTGAGACCCAGGAAAAGGCACACAGGTTCAGGGAAGTGTAGCAATGGTCAAGGTACCATGACATAAGCCTGTTGGGATATGTTATCATCATTGGCCACCTGGATATTAGGCAAAGCCAATAAGCATGTTACATAAATGACTCTAATTGCTTTTGCAAGTTCAGGGGTTTTGTTTTTTCCTCTCAGTGAGTTTTCCATTAAATAGAGCAACCTCATGCTGGTTTTTCCCTAGTATTGTGTCTAGCTGTACTCAGCCCTATCACCAACTACACACACACACACACACACACACACACACACACACACACACACACAATCAGTGAGTTTGTTTCTCTAATTATACTTATGCAGATATTTTGTAATACAAGCAATATTAATCATGTTCATTCCAAACAGGTCCCAATTAAAATCTATAAACCCCTTAAGCCTCTATGAAATCCCTACTAACCATCTTAGAACTTAGCATTAATAGTAACTCTAGAGAGGAAAAACATCTCTTCTTATATTTATATCTGATGGATCATTTTTGTTAGCAATTTAAAAATCCACATATTTAATTGAATCCCTTAGGTATCAATGAAAGAGAAATATCAATGGGCTTCTTTACTTGCCAGGATGGTACCATAGAGCATCTTTCAGCCATCCTTTGTTTCAATTCCTTTGAGGAGCACACATTTAATATTTCCATGTAAGTATAGAATCATTCTGTGAGCTTAATATTGCCATGCCCTGAATTGCTGACAGCAAATGGAGGAGTAATAGGGCAGCCATTTTGCTCTGAAACACTTCTATTTGGAAGGCTCCAGCTATAGAAAGTTGAAAATCTTGCCAATTCTTCTTTTCAAATAAAAATGTTAATATTTTTGCATACTTTGTTTTATAATCAATATTCAATTTCCAGGGCTATGAAACTAATAAAAGAATATAAATGGATCCAGCACAAAGGAAAGGAGGTAGAATTAATATACTACAAATGTGGCTAAGCAAGAAAATAGGAGAATATTTGTAACCATGGAGTCCTACCTGTGTGTTCATATACTAAACCTTTCTATTTGTTCTACAAACCAAACTCCTGTGTCAAGAAATACTGGAATTATCCCTTGGAAACAAGAATCAGTAGTCAGGAAAAACATTACAAACCTCCCAAGTTTGTGAAGCCCTTCTTTCTGTGATGTTTGGGTGTTTTGGGGGGATTTCTCTCTGTGTTATTGGGACTTGACCTCTGTAGTCCATTTAGAGCCTGTAAGTGCAACAGGTGCCTGTGGGGCTGAGTTAAACATGGGAAGCAGCAGACAACAAAGGGAAAGGAATGAGGCAATTTTTCAGATTTTTGAGAATTGGTCCTCCTTCACATTCTACCACACCTTAAACTTTACAGTGCTCTTTTGGTTTAATAGGTGAATAGAACAGTCTTTTCTATGGCATTTAAAGAGATGTTGAAAATAGTGTTTATTGAGATCTTTTGAATTGTGCTGGGTATCTCACAAACATTATCTCATTTCATCATCTCTGAAGTCTCATGTGGTTAAGAAAAATGGTGTCTCTGTACTGAAGATGAAGATAGTGGCTCATTTCCTGTTCTCAAAATCAGTAGTGGTACAAGTGGGTTCAACAGCTCAAAGGTAAAATGGGGCACAATATTTCACGGCACACTGGCAGTGAAAGGTGTCAATATTTAGGGACTCCTGTGGGATAACACTGGTTTATTCTATTGCATGTCATCTGTCTAATTAGGGACATTTTCAGGTAGATAAGTATTTTCAGTAACATTGATTCCAAATTCACTACCAGTTTCTCTGCAATGATTCTTGAGACCATGAAACCTACTTTTTGTTAATGATGCTGATTGTCCTTTAGGTTTTTGCCCTTGACCCTGGTTCACAGTCACTGAGTAAACTCAACATGGCACCTTGCTTTTTCTGCTAGGCCACTTGAAAAAAAAAAGTCAAACGATTCTTAACATGAAGTGCCTAAGGGAACGTTTTTAAGTGGAATGATGCTACTCTCATAATTTATTCAATAAACATTTACTAAGCACTTACTCCAGGTCAAGCCACTTGCCAGGCTCAGTAGGGAAATCTCACCCTTGAGCTCACAGTCAGCTAGGAGAGATAAGCGGGAAGCAGGTAATTATGCAAACCTCATCTATGTCCTAGCAAGTCTGTCCTTGAGTGCTTGACGAGTGTGGGCACTTGGGGCATAGTCAAAGCTCTATGAGAAGAGTAGGAGGCCTGTTCATTTTGGACTTTAAGTTAGCCAAAAGCTAAACAGTTGCCTTTGAAATAATTTTTTTTAACACAATCGGTTTCTATAATGTTGACTCAAAAAAATATGTTCTGTAGTTCACTGGATATGTTTCTCTCTAAAATGACTGATAGTTAGGTGATGCTTCCAGGGTACTAAACAAAAGGGGCACAGACAGGACAATACAGGAACACAGCAATATGCTGTGAAGTCTGAATTCCTGATACACAATGAGCTTATGTGCAAAATAAAAGGAAACAAAAAAAGCAAAATGCCAAAAACCTTGACTTATAAAGAGACAGCATGCCTAATGGAAAACAAGCAATGATTTGTGCAGACAGGATCCATGGTGAGAATTGTGCCAAGCGCCCAGGAAGTTCCTGTTACTTTCCGACCTCAATTCCCAAGTCAGTAAGATAGGTAGCTCAATCTTAATGTTTATCTTCTTTTTGAGGCTGGTGGAATCTTGGATTTCTCCTATAATGCTGCATACATCATGCTAAGGTTCCTGACTCTAGTATATAGTAGGTTCTTTTCTTAATTCCTTCACCACACATGCCTAGGCAATGCTTTCTAAGATCATTAAGCATTAAGGGGAGTGTATAAAGCATTCTGAAGGGAAAGTAGCGCTCCCCATGTCAATAGGCTACCCCCTCTACTTCTTTACTGTTTGTGGCTTGTGGCCTTTCTTTTCTGAGTCTTTCCCTTTAGATAATCAATTGGAATTCAATCCAGAGATCAGGCCATTTTTTTTCTGGGTAATAATGATAACTTGCCTCCCTTTCCATAGTCCCTCTTTCTCTTCTCTTTCTCTTAATGTACACACGTGCACACACGAGTATACACATTCTACAATGATCAGTGGAGAGAAGGAATTCCGTGTAAACTCCTATTTCACTCAGAATCTCAAAATGATGGATGGACTTTTATACAGTTTTGTATTAAATGGAATTCCATTATCCTTGTCAAGTTTCAGACAGGAGCAAGAGCCCAGAATTCCAACAGTGATGGTGTTCTTGGCAAGCACTTTTACAGAGTGGTAAGGTAATCACCCTGTATAGCAAGGCAGTCTGAAGGCTTCAGCCTTCATCTGACTTGGAACTGCAAGGGACCTGGTATTATGACTTCCATCCTTATGACTTAGGTTGGAGCTTAGCATGTTTCATGTACCGATTGTGTGACTTTCTCCATGCATTAAGTACCTATTGCAATCATGGGGAAAGACGTGACAGATTAATTGAATCTTTGTGTTGTTTTAGTACTCAAAAAGAGACTTCTTAGAACTAGACTTAGTTTTATTCCCTTGAATTGAACCCAATACGTTCCTTCAGGATGAGTGTATTTACTTTCCCAGAATCCATTTTCTATGGACAGCCAGGTGGGCTAACCAAGCTTTTTCTCACTCAAAGAATACAATACAGTGTGTTTATCAATCCATCCCTTCACCTCTGCCCTATTTTCCTTTTCTATCGACCATTTTAGCTCTTTATATTAAGCTCTCGGTTCTTTAAAGAAAGTGTGGCAGCTCTTTCTCTCCTGCTGACAAAATAGGGAGTAATTGGCTCCACAAGATCCTTGCATCTCTTGTCTCTTTCATGGACCTTAACAGCTCTGTTGCCGTTGCTTCATGGATGGGCCTGTACCTTCAAGTGGGGGGAATGGTAGAAAGTACTCATTAGAGCCCAGGGATCCACTTGCCACAGAACTCCCGTGGATTATAATAATAACCATCTGGCCAGATGCCTCTGAAGATGTCTCAGTTAAGGCCTGTTCCGTGAATGGACCTTTGTTTATTTCAAAGCCACACTGCTGTTCCAACCTGAGCGTTACATTTTGCATGATAGGCACTGGAAGTACAAGTGAAAGCGCCTTAAAAAAAAAACCTCCCACTAAATTTATCAGTCCATGTGTGATTGCCATTTTCAGTGCAGCTAGGACACAGCTATTCCTTTCCATTGAAAACATATGGTGGGAACTTAGGACAAATCCTAGGCCAGATCCAGTCATGATGCCATCAAGTGTAACAAAAATTAAAAGAGGAGGAAATGCTATCCAGGTGGTGGGAGGGGTTCGTTAGGTGGGATGGGAAATATTTATAGGTAATGAGCTTTCATGAGAACAGAAACAAGTTGGATGTGATTTACAGATTCCTAGCCTAACCATTTCTGCCTAGCAGAGGGGAGACATCAAGAGGACCCTCAGAACTGCCTCACATTTGACCTTAATCATCTTTCTGTCATCTCCACCTTTAATGTGTTCATAAATGTATTTAATCTTTGAGAATACATTGAAAGTAGTATAGGACTTCCTTTGCATCATCTCTTACCATCCTCCCAGATGCTATGAGACAGAGTATCATTCCCATGCTACTAGTGGGAAGCAGACACTTACATGTATGTTGATAAAGGTAGCACAGCTAGGAAGACACAGAACTTGGGCCTATTGAAGATTAGTCTGCCTTTGAGACCCTTGCTTTATATCTACTATTTGCAAATTCTAGCAAGCAAGGAAAGCTTCCTGGGAAAGGCTTTGAGCACAGTAGCTATGTATCCTGTGCAGCCAGACTAAGAATCCCTGGTAATAGGAACACATGGGTCTCTTACAGGGAGGCTTCCAGCCAGTCCATATTACTTCAGGCTCCAATAATTCAGTTGAGGACAGGGAAGCCACAGGGTTGGCTTTGAACAAAAAATTCTATGTATCGTCCACTTCTCTTAAAATCTTCATAAAGTGGGAGGAAGCAGTGGCCTCAGCCAGGGAAGGACTGGAAAAAATTTGAAGACAGAGTTATGTTTCCATCAGTTTGGCGAATTCCTTTTGTCCTCCCTATACAGTTTACCTAAATTTGTTCAAATCTCTTTTGTCTCTTTCTACTGCCCACACGTTTTTCGGAAATATCAAATTAGGACTTCAGCCCAGAAGTGGGCTTAAAGAACGTAAGATTCCTCCTCAGGCAGGATGCTGACTCTAAAATGGCCCCAACACATTAAACCAGGGAAAGGAACTATGTGTAAGAAGAATTGATGTTCCAGCTAGCTCTTGAGATCTGATGTTTATGACTGTTACAAGTCCCTCATCTGCGACCTCTGCATCTATCAATTCATTAGAATAATCCTTTCCCATTATTCATCACCTGATTGTTGTAAAAATTAAATGGAAGAATGTGAAAATATTCTAAAACTCTCATGCTCCACATAAATAGAAGTGATTATGAGAATGTTAAGTATAGAGAGTCACGTAATTGACATTATCCTTTCGAAAAAAGAAAATTGGTGCTGGCCTCCATGGTGGTTGATGGGCTTCTCCATTCTCAAAGCACATTTCCAGAGCAGAAGGATGCTTTTTTTCCAAGCCCAAGTGCTACATTTTTGATATGAGAGCTAGTTTGAGATTTAAATCAACCCTGTCTCTCAAGACACAGCTTTGCATCTGCTTTACATTCAAATTTATTTATCTAGAGACAAACTTGTGCATTCTTTAATTCTACTCACAGCATAGGCAAGTAGACCAAATGAGGTGCTGATCCAGCAAAACGGTAAGTAGCCTCTTGCTTCCCTGAAACTGCTAATTTTACAAATGGCAGAATGCTGAAACATGGCACAGAATATCTATTTTACTAGAATCTGGCCAAACAGGCACATATGGTCTTGTCAAGAACGAATCAAATGCAATTCCAGGATTCTAATTAAGTAGTTGAAATTCCAAAAGGAAGAACCTAACAAGAACCAAGTCATATTTAGACTGCTTTTCCTTAGCTTTCTCTCGTGCTCATCTCCTGACACATGATTGGGAGCACAGATACATACAGAGTACTTCTGTGCGAACTGTTTAATTGTAAGATAGCGAACATTTTCATTTGGCATCTGTATACTATACTCAGGGTACCATACATCACAGAATGTATGAAGTCCAGGTTAAGCCAACATTCCTGCATAACTATGTAGATTGACACCTACCCCCAATAAATGTGCATGTCACACCAACTCCCTGGCCGACCAGCCAAGATGAAGGATGAAGATAGGAACTGTAGCTGAGTAAAGCACTTTGGTGACAGAGGGATTGAACCAAGGCCTTGTGTATACTAACTAGATGGTAGCTCTACTGCTGAGCTGTGTCTTCAGTCCAGAAACGCCTTCTCAGTCTTCCCTTGAGCACTTTTTCACCTGAAGGGAGAGGCCATGACATTTTTTCCTATCAGATTGCCATTTGGCATATCAATTGGCATGGTAAAGACAAGCTGGTTTGGACTGTAATCTGTGTCTCAGAAACATTCCTAGGGATTCTCTTCAAGTTACTGCAGACCTGGTTTTGAGTCTTAGTTGGTAACTGAGTATCTGTACCCCCCAAAGCAGCCCAAAGGTAGAAACAACCCAAGCTTCCTTCCACTGTGGAGTAAGTATACATGTGTATATGGCATGTATATGCAATAGATTATTATTCATTGATAAACAGATACTAATACATAGAAATGCATGGATGAGTTATGTAGACACTGCAGTGACTAAAGCTAGATGCAAGTGTTTGATTTCATTTATATGAAGTATCAAGATAGGAAAATTTATAGAGAAAGATTGAAGGTTGTCAGATGTTAACAAAGAATATTAGAAGAAAATAGCTGAAATTATGGAGTTTCTTTGGGGGCTTTTGAAATGTTCTTAAATTGATGACAGTAATGTTTGTACAAATTCACACTAAAGTGTATTAAAAAACTTGAATTGTATACTTCAAGACACCTGGATATGCAATTGCAGTATGGATCATTAGTTTCAATTTATTTTAAATTCATTACATTTATCTAGTTCTATAAGCTATTATATAAAAATGTCCTCTATCTGACTTTGTGATACACTTGGGATCCACACATTACTAACATTCCAGCAAACTATGGGCTCCTAACCCTTTTCCCCCTCCATATCTTAGGACGTCCAGGTTTCTCTCAGCCTAACTTGCAGTTCTCTGGTTTAGTTCTAATACCCAGAAAGTACACCCAATCAAGAATCGATGTGATAGCTAAAGAACTCCTGGTCTAAAGCTGTGCTTACACACACATCTGGCTGCGTCTGCTTGGGTAGATGCTATACTGCACCTTTCACACTGTTATTCCCATTCTCATGCTTTCCCAGGGCTGCCAAGGCCTCAATCAAGCTTCTGCCTTGTGGGTCTTAAAAATCCAAGAATCCTACAAGAATTCAGTAATTCTATTAATGAAAACAGCTGCCACAAATCAGTTTTTATGTTTCATATAGGAAATTGTCACTTTCAAAAGAAAAGGGAGTAGACTCTTTTAACCCCCATTTAATCTGACGAACTTCTAACACAGAGTTGTACATGTTATTCATTAGCCTTCCTTTGGACTTATTTTGTTAAAAAAGAAAAGAAAACCGTTTTGGATGCTACACTCCCCAAACTAATTCAAGCTTTTGAATTTACTCCACAGTAAGAAAATATTATTTTGAAGTCTGAAATAGTATGTACCCTTTGTAAACTGAGTCCTAATTCCTGTTTTTTTTTTTTAGGCAGAATCTCACTATGTAGCCAAACTCACAGATATTCCCTAGCCCTAGCTTCTTAAATGCTGGAATTACATGCATGAACCACCCTAACCAGCTCAGGTGGTGTCTTATTTTGAATACATATAGTTTTTGTTAGAAACATCAATAACCATATATTTCTAGGAAGATCACATTGCAACCAAAATTATGAACAATGTGCCAGAAGCCTATGCCCCAAAGTGATGTGTCTTTATATTTCAACTAAAAATACTTACTTGTTCATCAAAAATTAACCATCGTGCATTTAAATCTTGGTAAAGATAAAGATTATCTCAGAATGGACCAAGGTCTCATAACTAAATGCTGTGTGATTACTGGTGACAGTCACCATTCCATATCTTTGAAAATGGATATATCTTCCCACTAAATTTTCTTTGGAGTGGTTAACAAAAATTTTAACAGAGTTTTAAAAATCGATGTGAAATTTTTGAGTTTTACCCACTTCCAGACACCCTTTTACTGCCCTCAGTACCCAGAGAACTGCTACTTTTAGCACCAAATACTTTCAGTGTGTACTTTCTTGATTCATTCTTGGCTGCAAAGAATCATTCTGCAAGCGTCAGGGAAAAGAGCCAAATACTGAGTCTTCTGTGATTATTCCAGATCTGATATAGTTAGTTTTATGACTAAATAGACATGTCTTAAATGGCTGAATAAATAGATGTATGGAAGGATGGATTGTTAAATCCACCTTCTGTTTATTAAAATGTACTTAATAATGCATCATTTCAATCATGGTCCCTGCTGTGAAAAGTATAAACTATGTTCTGTAGTGGCTTGTTTTAGGGCCTTTGGCTTACCGTAGAATGAAATGTTCAAGTGCAGATCTGAAGATACTTGGGAGCTGAGACAGGACAAGATGAGGAAAGAGCCCAGGTAGAGACAACATCTCAATCAATGTAGCTGGGGCAAGAAGAGTAATAACTTAATAGAAATCAAGAAGAAAAAATTCGGAAGATGGAAGAGAGTAACAAGGATTAAAGTGGAAAATGAGGAGGACTAGAAGGTAGGCATGGGTGACAGCTGCCAAGACTCCCAAGCAAGAAAATACTAAGTGTGAAACCTTAGCAATTTTGAAACTTAGGTTTAGCTGAATCATTCACTCCCTAGTGATGCCACATTTTCAGGATTTTACTGGAAAAGCTAGTATATTGGTCCTGAGAATTTCTCCCACAAATTGTTTCAACTTTAGTGTCTGTCCAATGCATCATGTAAGTTAGGATAGAGACAGAGCTGGAGGAAGGCTGGAGATCATTACATTTAACCTGTATCTTATAGCTAAGAAACAGAATGCTGATTCCTACAAATGTTAAAAGCAGTGGTTCTCAACCTGTGGGCTGTGACCCTCTGGGTGTTGAATGACCTTTCAGAAGAGTCACTTAAGACCATCAGAAAAGGTAGAAAATCTTCTGAACCAATGCACAGATAAGAAAACTGAGGCACAGAGATTCCTTTTCTCATCTCTGGTGTTATAAACTTTGAGCATAACTGTCAATCTGCCTCAAAAGCAACATAACTGATCAACAACAGATCTGTGAATGGAATGAACACAGTCTCTATGGTGGCCTTTCTTCAGTTCTAATTTGAGCTCTGGTACTCTCTGATTTGGATATATGCAACATAATGATCATACAATCATATAATCATAGGGTACAAACTAAATATCCTGGTCTCCACTTAAAACAAAAACAGCAACAACAACAACAACAACAAAACTATTCTACATCACGGAACCCTTCCTTAGGAGCTGAGCTGTCCAAAATGTTGCCTTCCATTATGATATAGCTATTTGAACAGTGGGTTTTTGGGAGCTGGCAGGAGGTATGGTTGTCCTTCAGCTTAAACAGTCATGTTAGAAGCTGTCATGCAATTGTGTAGTAGTAGTAGTAGTAGTAGTAGTAGTAGTAGTAGCAGCAGTAGTAGTAATAGTAGTAGTAGTAATAGTCATACATGTGTCCTTTGTGAGTGATTTAGAGGCACATGAGCTGCATTATAGTATGATATGTAGAACAGGAGACCAAGGTGTAAAAAACAATGCTGGAGATGACATTTCAAGGGCATCAAGTAAACCTGTTGTTACTATTTCCACAGAAGATTTGAGTGGGATGAAAAATGCATTTTTGTTACATCATTTCAAAGCAATTTCATGCTTCAGTTATCTACACTTTTGTCTTCTGAACACTTCTGAGGGCCACACTTGGACTTCAGCATCAGCCTGAAGTCTTGTGTGATGAAGTTGCCATGCCAGGCCTCTGTGGGAATTATGTTGAAAACTACACAGTAACACTTGACTTTGATAGAACATTTAATCACCTTCCTCTGCCTCAATGACGTTGGGAAGATTCAAAATGCAGTCTTGAAATTGAAAAGTGTAACTGAATGAAAAGGTTTATATCAAACAATGAAAAGCTAAAATAGAATGCAGTAACTATTAAAACAAAGGCCAGCAATCTGGAGTGACTCAGGCCATAGCTATGAACAACGATGCTCATTTTTCTGAACTGAATTGTAGGAGAGGTGGAGTGGGATGTTAAAAGACAGATTAAGAGAGTTTACCCCAAACAGTGTCTGGCACCTGTGGGCGGTTGAGTCTATTATGTAAAAATTCCAAGTGCCATCTGGTCATTTGTGGAATTGTTTCTTTCTTTTCTTTTCTTTTCTTTTTTTTCTTTTCTTTTCTTTTCTTTTCTTTTCTTTTCTTTTCTTTTTTTTTTTTTTTTGAGACAAGTCTCATGCAGTCTCCCCAAAACGTTGTAGTTCTGAGCCACCGTGCCAGGCTTATGTGGTTCTCAGGCTCAAACATGGGTTTTGTGCATTCTAGGCAAATACTCTACCAACTGAGTTACATTACTAGCCTCTGTGGATACCTTTTTCATTTATTTTATTCTTTGACAATTTCATGCTTGTATATAATTACTTTAAGTTCTTCTCACCACATTCTTCTCTGTTATCCCCCCTTTCTCACTGATGCTCTTCTTTCCAACAAGGCCTTCTCCTACTTCCATGACATCTTTTTTGACCCAGTGAGTTTAATTATGGTTTCGTGCATGAGCATTGAAAAGGTGCTATTACTGGAGCCTAGGCAGCTTATCAGTATAGTTTCTATATAACTGAAGAGAACGACACACCCCCTCTCCCCCAGGAGCCATTTGTTGCCACTAGTCCCTCAGGGAGGAAGGGGTCTCATGAGCTCCTCCTGTAAAAGTCTTTCTTCTTTATAAATTTATTTTATTTTTAATTAAAATATATCATTTATTCCTGTCTCCTGCCTCTCCCATCTCTCTTGCTCTCTCTCAAATTCATGGCCGCTTTAAAAAATATTGTTAAAATGAAACTCAAATGTGGGTTCCTTCAGTGGTATGCTTGGTGCCTATGAGATAAAGGCAAGAGGACACTCCTTGACCTCCCTCCCCATTGCATTACAAACTTGGTGCTTGAGTGCTCTCCATGTATGAGAATGGTCCTGTCAACTCTGGCTGCATTGCCAGCCCTTCTGAGAGTCTCATTTATATAATCTGAGTAGAGATCTGAGCCTTCATTATTATTAAAGCTAGGATCCACAGATGAGTTCAAGCAAATAAGATGGAGAACCACTGATAGAGCATATGATTGAATTGGGGAATGCTTTCCTGCTAGTTTTCTTCATTCAGAAACTGGGGGTTGAGTCACTTTTTTTCATTGTGACAAGTATGAGAAATGTGTGTAATGGCTTCAGGATTATGAACACCCATGGCAAATTCCGTCCGCATCTTAGGTCAGTGCTTTGGATTGCCTCTCTTTCCTGATCCTGCTTCCAGCAAACATTGCTAGCCTTCTATAAGACCATTTTACCAACCCTTGCTTTAGAACTGCAGTCAAAAGAATTGTGTTCTTTCTTTACTTTGTAGCTTCTACAGTATGAAAATTGATGAAAAAGAGATAATTTAAAAAAAAAAAACTCCTAGCAGGGCTCGAGAGATGGTTCAATGATTAAGAGCACTTACTGTTATTGCAAAATGATCTGGTTCAGTTCCCAGGACCCACATGGCAGCTCATAATCATTTGATAGTCTAGTTCCAGGAGATCTGATGCCCTCTGATGAGTTCTGCCAGCAGCAAGCACGCATGTGGTATACATCCATACATGCTGGCTAGCAGTCTTACACATAAAAGAATAAAATAAACCCAATTTATAAAAGAAGCCCTTAGCAAGGAAAGTCCACTTTCCACACAAAGTTTCTTCCTTGAGAATATTTTCCCTCATATAGTATCTGCCTTCTGTCCCCAGGAATAGGCCTCCTTGACAACAGAACTCTTGGGCTGTGAGAGAGAGGGATCTTTGGAGACTAATAATTCTAGATTAAAGTTCTCTGTCTTTCTGGAAATCTCAAGAGCACCAGATGTGCACCTGGTTGAAAAAAATCTATTGTCTGTGAATTGTGTTCTCCCAAGGCCCCTACATTCTGGTTTGAGTGTAAGGGTGGGTGGGGATAGAGATGATGGAAAAATCCTGATTGTTTCAGATGGTGGTGAATGACTCCAGCAAACAAAGTCTGGGGCTTAGGAAAGAAGAGATAACACCAGGCTGGGCAGATTTGAAGGTTGTTTGTCATTGTTTTTTTGGTTTTTAAGGTTTTTCGACGCAGATTCCTCCTCCTTTCTCCCCTTTGGCTGTATTTTGAGGATCAGAAGATTTAGATGCATAGGGTTTTTTTCATTAAAAGTAATTATCTCGTTCTTCACATTAATATACTTCATTAGGTCTTTTAGATTATATTCCAGGGCTAAAATCCATATCTCAAGAGCACTTTTCTCTTTAGCCAGAGTTCCCTTTGCGTCTATACAGTATCTCTCTTGTCTTTCATTCAGAATGTTCTCAGTTTTGCTTACAGGACCTCTCATCCAATAATAATGCTGATATCAGTGTCATCTGTCCAGCCACTCACCTCATGATCCTACCAATGTTATAAATGCACCAGAAGAAAACTTTTTTTTAGTGTTGTATTTCTGTCAAAATATACCATATTCACATTGGGGAGATTAAGAACTCCACACATAGAATACTCACAAAAGGACACCATGTGTGTTTTTACATTTTAATAACTTGGAGGTTAGTCTACCACTCCATCTGTATGGAACCATCATCCAAATTTGAGGATATGGAGTTTTAAAGCAGTGATAGGATCCCAGGAGAGGCTTCAAACTGTGAGTCCCTTTCTTTGCCTAATGTCATCTAAAAACCTGTGAGCGGTGGGAGGACCATTCATGATAGAAATCCCCTCAGCCACCTATCTTGCCCAATCTTAAAGTTAAGGCACAAGAACATCTTCAAGCCCTTCCGTTTGGCACCACTAATCTGAACCCATCCAGCGTGCCATGCAATGAATGTGGAGATCTTAGGTCGAGCTGACTTGAGTGGAAATTACACTGCCACTCTTAATTGAACCCCATACAGAAAGCTTTCTAGCAATAAGGACGTCTTCAGGCTAGTAAAATGGCTCAGTAGGTACAGGCATTTGAGTGCAGGCCTGACAACCTGGAGTTCAATCCCTGCCTCCCAAGGTGGCAAGAAAGAATCAACTCCTGAGAGTTATCCTGTGACCTCCACACCACATCCGCACTCACAGTCATGCACACACACACACACACACACACACACACACACACACACACTTATACATTCACATATCCACAGACAAACAAGAAACAAATAAATAAGCTAGACAAATAAATAATAAACAAACAAATAAATAATAGTAATTGAACAAATGAGGAGTCTACACTGTGTCCTTTCATGTATCTTTGGTAGAAAAAGCTTGCAGAATCACTATTGATAGGGTGTGCAGAATATAATTCATGTCCTTTATTGTGCAAGGGGAGCTGAATTTGAGGCACAGTGGCAAGCCACATGATCCTGATCTCAAGGAGCTTACCACCAAGAAGCTGTGTGTGCAATATACATCAAAGCCAGTATAGTTGGAAAGCAGTGGGGAGTTTCCTGGAGGAGTTGAGTTTTAGTCTAGGTTTTGGAAAGTAATCTCTGGCGAAAGGTGTGGGCATTTTGAGTATCATGAAAAGTAACAACATAGCTGTAGGAAAAAGCTCAATGGCATGCCAATTTGGAGTAGAGGAGGAAGAAGGGATATGTTTAAGGAAAGAGTGGGAAGTTAGACACAAAGTTGGATAGACTTGAAAGATAGGTGACTCCATGCTATCAGCAGTGATAACCACTGTAGTCCATGGTGCTGTGTTTAGAAGGAAATTTCCCCCAAACAGGAGACATCATACAGCATTCCATAGCCTGAGTTTAAGTAGTGTGCATTATGGAGATTCTTTTTACTATTATGGCCATGGAATGTGATTACAGTCAACCTCAGATTCAATTGTCTACACTTTTACTGATTTACTATGTGTCCCCCCCCCCCACAAATACATGAGACATCCTTGCATGAGGAACTGGGATTCTACTTCATAGCTGTTTTGAGCCACTGTGTGTAGGAGCCATTTTTCTAGAAGCAGAACCATCTGCACTTGGCATTCAAGATGAATCTATGGGTTGGAGAACATAAAAGAGCAAATAGCACTGTTTTACAAATGAACAAGGAGGCTTACCAGCTATTTCTGGGCATCCTTCCAAACCTAAATGTATAAAGTTGGGTTATTAGGATGTCATGTTCATGAGAGCAGGGACTTTGTTATGTTCGTTTCTGGAGTCACAGCACCAAGAATAGTGTCTAGCACACAGTAGAGGCTCAACATCTCCTCTTTAAATAATAAGTGGGAATTACTGAATTTTCTACATTTTGATACCAATACAATCATCTATATTATATCTTGTCCTTTTAGCTTGAATTTGCCTACTTAGCATTGCATCATTAAAATGACAGTTCATATAATCCATATAGTATGTTCATCCTTTCAAAACATATAGTTGAGTTCTATTGGTATATTCAGTGTTCTTCATGATCACTACATCCAGAATATTTCCCACAATCAGAAGACAAACTCCTTATGATTTAGCAGGCCCTCTCCATTTTTTTTTCCTCTCAGCCTTCAGTAGTCAGGAATCTCTCCCTGTTTCTATGGATTCAGATAAACAAGATTATGCATTTCATAGAAACAAGATAATAATATATGGTCTTTATGTCTGGCTCTTTTCATTAGCTCTGCATTTCAGTATGCGACAGTGTCAGTTCTGCACTGCTTTTTGTCTAATATTTCATTTTATGGACATACCATGTTTGTTAACCTAGTTAGCCATGGATGGGTATTTAAGTTTCTACTATTGGGGTTTGAGGAACCCTTTGGCTTCTACCACTCAGCTGCTGTGAACATGCGGCTTTCTGAGGGTCATGCATTTCCAGTTCTCCTGAGCATTCAACTGGGAGTAGAATTGCTGGTTCATGCAATAATTTGAGGTTTTAGTTTTTGAGAAACTGTTAGATTGTTGTCTAAAATGTCTATACCATTTCAATCACCAACCAGGAATGTATAGGATTCCAGTTCTCTGTAACTTTGCCAGCACTTGTTACTGCCTGTATTTTTGACTCTCGTCGTCCTAAGTAGGTTAATATTGACTTTGAAATTATGAATATATTACGTAAATACACGCGTGGAACACAAACATGAACACTAAACTAGTATTTTGGTGCTACAGAAGTAGCCTTGTCAGCACAACATTTTCCTTCTTACATTTTTAGTTTTCATTTAGTTTCATGTTTTATTTCCTCATAGAGGAAATGAAAGAGAGGGATTGGTAACCTGCTAAGCCATATTTTAGCACTTCCTTGATTGAGAGTGTGATGGTCATAAAAAACACACACTGGGCATTGAGATGGCATGGAAAATTCTAGAAATATGCCATTTCACAACATCTGTGCAGAAATTGTTTCTGTGCCAGTGTATTCCATTTAAAACCTCATTTTGTGTGTGCTCAACTTTTACACAGATCTTGAGAAAATGAAATTGAATTTTATGCCTCTTTAATTTGATTTGAGACCATGACCAGACCATTTCTTTATAATAATTACAAGAATGTATCCAATATATGACTTTCATCTTATAGTAATTACAACCATTTACCATTTATAGAACACATAGTTGAGGACACTGTAAGTCACATTTCATGCTAATCACTTTTCTGAAAATAAAGGGCTCTGTTGTACAAATCTGAGAACAATGATAGGAGGAAAGAAAATCAATTGATACATCACATCAAAGAGGAGCTCAAAAAGAAGACGTCAAATATATGCCGAAGTGTCTCACCAATTACAAATTATGAATTCACTCCAGTCTTTATTTTTAGTCACACAGAGTGTCTTGATGGCTCATTATAAAAGCTACTTCAAAGATGATGTAGTGTGACAGGATTTTCCCCAAGGCTTTGCCTGTTGTACACGCCAAGGGCTTCCCCTGTGAGTATAGTCCCTGAGGCCCATGCCCAAGTGACCAACTTCACTTGGCGATCTTTATCTCAAAGGACAAGGAGCTCATTTTTGTAATCTCTTTCCCATTTCCTTCTTCATTTCTAATGTTCTGTTTAGAACACAAAGAAGAGGCTTCAACAGTTTATTCTTGTTCTACGAAAAAAAAAATCCTGCCTGAAAAATACATAGTGAGCCCTCCAAATAGTTCCTGTATTTCCTAGGCATAGTTTCCCTCAATGGTTACAGGTTCAGATTTCTACCTTCTTTTAAAGGAAATTTTTATTTTTCTTATTAGGTCTTATGTGTGCTATGTTGTTCATTAGAAAGCAAAATTGACACTCATAAAATAACTTTCTCTGTGATGGCCCACAATGTACCATATGGCCTTTCTTTCTTTTTTCTTCCTTTCTTTCTTCCTTTCTTTCTTTCTTCCTTTCTTTCTTTCTTTCTTTCTTTCTTTCTTTCTTTCTTTCTTTCTTTCTTTCTTCCTTCCTTCCTTCCTTCCTTCCTTCCTTCCTTCCTTTTTCTTTATTAAGACATTTTCTACTCCACATACCACCCAGAGATTCCCCCCTCCTCCCTCCTCCCAGCCCCCAGGCCTCCTCTCCCAAGCCACCTACATCCCCACATCCCCCAAATCAAGGTCTCCCTTGGGGAGTCAGCAGAGCCCGGCAAACTGAGCCTAGACAGGTCCAAGCCCCAAAAGGACTCTGTTTGCTAACATTCTATCTTATCTTTCCTTTCACTTAGTACTTCCAGAGCACCTACTTTGTGTCCTAGACAGTATTAAGATATAAACTCTACTATTGATTGTCTTTATAGTGACTATGTTTATAATTATTAATGTTGCAACTGCTTTGTTTCCTAAATTTTAAACTTAAGGAGTAGTTATGTACCAAACACAAAATTGTGATTATGAATATTTTAAAAAATATTCTTTGAAGATATATCCCCAGACTGAAGATAATATTTGTGTACGATCCAAGTTTAAGCTTCTACTAAAATTTATTCTTTATTATTGGTCATTTATTTTCTCTCTTGTTTGTTATAATAATTAAGGTAATTTTGAGCATCACTTCAGAGAGTATATACATTTTATGGCTGCTGTTATAATAGTCAAAATTTACTTCAGAATGTTTTATTAATGTGAACATAAACCAGCAGTATATGAAGACCTTTTAACATAGTAAAGGACATTACGTAACAGAAGACCAAAAGAATTGAATGACTTAATCTATCCCCTTGCATTCAAGGCAAGTCAGAATGATTGACACTACCAAAAGTACAGTTTCTCTTAAATACTTAGTATTTGTTTATGAATACATGTCTCTGTTTATCCACATGTGAGAAGGTGCCTGTGGAGCCCAAAAGCAAGTATCAGATCCCCTGGAACTGGAGTCAGATCCCCTCTGAGCCATCTGACATGGGTGCTAGGAGCCAGACTCTGGTCTCTCTGGAAGTCCCAAGTGCTCTTAACTGTTAAGCCAACTCTCCTATGCCCTGAAGCCAATTTTTATATTAGAAATAAAAACAAAAACTTCCTTAGACCTCAAGAATTCATGGCCAATTAGTTGTAGTAGTTGAGGCACCATATTTATATATAATGACATATAAATCTATAAGGAGAGAGGTAAGAGTGATGAGGAGGAATGGAATTGTTATAAACTCAAAGAAGCAGTCCAAATACTTATTATTTATTATGCATCAGAACTTGAGCTAGGTATTATGTATGATACAGGGATCAACACAATTCTTACTTTCAGAGTTTGATTGTCTTATCTGCCATACAGGGTAAATAACAAGAGTGTTTAGAAGACAGAAATGGTGACAATATGCATAACAATTCATACGCAAAATCCTGGCACATAATAATTCGTGAATTAGTTGTCATTGCTTTGATAATGAGGTTTCTTGTCTTCCAAGGAATGCATATGTGTAATGGAAACAATACATAAATGTAAAACAGTTTTGCTATAGCCTCAAATTAAGATGGTGATTTCAATAATAATAGCTATCTTGGTGAAGAACAGGAAAATATAACATAAGGGAATTGTACCAGGCATGAAAGATGTAAGAGAGAGTTTGCTGTTAGTTTAGAACAGGTAGACCTTGGCATACCCCTGCAAAAGACACTCTTAACTCTCCAAGACGCAGTCTTCCATGACTTACAAAAATGAGCTGTACGAAGCCCATCCCATGTTTTACCTATTCAAACTGTTGGTTGTATCTGCTCACTGTACCACATAGTTATGGCTTCCTGAAGTACATTTTGTCTTGGTAGAGTTTTGAGGCTCTGCCTATTGCTGTCCTGGAATTGACTACCAAGCCCAAACTTCATTGGACTTGATGATATCTGTCTCTTGCGCCATCTCTGAAGAATGGCTTTTGTAGTTTGAGTTTTGTCAAGGCACTGGAGAGCTCTAAGTGTGTAGCAAAAGAAGTTAGAGACTGAAAATGTCTATGAAATGCAATTGATGGACACACTCCTCCCAGCCCCCCCAGCCATTTTCCTGTTGTGGGGTGGGAGCTGGTCTATTTCAGTGATATGTGCTGACTTCTCCCATCCTGGAGCCCGTGCATTGAATGCCTCCAAGTTTAAAAGGAATGGGGGCAAATTACCTGTTCTTTTAAAGTACTAATGCTTCAGGCCCTTGTGAAATAAGACCTTGGTGGAATGGAAAATATTATTGTCTTCCTGATTTCAAAAGTTCCTTGTTTACCTGTTGCTCATAAAGCACAGGGTAATTTGTGGTTGGGAAAAAGGTATTCTTTGTCTGATGGGTTTCATTTCAGCACCTTCGACTTCTCTGAAGATTGCAAAGATGTTCTATTGCTACACATTTATGCAGCTCACCTCGAGGTAGGAGAATTAGTGTCTGGTAATACCATCCTGCCTGCCAATTTTCCTTCACTGATTCAACCTTTGGAACTGATTTAATCAATGTATCAGCACATTATTCAAGTGGGGGGGGGATGTTATTACAGCAAGGCTTTCACAAAGGCTGATGATTCATGCAGACACTATTCAGGACTTTTTAATCACACTCTATAAAAGAAGTGAATGTTAATGTTGCTTATGCTGGGAATTTTCATGAAAAGTAAAATATTAAGGAGCTGTAGGAGAAGCCCAGGTCTTGAATCTATGCATACAGACATTTCTTCTGATGAATAGAACTAAGAATGTTCTAGCATCAAAAGGCCATGGAAAATAAATCTATCCTGATGGGCAAACCTGATACAAGTGAGAGATGGAGGATGTCTAAAGGAAATGAAATGTTTGGCCGCTTCTCTATAGTGTCCTCCAGTGGCAGAAGACCCCATAGTAGGAACAGAGGCCTGAGTTTCCATCATTTAGTTTTATGGCAACTGAATGTCTCCTCTGCTCAAGGTCTTTATTTGTTATCTTTCATTTCTCCAAGGCTCCATGGGGAACAAAGGATAGGATAGTAAGTTCCTTATAGAACTTATTTGTCTTATTCATATTCAGTTATCGATGAGCTTAAATCAGAATCTCAGAATCCAAGTGAAGCATGTGTGCATGTGTGTGTGTGTGTGTGTGCACTCATGTGTGTGTTTGTAAGTATGTGTGTATACATGGTAATGTGTGAGTGAGTACATGCACATATGTTTGCAAGGGTTTGCAAGTCTGTGCAGATTAGAGGTTGATCTCAGCTGTCATTCCTCAGAAGCTTTTCCTTTTGAAACAGGGTCTCTCACTGGCACCTGAGAGCACTGTGATTGTAAGAGCATGCCACCACACTCAGGTTTTTATGTGGTTACTGTGGGTCTGACAGTACCTCCTTGTTGTAAGCACTTTACCCATGTTGTAAATGGTTGTAAGACCATTTCCCCAGACCCAGTAAGAATCCACTCACTGTTAGGTCAGAGGCAGTGGAATCCATTGAAGGAATAGAGGTCTTGGGTCATTAGAAAAGCCTTCCTGACAAAGAGGGCAATATCCCATTTTCAGGAAAGTTACGTTGACCATACTAAGGGAAGACACAAAACCTTGCATAAAAAAGTGTTTGTGTTCAACTAGATGTGGTTTTGAATCCTACTCCCCTGTTTATGAACTGTAGAATCATAATGGCCAAGCTTCTTTTGTTTGAAAGATTTCTCAATTTTTAAAATTGTACATGTGTATTGCATGCATGCACACCTGTGCATCATGAGTATGCTTTGTATCTGTAGAGGCCAGTAGAGGTTGTCAGGTCACCTGGAACTGAAGTTATAGACAGATGTAAGCCACCATGTGAATGCTGGGAATTGAAGCCACATTCTCTGTAAGAGCACCTAATGCTCTTAACCATTGAGCCTCCTCTCCAGCCCTATTGGCAAGCTTCTTGATCTCTTTGTGGTTCTGGTTAGTTAGTGTAAAGTGAGACCAACAATGTTACTTCCTTAAAGTGGAGGAGAAATGGTTTATAAAATATGGAGAACACACTACTATATCCCCCAGAGAAACTGGTTCAAGGACAATTGGGAAGAGTGGCAGCAACAACAGCTATGGTAGTAATAACCTTTTCAAACGTAAGTCATCAGTCATTTTGAAGTAGCTGAAGTGATGGTTCCTTTGGAGCTCCCTTTGATGGAGGTCATATTCTTTATCTTTGGCCCCTACTGTCTATCTAGACCAGTGGTTCTCAACTTTCCTAATGCTGTGACCCTTTATTTCAGTTCCTCATGTTGTGGTGACCCCCATCAAAAATTATTTTTGTTGCTACTTCATAAATGTAATTTTGTTACTGTTGTGAATCCTAATGTAAATGTCTGTGTTTTCTGGTGGTCTTCGGTGACTGCTGTGAAAGGGTCATTTGACCCACAAGTTCAGAACCACTGCTGTAGATCATAGTGAATTCATATCAGCATCTTTTGGAGACAGGGTATAGCTTAGGTTCTCTTGAATTTTTATGTGTAGACAAGAATGATCTTGAACATTTTAGTAGTAAAGTTATGCCATACCTAGTATATGCAGTGCTGAGATCAAACCAAGGTTTCATTCATGTTAGACACTCACTCTAACTTCTGAGTTACAACCCCAATACAGTAGCTAGTCTTAAAAATTTTTGTCATCTGGCTGTTGAGGTATTCCAAGTTTGACTCACCTGAGCAAGTTGAGTCAATTACTCCTCAGAGGTAAACTGACAAATGAAAATTAAATAATTATTTGTTGCATAGGGTTATTTAAAGAATGAAAAAGGGCACTCCATATTTAAAAGACTACCTATTCTCTGAAGCATACTCAATAATGATGCTTCCTAATGTATGGAAGCAAGACTTTCTTTTATGGGGTAGCGTTTGGCATTGAATTTCTTGATATTAAAATTGTATTTTACTTGGTAGAACATGCATAATAATAACTTTACCTTTGACTGCTCATTTCTTGAAATGGCACCATTGGCTGCCAATCTTCCCATTTTTATATATAATGACCAAGTTCTCACAGCCCATTTAAGGTCTACATACTCATGACAGAATGGCCTAGACCTGGTTGAATCAGCTACTTTGATAGCACATGAAAGCTTCTGAGAAATTGAAAGCCTGAAGCCTCACCCTCACCCTACTGAAACAGAGCAATCTTCATATGGTTGCCTTCTAATAGTAAGATGTTATTGCTTCCGTGTTCACTGGCACATACTGTCACCCCTATTTGATTGTCACAATGCTCTATGTATTAAGCTACATGTACTGTGTATTATCTTTTTCCAAGAGAGAAGTGAACCCTTGAACAGTTGAGTGCTTTGCTGTGGGTCACACATCTTGCTTAATGGCAGAGCCAGGATTGTATTGCCTAAGATTCCACATCCTGACCTCTGCACTCCAGAGCTGTGTCCTCTGCAGTTTGATATGCTTTTTCTTTTCTTTCTATAGAGTCCACTATCCATTGATCATTCTTTTTTTTTTTTTTTGAGTTGAGGATCGAACCCACGGCCTTGTGCTTACTAGGCAAGCATTCTACCACTGAACTAAATCCCCAACCTGCCATTGATCATTCTTTTACCCCCTCCTCAAATCTCAGATGGTTAACTGTATAGAACTGCATTGCTTTGACATCCCATTAACCATACCATGGCAAAATCTAAAATGACTTTGTGAGATAATGATGAAAGATTTATACCAATGTGAAGGACTCTTGGTTGTATGTTTTGAGACCTCTGTATTTACTATTTCAGCTTTCTTGTGCAAATAAATTCTGTTCTTCAGTGGCTCTCCTTTTTACATTAATTGCTTATTCTTATCTGGGACCTAGTTTACAACACAGATTTTTAGTTATTCATGTTCAGAGATTCTGAGTCCTCCCAAATACACTCCAAGACTGGAGGCATGCAGCTTATAGCTTTGGAAAAGTTCTTAGATTTTTGAGTCAGATTACCTGGCTTCACTTCAGCCTTTACCAGTGTCTAGCTGGCTGCCTTTGCACGACTCACAATAACTTTCCATCAACATAATATCACTATAATCCTTACACATCATAGTAATTGTGAAGCATTTAGTAGAGCATTGAACTTACAATTAGTGATCAAGAAATGTTAGCTAGTATTATTTTTAAATCCACCGTGTCCTTTTGTGGTTACTAAATGGTTATCAGTTTTAAAGGAAGATTATCTTTGTATGAATACATACACATCTCCAGATGAACTGTATCACCCTTTAACACTTAACATATTATCTTGTCCTTGATGTATTTCTCATCTTGCTCTCTCCTTAAATCACTATTCCTTTTATGGCTCATCCACATGTCCTCCCCCTCAAATAGAAGGCATTTCATTCTGCACCAAGTTTTAGTAAGAAATTGGCATCTCTTTCTAGGTTGCCAACCTCTAAGGATCTTACAGCCATCTTGTGCATCTGCTGATGTTTCACACAGCCATAGCTCCTAATCAATGCTTGGTGCTCTGTAGTTTTCCAATCCACCTTTCCTATGTTGAGCTGAAGTTCTAGAAGTGAGAAGCCTCCACTGAAACACTTCAAAGTGCAACCATTTCTCTTTCCCAAGCTTCAATAATCACTGAGATGTATGAGGTCTTCTCTGCTTTGTTTCTGTTGCAATTTGAGGGAAAATATCCAGAAAAGAATTGAGTGGAACAATACCCCCACCAAACCACCAATGATTGCCATCATTTGGAAAAAGAAATTCTTCCCAGATGGAAGACATTTTCTGAAATCACATATTTAGTTCTTGGAGGAAGAAACAAGGCCATCCCTGTGAATGAGTGTGTCCATTACTTGGTGGATAAGGGATTGTAATGCCTTTGGGGTGATTTTCTGTACTGGAACCCAACAGATAATTAAATAATGGAGGAACTTTCCTTTCAGGGCACATGAAACAGGAGCTTGATTTTTCTGCCTTTTAACTGACTGCTTAAGGGTTTATGTTCAGTTTGAGTCTCTAGAACCTACCCTTGCTAGAACAAGGATTCAAACCCTGAGAGATGAAATGCATAAGTCACATCATGAAATCCCAGACTGCTGCTGCTGGGGGTGATACAGGGTTCATTGGCACCAGGAAGCAGCATCCAGACATTGTTCTTTTGCTAGTTCTGCTTTCTTTTCTTCTTTTCTTTTCCTGTTCCTTTCTCCAAATGTTCATAAGCCTTAATTGCTGGTTTCCTTGGTTTTCTTAATTATGCCCTACTCCAAACTTATTAGTATCTTTAGGGATTCAAATTCAAGCTCTTACACTAATAAGCTGTGTTACCTTGGACATAGGAGTTGTACTCTTGGAGAATAAATTCTTTTGATAAAAAGAACAAACTGGGTTGAAAGAACTTACAGGTCCCTTTAGCCCTAACATAAGAGATTCTCCAGGAAATAGAATTGTACTGTTCCTTTTTAAGGAAAACCCATTCTGTCCTGATGCTGAAATTCTGGCAGCCCAGTGAGCCAAGGTAACTACACTACAAAGTTGTCGTACAAAGCTTTTAAGGAGTTTGGAAGGCAGGATATATTCTGACTGTGTTTCTCCTATTACACCTATTTTAGTATTCCAAGTGACACTTGCTTCTACACAGCTCACATTCCACATGAACATGTTGTGTGGCAGGTCACATACTGAGTAAGACATATTTGGAGAAAACTTATTCTTTCTGATGGAAATCCAAATGTATTGATTGTCTTTATCTCTATCATAAGAAATTGCCTTCTAGTCTTGTGACAGATGACAGCTCTCCACGACATTTCATCTGCCAACTGGACAGAGGGTGACACAGACAGTTTTTGTGTTTTGTGGACTGAGCCATTAGCTGTGACAGGCAGCTCAAGCCCTCTGCGAACCTGTCATAACCCTAACATGGTCAAAGATTAGACATGTCTCACCTGCAAGTTGATGCTCAAACTGATGTCCCAGTGGAAAGACCATTTGAAAGTGACAGGGGCATTTGAAAAGATCCTAGACAGTGTCAGATCTGGAGAGATGTGAGAGCAGTGCCTGGGGTCTGTGCTGTGTATTACCTCTCCACATATCAATGCAGTAACAGGAAATACCCAGAAAAAATTGAGATATTAGTGTCTGTAAGCTCAGTTACCCAAGCTTATAGCAAGCCCACAGGCTAAGTAGTTATAAGAATTTAGGTTCATTGAGCTCTCATTATGTTTTGTGCACTTTAAGAAACTCTTACTAATTTTCATATCAATTCAATGAAGACAATAGCATTAGTCCTGTCTTTAATTTGTAGATTGGGAAAATGAAACTCAAAATATAAGGAACTTCTCAGGGTTTCATGGTAGTAGGTGACCGAGTTAAGAGTTCAACTCAGTTAAAAAGTAGAAAGGCTAATCTTTTATGTGCCACTGCAGGTAACTTTGTCATATTCTTTTTTTTTTTTTAATTAACCTGATTAAGAGTAGAAAGAAATGGATTTTGTCTCCCATGCTATTGCTAGCAACATGGGGCCAAGGAGAAAGTATTATTTTAAGCTTACCTCTTGCTAGTAAAGCAGCATGTCTACAGGCTGATTTCAGGGTGTTCTGCTATTGTTCTCATCTACCTTACCTCTGCATTAACTTTCCTCTGATCCTGGCAACATTGCCACCACTATTTTTGGACATCATTCTCCACTATAGATGAGTCATGTAAGGTTATGGTAGAGAAATGTTTCATAGTTAGTATTATTCCTTATATACTTCTGAAATGAAGTTTATGGGTTCCCCACAAAAGTCATCATTAAGTGACATGTGGTGACAAAGACACCTGAAACCTTGTAGAAAAAATGCAACGAGAAGAAGGTATAAGCAGTAGTATATCTATCAAGAGTTTGGAGTGGGAGTAATTTCAAGTACTAAATAAGCACCATGTGTGTAGCTGTGGGGCTTCCAATAAACACATGGCTTCTGTCCTCAAGGAGCTCAAAAATCTACTAGCATTAAAATGATCAGTGAACTTGAGCATTCAGTTTGACTTTGAATTCAAGCCAGACAATAAGTGAAACGTGATGGATGATTCAGTATCCATCTGCTAAGTGGAGTAGTCCCTATTCTTCACAAAAGACAAGCTTCTCTATAAGGCTGAATAATGATGACAAATTATTATTTTATATCAATAACAGCCAAAATTCTTTGAGAGTTCATCGTGTCACAGCTATTGTACCAGGCAGACATGAAATATTTCATTTAATCCCCATAAATATCCCCATGATGTGCATCTAATTATCATCATTGTGTAAATGAAGCAATCAAGGTGAAGAAGAGTCACCATATGTACCCATACATAATATAAGGGGGATATCCTCAATCGAGCTTTCACAAAAGCTTCATATCTCTCTTTGACAACATCATTACATAAAGTTTTGTGTCTTTACTGTCCTTCTTTCATTCCATGTGAATACAGTCTCCAAAGGCAGTAACCATAGCATTTTGCCTCAATATTGCCCCTTTTGTCCTATCAATTCAGAAGATGCAGTAACTCCCCTTGCATGGACCTAGTATAGAAAACTTTCCCTTGTTAAACAATAAGATTAGCCAGAAGAAGCACTTCATCATCTGTCTTTTCCAAAAGGGAAGTAGAGATACAGGTAAAAGGATGATTGGCCTGAGAAATGGCAGGACTTTGATTCCAAGCTTTCGGGCTTCAGACACCTTCCATGCCCACTTTCAATATTGGCTTCTGAATATGGTGATATTTTATTTGTGCTGAAATGTGATTTTATTTGTATATTAATAAATAAAGCTGCCTGGGGATCAGAGCTAAGAGCAAGCTATTAAGCAGAAGTAGCACATGCCCTTAATCCGATCACATGGCAGGCAAAGTCTCTGTGTGTTCAAGGACACAGCCAGCATGGTGACACAAACATACAGACCTGAAGGTCTGTATAGACAAGCAGTGATGAGGAAGTCACGTGGTTGGGTTTAGAGCCAATTGGAAGGCAGAACAGAAAGTCAAAAGACAGGACACAGGAAGATGGTCTCTCTCTCAGGGGAAGGACAGCAGCGAGTGGTAAGATAAGGTGGTCTTAGTTCTTGGCTACTGCTCAATCTCTGGGCTTTAAACTCTTTATTTGACTCTGTGTTTCTTATTTAATAAGACTGTTTAGAATTACATCCACATATGAAGATGACCTGGTATATATTATGAACATGTTTAATATTAGTCCTATTGCTCCTGGAATTCAAGGTAAAACAGGAAGAACAATTATGGAGCCATGAGTCAGAGTCAGAGAGGACAAGATGATGCCAGTGCTTCTGCCTTCATTTCAATCCACTGCTATGATGGCTAGTGTTGCTGTCAATAGCTCTGCCTTTTTTGTTATGTGCCATTTTGAGGTGTCCATGCTACACCCATTTTTCAGAGATGCTCTACTTTGATAAAACTCTCTTCCTCCTGCACGCATATACAGAATGTGTTGCTGCTAGGTATTTGTATATCAGATATGTGACCTTGTGTGTATCAGTTAACTCTGAACCTCAATTCCTCCAGTAAATCATAAACAGAATTGACCACAAAGAGTGTTGCATGTAGATTCAGTGCAATCAAGTATGGCCCTTCATATAAAAGTCTTGCCCATAGCAAGCAATGAATGTAGCTCTAATCATGGAACTTGAGGTTACAACCTATGCCCCCAGCCAAGTTCAGCCACCTGCCCCCAATAAACAAACTAAAATAACTAATTGAAAGATAGAAAGCAGAAAACAGAGATTTATTCAGTGTAGCCACATTGGAAAGAGGCAAACAGATCCTTGGAATTACCCCAATCAATGTATGGGGTCCTGAAATGAGATTAAGGTTTAAACAGAAGTGCAGGGGTATGCACATCTAAGCAGTCATGGCCAATGTGCAGTCCTCCCTCCCTTTGACCCATCCTTATCTGGGCTGCAGGCTCATCCTCTAAGGTGGTCTAACAAGTTGTTAGAACTGTGTGAAATCTCATTCGAGGAGACAAGTCCCTTTTCTGTCTGGTGGCTTTTCTTTCTCCAAGAATTAGATTCCTAGGGAAATTGCCATTTTTTTTCGGGGGGGGGGTCCACAGTTTCACTAGTCAAATAGATTGAGAAACTTCATGAATCTTCAGCTAGTCTTCATTTCTGACAGGCTCTGTAGAGGTTAGGAGCTTAGTGTGGAGTATGGCATCTTCATGTTGTTTCTTCCCTGTTTAGAACCAAATTATTTGCTTTTCATAGTCCATAAAATTCACCATTTAAAATTGAACAATTCACTGATAATATTGTGGAATTATCATCACTCTAGTTCTGAAACATTTCAAAATCACCCCAAGGTGAGACCACCTACCCACTAAGCAATCACTGATCATCCCCTACCTATGAAATTATTTACTGTTCAAATATGTTTCTGATACTGAGGAGTTGAGGAAGATAAATTCCAGGTGGCACATTTTTCCTAAAAATCAGGAACATGTCCCCAAATAGAGGAGCCATTTTAATATCCAAACACTGTCTTACTAGAGAATACAGTGAAAAATCTGAAGTGGTAAGTAAGCTCTTTTTCCAAGAAATGAAGCCATCATGAAAATTGACTCTTTGATATCTAGTCTTTATCCTTTACATTATTTTCTTGTCTTTTAACTGAAAAAGAAAGAGACCTGTGTCTTTGAGTAAGTAGTGAAGGGATGGATTTTCCTAAATGGTCCTGTAAACCAGTGATGAGAAAGCCAGGAGGAAGGTTAGCAGGTCAGTCTCTCTGCAGTTAATTTCTATCCTGACACATTCCAGGAGAGGAATTTCAGTCTTGGGAGGCTCCAGATAACCCTCAGGGGAAATTTGGCCCTTTGAAGTTGCTGGTTGTCTGTTTCTGCAGCTGCTGATCAACTCACACCACCCAAGTTAGAGGGGCCCCACTCATCAGCACTCAGGTGCAGTCTGCCTGACCACCACACTGCAGTGGAACCATTTATAAGCATCCCACAGCAGGCTGTGTGAAGGGAAGGCTTCATAAGTCAACTGCCATGGAGACAAAAGAGAAACTCCAGTTGGCTGTATCTACAAGAAATGAAGAAAAGGAAACACAGGAAAGAGAGAGAGAGAGAGAGAGAGAGAGAGAGAGAGAGAGAGAGAGAGAGAGAGAGAGAATTTCTTGGTGGAAATACTGTGGGATTTTGCAAATGGTTGTGAAAACTATGTATTAGTTTGTACTTTGGGACAGTGGGGCTACCTTATAAGGCTTCTTGTGCCCTTGCGAGCTAAAGGGCTGAGCAGGCTTCTTGGCTAAGTGTCTATTAGTTGAAGCGAGCCTTTTTTTTTAAAAGGCTAGGATGTTGATGCTTTGGTCACTGTGCTACCAGCTTACAAAGTATAATTTCCTTCTAGAAAACAATGTCATTTTGGGAAAACTTGGATGCAGTTGGTTGTGTGTGGGAGCACATACTGATGATCAAAGCCGATGTCCTGTGTACATTTGATGAACAATTTAGAAGGCAGGTATAACTCCAACCCTTGCTCCAGTTTTTAAGGCTATAAATAGAAGTAAATCAGTACTGATATACTTGGGAAACCTTACTTTTATTTAATGGGAAATGAGGTTCTCATAATCTAGAAGTAAATACCTAAGAGATGGTGGCAATTGCAATTGGCTTCTTTTGATGGAAATGGTACAGTTTACCCTCCATCAGAATTATCCTAGAGACCAGGGATGTGCCTCTTCAGAAGTCAGATTCCTAATGCCACAATGAAATATATGACTCTATATGCTAACTTAAGAATTAGTTAGAATATGTTTGAGATTCAGATATCTGGGTCCCTAAACCAGACACATTGCTGATATCAGAAAAAAATATGTTTGAGCAAGTAACCTGAGTGGTTCTGAAGTATTTTGCCTTGGACCTGAGCTTAGGGAAACAGTGGTCTCAGGAATTCTGGGGATGGGAATTGTAAAGGGCTAAATCGTGAGACATAAGAATGTTTTCTACCTCAAATTTTTTTTTTTTCCGAGACAGGGTTTTTTCTATGTAGCTTTGCGCCTTTCCTGGAACTCACTTGGTAGCCCAGGCTGGCCTTGAACTCACAGAGATCTGCCTGGCTCTGCCTCCCGAGTGCTGGGATTAAAGGCATGCACCACCACTGCCCGTCCTGGAATTTGGTCTTTTAACTGGTTATTGGGGACTAGTGGGCAGACCCAGCTTGGAGCACAGATTGTGACCCTTAAGTTTGATAACAGGATCAGAACAAACGGATTATTCATAAAGTTATGAGCTAGTTATACTGAAGATGAGGGATCATGAAATAGGGTTTCTCACTCATTTCTGTTTATGTACATTTCCTACTTTCTGAAGAGACTTAAGTAAGCGGCCATTATCTGTGATTGAAAACACATTAAGTGAAGTTTTAGGACAGCCTTTGACAATTATAGCTTTAACTTCATCCATGAGATTAAATTTGAAAGTATTCTTCATGGCTTAATAAACAGAGATTTCTAAAAGTTTCATGCTCAAGGATATTTTCTTTTCCTCGTGTTTGTTTGAATTGAGGAAGGAGGAGTTTTCACCTCCTGTTCACAGCGTCAGAGATTTAGTGGCTCCTACTAAATTTGCCCTCTCTGTTCCTGGAGTAAAGTGTGTTTTAAAAATTAAACTGCATTGTGGATGGAAGTAGAATCATTGTTTTATTGCTGTACTTAGATGGATTCCTATAAATGAACCTGAAATAGTCTCGTTTAATGTCTCTTAAAAGGCTAGTATTTCACAAAGGGAAGGTTCTGAACAGCTCAAGTCTTATTTTGGCCCTTGCTCTATGTTTATCTCAAAGCATTTAAAGCATCTAAGTCGGCCTTTCCTAAAACTTGACCTTTAACTGAGTTGGGGGAGGAGAGAAAGTGAAAGACAGCCCCCACCTAGAGCCCTCTTTTTCTCTTGCCTTCCTTGTTTGCTCTTCAGGATGTCCTACGGTCATTCTGTAGTCAAACCCCTACTCATGTCTCAATGTCTGTTCAGATGCCACAGACCACAGTACATCTCTGTTCCCTGAAAGGCAGTGGTCCACAGAGAAGTTTTCTGAGGGGATTAAGTGAGATTCCAGGACTGTCTTGGTGGCCCAAATTAAGGACCTAATCCAATAACTGTAAACTTGAGGTTTGCCTTCAAAAGGCCTCAGGCAAGCATCTCTCTGGAAGTCCCCCTTCCTTATCTTCTCAGAGATGCTGACTTCTCTTTCTTTGGGAAGTTGTATTGCTGATAACACATTTGAGGTGAGTTAAAATGTTGTCCTCCCACAGCTTCAGCTTCCTGTTCCTGAGGGTGAGTTACGCAATTAGTCCTAAATAGTTCCAGCTGTTAGGGTTTCCCAGAGGACTCTCCTTGTGAAGTGGTTTTCCCTGTGGTAAATTTCACTGCTGGTAATGAGGCTGCATACTTTATCTGTAATAGACAATGCTAGATTACACATCTACATCTTTATGGAACCTCTAAAACCCTAGGGTTTTAAACATTCTCTGAGATCACTCCTGACAATCTTACATCCATGAAACAACAACAAAAACCTTTCCCATTTCCTTTCATGCAGTGAGCCTAGTTCTCTGCTCTCTGTCATGTACTCAGTATATCTAGGGAAATGTCTCTTCACAGGAACACTCAGTGTGTACAGGGGGATGGGTAAAGAAGGCTGGGGACAGAGCAGACGAAAGACAGACAGAACAATGAAGAAAGTGATGTCACAATTACGCTAGAGCCAGTAGACAGCAAGGGAGTGTGAGGAGTTCAAGAGAGATTGAGAAGCTCCTGCAGGATCAATTGTGAAAAAGACTGCCAAAGAGATCACAGAGAAATGTGAGCATCCAGGAATGACAGAGGAGACAAGTAAGACAATACAAAAGCATGAGGGAAGGAAGAAAGAAGGAGAGCAAACACTCCCAGGACAAAGAATTAACAGGAAACTCTCAAAGACAGAAGCAGTCTCCTCACAGAGCCTAGGCCCCCTGTACCTCAGATGGAACTTCAGGACCACAGAGCTTCAAAATTTCTACTGGCTGAGCACTTTAAAGTCCCAGAAGCCATTCTGAAGATATAGATGGCAAAACACTTGACTTGAATGCAGGAAACCATTGGTTCATTCCCTAGTACACCATATTCTGGGCATGGTGACTTAGAACCAGAATCCTAGTACTTGGGAGGTAGAGGAAGGTGGATCAGGAGTTCAAGGCCACCCTTGACTACAAACGGAGTTTAAGGCCAGCCTGGACTACATGAGAACCCCATTTCTCCCCAAAGTAAAAACAAAATAACAAAAGACCCCATGCATGACTGAAAATATATCTACTCTTTTCTTTCAATGTATTTGAAAATTTGGTATTATTCCTCACAGAGGCAAATTTGATCATTTTATAACATGCTACTAATAAACCAGAAACTCATGAGTAAAGTGGTTTACCTTAGTGATTCCCAAACACCAGAGCTGGATACTTGTCACCGATTCTTGCTTGTTCTATCATGTTCTAGGTGCCGAGAGATGCCTCATAAGTGAAGAGCATTTATTGCTCTTCTAGGGAACGCTGATTAGATTCCCAGCAACCACATGACTGGCAAACTTCTGTAGCTCCAGTTCCAAGATATCCAACACTATTTTCTGGCTTCTATAGGCATCAGGCATGTACCAGATACACACGCAGGCAAAACACTCATGCACATTTTTTATGTATAACACACACACACACACACACACACACACACACACACACACACACACACACAATGTTTCCAGGGGCTGGAGAGATAGCACACAGCCCACCACAAGGTTCTGCTGCCTAGCAAGATGCTAGCTTTAAGCAAATTCATTTTTGTCACTGATCTGCAGTCAGAATGCTTTCTAACAAGGCCCAGACTAGATATCAGCAACTAGTAGAAATAATATTTTAATACAAAGACTCAAAATTCATGTAGAAAAACTGATGGCCAAGAAAATATAAACCTTTAAATAAACAGAAGTTCCAATTCTTCACTTATGTACCTCTACTTCCCTTGAATCATCTATCCTTAGTTCCAGTTAACCTTTATAAAACCAGCCAACCAACTGTGGGCCATGGTTTATAGGCTTCACTTATCAAATACTTTTCTTTATATTATTATTCTTGTTTGTGATGTGCCTGAATGAAGATACCTGTGCTATGGTATGAATGTGAAGGTCAGAGCTCTCCTTCTGAAACGTCTAGATCTAGGGACTGAACTCAGATTCTTGGGCTTATAGAGCAAATGCTTTTTACCCGTTTAGCCATCTTGCTGTCCAGGGTTTGATTTCCTTTTTAACACTACATTATGACATTATTTATTCAGCTAAGATCCAGATCATGGTTTCCATTGCCATTCTCCTTGGAGAAATAGTTGGTTCTAAGAATGAGCCTGGAAATAGCACAAGCACCTTATGGTGCCAGAGAGTAAGCAAGTCCTAATAAACAAACAAGCAAACAAACAAATACCAATGGGTCATACCTCATGAACCAAGTAGAACAGCTACTAGTGACCAAAGCTGGAAAATTCTGAGAAACTAATTAAGTTGTATCATTCTACAACCCAACTATTCAAAGCACCGAAAGCACAGTCAAGAAATCACATTGACATAATTCAGTGTTTCAGTAAATCTGTAACCTGAGGGAAGATTGCATACAACAATTCCAAGTGATCTGTGCAGATATTTTGCCCTCACAGAGGTGGAGCATAGCTCCCCACTCCTTACCTCTGAGAGGTGGTTGGTGACTTTTCCATAATGAATATAGTGGAAGAGTAAAGAGGAGGAGCCTTCCAGTGGCAAATCCTGCCAAGTAGTACCTCAGCCAGGTATTCAAAGCCAATATCATCAGCCATAAATCATGTTAATGGGATAAAGGTCAGAAAAAAAATTCCATCAGATGAGTATTCTGTAACTATACTCTTCAATTGTTGGTCATATAAAACAAAAGAAAACGAGGAACATCTGAGAATTTGCTGCAGCCAATCAGAGCCTGAAGAGATGTGCCATCTCAATGGACAGAACAAGTAAAAACTAAGAAAATATAGCTCACAAGTCATAACAAAGGTACTTATAAAACTAAGCTGTTAATAATGGAGGAAAGTGAAGGGCTAGGGATGCTGCTCAGTGACACAGGGCTTGGCGAGCCTGGGTATGGCCCCAAGTTACATTCCCAGAATTAAAAAAATAAATAAATAAATTGCTTTTCTTGTCTTGATGACACCCACTTGAAATCTTAGCAAGTGCAGACTAGGATATATATGAAGCCCTATCGTGAAATAAGAAAAGCAATGTAAGAAAGCCTGAGATGGGGTATATGGGAACTTTCTGTTCTTCCTTCTCCAAATTTTCTGTGAATCTAAAGCTATCATAAAACATAAAATTATGAATATTATTTGGATGATTTTTTGTTGTCTCCTTCAATTCCACAAAAAAGGTGAGTTCCTCATCCATGTTGTCACAGTCACAGTCCTAATTCCATATGGAAAACAAATCCCTAACACCGAGTTTCCTGAGAGAGAACTATACACACAGGCCAGATGGCCAGTATGCTTTGTGTTTTTATATATAGAAAGTCAGGCATGGTGGCTAATGCCTATAATTCTAGCATTTGGGATATTAAAGCAGAAACTGCATAAGATCCTGTAAAGGAAGGAATGAAGGGAGGGAAGGAAGACAGGATGAAGTCAGAAAGGTAGAAGGAAGGAGGGAGGGAAGAAAGAAAGGAAAGAAAGAAGGTAGGTCACCATGCAAGCTCTTCCTTATGGTTGGCTGCATTGCATCATCATCCTGGCAGAGAGCATCAGCTCTCAGCTACCTGTTTCTAGAAGCCAGGACCTTTGTCCTAGAACGCGGTATGATCGAAGTAGGTTTTGTCCTTCTTGTTGCTGTCCTACTGCCTTTCACACCAATACTGATAAGACAGGAAAAGCCTCTAGTTCAGCCTTGAGGTCTTAGGTGTATACTGTCCCTCACTCCTCCCTCTACCTCTACTCTGTCCATTGGTGCAGAGAAGCTAGGCTGCCAGTGCATGCCAGAAATCTGGGGAGACGCATTGCTTTCACTGTATTCCCTCAGGTGAAATTGCATCAATGAAAGAACAATACTGAGTAACTTGTTTTGGGCAGGAAGATTTGTCTGTAGGGGCGTTGAGATCCGGAAATAGTTGGTGCTGACAGTAAATCACAGAATGTACCTTCTGCTCTCTGATGAGCATCTCTGTAAGAAGATCCCTCAAAGTAAGGCCAATTGGTTCTCATTGGAGTAATTGGATGAATCTGGTGTCTGTCTGCTGCTAAAAGAAATACTAGAAAGCAAATGAAAGTAAATGCTAGCGACACCATCCGGATTCATTATAGGCATTATCTCTGCCTTCAAGTGAACTTGGGTGTGGATCCCATCTTTTTTGTACTTGAGTCCCTGAATTACTTAACAGTGAGACCTGGACAAGAAACCTAGCCATCAGAGAAACCAAGTTTCTTCGTCGGAAAATGGGGACACCAAGACAGAGTTGCTCTGCAATGAAGGGAACTAGTGAGCCCAGCCCACAGGAAAGATGCCTGCTGGATGAGTTTCTTCATCAGTGAAGGGCTTCAGCTTGGAGCCTGGATAAGAAACTCCCACAAGTAACTGTCTCCAGACTGACTCTGGAGATGCTAGTGGCATGGAACTCACTAGCTTTCCTGAATAACACATTAGAATTGGTTCAGGGACAAAAGCTTCTCTTTGGAGACTGTTGGAAGAATCCCCATTGAAAATGGTGGTTTTCCAAAGTGGTGCCCCACCTGAGTGAGATTTCTTATCCTCCTCTTTTCAGGCTTACGGGAAGAAGGGGTGTAGCAGGAATCTTAAAAGTTCTTATTAATAAAATCAAACCTGAGGCCAGTTATTGGGGTGAATGCTGGAAGATCAGAGAAGCAGAACAAGCCACAGCTACCTCACCTTACCAGTTCCTCAGGTGATCCTGTTTCCTCAGGCTGGAAGCTTCTGAGTCCTCCTCCACATGAATCTCAGCTGAACTGTGTTGCTCCAAAGCCTTAAAGCTTAACCAGCCCAAATGCTTAACTAACCTAGTTCCTGGCCCTCGGGCCTTATGTACCTTTCTGCTTTCTGCTATCACTCCCTGGGATTAAAGGCTGGATTTCTGGGCTGTTTCTAAAGTGGCCTTGAACTCAGATATCCGGCTAGCTCTGCCTCCCAAGTGCTGGGATTAAAGGCGTGCACCACCGCCGCCCAACTTCTGCTATGGCTTGCTCTGACCCATTTTCTAGCCACCATTTCTGGCTCTGTTCTAGTGGCTGTCTGTTTTCTGACCCCAGATAAGTTTATTTGGGTGCACAATATTGTGGGGAACACAATACCACCACAAGGGGGTGTTCTTAAGGAGTTTCCAGAGGAGAGCAGCTCTGAAAGCTTAGCCATGCTTTCTTCATCTATTTGGGGGTGCATATAGTATTCTTTGAGTTGGAATGTATGATGATTTCTGTCTAGGCTTTGTTCTCAGAGCCTTGGGGGCCACGGGCAGCAACATACATCTGCCTTCCCAGGTGCACTTCTGAGAACGCCCTGATAGAGTTCTGTTTTAGTGACATTCATAACTGGAGAGGTCTACTCTTTCTTGGTTTGGTTTTTTTTTTTTTTTGATTGTGCAGCTGAGGACCAGATGACATCATTGAAAACTGAGGGATAGAGTGGGGGCTAGAAGCAGCTGTTGCCACAGGAAACAAGGCTTCCCTGCTTAGGGAACACACTGCTCCTAAATGTTCCATGGGGGTGGAAGTAGATCCAGAATGCTAGCTGTCCTCTACCCAAATCTTTCTTTGTGTGCCCAGAGGTCAGACTGAGCTGTGGGTGACTAGACTATACATTAGGAAGCCATGAAGAGCAATTCGAAAACCAACTCTTGACCTGTAACACCTGCATCCAGCCTTCTCTGCATGACTAACGTGTCTACAATTTTATCCTGTGCTCAGTCTGTCATACCTTGTCCAGACCACTTGAAGGTGGTCACCATTTCAAAGGGCTGAGTAACGAAAGACCATGCAGACTGCTGTTTGTGGTTTCTATTCTTCACTTCTGTGGAATCCCACATTGAAGAGACAAATATTAAGCATCCAACCTCAGGGGTAAATTCTTAAGCTAGAGGCTTGATGTGCTGATAGTTTAATTTTAGGTCCCAGCTGCAGGTTGAAAATGGGTATTTGAGGATGGGGGAATTTTCCTAGATAGTTGAGAACTCATGATATTCCTTCAGTGCCTTGCTTCTGCAGACAATTCTATGTCTATTTGGGGAACCACACAGTTCCCATACTTCTGGTCCATTACACCACAGCTCTAAAGACCTGGAACCAAAGAAACCCCTAACAGATGTCTATAGATATAAACAAAGTTAGCAGCACTACCGTACAGGTCACATCTTGTTGTAGTTTTCAAAATAGACTGTGGCTCTGGCTTTACTTGCTCACTTACCCCACTTCCTGCTGGAATGATACTGCCCAGGCGAAGTGACTCCTGGGATTTCCTTGGCTCCTTTTTCTTGATTGGCATCTTCTGCTTCTAAATAAAACCCCTAAATACTCCTTCCAGAAATTCGAGTCAATCAACATTTATTGAGCACCTACCGGGTTCATGATCCTGTTCCAGGCCCTGGAATTGGAGCGTGATATTACAGGAACATACGCCCCAACTGGACCTCATCCAGTCTGGAGATAAGGCCTACTGCTGGCTGGAAGAGGCTGCTGCCTCCCAGTGTTCTACAGGAAACTTTTAGAAGGGAGCTGGATATATATGGCCTCTTAAACTTCTACCCTTGTTAATTTGTTTCTGAAATACACTGACCAGTATCCAAAATTGGGCCCAGCTCATGTTCAAAGCTGTGTGTTGAAACTTCATTAGCTCTTTTCAAAGTCCCTCTCCTATTGGTATATACAGCTTCCTCTTAACACTGCCAGTTTTCTTGAAATTTTTGTCAGCTGCTCCTGATCAAATCACTTCAAATGAAAAGGCTTCATTCCTGGAGATATTTTCTTTACAGTCAAGCAACTGTAACTACTGACATTCCCCCTAGCAGGCTGGAGTGACTAGAGATCTTTGATACTGCTGAACAACTCCACTAGGGGTTCCAGTTTGCTTTTATACAAGTGAATTGCCTGATTCAAATAAAACAGGATGTGTTGCTCTGGTCTCCCTGCCTCCAATTCCCTGTGCTATTCCCCTTAAGTATGTGACCCAATGTCCAAGGCTACTGACCATTCAGCCAGCTGTCTGCCTAGCATAGATCAAGTTGATCTACACTAAGCAACTAGTGGTCGAGCTTGATTGAAAACCATTTGGTGAGTTTAGCTAAGGGAATTTCTATACCAGTCTGGTTTGGCTAGACTAGGTACTTTTGCGATACCCTGAAAGCAGTGTGTGTATGGGACCATTTTACTTTGACTGTCAGAATTTTATGTCTAAAAAGGACTGCTGTATAGCTGCACTACTGAAGGCTGCATTTACTCATCATTTGGTTGAAGTTTCTAAGGATTTCAATACTAGTTCTAGTCCTTGTGTTCAAGGAGGTCCCTCTTTGGGGCCTAGACTGCCCGCACCCCCTGGCTCTGATGCATTTCGGCAAGTACCATGATAGTGGCAGGAGCAGAGCATGCCATATGAACCAAGGAAGGAAGGATCACTTCTACTTGGGAGGGGAGAAGGCCAAGAGAGGCATTCAGGGGAGGTGATATTCGTGCTAAGTCAGGTGGAAAAGCTCTTCTAAGCAAGGGGAACTGTGCAAGCAAAGGCATTCGAGGTATTGGGGGAACCTTGTCTGGGAAATAGGAGGGAATGCATTAAATAAAGAGTACCTTGTTATAGAACAGCTCTTTCCAAGTGTGATCCAGTCATTAAGACTGAACCATATCCTGGTCAGCATTTCTGGAAAAAGCAGTGTGTGCTCCTTCAGTGTCAGAGGTTGGTATGAGGCCACCTTCCCTTAAATGGTGGCGACACCGGTAGCAGCCAAGGACAGCAGCTTTGTGGGAGAGAGGAGTTAAATCTGAGAAGATTTATTTTGGTCCCATTACCAGCGGGCTTTGCTGAGCAAGGCTTAACGAGAGCGAAACTCCTAATGAACTCCTGAGTGTCACCAACGTGTTCAGGGTTGGCTTGCAAAGGCAAAGAAATGAAAAGAAAGAAAGAAATCAAAGGGTCCTTCAAAAGAAAAGAGGTAGACAGTAATAGCTATGGGGTTTGGAGTTGCCTGTGTCCTGATTGGCAGGCTGGAATTACAGCTTAGCTATGTTTGAAGGGTAGTTCCCCTCTAATGCTCTTATTAATACTAGATTCTTTTTTCCCACAGAGAGAGTTATGTTGAAGAAGAAAGAAAATATTTGATCTCTGATTCACGGGCATGTTGAATGGCCCATGCAGCTGCTTTATCTTTAAAAAAAAAAAGAAAAGAAAAAAAAAGAAAAGAAAAGAAAGCCTCCCCCCCCCCCTTTTCTGGTCCTCTCAAAAATCAAAGAAAGTAGTGTAAGATTTTTGTCACTAACTGTGTGCCTTTCACCTGCCTTTATCTTCCAAACTTTACAACCCTGCTGCTTCCTTACCATAGTGAACAGGGAAATGTCAACCTGTAGTGTGGAAAGTGTGAAGCCTTGAGTGCCAGCACCTACAAAGAGATGACAGGTGACTGCTCAGTGGCATCATTCTGCTTTCTGCCCTGTGCCTGTCTCACCTCAAGCAAGCAAAAGATCTGAGAGTATGGAGCTAGGAGAGGCCATAGAGAAAGTGCACCGAGTCCAACTTGTTGTACAAATTGGGAAATGGAGGCCCACAGAGCTCCTCTCTGTGGACTTGTTTATGGTCACGATACTACCCTTGGAGGTGATGCAAGGATTCATGTTCAGATTTCTTTCCCTCTTAGTCATTTTACCAATTGTAGGCTATAGTCCCTCTACTGTCCCTTTCCCTGTCAGACGCAGGAGATAAATCTGGAAGCAAAGGGAAGTGAGTGTCTTCTTTGTTGCAGATGCTACAAGGCATAGAAAAGAGAAACAGGCCTCCTTGCTGCCCTCTCTCACTTGAACTGCCTTGGCTCTTTCTGTTCACATTTCCAATCAGCAAGCTGCTGTCTTTATTTATTTATTTCACTTTGTTAGAGACTCAATGATGTCCCTAAGTTGCAGAAGGCATTCAGGTAGACAAAGCCATGTTATAAGACCAAAGCTTCCCCTGGGCCTCAAATCACCAGAGTTGGACATGGTGTAGGGTATCACCATTTCCAGGAAACATTCCCTCATTTCCACACGTGAGCTGTACAAGACTGTCCTGGTTTAGCCTTTAAAGTACTGTATGCCATTATTTATGCATCTCTCTGCCTTTCTGGGATGTGAGCTCCTTGGGAACTGCAGCCATTTCTCTAGGGCATTAGGTAAGGCCTAGGCCAAAGTAGACAGTGAATATTTTTGAATAATTGAGGACCCAGGTTTTCATGATAACAAAGTTTGATGCTTCTCTCCTTAGCAACTTAAAAAGGCATCATTCCAGGTAAAGAGATAGACAAGAAAGATGAGCTTTTATTTTGCTTGCTGGGCTTGATACTTCCTGCCACTGCTGACTCAAATCCTGCTGTTTGCCTTGTGTGCACTAGCATAATCCTACAGTTTGTTTCTCTCAGTTGGTTTTCTGTGACAACCAACTTCCAGAAGCACAGTAAAGATTGCTTTGATAGATGTTAAGTTGTACTAAAAAGGCTGGGGTTTACTTATGTTCTACTTCCCTTGAACACTACAGGAAAGAGACATTTTCCAAGACAGGCGTAGAAGAACATGGAGATTATGAAGCTAGAATTTCAGGTCAGAATACTTTATCTCTTATCCAAAGGTGGCATTGTCACATTAGCTTTTTTGGGGGGTGAGGCATGAAAACAAACACGTATTCACCTCTGATAGGACATCAAGGATAGGCCAAAGCAACAATTACACCCAAATGTATCTTAGTGAGCCAATGAGGTTAGTTGGGGTGCTTAGAACATAGGTGTTGAGCTACCTATGGAACCAGGAGCAGCTTCACAGTAGCTACACTATACTCGTGAAAAGCCTTCCTTCCTCAGCAACTGTTCACTATTTTCACATCTGCAGGGAAGGTAGGGTTGCTTGCATTTGGTGTGCTTTTAAATTCTGGGTCCTCTCCATGATGAACGTTAGTGGGCTCAATCTGTAATGGTCTCATTTGTGTAATCATAGCTTCCCTAGTTTTAAAATGGCAGTGACTGTGCGTGCCCAGTGGACAGTATTCCATAAGAGGCTTGGTTCTGCTTCCCTGGCCTTGGTACCTACTCCATGGGTTTCTATTCAAAAGTCTTGCTGTTTCTGGAAATGATGTATCTTCAGGTTCATTCCTCGATTATTTGATGCAGTGTATTTGGCTTAGATACATTCACTCCATGGTATCTTCTTTTTTCTTTCTAGCCAGAGCTGTACAATGTAACTGTTCCATCCTTAATTCAAAAGCCTGAAGTCTGAATTGCTTTGAAACCTGAAGCTTTTATGCAGTGATAAAATGCCACAAGTAAAAACTCCCCACACAGGACCCCATGTGACAAGTTTAAAACATCATATAAAAATGCCGTCAGGCTATTGTATAAGTTGTTATGAAACAAATGAAATTTGCATTTAGATGAGTCTCACTCCAGAGATATCTCTTTATGTATATGCAGATATTAAAAAAATCATAGGAAAATCTGAAATTTGAAACAATTAAGCATTCAGAGTTTTTATTCAAACTATAGTAGGAGGGACAGCTACTAATGAATCATTGGAGACAAATGGCTTGCTTTGGAATTCTTACTTGTCCATGTCCATCATTCTCCATATTTAAATTAAAAATTTTGGCTATAGAAATAAAATCTAATACCAGAATTAATAGGAAAAATAACCAGTGCTCTGACCCACCTCAGAGCTATTTCTTCAAAATCTTACAGGCTGGACCTTGACCAAATATTAGAAACTCTTCATTTGATTTGAATGTGCAATGCAAACTATTGGTCCAGGGAGAAGGTGGTTATCATGCTACTTTCTTGTTGGATTATTAGACCTAGTGTATCATGTAGCCCAGGCTGCTTCCAGCTGAACTATCTGGTCCAGGCTAATTGTAGACTCACATCTCTATCCTCTTGTCTCTACTTTCTGAGCGCTGAGATCACAGGCATCAACATTACATGTGGTTTAGTGTATGCAGTGCTAGGGAATCAAACAAAAGGCTACATGCATGCTAGGCAAGGACTCTACCACCTAAGCCATACCCAGAACTCTTGTTCTGTTATATGCTGATGTCCCTTTGAACCAGAGCTCTTAGAATTTCTCCCAACTCTGTGAAGGATGGTTTGGAATACAGCAGATACTGAGAGGTATTCTATCTACTGTCATTTGGAGATTTGCGTCCATCTGAATCCAGCACGAATTCACATCAAACATGTGGATTTGAAACATGTGGATGAAACAACTCTCTTCCTGCCATATCTTCCATGGCCTGTAGACACTAATGACTTTTTCTTTGACTTCATTGATTGTTCAACACACCAGGCATTCCTTACAGTTACAAAATATCACATATACTTTAAATAAGTGGTTCCAAAGGGGTGTATTGTAAATAGCATGGCCAGAGCTGTATTCTAGAAAATGTTCAAGTATTTCTGCATGGTAAATGTTTGATACATGACTTCCATACTTCGATTCCTTTGTTCTGAATCAAATGGTGGGTACCACCATTATGAATGAATGTACCAGATCGTTGACTTTGGAGCTTTTCGACTCTAGGCTTTACCCAGAGAACTCTTGATGGAGTGGGCACTGCAATTTCAAATAGGCCAAAGAAGTGAATACAGCTCAACCAATAACTAAAGGAATGATGATGGTTTATATGACTGAGAAGGCTAGTGGGGTCACTCAGCAAGGCTGAAGCACACAGCACTTTGACTTAGGAGACCTGATAACCAACTGATACCAAAGCATTTGTTTAGCCATTAGTGAGATGAAGCTAGCCCAATCCAGTGAAACCAGATTTGTGTGAAGATATTGAGTGTCAGGTGGTCTTGATGGGTGGCTTGGGCAAGTTAGCTTAAAATCTCATGGTAGGTCACTATTTTCTTACATCTTTCACAACTGATGACTTGGCTGATGTATTTAGCACAATGCATGATATATTTAAGAAAGTGGTCAATAAATGTTATGCCTGTAAGTCACCACTAAGATACTGCTTTCCTTCATTCACTGGGCAATGTATGTTTTCTTCACTCCTTGACATTTTGGTTGGCTCTTTGCTTCAGAGAGAATGTGAGACACAAAATGCACTCAGGACCTGGAATGTTACCTTTTTTTTTTTTTTAAACTCAGCTCTTAATATCCATTGCCCTATTGCTAAGATTAAGCTCCCTGTCTATGAATGCCCTTCACCCCATGTGCACCAGATCCAAAGGTCATATTGTGTAGATTGCTGTTAAACTACGTCTCCCAACCTTTTAATTTGTATTCTTGACCCTTGGTCTGCATCTTGCCCTTTATCCACACCAAATACCACGTGTGGTTTGGCCAATGATTCTAGATGCTCACAGGCCTTGTCTCATGCCTTCTGCTTCTTTTTGGTTGAGTTTGTCATTAGACAGTGTGTGATTGTTGTTCACTTTCATGGTTTGAGGTCTTGCAGTCTTCCTAATGTTGCTGCTTTCCCTGTTTCTTTTTGTGGCTTTGTGAAATTTGAAGTGTCTGCTTTTCACTTAGCTTTCCTGAGAACCCAGACTACTGAACAGGGACTGCTGGTCATCAGATAGCATTTTGCTACTATTGTGCCTAGAGAGGACCATAGAGAGCTTACCCTGAATTGCTAAATCTTTGAACTATTGGGGGATTTAACAGGTGTACATGTGACGGGGGATTTAACAGGTGTACATGTGACTTGGAAGACCAGATAACCATACATGACTTATGAATTGTCCATATAGCTGCTTTCTTAAGTTGATATATAAAGATCAAATAATAAGAGTCAAGTTTTGAATGAGTAGATTCACAAACAAAACTCATATTTGCCCCTGTTGAGGAAATGTTGACTGAGGATATGCCACAATGGTTTTCCCACATTTTGGATAATCCTTGTTTGACCTTTATGTAATGGGTTCTTTAAAGGACCCCCTGTGTGGCAGCCTGCCTAGAGGATTGTCTACACTGACAGTCTAGTCTCTTCCTTCATGACTCTGGAATATAGAACCTGTGTTATCTTCTGTGACCACTTCTCCTTTGCCTTGTGTGAGCCATTGCTTATCCCCATGTCTTAGTTCCCAAACAAGGTTGAATTCATTACTTCATTCTGATTTGATCTTTAGCTATTCCAGTAATTTCAAAAGAGACAGCTGAATAAATGGACATACTTGTCATTTGTTTTTTTTAAAGGTTTATTTTTTAATTGAGTGGGGTGAGATATATATAAATATACATATGTGTGTGTGTTTGTGTACTCATATGTATGTGTATGAACCACAGAAATCAAGGTTGATGTCTTCCTCAGTCACCCTCTACCTACTTTTGAGACAGGTTTTCTCTGAGTTCCCCTCTTTTGACTAGACAGGCTGGCTAGAATGCCTGTCATGGAGCCCTCAGCACTGATTACAGGTACATGCTACCACACACAGCAGTAGGTGCTGGGTATCAAAACTCAGGTTCACATACTAGCATTTGAGCCATCTCCCCAGCCCTTAGTAGCAATATTTCTTGCATGTCATGAGGTAGAGATACTGTCATCCTCCATCACACAGGGAAGTCATCACAGCTTAGAGAGTTAAGGAAGCTTTTTCCAAGGTCACACACCTATAAACAACCGAGCTGAAATGAACCCCAAGCTAAATGCCTTCAAACCTATGCTGCTTCTCCTATACAGTACTTCCTTTGAGATTAGAACAAGCTTTATGCAGCCACAAGAGTTTGATATTGATTGTCTGTTCTTAGGAACTTTGTTCTTGCTTTCTAGAATGGTTTTGCCAGCACAGCTTTCCGAGCTTGGGCAATTCAGAGTCCTAACAGTCCAGCAGCCAACCCTTCCAAGCTACCCCATACTCCATGGTGGCTGAGAAGCTTGCAAAACTTATTGACAATTACATGCCCCAAATAGGTAATTTTGCTTTCTCAGGGACAAAGAAGTAAATCAAGCTATACTCAAAACAGAACACAGGGAAAGGAGCTGGGAGAAACATATTCCTCTATGTCTGATCTTCCTTGACCAGTTCCCATAGTGTCTCATTGCTTTTCATTGCTTTTCGTACTAGAGATCCATGTCCCCAGTGGAACTGAAAGGGTAGCTGTATTGAGCTTTTCACTGCCTTTCTGTGCCTGTCTATCAATTTCAGCAGCCACTTCCTCAGTTTCCCTAGCCTTGTTAGAAATGTTACAGGCTTTTGCCTATCCAATGGAGGATTGCCATCCAGTGGTACATACAGGGAATTGCATGGCTCCCAGAAAACAAGTTGCTCTCCGTCTCCCTGCCCATTTCTACGGGACAACCCCATCCATTCCCCACTCGTAGCTGAGGGATTAGTCTTTTCTTGGCTTGCTGCTCATTAGAAGCAAAGCAGAAGGAAAAGCAAGCAGGGAAATAAAAAGCAGTGCGGGATTTCAGTGCCTACTCTGGTTCTCTCCTACCTCATCTCTGAGTGGTTTTCTGGGAGATGAATGCTAGGAGCTTCTGATGGGATGTCTTCTTTCAGAGCAACTGCTCCCCTTGGGTATTGATGGCTATGAACTGATTCCATCTGCACTGTATGTCTTAAAAGGAGCTAATGCAAAAAATCAGTTCACCACACATTAGGTACAAACAGCGTTTTTAAAAAGAAAAGCGCGCGCGCGCACACACACACACACACACACACACACACACACACACACCTCCACTAGCAATCAATGAACTGTAAGTTAAAATTAACAATGGAAAAATATTTTTACACATGAAACTGCCTGAGAAATGTTTGAGTAAAAATTCCGAGGGCTGAATAGGTGTTAGTTGAGTGCATATTTTCATACACTATTAGCAGGAGCCACAAATTACTCAGCTTTTCTTGAGAGTATGTTCAATAATGTGATGAATAGAAGTAAAAAATACGTGTATGCTTTGAACCTGCACATATCATCACCAAGAAAAGCTCTTGGATACAGACACTGGTGTATAAAGATCTTTGGTGAAGCATCCTTTAACAATAGAATCAAAGCACAATCTTGTAAAATTTTGATTGTACAACCTAAGTTAATGTATAATCATAGATTAGATTTTGCTTAAGTCTTTATCCCAAATCATGTTCTTAGGGAATATTTAAAGGTTTAAAATTCTAAGGAAAGGATTAGTCCCTGTCTATCTATCTCTGTCTCTCTGTCTCTGTCTCTGTCTCTCCCTCTCTTCCTCCTGTGAGTGTGTGTATGTGTGTAGGTGTGTGTTTGGAAATTCCAGGAACAAAACTGAACACAGCCTTGCTTTATAAAATATCCCAATCTTTAAAAAGAAAAGCAACAGCAAAATACATAGAAAATGACTGTGATATGTAAATAGCAATCACCTCTAAAATGGAAGATTATTGGTGATTTTACTATTTCCCTTATACTTTTTTACATTCTTCTTTTTTCTATAATGAGTATGTAATGATTTTCTTTTTAAAAATATTTTTTGCAGTACTGGAGATGGAACCCAGTGTCATCTTACCTATACCGACACCTTTTCTATAGTCAGAAAAAAATGGTAGAAAATTTAAAGCTGGGCTAGTAGAATGCTAGACCAACTCACATGCCTGGTTGCCCCTGTAAAAGTATGAAAACCTTGTATATTCTGGAGTGACAAAGTTAGAGTGCCAGAAGACATTGAAGTACATCTAGTGTTGATTGGAGCAAAGCAATGGGAATCTTCTCGCTATCTTCCTGGCATACATGTTGAGGCAGCTTTTTCTTAAATACTGTATTTAAGGATTTCACTGCCTCTGGCAACTACTTCTTCAAAAATATAACCATAATGATAAGCCTTCACAAATCTAGTGGTTTATGTTTATGAAGTTCCAATGAGGCACCCTAGTTGCTCACAATCCTGAGTGGACAAGAGCATTTGTCTGCTTTTTCCAGATGACTATCTTGAGTTAACTTGACTGCCAGTGTTAAAGGACTTCTGTAGGACATTTAGTTCCTGGTAGGATTGCAATCCAGGTTCCTTGATAGTCAGGCTGAGGTTTTTCCAGAGTCTCTAGTAGTCAGGGTCTCATTTATCAACCTTAGGCCAGCCTTGCTATAGCACTAGCTCTTTCCTATAGTGACTTTGGATCTCAGTGGAGGCCCTAGTTGGGCAAACGTGGCAAGAGCTCCGGTGAGAATGAAAAATCTGATTATTTGATTCTCCCTGCTGCAAATCCCACCACTTTCCACTTGGAAACCTGCATCTGTATTTATGAAACGTTGTTTTCATAAGCTGCTGGTTGTTCAATAAGGCATAAAATAGCCAGTATAAGATAGTTATTTGCTCTGCAAAATCGTTTTTGGAATGCAGCTTCAATGTCAGAGCATTACTGCATTTCTTTTAGTTTCCTAAGAGATGTGACGCAGTAGATTAAGTGTTGATGTGAAAATGCAGAGTTTCTCTTATAGCTGTCAGCAATCTTGTTCCATTCTTTTTCCAGAGTTCTGCAGCCTATCTAGGGAAAGCATTTGTACATGTTCACTGCAAGGTCTAGTCCCAGACCCATTTGGATTTGTCAACGTCAGAAGGAAGCAACAGGGAGGAAGATAATTTTGTCTGACCTTGGAAGGGTGTCTGTGAGTTAGGGAAAACAAGCCAAGATTCAGTTCATTGAGGGTTGTCCTTCTCCAAAGATATGGCCCCCATTTCCCATTCCATCTCAGGCTATGTGAATAAGGAAGTAACAGTAGAATTTTCAACCCTAGCTGAGGAAGTAAGAGAAACCCATTGGAAACCAAAAGGACAGTAGAGTCACTCAGGATGCCATGTTCTGCCAGGATGGTTACTAGTTAAGGGCTGCCAGTTCAGTCCACGCCTCGGACAGAAATCTGCCCTGGTCTAGATACAAGGGTCGGCCAAAAGCCCAGCCAGCAGGTCTGAGGATACTGTAGGCCTGCCTTGCCTGGCACCTTGCCTGGCACTTTGCCTGGTCAAAGGCACTCCTACTTCCAGGAATGGATCTCTCAACTCTGCGGGAGGCTTGCAGAGCCTTCCCATGCCATCTACTGGCTGCTGAAGCTGGCACTTCTCTAGTCTGTGTTTGGGGCCTTTCCTCCCACTAAGCCTGGGAAGAGCAAAGAATATTCTAGCCAGAGAAATGCCAAACAGCTGTGCTTGCCCTCTCTGCAGGCTTGACTGTTTTCCCAGCACTGACCTGAGGGATTCAGTGAATGATTGAGAAAAACAATTAGTTGGGTCTCTGACTAGTGTTGAGGGTGGGGTATGTATTATGGCAGATGAAATCAGCGTGTGAAAGGCTAGATTTGTGCTTCAGTTCCAGACCATATTTCTACCATGCTGCTTAAAGTGGATGAGGCTAACAGCTAATTTACCATATGTTTAAAAAATGGTACAAATAGAGCTTAAGGTGTCTTTGCAACCATACTGTGGCTAAATGTTGTACCACTTTCCCATTATCCTTAATGTGGGCTAGTGAGTGCAATTCATAATTCTTTTTGAGAGCCCCAGAACATGTTCGCTAGCAGATATAAGTTATGTAAAGATGAATGACTTATCATGAAAAGGCTATTGTTTGTTAGTTCTTTGAGATTTTCATACAATATCTTTTGATGATATTCTCTTCCAGCTCCTCCCAGATTTGACACTCCCCTTCCCTACCCACCCAACTTGTCTTCTTTTTGCTATCAAAAACCAATCAAATCCAATTTATACTACCTATATATTCTTGGATGTGATAGCATGCACAAGATCTTTGTGATCTGAAACTAAACAAATTTCCAGCATGGAGATGGGAGGTAGTCACGAAGAAAGGATTCTCACTATGAAAATCCATCCTCAGTGATAAAACTAGAAAAAACAAAGTGTTCATTGCTGAATACTTTGTCACCTTTATGTTGTGCCTAAAAAGTGTTATTCTTACTAGTGCTGTGTGGGTTTTATTTTATTTTATGTGAGATTTTATTTTTGTTTTATGTGTTTTGCCTTCGTTTAAGTCTCTGCACTTTTATGCAGTGCCCACTGAGACCAAAAGAGGTCACTGGATCCCCTGGGGCTGGAGTTGCAGACAGTTGTAAGCTGCCTTATGGGTGCTGGGAATAGAACTGGAGTCTTCTGGAAAAGCAGTCAGTACTCTTAGCTGCTAAGCCATCTCTCCAGCCCCTAGGGCTGTGACTTTTATTATGGACTGTATAAGTTACTTCTTAGTTTTCTTTGAGCTCTTACTATGCATCTAACTTCAGATGCTTTCATTACACTTAATAAAACAATAAATATATTACCAAGAAAGAAAGTACTCTTAGATTCTTATGTGGACCCAGAATTACACATTCAAGCCCTTTTTACTATGTGCCTTCTTTGATTCTCAGATCCTAAAGTATTCTCAAGCTAAGATGCTTATGGTTAGTTCTCTACACAATCTAGATTATTTGACATTGTGAAGTAAAACTCTCCTTCATCATGATTGCTATTTGTAAACAGAGAACATTAAATTGGATGAACCATGAACTTCGATCGATCTTTTCTACCTTTCTTTCCCTATCAATGTGTGTGTGTGTGTGTGTGTGTGTGTGTGTGTGTGTGTGTGTGTGTGTGTAAGATGGGAGATTACTTGTGAAGAATCCCGCTGCTATCTTGAGTTATAACCCTGCTGGAGTCATCCTCACTTTCAGGTACTTCCCCTGATAGGCATCTCTAGACTTTCATGGTACCATTAGAAATACAGTCAGCCACCCTGTACTTCAGATTTCAAATGATCAATTCATAGGTAAGCAGTGAAGAATGAAATGACTTAAAGGATGTTAAAACTTAAAAAAGAATTTGAAAATCAGCTAGTGGAAAGTGTATGTCTCCCCCAACCCCCCACAACAGTGTCATGATAGGATATCCATGATGTATCTCATTATCAAATTAATTCTAGGAGCTGCAGAGCTATTGTCATGTTTTAGGTTGAGTATTCCTGTGTTCACCCAGCTCCTGTAGCCGCTCAGACCTAATTAAACACACAGAGACTTACATTACTTATAAACTCTATGACCATGGCAGGCTTCTTGCTATCTGTTCTTATATCTTAAATTAACCCATTTCTATTAATCTATAAGTTGCCTTCTGCCTCTTGGTTTACTGGTATCTTACATCATACTTCTCCTCATGGCTCCTGGCAGCATCTCCTCCCTTAACCTTCTTCCACCCAGAATTCTCCTCTCTCCTTGTCCCTTCCTGCCTGGCTACTGGCCAATCAGTGTTTTATTTATCAATCATAGCAACATATATTAACATCATATAGGACATCCCACAGCACTGTGTCTTTAGGTTGAATAGTTCAAACTTAGAGTTAAATGCTCTTGCCTAATTCTTGCTTCATAGAATGCAAAACTGGCCATATGTGGTTATGTACAACAGTGTCCAATTCCTCATAATATAGTCATGGTGCTGCAAAACCAATCCTTTTAGGGGGATAAATAGTACCCAATGAAGAAGAGGAGGAGAAGGAGGAAAAATAAAAAGCTGCCAACACCACCCAAGGACCTTTATTCTCCAATTATACTGTTCTTTCTCAGATATGTCCTCACTTGTAAGCTCAAATGCCCCAGATTCAAGTGAACTTCAGTGTGGACACCATAATCAGAGTGAGCCTTGAAACCAGGCTTCTTTTTTAAATTCTGATGACTGTTGCTCAAAAGTCTCCATGCCCTGAATCCAGATTGTTTGCATCCTTAGACATTTATAATTAAACTGACCTCACAGGTATGATTAACTGCATGGATTCCTTGCCACAGACTGTCCTTTGACATTTGCTATCTTATGAACTTTTTTTCTTGGAGCTACTAGAGTCTTTGAATCTTCTTGATACCTGATTTGACCTGTTTGACCCTTGACCCTGAGGCCCAAGAGACTCTGTAGTATATCTTGACTAGAGTGATTGTAACCTAACTTAGGTACCTTCTGTTCTCTATCTTGATATCACTCCCGTAAGTGGGAGAATGATGATTTTGGCCCCATACAAGGAGACACCTAATGACAGTGATGCATGAGTTGTTCAGCTGACAATTGAGTAAAGCATTGGCAAGATCTCTTTATATTTTTATTTTTGCTTTTGGTTTAAATCCTTCAAGTATGTTTTAAAATTGAGAAAATAATTTAACTTAGTTTATCCATTTGAAATGATAAGAAAATAAATTGCCTCTTATTAATATAGATTTTGTGATCATCATCTTTCTCTGGGATGTTCATTATACATCCTTCCAACCACTACCTTCCCCTCCACCCCTCATTCCATCATCATTCTTTTTGAGGGTGCTGCCTCTGCTGTCACCATTCACTTCTTTTCATGTAGAGATGACATAGCTAATGATGAGTGGTATCCAGGGCCATGCAGTTTGGCTTGTACGGGCCAACATGGCATATTCTTTTTCTTATTTTTTTGATTTATTTATTTTAATTTATATCTCTGAATGTTTTGCCTACATGTATATGTTTGTGATTTGTAGCCAGGGGAGGAGGGACTCAGAAGAGGGTCCCTAGAACTGATGTTAGGGTTGGTTATAAGCCACCATGTAGGTACTGGGAATCAAAGCCAGGTCCTCTTCAAAGGCAGCAAGTGCTCTTAACCACAAAGCTACCTCTCCAGCCTTAATCAGACTCTTTTTAAAATAAAAATAAAAATTTGCCTTCAATTAGAGCTGCCTTTGTTTGTGAAGAATCAGCCTATGATGATGGAAGCTAGTAAGTTGAGTGTGCCTGAGATCAGTATGAGAACATCAAGTGCCTAGTACACATAGGATGCCATGAGAACAGCGGAGATATACCCTTACCTCAGCTGCCTGTATAAGGAGAAGTCATGTTTTCAGAGAGGAGAATGAGCTGTGATGGTTCTCAAGCGGATATGCTTTGACCCCCTCAAGTTTTCAACATTTCTGGTCACTTTATTTTATCTCCCATTTTAAAATCCTGTTTTCTCTTGACGTGACTGATAGTTTACTATTTATTGCATTTTAAAAATTCTGCTTTCATCCTTCTGTGTCTTTGTCTTCCTTCTTTATCCCTTTTTAGATGCTTGGTCCTCTGCTCTTCGTTTTTGTGTTCATCTCCGGGCTCTATGCTGTGCAGGCAGCCTTAGTGTCTGTAGTTAAAACTATCAGGTTCTAGTTTGGAGATCCCAAGGATGTTTCTGTAGTCATCATTGCCAACCTTCCATTCCCACCAGTAAAGAACCAAGTCATAGAGGATAAGTATGTTATGTGTAAATAAGAAAATATCATAAGGAAACTCACTTATATATAATTGGGTATTTTATTTAATGCTAAAAATGTTAAACAGAACAATTCCTGGCCATGTTTCCACTTTCAATTAATGTAATACCACTTTTGTCCAGATAGAGACTCCTTGTTATTATCTTGGACTGTTCCATCACTATCATTTTTCTGCCATCTGCCTGTCTAACTGAATGGAATGTTTTCTTGAAAATAAAAAAAAAATTAGAGCTTCTTCTAGTGTCCTAAGGGTTTGTCTAGTATGGTGATTTGAGAGGCGGGGGTAAGGAATGAGAGAGAGAGAGAGAGAGAGAGAGAGAGAGAGAGAGAGAGAGAGAGAGAAGTTGGTTATTTACTAGAACTATCTAACTCTAGGCAGTTATTTTTATAACCCTAAAGCAAAGATGAAGTTCATAGCTCTAGAAACAAATGACTAATGCAAATCTCTACTCAGCTTTTACTTCGGGTAAATAGCTTAATTGTTCTGTGTCATTTGCAAAATGGAGATAATTGTAATTTTTAATGTTTGATTGTTCTGATAAAATGAGAAAAGACCATAGTGCACTTAGCATTAGCTGGAGTCTATCACATCACCCCAGTCCAGATTCAACGCTGATACTTTCTAGATGTCTCCATTCTTATCATTCAGTTATTTTTGTTTCTAGTATGGGACCTTTAGACTCTGAAGATTTCTAATGTTCCCAGTCCCATTTTCCTAACTATTTTCAGAATTGGAAGACAACCATAAAAATATTTCTGTAAATGGGAATGGCTCAGATTTAAACAAAGGTAAGACAGAGCATCCATTCGGGCACATCCGTGAGGTAGCTTCTAAAACTCTTCTGTGCTGACTTTAAGAGGCAAAGGCAGCAGATGATGGTGGCACACACCTTTAATCCCAGCACTAGGGAGGCAGAGGCAGACAGATCTCTGTGAGTTCGAGGCCATCCTGATTTACATAGTAAGTTCCAGGACAGCCAGGGCTACACAGAGAAAGCCTTTCTCAACAACACAACACAACAAAAACAAAAGCAATAACGACAAAAAAGAGGCAAAGGCAAGCAAGCAGCTCTGGATTAGTCAGATTCAGGCCATGTCAGAAAGAGGTGTCAACAGGCTCACTTGTCAGTTGGAGGAATAAAATCATACTGGATATCCTGTTTAATACCCCATTTTTCTTCCCACTTGACAATATATCTTAGTTGTATATTGTCAAGGAACACTTTCTGCTTCATAGGCAGAGTTAAAAGATGAACCCCAAGGGACCAAGCACTACACTATAAGTTCCATGAGACTAACCTTGACACTATGGAAAAAGGGGCTGGACATTTGATGATTTCCCAATAGTAGAAGACAGGAAGGAAAGGCAGAAGGAGGTTTTCTAAGAACTCATAGATCAATGTGTTTGTTGATTGCCTGACCTAAAGTATTTCAAGCTTTATGAACTACTTGCTAGGACAAATCAACATCCTTTAATGCCAACTATAGGGCTAGTTCTTCTCTAAATAGTTACATTATCCTGTCAGGACAGAAAGAACTGTAGAAGTACATTTATATGGAATATAAGGAAACTGAAGCACTGAAAGAAAAACAAATTTTCTTCCAGGTTATTTCATCCAAAAGGACATAATGGGCATCATTTAGCTGGCTTGTGTGTGAGCACTGGGTACTAAAGTAAGATTGATTGTATTTTTCTACACATGCTTCCTAAAGAAAATAAGTCATCTTTGTACTTATGATCACCAGAAGCTTAATTTTTCACTTTTAGAGAATGACTACACTAGAATTAGAAGCTTACTTTGTCTGACCTTTTTAGTGTTCATAAAGGCAACCTTGATTTATGATGCATGAACCTCGGTCTTTGAAACCGATAAAAAATGTTTTGTTCATTGAACATGCAAACAAATTACTTTCCAAGGGCTGAAATTTAAACTGACATTAAGCTCCAAGAACATCTATATTTAATTATACATAAAGGCCAGAAAACAAATTGTAACTTTAAAATAGTCCAATTAAGAGAGAAGTCCCACCTATGCAAATAATTTATTTCATGACAACACTACCCTTTTAGTTTTGCCATCATTTATCTGCATTAGCAGCATTGGCTTCCCAGATATTTCCAGGGAAACCCTGAAATTTGAACTCATATTGGAAATAATCAGGCAGCACAGTTCCCAGGGCAGGCTGGTGCTATAGAATCCGGAAGTGTGCTGGCTTCTAACAATGCTTACCTCTCAGTAGGAGGATTACTAATTAAATGCTATCGGTACCCATATATTTCTCTCAGGATGTGACTAAGGGGTGAAAATGTAGTGGGAGGAACACAGGCAGGAAAAAGTGTGGAGATCTGGCTCTTAAAATCTGACCTAGAAAATTCCCTTCTCCACTCTTGTCCCTGGATTCCTCATCTATAAATTGAGAGGCTGGGTTTTGATGACCAATTTGGAAGAAAAGAGGAGGAATTAAAAGGAAAAGCACAAATCAAATAAAAAAGGGCTTGGTTGTTACTAAATACCCTTTGCTTTCTCCCCACCACACACTTGCATGACACATGCGTATGTGCATACACTAGTCCTCCACTCAGTCATTCCACAGTGGGCCACTGTAGTAAGAGCACTAGTCTAGGATCCTGGTGATGTGGTTCACATTCCAGCTATTTCTTGAACTCTTAATATGCCCTCAGGTAAAATTTTCCCTTCTCTTAGTTTCCCTAACTATAACATGAGAATGTTTGGTGCTCAGTGGTTTCCCAAGACTGTATGTGTGTAGACAACACACACACACACACACACACACACACACACACACACACACACACAGAGAGAGAGAGAGAGAGAGAGAGAGAGAGAGAGAGAGAGAGAGAGAGAGAGAGAGAGGGGGGGTGGGGGATTCAGTGCTGTCTAACAAATGTGGCTCTCCTTCAGAACAGAGTTCTATAGGTATGCTGTTTCATTTGCCTCCCTCATGATCCTGATGTGCAGGTCTAGCTTAGCTTCCTGGCTGTCTTGATTCCTTTGGCCATCCTACCACTGCTATTCTGAGATTCAAGTGAGCAGTGTCTGGGTGCTGTTTCAGGTCTTGTCTGTCCTGCTGCTGCTGCTCTAGTGATATGGGGATTAGCTAAAGGCATTTTTAGCATGTCCCTTCCCAGCAGAGTCTTTGCATAGGGAGGGATGTTTGTGTAGGGTGAGAGGGTGGTGGGCACCAGACACGCTCTGTGGAGTCACCAAGTGGCAAGCTGCCAAGACGGCTTTCTAGTTGTCAGCCATGTGACCTTTTCTTGAACCATACAGGGACCTGATTAAATTAATTGATTCCCTGCTTCTCAAAAATCCATTCCCTTGTGGATTGCCTGCTGCTTATCAAGATGTCTAAAGAAGTCAGTGCTTGGTTGAATTCTTTATCTTAGGGAGATCAAGGCTGACCTGACTCAACGAAGAATATGGTGAGGGAACAAGGATAGACTATTGCCTGCATTTCTAGGTCAGTTTTGTAAATGTCGAGCATGTAGAACAATTGTACTTATAGAGTAGAAGTATTCAGGGTATGGAGGGAGCTTGGTTTTTACTTCCTAAGGCACAGTGTTTCTTAGCACAGTGCTCTGCAGATGGAGAGCTCAACAAGTAGAAGGTGCCAGTGTTACTTTTGAGGCAGCTAGTTACAAAGAAGCTCATTGAAGATCCAGATGTGACCTCAGCTGTTCTTGAGTTACACACCCATTCCCATTGCCTTCTATAAGTTCCATGGTCTCTACAATGAAGCGGTTGGACTCCCATTATTCATTTTCAATCTTGGCCCCTCAGAGTTCCAAACAGGAAGACTTCAGTTACTCTGCGTCAACACTCAGAAGTCAGGGCTTCAGAACATAACTCTCATTCAAATTATGTTCTAGATCTGGGCAACATTCTGCATACCTATAATCAGCAGCATTCAGGAGTTATAAGCAGGAGGATTACAAAGTTGATTCCAGCTAGTGCTATGTAGCAAATTAAAGGGAAAAATAGTTTATTATCAGCAGTTCTCATGCTTGTCTGCCTCAGGACTCCTTTATTTCCCTCCTCCAAATTATTAAGTACTTCAAATTGTTTTTGCTTATATGGGATATAAGTATTAATATTGCCAATGTTAGGATTTAGAACTAAAAATTTCAACAACATGTTTTAATTCATTTTAAATGAGGATAGTGCACTTATTAAATGCTATCACAAATAACACAGAAATGAGTTATATGAAAAACACATTTGAATAACAAATTATTAGCAAAAGGTGGTGCTTTACATTTTGCAAATACTTGATATTTGGTTTCATAAAAGATTCATAGGCTTTTATATAAACTTATTTCTTTGATCTGATGTGATCTAGGTTGTTTGAGTTGAAATATATGAGTAGAATCCAGTCTTAAACAGACATATATCCCAACACTGGTGGCGCAGACAAGACAGATATATTCCAGGGGCTCTCTGACACACCAACCAAACCTAATTGGTGAGCCCCAGGTCCTATAAACAAACAAAACAAACAAAGAAAACGCCTCTTATTTCAAAGAGTCAAAATGAATGGCTCCTGAGGAATGACACCCAGAGGACTGACCTCTTATCTGCACATATACACACTGGAAAAAAATTGCCTCTCCTAATATGATTTCAAATCTGCTCATCAAAATCTCAGGTTATTGAAGAGTCAAGGATTTTGAAACTGATCTGGATCATCAAGATTCTACCTGGAGGCTTTCTTTCCTTTCCTCTTACCATGTTGAGGAGGGACTTTGGAATTGTGCCTCAGTCCTTCCTGGATGGTAAGAGGTATGTCATCCTGACAGTGACAGTTTCAGTGCCTGAAAATAGCATGGAATGGCTTGAACGATTTAATGGCATCTCAGAATGAGGCTGAACAGCCCACAGAGTGATATAGACTGCAGGAGCCACAGATTCAGTAGCCATCCAGCTGTCTGATCACTGAAGGAGAGAGACAGGCCATAAGGGCAAGTTTCAGTGATATACTCACATGCCATCATCTTGAGAGCTAGTTATTCATCATTATTATTTATTTCCTAAATCCACATCACAGCCAGTGTCAAATACCATGAGATTTAATAGCCTGCAGAACCCACTGAAACTTTGAATTTCTCATGGAACAGAGAAGGCAGCACTATTCCTTTCTTTCCTTGCCATAGTCGGTATTGATTCTGTGACATTTCTCCCCTATATTCATGTGGAATTCTCTGGCCTTGGTTCTTACAGCCAAGAACCTTCCTCTCTAGGTTCTCTGCTGAACTGGGTGCTGTGAATCCCATAGGCAAGGACTGGAGGACAGTTCCATAACATTCGAGTGGACCTGCTTACTCCAGCCTTTAGAATAAAGACACTCCTGGACTGTGGAGGAGAGGAGGACCCCTACTCCCCTTCTGTCCTTGTTTGCTTTGTTTCTCCTGCTGGCCTAAGCATTAATTAAGAGGCCCAGATCCAAATGCCCAACATTATAGCCAATCATTTGGGCTAATTGGGTGTCTCCAATTTAATGGAACTCTTCTCTGAGAGTTAAGAATAAAGCCAATGCTCTGGGAGAAACTGAAATCTTGTACAATACTGATGAGAATGTAAGATGGTACAGCTGCTGTACAGAAGTGTTTGGCAGGTTCTCAAAAAGTTAAACATGCTATTACCATATGATTCACTGTTCTTCCCTTAGGTTTAAATCTAAGAGAAATGAAAACATATGTCTCTACAGCAACTTGCATATGAATCTTCATAGTGGCATGAAGTGTGACCATGCAAAACACAAACAACCCAAATACTCAGAAGTGCGTGAATTGATAAGCAAAATGTGGTGTATTCATCCAGAGGAATATTGTTCAGCTTTAAACAGGATCAAACTTGTGGTATATCCTACAATGTGAACCAATCTCAAAAACATTATGCTAAGTAGTGAGATATGCCATATTTTAAAAGGCCACATTTTATGATTTTGCTTGTATGAATAATGTCAGTAGGCAAATCCATTTAGACAAAAAAAAAAAACATTTGTGGTTGTTGCACACTGAGTGGAGGGGGAGATGGAGTAACTGCTTACTAAGTACAAGGTTTCCTTTGAGGTGATTAAAATGTTTTGGAACTAGCTAGAGGTGATAGCTTGATAATATATGTCTATTCTAAATCCCAAACTTTAAATCATTCATCTTATATTGCAGAACATGTATAAAACCCACCTGAATTCTTGACTACTGTCTCTTTCCTAACTGTCTTCTCTCACAAACATCTGTGGAGTCAGGAACCCAGTTCTGAGCTGTGAATGGCAAATGGACACAGCATAATTTATATGTATTTTCAGTAGTAATGCCTTGTTGGTATAATTGATTGATAAATAGTAGGAGGGGCAAGGAGGAAGAGAATTCTGGGAGATGGAAGGCTGAGGCAGGATGCTGCCAGCTGCGAGGAGGAGAAGCATGATGTAAGATACTGGAACTCCATGAGCCAGCCACATGGCAAGGTATATAGAAATGGGTTAATTTAAGAAATAAGAACAGATAACAAGCAGCATGCCATGGCCATACAGTTATAATCAATATAAGTCTCTGTGTGTTTACTTGGGGGATGTGAGTGGGAGAGATTTGATCTGACCAGGCAGGACCTAGGCCAGATAGGACCAGGAAAACTTCAACTACAATGTCTGGTGGAACTACCCCTTATAATGCATGGTTTCCTATTCTTCTAGCTTCACTGTGATATCATGGAAGACATGGGTCTTGTCTAACTCAGTCTTACAATCCATGTGCCTAAACTTTCCTAGTACATAGGAGACATCCAATAGGGTGTTTGATGAATACATGAATGAATGAATAAATGAATGCATGAATGGGTCCATTGTATTTATCAGTCCACCTCTATAATCATAGTGCTAGTAATAATTGTAGCCCAGGATGTACTCAGGATAGTTCTGTTGATTTGATAAGGAAGTGAGGATAGAATTGTTTAGACCCATTTTATGTCTTAAAATTTTGGATATGGGGTAATAGAGCATTTTGGTTATGGAAAGGAAGGAAGGAAGGAAGGAAGGAAGGAAGGAAGGAAGGAAGGAAGGACAGGTGTAATGTACAACACAGATGAACCTTGAAATGAATATGCTAAGTAGAAAAGACTGGTCACAAAGGGCAACTACTACCATATGATTTTTATTTGAAATGTCCCAGAAAGACCAATCTGTAGCCTGGAACTACATTTACGGCAGTCAGGTCTGGGATAACAACCGAATAGGACAGGTAGATCCAAGATTTCAAGGATTTTTTTTGGAAATGAGAAGATGTTTTTGATGATGATTGTATATTTCTGTGAGTACACTGAAAACCACTAAGTTGTATACTTCAAATAGATCAATTATATGGGAAACAAAACTATCAAGCTTACATATATCAGAAGAAGTAGAAGATAAATTTTGAATCAAAGGGAGATACTTCGTTTGGAGAGACAACCATGTAAAATATAAGGTACAGGCACAAAGGGCTTCTGTAGAGAAAGGTCCTTTTAAATTGGGCCTCCTATGGAGGAGTAGCTCTTGTGTGTTTCCAGATCATGACCCATCTGATGAAGGCTTAGGGCCAGAGTAGCTTAAAGCCAGAGTATGAAGGGCAACTGCCAAAAGTTGGGTTGCTAGAGATTGATCATAATATATGTCAGTGGGAAACCAGGATTTGATTTTCACAAAACCAGCTCCCTGGTGCTTTCTGCCTGGACTGTGATATAGAGCACTCCCCATTTAGATGAGGAAGAATAAGCAGGCCAAATGAGGGGCCACTTCTGTAATTAGCAAGTCAGCAAGTCCAACTTCAAATAAGCACCACCAAATTACTCTTCCATTCTTTAGGAATATGCTTAGAATCTTAGTGTTTGTCAGACTCTGACCTACTACCTGGCTATCACTAGTGAATGGAGGTGGGCCTTCTTGCACCAGTATGTATGGAGATATTCTGGAAGTATCTCTGGATGCAGATGTCATCTAGGTCTCTTGCTTTTCAGTATGAAGACACTCTGACAGCATCATCCTAGTTATCTGGAAACTTGGATACCATGATCAACATCTCATGTCTTGGGGAGATGGCCTTAGCAGCCTGAGGTGGCACACCAGTTCACATGGGGGTGGTTAAAAGGCACTTTACTTGTTACTTGATAGGCTGTTGGTGGCATCTATTTTCCTTGAGTCCAGAGAATAAAGGCTGCCCAATGTGTTCTCAAAAGGCTCAGAGCAAGGCACTATCCAAGGCTCCATTGGATCAGCTTCGTTACAGAAATTATGAAGTCAAACGTATATAAAAATTCAATATGGAGGCACTTCTTTTGTACTAGGAATGTAGCTAAAGAGAAATGATTTGGTTTCATACTGCTTTTGTGAAAATCCCACAGTTGTTGGAATGAGCGCAACCTGGAAGCTTCCTTCTCTGTGTGTTCACTGTGCTACACTGGGCAAGGTGCTTCATCTCTTCAAGGCTCAGTTTCCTGGCCTGAGCAAGAAGTTAGGAAAGAACATCTTACAGTTACTGTTAGAAAAGAAAGCTTGGTCTTCATTCCACAACCTCTAATCCCAGCTTCCTCCTGGCCCTTTTTCTCCTGTACCTCCCTCTTGCAGGGACAACTGGAGTTTTTTTCTTGTCTTTTTAAAAGAAAATGTTTGTGCTTTTTGAACTCCTAAACTAAAAGTCTTAAAGGCTAGGAGACTGGAGGCCCATGCTGAACTCTTTGAACCTCCATAGATCTTTCTCTCTCTCAGAGGCTATAAATGAAGAGTTTGGGTTTGATGGTCTCTTAAGGATACCTTCCTGTTTTAGTAAGTTTAAAATTAAGTTGCTATCAAGTTGTTCATGGCCTGGTTTGGCATGCTAGTGGATGGACCCTGCCATTTAGGACCAACACCTATTATTTTCCAAGGCATCCACTCATCCTTTTCCCATAGTAATCACACAAGGCTTTTTAGAATAAGGCACATACCCTTCTTCTAGCCCCTTCCCTATGCACATTGGTATTCTTGCCCTACATTTCTGGATTCTGCCTCTCCACTATAATCATATTTTTGTGTTGATAAAAATATAGGAACAATAAAAAAAGGCAGGTTTATTCACTGTTCCAGAGAGACCTGACCCACCTGCCAATTCCCTTTCCCTGAAGGTACCTGGCCCACCCACAGCCACTTGATTTATGTTTCAGGCACAATACAGCTCTAGGGAAGATTTACACTGAGTTCTCATCTAGTCTCCTTGTGTTCAAGTGGTTTGCACTCTATCTTGGAATTCAAAATGAAAAACAATCCCTTCAGAAGCATGAAGAGAGGCATACATGGAAATACTTTCAAGTGTGCTATCCTTAGCTCTCAGTGGAAGTGTTCTATGCCTAGCATGGTTATATGCAGTGGCCCTTTCAATATCAGGGCTACATTGAGACAAGCACAGAGTCTAATATCAAAACATGGTATTTAAGGCTGGCAGACTGGATATTTCTGTCCTCGTGGCTTCACTAACTATATGACCTTGAGTAAGTTGCATTCTGAGGCCCGTCTACCTTCACTGTGAAATGAAAATGGTGTCTACCTTACAGCATTACAGTGAAAGTAAAGTCAATTTCGGGTAAGACAACTTAGTGGCTAATGAGCTTGGGGACAGGCATCCTGTGATTCTAAATTTGAATGAAGACTCTACCACTTACTGTGCTAGTCTCTCTGAGCTGCGTTTTTCTTTTCTTTTTTATTATGTTTTTAATTGCATCTATTTATTTACTGTTTGTTTGTATTTGTGCATGCCAAGGTCAGAGGAAAGCTTGAGAGAGTTGATTTTCTTCTTCCTGAGATAGGTCCTGGTTGTCAGGCTGGCTGAACAAGTGCATTTTCCCCTGAGCCATCTCAACATCTCAACATGTGGTTTTCTTATCTACACAGTAAGTTTGTCTTTGTCTGGGTGAAATAGTTCCTGGAAAACCATATAGTGTCTGTCACAGAGTAAGTACTAGTTACATGTTATTTAATGGTGTGGATGTTATTATTTGCCATCCAGGGATAAGTCCCAGTAATTCTGGAAAACATGTGTTTCTCTGGCAGATAATGCAAATGTGGTCTGTATTTTGTATTTTGGCAGACAAAGGTACTGAGTATTTTTGGTCCTGGTTTTGCCTACAGCCCACAAAATTATTAATTAATCATTCAAAAGAAATGCTGCCATAGATAATGCAGAGAAAAATCTGACTAGGAGCACACTATACCTGCCCCACCACTTATCTATCTATCTATCTATCTATCTATCTATCTATCTATCTATCATCTATTTGGTTAGTGGAATAAAATCCCTTGATCAAAAGCAACTTACAGAAACTCACCAGAGGGTGAGTCCATAATGACATGGGAGGCATGGCAGCAGGCAGCAAAATAAAATAGTACTTTCTGTTTGGCAGGTGTGGTTGTGTTTAATCAGAGATGATGTCCACCTATAACCTCATGTATTCAAATGCTTCGTCTGTGGTTGGTGGTGCTGTTTGAGGAGGTTATCGTACCTTTAAAGATTTTTTGGTTTTTGTTTTTTTGTTTTGTAGTTATTTAGAGAACAATCCCCGAAATGTGTTTTTTTGTTTGTTTTTCACATTGGAGGAAGTACGTCACTGAGGCTTTGAGGTTTTATAGCCTCACTCAGCTTCCACTTCATTCTCTCGCCTTCCTAAATGTGAATAAAGACATAATCTCTCAGCTCCCAACTTATGCAGAAGGCACTAGCTGGGTAAGTGGAGGCAAGAAGAACAGTGGCATATCCAAAATCCTTGTCAGAGATGTTTTTAAATAATAATGAAAACCATTACCCAAATGTTTCATTTACTTGATCCCATGCATCACATCTTTGAAAACATCTGAATAAGGTGATGTAGCTAGCTAGCTTGCTTGCTTCCTCCCTTGTAGTTAGAGTTTTCCTGCCTGCCCCACAGTCAGGATAAATCTTTCTCACCCGCCAGGCCCATAGATGCTCAGACCCAACCAAGAAAGCACACAGAGATTTACATTGTTTACAAACTGTATGGCCATGGCAGGCTTCTTGTTATCTACTTCTTCTATCTTAAATTAACCCATTTCTGTTAGTCTATACTTTGCCACATGGCTTGTGGCTTACCAGTGTCTTTACATGTTGCTTCTCATGGCGGCGGTGGTGTCTCTCCTCCCAGCCTTCTACCTCCCACAATTCTCTTCTCTGCTTGTCCCGCCTATACTTCCTGCCTGGCCACTGGCCAAACAGCATTTTATTTATACAGAGTGATATCCACAGCCCTCCCTCCCTCCCTCCCTCCCTCCCTCTCTCCCTTCCTTCCTTCCTTCCTTCCTTCCTTCCTTCCTTTCTTCCTTCCTTCCTTCCCTCCTTCTCTCCCTCCCTCCCTCCCTCCCTCCCTCCCTCCCTCCCTCCCTCCCTCCCTCTCTCCCTCTCTCCCTTCCTTGCTTGCTTGCTTTCTTGCCTTCCTTCCTTCCTTCCTTCCTTCCTTCCTTCCTTCCTTCCTTCCTTCCTTCCTTCCTTTTTCATGAAGACTGTTGGATTATTAAATTGAACAGATATTTTATGGGTCGTTTAATAGTTGCTGCAGATCACAAAGGGCTCCCAATTTTGTTGAAAAAAAAATGAAACTGACAATTTGAAGTAACCAAAGAAGAGGAGCTGGGGTTCAAACACAATTGCCAGAACACTTGCTCACTCAGCTTCATCTCACAATTAACTCTTTGTTTTGAGACAGCTAGAATGAAGTTTCCAATCAAATCCACTGTTCTCACCATGATTTTACTTTGTCAGAAACCTAAGTCCCCTGATGAAAAGGAGTGCCATATATCTAGAACGCACCATCCCATGAGTCTGATCCTTTTAGAAACTTCTCTAAACATTTCTTGGGAATGATCTCAATTCTCATGTTAGCACTGGCTAAATGATTACTTGTTAGGGACATTTTTACAGTCCCTGTGGTGAAACATGCTAACATATTAATGAAGCAATTATACTCCATGCTGGCAATTTGCCCCACTTTTTGTCTGTGTCAACATAAAATATTATGGATACAATAAAGTTGTAGTGCCCTGCATCATTGACTATTAAAGATACAGTGGAAACCTTTTTGCTGATTTGAACTGGTGCTAAACTAGCATGCATCGTGGATCTTCCAGACCAAAAACTCTTAAACGTGGATGTAAAATGGGAGGCAATGACCCCAAATGTTTCCTAATATTAATTTTATATTACATTCATATTGCAAATGGCTTTTTCGAGTCTTTCTTACAATGGATGGCAAGCCTGTTATACTTGGGGAAATTTCTAAGGGACTTGTGGTTCTTTCCTTTCTGCTGAAAAATATTCATGTGAACAAATTGAGAAACATACTACTAGGTCCCATCACATAACCCCAGATGTTTACCCACAGGGAACTCTTAAGGATTGTATGAAAATAGTTGCTAGATTTTAACTGATGAGTCAGCTTGTGTCTGCATACTTATTTTATAACTCACACAGGGGTCCTGAATCATGAATGCTAATACTTCTCAAGAAGCTGGACGTCTGGTCTGTGTCCTCCACTTTATTTGGTTTTGTTTACTCCATTACACCCATTTTCCTGCTTTGAGAAAGACTAAATTGTTAAACAGGTGCTGTAGATGCCTTCAGATGGTCAAGGGCAAGTTAAGAACAAACCCATTTCCCACCATAACATAAGAATTCTGTTCCCCAGGTTCTTAATTGGATCATCACTAGAGGGCACTCTTATGATGCCAAAATGGAGGAAATTTACTAAATTCTGGTGTGTGAGAGTGGGAGTACTGGGGAGGAAAAAGGAGGGTGGTCTGCCAGGAATGCAGACACTAAACAGCTGAGAGCAGGCATCTGCAGCTGAGAACTGACTGATTTACAAGCAGCAGAGAAGAAAATTCTTATTTGAAAGGGGCTGTGCAGCAATTTTTCTCATCAGATCCACTTTGTTTCCAAAACATGATTGGTGCTTCAGCAATAAAGGGCCCGGGTATTTGGCATTGTTCTTCAAATGAAGAGAATAAAAGAATTGGATTGATAATGAGTGAAGTAGTCAACGTAAGTTAGCAAGAAGCACAAAAAGGGTGTTTATAAATTAACAGCTACTAGAGGAAAAAGAATGAAACATCCCTGGTGTCTTTTGTAGTTGTTTTCCAGTCTTTTGCAGACCTTGGTCTTTAGTTGTTCTGAAGTGTGGTGTGACTGTGTCTGAGAGAAGATGCTTGCTTGCTACCTCTAAGTAGATTCTAGTAGACACAGTATGAGTGACATACTATTAAGATAGGTCCTGGGCTTCGCTCCACCACTACTCTACTCTGTGGTGAATCCCAGTCCCCAGAAGGATATCAGTATTAGGGAAAGATTGAGTGACTCCAATAGTCCCTAAAAGATGTCATGCAGTCCTTAGAGTGTCTCTTTACACATCCTCATTCCAGGGATAGATCCATAGAGACTGAATCTAGACTTATGGTAGTCAGGGTATGGAAGAGCAAGTGGATAGGGCACTCAGATCTAAAATGTCAAAGGTTAATAGGTAATGTTGAAATATCTTTCGGTATCACTTGTTTATAGCAGCCATTTGTGTTCTGATTCAGACATGACGTAATAGGCATCTTGAGATAGGTGCTGACTCTTTGTTTTCATTACAGATGGCAATGAAAGGATTTGCCACCCCCAAAACACTGATGTGTCCATATTACTCACTTTTTAAGTTTATAGCTCACAACAAATATAACCTCAGAGATGTAACATGCTAAGTCATCAATAGTGTTCCTTAAATTGGCTTAATATGCCCAAGTTAGGTATCTCTTCACTTGTGCTCCCAGTATCATAGAAATTCTTGGGCATGGCCATGTACAGATGCCTGGGGACCTAGTGAGCTGTCTGAGGATCTGATAGGAAGAGTAGACAAGTGAGGACCAACTTGTCTACCCAGCCTTTGGCATGGGGGTCTTTTAGAAAAATTGAGTTTTTCTGTCTACTGTTTCTGTTTATGAGACTTGGGCTATTATAGTTCATGGGAATGGTCCTGACTATGCCAAGTTTATCACAGAGTCTTAGAATATTAGAGTGAATAAAGAACTTGGAAAAGGGAACTAGTCAACTAACTTCTCTGATTAGGAATGGGCTTGTCAAAGTTCTGAGCCAGATAATGGCAGGTCTGGAATGAAGACCTTAATTATTGAGTTCTAGTCCAAGCTTCTTTCTGTCTCCTTATACTATATAGTATTTGTTTCTCCCTTCCTTCACTGAGTGTAGGGAATAAGCAACCAGTAGCTGTGAATGAAACACATCACTATAAGTAGATCTGTGTTATGCCTTCTGTTATTAGCGGCTATATTTTAAAAAAAACTTCATAATTGTCAGAAGGTTGAAGGTAAAAATCAATGAACAGTAATTACTGTGGTTCTAAAAGGCTCTTTATTCCTATTTCTGTTGCCCAAATTAAAAAAAAAAACAGTTTGAAATCCCTGTTGGCTGTCAGAAAATAGAAAGACACAAGGATAAGTTTGGAAACCAACTTGAATGTCTTAGAGAAAGGGAGTTACTGTGAAGGGAACAACCAAAACAAACTCAGAGGACTTCACAGTTGTGGCAAAGGCTAGGCCTTGTGGAATAAAAACAGATCCTCAAAAAGCACAATTTAGAAAGGCTGACCTGGATTGTAGTCTTCTCAGGCCAGTCATGAAGTTCCCTGTCTGATACAGTGTGCATGATTCCATGTGGACTTGGCATAGGCTGAAGAATAATACAAAGTGGTCAAACACAAATTAGGGCACATCTCTCCACTATACTAATAAATGTGGTTGATTTCACCGTGGCCATTGACATAGAGGTCTTTTTGAGCATGGTTTTGACAACTTGGTTCTGTTCCCTGAGAAAGATGACTCAGTGACAGACTTGGGAGCTATTTCTGTGGTCTGCCTCAGTAACTATCATTTTGGACTGTTCTCTTATCTGGTCTTCTTCCTGGACAAAAAGTTGTTTGCATGTTGACTCTGATTCTTGTCTTCTGCCACAGGGTTTCTGTGTATAATCATATCAAATCATTACAGGTAACTTGAGAACTACCTTTCTGTACTCAAACTCATTGATATGCTTACAAAAGGCACCAGGTTTCTGCTCAGATTGGATTACATTCTCTTCTAAAGGAGCATCACTCATAACAATATATTTTGTATGTATCTCAAATATCATTATGATTACAGACATTGTACTTGTCCCATTTTGGAGGCAAGAGAGTTGAGCAGGTAGTTTTCAAATGTTTTTGCAAATTTTCCATCATAAAGAATCAGCCACTTTGTATATTTAAGTAAACAGAGCTGTTTTCTCGAACAGAATGATCTTTGGCCACATTTCAGTTTGGACACTGTTGTTTTGGCTATGTCTCATTTGCTTGTTGTGAATGCAGGAGTGCTGGGTCTACCAGTGGCAGGCTGTATTGAGGAAACAACTAGAGATTAGTATATTTTTCAATTAACACAGCTCAAAAATGGAAGGTAAAGGATTAGGCTTGATAATGAGTGGGTTAGAAACCAACTATTTCATCTCCTGATTCTTCTCAAGAAACACAATGGAGAAGATCATCACACAAGATCAAATGAGTCATTGGGAAAATCAAGACCACAAACCAGGGATCCTGATTCCTGGGCAAGAGCTCCTACATTGTTATTCTATTTTGCTTTTCTTAAGGTCTTGATTTGGGTCTTAATATCAAAGTGAATTGCTTTAATTTTATTTCTGAAACCTTAAGCAGCAAACCTAATACTATAAACACCAAAGAAAGTAGATGCCGTAGTTTGAGATTCCTAGTTAAAATGAATCCCCTCTGAAGTCATTTTCCTCAGTGGTAGAGGCACTTCTAAGTGTCCCAAACTCCAGTGAAACAGGCCCCATCATCCATGCTCAAGCAATCTACCCCAATTAAACTCAGAGGGTCACAGTAAATGGCATGAGAGTAAAAATGGTTGTAACTGGGGAAAGGGGGGCTCAACAGGATAGATAGGATGACAAGAAAGAGCAGTGGGAAGAATCTAATAAAATATATTGTATACATGTATGAAATAGTTGCAAAGAAAAGATGAATTCCTCTTTAAATTTTCAAAATCTCAGATGCTCTCACATTCCCATTATTCCAGTGATGTGTTTTGAATTCACTTCCCTCTTTTACTTTCCCTACTAACTTGCCATTTTTAGATAGTTATTAACATTTGAAGGTTGAGCCCATCTCCTTGAACTTAGCTCAGTATCCAAGTCTCCTTTGTTTTCCCAGGTCTGCTGTTGTCCCAGGATGGGGCTTGCTGAGAACTAATGGGTCTCATCTCAGCAGGCCACCTTGGCCACCTTTTAGAGAAAACAATAACAGTCAGATATGGAACTGAGCTATTATTGACAGTGCTACTGAGAGACTTCCTGTTTTCACAGCCTTTCAAAATGCCAGCATGGGAGGCTTATGACAGACTTTGGGAAGGGTTTTTAAGGGGAAGAGACCATAACTTATAGTGTTCCTTCTATAATCAGAAAGCAGTTCTTATACTGCAAATGTTGACTGTGATGCCATTGGTTATTTTCTCCATACATAAAGAAAAGAATAAATAAAACCAGGAGAAATGATTTCACATGTGGTATATTTCTGGAAAATTCTTATTTCAAGCATATGACCCACAAAATATTCCATAAGATTGCAGAGCCTGCAGAAAGGAAGGGTTTTTTGTTTGTTTATTTGTTTTATCCACTGCTCTATCCTATAACAATTCCTGGCACATAATGGATAATAAATACAGTTTGAATGACTTCATGATTAAAGGATCTTTTTAAAGGATTCCATTTGAGAACTATCCCAAAGAGAGAGTATGTGTACATTTGTATAAAATAAAATTTGAAATTAATTCCTTTTCTTCTAATCATTGTGCATCTCTTTCTCTCTCTCTCTCTTTAACCTTTCCCCCATGGACTTTGGTCACTTGCAATGACTCTCCACCCATTTGATTGGTGTACCTGTAACATCTTTATGGATCATCATTGAATACTGCACGTCTGGCTGTCTGGACACCCAGGTAAGGCAGTGAGCTCCATAAAATCCTATCAGTGCAATCATTGGGAAAATATTAACACATATGAGGGAACTTTGCCTAGAAATAAAAAAAAATGATATTCCGAAGAGATAATAGCTCCTGATTGAAGCTAAATTTAAATCAGCCCTGATACAAATCAGTAAATCAATGGAAATATTTACATCATTTTGAGGATTTCCATTAAGATAGTATAATAGAAATTATGGTTTTAGAAACTATGGTATATTTTGCTTTGGAATTATCTGGAGCTAAAAAAAATCATCACATGGTCTTGTTTTCATTTTTTTCTTATTGCTGTTTTTGTTAGGGGTTTTTGTTTGTATTTTCATCCAAAGTTGTATTTTCTTTGTTCACCAGACCAAGTGTGGTAAAAGGGCTCCCAAGCTGTCTTCATTTATAAGGATTTTATGTCATGGGGCAGAATAGTATAGTCTAAATTTCTTCCTTTTGTGGCTGGAGTGGAAGAGAATACATTGGGCTTTGAATATCAAGCTAATTTGTGGGGGTATCTTGTTTAAAAGATGTAGTGTCAGAACTCACTAGGCATATCATGTTGGTTTCTCATAACACATGTTTCCCTGGCAGTTTTAAGAACTGAGAAGCAGGTAAGTGAGGTCTAACCATACCATGGACTCAATATTTTTAAAAATTCACCTACTGTTTCCCAAGTGAGACACAGACAAGGCTCTGCTACAGGATATGCTATTAAAAGATCTTAACTCTCCTCAGAATCCTGCACAGATTTTTAATATAAACATAAAACATTTTTATATCAAAAGACACTTCCCCAATAACAACTCAGGCCCTTATAACATTTTTTTGTGCACAAAAAACTGTAAAAATTTATAATGGTCCTTGTTACGGTATATTTAAAATCAGAAAGCTAACTGAGTCTCATAGTGACCTGGGTACAACTTCAGAGATGCTGTTCATATGAGAAGTTCACACATGTGAGATTGCTTAGTGGTTAAGGAGCTGTGATCAAGCCTAAAGACCTGAGTTTAATCCCCTGAGCCTACAACTCTTGCAAATTATCTTCTGACCTCCATACATACACCTTGGTGCACACACACAAATGCAAATGCAAATGCAAAAAAAACCCCTAAAAGAAGCTTACACTGAAGAGTTAATGTTTTGTGAATCCTAAAACTTGTATTATGAGAAATATCTAAGCAAGTTTTATAAATGGGGATTTTTAAAAAAGATTTATTTATTTATTATATATACAGTGAGTGTTCAGCCTACAGACCAGAAGAGGGCACCAGATCTCTCATTGTAGATGGTTGTGAGCCACCATGTGGTTGCTGGGAATTGAACTCAGGACCTCCAGGAAGAACAGCCAGTGCTCTTAACCTCTGAGCCATCTCTCCAGCCCCAAATGAGGAGATATTATTTACTTACTTTGATGGACATCTTCTGTTTGGGTGACAGTCACTATAGAAAGGAATTATTTTTCACTGTGTGTGTGTGTGTGTGTGTATGTGTGTGTGTGTGTGTGTGTCTGTCTGTCTGTCTGTCTGTGTCCGTATATACATGCATGCTTTGAATTTTCATCTCATTTAAGAGTATAAGCAAAGTCTAAAAGGTTTTTTTCTCTCTCTTTTATCCATGTTCATACATTTCCAATGATGTGAAAAATCTCTCCTCAGTACTTTCAATGAGCCGTTTCCATTTCATCCATGCTACAGGGTTAGACTTGGTCTGGGTTTGGGTTTCTTGGCTTTTGTCCTTGCTAACTTTGCCACTGCCCCCTGGAGAAAGAGAATGAAGTTAGTTGAGTGGTAAATCCATCATTCCATGCCAACAGCAATGCAGAAGATTGGTTATCAATGCTGCCATGCTCTTTTCAGCCTTGTGATTTAGAATGTCACCATTTGCTGGAGATGAGCTAATGGGGAACAAAATGGGAAAGCTACCCATGAACTATTTCCTTACAGTTTGGGAAACTATAAAAATATGATATCCAAGCAAAATGGATATTTTTATTATTTTAATTCTTCTCTTGGCAAGCTCTTGCTATCGATTGGTTTTACTGTTCCTTTAACAGGTGGAGGATATTTCAGATTCTAGATGCAACCAGGTAAGTAACAATGTATTTTTAGTTTAACTGAGTCTGGGAAAGCTAGAAAATAAATAGACTCTGCAATAGCCTGCCAGTTTAACTGCAATGCAAAATAGTTATTTTTTTTATCATAGATACTTGGCTTGTTTTAGTTTAAAGCAGCATGTAGTCTTGGGTATAATGGCAGATCCCATTTGGAAGTGGGATGAAGATTTAGCTTGCCCCACCACTCCTGAGAGTTAGCTGAAATTGGATGACATAGAAGAGTGTCTGGGTAAGAAGATCCCCACCATCAACCAAGTCTTTACAGTGCTTAGGCATGCATGCCTCTTCCTAAGTCAGATGATGGTTTACAAGACAATTGAACCAACATTTTCTATGGGGTTACATGCCTACAGAACCATTGGACCAACATGCCTATGGGGTTAAAAGGTAGAGTAACCTCATTGGCAGTAGGCCTTGGTCATATGAACCCTGCTGGAGAACAAATCTAACCAAACACAAGAAAGTTATTTTCTGTGGGAAAGAAGGAACAATAAAAATGCTCCAGGAAAGTACCCACAGTTGCTATGGCTGTTTCATATTGTCACCAGTGCTGAAGAGGTTAATGAGAATGATAAGCCTTCCCCCCATCAATGGCATACTCTACTTGCTTGGCATTTTTTTCTGAAGTTATGGTGTTCACCAGTTTTGTATTTGGCTTATTGTAGGTTTATTGGCTCTAGAAATATTTACCAGTGCCTCTGTTTTCTTTTCCTGCCTACCTATACCTCTCCCTGACTAAATAAGAGTAGGAAAGTGATGAGCTCAGCATTCTTCCACTAGGACAGCCTCTTGTGAAATATATTAGATGGGCCCTCTGTAAAATGACCAGTTTATTTTCATGACTTTGGCTTCCATATTCTTCTTAGTATCCTGTGGACCTATCTGACAACTGAGAAGAAGAAAGTCATCCTTTGACGCTATAATCAGTTTTGAACTCATTGAGATAAAAGGTATAGATAGATATCAACACTTCATCACACATTACTATGGGAGAGTATTTAAAAGATCATAGATTGGATATGTGTCCTCATGGCAAGAATATTACATGTTGCTACTGCCTAGAGCAGTAACTTTGAACAGATCCGATTTCCACTATGAGATTTGATTTACTCATCTGTGAATAAAATTTTGTGGATTATTATTAGGAGAATAGTCAATAACATAGGGATTATTTTCCTTGTAATTACTTTTACAAGATAAGTATTGATAGTTTCTATTCTCTTTGTGCTTTGAAAGTTCCATGGTAGCACCATTCTGACATACTCTTCTTTTTACCATGGTGCTGCTCAGCTGGAGCAGAAGTCGTCAGAGCAACCTTACACACAGTCTTAGTGAGAAAGAAAAGGGATGTGCAGGTGGCGAGATGGGAAAGAAACAGCTTTGGTAAATATTGATGGGGCCATTTTTGAATTCTGGTGGACCGAATGAATGATGTATGAAAACTGTTTGCAGGGCTAGCATATTTTTCAGTCACTGGTAAAATAATAAAGCCACAATTCATTTGGTAATCCTCATTGTATATTCAGTTTTATAAATGTACAAGATTATGATTACCTCTGCCTCATAATTAACAATTTGCCTAAGTACTTGCTATTATTTGGCTGTCTGAATGGATTTTTATAATCCAGAGGAAGAAGGGAACAATCAGTGCGAGCCACCCCAAATGCCTAGTATTATTGCTCCACACATGCACAATTAGCAGTGATACTAATTGCTTTAGACCAGAACCTCATTTGGTTTTCTATAGACAGCAAAACATTTTGTCACTCATTCACTCACTTGCTGTCTCTCCTTCTTCCTGATAACCAATTGGATCTTCTAAGATCTTTGTTGGGTCACAGGTAAATTGGTTAGTTGGATTTCCAGTATATCCTTTTGTATGGCATTCTCAAGCTTCTAAGTATGTTAGCAAGGACTGTTTTGACCAGCCACAAGTTTAGTTTTCTACTGTTGTAAGGACTAAAAGGATGCTGGCATGGCAACCAGTTCTGCTGCTGCACCTCATTCTACGCCCCACCTCCCATCTTGAACATTATTGCCACTCCATCTGAATGTGAGAATTGTCAAAATTCAAGGCCAGACCAGGCCTTTTCAGAGCATGCTGCCAAATTTCCCCCAGTTACCTGATGCCTTTGAATGTTACTAATTTGAATCTTAAAAACAACCACCTAATCAATGATGCCACACTTTAAAAACAATTCAAACCACTGGGAACTATTGTAGTAAGTACATTTGAATGATAACAGGTTGTTTTGCAGTCACATAGATTTGAGGGTTTTTTTTTTTAAGAACCCAAAATATAATTATTTGAATATGTCCTCATAAGGTTTACCTAAATATAGCCTAAAAGTTGATGGCGTATGTGTAAAAGGAGATACTCAATGCAAAGAGCCTGATAAATACTAAGAGGTACTTCATCAGTTTCAGCTCCCTTCTGCCTAAGCATAGCTATCTAACTAACATGAGTGTAGAGGTGTTAACTTCAGTGGCTGACAGTAGGGGCTTTGAGTTTCAAGTAGAATTCGGTACCATCCTAGCACTACCATGGTCTAACTGTGTGACCTTGGGTAATTTATTTTACCTTTGCTGGCTCTGGTTTTCTCAACTGCAAAATGTAGTGACTTCTTAGAGCTATGATGAGGAAGAAAGTTAAGCCATGCACAGAAATACTATGCACTGATTTCAACACACGGGGAAGAGTCAATATGCAACAGTGGTTATTAATGTCATTGTCTGGAATACCCAGTACCAATCTTATTCTTTACTAATGCTTAATCTTCTGATGCTTTGGGATCCTCACCTGTGTATCTTGCATGCATCCATGTGTGGCTGGTCTTGCACACTGTCCACAGAACCACACTGGGAAGATGGCTTTTCCCAAAATTTATCTATGACCACTGTTTGTCAGAATTTGAAGGCTGCCTCTTAGCTTCATTCAGGTGGACATCTGGAGATTCCTGCACCTGAACATAGCTTCTTTTGCTGAAAAGTGATCACCATTTATCTTGATGTGTTCGTAATATTCATTAAGTTTGCTTTGTTGGGATTTCTGACACACACACACACACACACACACACACACACACACACACACAGAGTACACTAGTGCATGTACATAACCATGTGCATGCTCCCTCTTCACCTCTTTAAATGTTGCAACTCCTGAGTTCCTGTCATTGATCTGCATCTTCTCTCTTGCTATGTCGTCTCCCTGGGTAATTTCATCTCTTTACATGGTGGTTTCACCTTTAACCCCTACACTAATGATTGCCAAACTGACATCACCAATTCTTAATTCACTCTGGAGCTCTGGGCTAACTCCAATTTCAAAATGCCTGCTGAGCATCTCCAGGGCAGGATATCCTAGGAAGCTGAAAATGTAGTCTGGCTTTTGTCATACCCTTAGGAAAGCAGATGGAGGCTTCAGAAGTATTAAGAATTAACAAAAAGGAGCAAGGGTGAGATATTAGCCTAAGCAGAAGTAAACGAAGTTTAAGTTAGCAAATCCACACAAATGGGCTTTCAGGGGAAGCATGATGGATAAACAAGGTTTTTATGAACTGGAGATGCCAACTGGGTCCTTAAAAGTTGTATGCTTTTTAGGGAAAAGGGAACAGCTTTTCTGATATTAATTGAATTCATTTTTTTAAGGTGCTGAATGATTGGCATGTTTGGATGGAATGTTAATTAAAAGCATCTTTCTTGGGAAACAAATGGTTATTGTTCCAGAATTTGGTTATTAAAATGCACATGTCAAAGGGAAGAGTGACCATATGGGAATTTTGAGAGTACTTGAGTGCATAGACATACTCATAGTCTGGGTCAGAGGTGTCTGAGATGTTGTTTGTGAAACTAATTTTTGTGAGGCAAGGTCTTAAGCTGTAGCCCAGGCTGGCCTGGAATACTCACTTTTGTAACCCCAAGCCAATTTAGAACTTGCAGCAATCACTGTGGCTCATGAGTTCTGGGATTGTAGGAATGAACTACCATGACAAGCTGCAAAGAGGTATACAGAATTATTTCCTTCATTCTTTCAAGAGTTATAAAGATTTTTCTCCTTCATTCTGTGAACATTTATGGAAAAAATGCCAGGATCTCTGTGAAGGAATGAGACTGTGAATGCCATACCTATAAAGGCTCTGTCCTTAGATGCCTGATACATTTTCCTTTAGTTATTTGCAGAAACACTGAGACTGTAACTTTGCTGACCATCTTAATGACCAGAGGAACTTAAGGGAAATAAGACAGATCCAAAGTGGAGGAAAGATGTACATAAATTCGAATTACAAATTGATTGCTTCCTTTAAATTTAGTAAATATTGAATTGCTTTGGGGTTTTACATTGCAAGTGGGCTCATCAGTGTTTCAGGCCAGATGAATGATTGTGTCTAACCCTAAAATTTAATTAGAGCAAGGGGATAGACAAATCTTGGTTAATGTATGTGCTGTCATTAGGAAACCTGGCTATAAACAAACTCCTCCCCTGGAAACTATAATCTCAGCACTGCTATCATTACTAGAGAATACTATCTTTTTTGGAAGTGTGGCTCTACTCTGCAGTCCCAAGGTACTTCCTCTGTCTTATGCAGTACATGAAGGCCAGCTTAGGTTCCAAATAGGTAGAGATCCCTGCCCTCACAGTTGTACATCATGTTTCATTTTAGAGCTCTGCATGGCTATGAGTTTGCAGGTCTCACTTCCAAGTGCTCTTGTCGTAGCTCTGTATGTCAAAGTCTACTTTGTGGCCCTTTCAGATGCCAAGATCCAATCTCTGCTTGAAATGTTACAGCTTAGGGATATTATGGATATCCCACAGCTCTTGCCTGTAGCTCATTCCACCATGCTCTTCAGATATTACATGCCATGGAAACTCTCATAGTAAAACTATGTATAAATTTCTCGTGTTCTTATTTCCTTTGCCTTGAATTCATCAGTGCAAACACTGATGAATTAGACACAGTATCTTATTCTCATTGGATGTCAGAACAGTAAAAACTAAGTCCTGAATTTAGCGTTTAATATCTTTTTCTCACAGATCTAATCCACCCAGTCTAACTTTTTATATCTTTCTTAGATTTGCTTATTCAATGTATATGTATTGAGCACTTCACATGGTCTGAGAAAGGCAAGCCCACTCCTTGTCCTTATATTCCTTATGGAATGTCTGTATACCTGGAAGCAGGTGCTAGAGGCAATTAAAGCTGAAGTATATGAATATGCTAGTTCTGGAGAGTGGCCAATGCCATGGAAGAAATCGAAATTGGATAGAGAATGATCAGATGAGTGGGGAGTGGTCAGGGAGATGAAATTTGCTCCTTTCATTCCCTCTGCCTCATGCTTTCCTGGCTTTGGTACCAATTCTCATTTCCTGCTTCTGCCCATTCATTCATTAGCAACATAGCCCTCAAGTACAGCCCAGCATAGTTCCTGGTCACACTTCTGCTCCATACTTTTCTTGTCTTTTTCATCATTAGAATTTGGCCATATCCCTCCTTTGCTTATTATAGAATATGAATGATCCTTCTAGTCTTTTAGGGATACTTCTTTTTATCAATTTGAGTGTTTTTGTTAATCAAAGCATACTGCCTATTAAAAGAAAGACAGAAGCATTCAAGGTTACAAAGCATTTGACTTTGTCTGTTTGCGTTTGTAAAATAGCCCAGGCTACTTTCTTTAAGGATTCTCCTTTCCGCTCCCAAGGACTGAGATTGCAAGTATCTGCCATGCCTAGCCTTTCCTTTGTCTATTTCTGGAGTGGGAAGAGCCCCAGTTGGGAACTGGAAAACTGGAACTGTGATTTTAAGTATCAAAACTTCTTCTCTCCCAGCTAATTTCTTCATGAATAAAACCAACGTTCAAAGCATATGACCCCATAGTGTCTTCATAGCTTGAAATGGTACAATTAGTTGTTTTCTGAGATATGGACCAAAATGTCTTTTCAAAATTTGGTTTAATTTTGTAAAGTGGATATGTAGGGACCAATTTCCCAGTGTATCAGAACTGCTTAGATTAAACATACATTTTCTGGCAAAAGCCAGCTTTACAATTCTTGTAAATGTCACGGGAAGTCAAAACACTGCTTCTGGTTCTAACCTCTGCTAGCTAGGGTGACAATTCAGAGCCACCAATACAAGTGTCAACTTCTTTAATGTGACTACCTGAAATCCAGTATCTTTCCAGTTTGCCCATGGGGAATCTTCACAAAGAACCAAACAATAGGGATATAAGGGACTAAATTAGAAGTGGACTCCCATATGATATAGCATCGGTTTTGCAGGCCAGTGATTCAGGTATCAAAAAGGCATGTATTCATGTAGCAATCTTTGTGTCACATCCCTGGGCACTCAGTCCAATTTCAGTTAGGTCCTGAGCTGAGAGTTAGAAAGCTTGCCTTCTCTGACTTCCATGAAGCCTTAGGATAATAACTTACCTACGTACATGCAATTAATTAGATGCTGGACAGGCGCCCAGTTCAAGTGAATCCTGTCTTGTACTTTGACATATAGTTAACTATAGCTGCTTGTTGTGCTTGCTCGTTTGATTGCCATTGATGTTTGTATACAACTCTGTGTGTGTGTGTGTGTGTGTGTGTGTGTGTGTGTGTATGTGTGTATGCACACATAGCAGAGGAGATGTTGTATGTGTGTAAAATGGAGAAGACGAACTCACAAGTTAGAAATTACTAGGTAATTTTTGTTCTGTTTCTGACTTTGAAGTATTTCCTGTTTTGTAAGTGGTTCTTCTCTGTAATCTTAAAATTGTACCTACACCCCCCCCAAAAAAAGGTAGCACCATGGACTTCCTGTTTCATTTCTTCCATTGGCTCACTGTTGTTTTCTAGACAGCTCAGCCTTGCATCATCACCTAGGCACTGACATTGTTAGAGGACTTCTTCAAGGCCTTGTGTGGTTTGAAAACCTTTTTGACTTTGCTAGTTCAAGTGATATGGATGCTAAATACCATTCATAAAATGCAGTTCACAGCACTTTGTTCTTTCTTCTTGAGATTTCTATAATTTCCAACTTGATATCTGCTGCCCACAGGGCACAGTTTACCTTCTCTTTTCTGGAAGCTCTTGTTCATTTGTCAGGAGACCTAAAAGAAGATTGTGCTATGTGTACGGCTGTGGAATGTCACTCATAATAAATTGGCATAAAGATATCTTTAAGTAGCATTTACTGATTGTTTTTATATTAAAACATAAAGGCATACAAGTCTTTCTCACTTTTTTTTCATATGACTTGATTTGACAATGTTATAGATGATGTATGGAAAGGAATAAAAAGCATAGGAAAGAAATGAACATTGTAGATTTCTCTAGGTAGGAGCCATTTTCTGACTTGAAATACTTTTTAAGCAATACCCTGCTTTCGAATTTGTGCAGGAAAATGTTGCCCCTGTGATGTTCTTTTGATTTGATAACCTCTTGGGAATTAGTTTCTGGTTACATAAATATAGAAGGCTTGAGAAATTCACAAAGGATGAAATAAAGAGTCTAAAAAATAATTAGGTGTAATTGTAAAGATGCTTGGATCATATAAGAAAATGAAATAGAGTTAGAGGGTTTGGGTAGTTTAAGTTTCAGTGAAAAACCACAGGATGTGTTACTGAAGAGCCATGTAATTTAGTACTCCCCGCTCATGGAATGCCATGCAAAGCCATGCACCAGGAGACTTAAGCCTCATTTACTACTTTCTATATGAGCAGTTTCAGTGTCTCCTTTACAGTTCTCATAAAATATTTGAAAGTAAAATAATACTCCTGGAGCTGATTTTAAATTCAGCCTATGTAAACTATGGTTTACTCTGAATACCCAAGAATTGTATTTGTAATTGAAGTACACAGCGTTTCAGCTTTGAGACCAAAAAGAAACAGATGACAGCTTTCAATAGATGTGGGGAAACCCAGTAGGGCGCCACAACTTGGTGATTACCCAATACTGTGGCTGAGGATTATATATTATATATATTTAAGTGCCATATACACTAGACAAACTAGGGACGTGCACCTCTATATTTTTAAGGTTTATTTTTATTTTTATTCTGTGTGTGTGTGTGTGTGTGTGTGTGTGTGTGCGCGCGCGTGCGCGCACGCGCGCGCACTATGTGTGTGCAGGTACCTGCATTAGCCAGAAGGGGGCATTGGCGTCTCTGGAGCTGGAGTCACAGGTAGTTATGAGCCACATGGCTTGGGTACTGGAAATTGAACTCTCACCACCTGGAAGTGCAGGAAGCGCTCTTAACTATTGATTCATCTCTCTTTCTCCAATCTCTATTTCCATCTCAAGCAGAACTGTCCCTTGGTAATATTGTAGATGTCCACAGCTGTCAACAGCACTGTCTCCGTTCCTCTCTTTCCTTCTGCTTCTGGTCAACCCTTGTCATTATTGACAAACACACTTTAACTGTTATGTTGATATGTAAAGTCAACATAGAGATGTTTCAAACCATGTAATATAGCTGTTAACATGTAAAATTTTATTTGACAGCTGAGAATTTAGTCTTTTTTCTTTTATTAGTATAATGAAGTAAATTTTCATTTATACTGTTTTGTATCAAGTAAATCTGTAGAATGTTAATATAGTACTTCAAAGAAGTTTAACAAGTCAAGGAAAATATTGTTATAAGCAAGGATAAGGTGAATGGTAGAAGAACTCCAAGTTGACTTCTCTTTCCTGGCTAATGTAAATGATCTCTACCTCTTTCCTTTAGTGACTCTGTTTATTCTAGAACTATCCTCAGTAAAACACAGTTAGTAAAATTGATTTTAGAAAATGAGAAGAATCCAATGATAGAAATTTAATTATATCTTAGTATGATTTTAGCTCCCTGATTTTGCAGCTACTTCCTTTACCAAGAACTGTGCCAGTCACTCAGGGAACAGAAGTCAATTACAGAGAGATAATGCCATCATGTAACTTAGAGTTGAACTTGGAAGAAAAGACCAATATTGTGGTAGACACTAATATGTGTCTGCTAATAGAAAGGTACATCCCTCATGCCTCAGAAGATCTGCATTAATTTGAGGTTGGGTCAGAAGTTACCAGAGAACTGAAATGATTTGAGGTAGTTAGCACGAGAACTGTTACGGTCATTTCCTTTACCTCACATTTAGATTGCTTTGCAGTCTTGGAACAGTTTATATACACACATGGATACATACATATGCCACTTTTTAAAAGCCTTGAGAAAAATTGTCTAGCTTCAAGGTACATAGCTGTTACAGGATGTGCGATTTGAATGCCGTGCCCAACTAGGCTAGAACTGTACTCATTTGACCAACTGTTTTGAGGAGCCAGCTTTAACTTCCTGTCTTTTCTTCCTTTCTTTACTTTTTCTTTTTGAAGCATTACGTCTACTCCTGAGTCAATAGAAAAGATTCGTTGATTGTTCGCCATAAGATTCTTAATGGGCCCTGAACAGAGAATTTAGGTAGCTTTGTCTTCTGCGAGTTTATAGTCTAAATCCAATAGCACTTTGAAAAGGATATGTATCACAGCTGATACTCTCATTTCTTTTCTCACATAAATACAAAGAAAGCAGGAAGTAGTGTGTCATATTCTACAGGAATGACACAATCTTCTACACAGTGTCCTCTCTTTTCACCAAAAGTTCTTCAAGTTGACTATAACATGTACTAGATTATAGTACTACTTTAGGAAATAAGGATGAGAAAGTAAGCAATACCCTTTCCCCTTTCTTCCTCTCTTTCATACTGTCAACAAGTTACATTAGAAGTTATGGATTAAATTAAAATTGGATTCATGATTTGCCATGGGGAAATATGTGCAGGATTTCAAATACTCTAAGATCGGTGTTAACCAGAGAGTAGAAGAGGTATCATAAAAATTAAATTAAGGAACTACCCCTGAAATATTTTCTAATAATCCTAGAGGAGAAAGTAACATCTGTGGAGTAATAAAGATGCTTATTGTGACATTTTTAGCAAAAGGAGATTGTAGCAAAACATGACCAAGACTTGAAGCTTAGGCAATACAGTAAAATAACAAGGCTCTACTAAGTTTCCTATTATTCAGGTGTGATCACTTGTGAGCAACCTACTGTGCCGGGCTGAGATGTGTGTACATGAGAAGGTGTGTAGAAATGAAGATAAAGAGAGATAGACAAATTACCAAGAGCAAGGAATAAACAAAGACCAATAATTGAAAAAAAACCAACCTTGATTATAGTCCCACTCTGGTCCTTAAATCCAGAGAAACATTTGTCAGATCATTTGTCTCCAAGCCTCAGTTTATCCATCTATAAATTGAGGGGATATGCTAGAAAATGATAAGAGAATTTACAGATCCCTTAGTACTTCTTATGAGTGCCACATAAAGGATTAATAGTGAGAAAATATGTACAGAGTCAAAAAGGATTAATGGGGAGAAAATATGCACAGGCAGCTGTGCAATCAGAAGCTGTGTATGTGCATAGGCTAGTTTGACAGAAAATAATAGGAGAAGACTAAAACCATATTGCACCAGTAGATCTTAAAGTGCTCCAGCTAGATCCACAAAACTCATCACCCTTGGTATTGCCATGGTAAATTGAGTAATTTACTGCTTTACACTGTCAGGTGCCCACCATAGTTCTAGGGGATGGTGGTAAGGCCTTCTAGGTGGCCTGGATGCCACTTCTTCCTTTATTGGCTCAGAAGCATGGATGAGTGAAGATCTACAAATTATCTTTGATACTCAGGTGGGAGAAGGAAGAAGTCATTTGTCAAGCTTTGTACATAAGATCATTATACTGGGTTCTTTTCCCCCCATACACCCCCCCCTCCTTTCAAGAGGAAAATACAGAAGACCTGCTGTTTGAACACTTGAGAGTGTAGGAATGCTGATGACCCCCAAGTTTATTCTCATGAACTTTCTGTCTGGATACCTGCCTTTAAAGTTCTATGGATAATTTAAAGCAGAATGTGTCTCCTGGCTTTCATAGTTAGTTTAGCACTCTTAAACTTGTGTGGATCTCATTTACAGAGTCATAGAATCGCTGACAATAATTAGTGCAAGCTGATGTTCCAGCTAGAGAATCACTTCAGCAAGAAGCTAATGATGTACTCAGTGAGTGAAGTAAAATGATGAAGCTTTTCAGATCAGGTTTTAGGATCTGGTTTCTTTTGCCTTAATTTGGCCTTGTAAGAAATAAAATATTATGATTTCTTTTGCTTTGATTACTACAATTTGTCATATCTCAACCCAAAACAATACACAAAGCATACTCCAACAGTTTAATCAGAGGGCATATGAACTGATAGAAAGTAGGTCTGCCTCTACCAGAAGTGCTTAGGCACTGGTCTCTCTGTGTCTGTGAGGTATACCATTATGACTATATCCAGATTTTCACATTTTAATGCTCAAGTAAGGAAGAACATATAAAGAATAATTCCACTGAAAATAACCTCTTCCAGTGAAAGATACGTCATTAGTGTAACAGAATCTGCATTATGTCCATTACTATAATACCTCCTTACATGGAACCCCTGCTTTTGTAGACCAAAGGTTCTAAGAACAAAGGCCAAGATGAGCATGGTGTAAAGAGGAGAAAGAAGAGGTTGGCTGAAACACATCCAGCCTGCTTGTCAACATTGGAGGATGGTTGCAGCCAAGGGGTAATAGAGGATGCTGAAAGGTTTGTGTTCGTGTATATCTCCAGGCTCTCCTCCCCTTTGAGCTCTCTAGACTGCTGTTGACCAACATCATATTCCTCAATTCCACTGGCAAGTTTCCTTGGTTCTCAGACTTATTAGAACTAGGATGTCTTAAGGTATTTTCCACCTTAGTAAATGATAATTCTGACTTTTCCATTGTTCAAGTGGAAATAGTCCCATTCATGTTAATTTTTGTCTCTTAGGCCACATGGCCATGTCATTAGCACATTCAATCTACTCTGCCTTTCATTGTGTATTAGGAGTCTGGCTACCTCTTACCAACACCATGTGTTTGAATTTCTTACATGGATTTCTATAAATCTACTAGCTAGTCTTTCTGATCTACAATTGACCTCCTACAGTCTTATTTGTTACTGTTTTGTGACAAAGTCTTGCTATACATTCCACTCTGGCTTAGGACTTGTGGCAGTCCCCCTGTATCAGTCTGCCAGATACTGGGATTACAAATGTGATCCACACCCTCCTCCAACTCTTCCATCCACGTAGTCATACCTTAGTGCTGATCCTTTAAAACTGTTAGTTCATTGCATGTCATGCCTTTGGCCTGCATCCTAATGGATCCTTACCCCGTCTGGACTGCAACGCTGCAAGAACCTGCATAGTCTGCCCCTGTTCCCGCCCCCCTCTGACTTCTTATTTTGTTACTCAGCTCCATGCCCATGTCTCTCTAATAATGCTGGTCTCCTCACTTTTTCTCTTTTTATGCAGTATTTTAATCAATTCTCTTATAATATCATGTAATCTATTTTCAACACGCACCCTCCAAACTCCTCCCATAATCACCCATATCCTACCTTCTCTACTATTCCAACCCCACGCCATCAAGTCCAATGTGCTAGCCAACTACTCCTGGCCATGGGTTTCCCCTGAAAATTACAAATGTGAGCCAGCCCAGCCCCTGAAGTCCTTCATCTACCTAGTCACCACAGTGATGATCCCATGATAATATATTAGGTATCACACCATTGAAGAAAAGTGTCTCTCCTCTCTCAACAGCAATCAAATGCAAATAATTCCTCAGCTAGGGGTGGGGCTTCACGCTGGGATTTGGTGTGGCTTGAACCTGTGCAAGTCTCATGTGTACTGTCATGATGCCTGTGAGTTCATATGTGTATCTTCCATTTTGTGTCTGGAGAAACTGTTTTCTTGCAGTCATCTGCTACCTCTGGCTCTTTCAATATTGCCTCCTCTTCTACATAGGTCCCTGAGCCTTCAGGGTATGCGATAGATATTCCATTAAGGCTGAGCACTCCCACACTTTTATTCTCTGCATGCTGACAGTTATGAGGCTCTGTTAATTGCTATCTACTTCCTTGCTTTTTCTTCAATCACGAGGACTTCTGCAACATCAGGAACTTGTACTACATCCTTTCTCTTCCTAGAAAACTCGTGGCCAAGATATCCAATATATTCCTTAAATAAATGTCCTATTCTGCTCATAACCAACCATACCACCTTTTAAAATGAAACTCGCTGGACCTGGATAGTAGGAGGTCACTGATGACCTTTAATAGAGGAGTTGCAGTCAGGTGGCAGAAGCAGAGCCAGGTTGTTTTTCTAATTGTCTATATCCCTTACTAGTGTGTGCTTCATGAGTCTGCTACTGATGCCTCATTGACATTGTGTCATCCCTCCCTATGCCAGGCACTCAGTAGACAGTGTTTAAATAATGGACAAGTATCTTGTTTGTAAACATTTGGTTACATAAAAATACATTGTGATTGATTTCTCAGTGTTTTTACAGGGATCTTTGATTTCTTTCTTGAGTACTGGTATATGTCACAGTATTAAATAAGCAGTTTGGAGGTTTATACTATGTGCAGGTTAGAAAGCAAGGCTGAATGAAACCATCCTCATTCTCTTTGGGTGATAGGAAACTTCAGAGTGTCTGCTGGTCTATTAAGTGCCCCACTTTTAAAATTCCCCTTTTAGACACTGGAAGTATCATTTAAATTCACAAAATATCTATAATATCAAGCAAAACTCTTAATGACTAGCTATTTACCAGGTGGTTCAGACAGTTAACACCCACTAGTGAAAAACATGAATAATATGAGGTCTCCAATAATGTGGTTGACTTTGCCCTTTATTTCATCTCCTCTCTTATTGGAAAGCATATGCAGGCATGGCAGTCTCATTTGCTGTTCCTCCTTTTCGCCTCTGCCCTCTGCACTCTTACCCTAGCCACCAGCTACAGAAGAGGTTGGCCTTCTTTGTATCTATTTATTCTAGAACCTATTGACCTCAGTGGTATATCCTCCTTTCTTTTGCTGTCCAAGAATTGTGTAAAAGTCACTTCTGCAATGTACGGATCTTGGGAGGATTCTGCACCCATACCCAACATAGTTCTTAAAGCAGCTCTGCCTGCAACTGTCCAGTAATATATTTTAAGCTCTCCATTTCCCGAAACAGGACTGTAATATGTATCCTGTTATGCTGGCTACAATCTGAAGATGCTGTCCCACCTGCCCCATTTATCATGTGAGATCTTTACTTGAGTAGAAGGAAACATAGTATCATTAGTGTGACTATTGAGAATAGGTAGCTACACTATGAGGAATAAATAAAGTTACTCCTATCCTACAAAGAGGATTTTTTTTCTGTGCTGTGAGTTTTATGTAAGTATATACTTAACTAATATGCCAATCAGGCTCAGTCTTGCCAAGTACTGATTAAGCTGGGCATCATGGGAGAGGAGCATATGTGAATGTGAAACATGATCCACAGACCTTCCCCAAACCCCACAGTTTCAAGGGTATGGAATACAGAGATAAAAGTGCAGATGGATACTATGCTTTTAATGTGCTATAATCCAGTCTGAACAAAATGGAGTCGGTTAGAAGGGACTTATGTTGCCTGGGGCTGTAAAGAAGACTAGCAACAGAAAAGGCAACTGCAAGTTTTCAAAGAAAAGAGTTTGCCCTGACGAGATGGGGAAGTGTGGTCTGCTTAGAGGAAGCAGCTTTGCCAGTTCCCAGAGGCAAGAACAAGTGTGGAAGATCTCTGAGAACTGCTGGCATGGTATGTAGAAGATACATAAGCCTGAGCTCCAACATGGATCGCCTAAGAAGGCGAAGAGATGTAGGCCTGATTTGGAAGGCAATAATGAGCTATCTAATATGATAAAACAAAGATAAGTATCTCAGTTTGTTGTCAAAGAGAGAATATAGCACTGGCTCAGTTAGTGCTCACAGAAAGGGAAAGGTGTCTCCTTTGGTACTTATGCCCTATTCTGCCTATAACCAACAACTGCCCATACAAAGGAAAGAGATGTTAGTGAGAATGAGTAGATAGTGTTATTCCTCAGAGGAAGATGAACTGAAATCCTATCACTCCTTCTGGTGGCTGCTTCACTGAGTAAGGGGGGAGGTGACGTGTGTGTGTGTGTGTGTGTGTGTGTGTGTGTGTGTGTGTGTGTGTGTACTGGGGCTGGGGTAAAAGCTCCTTGTTTCTAAGTAAAAGCCCTCAGTAGGAGACTGTTTATAATCATGCCTAAAATTATTTCATTATTGGAACCTGTGTTTGATCTGTGATTAGGAACTGGATGAAGGAATCAAGCAATCAACCACTGAAATTGTAACCATAAATTGTTCTATAAACAACTGGCTTCCCCTGTCTCCCCCACCCCAAGCAACGAACTTGGAAACAGATGCTTTTCCTGGTGTTCTTTTCCCTCATGGGTTTTAGCTAGTACTTTTGAGCCTTGCACAAGCCAGAAAGCGATGTCTGCCGGCTGCGTTGTCTCCATTTCCCTCACATATGGATTATGCATGTTCTACCTTGTTAGACTGAGACAAGACATCTAGGGAGTATGAAATCGTTAAGAATATGCAACTTATTAAGGTGTGTCCAGTGAAGGTGAAGAGGTTTGCTTTAACTAGGGTTGATGATGAAGGATAAAGAGAAAATCCTCAGGAAATGTTTGCCTTTTGAATATATTTTCCATGTAGCTTTTGTCCCACAGGGTTTTACTAACTAGTCCAAAGGCAATCAAATGCTATTGTCCATAGAGATATGTATTGCCCCAAGCCAACTACATGGCTTATTGACTTTTTCATTTCTGAAACAGCAATGTATCTTTTGACATACCTAGTAAACAATCACACATTCTACGTTAGGCCTAAATTTCGTGTTGCAGTCATATTGCAACCACAACCCATCTTGCTCCCATTATGCTTGAAGACAACCAGGTGAGAGGAGCTTGAGGTATTTCCTCATCAACTGTTTCTCTGATGTTATGAGGTAGCACCAGCAACTTCTCAAAAAGTTTCATTATCTTCTTTTGTTATGATGGACAGCTCAAAACATATGGAAATTATAACATGGAAGGGTCCTATAGGTTCTGCCAAAACCCTTCCATTTTACTCAAGGCCAAGGCTCACAAAAATTCATTTCTTCCCCTTTCTTCCCAGCTAGTCATGAACATAAGTGGAGGTAGAGTCTCATTTGCAACCCAGGTGTTTTGTCCCACCAGATAAAACCAGCTTGTCACATCCCCCTTTGGAGTAACTCTAATGAGCTAATAATGACACTATCATGTTCATAAGCACACATTCTTGCCATGTAACAGCACCACAATTAACTACCTAACATGTTTGCCGATGGCACTTTAAGAGTTGGTGTAACTGTTTTCCCCATAGTGTGGTTCTGGGGAACTAACTCCAATCTTCATGTACACTAGAGAAGTGTTCTGTCACTGGGCTACACCCAGGCCCTCACCATATCATCTTGAATGTCTCTCCCAGTTTTGTTCTTAGTGGTACTGGTGACATTTTAAATCGCACTGTGCTGCAGCTGTAGTGGAGTATGGATAGAAATAGAACTGAGGAAGGTTTTATGTTCTTTCTTACTTCCTTAAAATTTTGTCAATAAAACTTGACATATTCTCCACATAAGACTAGTTCAGGATCAGAATAGACTTAAGGTGGAACGAGCAGTTTTAAAAGACAAGAAAATGGAAGATTCTAGGTCAGGAACAAATGCTGATAATGGGTTTTCAGACAGCCTCTTGAACCTACTGAGACACTGCTAGAAGAAGGAAGGGGCAAGGAATAAACTACTATATGAAGACTTAACAAAAGCAAAGTGTCTCCAAATGCCGCCCCCCCACCACCAAACACAAAATTTTGAGACAGACAACTGATATTTGAATATATAATGACCCTAAATCTCATAGAGCATCAGTTGTTTTCTGCTTGAAAGTGACTGCCCAAGAAACTAAAGACTTAGGGTTTTACATGATGGGTCAATAAATTATGGCAAACTACAAATCTAATTCATTGCATACCTCCCCCAACTCCAGATACTGAAGATGAACCCCAGGGCCTCATAGTCACATGCACCATCACTGAGTTACAGCCCTAGCCCCATGGCATGGGTTTTCTTTGGTTTTGTTATATTCTATGAGCTAAGAGCAAGTTGTGTATTTTCAAATGAGTAAATAAAAAAACCCAGACCACTATTTTCTGACACTTGAAAATTATATGGCATGCAAATTTGAGTGTTTGTAAATAAAGTTCTGTTAGAGCACAGCCATGCATTCATTTACATGGTGTCTGTGGGTGCTTTTGTGCTACAACAATGGAGTCCTCAAATGTGAAAATATTTCCTATCTGGCCCTTTATAGGAAATCTATGTCAACTTCAGCTTTCAGTTGAAGTAGATTCCTGATTTAAAGGATTTCACTTTCTGTCTCTGGAGCCTAGCTCTTAGTTCCAGGGATATTGAGACTCACTGACACTCTGGGTCAGTGTGACTTATTTCAGCAGCTCTTTTTCACCACCATTCTTTTGCAGTCAAGTTAGAAACACACAATCCTAGCTTACAGTCTGATTATTATAAATTATATTCTATAAAATTATATGTCAAATGTTTAAGTGTTCTAAAATGTAATATTAACTTTAACAGTATTTCTCAGTGAGATTAAGGGGAAATTTTGGTATTTGCCCTTTATAACAATCTGCTTTGTATAGCTAAAAGCAAGCAATTTGGGGTCTGAAGGCTGATAGAGGGTATATTTTGAGTCGATTAGCTGTAGTTAAAGCTGAATGGTTAAATCAGCAATTTGACTTAAAAACGAGCTGTGGATTCTATTTTCTTTAATGCCTCTATACCAACAGCTTTGATATTGAGTTGGTTGTGGGGCAGGCTATTATATGTACCAATTTTGAGCTAATTATTCATTGTGTTGTCTCTCACCATAATACCCTTTCAAAGCTGGGTTTCCCAAGGGCATTTTTGAATAATGAAATCGAAGCAGGAATTTACATGCTCATCTAAAACTTCTCTCTGGACCTACTCACTTAGGTTGATGCAGGGTTGGTCCTGGCTTGAGATAGACAACAGGAGACAAATGAAGGGGCTAAGAATCATCTTTGGAAGGTCAGGAAGGTCATTTTTTTTTGCATATTAGTATGTTGAACCTGTGAATCGTTTCTTGTGCAGTCTAAGGACATATTTTGCATTGATTAGCTGTCACTGAAGCCTATGCAATTCAGGCAATTTTCTGCTTTCTACTTCTTTAACTGAGCACTTGTATCAACTGTAGCTTAGATCTAAGAGATAATGAATCCTATTCTTGGAAGAGATTTATCCCGGTAGCTATATGGGCCAAGGGCCTTTCTATCTCAGATTTCCATCACTGATTCTGTGGACTGGAATGCTTTAATGAATATTAGAGATAGTAATTTTCCAATTATTATCTTGTATTTTGAATCAATGCTTTCACACTCCCAACCACACATTTCCATTATGCTATGTTTTTCATGGGGTTTTAATCCTCTTCTTGTTGGATTTGTGTATTCTAAGAGGAAGGTCCTCCCTAGCCCCTGATCCTCTGGCTAATCTTTGCTGCTAAAGTAATCAAAACCACCTTAAATTTGTATTTCATAAGGCTCTGAAATCAGAACAGCGCTAACTTCCAATGACTCTGGTCACTGAATTGAAGATTTATATGAATAGTATTCGAAGTGTCACCTCCTGTCGTAACAGCCACTCAATGTCCAGACAAAGAAGCTTTAATTATGCTTCTGTGTCTAGCCACTAGTTTAAATTCCAGATATTGCACCTGAACACTTTAGAAACTATCATTCATCTGATAACCTTGAATGATTTCTAGTCAGCCATTCTTTATCCCAAAGGAGTGTCACTTATGATGAAATTCATTGAGAGAAGTATCGATCTGTAGGTCATCATACTCCATTGCTTCTCCCCTCCCCCAAGATCAGAAGAGTGTCCTTCATGAGGCCAGAATAGAATGTTTATACTGCCTCTCGGTTTAATTGTTCATTCATCAAGGATGACCATCATTAATCCAAGCACCCCCTGAAGGTAATGAGGCTGGGTTTTGTGTGTGTGTGTGTGGTTGTCATTTTGTAGTACCTGGAGCCTCATTCATGCATATAAGTATTTTTACCACTAAGCTACACCATGAGTCTTCCCTTTACCTTTTATTTTGAGACACTCTCATTAAGTTTCCCATTCTGGTTTTGAACTCCCACTTCCTTCCCCTTCCTGTCTTCATCCTCCTGTTCCAGTCCCTATTCCCCATCCATCCATAACTATATATTCTATTTCTTTTTCCTAGGGAGTTCTATCTGTTGCCCCTAGTCTCTTACTCTATACCTAACCTTTGTGGTCCTACAGATTGTAGCTTGGTTATCATTGACTTAACAGCTAATATCAATATGTATATGAATATATACCATCTTTGTCTTTCTGGATCTGGGATACTTCACTCAGGATGATTTTTTTCAGATCCATTCATTTATATGTGGATTTCATTTTTTTGACAGCTGGGTAATATTCCATTGTGTAAATTCACTGCATTATCTATCATTCATATGTTGAAGGGCAACTAGGTTGTTTCCAATTTCTAGTCATTATGGATAAAGCTGAAATGAGCATAGCTGAGCAACTGTCTCTGTTGTAGGATGAAGTACCCTTTGGATATATGCCTAAGGGTGGATAGCTGGATCTTGAAGTAGATGTATTCCCATCTTCCTGAGGAATGCTCACACTGGTATCTATAGTGGCTGTACAAGTTTGCACTCCCACCAGCAATGGATGAGTGTTCCCCTTACTTCACATCCTCACTGACATGAGCTGTCATTTGAATTGTCCATTTCAATTCTGTAATATCTTTGCGAATAGGTAGTGTACAATAGGTCTTTGTATCAGTAGCATTTTATCCCTAGCAGGTGCTAAGGGTATTGTTATTGAAACAGCAGTAGATCAGCATTGTGAATTTGTACCATAAGTCCTATATGGCTATAATGCATATACGACAAGAGCCATCACCACATTTTAATTATAGAACAATTTGTGTTAATATACTCTGCCACTTCCAGTTCATGAGCACTAGGCCAGCTGTCAAGACTGCATTATTTTAGTCCACATTTCATTTGTGTGAAATGAAGCATGCCACTCAACTGGATAAGTGGCATGATGCCTTCTAGCAATAATCCCAATTTTCCAATTCTCAATATGGCCCCTCAGTATTCAGGGTGAAATCAGGAGCTGATATCATACAGAGTACTATTTACAAAAGTCAAATTAATATCACTCACTCCCTAATCAGGTACCTTTTTTGACTCTCAGGCTAAGCAGAACCAAGCAAGTGACGTCAGAATGCCAAAGTGAATTATTGAACTTGTGTCAACCAAGGCAGGGATGAAAAATCACCTCTGTGAGCTTAATCCAGGAGCAATCAAAGGGCCAAAGTTTTAATTAGTGAGGGTAGTGATTTATATTTGCATTCAGCCTCCCAAGATTCTGTATTAGTTTGTAAACTTCTGCATTTCCCTAGTTGTTGTCTGACACTGGTTAAGATAGTTAATGTGCTATTAAATTGCACTATACTTAATGGACCTTTGAAGGTACTGACCTGTGAATCCATTTCCTCACCTGTCATCAGAACCATTTCCATTAGAGAAGTCAATGAAAGATCAAGGGCAGGGAAGAGGGCATTTCACCATGGCACTTGGTTCTTTGCTGTGTACATAAGAAAATCCAGAAAATATTAACCTGAGGTACAGATATTGGGATTCATTTCTATTCAAGTGTGGAATGATGCCAAAGTACTATAATAAACAAAAGAATCCAACAGATTTATTTTTGACACAGCAGAAGTGATAGATGGAAATCAATGCTGATTTATTCAACATGTCTGGCCTTTCCATGTTTCTGCATTGGTAGTACATTGACAGTTATAGCATCTTGTCATGACTCTGCACAGTTGTGAGATTGTCTTTGGAAGGTAGACTGGAGTTTGAGAATCAGCCGGATTTCATCAGAAGATAATTATGATGTTGTAATTGGATAATCAAGCTGGGTCTTATGGTTGAGGCCAAAAATAAAGTGTCACTACATAGTCATGAATTATTATTATGTGTCTCATAACTGCCCATAAAGACAGTTACCAAGGAGGAGCCCTGGAAATATGGATACCATCAGTACTTATTGAATCTTCATATAGCCTTTTTAGGTGACACCTTTAAGAGGAGCAGCATGCATTGGATATAGTGTAGCCTCTGGTGGGTTGCTGAAGATCTGTTTCGAGACTTTATCACATTGCCTACATTGACTCATCATTTGCCAAGCAACTCTGAGCATGACTTTCCTTCCAACAATCTGGAATGAAAATAGCATCTTTCACAAGTATAAATTTACCCAAGTCTAATTAATGTTTCTTACTTACTAATGAGTTACTCCTTTTGACTTTATAGACAGGCAGGACCAAATACAGGATGCCAGAATTCCCTAAGTGAATTATTGAACTTGTGACAACCAGGGCAGGAATGAAAAATAGCCCCAGCATATTTAATCCAGGAGCAATTAAAGGGCTAAAGAATTAATTAATATGGGCTTTAATTTGTTAAATTCTATAAGAGGGAGCCTCTTTGTTTGTGCTAGAGCCCTTTTATGGGTCCTCTTTGATTATAGGTAAGCATGCTTCTGGAGAAAGATAACTTTCCTTACATTCTTCCTTAGTAACCTATGGATAAGAGAGGGAAAAGTGGGCTCTGAGACTGCAAAGTACATCGAATTGTTGGATTTGCAGATCAAGTACTGAGCCACTACCTTGCCCAGAGGGATAGCTTTTTGGGGAATTGATAGGAAGCATAGATGGAGAATTGCAGATAATGGAAGTAGATGATGTTTAAAGAGAATGAGTGCTATCACTAGACAAGAGAATAATATCCCAGGAACCCTGAACAAAGAGTTAGAAAGAGGACCTAAGGAAATCATGAGTACATTTCTCTGTAGCTTTCAACTGAGTCTCCCTGAACCCCTACCAGACAGACACAGCAGATACAGGCATGGATTTGGGGGCAGGACCAGGTAATTGAGCCCACCAAAGAATGCCTCAAACTCACCAATGAAAAATAGGCAAATGGACATGATCCTCCCTGCTGTGCAATGAACAGATTGTTTATGTTCCAACTTATGCTTCTTCAAAGAGGCCAGAGTTTTTCCACTGTCATCCTCAGGATAGGACTGAATGATTGAAAATGCTGTACTTTCACCACATTAGCTTAGCTTAGTTGCCACTGCCATATTTATTATGTAATATCTCTAGTAGCTTGCTGAAGTTTCTTGAATGGAAATTAGACCCAATAAACTTCACTTTTTAAAAAAGTCTCTATGTAAATGATAGATAGATAGATAGATAGATAGATAGACAGATGATAGATGGATAGAGAGATAGAGAGATAGAGAGATGGAAAAGAGAGAAAGGATGAGAGGATATTATCTTTCAGAATCTTCTATAAAACAGGTGATGCTCTGATTGGCACAAAAAAAGTAAAGTAAGTTTAATCCTCCTGACAAAATAGCATTGGTCTTTTTTTAAATAACAGCTTGACAATGCCATTAGCCATCATGTCTCCATTAATGGCCCTTGTTGCCAGGAAACTCAAAGCTAACTCCAACACTCAATTTCAGTAATCCAAGTAGCCCAAGGTTTTGTGGATGAGGCTTTCTTTTAAAGTCTTTCTGTTGCTTTTGTTTTTTTCCCATCTTATGATGGTACTTTAGGGAAAAGTCTCTCAATTTTGGAGATAAGAGGTATGTTGGAAATGACAAATGACTGTTTTGCAGTAGTCTGAAATGGTGTTATACAAGGTAGTGTTTTCCATGCCCCATGGTACTAGGTTGGACCTGTTGTTCTTGTAATAAACTAAGTTTCTATTAGCCACACTTTTAACACTGTAGGTAGTGGTCATCTTTGATTATTCTTTCTCTGTCTCCCCAAATATCAGTATAAGTGAGGGGTCATGGAGCAGTTTGTATCACTCAGTATTTCTTTATTTCTAAATCTGGTTATTTAAAATTGGAACTAAGAAAATTTCTACTTAATCCACAATTTTCCTGAGCTGGAATTGCTGACCTGTGTAGCTGACTGATTCTAGAATCGTTTTACATGGTACCTACTTGACTTTCAATTTGTTGTCATGACTTCACAAAGCTCAAAATGTACTCTGATTCCAGAAGCCATATTGTCTCAAGAAACAAAGCATCTGTATTTTGCCCAGAAACAAAGTCCAGATGGGTTAAGACCCATGTCTGCAAGCCATATGTATCCCATAGTGTGTGGTCTTTCATAGATCACTGATAAGCTTACTCTGGAATTTTGAGTGCCTCCATAGGTCTGACATGAGTTTTGACATCTTGGCAAACATGTAGTATGGGAATGTCCTCTTAACTGAAACAAAACTCTTCCCAGGACCTATCAGGGATGAGTAGATCAACAGTTTTTAAAGAGAAAAGCTTTAAAGAAGATCTAACAACAAAGCTTTCTGGGTATAAGAGGGTCATTCTCTTCCTCCAGGGTTTTATTTCCCCTAGTCTTTCTAGAATATTAACACTGAATATTCTCCCATGAACCCTAATAAGCAGAGTATGTAAAAGGTTACTTTAATAAAGTGCTCTGGAAATGAGAAGAAAACATAATTGACATTAGAAGAGGCCACAAAATCCATAATGGTAAGAATCCTAAGATAAGTACTGAATAACATTTTTGTGGTGCTAGTGAATCTAAGCCTTGTGAGTACTGAACCACTGCTCTACACTGTGACACTTCTGACCTTGAACAGTTTTTATTAATTACATCTGTTTTTTATGTGTGTGCACATATATGTGAATGACAAAGTACGCATACGGAGTTCAGAGGACATCTTGCAGGAGTCAATTCTCTCTTTTCTACCATGTGGCTCCTGAGGATAGAACTCAGGTTGTGTTAGCTGTATACCACTGAGCTGTCTCCCTATCCATGAAACAGATTTTAGGAGCTCCTTTTGTTTACCCCCAAGCCACAAAGAATTGTTCATATTCCTTTCAGCAGCTAGCTAGATATCTCTTCTTCCAAATGTAGGTTCTCTGAATTAAATACCAACTTGACCCCTTTTGAGTGCCAACACTGCTTCCACTAGCTAGATTCCTCTGTTCTGCCTCTAGAACTCTCTTCTTAGAGAGCCATCTGGAGGGTTTATCTACTTCCCTGAAGATTGACTGAGATTCTTGAGCCTCAGTGAAGGTTGCATTCTTCACAGCTTCAGTTATATGTCTATCTCACATCCAGAATTCTTTTAAAATAATCTCCAAGAGCTGTTCAAACTCATACTCTTCTGTTGAGGAGGAGTCTAGAGATAGTTCGACATTTATAGCATTCCTTCTTGGATAATCTCACTAACAACAAGACAGCCATTTTCTACAAAATAGGATGAATGCCAGGATGAGAGCTTGCCCTTCCCATACTAGCATCTGCCAGTGACACTGAGCTAGTCATGAGGACATTCTCTGGAAGGGCCTTTTATTGTTCTTTCCCTCCTTTTCCTTTGGAGACTTTCTCAGTAGAAAGCTTTCTTCTGCCTTTCATGTCTTTACCCTCTTCATTCCTTTACTTCCACTAAGCCAAGAAGTGCTCACACTGATGGTGCACACTGTGATTGAAGAGCTTGCTCTAAATTGATGGAGACCTGATTTGTTGAGTTTTAAAGTATTATTTGAATAAGCGGATTGTCTAGTGACTGGTGAGAATCAGGGAACCACTGTTTTCAAAGCCCAGAATCAATACTACAAAGAGGTCCCTAGGTTTTCCCAAGTGATTAGACAAGTGGATATTAGCATCAGGTGGATTTGAATTCTAAGTCTACCAGAGTCAAGAATTTCTTTAAGGTTTTGAAGCCAAGATGAGGGCTATAAGGCTTATTTCTGTTTTTGCATATAATAGAGAAACCAAACAATCAAAAGCCTAGTTTTTTTTTTTTTTTGAGAGAAGTTGTAACTATATTTGCACAAGCCTTAGTACATTTAGTTTATCATATGACAGTTTCTTGGGGTTATTTTTTTTTTTGCCTTTGTAAATAAGGCCAGATTGAAAAAACACATCTAAAGCTTATACTTATGGATTTAGTTAATGTATGATATCTTTCCTTCACTGTACTTCAGATCATCCTTGCCCAGGAACTGATGAGGACAGGTTGCATGTGATCAAGACGAATTCTTTACTATCCACATGCTCTTGGTGTGATAAAGAACAGGATGAATAATGAGATACCACAACTAATCAGAAAAGTCCACTAGGAGAAAGCAACATGCAGCAGTTGGAATCCTTGGACATAGGACAACCTCGTAATCAGCAAATGAGTCTCTTATGATTGGAATTATCCTGCTCTCAGATTCAGTTTCCTCTTTGGCTTTCATCAGCACACAATCTCATCTCTGGCCTGGCCTTAATCATCCTCCTTGGCTATTCCCTCCTCACTCAGTGTATTCTACATACTCCCTCTGTGTAGTCTCTTGTACTCTATGGGTTTGAACACCTACACTGCTCAGATTTGTGAAGGCCAGCCTTTAGCTGAGATCTCTGTCTTGCTAAATTCTGTATCCATATAACCAATTGCTAAATCAACATTTTGCTCGGTGGTCCCATGGCCATGCAAAATTCAACAAAACTGAATATATTGTCTCCTTCCATGTATGGATTCCCATTCCCCACCAAAATCCACCCGCCCCTCTTATGTTTGCTAATGGAGCTACAATTAATTTGTGTTACATCATTTTTGGTTCTAAGCCACCTTGCCTTGCTTTGCACTTCATGGAGATTATGACCTTATTTCTCACATGCCAGCCAAGTGCTATCATTAAATTCATGTTTTATCCTTAGATACTTCTCTTGGATATATCCCATCTCCTCTCTGAGCTTTATCTTCCTGTCTCCAAAGATTATTTCAAGTTTCATATTTCTGTGATCCTTTTCCTTGTCTGAGTGTAGATTATAGTTAATAAAGAGTCTTCATCTTTGTCTCAGATAAATGTCCTGGTTTTGAGTAGACTGTGCATGAAGAGACATCTATTTTTATCAATTATATAAGACCTACTATTTAACAGTGATTATGAAGTGATTTAGAAATTTGGTAGGTTTTTGATTGTATGTGAGTGTGTATACTACAATAATGCTATTCTCCTAATTGTAACACAACAGAAAGAAGCTATTAAAATGGGAGCACGGTTTATAGCAACCTTCTTCTCTTACTGCCCTAGAAAACATTTTCAGCTGAAATTTTCAGCGCTTCCATTTGATTTCTAAGGTTACAGATGCTCTTTTCAGTCTTTTGTTTGTTTGTTTATTATTTATTCACTTAAGAGGGCAGGAACTAGATATTTGCACTACAAATGCTAGCTTTTAGCCCTAACCCTAACCCTAAAAAACAAACAAACAAACAACAACAAATAAACAGCTAGTGCCTGAATCCCCATTGTTAAGATCATAAGTCTGATGCTATTTGTCCAACTCCTCCAGAGTGCAAAAAAAAAAAAAATATGATCCAACTTCTGCCTGATTGCAGTGCCCAAATTTTCCCCACACCCCAGGATTGCTTCCAGTTCATTCAGCAATGCTGTTCTATGAAGTTGCTGACATATTGTGATTTTTACTGTAATGAGAGTTTCATATATGTAGGCACCATGGCTCAGAAAATGGTACTGCAATAGACTATCACCCTTTTCAGCATGCAGTGTTATGTGACATAAGTTGTTTGCACAATAATAAAGACCATGACTCCATTAACAAACTTCTAATGTAATATGTGTCAGTCAGCCAGTTCAGTTCAACAAATACATCCTATCAGCCACTTCATCAGGCATGCTTATCAGTAAGCTGATATTGAAAACTTTCTGTGTATCGAATATTATGAGGTTTTATGAAAACATGAACACACTTCTTAAAAATCTTGTAAGAGTATGTATTATTAGAAAGTAAAAATAATCACTGATAACCCAGTAGGGAAGTGGTCTTCACCTGTACAAAGGCTTTTGGCTTATCTTATTCTGCCATATAAAATCAAATTTTCTGTCAAGTAAATAGGCAGACCTTTTTTTTTCTGTTCATGTGTTAATTCCTGCTGTAGTGTTTGGCTCCTTCAGCTTTTCCTCAGAAGTTCTCTGAGATTCTGGCCTACTCTGGGAACTCCCTAATATATAACGTTCACCAACAAGCCTCCAGTTGTGAATTTTTAATTATGCCAGATCGTTTTCAGTAAATAGAACTGCAGGCTCAATTAATGCTTGTCAGATTCAATTTTTGTTTCACCTGCTATTGAGCTCCACTCTGTGGTATTTGCAGTAATTGCCACTTCCTCAGGAAAAAGAAGTTTCTCCCAAGATGCATGTCAGCAACCGTTTATGTCTTCCTCCCCTACTCTTCAGGTATCAGGGTTCTAATTGTATCAGGGACAGTGCCTATAGGTGATTGTTCTCTTGATTTTTATTAGTGCAGCTGTCCTGTGCAGCAGGGGCTGTCAAAATGCAGATCATGGGCAGACAACATTAGCATTAGCTGAGAGCATGTTAGAATTGTAAATTTTCAGGTCCTTGATTTACTCCCAGATAGCTTGTCCCCATGTCCAACTGAGAGGGGCAGTGTTTTATTATTGAAGTATGGTATCCTTCTACCATCAAGGATGGTACTTTAGGATGCAGTTAATAAGCCAAAATACAGAAACAACATAGGGAAGGGCAGTAGAACCACAGAGAAAAGTTAGAGTAGATTTTAGTTTAGCCTCTAATATTTGGTCAGCCCTTGGGAAGAGTGGACAAAGACAAGATATGAACTGTAAATGAAGCTTGTGTTTAACGATTAATTTTGTTCATCAGCCAGTGTCTTCCCTACACTGAGGTGGCAGCAGCACCGGGTGAGGGACTTTGTGATGGGTTTCCACTAAGGGTTGACAATGTTCTTTCTATCCACCCTTTGTATCTAGCTTAGTGATCTGTCTGAATTAGGGGATGGGGATGATAAAGAAAACCACTGGGGTGTACAAGGATCAAGACTTGCACTTTCCTTCACTAGCCTTAGCACTGAGCTTTCTACAACTGAATCTACTACTGGCTTGGCCTATTTTACTTGGATTCTTGGTCTATACATCTTTGCAACGTCCCCGCAATTCCCATAAACCAAGGAGGAACTGGCAAAGGCTGCCACCAGACATGCCTGTTTCTTAATCACAAGGACAACTGTTCCATCTGGTCTCACTGCTTATCTCATCCTTAGAGCACCCTTTTGGAGCAGAGATTAGCTTCTTACTCTGCCTTTCTTTTGGAATTCCAGTGTCATCTCTAAATGTCTGCCCAAAATTGTCCATCCATAAGCCAGCTTAATATGAGCCAAGCCAAATCTCTCATCATCTTCTATAACCTATATCCTCCTCCCAACTAATCTCTTTCACAGAGAGAGTAGACTTGTTTCCCAGTCTTCTGGCTTCTGAGCATTCTCTGCAGCTGTTATTTAGAGTTTATTCTCATTCCTCCAATGTATTCAATCTCCAAGTTCTGTTATGTTTTCCTTTTTTATTCTGGGCATGGTTTCTTTCTTTCCACCTTTCTAGAGATCAGTCTAGTCCAAGCACCTTTCATATTTTAGGTTTCAATCATCCAAAGCCAGCTAATCCCAGAAGTATGATTTTTGTTCCTGAACTTTCCTTCTGATGGAGGAACACCAGAGCTTGATGTGAATATAGTAATAGTACAATAGCACTTATAACTGTTAGGTAAACCTTCACTGGCCCCAGATACTCTGAAAGCAAGGTACACACTCTTTCAAACTACATAAGTGATTGGCCCGCTTACATGAGATCATAATATAATTTAAAATCTGACTCAGATTTTCCTCTAAGAGAGGGACCTGACTATCACTCTCTTGGCAAAAGCCAACATTTGCCAATAGGTGAAGAGAGCAAAACAGCAACAATAATCAATGAACTCTTTGCTGCAGTTCCTGGTGCCCCGTGGTGAGCTGTTAGAGTGAGAAGTTAATGGAATGGGAAAGGGCAAGATAATATATGTGCCCAAGGGCAAGATAATATATGTGCCCAAGCAGCCTTTCCTCAAAGCTTTGCAATTACAGAGCAGCTGTGAGCTTCTCTACAAATGGGTTACCCAATTGGTTTAATACCCTCTGTTTTACACATAACAATCCTAAGACAGCAAGAAGACAGTTAGACTTCTTACTGGCAGCCAAGATTAGAACTCAAGATTTCTGAACAAGTGCTCTGGACGTAGGAGTTGTTCCTGAAAGACTATAGTTATACTAGGCTACAGGGCAATAAAGATGAGCCATTGTCTTCTCTGAAAAGCCTCAGTTGCTATCCACAGTTAAGCCAAGGGAAGCCAGGGGGACAGCAAAATGAAAGTGCATCTTAGAGAATTTAGAGGACTTTCTCTGCTTGATGAGTAACAGAAATAGAGATAATGAGTACAAGAGACTAAAGGGACTGTGGACTCTAATTCAAACACTTCTGGTAGAAGGAATGAAAATGAAAAGGTTGGGGGCAAGGAAAGAAAACCACTCAGGACATAACAAGGCAGGAAAATGAAATACAGATGCTTCATCAGCTCTAATTAAAGGAATCAATATTTGAAGAGTTTTCTTACTCGGTAATAGAACAAGGGCAAACTACTTCAAAAATGTAAGCCTCTTCAAGAAGAGAAAGGCAGGTTCTCACCAGGAGGCAGTCATGATTTAAAAGCCTCTCTCAGAAGATTTCCACTTGGCAGATGGGTTGTTGAGTAGACTCAAACCTCTGTTTGGGAAGCACACTGGATGAGTTTGTATCTTTGCTAGTGGCTGTGTTTTAAGTGCATTTCCCAATCCTAGGAACCTTCTGAATCCTAGAATCTTTTCTAGAAGCACAGAATTGCTACTGTTTCTCCCAAGAGAGACTTGGAACAAGCCTTCCACAGTTGCTTGGGCTGCATCTTTATTATCACTTGCAAGAACATGCATTAGAAATCATTAAATGCTATATATGGTTGCAAAAGGCTTAGGACTATTATAAAGAAGTACTAGCCTATCTTCCAAGCATGCTTGCTTGAAAATGAATTTTTTTCAAAACTCATATGTTTTTGCAATATACACAATGATCAAACATCAGCAATTGGATTCCAATTCTCCTGGACCATTTGTCAGGCATGGAAAATGTGATAGATTTTATATATATCCCTACTTCTTTTTCTCACACTGTTGCCAGACTTTTTAATCTTTGATAATAATCCTTCCATCTGAGCCCAAATACAGGTTGTCTTTTATTTATTTGTTCAAGAATTCTCTATGTGCTTGCTTTGCCTGTTTTCTATTCCATTAATCAAATTCATGAGCATGGGTTAGTTATAAGGAAGCTGGTTTGTTTATCATGGTTGGAAAGGTACTAAAGATCGAGATGGGACAATTTGATATCCATTGTCTGAAACCACAATGAAGGGCAGACCCACTTCTGCTGGAGTTTTCTCAAAGAGGTTAATTATGCTCCATCATTCAGTCATATCCGAAGTCCTCGTGCTGCATATAATATGACAGGTGAAGGCAGGACATGTGAGAAGAGCAAGCAGACACGGGCTGAAGAGAGCAGATGTATTGTGGAGTGTTAGACTCCCTTGAGAGCAACATGTTCTTACAGTAACCCATTCATGAAAGCTCGGACCCTATGAGCCTGATTAAATGGTAACCACCATTAAATGTCCCTGTTAAATGTCTCACCACATACCTATATCATTAAATTTGGAGATCAACCCTCAATGTACTTTTTCCGGAGGACAAAGGATGTTTAAACCTTAACAAGCTCTGACTAGTAGAAGAGATAGATTAGCAATAAAATATAAGCAACACTATGGGACCATATGCTCAATGCCAAACAATGATACAGTGACAATAAGTATGCACTAGCCCATACACTTTCAGGTTCTTAGGGCTCTGGAAATTAATTTTTACAATTTCAGTAACTGTAGAAGCAAACTCTTTTCTTGAACCCAAGGTTTATTGTTTCCAAAGAGAGCTTATGATATACTATGAGCAATACACATTTCTGCATGCTGCTCATCATGAAAGTAGGTTAAACTACTGAGGCATATAGAGGGTATGACCTACATGAATGAGGTTCTAACTTCAATCCCAATAGCAGGGAAAAAAAGTGAATGAATTGTGTTTTCAACCACTAAATTCTTTGTTCATAATTACCTCTCTGGCAAGACCAAAAAAACAAAACAAAACAAAAAACAAACAAACAAACAAACAAAAAAAAACTCCAGCAGGAGTGGGTATGGTTGCCATTTTAGTTTCTGACAATGGATATCAAATTGTCTCACCAGGAATCCTTTGAGAATGCTGCAGATGTGGGCCCATCACAATTTTCCTACTTAGATGGAATGTGCACAACACTGTGGGATTGTCTTTCACACCTTTCCAGCCTTTGGAGCATGTATGGAACCTGGAGGGAGAAAAAAACCTCCTTGCTATTAATAGTTAGTGAGGACAGCCCACCAGACAGTCAGAGGAGGGCTGGCTCGCATCAGCTTTTCTTATCAGAAACTCACCTGGAATTGGTTTCGCAAGCCTTTGATGAGGCCCGGAGTAGAGCCAGAATCTTATCTCAGAAGAGGATACACTCAGGTGGGGCTCAAGAGGGCCAGCCCCTGACCCTCCAGGATTTCAGCCACAGCTCTTGAGATTACAACTTAAAGGAGAGATGAAAGTGAAGGGGGCTGACAAGTGGGGTAGAAGCAGATGGATCAAAGGAGTGACAACGGGGCATGTCTGTTTCAGATGCAAAGGTTAGGAGCTAGTTCAAAAAGCAGTGCAGCCCCTCCCCATGCTCACATGCCACAAATTATCATCCATAGCTGAGAAGCAAGCAGACATTCCTGTAAGTCCCTGGCAGTGCTGGATGTTTCGGTGACCAAGATTCTTGGCAGCGTTTTAATCTTTGGGCCTTTGACCTGAGTCTTTCCAGATCTTTGAGGCTCTCAGTAGCCTGCTGCTGCAGTATTTTCTCTTTTTCTCTTAGGAGGCACTTTGGGAAAACTCAAGGCCTTCAGAATTCCTGCTTTCATAGTCTTTGTCTCAAGGTTTGAGATTTACAGCATCTTGTTCAGGTTTATCTATCCAGCCTAGATCTCTGGGATGGGGAAAGATGCCTTTTTTTCTGCCAAGTTCTGGCAGATCTCTCTGTACAACTCTCCTTATTAGCATAGCTACAAAATTGCCCTCCTAGGATCCAAGCCTGCCAGAAGTTCCTCTTGCCCACTCCTCTTTCTGATTCATCTCCCACCGGGAGCCCATCTGTTATTTGCACAGAACACACATTTGGAGACATTTGAGTACCTTCACCTCTAGCCTCGGTGCCATGCCTTCCCTGTGTGATTTAGTCTTGAGAATGTTTTTATTTTCATTCCCCTCAGATCTGCACCTCAGGGATTTGGCAGTAAGCCTGGGGGTGGGGTGGGGTCATTTCGATCTTTTAAAGGCTACTGCTCCAGGACAACCCACCTCCAGAGCAGCAGTTAACAATAATAAGGCTGTCATTGCAGGCTGACATTTTCCCTTGATGTCCTGCCTTGCTGTCCCTTGAGAATCACTTGTAATGCAAATTTTAGAAGACCTTCTTTCCCAAGGCACAGAGGTGGGGATTTAGCAGTGAGAACGAGTGTTGTTTTATTCAAAAGTACACGGATGGCTAAAGTTAGATGAGCACATAATCTGAGCTTGTAGCCTGCAAAGGATGATTTAAAAGATCTCTGGTTTAAGAGTGCTTCCAGGCAAATTTCCCACTGCCTACTGTGTATTGGAAGAGGCCCAGTGCCCAGGAATGTTGAAGGGAGATGGCTAAGAGCTACTTGTGTTATTTTCCCCCTTTGAGTCAGGGCCCTTTGTAACCCATCCTGACCTCAAATTTGATTTGCAGCTGAGGATGATCCTGAACTTTAAATCCTCCTGTTTTTACCTCCTCAGTGCTGGAATTTCAGAAATACACCATCACACGGGGTTTCTGTGGAATTACAGACATACATGACCACATAGGGTTTCTGCTGGGGATCTAACCCAAGGAGTCATACACACTAGGCAAACATTGTACCAACTGAACTATAGCCCCAGCCACTACTTGATTGTAACAGGAAACTTGTTGCATCCTTTACATCAGACTGCACCCACTTTTTGAAAGTAATAATTTTGAATGCTTTTGAATGAGAGCTTCCTTCCTTCCTTCCTTCCTTCCTTCCTTCCTTCCTTCTTTCTCCCTCCCCCTCTCCCTCCCTTCCTTGCTTTCTTCCTTCCCTCCTCCTCCCTCCTTCCCTCCCTTCCTCCCTCTTCCTTCCCTCTCTCCCTCTCCCATCCATTCTTCCTTCCTTCCTTCCTTCCTTCCTTCCTTCCTTCCTTCCTTCCTTCCTTCCTTGTGCTGTTTATTGCCATACAAAATAGTAAGTCTCATTATGGCATTTTCATACATACCTCTGATTGATTTTTCTCATCCAGAATCTTTTGTCCAGATTTGAATTGTGGCAGTCAATTTCTGATCTTGGTTCTGGATAGGGAGGGTTACTGGCATTCATCCCCAAACTGCCCAAGAATTTCTTTGCCAAGAAATCATAATGGATGGGCACTGGTAACACTCCCCTGGGCCCCTCATTTCCTGGTGAGCATGTTGCCCATGCTGGAGAGTCAGTGAGCAGCACAGAAAGTGCTGTCCTCACTGCTTCACTGTGTTGCATTTCAATCCTGACTGCAGAGCCACACACCATGCAGCAGCATCAGAACCCACCTGCATGGCTCCCACTTTACACGACTGCTTTTGGCCTTTGTAGACACTCCAGCCAAACTGTGGGAGCTTTTGCTAATGTCAACTCCTCCTGATTAGTGTTTGTCTATGCCTATACACTTTTATTACCTTTGCAATCACAAGGAAATCCTCATTATTTCTTGTTCTAGTCATACCCTGGTGCCCATTTGAAACTAGTGAATGTAGGATAGAACGTCATTTATGACCTCCTCACAGCCTTCACATAAATGCTGCTACACAGAGACACTTATTTTCAAAGGACTTTAAAGATTCATAACAATCTAGAAGGCTCTTTGACATTCTCTTAGACACTATTCTCCACCCATAGATGGTTCTGGGCCCATGAGAGGGCTCAGCAGGTAAAAGCACTTGCTGAGCAAACCCATCAACCTCAGTTTGATCCTGGAACCTTTGGCTGAAGGACAAACAACTAAAAGCTGTCCTGACTTCCACATGCACACCATCACACACACACACACACACACACACACACACGCACACGCACACGCACACGCACACGCACACACCAATACACACATACACACACACCAGCACACACATGCATACATGCATTAATAGTAATAAATTTTAAATTTAAAAAGGAGGTTATGGGCTGAGGAGGTCGCTCCAAACATAATGCATCCCTTAGGTCCCATATAGTGGAAGGAGAGAAATAACTCCTACAAGTTGCCCTGTGGCCTCTATGCACAGGCTATGGCACCTTGCGAATACACTTGAGATTAGATACACAATAAGTAAATAAATGTAAAATAGGGTCCTATTAAATTACTTGAACATGAAGATAGGCATGTTTTACCTTTTACTCTTTATGAAGTTATGCTGATGCAGATTTTAGTAACAGAAAAAAAATATGATGAAATCGGGATAAATAATTCTACACAGGAAGTGAGAGAAAGGCTTTGAATTGGTTTCCATGGAAATCTGAAGATGAAGTAAAGTATTAATTTCAAGGCAAAGCAGCTGAATTGAAGATAATGGTATAATAGTTTGATAAAGAAAATAGAATAAAGTAATCAAGGAGACTCCAATCAATTATTCCTCTTTGTTTACCTTGAAGTGATTAATTTGCCTTCATTTATTAACCTGATGAGATTAAGCAGAACTTCCTTGTGATTTATTTAGTAATTGTTTCCAAGGTTTGACATAAGCTGTGGAGTTATTGAAGGTGGAAATTTAAATTCAATTACTCATGAAGCAAGTGGTGCTTCTCTTGAAATAATATCTGAATTCATGGCCTTCCATGCAATATTATGAGTGGAAATTATTAATTGATCTGACAGTATCTCCCAAAGACACTTTGAAGTCACTTGGTTCCGTATCTCTCACTGAAAGTCAGCAGCTTCAGAACTGAACTTGTGATGCAGACACGCCAGGGGTTTTATTTTCATTTGTTTGTTTGGTTGATAATGTATTTTGTGCTTTCTCCCCCCCCCCCCGCCCCACTAAAGCCTTCCTGGGAGCTTGGGCTATGGTGCTACTATTACTAGAATGTAACAGGTCAAACTTTACTCTAAAGGACAATTTTATTTGACCTTGACTAATGGTTCCTATTATCTTTGTCATTGAATGACATCACTGGATAAAAATTTGCTGGGAGAGGGGAGGGAAGGAGAGGGGGGTGGTCTTGAAAATCGTTAAATGAAATGACTAATTGCTTTTTGTCTCTGTTCTTTATATATATTTTTGTTCGGTGGGTATAGTAAGGATAGATGGGGTTCTTCAAACTTCAACTCAGGTGCCAACTCTCCATCATCTACTAAGACCCGGAGCACATCTAAGAGTGGGAAGTAAGTGAAAAATGCTGTTGTGCATCTCACATAGTTACACAAAGCCATGGTCATTTGGTCATTCCTTCATAGCCATTCAATAAAGAAGTGTGGATACTTTCTGTGCACCTGACAGTGGAAATTCATAGAAAAATATCTCTGTGGAGGATACTTGTCTAAGGAGGAGGGAAGGGGAAGAAAAGGCAGGAGATGATTTTGCAAGGGAGAAGGGTAAAACCATATGTCTGCCAAGGCAATGCCAGCTTTATTATAAGATGTTAAAAAACTAAATAAGCAGCATTGGTTATTCACTTTATGGTTTGTGCAATGTGTGGAAATCTGTGTTTGAGCTTTAGGGTTAAATGAGAAGGTTCTAGAAAGCCAGTTCATCTATTTCCTGGTTCAAATACATTTACTTTTGAATTGTATAGCTTATCAAATGATAAGTTTATTCTTTTCACAGTAACTGGTATGTACAATGTCCTACATCTTTTTTTGTATTGCCAGAGCTTGTATTGATTGGGTATTTGTGGTAGTAGATTTATGTCTTTATGATGGTTCCCAAAGACAGCTTTGGCTAATCTCTCCTCTTGGATTCAGCAGAGCATGGCATTCTGAAGTGGTGTGTCCCCATGAAGGTGACATACATTCAGTTAGGTAGTTCCCTCTCCAATAGGTGCAGTCCTTTTATGAACAACTCAGCTTCTCTTTTCACTCATTTATTCATTTATTTATTTAATTTTGATGTGCATTGGTGCTTTAACAGCATGTTTATCTGTATGAGGATGTTGGGTCCCCTGGCACTGGAATTACAGACAGTTGTGAGCTGCCATGTAGGTGCTGGGAATTGAATCCGGGTCCTCTGGAAGAGCAGCCAGTGCTGCTGAGTCATCTATCCAGCCCCTAACTTTTCTTATAGGCTCTTTTCCCCAAGGATGTGGGACTTTATGCTGGCCTGCATCTAGAAAATGAAAGATGCTTTCATCACACTAGAAGTTCTAATTGAGTAATAAAAATATGTCACTACAAGAGCAAGGCTTTGCAGTGGAAGGTGGATTTGTAATGGTCATATATTTTATGCATTCAGCACTGGACACTAAATGCTGTACTTTGAATATAATCTGCTGTTGGATTCCTAATGTGAAATATCTATCGGCTGCCGCTTTCTCCTTCTTTTTCAACTCCTGAATACCATATCAGTTTTGCATATAAAGTTGATTGTGGCCTATCTGTGAAAATACAAAAAGTGTTGGTAAAGATATGAGACCAACTCTCTGAAGAGTTAGAATTCATTTCAGTTATTTATTGCCGAACACCACAGTCAAAATGCTATATAGATTATGAAGGAGTAGAATTGATTTCATTTCCAAACAGTTGAAGGTTTCCAAATTAGTCCCACTCCATTGTTACTGCACACTCAGTTCACAATGATGCATTGGAGAGAAGCTTTAATTCCAGACTTGATGAAATGACAGACCCTATCTATGTGCAGACTCTGTCTGGGCACCCTTATTCATACCTGTCACACTGATGATTCTAGGGTACAATTTCCATTCATTAGACCCTGATGTATATCATGGATATATGTGATTTACTGATGCACTTCAAAAGGAGCATTGCTCTGTATCTTTGGATTTTGCAGGCACCTGATCTTTTACCTATTAAGTGAGGACTCTCTGTGTAGCACCCAAGGAGCAGTTGGTATAATGTAAGTTAGGCTGCTGTAGTGAATGCATGCTAAATGCTCTGTCCAGGTTGTTCACAATAGGAGGCCTGAATAAATGCATTCCCAAGTAGATAACCATGATCTTCTATCACAGCTACTTTGTGTTCATCCTAAGCCTTTGCCATTCTGCATTCTGAGCTCGATGTCTTTGGTTTGCCATACACAGTGACTTTCAGATTGAAATAGTCCCTTTTAACTTCTCGTCATTTTGGTCAGTTGTTAGTATTAAATTAGAAAGATTTCAGAGTCCTTCTTCACAGTTGTGTGGACCATATTCCTTTGTATCATAGCCCTTCACTTATCTCTCATTGGTTTTGAGGGGTAGAATTTTTTCTTAATCTGTCACTGCATATTTTCTCTGCCTTAGGCTACCTTTGTCCTCAGGAACAGCACTGGTGTTCCATGCCTGTGACAAGGCACTTGGGGACCTTCTTCACACTTTGTAGAATACTGTCTACCAATGTTTAGGCATTCTGCTCTGGAGTTCAGAGAAAGGTGCTCTATATACTTCTTGCTAAGTTGTCCTTGCACGTCTTTAGTTCCAGAGTGTATGGTGGTAGCAATAGCCAGAAGTGGAAGGTGCCATTCTGTTGGGCTTCCTGGCATTTTTTGATGTAATGATGGTAATTTATATAGCTACAGAGTAGCTCTAGTTTCTCTGTGCTATTTTTGAGGCCAGATATAGGCTATAGGAGAGAAAGACTGTTCTTCTCTGAAAAGAAAATAGTTCTTCTATTTTCTGATGAAATTTAAAATGCAAAAATCAATCTGTGCCAAGTTTGCCTCATGGCATAAATTAATAGTAACTAGTATGTATTGCTTGTGTGCTTATGTGCCAGCATGTCTATGGTTCATGCAGTATAATTTTTCCTCATTAATCTTTGCCCACATAAAGCTCACAAAGTGGACATTATTATTATTTCTACTTCACATGTGAAGAAATTATGACTCGGGGACAATAATATGTTCAAATGAGATCTACAAATGAATGCTTTTTGCAAAGACCATATTTGACTCAAGTTCTAGAAGTTACATTGTATATGTGTTCAAGTGTGTATGCATAGATAGATAGATAGATAGATAGATAGATAGATAGATAGATAATTAGATATGGGGGGAGGGAGAAATCTACTTTGTGTCACTGTATTTTATCCTGGGGCCACACAGATAAAAACAAAAGATTCAGTAATTATCCCCAAATAGCTCAGTCTTAGTAAAGTGGGAATGGTGATATGTTGCTTAACTGATGCAATGAAATAATCCCAGGCTGTGACAGGAGTCACCCATGACCCAATGCAGTTATTGGGATGCAGAATAAGTTAAGTCATGAGGGGATACTGAAGTGACTCCCGAACTCTTTAATGTTATCAATATTCACCTCTTAAGTAACAAGCCTAGGTCAAGACCAAGGAAAATGCAAGATGCGGGGCTGGAGAGGTGGTTCAATGAACAGAGCACTTTCTGTGTAAACTTAAGGGCCTGAGTTCAAATTCCCCTTACCAGTAGAGAGTATGGTCTGCATACACCTATAACTTCAATATTAGGGGACAGAAACAAGTGGGTACCAGGAGCTTGCTAACCAGCCAAACTGAAATGGTGAGCTTTAGGTTCTGTCTCAAAGAAATAAGGCAGATAGCAATAAAGACACACGACACCCTTCTCTGGCCATGGTGTGTGTTTGCATGAACATGCTTATTGGCACACACACATACATTCACCACTCACTCACTTGCCCTCCCTCCCTAACAAAGAAAATGCATGCTGGAAAGGTGGGTCAGAGAAGCTGGAGTTATGGAGTCGGTCAAAGCTAAAAGTGCACGACCAATTACTCCTTCTGCCTTTTCACCTATTTAGAGCCAACTCAGGTCCAATGAAGCATGGTCAGTGAGGAGCTCAGGAAAACTCCAGCTTGGACGTTGTGTCAATTCTGCTTGCTCTGTTGCATTGCTTGGATCTGAAGCTGGGCATCCAACCTTCTGTTTCAGGGAGGAACAGATGGAGTGGGACATGTCTGAGCAGTGGAGCCAGACCACCCTGGCAATGACTTTCAGTGAGGAGCAAGCAATTTCTTCAGTGTTGACAGTGAGTCAGATTGACAAGACAGTGACAGAAATCAGTACAGAGCCATAGCATTTAGAGCAAACAGTGTAGATTTTACAGATGCTGCTGACCCATGACCAACTAGGCCAGACCACAGCACCAAGCCACACATCGGGCTCCTTTTAAAAATATAAACATGTTACTCTGGCTGACACAGCAGTCCACAGTCAATCAGTTTACTTCCCACTGGATCACACTGAAACTGTCAAGGCTGAAAATGAGTAGTTGCTACCAGATGCTTTCAAAGTGTTCAGTTCTGGTTTCTTGAGATATGAGTCTTAGTATGTTACCCACTCTGGCCTTGAAACTCTCACAAGTTTCTTACACTCTAGGATTAGTGGCATCTGTCACTATGTCTCGTTTAAAAACTGCTCATTTTGTAGCAGAATATCTTCATTCATTACATGAGACCCGTTCTTTTGCTGGACACACTGTGGATAAGGACATCACCACTAAATAAAGGGTATCCTGAGTCACACATCTATTTAATAGCACACGGAAGCCTAGTCTGGTCTTCTAATACTCTCCCCATACCCGATGCTCAACACTGAATGGTGTCATTGTTCCAGAGAACATCACTTCAGCTCCTGGCCTCTTTTGCTCTCAGATGTCCAACAGTGTGCTTTACCCTCCATATTCCATGATGTATGGATTGGTGGTACAGTGAAATTGGAGAGTTTGGAAAAATTAGATTTGTTCTACTTTGCAAAAAATATAGCAGTAGTGATGATGAAAGGAAAAAGCATGCATTTCTTCAATTCTTCATTTTTCTCTGAAATGCCATTCTGCTGTGTTTGAAGAGGTATGTTTTCTCATGATTATTATGGCACTGCCAATGATGCAATAATTAGAATGTACAGCTCACCACAGATACTTTCTCTCAAATCAAACAGCCAATGCTGGTGGTCATTTCTATGTAGAGATACAGATGCCCCTCAACTTCTAATAGGGTTATGTCCTGATAAACCCACCATAAGCTGAAAACCTCATGTTAAACTACACATAAATTTTGGTGAGATAACTCACTAAAGTGCTTATCATATAAGCATGATGATATACATGAGTTCAGGCCCCAGAACCCATGTAAGAAAGCTGAGAACAGTGGCACATCTGTGTAATCCTAGCATTTAAAAGGCTGGCCCAGAAATATCCCTGGGGCTCACTGAATGGCCAGCCTGACCTGCTTGGTGAGATTGAGGTCAGTAAGAGACCTCTGACCTCTATATGCACATACACACATGTGCATGCACATTCTTAGGAGGCTAGAGAGACAAGTTGTCAATTTGAGGTCAGAACCCAGGCTCAAAAAATGTACTTAATAGACTGGTGTATATTGAATGTCAAATATGCCCCCTCACACTACTCTGTTTGAACACTTGAACCCTAGCCACTAATGCTGTTCTGAGAGGTTGTGGGACTTTTTACGTGTTGCACCTGGTGCAGGCATAGGACTATAAGAATGAGGCTTGAGTGCCTGGGGTTATAGCCAGAGAGGCAACTGCCCCTGGGTCCCACCGCTGGACACAGGCCATCCCTGGAGGACCTGCTCAACTTGGCGCCAGTTTCCAGCCAATTGGTGGGCCCTATGGGAAGGCTCCCTTTTTCTAAGACTGCAGGCATACCCTGCAGTCTCCACATCCTGCCCCCACACCCATCTGCTAGAGAGCCCAGGCTCTTCCTGAGAATCAGAGACCAGCCCCCAGCTTCCATCCTGCCCTGGAACTCCCATCTGGACCGGAGACCAGATGAACTCCCATCTGGACAAAATAAGGAGACCCCAGGGACTTCCAGAGACTCAGAGTCCAGGGCCCCAGCTCCTATCCGGCCAGCACTCTCATCTGGACCAGCGCTCCCATCTGGCCCAGAGCTTCCATCTGGACCAGAGAGGCTCCCTAAATCTGTCAGCTCTCTCTGGACCAAGTACATGGATAAGACCAAGAATGAACCCACAAGGAGATGGGCAGACATCAAGGCAGAAGTACATACAACAAAATAAAGAGCAATACAGCATCACCAGAACCTAGCCCTTCTCCAACAGCTAGACCTGAACATCACAGAATGGAAGAATAAGAATAAGAATAAGAATAAGAATAAGAATAAGAATAAGAATAAGAATAAGAATAATAATAATAATAATAATAATAAGAAGAAGAAGAAGAAGAAGAAGACAACCTTATAAGTAACATCATGAAGAGGCTAGAGCCTTATACAGAAATAAGTAGAGGAAAAGACAAACAAAAAATGGGAAGAACGCTATAAAAAACTACAGGAAAGGACAATTAAAGCAGAAGAAAACAATAAGTCCTTGAAAGAAAATCATGAAAAAGCAAGGGAGACGGTCCAAGGCCTGAAGAGGGAAATAGAAAAAAATGAAGAAGACACTAGCAGAAGGAATGATGGAAATAGAAAATCTGAGTAAACAAACAGGAATTTCAGGGGCAATCGTAACCAACAGAATGCAAGAGATGGAAGAGAGGATCTCTGGTGTTGAAGATATGGTAGAAGAAATAGATTCATCAGTCAAAGAAAACACTAAAAGCAACAAAGTCATGACCCAAAATGTCCAAGAAATTTGGGACACCATGAAAAGACCAAACCTATGAATAATAGGGATAGAGAAAGGAGAAGAATACCAACTCAAAGGCACAGAAAATATATTTAACAAGATCATAGAAGAAAACTTTCCCAACTTAAGGAAGGAAATGCCTATGAAAATACAAGAAGCCTATAGAACACCAAACAGACTAGAACCCCCACCAAACAAAAAGTCCCCTCACCACATAATAATTAAACAACTAAATGTACAGAATAAAGAAAGAACATGAAGGGCAGCAAAGGAAAAGGCCAAGTGACTTATAAAGGCAAACCCATCAGAATAACACCTGATTTCTCAATGGAGACTTTGAAAACCAGAAGGACCTAGACAGATATAATGCAGACACTAAGAGACCATGGATGCCAGCCTAGACTAATATACCCAGCAAAACTTTCAATGATCATAGATCGAGTGAACAAGACATTCCAAGACAAAACCAGATTTAAACAATACTTATCCACAAACCCAGCCCTACAGAAAGCACTAGAAGGAAAATTCCAACCTAAGGAAGGTAGATACACCCATGAAAACACAGGCAATAGATAACACCACAGCAGTAAACCCCAAAGAAGAGAAGTACACACACACTACCACCAAAGAATAAAAATAAAAACAGGAATGAACAATCACTGGTCACTAATATCCTTAATGTCAATGGACTTAATTCACCTATAAAAAGACACAGACTAACAGAATGGATAGGAAAACAGGACCTATCTTTCTGCTGCATACAAGAAACACACCTCAAATTCAAAGATAGACACCTCCTAAGAATTAAAGGCTGGGAAAAGACTTTCCAATCAAATGGTCTTAAGAAGCAAGCTGGTGTAGCCATCCTAATATCCAGCAAAATAGACTTCAAACTAAAATCAATGAAAAGAGATAATGAAGGACATTACATACGCATCTCAGTAAAGATCCACTAAGATGAAGTCTCAATTCTGAACATTTATGCCCCGAACACAAGGGCACCCACATATGTAAAAGAAACATTACTAAAGCTTAAATCACATATAAACCCCCACACATTAATAGTGGGAGTCTTCAACACCTCACTTTCACCTCTGGACAGATCGGCCAAATTGAAACTTAACAGAGACATAATGGACTTAACTGATGTTATGGCTCATATGGACTTAATGGATATCTACAGAACATTCCACCAAAAAAAAAAAAAAAAACAAAAAAGAATATACCTTCTTCTCAGCACCCCATGGAACCTTCTCTAAAATCGACCACATACTTGGCCACAAAGCAAATCTCAACAGATACAAAACAATTGGAATAACCTCCTGTGTTCTATCAGACCACTATGGTTGAAAGTTAGGTTTCAACAACAGAAAAAACTACAGAAATCCTACAATCTCTTGGAAACTGAATAATGCTCAACTGAATCACCAATGGGTTAAGGAAGAAATAAAGAAAGAAATTAAAGACTTCCTAGAGATCAATGAAAATGAATATACCACATACCCAAACTTATGGGACACTATGAAAGCAGTGCTAAGAGGGAAATTCATAGCACTAAATGCCCACATAAAGAAGCTGGAGAAATCTCACTCTAGTGACTTGACAGCACACCTGAAAGCCCTTGAACAGGAAGAAGCAAAGTCTCCCAGGAGGAACAGAGGCCAGGAAATTATCTAATTGAGAGCTGAAATCAATAAAATAGAAATAAAGAGAACAATACAAAGGATTAATGAAACAAAGAGTTGGATCTTTGAGAATATCAATAAGATAGACAAGCCCTAATCCAAACTAACCAAAAGACAGACAGAGAGCATCCAAATTAACAAAATCAGAAATGAAAAGGGGGCCATAACAACAGACAATGAGGAAATCCAGAGAATCATCAGGTCATACTTCAAAAACCTCTACTCCACAAAACTGGAAAATCTAAAGAAATGGATAATTGTCTCGATAGGTACCACAAGACCAGATAAACCATTTAAATAGTCCAATAACCCCTAAGGAAATAGAATCAGTCATTAAAAGTCTCCCAACCAAAAAAAGCCCTGGACCAGATGGCTTCACTGCAGAATTCTACCAGATCTTCAAAGAAGACTTAATACCAATACTCTTTAAATTGTTTCACACAATAGAAGCAGAAGGTATATTACCAAACTCCTTCTATGAGGCTACAATTACCCTGATTCCTAAACCAAACAAAGATTCAACAAAGAAAGAGAACTACAGACCGATCTCCCTCATGAACATTGATGCAAATATACTCAATAAAATTCTGGCAAACAGACTCCAAGAACACATCAAAACAATTATCCACCATGATCAAGTAGGCTTCATCCCAGGGAAGCAAGGGTGGTTCAACATACGAAAGTCTGTCAATGTAATACACCATATAAAAAAACTCAAAGAAAAAAACCACATGATCATCTCACTACATGCAGAAAAGGCATTTGACAAAATCCAACACCCCTTCATGATAAAGGTCTTGGAGCGATCAGGAATACAGGGAACATACCTAAACATAATAAAGGCAATCTACAGCAAGTCAACAGCCAACATCAAATTAAATGGAGAGAAATTCAAAGTAATACCACTAAAATCATGAACAAGGCAAGGCTGTCCCCTCTCCCCATACTTATTCAATATAGTACTAGAAGTTCTAGCCAGAGCTATAAGACAACACAAAGAGATTAAAGGGATACAAATTGGAAAGAAAGAAGTCAAGCTCTCCCTATTTGCAGATGACATGGTAGTATACATGAGTGACCCCAAAAATTCAACCAAGGAACTGATACAGCTAATAAAAACCTTCAGCAACATAGCAGGATACAAGATCAACTCAGAAAAATCAGTAGCCCTCCTATATACAATAGACAAACAGGCTGAGAAGAAAATCAGAGATACATCACTCTTTACAATAGCCACAAATGATATAAAATACCTTGGGGTTACTCTAACTAAGCATGTGAAGGACCTATATGACAAGAACTTTAAGTCCCTGAAAAAAGAAATTGAAGAAGATGTCAGAAAATGGAAAGAACTCCCATGCTCATGGATAGGCAGATTAACATAGTAAAAATGGCAATCTTACCAAAAGCAATCTACAGATTCAATGCAATCCCCATCAAATTACCAACACAATTCTTCACAGATCTGGAAAGAATAATACTCAACTTCATATGGAAAAACAAAAAACCCAGGATAGCCAAAAGAACCCTGTACAATAAAACAACCTCTGGAGGCATCACAATCCCCGACCTCAAGCTCTACTATAATAAAAACAGCTTGGTACTGGCATAAAAACCGACACGTGGGCCAATGGAATCGAATTGAAGACCCTGACATTAACCTGCACACCTATGAACATATAATTTTTGACAAAGAAGCCAAAAATGTACAATGGAAAAAAGAAAGCATCTTCAACAAATGGTGCTGGCATAACTGGATGTCAATGTGTAGAAGGCTGCAAATAGATCCATATCTGTCACCATGCACAAAACTTAAGTCCAAGTAGATCAAAGACCTCAACATAAATCCAGTTACTCTGAACCTGATAGAAGAGAAGTAGGAAGTAGTCTTAAATGCAATGGCACCGGAGATCACTTTCTAAATATAACACCAGTAGCACAGACACTGAGAGAAACAATCACTCAATGGGACCTGTTGAAACTGAGAAGCTTTTGTAGAGCAAAAGACACGGTCAACAGGACAAAGTGACAGCCTACAGAATGGGAAAAGGTCTTCACCAACCCCACATCTGACAGAGGGCTGATATCCAGAATATATAAACAACTCAAGAAATTAGATATCAAAATGCCCAATAGTCCAATTAAGAAATGGGCTATAGAACTAAACAGAGGAAGTTCAAATGGCTGAAAGACATTTAAGGAATTGCTCAACATCCCTAATTATCCAGGAAATGCAAATCAAAACGACTCTGAGATACCACCTTACACCTGTCAGAGTGGCTAAGATCAAAAGCACAGAAAACAGCTTATGCTGGAGAGGATGTGGAGCAAGGGGAACTCTCCTCCACTGCTGGTGGGAATGCAAGCTTGTACAGCCACTTTGGAAATCAATATGGTGCTTCCTTAGAAAATTGGGAATCCATCTCCCCCAAGACCCAGCTGTAGCACTCTTGGGCATATACCCAAGGAATGCTCAATCATACCACAAGGGCATTTGCTCAGCTATGTTCATATCAGCATTGTTTGTAATAGCCAGAACCTGGAAACAACCTAGATGCCGTTCAACTGAAGAATGGATAAAGAAAATATGGTACATATACACAATGGAGTACTACTCAGCAGAGAAAAAAATGACATCATGAGGTTTGCAGGCAAATGGATGGATCTAGAAAAAAATCATCCTGAGTGAGGTAATCCAGACTCAGAAAGACAAACATGGTTTGTACTCACTCATAGGAGGATACTAGATGTAAAACAAAGATGACTAGACTGCTACACAACTCCAGGGAGGCTACCTAGAAAACGGGACCCTAGGAAAGACCCAGGGATCACCCAATGACAGAGAAATGGATGAGATCTACATGAACAACCTGGATGACAGTGGGATTAATGAAGGGTAAGATTTGAGCGAAAGAAAGCTTAGGGGAGTAGGAGATCCCTGCTGCATCAAGAACAGAAAAGGAGAATGAGGAATAACAGACCATGATAAATGAAGACCACATGAGAACAGGAATAGGCAGAGTGCTCGAGAGGTCCCCAGAAATCCACAATGATATATCCTCTGTAGTCTGCTGGCAATGGTCAAGAGAAAGCCTGATCTGACCTAGTCCGGTGATCAGATGACTAATCACCCTAACATTCGTGCTGGAACTCTCATCCAATAACTGATGGAAGTGGATGCAGAGATCCTCAGCTATGCCCCAGTTAGAGCTCTAGGTATCCAACTGTCGAGAAAGAGGAGGGACTGTAAGAGCATGAATTGTTGACTCCAAGATTGCAAAAAGCACAGGGACAAATAGCCAGTTGAATGGAAGCACATGAATTATGAACCAACCGCTGTGGAGCCCCCAGCTAGATCAGGCCCTCTGGATAAGTGAGACAACTGAATAGCTTGATCTGTTTGCGAGGCACCCAGGCTGTGGGACCAGGACCTGTCCTTAGTGCATGAGCTGGCTGTTTGGAACCTTGGGCTTATACAGGGACACATGCTCAGCCTGGAAGGAGGGGACTGGACCTGCCTGTACTGAATCCACCAGGTTTAAATGAATCCCCAGGGGTGTCTTGGTCCTGGAGGATATGGGAATGGAGGGGAGGGGCTGGGGGGAAGGTGGGTGTTGGGGCGGGAGCGCGGAGGACAGGGGAACCCATGGCTGATGTATAAAATTAAAATATAATAATAATAATAATAATAATAATAATAAATATAGACTGAGGCTTGAACATAAGGACCATCTCTACTTCCAGCCCAAGCTCTCTGCTTCCTGACCTAGTAGATGTTATAACAAATTATCCCACAATTCCCTGCCACTACTGACAGAGGCTGCCAGCCACTAAACCTTCTTTGTCTTTCGAGACTGTATGCCCTGAATTGTGAGCCAATATAAAACTCTCCTCCCTTAAGTTGTATTTGTCAGATATTTTGGTACAACAATAAGAGTGTGTATACTAATATACCCACTATATACATATATACATACACACACACACACACACACACACACACACACACACATATATATATATATTATAGGGTTGCCCATTTATAGTGGATTACATGCAGATGAGATGATATTAAGAATCAGTTAATCTCAGCATAATATAGTTTTAACATAGGCTGAGATGATGGAAAGGCATGAACTAATTCCCATTTTTAAATACTCTTTATTTTTCTTTGTCCAAGGTCTGACTATATAGCCCAGGCTGGCCTGGAGCTTGCTATGTAGACTAGGATAGCCTTGATCTTATAGAGATCTACCTTCCTCTGCCTCCTTAGTCCTGGGATTAAAGGCATCCATCACCATGCCTGGCTCAAATATTCTTAAAGGCCATGAATATTTAAAGCCATTGTATTGGTTGTGGATATTTGCATCTGCTTCCATCAGTTACTGGATGAAGGCTCTATGATGACAGTTAGGGTATTTACTGATCTGATTCCTGGGGTAAGCCCTGGTAGTAGGGTCAGGATCTATCCCCTGGTCATGAGCTGGCTTTTTGGAACCCTCTACCTATAGTGAAACACCTTGTACAGTCTTGATGCAGGGGCGGGGGGCGGTCTTGGACATCCCTCAACTGAATACACCAGGCTTTACTGAATACCCATTGGAGGACTTACCTTGTTAGAGGAGGGAATTGGGAATGGGTTGGGGGAAAGTGGCTGGGGGTGGGCAGGAGGAGGGAAGAGAGGGGGATCTATTGTTGCTATATAAAATGAATACAAAATAAATTTCATAATTAAAAAAGCCATTGCAGATCATCCAAGCATGGTACCTGGTAAGTGATACCATAAATGGTGAATTAAGTACTGTAAGTAATGGCTTAAATGAATTATACTAGGGGAAGGGAAGAACAGTTGCATGATAGAATATCCAAGTCTTGTTGTGGAATATTGCTTTACACTATGTGAAGATATGTCACTGTGGTTGGGTTAATAAAAAGCTAAACAGCCAATAGCCGGCAGGAGGTATAGCAGGGGTGGGCTCCTGGACAGAGAGAGCTCTAGGAAAAAGAAAGGCAGATTCTCTAGCCAGATGTGGAGGAAACAGGATAGGCAAAATGGAGATGAGGAAATGAGCCTGTAGAAGAATGTAGATTTTAAAATGGGGTATTTAAGTTATGAGAGCTAGTGGGACAAGCCTAAGCTATAGGCTAAGCTTTCATGATTAATAATAATTCCACATATTATTTTTGTGAGCTGGTGGCCCAAAGAAAAATCCTTTAACAAAGTCCAACTTTCTCATGGCACCAACTGCATGGGACTGACGGTAGTAGCAGATGCCACTGGATGACTGACTACAGCCTGGATTTGCTGAAAGTTTTGTAGCAAGCAGAGTTCTGTATCTATTCGGCAATATGGAGTGGGAAGAGGGGAGAGAGTGGTTCTGGTTGGAAGAAGCCAGTTAGAAAAGCATTCCTGCTTTAGGAAGAAGTAGGTGCTCTGCAAACTCACTTGTGTGTGCTTTATGGTTGCGCTAGCTATGTACATGTTCATCACAGAAAGCTTGCCTGGCCTTTCCTCTCATTGAGACATGTGTGTTTGTTCTGAGTTGGTGAGCTGTGACTGCTTCTCAACTCCGAGTTTTGCCTGTTTGTGTATGTTCTTTCACTGCTATGTTATGCTAACATCATCAAATCGTCAAGTGTTAATTTTCATATGATTTTGTAGTTTTGGGTGGTGATAATACCAACAGTGCCCTTCGTTTGGCTGTTAGACCAATACCACAAAGCTCATGCAAAACCAAAATATTAAACTGATTGTTTAATTTACCCATCCCTGCTCATTACTTCTTTATAGGAATGGGGAAATCTAGATCCTAAATAGACATGCCCAGGACAAGTTCCTTTGTAATTTGATTTTCTTCTCCTCCATATTCTCTAGCCAGGATACTATGAAACTTTTGGTTAAAACAGAAATTTCAGATATATCCTAGAAAACACATTCATTAACAAGTTGGGAAACTCAAATAAACCACTTGAAAAATGGTTTACAGGAACCAGGGATAAATAACATAGGCTTACCATACTTTGATACTTTGATGTTTAACCTCAGGCTAAGCAGCTGCAACACACGCCTGTTCAAATACTCCTGTAAATAAATTAATCAGGCAGCCTTGTGTATTCATGAAAAGATTCATCCCTGGAGTCAGATAGACCTGAATTTGAATCCTTGCTTCATAACTTTATATGTACCTCATTGGGCTGTTGTGAGGATTAAATACCCTAAGCCGAGTGGAGCTCTCATAGTGCCTGGCACATGGCAAGTGTTCACTAAATGTCAACTAGTGATTATGTTTGTTTCATTTGCCAATGAATTGCAGCTGGGGACAATGTGACCTGGCCAATAGGATTCTGGCCAGTAGGATTTTGATGAGCTCTGGTTGGCTCAGCTTATTTGTTTATCTACCTTGCCAGCTCTTGAAATGGGGCAATAGTAATCTCACCACTAGCATATACAAGTAATACAGTTTGGATAAGAGAACAAATGAGTAGCACATCTAGGAAGAAGAACATTTGCTAGCAGGTTTTCATCCCCCTCTGTGAGATATAGTACACGTACTAAATAGGAAGTACCCCTCCCAAGAAGTGCCTGTCAGTATTGGCCTAGACGGTACCTCTTGGTGGGAAAGTGTGTTTTGCAAGTGGACCTTGGAAAACAGGACCTGCATTTTGTGTCACATAAACTCAAGGAGGCAAGGTCCTGCTGCTCCCTGTAGTCAGGATCCTCCAGGTCTTTCCAGGCTATGGGAATTACAGATGCTACAGGAACAGTGTCAGTGAACGCTGTTAGAACACATGTGTTGATTTTCTGACAACTGGTCAGTGGAGTGCAGCCTCCTGTGGCTGGCAGTACTAAGAGAGAATGGAGACAAAGGGGGAAAGTGATATGCCATCTAGATCATTATGACGAGTCCATTATTGACCAATAATCTGGAATGTGGAAGTTTTAAAACAGAGAAGCTTTTAATTGGAAGCCCAGTTCATCAATATTTGTCTTTCCCGAATCATGCTCTAATCTCATTAATCTCATACCTAACAAAATCCTTCCCTGGCGCAAAGTTATGAAGGTTTGCTCCTATAGTGGTTTTATCCTTTATGTAAACCAGATATTCATCTTGAATTAGATTTTGTGTATGGCAGTGAGGAAAGGCTTTAATTTACATGTTGTATTAGTTATTTTCTTATTGCTGTGATAAAACACCATGACCAAGAGTGACTTCTAGAATAATTTGGTTTATGGTTTCAGAGGGAGTGTCTGTAACAGTGGGTGAGGCATGGCCACAGGAAACAGGAGCAGGAAGCTTGTGGATCACATCTCCTCCCATAAATAGGAAGCAGAGAGAGTGAACTGGAAGTGAGATGGCTATCAATGCTTAGCTTTTCTCCCAGTGACACACTTCCTCCAGCAAGGCTGCACCTCCTAAAGATTTCATAATCTCACCAAACAGCGTCACCAGCTGGAAGCCAATTGTTCAAACATCTGAGTGTCTGGAGAACATTGCTCATGCAAACCACTACACATATAGATACCGAGTTTTGACACCATACTTTTTTCATCAAATTACCTTGGCACCTTTGTAAAAATCAGCTGTTCTGTTTCTACATTCTCAGTTCCATTAAGTTGTTTTGGCTAGTATAATTTCTTTCTGTTTCTTTATGATTTCTAGAAACAGACTATAAGTTTATACTTGAAAATCCTAGAAGAATTTGGCATAGATTGCCCTACATGTGTGCATGAGCTTTAGGGAGAATAGACATTTCAACATTGAGTCTCTATGAACTCTGTCAATTCACTTAGATCAATTCATGCTCTCTGAGTTTCAGGGTGCATAGCTTTCCTCGACTTTGTCGGGTAAATCTTCAAGAATTTCAGACCTTTTCTATAGTGCTTGGGATTTAAACTAGAGCCGCGTGTGTACTAAGCCAGTGCTCTGTCCCTAATGTTTTGTACTTTTGCTTTTGGATTGTTTTACTGTATACTTCTTCATTTCAAGTGTAGAGAAGTACAGTCAATTTTTGTCTGTTAATCTCGTGTACTGAGAACTTGCTAAGGTCATTAATTCCAAGAGATCTTTCCTTTGCCAATCCCATTGGATGTTCTACACAGAGCATTACTGTTTTATTCTTCCATCCCAAGGAGACTTTCTTGCTTTACTGCTCTATTACAATGTTGAACAGATCTGAGTTTTCTCATGTGTAAATTCTCTCCCATGTAACATTTTTAAAAATAAACACATATGACGATGGAGAGATTTTTGAACAGAGGAAATATCCTTCGGAGATGCTGCTTGAGAGAAAAAAGTGGTTTAATCATAACTACATCACATGTCAAAGCTAGAGTCTCGGGCAAGACAAACAAAATTTAAAAAAAAAGAACACCTAAAGTTTATATAATCACATACAATCTTCCTCTGGTTTTATTCTCTTGCTTGCATTTCCTCTTTCTGCCTCCTCCCCCACTCAACAAAGTATATTAATTAAAACGGCAAATATTAAAACTCAATTGCTACTTCAAAGGTTAGAGCACTACCCTATGAAGAGTACTTCATCCTCCGGGTATTACTTCCTTCACATGTAACAATGAAAACACTTGCTTAATTACTTTTCTTACTGCTGTGACCAAACACCAGACAAGAAGCAGCTCAGGGGGAAGAGAGTCCATTTTAGCTTACAATTCAAAGGATACAGTGCATCATGGTAAGGAATGCATGGTTTGAGCATGAGGTAGCTGGACCCATTGTGTCACCAGTTAGGAAGCAGAGAGTGGATAGGAAGTGGGACTGGCCTTAAAATCTTAAGGCTTGCCCCTAGTGACATATTTTCTACAAAAACTCTGCCTACAGCTGGAGACTAAGTATTCAAGCACATGAACCTGTGGAGACTGTTTTATATACAAATGACATCAGATACCAGTAGTATCTACTTACTGTATTGGGTTTTCAAAATTTTTACCTAGTGCATACACACAGGTGTTGAGTACCATTCTGGAGATTCAGAAAAGAATAAACTCAACAGTATTCTTTGCCATTTTGCCCAATATAGTGGAAAGATATGGTCATTAAACAAATAAATACACATAAACATGGTAGCATATGCCTGTAATCCCAGCTCTTAGGAGCCTGAGATAGGAGAATTCCAAGTTCAAAGCTGGATTGTGCTACATAGCAAGACTCTGTCTCAGAAGGAAAGAAAGAAAGAAAGGAAGGAAGGAAGGAAGGAAGGAAGGAAGGAAGGAAGGAAGGAAGGGGAGAGAGAGAGAGGGAGGAAGGGAGGGAGGGAGGGAGGGAGGAAGGAAGGAAGGAAGGAAGGAAGGAAGGAAGGAAGGAAGGGGCAAAAATCTATAGATTTAGATGAAGTGGTTGTGGGAAATCGCACCAAAAGAACATATGAAAGGTCTGAATTATTTAAATGAATTAGTACATTGTTCTAGTTTCATTTCTGTTGCTGTGATAAAATATCCTAACACAAAGCAAGTTAGAAGAGAAAGAGGTTTCTTTCAGTTTACAATTCCAGATTACAGTCCATCATTGTGGGCAAGTCAAGGCAGGAACTTCAATCAACTGAATATATCAAATACACAGTGATGAGAGAAATGAATGTGTATATGCCTGTTTGCTTGCACACAGCTAAATCTCTTCATTCATGCAGTTCAGTACTGCCTGCCCCAGGGAATGGTGCTGCTCATGCTGGGCTGGGTCTTTCCATATCAGTTAACTTAGTAAGACAGTCCTCCACAAACATGTCCACAGGGCAACCAAATGTTGACAATCCCTCATTGAGATTTTTTTGTAGGTGATTCTAGGTTATGCCAAGTTAACAATTGAACTAACCACCACATACATATAAAAGGATTTGAAAAAGAATCTCATATATAATAAATTATATCAATGCTTTGTCATCTGTAATTTATTGAGTGTTTTCTGAGTCAGGCACTGTGCAAAGTTCTTCACATGTTTTCCCTTGTTTGACTATTGGAACAAGAACTATAAGCCCTTTGTAAGAGGGAATTCAAAGTGACGTAGTTTACAGGTGATATAGTCAAAATTCACACGATACTTTGTGCTTGACCCCTGAGAATACACTCATCTTTTCTTTATATAGCTACACTTTGTGTTTAGGCAGTGTATTAGAAGTAGAGTTACAAAAATAATTAGAATACTGATCTTGCTGTTGAGAATGGTCTTGGGAATGGTGTTGAGGGAGGAGAAAGTTCTGTAGGAGCTGGGGTGAATGGTTCTGTCTCATCTTCCCCTAGTATTTCCACTGGAGGATAAGGCTGGTCTTTCCTGGTGCTCCAGCAGCCTCTGGCTCAGACACTTTCATTATTACGTGTTATGTGCAAGCACCCCAAAGTTTGGAGTGTGGAGGACAGAAATAAAGCAACTTGACTGGTCAGTGATGACTACATCTTCTAAAAAAAATACCTTGTGTTTTCAGAATGCTAGCTTGCCAAAGTTTAGACAAAAGAGAAATGTAAAGGAAGACATGGCTCAGTGATGAATAAATGATATATTTTGCCTGGGAAATGCTGGCAATGCTATAAAACTCAGGCCACCATCTGTTTGTGCCTGCTTCAAGTGGCATTTGCACTGGGTAATCAAGATATCAAATGCATTTGAAGAACAAATCAGTAGTGTAGAGGTGACTAGAATATGTGGAAAGATTGTAGATGGTGAAGATAATCAGAGAAGAATATCGTGTTGGAGCTGAGGCTGGTGTTCAGTTGATGCAAAGCTATCTAGCTCATAGAGTACTAGGTTGCATTCTCCAGCTCCATATAAACTCAGTATGGTGGTACATACCTATAATCCTAGCACTGAGTAGGTAGCAGCAGGAGGATAAGAAGTCCATGGTCTGCCTTGACCACATAGCAAATTGGAAGCCAGCCTGGGCTGTATGACACCCTGATACTCTCACCCACAAAAGGAGCCACAGTATCTTATGTTCCTTGAAATACCTATTTATTTGATCCCTCACAACCTACTGTTTTGGATCATATGAATAGGGGTGAGAGGAGAAGGACTGGATTATATAATCCAAGTGATCATCTTTCCATACCATCTCCCCACCCCTGTGCATCTGGCTGCTGGAATAAATATCCATTTATTCCTCTGTGGTGCTTGCTCTTGATTGTCAAGTTGACTGAATTTAGAATCACTTAGGAAACAACTCTCTGAGTGTGTATGTTGAGGGTATTTCCAGACTACTCTAAGGAAGAAGACCTACCATGGAGGCAAGTGGCACTTTCTCATGGACTGAAGTCCCAGATTGAATAAAAAGGGAAAGACAGAGAAAGGGGACTGAGACCTTCATCTCTCTACAGCTCAGCTGCAGACATACCCCATGCTCATGCCACTGTATCTTTCCTTACACCATTATTATCTTCACAACTCTGACTGTGTTTGAGGGACATGAGGAGGAAAAGAGCTGAGTTTGGCTAAGCCTGAAGTTACTAAAAATTACAAACATACATAGTTTTTCATAAGTTTTCAAAGAGACCTTGAATCTGTTATCTTCTTTAATTTTACCAGCAATTCCGTGAGGCAGATTTTGCACCCGAGAGATGGGAAAACTAAACTGATAGAAGCAATGTGTTTTTCCCAAAGTCACACAGCTAGTAAGTTTCAGAACCGTGGTTTAAGTCTGTATCCATGTAAGTCTGAATTATCTTCCCACCTCTGTAGGGCACAGGCACAGACCACTCTGAAATTGGAAGCCAAAGAATGAATTTTAGATATCTAACCTCCTCAACACTTTATCCAGTTACATGCACGTGGGAAATGTACAGAATTCATTTCCAGTGAAGGTAGTAAAGACTGTAGCTACACATGGAATAGGACTTTTTTAAGTAATAAGGGGGGATCTTTACTGGGTGCTTTCTTTGTACTACCCTTGTTCAAGGTTCTTTAAATGCATGAATAGTCCTAATCCTGGAAAGTGCCGCATGATGTTAATTCAAGGAGAACTCCTCAGATGTTTCTATGGCATTGGACCATACAAATTTCTGAAGGGACTTGGGACTGAGCAGCTAGGTGTCTTCTACACATATGGCTCCTCCTAAGATTCATTTATTTTATGTTTATCAGTGTTTTGTTTGCATGTATGTCTCTGCACCATGTGTATGCTTGTGCTTTCAGAAGTCAGAGGAACTCATCTGATCCCCTGGGGTACTGGAGTTATAGATGATTGTAAGCTGTCATGTAGATGCTGGGAACTGGACCTGGGTCCACTGGAAGAGCACCAAATGCTCTTAACTACTGAGCTATATCTCAAGTCCCTAGACAGGACTTTAATGTGGCTGCATTGTTGAGCTTAGTCAGATCATTGGCTATCCCAGTCTTTTAGTCTAAGACTTTTCTTTTAAGCATCAGAACTCGAACTGAAGAATTAGAAATGGTGGGCTTACTTCCATGTGCCTCTTTCTCATCATGGCTAGGGAGGAGATTCATCCACTGATGGCTTTAATGAGATGTTTTCTACCAGCATTGGCATATGTACCTTCTTTTTTTTATTCTTACATGTGAACTCTTCAGGGATGGCCACACTCTTTTGTGCCCTCACAGTAAGTACTAGGGCAGTTGGTTATGTTGTAAATTGTGTCAGAAACTAGTCTGCTGTCTCTACCTCCCCACATTACTCTCCCAGGATAACTACCATTCCTTCTGCAAACAGAGACTTGTTCTTGTTACTTCTCCTGGCATCACCAAGAAGGTGGGAAAGCAAACAGTGAAATGTCTCCAAGACCCACTGAAAGCTACTAGTTACATGTCCACTGTGTTAAGCGGTTATCAGGAACTGCGGGGAATAAGCACATTTCCACATAAACTGACAAACTTAGACCCTTTGTCCTGAGACTATCTTCATGCTCTCTTCAGACCCCGTTTGTATTGGTCCCCCCACACACACTTCCCAAGCCCTGCTCAACATTGCTATATCCTTTACAGTCATAATATGCCCAGTGCCTCACCAAATGTTCGCTTCTTAAGTGTTCTCCTTTAGCAGACATGATCTAACTGCTTCTAACTGCTGAAAATACTAAAAGAAAAAAAAAAAAAACCCTAGATTCGATGATCCAGGGAAATGTGTTTACCACATCCTTCCTTTGCAAGGACCAGTGTTTCCAGTCTGTGCTCTCTGGTCATTTGGTTCTACGGCAGGAATTGAGAGCATGCTGAAGGTTAGAGTGATGGATAAGCTGCATTAGAAAGTCGAAGCCCCAGACCCGACTCTTCCTGAGTGACTCTGTTTTCATCCAATTGTGGAGAGCTAGTTTCTAAATACTGGTGCAGACCTAACCAGATAATAACTAAGGAAAAGTGTGTGAGGATTACAGCCTGGGCTCTTCTTGCCCAATCTGTTCCGAGACAGGGGAAGCACCCCTTTCCTCACTTCTGCATGCTCTTTTTTTAAAAGGCCAAAAAGAAAGAGTCCCCCATCATGTGGTCAGATTGTTCAGCCTGGGTGAGAGGTACCTGATTGGGTGATAATACTCAAGATTACAGCCTGTATACAAACTGAAATACTTAGAAAGAACAGAATACCTTTGGTTTTGAGTAATGCTCCCAAACTGGCTGCTGTTCTCCAGACTAAATGAGCATGCACTTTTTCCACTCCATTTCCTTCCACCGGCCTCAGTGCGAGGGTATAATGAAACCTGTAGAAGAAAAGAGCATTGGCTTAGAGAGGGCTTTTAGTTGCTAAAGCCATCCTGTCCCAGAAAATGGTCCAGCAGATGTTTAAAGGTCAAGGTCGAACCTGAATGCCATTAGAAGGCCTGTGGTTTTTCTAACATTTATAATCAGATATTTTGTACGATTCTAAGCATAATTTTGCTTTGAATTTTCAAAAACTCTCTTCAGTGTTTTCACTGTTTATATGCTCATTGACTAATTTAACAGCATCCTTAACCACATACTATTATCATCTTCATAGCTAATTTTCCCCTTGATTATACTGTTGTCTTCCTCATCCACTAGGTGCCATCATAGCACCCTCACTTGCTCTTCATCTTTCAAATGCCCCTGTCAAAATCCTATTGGAAAGAGCCTGATCTTTCCAATTTGATATACATAGGTTGGCATCTTGGCTCTAGCACTTCCAATAAGCCACGTTTTTCAGTCTCGATATCCTCATCTGTAAAATGGGAGTAATAGTCAGACCATACTGTCCAGCAGAGATTGGATTTTAAGTTAACTGATACACAAAACCATATAGATTGTACATTAATGTCTGTGGGATGCCACACAATCAGCATTTGATACAGGTATACATTGTATGATGGTAGTGGTATTTATTACTTCATTTGGTGAAAACTTTAAAAATTCCCTCCATCTAGACTTTTGAAATGTACATTGCATTATTTCCTCCTGCTAGAGAGTCTTGAGGATTCAGTAAGATGACTTACAAAAATATTCTCAAACATTTGGGAGCATGTTAAAGAGAATCACTGTTATTATTCACATTTTAAAATGATGAGTATGTCTTTCTCTATCATGTCTCTCTTGGTTCACTCTGAGAACATCTCTCCATCTCTGAATAACATCCATTTATCATTTAATCATGCACTGTCTGATTTTTTTATTAATTCGATCAGCAAATTTGTATTGGAAACCCAGTTTTTACAAGCACTGCCTGCTGGTGTGGCTGAAAGTAGACAGGAGGAAGGGCAGTGGTGGTGGCATATGAGTCTGAACCACATAAAGTCAGTCACTGCTACTGAGCATCTTTTCCAGTCTATCCAAATAAGTAGGCCAGAAGAACAAACTGGACTTGTAAGAAAGGTGCAATCAGAGATACAGTGGGTTGGAGGACTAGAAACACTGGACAAAACAAGGCCAGGTCCTGCCAATCACAGCTTCCCTTGCTACTGTTAGCCCATTTTCCAGTTACTTCACTCTTTAATCCTTTCTCCACTAAATTTGTGACTATGACCTCTTCTGAGAAAGTAGGTGTACTCCTTTGGTCTTCTGCAGAGTCTCCCCAAGACTGCAGTAAGAGCTGTCTGCAAAGTATTTGTAATAAGCCCAACAGATGATGGCAGTACACCCTACGATCGGCCGCTGATTCTTTGCTTCCTCTTGTTCCCAGAACATCAAGTATATCCCTGGAATTCAGCATGCAAAAATATTTAAATGGTGGCCTTGCTTTAAAAAAGATAAACAAATGGATAATAAACAAAATGTCTTTCTCTTTGAACTTATTTAAAGTGAAGTGTCCTTGTTCCTGTTGAAGAGTTTTATATTTAATCAAGTATGGGGCTCATTGCATCTCCCTGGGTCCTGTGAGGTTTCAGAGATGGATATTCAGACCCAATTGACCCTCTATCTGAACCTCTTCTTCTGTCTGCCTTTCAAGAACTATTACTTGGGAAATTGTTGCTGAGCGTGCTTTTAAAAATACTTTATATATGGTTGCAGGGGTTGGAGAGAGGAGAGAGGCAGAGATAGATAGAGAGGGTAAAGTTAGAGTCTAAGAACTTGGCATATGTCTGAAAAGTAGGCCAGATATAGTCTGGGGTAGGGAAGAAAAAAAGAAACAAAACAAAAAACAACAAACAAACAAACAAAAACAAACAACAACAACAACAACAACAAAAACAAGGTAAAAACTGAACTTCTGTCCTCAGGCCTGACACTGACCAGCTCTGCCACCTCAAGAACGCCATTTAGCCTCTCTGAGTTTATGCTTTCTAGGCTATTAAATGAGGGTGTTCCTTTGCTGACTCAAGTACAAGTATCCGAAGAAATAATGAAGCAGAAACATCAATTCCTTTCTAGGTACTTTAGTGCTGCTGCAGTTTAAAGATTGGGGAGATGTGTTTTAAAAGAAGGAAGAAGTATTTCATGTCTCCCCACGTAGTCTCTGGTGGTTTTTTAAGGGCACATTGAAAAGAAGCCTAATTCTACATTCTTCCACTCAGGGCAGCAGACCAGTTCAGTCAGGGTTTGTTTTTTAATGGGGCCTTAAGCAAATTCCTTTGAGTGAACCCTCGAGCTGCTTCGCAAAAGGTGGAGAAGTGGACCCCCCACCCCAAACTATTTAGAAATGTTCACTTTACCATTGCTAAGCTTCACTACCACTCACAAGAGTTACAGCTCTGAGATTAGTGATCATCCCATAGGGAAGACAGTGATGGTCAAGAGAAAAAAGGCTCCCCAGCACATGGTTTTCCTATTCTGCCATGAGAATTAACATCAATAATGCCTCTGCAACATTTTTCAGAATAAAGAATGGACATTTCTAATTGTCTAGCAAAAAAAATTCTGAATCTGACTCCCTTGAGAAGAAACCTGGGTTTAAATCATTAATACCACAAATCTCTGAGAAGTGTGGAGTGTTGTTGAGTGCTTTAATCAGGATGGCGTGGCAGTGGCCTGTTTTAATTTTATTACATTGATTTAGTTTTGTAAGCTAATATATGTTGCATTTTCAATTCACTTAAATGAGACTACCCTATCATTATTAGATATTACCAAAATGCCCTGATGAGTGAAGGCTAGACTTGCCGTTTTCAATTGCTATGGACTTCCTGCTTATATAATCTGTGTATTAAATGAAATCAATGAGCGCTTGAATTAAATTCCCCAAACTTTAAACGCAAAATATATTTCCCTATACCTTTATATATTTTTTCCTCGAGCTATAGAGTCTATTAGTTGAGACTCATTGATTCCTTTTAGTGATACATTTTACAGGGCTCTCTCCCTTCATATACCAGTTCCTAGAACAGTCTATCCTGTTCAAGACACTGTAAATGTGGGTGATGAATAGGTGCCTCCCTAGTATATGTCTGTTATAGTTGTGCCTCTTTGAAGCTTGAGATAAGCACTATCTTATGTAAATGCAATTGCTCTGAAAATGTAAATGCCTATTGGGCCATCGATCACTCCATGATAGAAGAAACAGAACAATATGGGGAGTGCGAGAAACCCTGTCTGGGGACAGAAATGAAGAAAATTGCTAAGTGGGTAAGGGATTGAATCGATGGAGCTGAAGAACTTTCTGGAGGGGGCTGGGCTGGAAATAACAGTGCAGGTTCTGCTGGGAGAGTGTGTTGGGGCTGCCTGCTGACTGATATTTGCAGAGGCTGCCAAGGGCCTTGCTTTCCTGGGATTCTGAGGACTGAAGACAAGTGGACCCAGTTGAGAGCAGTTTACAGCAATCAGTTAGGTCTTTTTATGGAGTCTAAATTTCGAAATGTGCTGTTCACCAAATGTGTGACTCACAGAGTAATAAAACCGTCTAAATCAATGTGTAAGACATCGTCAAGATAAAAAGGAGGAACGCCTTTCTATTTTTGCCTGTACATTTATTTTTTATTTCCCGCCTACTTCTAAGAAAGATTTGAGGTGACTTCCAAAAACATTCTTACTCATGCCTAGGAGTATTTCAGAACCAACTCTGAGAGTTGCCTCTAGGTATATCATATAAATGGAGAAGAATGATTTATGAAAAGCAATGTTATTGGGGCCCTCTCCCTTTAGCTCTGGGGGATGGTTAAGTGCAGGGTTTATTTGGGAGACTAGCTCAATTGGTGTTCCTGTGAACCCCTTCCCCAGCATCTGTGTTCTCCAGGCAGTGTCCTTGTTCCCGTCCTGTGCTTTATGTGTCAGTTACCTGTTCTAAGGATTTCCTGTAGTGGTCAGGGAGAGATTTTAGGGCAATAATGTCCTGTTTAAGTATTGACTCCTGACCTGTAAAGAGTATGTAGCTTAGTTATAGATAAAACAAAATAACATAAGTCAAAACTAGGGACATAGGTTCTGACTTGTCTCCAAGACTGCAGAGAGTCAGGTCACCTCTCTAGAGCCCTGTGGTCAGGTCAGAAACATGCAGTGTTACCCAGAACATGTTCCAGGAAGTGGAGAACCAAGCCAACTTGAGCAGTTTGGATGTTACTGTGATGAAGAAGAGAACCTATGTGCTTTTCCTCTCAACCCCCTTTCTCGCTCCTCCAGCCTCTTTCCCTCCCCTCTGTCATCTTTGTTCCTGTAAGAGGCTTAGCATGGAAAAGGGACCTTCTCGGGGACAATAAAGCCCAGCAGAGTGGTTTTTTTTTTTTTTTTTTTTTTTTTTTTGGTCAATGTGAATGCATGTACGTGCATGCACCCACCTTTGTGTGTGTGTGTGTGTGTGTGTGTGTGTGTGTGTGTGTGTGTGTGCAGATGCATGCACATGTTGATGCCAGAGAATGACCTTGGATATCATTCCTCTGGAGCTGTGAACCTTGACTTTAGAGACAGTCTTTCACTGAAATCTGGTGCTCACTGATTAGGCTAGTCTGTCTGGCCAGCAAGCGCAGAGATCTGCCTGTTTCTCCCTCTCCTACCCTGGGTTTACCATATGCCTAGCATTTTATGGGGGGGCTAGGGATTCAACTTGAGCCCTCATGCTTTTGCACAGCAAGTAATTTACTAATGGAGCCATCTTCCTGGTCCCCAAGAGAGGGCTTTAATTTTTTTCCATATGAAAGGCAATATAGATCATGAACATGATGTGTGTCACCACCCTGTAGGAGCTTTGAACCCTTGCTCTACCTCTTACTAAAAAGCTGTGTGACTTTTAAGTTGTTCAATCCCTCTAAACCTCAGTTTCTTTGTTGTTAAAAGGGGGATGGCAGTACTAGTCCCTACCCTGTAGGTTTGTTGTGATAATTGAATGAACACATTTTAATCCCCTAGAATTGTGTCTAATATAGTCAAAGATGACTGAGCATTTGGACAATTGAGTATGGATGCATTAAGACTTCTTTAATGCCTTTAAGGACTCCTTGATTGAGTCAGACCTATTCATACAGTTTGTGTGCTATGCATTTCCCAGTGCTGGAGAGGCTATATTGGGATCAACTTTAAGCAGTTTCCAAATGCCAAGAGAATAATGCCTGTTATCTGCTTTGGAACCATAAATTTGCATGTGTACTTCCAATGAGACCCAATGGATGAGGACCAAGGAAAACTGCTCATAACATCACCCAAAGGGCATATCACATCCAACCCCTCTACCGTGTCCACAGCATTTATCACTTTGAAACCAAATGCTAAACAAATAGCTCCAGAGCAGCAGGCTTCTGGTATCATTTAGAAAATTGCACCTGTAATGAGGCAAAGAAAAGGACAGGGCATGGTAGCGTACAATCTGTAATCCTGCTCTCAGGAGGCTGAGGCAGGAGAATCACCAAGAGTTCAAGGCTAGCCTAACCTTTTAAAGTATGAGCACAAGTTGGGGTCATAGGCAGATACCCTTTTGTAAGGCTTCAGCTTCCACTTCTACCTAACCTAGACCCCATACTTTTTGCAATTGGTTAGCCATTCCAAAATGGGGGTGTGTAGAATCCTCAAATTTAATTCTCTTGATTCCCTTTCATGGTTTTAACTTGGCAGCATCATAACGAACAGCTCCAGTGCTCAGCCTAGGACCAAGATGGAACATGGGTCAAGTCATTGCCTTGTCATAGCACCTGAGTCTTGGTTTGGACATGCAGATACGCTGGTGAGAAGGGAGCAGCTGTCTGGTATTGCCATTGTAATCCTCGAGCCCAGGGAGGCAGGTTCCCAGTGCTAACTAATGTTTCCTTAAAAGATCCTGAAATGTGTGTGGGGTAACACATATTTTATCATAGTTATTCTGGCTCCAAGAGTGCAATGAAAATGTTAGCCTTGGCATATCAATCGTGTTTTACAGATGACTGTAATTTCCTGAATGTCAAAACTCCAAATTTTTCTACTAAGCAAACTTTTCAGTGGCAAAACAGATTGCCTCCATAATGTATCACTGTGGGCAGGAAAAATGAAATCTTTATGCACTGTATTATGAATCAATGAGGCATTGAGATTCTTGGAAGGGTGAGTGGACTCTGGAAAATGAAAAACTGCCGCTATTCCATCTCCACAAACTGCTGTTCAGGGAGTAGAGCCTTTGGTGGCATTCAGTGTGTGGGCCACAAAAGTACCAAATTCAAGTTGAAACCAGTTCCTGTCTTTCCTTAGAGTTTGAGGAACAAATATCACTGTAAATATAGTGGAAGTCAGGTCATTTAACAAATTCTCACCCAAAGGCATACTAATATGAATCCTTTTGCTTCGAGATAACAGCTCTGTTTGTTTATGGCTAAAAGGAGCCTGATAGGACAGCACATTTCATTAAGAGCAAAGTGATACACTAGTGAGAGGCTGGGGAATCTGTGCTAGGTGTCTTGCCCTTTGCTAGCCCACTGAAGAATCATAGTTCTGTGCAGTAGATGCTTTCAGAAGAGGAGAGACACACATTAGAGGCATTATATAATATACTCTAGAACTTGCCTCCAGAGCAGTCTGACTCCAGAGTCGCAAATACTAAGCATTTGTCAGTGGTTGGGTTTTCGGCATGATTTGGAGCCCACAAGGTCCATAGAAGAAAAATAGGACAGAAAGAGAACCTGCTCTCTTTGTAAAATGTCCATGACCTTGGAGGGAAGAAAAGACTCAGACATGAATTACAGGGTTAAATGAGCAGCATCTTCCAGAGCAGTGGTTCTGAACCTTCCTAATACAGTTCCTCATGTTGTGATGGCCCCCAACCATAAAAGTATTCTGTTGTTACATCGTAGCTGTACTCTTGCTGCTGTTATGAGTCATAATGTAAATATATGATGAGCGACCCCCAAAGGGGTCACAACTACAGGTTGAGAACTACTGCTCTGAAGGATGTCCAAAGAGGCATTTCTGGAGATTCATACGAATACACGGTAGCTTCAGCTGTGAATAGCAGGAGGAAAGGAACCTTAAGACAACAGTATAGTTGATTCTCTGTGTTCATGGGGTCCATTTCTGTGGTTTCACCAAATCTAAAGGAAAATTATTTGAAAAATCATTGTGACTGTCCTGAACACCTGCAGACATTTTTGCATGTAATTAATCCCTAAACAGTCGAGTGTAAGAATTATTAACACAGCATTTGCATAGTGCTTGCATGCATTTGGACATTATAAGTAATCTAGAGATGATTCATCTATATGGAAGGATGTGCATGGTGTGGATATACTTCACACATCAGTTTATGTAAGGGACTTGACCGTGTGTGGATTTGGGCAACCCTAGATGTTTCTCAAACTCATCCCCTGTGGATTTCCTATAAGCTATTTGGAAAGAGAAAGAAAACAGACCATGTTGTGCCTGGGGAAAACAGCATGGAGCAAAGCCATGGGTGGCCATCTGCTGTGAGGCAGCAGGAGGTCAGTTTGCTTAGTTAGTGTGTGTGTGTGGTCCATAGGCTGGGGAGTAGTGCTGAGATAGAAGACAAGACCAAACCAGGAACTTAGTTATCGATATTATTCTGCCAAAACCCAGTCTGCTCATTTCCTCTGTAAAGCCTTGGGCTTTACCCTTTGTAGCTCTAATTTCATATAAATGTGATTTATTATTACTTTTTAGTACACAAAATTTATCACTGAACATAGCTCTTATTTATCCCTGTTTCTTCTTTCCCATTCTTTCTGGTCCCTATATCTCCCTTCTACATATCACATGTATTTTAAAACAGAGATTTCTGACAGGTTCTCAGCCCCAGTATAATTCCTGTGGGGTCCTTTGTATTCCTTCATTTCTCCCTTTTCTTTCCTCTAACCCTCATGCTTAGTAATATGCATGCCTTGTACACTTCCTTCTCTACCCCAAACCATCTCCTCTCTATGTGGGATCTGATTGTACGTTCACAGGAGGCTAGCTTGGAGTTCCTGTTCCTCTATGTAAATGATAAATCTTAATAGCTTATGACTGCCAGGTAGTGGTGGTGCACGCCTTTAATCCCAGTACGAGGGAGAGAGGCAGGGAGGATCTCTGTGAGTTCCAGGACAGCCTGATCTACAGAGCTAGTTCCAGGATAGCCAGGGCTACACAGAGAACCTTGTCTGTAAAAAGATCTAACTAACTAAATAAATAAGCAAACAAACAAATAAATAGCTTATTCCCTATCATTCTCTCTCTCTCTCTCTCTCTCTCTCTCTCTCTCTCTCTCTCTCTCTCTCTCTCTCTCTCTCTCTCACACACACACACACACACACACACACACACACACACACACACCACACACACACCTGGCAAATACTTAAACAAAAGGCACACATCCTCTGTTATGGACTTCTGGCTACTATGAGATGGAGGGACTCTGTTCCCCAGCACTCTTCAAATCACACTACCCCACAAGGCTGGCTTTGGTTTCTTGTGCTGTTAAGAGTTGCGGAAAGCTCCATACTCCATCACACAAAATTCCTTTCATTCTAAAAATAAGCAAAGTGGCACCGGATAACAAAATGAGTCTGGATGTCTAGACATGGGTTTAAGACATATGCAACTTGATCACTTACTAGGTATGTGACCTTTCACCTTTCTGAGCACTAATTTCTGTGTTTTGTGGAATGGGCTAGACCTGTCTATTTTACAGGCATGCCATGAGGATCTAATGAGAGTGAAAGCAAATGTACTCTGTTAAAAGATCTCTTTTAGGACAAAAGAAAAAAGAGCCTATGATGCCTTTAGAAAGGTATTGGGGCAATATCGCTTTAATCCTTGAACATGCACCAAGAAATACCAAGGTTTCTAGTGAAGTATCTCAGCGCTAAGGCCCCCGTCACCTGAACAGAACTTGGTATGCTGAACTGCAGCAACGACAGCCTTTGCATATCATACCTGCCCATATATCAACTGTCAGTACATTCTTTCCAGGTGAAGGTCGGTGTGTTCTCCCCACACCTTGACTCATGAATGTTAAATGGAAGGACGTGGGAAAGGGGAACAACGGAACTTCAAAAATAGCCCTAGGGAAATCAAATCTTGCTTTAACTTACTGTGTTCATGACTGATTCATGATTCTGAAAAGGTGGGGGGAAAGTTTGATCAAACTGTCACCAAATGGCCTCATTTCAAATTCCTTTGCTTTCTTTTAGCAGAAAGAAAAAAGCCTCTTAATGATAACTATGGAAAGAGCCTTTCTCTTGTCCATAGTAGCCAGCAACCTGCAGGCTGTCACTCCACCAGGACCTCTGTCATGATACTCTGCCTAATGCTGCCAGAACTTCCCTCATTAAATGAAGAGGGCATGGCATTGCCCTTTAGGGATGTGTCCTTCTTACAAAAATTTTTTGGTGCTGTTAAATAGGTGATATCTTGGTTAAATGTATTGTTAATGCCTTTACTACCAGACCTGAGAAATTTAAGCAAAAAAAAAAAAAAAAAGAAAAAAGAAAAAAAAAGAAAGAAAGAAAAAGAAAGAAGAAAAGGCTTACTAAAATGAAGATCTGGAGATCTGGGACAAGAGATGGAGAATGTCAGCTGTCTGAGCAGCTAGACTTTCTGACAGTACAAGACAAGAAGAAACAGCAGCTAAGGTTCGAGTATTTCAGGCCTCAGTAGAGAGACCTAAGAAAGTACCAGATTTGGCCACCCATTCAGGTAGGCTTAGGACTGTCACATTTTCTGCTGCTGGGGAAAGGCCAGCATTGGGACCAGAAGAGCACATTTGTTCTGATGGGTAGAATAAGGAACTGACATAGAGCAGGTAGGAGAAAGCTAAAAGGAATAACCTGGACAATCACCAAGTTTCATGGTAGGTAGTTCATCAACTGTCCCTCAAGTATGACATCTTGTAAGATGTCTGACCCTCTTCTGAGAGATGGGAAATGTGCCAAATTGTTTGGCTCTTGAGGCTCTTAAGGAACAAGTCTGTGGTTGCTGAGACAAAATGGGAGAAAATAATTCTTCTGACATTAGTGTTTACTATGCAAAAGAACAGTGAAAAACACCACAGCCTTCTAGTCCTGGACCCAGTGCTGGCTAGCTGCATCTCCTTGGGCAAATTGCCTACTTATTTGGAAGCTTAGTTTCCTCAGCTTGTATTAATACCTGTCTTGTATTCTTTGTAAAGAGAGAATGATCAAAGAAATACCCAATTTTTATTACCCAGACCACTGGGCCTCATTGTTCTTCCACCATCCCTCCGCCACCCTCTCTCTCTCCTCTAGGGACTAATAGCTGTAGATTTTCTGCTGTCAACCTTTGTGTACTACCAATACAGGTAGGAGGATATCATCCAGAATCTGTGGCCTTCAATTTACGTTCAGTCACCATCTCTGAGGATGAACCTCACGTCTAGTAAGAAAGACCAAGTGAGGAAGGGCAGCCCTGCCTTGTAAGTGGAACACATATGAATGAATGCAGCTTCCCATTGGCACATGTTCAGTGTCAGCATTGAATGAAAAAAAAACCCAGGATGCTTTCTCTTCTAGTATTTGTCTTAAGTTTGGAACTCAGGATCAGACATCTCTCTCCAAGTGATCACTGACTGTGAGACCTCTTTTACAGCTTTGAGATCATGCAGTGAAAAGAAGTAAACTTCCACCCATTAGAGGAGCTATCTTTGCATAAATTCCATTTCTGTTTGCCAGTCACCTGGTCATAATATCTGAATAATAATAATAATAATAATAATAATAATTAATAATAATAATAATAAATTATTTTAATTTTTTAAAAATTTAAATACTGAGAAAGGAGGTGAAGACTTGGCTTTGGAATGTAGCTATGCTATAAGAAGAATGTGTAACTTTGGGCAAGTCCTTATCCTTCATCTCTAAGTCTTGGTGTCTCATTGCTCAAGTGTTTGAACCAGGTGACCTTTAAGAGGCCTGTCAAGGCTCTGAGCAAAATACAGATTGGTCATCTACATCTGTGATGGCCTCTGTCTTTAATCAGGTGGTCAGTTCTACATATAAGACACAGCGTTCACTATCTACAAAGCAACCATAGCTAAGTGCACATAGACTGGCAATGTGGAACATTCCAGCCAGTTCTCTCTGAGAACTGCTCCCCAGCATGACAAATAGCATGGCCCCTCTCCTTTTCCACAAACTGAGGCTCTGTTTTTCACAAGATGGTGTTTATAGCATGCCAATTTTTTTAAACTCTGTCAAAAATTGTGGCATGTTTACATATTCACAAAACAAAAAGAAACCATGTCTTACATTTTACAGTATACATTGGCATTGGATTTCATGCACTATAAATTTACTCAATCTAAAATGTTTTGGACTTGAAGAAAAATGTCTTTCTCTCAGATTCCAGACATTCCAGTGTGGTTTTGAATTGCTACCTATAGGAGCATATTGTGGGTGGGTGGGTGGTGGAAGGGAACGAGACATGATGGTGAGGGCACTCATCCTTTGGCTTCCCAATACTGCACCACTGGTTATGAAGGAGGTCCCCTTTTTACCTTAAAAGGGAAACAGAGCTGTCCAAGCTCTTTTGTCTACACATGAAAGATAGATCTCTGATGTACAAAACACATAGCCTTCTTCCAGGCTTCTTGCACTAACTTTAAAGATTACAACTTCTGCCAAAGCAGGAGCGTCCATGTCCAGTCCCTCCACACTCCTGTACTCATTCTAGCTTGTGTTGGATTCTTCGGGAAAAAGTTATATGGCAGATTAACGAGTTTTATTTTTTTTCTATTATCAGTATGAAGACACAAGGAAGTGCTTGTTACTATACTAATGCTGATTTCCACACACATGTGGTGCTGCCATGTTGTTCAGAATGTATGGCTTTGGCAGCTGGAATAACTAAAGAAAACTCTCTCCAGGGGGATAAGCCTATGAAATTCATGACCTCTCTAGCCCCTGAGACTCTGAATGGTTCCAATTCTTTCCAGGTGAAATGGTTAAGAAGGTCTGCATCTCCCCACCAAAGCCAAGCTTTGCACTTCATTTTTCGAAGTACCTTAAAACAATATTGGAGCTCATTAAAATCAACCCAGGGCATAAGAAGGGCAGCCTTCATTTAAGAGAAACTTCCCCTCTGTGCTGTTCTGGAAAATAGCATAATGCTGAGAGCAGGCATTTTTCCTGACTAGGTTTCCTCTAATGATTTCTGCAAAAAGAACACTTGAGGGGGTGCCTGCCTGGCTGACAGTGTGTGTACAGCAGACCCTGGGTGGATGAATGAGGCCAGCCCTTAAAATTGCCCTAAATAATATTTATTGACCACTTACCATGTTAAAGGGCTGTGACTTGATTCTTTGTCATTGTGGCAGTCCCTAAAAGAGTCCATATGCCTCTGCATTTCTCAGGATCTGGAGATAGCAAGATAACAGACTTATCAGTTTCTGTATCTGTGGAATGGAAAGCTTGAGCTAGAATGCCCCAACTCCAAGACTCTGTAGCTCTGAAATGCTCGGATCCCATTCCTAAGGCTTCATAGGGAAACCACAAAACTACAGGGTTAGCCCCAATCGTTTAGTACCCTTTGTCAAAGCCAACTGCCCCCTATTTCAGATGTTACCTCCCCCACAAGGCTGATTTTGTTTCTGGCCTATGACGACTGAAGCTATGCACAAGAGTTTGGGCTCAGGGCTTATAGAGAGCTACCAGACAGTCAGTATCTGGCTGTGCCGTTTTGAAGGGTGGTTGACTTGAATCTTTTTGTTGGATATCCTTATCCATATAGCAACACCAAAAACAGTAATAGTAACAAACACTGTTTGAGTATTATCTTTTAAAACCTTCCCCCAGCTTTAAAAGTCAAAGGACACTCTAGTCCTTCCTTAGATTTGTAGGTTACCAAATTAGATGTCACTTAGGTATTAGTTTTATTATTTCCTAGTTGGAACCTGAAGCATATCATGGTTTATAGTGGTTTTACAGGCCAATCAAAAGGCAGGGCAGAACCATTGGGTTTCCAGCTCAAGGGGTTATAGGAAACATCATCTGATGAGTGAGACACAAACTAGAGTAATCACAGAGAGGTTGTTTAGAAGCTTCTGATGCCATAGGGTGTAAGAGCTCCTTTCCTTAGCCCCACCTACTCATGTTGGGGTTGGAGGAAGGAAGAGAGCCAACCCCTATCGCTGGCTTCAGATGCCCACCCTCAGAGCATGGCAGATTGGCATAGAATGTCACATAGAAAGAATAGAAAGACTCAGAACCCCAAGAAATACCATGTGAGCAAGAAAGAGGTCCTGGGAGGGGAATTAGGTAGTCTGAATTTGTTAATCAATGGCAAACTAGTCGCATGTGACTTAGAGAAATTATATCCCTTCATGCCTCCTGCAATCCCCCCCCATCTACCTCATGTACACACTGAAGAGGGTTTTCTCTAAAAGTTCCCTCCCTCCTCCAAAACACTTGGAGTATTAATGAACCAAAACTCATAACATAATTTTAGAGTGCAAGAATAAAGGTGGTGGGGAAGTGGTATAAGCTGCAAAGCTCTTCATGATGCCAAGCAACTGAGTGGATTCTGGGTAAAGATTGGTGGCCACAGGTCATAAAGCTTGGAATTTTACATCTTGTTAAACAAACTCAGTTTTCCCACTGTTTGCAAACCCCTTTGTATTTATGTACTTTGAAATCTATGGGGCTTTGGGAAAGAGGGGAATGACTTTTTAAGTTAATACCCCCATAACTGATTATATAAAGAACTCCATCTTGAATTTGAATTCAGACATATTAGAAGTCTTTCTTTTCCATAGAGGAAAAAAATTGAATCATTTGTCTGTCCCATAAAAGATATCACCAAAACCAGGCTTCTGTTTTAGTGAAGGCCATCTGTGCGCTTAGGATTCTCCATATCACACACACTAGGCCCACAGCTAGTTAACCAGAGTGGGGAGATAACTTTGTTAAAATGTTACTTTATGCCCAGAGAACTAGTCTCTTTGTTGAGGTGTGAAGAAGAGCGAAAACCTCTCCATGAAGAGCTGAATACATACATTTGTTACTTAAAGAATGTCTTGAGACACCTGTCATTAGGAATATGTGTTGTGAGCCACCACATGGTTGCTGGGAACTGAACTCACCATCTGTAATGGGATCTGATTTCCTCTTCTGATATGGATGAAAACAAAGCACTCATACATAAAATAAACAAATATTTAAAGAAAAAGAATATTTATTGTTGTCTAAGTGTCCTAGAGTATCCTATACCAACTTAGATATCACGGCACACCTAGGCTGCATTTTAATAATCTTGGACCATCAAAATATATGAGTTCCTTCTTTGATATATTAAAAAAAATTGTAACTTGTTTGGTGGGAAGAAGACTTTCAGCCTGTTCCAGGTTGGTTTTCTGTTCAGTAGATGCTCTGCTTGGAACTGATACCCCCTGCTAAGGATCCCTTGAGTGATCATAGTGAGTTTTGGTTATCCTATAGCTCTGTGGGCCCCTAATAATTGGTCCTGTCCCACTTGGCTTGCTGAGTGAACCAAGCCAAACGACAGCCCAGAGAATCAGCTTGAAAGGGGAAAGTAGAGGTTCAGTGTCCACATCATTTGGGACTTCCAGTGTTGAGAAGACAATGAAACGAAATCATGGGTATCAATGCCCTGTGTAGCTCACTATCTGCAAATGTGATGGCTCACTCTTTTCACTAGATAAAGCTTGACTACTAAGCCACAAGATTGTTGTGGCAAATGTACCAAAACCAGAACATCTGAATGAGCGTCCACCCGCTTCAAAGTAGTCCCCTTGCGAAGCCCCACTCTTCTTTAATGAGGCTGTTTCCACTGCTGATCACAGAGTTTATGGAACTCCTCTTTGGGGACTGCCAATATATGAGCCACACAAGGAAATCAATTCAGACAGCAACTGCAGGCCTGAAGGGATCTGGTCCCATCAGAGATGTGCTTGCTTTTAATTCAATTTACTGTACTTTTATTTAGCCGAGGCTCACATATTTATGTTTTTTGAATGGGAAGTCATCCTCCTTGCTTGGACTGTGTTATTTACATGCAAAGAGAGGATCATAACATTTGCTTCAGACCTTTATAGCTGAGGATAGAGACCAGTCTTTCAGCATTAATGATCAGTCACATGTATACCCCCTACTGTCTGCTGAGTTTACTGAGGACCACCACTACAATTCTTGTTTTCTATAACCTTCAATAGTATCACTATTACTCCAAAATTAAGGTAAGGTGTTTAAAGATTGAACTTTCAGGGCAAAAATTCAGAAGTAAACTATAGGTATAATAAAAAATTTGCTCCTATTGATTTGGGTTAAGAAACTGTTTCCTTTCTTAAATTAATTTTTTATTGATCACTCCTATGACCTTAACTGCTATGAGTTTGCCGGCCTTCTTCCACTTAAAAAAATGGCTTTGATATTTATTTCCTCTATGAATTGTATAGAAAAATCTTGCGATGGCCTTTTGTGAACCAGTGGACTCAAAGGAAAGTCAACATTTACACTTGTTCCTCAGAACTTCGTTCAGGGAGCGGGTCCCTGGATGGTCCCTGACAGAAATGAGCATCCCCAGAAATTTTCCGATCAGTGCCAGCAGGTGTTTGGGCTTTCTTTCCATTAGGGCTTCACTTGGTTGGAAAAACTTCTGATCACTGACACCACACCTCTAGGCCAGAGATTCTCCAGCTCCAATGTGTAAGGATGCAGCAGACCGCCTAAGAGAGCTCTCTAAATCACAGGTTCCAGAGCCCTGAGGCCCAAGGTTTAGAATAGTGGATGACTCAAGAAGCTCCTGGAGGATGGTGGTGCTGATGCTAGGTCCTCACATCTGGAACCACTCCTTTAATTTCTTCTCAAAGCTGGAAGACCTGGGGTTTGGTCCCAGAGCTGGAATGAGGACACAAACCAAACCAAACCAAACAAAAAACTTTTCCAGAATCAGAAGATGCAAGTGTGAATGCCCTTGTTTTATCTTGAGAAATGACCTTGGGTCCTGCTGTTCCTCTCAGCGTCTCCACTTCTTAATGCAGAAAGGACAGGCACAAAGCACTGCTAGCTATGGGCTTTAGATGAGGAAGTGCCCCTTCTCAACAGTCAGACCTGTCTGCTTAATTGGGGTTAGTGAGCTCTTTAAAGGTTGCCTGAATGTGCTATCCTGTGTTCCTGGTTAGGTTGGTTCCCAGGGGCTTCTGGGTAAGGTCTTATATCCCTCAGGGCCTTGGCTCCTCCTGCTTCTAGAGTGGAGGGTTTGAATCAGATGGTTTGCTGCTGCAACTGTTTCTTCTTGTTCTGACAAAGCTGAGCCTCTGTGACTTTCAACTCAGGTTCTTATTGCCGAGTAAGTCAATAGTAAAACAAGGAGAAAAGCATGCTTCTTGTCCTTTACTCACTTACTCTGTAATGTCCTTGATCTTCCCAGCATCCTTTTAAAGTGGCCTACTGAGAGAGAAGTCAGGTACAGCAGCTGAATATAACCAGATCTCCTTAAAATGCCCCATAACCAGTACAAAGTGGTGTATCTATTACTAAATAGTGACATCTAGTGGCTTTTCATTCTCAAAGAATAAAATGCACATTTTCTTGCTGGCTGCTTTAGCTGCTTCATTCAATACTCTTTCATTAATCACTTACTTCATGTCAAACATTATGCTGGGCCCAGAAGAACTTATATTGATAAACAATACACGTTCTCTACTCGGTTAGTGCTCAGAGTTCAAAGGGGGAGGCAGAAAAATCACTAGACAATCACAGTGTACTGTAGTGATTGTCCCAATCACTATATCCCAGGGCAACCAGGGTAGTGGTGGGCGGGGAGCTTATTTTGTCCAGAAAGGCTTCATGGAGGAGAAAACCTATGAATAGAGTGCTGTTTTCTAGGTGATTTATGAAGGACAAATAGATGCTGTTTGAAAGAGTAGGTACACTATATACGTAGGCAAGGGCTTTGTAGAGTCATTGACTGGGATAAACTTGAACAATGGAAAGTTTTTTATATCCTTGGAGTATGACAAATAGGACAAAATTTCTCAACCGTTGCTGTTTGGACAATGAATGATTTTTTTGTTGTAGGGTGCTTGGCCTTGTAGAATGCTTAGTGATATTCTAGATTCAAGCCATTGAAAACCAATACTAACTGCTCTTTCCAGTTGTACCAACCAAACATCAATTTTGTCAATTGTCAATATCCCCAAGTTAGGGCAGTAAAGGGTATGCTCATTAGAGATCAGACTGGACAGAATATAAGCTGGACTCCACATGGCTCTGTCTAATACAGAACACCTGAGTTTTTATAATATTTTTGAGAATGCATTATTGAGAGAACTTCCTGTGGAATGACAGGTCAGATGTATTTCTTCTGAGGCTGTGGAAGTAGAATAGGAATGAGTGCAGAGAAGTAGCTTGAGACACTGCTGTAGCAATTATCTAATAGAGAAGTGATGAGGGCCTGACACATGGGTAACAACACAAAGGTTAGATTTGAGAGTCCTACTAAGATTCAGGATCAGCAGAACATGGGGGGATTGTTTAGGTATAAATAATTCCTGAGACAGAAGAGTCAGCGATTACCCCTGGGTTTCTTGCTTACACAGCTTTTTCCTTGTATCTTATTTTCTCCATGATTTTTTATGAGTGATAGGACACTGTATACGTGAAGCAGGCTCACAATATGTTGAGCCTAGCAAGACAGAACATACTCACACACAAGTTAAGTGAAGTAAATTTGTTCATTATAGAATGACAGCAAAGATCAAAAGCAGCCAGGATCCATTGTGAGCTAGTCTTCCAAGGCCTAAGAAAGCTACTCAGGGTGCATGGAGTTCAAATGTTCACGCCAGAGCCAAGAGTGGCGGTAGTGCATGCTTGTAATCTGGCTACTGAGGAGGCTGAGGCAGGAGGATCAAGAGTTTCAGGCTAGTCTGAACTATCTAGTGAGCTCCAGACTAGCTTAACTATCTAGTGAGACCGTGCCTCAAAAAAAAAAAAAAAAAAAAAAAGTATTCATACTGCATGTAGACCATAACAAAAGAATCCCAAATTTTATCTTAAAAACAATGTGTGTCACTTACAAATGTTTGAAATACCAAATCTTGGCAGTTCCTTCCTAATTCCAGATGCTGTGTTCCATAGGAAAGACAGGAGCAAGGCTGGAGCTGTTTCAGGCTGTTCCTTCCTATCTCAGAATATCAAATTCCAAGCACATTCTTCAATAATCTCAAAAACTACAGGCAAGAAACAAGTGAAGGTTGGGTTAATCCAAGGCCACCTGGAGAGCAGCTGTTCTACAATAGAAGGTGGCTCGCCTTGGGCTGCCCTGTGCCACCAGAGGCACCATGGGCATACATATGCACTGAACAATCAGTCATTCCATTAACCCGGGAAACTGATGGAGAGTCGTGACTCCAATTTCACAATGTGAAACCTGTTCATTTTAATTAAGTGACACGTTGGGTTGCAAGTCAATACTGTCCAATTATTGCTGAGTGAAACCAACTATGTATGATTTTCCTGGGGATGAGCTTGCTCTTTGAAAATTAAACCAGTCTGTTTCACAGTACCAGTTGGGTTTATATCAATCTGAAGTGAGGTTCCTAGCAAATGCTACGGACCTGCAGTATCTTGCTCTATTTTAATCAGTGCCTGGATACAGACATGGTCAGGAAGAAGAAAGTGTGCTGAAGGTACTGGGGGAAATAACCAGAATCCAGATGTATTTTTGACAGGCTTAGAGTTCCTTTAAAAGGATGAAATTGAACAAAGTCACAAGCAACCTACATCCATCCAGGATGAGTAGACTGGCTTTCAAAATTCCTTATCAGTTTCCTGGGTTAACAGGATGTCTCTGATTTTTCAGTATGCCCATGGTGCCTCTAATGGCACAAGACAGCCCAACGTTGGTCCACCTTCTATTGCAGGGCCAGCAAGATAGGTCAGGTAAAGGCACTTACTGCCAAGTCTAATAATCTGAGTTTGATTCCTAGAGCCCACGTGGTAGAAGGATAGAACCTCCTCCTGAAAATTGCCTCTGTTTCCACACAGGTAAATAAAAAAGTAGAACAATTTTGTTTGCTGTGTCAGTGGTTTGACATGGCCTCCAAAAGGGTCATTGTGATAGTGACTATCCACCTTACTTTTGAGACAGGGTCTCTCACCAAACCCAGAGCTCATTGACTGAGCTAATCTGGCTGGCCACTGACTTCCATGTCTCCACCTGTTTCTGCCTCCACAATTCTGGAATTCCAGAACACACACTGTACACCTGGCTTTTTATGTGGATTCCAGGGATTGAACTCTGGTCTTCATGTTTGCAAGGCAAGCACTTTCCCAACTGACCTTCTTCCCAAACCCCAGTGTATTATGTTTGTTTTCCCACCTCCAGTACACAAGGTAACTCCAGAGTTCAATGAGCACTGAAGACCAGTCCATCAGCACATCCTCTTTTCACCATTGAATATTATTTTCAGCAGCATCGGGTGCTCCCAATTGAGCCCATCTAGGTCCCTGAGACTATTTTCCCGGGAAGAATGAAGCTATCAACATAATCTCCAGTTTTTTGCTGCCTGAATATGTGTTGCTATATATCAAAGGAGTTGCAGGGTGTGTGTGTGTGTGTGTGTGTGTGTGTAGTGCTGATAATACTACAGTATGGAAACTGAGACTGCTCCCATTGTCCACGTCATCATTTCATACAGGTGACATTTGGTTCAGAGGTATATTGGATTATCTCATGCATAATTCGAGGGACATTTAGAGTACTCTCTGTCTCAGTCACTCTTTGTTTCCTCTTTGGTCTTTTCATGTGTGAGTGGTGCTTATAAAACAAGGATTCAGACTCTAATCTTAGTAGTCGACTCTATCTGGTCTGAAAGGATCAGTTTGAGGGAAGGAAAGGCACAAACTTGCACTGTGATGCACTCTAAGATTTGCCAGAAGATGTTACTGTAGACTTAAACCAGCAGAACAAATTAGGGCAGGAGGGCTGTCAGCTATGCATGAAGGTGACTTCATTATGAGGGCTAACTACCCCCACCTCACTCACTCCCTGCCCAAGAGTCCCCATTACAATGCATGCCTGCAAAAACTGCTTAAAAGGTTAATCCAAAAGAGGGAAGAGGGGGAAATCTGTGGTTGGTTTGTAAAGTGAATAGAAAATTGCTTAATTAAAAAATAAAAGAGGGAAAGAAAGGTTAATTCAAATGTGTCACTGGATTAAATAAATTTCTTTTTCTTTCTAACAATCAGGCTAATTGCCACTAAAATCTTGCCTCATGGTTTGCATAAATGCTCCATGAATATGTTGTGAATGAACAAAGGAATGAATGAAAAGAAAAACTAGCCATTGGAGGAGACAGTCCATAGATACAGTGGTTATGTGAACTCCTAAAGGATGCTGAGAAACAGAAAACTGATACTCTTCAGTAATGGGTCTTTTCAGAGACACATTTTAGTGGTATCAGCACAGTTGGGTCCTAGAAAAGGTTCAGAGAGATGAATGAAGATACTCAGCCCACTCTTCATTCCTACTCCCAGATTCTGTGCCTGGTGATTGTTTATCCCATGAAAATGTATAAGGTAATTTTTCTTTAAAACACAGAACACTTTCCTGTAATGTTTGTAAGGCATGTGTGATATGAGCAAGAGGTTTGCTGTGATGAGGCATGTCCCCAGCCCTGTCCTTCCTCTTACTTGGAATGGCTCCTTACATAAGCAGTTGAAGCACTGCTAGGATTCTGTTTGGGACCAGGCACAAACACTATAGTGCAAAGCTGGAATGGGTGGTACAACAGTTATAGAAACAAGACAGAGTCTGTGTTCTAGAAAACAGTTGCAGTGGAGCTACAAATGAGTAATTTTAATTCGGTATGACAAGGAAGTGCTATTGTAACAGAGCAAGAAGGAATGTCAGCATAGGTCTTCTATGGACAGATGGTACTTGAACTGGACTTGAAGGGCGAGTATCATCTTCTAGTCAAAGAAGGATTGTGCCAGACAGATGAAGCACCACATATGCCACATGACAGAGACACAAATGCTAGAACCTGGGAACCCCTGAGATGCCAAAAGGCCCTGAGTCTGAGTTGAGAGAAACCTTTCCTGGTTGAACGCTGAATAGGCCAGGTAGTTGAGAAGGTCCTCTCTGATTCCCTCTCAGAGAACATTCACAGCTCCTTCAGATGGGAATGACAAAGTGAGAAAAGTTGCAAGCTATTTCCTGAGTTTCCTTTAAGAAATATGAATACTCAGTATTTATTGCTGTTTTCCTGCCACAAATATACCTTTCCAATAACCTTGCTCCTCACCTACTGTATGTGAATTACTATTCATGTCTCACAAAAAAGCACAATTGTGAAGGAATTTCTCTCTTTGATTATGCTTAACCACATAGACTTTGGTGTATCTCTGGGTTTGTGGGCCATGAGTGTATATGTACTATGTAAGTATTTGAGTGTCAGCCAGTGAGTTTAAATGTCTACTAGTCTACTTTTTTTGCAGAGAACTTTATCTGTTTGCAACTCCAAAGGAAAGATAGGCATCCAGCAATGCTTTCACAGCTGTTATATTTGTTTGTCGATCCAGTGAATAAAGAAAAAGGATATTTTGGAACTGACAGAGATAACTTTCCTGTCCTGGGAATGGTGCTGTGTAAGCAAAGGTAGATGCTTGCATATATGCCATTGGCAGCTACATGCCTACTTTAGTCAGTGACTAACCACTGTGTTTATTTCTGGAAGCCCCGGGATGCTCTGCCTGTCTCTACATTCCATTTCTCTAGCGGATGAGCCATGATATTCTGGCAATAGCAAGAATGGAGAGTATCATGTCAAATAGTTTTGATGTGGTTTTCTTCTTTTATAACACTCCCGTATTCGACCAGGTTATTAGAAAAATGCTTGTGTTTCATTCACAAGAAACATTAAAATTTAGCTCCCTTGTCAACTCCATTTCACTTCCATAAGTCATTTGCTTCAATTGAGTCTCCATTTTGTGATTGGTTTAATGAAGTTTTAGGGGTTTAGAGTATAAAATAAAATGGTTGTATACTGGACCAATAGCATCATTGGGAAGAGAACAAAGGAGGGCAAAACACGACAAGGATGCTATCGGAGTCTAACTTTTTCTATGCCTGCTGTACATACAGTGTCAGGAAACTGGATAAATGAATTAGCTATCTGGTCAGGCTAGCTGGGTATAAAGAGGGGACCGCAACACAGTTCACAGTACAAATGACACTAAATCTCTGTCATTCTTCTCTTGCATTCCTTAGTGATCATGAACATCACTTAGGCCACACAGCTTCCTGACTACACTTATGTCAGCCACGCTTCTGACTATTGATCTTTATACTTTGTCCATAGGAACTTCCACTATATCACCATCCTCCGAGACCCAGTGTCCCGGTACTTGAGCGAATGGAGACATGTCCAGAGAGGGGCGACATGGAAAGCATCCCTGCATGTCTGTGATGGGAGGCCCCCAACCTCTGAAGAACTGCCCAGCTGCTACACAGGTGACGATTGGTCTGGCTGCCCTCTCAAAGAGTTCATGGACTGCCCCTTCAATCTGGCCAACAACCGCCAAGTGCGCATGCTCTCTGACTTGACTCTAGTGGGCTGCTACAACCTCTCTGTCATGCCAGAAAAGCAAAGAAACAAGGTCCTTCTGGAAAGTGCCAAGTCCAATCTGAAGCACATGGCATTCTTTGGCCTCACTGAGTTTCAGCGCAAGACCCAGTACCTGTTTGAGAAGACCTTCAACATGAACTTTATTTCGCCGTTTACCCAATACAATACCACTAGGGCCTCTAGTGTAGAGATCAATGAGGAAACCCAAAAGCGTATTGAGGGACTGAATTTTCTGGATATGGAGTTGTACAGCTATGCGAAAGACCTATTTCTGCAAAGGTATCAGTTCATGAGGCAGAAGGAGCATCAGGATGCCAGGCGGAAGCGTCAGGAGCAACGCAAATTTCTGAAGGGAAGGTTCCTTCAGACCCATTTCCAGAGTCAGAGTCAGAGTCAGGGCCAGAACCAGAGTCCAGGTCAGAATCTGAGTCAGAATCCAAATCCCAACCTAAATCAGAACCTGACTCAGAATCTGAGTCAGAATCTGACTCAGAGTTCCAATCCCAATTTGGTACAGAAGGAGAACCGGGGAAGTCAGAAGCAGGGCTCAGGCCAGGAGCAAAGTGATAGCAGCACCAGCAATGGCACCAATGACTACATAGGCAGCGTAGAGACATGGCGCTAACTGGCTCCGAAAGGTTTGTGCACACTGCTTCCCAAAGCACCACCAAAAAGATGGCATGTATCTTACAAGATGGAAATGTCCAAACACATCCTGCTTCCTTCATTTTGGAAGTTCAAAAAAAGTGTTGGTGTTGCCTTTACAGTTGCCTTTTGATTCAATGTTACACTGTGTGTGGCTAAAACAGATCTCAGTGTGTAATTAAATTGTCTTTTTTGGGATGAACTATTTCTGCAATCCAAGAGCCAAACCAGACACACCAGAAATTGCAGTTTAGATATTTTAAGAAGTTCTTAAATTAGGTATGGGGACACAAAGAAAACACGAAATGTGGCCATTTAAACTCTTGGCTAAGAAACAGATTTTTAAATGATTCCGGATACTCTGTTAAAACCCAGTCTTGAAAGCAATTCCCCACCCTGCCACCCGCCTGCCAGAGGGAAGCCTAAGTAAAAACATGAACAGACTAAAAGACACTCAAAACCTTTCATTTCCTTCTTGTTTTAACAAGGAGTCTATTTAAACAGAAAAACAACTGATGATAAATTTTGCCAAACTGTGGAAAGTAAACAATTTCTCACTTAAATGTAGGTGGGTTTATGTAAAAATATGGCTTTTCAAATAGATCAGGATTCATGTCTTGTAATTTAACAGATGTTTAAAATTTAAAATTTTTCTACCTTCTGCTGATTAAAAGGTTTTAAACAGGGTATATCTCATATTAACAAAGCATTTTTTCCAAACGGAATACCAGTGGAAAGATCCAGTTTCCAGATGGTTTCAGGGCACTGTAATTTCAACAGTTTCAATCTTTTTGGCGCTGCTTCTCATTCACTTTAAGGCTTTTCCGAGTTGTGCTCATTCCAAATGAATCCATGTATAGAATTTTTCTTCATAATCTAAATGGTGTGTTAACGAATCTCTTGTGGTATTTAATCCTGGATTAAAGTCAGGACTTTCTATAGAATTGTCTTGTCAATGTTCATGTAGTAAGGTCCTTAAGAAGAAACTCTCAAACAGGATAATGTGTCTCTAAATATTGCTGAACTTATTCTTCTTGATCAGATTGAATTGAACCTGAATGTGAACTGTTCATTATTTTGTTTATTGTAATGTTTCCAGTTTGGCTGCCTATTTCTGGCCCATGGTTCTTCTTTTGTGTTGAAAGATTTGTACACAATAACAAGAGCAAAACATTTTCTCAAAGACAATGGTACTAAGCATTGAGATAGCCAGAGGTACTCAAGTAATACCAAAAGCTGCCTCGTGATACTTGGTGTTAACACTTTTACCAGTTCTTTTATTGATGAAAGATCAAAAGTGAAGAATGTTCTGCACTGAAGCTAAGTTTCATGGACATACAAGTTGAAAATAGTTTGGTAGTGTAAGTCTGTGTAATTGTACATTGATGGTATCATTTGCAAATTGAACAAAGGAAGAATTATGCACCACTGTGTTGTTAAACATCATTCTACTTGGCAGTTTCCACTTCATGGTTGTTGCTACACTCCTATAAGAACTTACATTAATCCCTTGGCTTTCAATCAAACACGGTGACTAGAAGTGTCGTTTGTTTTCAAGAGGGACATGCTCAAAAGTATGATCATAAAGTCATATCTAGCACAGTCTGCCCAAGTGCATGACCTGATTTCATCTGTAATAATATGGCCACAAGTTGGACAAGAAGTTGAGTATCTGAGTCTAAAGGGATTTTCGTGATTCTGAGCTCTGTAACAATATTTACAGCTTTTGTTTTGTGGTATTGCAGTGTTGAGAATTATGATACCTTAAAAAAACTGGAAGGAATTTTTAAAAGCACATCTTAAAGTGTTTTAGAATAAACCTATTTGGTGGACATTGTGTTCTTAAAATATTCTGTAGATCACTATGGTATTTCAGTTTCTTTAGTTTTAATTGAAAATGTTTGCTCTTTAATGTGACAATGTTGGAAAGCAGGACAAAGTCTGAGCCAGTGGAAAAGCTCATTACAGAAAAAAATATGTGTTATTGCTGTGGTGTGCATGGTTTGCAGAGATTAAGTGCATTTTCTCTGTCTCTACTGATTACTGTATATAGAGAATGTTATAAATATACATTTTTGTCATCATCATGTAAATCCCACAATTTCAAACTGTAAACATCTGTTCAGTGGTGTAGCTTTACAAACCGTTCACTGATTTTGTGTAATTTAACAATAGATGTGAAATAAAGTTTCAATTGCAAGCTTTGAGCAATTTCATGATTTCAAGGTTTAGACAGTGTGACATCATAAACAAACCAGAACTGGAATCTTTTCTAAGACAGTGCTTTTCTTTACACTTAACAGCAAAGTATGAAAACTAGATGGTCCATTCTAATCCTTCATGCTGAAATAGCCTTAATTTGGGATGTTTCCTCCTTGGAGGCCATGATTTGAGTAAAACAAGATTGTCCGTGAAATACAAGGTTTGCCATGCAAATGGAATATACCCATGTTTTAATTTAAAGGTTATTATAGTAGGTGCTTTGATATATAGTAGGATACAAAAAGGAGAGATACTCTAAACTACTTACCTCTTTCTTTTATCCACAAGAAAAAGGTTAAAGGTAAGTATTAACACTTTGGCTTTGACCACAATTTGCTCTAATTATATTCGGCCTACACATTTCTCCCCAAATCTTTGGGGCTAGGACTATGGGTAGGGATGATTTGTGCTAGCTCTTTCTCAAAGAGAATTTAAATATCCATTCTAGAGGGAGGAAATCTATAGGTTCAGGTGGCTGTTAGTATCCTCTGCTTATAAACTGTTCTTGTGAGGGTTTTCCTATCCACTGTTGAGCAGTAATCAGGAGACTAAACCTGGAACACAGCTCAGTTGTAGAATGCTTAACATGCATAATTCCCTGTTTTCCAACCCTAACACCACAGAAAAATGGTTAACTAATGGTGTCCATTATATGAAGACCCCAAGCTTCCTGGGAATGGGGGAGTCTGAAGGCCTAAAATGTAAACTACTTAGTGTATTAGTTACTTTTTTATTGCTATGATTAAAGAAAAAAACCAAAGCTTTTAGAAGGAAGAGTTTGGTCTGACTTACACTTCCAGAGGCCTGAGTTTATCATGGTGGGGAGGTATGACAGCACACATCAGGCATGATAGCCAGAGCCAGAAGATGAGGGCACATCTTCAATGGCAAGCCAGAAGCAGAGGGAGCAAACTAGAAATAGTGAGGGGCTTTTAATCTCAAAGCTTTCCTCCAATGCCATACTTCCTCCAGCAAGGCCACACCACCTATACCTGCCCAAAATAATGCCACCAACTCAGGACTAAGGGTTCAAATACATGAATCTATGGGAGGCATTTGTCTTTAAACCACAACACTTAGTAAATAACGGTTAGCTCCATTTTTCGCTTGAGAGGTATGGGTACCATGGAAACAGGTTGGAAATGGTGTCCTGAGCAAATGGGCTATTTGAGCCTGAAGGAGAGCTGAAATGAAGAAATGATTGACCTAGTTCCCCAAGGCTTGAGCTCTTCCCCGTGTATTATTTTCCCCATAACTGTGACCTTAAAGGTACAATGTAAAGGAGAGAGGACATTCTTTTCATTCGTGGTTTGAGGGTACAGTCCATTGTGGTGGCAGGCCTGTGAGGTTACTTGCTTACATCTCCACAACCAGGAAATGGAGATGGGACAAAAACCAGGGGCCAGGCTATAAGCCTCAAGGTCCACCTGGACAGCTACTCACTTCCTCAGCAGGACCACTCTCAAATATCCCACAGTATCCAAAAACAACACCAGGAGCCAGAGACCAAGTGGCCTAGCACCTGAGTCGGGGGAGGCTTCACATTCAAACAGTCACACCTTCAGTGTGTTCTAACAAAATAGGACCGGGGTGGAGTTGAGGAGGAGAATGACTTCCTTTCATGGGGGTGAAAATAAGGCATAAGCACAGCACCACATTGTAGTTGAAGTTCTCTCCGGTCCTGGCCAGCCCCACGGACCCTGCAACCACTTACAAAGTAATCACTCAGAAGCTTATATTAATTAAAAATGCTCGGCCATTAGCTCAGGCCTACCACTGACTAGCTCTTACATTTAAACTCAGCCCATTTCTGTTAATCTATATGTTGTCACGTGTTCTGTGGATTTACTTGTGTGCTATTACATGCTGCTCCATGGAAGGCAGGTTGTTGTCTGCCCACTCAGCCTTCCTTTTCCCAGAATTCCCCTTGTCTGTTACTGCACATATACTTCCTGCCTGTCTACTGGCCAACCAACATTTTATTAAACCAGGGTACAAAAGCATTTCCCACAGCACCACATATTTGGAACAAGAGAACTATGGGATACTAATGGCTGCCAATGTGCATATAACCCACTGCTTTCTGGCATTGTAATGACATGGCTCCTGACACTAATATGTTGAGAAGGGACAGCATAGTGCAGCAGTGAACCGGGACTTTCTTCCCTCTTTTCCTCACTGGGGGTTGAGTAAACAAAGACTGGGTGCTTATAGAGAATACTAACAAAAACCAAGGATATGCTGACTTTCAACTTTACCACCAGGGACTTGGATTTCTGATTGTTTACAGGAGGTGGAGGGAGGAAGTATCGTGACATTTCTCAAGGAATTTGACTTTAGACACAAACATGGTAGCATGCAGACCTCAGGTTTTCACAGATGCTCAATGTGCCGGGAACTTAAGGAGGAATTAAAGTGTTATTGGAATGTAGCACAGCCATTTCTCTGGCTGCTTCTAATATACAGCAGCAGGAGTCATTAAAATGGAACTCTGGAGCCTGAAATGTCTGTTTCCTTGCCCTGTGGACAAGAAGTTGACTGACCCTGGAGTTAGAGAGCAATTCCAAATTCCCTATGTATTGGAAACTTGGAGTTTCCCAGAGTCTAAGAGAATAGAAGTATGACTCAGATGTCATGCTTGCTAAGTACACCCCACCACAAGCTGGGGTGCCTCCTTGAGCACAAGAATGAGGAGAAGCTGAGCTTTGCTCTCACAAGTGAAGTTACAGAGAACAAGTACTGTGTCAATGAGTATGAATAAAAACTCAAGTCTGCGGTTGTGTCAGATGCTTGCAACATGTTCACCAGTTCTGAGAGAGGGAGGGGATTAATTTGAACATGTGCTTGTGAGAATTAAACGGTATGGAAGTATGCGAAGTTAGCATAAGCAGTGAACTTAGCACTTGTCCGAAGGAACTGCAGTTCTCTTGGTCCTAATCACACTGAAATCTTTCTTTCCCATCTCTTCTACTTGCTTCTCCCTTCCCCTCCATCATCTTCTCTTCTTCCCTCCCCTGCCCTCTTCCTTCTTTTTTCCTCTCTTCTTTTCTTCTTTTGCACAATCATAAACAATATTTACACAATGATGGAGTTAGTTTGTCCTCACTCTTATTTAATTCCCCTTTCTGGAGGCTCACCTGTGTCTCATGGTTCTCCTTCGCAGCTGTGACTATAGTCAATGGTTCCCCCTCACCCTGCACACTGACTGCTGCAGATGTCATAGGTTGAGGACAAATATTTCAGCCACATACTGTCTGGGTTTGGTGCCATTCTCTCCCGCCAAATGCCAACCCTAATATCTGAGAAAGTCATTAACGTCTTCATGTTTCTGTTTTCTTCTCTACCAATGGAGAAGCAATAGGCAACAGTTCAGGACTTCCTCCTGTGGATTGGAGTATCTGTCTACAACACATTTATGATAATGACGGAGGTGCAGAGAGCCTTGTGTATACTTGTCAATACACTTATTTTCACTGCTTGTAGCATGAAGGCCAAGTGTCTGCCAAATTCCCCTCTTCTGAAATCAAGATTTGAAAACACTGGGCTGTAAGGTAGCCTGGCAGTTAAGCTCTTGCCTAGACTGTCCAAGGGCCTGAATTCTGTCCTCAGCTCTGGGAATGAATGAATACTTAAAATTAAAATAAACAGTGAAAATATTGGCAAGAAATTAAGCAAAAACCTAGACCATGTCCTATTGTGACTAATTCAAGAACCGCTCCCTTGCTGGATGTGGTGGCTTATGCCTGCTATCTCAGCATTTGGGAGGCAGAGACAAGGATTGGTAAAAGTTCAAAGCCAACCTGTGTAATATAGTGAGTTATAGGCCATCCTAGGCTAGAAGGTAAGACATGTTCCCCAAAAGAATAAGAGAACATACTCATATTATGTAATAATATATTCCATATACTCATATAATCATATGCTCAAAAATGTTTTTAAAAATGACATCTAAACTTTGAATGTAGCCAGTGACACAAAACATTCTGAAAGACTTAACCCACTAAATGTCAAGTGAATCACTATCTCTCCGATAATAAAAATGAATTCTCTGATAACCCTAATAGATTTGGGATCTGCTTGGTCACACTTTGGCAAGGACAACTTATGATTTCATTCCTTCCCACCCGTGTCTCTACCCAGCATTTCCAGAGGTCAGGCTTATATGACTGATATCTGCAAGGCTCCAAAGGTCTTGCTGCCTCTGTAACAGGTCTGGCCTGCTTCCTGGAATTCCCGGACTCCGAGTCTTTATTCTGGGTGAAATGTATAAAATCAGGCATGGTGGTAGTGCATGCCTACAATCCCAGCACTCAGAATGTAGAGGCAGGAAGATCAGTAGTTCCAGGCCATCCTCTGCTGCATAGAGATTTTTGAGGCTAAACTGGGCTATTTGTGAAACTTTCTCAAAAACCATGCGAATGTACTACCTAAGAGGAAGAAGACAGAATAACCCATTACCAGTATATGTTAGTTAATCAGGTTGGTAGTTACAGTGGACTCTCAGCAAAAGTGACACGAGCCTTTAAATTCAAGTACCTCACTTCACTTAAAAAATAAAAGCCAGGCAGTGGTGGCGCATGCTTTAAACCCAGCATTGTGGAGGCAGGCTGATCTCAGAGTTCAAGGACAGCCTGGTCTACAGAGCAAGTTCCAGGACAGCCAGGGCTACACAGAGAAACCAGCCTTGTCTTGAAAAACCACAAAACAAAACAAAAAGGACATTTGCTTCTATCTCATTTGCATTTTTACATTTCAGTCTTGTTACTTTAAGGATAGCATAAGGTTCAATAATCTTCATCAAGTTTCCTTGTCCGTTGTTATGTTTTATACTTATTACTTATTAAGTTTTATACTTATTGAAGTCTTATTACTTCACTAATCTTGGTAAGCTTTGATGATGCCTACCTGGATATAGGAAAGTTTTTGTGACTTAACCATGCTCTAGAGCAGTGGTTCCCAACCTTCCTAATGCTGTGACTCTTTAATCCAGTTCCTCAGGTTGTGGTGACCCCCCCAGCCACAATTATTTCATTGTTACTTCATAACTATAATTCTGCTACTGTTATGAATTGTTACGTAAATATCTGACATGCAGGATATATATCCTATCTAAATGGCTTTACTCCTTGCCCCAAGTGTTGACCTTCCAAAATGAATTTGAACAGGAGTTTACCAGGTATTGCTGTCTCGAACAATCTATAGGGAAAAAAATCTCAGTGGGCTGATTGTCATCTTAATAGAGCTTTAGCAAACACTCACACTTTGGCCAGAAAGAAACAAGTGCCAATCATTTGGAGCAACAAGTGGAGTAGATAACAGTTCCCTACTCAGACTGAGTCAGTACAAAGCAAAGGAAGGCTGCCTAGGATACCACAGTTTGAGGGGCTGGGGCCTCCACTGGGCATGGAAACAACTGGAGGTTTGACCATCATTTCAACTTTGAGTCCCATAGTTCAGGCTCCATGTTACAGCTGTTGTGCAGGCCAACCACAAGCTCTAGGAGCATTGTCATCCTGGTTATGAGATTTTTTAAAAAATTCATCTCTGGACTATGCACCTATGTTTATCATCTCCTAACCTGGTTTTGGTCTTGTGGCCCATTCAGTGGCCATATGATAAAGAATAATTTCCTATGAGGCTAGCCCGATCCTAAAAAGCTGAGAGGGGAATCTCAGAAAAATGCTTATCAAGCTGTGTTTCCAAAGCCAAGTGTTGTGGCTCAAACTGATAATCCCAGCACTTAAGAAGCTGAGGTAGGAAGATTTCTGCAAGGCTTGGCTGGGTCACATAGTAAATCCAAGGCCAGCTTGACTTGTTCTACATATGTAGACTTTTGTCTCAAGACCAAACAAACAAATAAATGGATTCCCAGCTGTGTGCCTTTCCCCTAAAGCAAAAGCCTTTCTGAACTGCCGGGGTAAACATAGCAGCTGCCTGCTCACAAAGGTTCCGGGAAAGAAGGCTTTCAGTTCTGCTGGAGGGTGCTACTAAGCACCTAAGGGTCCTCCTCTTGGGTGGAAGTTCTGAATGTGTGGGACTGGAGACAAATGCTACAACTCCACTCCTCCATAGGAAAACAGTTATTCAGTGCAGACACCCAGGGCCCCTATCAGGAGATTAGAAGCTCAGTTTTGACTGTTCGCTCTGGCCAGACATGAAGAGCCCACTCTCAATGAGGCTGATGACCATAATGAGGATCCATACTCATACATATCAAATACCTACTGCATGTCACATGCTCTACTTGCCTCTTCATACAATGCTGGCAGCTACTTACTGAAATTTTATTATAGCTCAGACACTCTGTGAAGTCCTTTATATACAGAACCTCACTTAATAATCAGAATCACTTTGTGAGACAGGAAAGATTACTTCCCATCTTATACAGGAGTACAGCTAGGCTCAGGAAAACTTAATTCATTAACCCACAAGTTCAACTTCAGGATCAAACCTAATTCTAAGTCCAAAGCTCCATCTCTTTATGCTATTCTTTATTTCAAGCATTTTCTTATGGGACTTTTCAAATTTCTACAGAAGCAGAGGAGTACCAGGAATGCCCATGTCCCCATCACTCAGAGTCAGTTGTTATCAGTGTTTGCTCAAATTTAATTTCCTTGCCAGTGTAAGTACTTCAATAAAATGCATCTTGAAAAGAAAAAAAAACTAGCAAATAAATTGTATGACATTCCCATAATATAGGAAAGTAAGGTGAAGTTCTAGGAGGTATATTTGGGGGCCAAAGAGGCAAGGTTTTTTCTTCTTTGTTTAAAAAGCCACAACTAGCCTTGAAAACTTGATCCACCTGCTTCTGCCTCCAAAGTGCTGAGATTAAGGGTGTACAAGACTATACAGCCACAGATACCAGAGCTGGCAACCACACAATGAGGGAGTGCGAACCCTGTTTCACAACCAGGGCTGTCAACCTCAAGACTTTATCTGTACCCTACATGGATTTCTTGTCTGTAACTGAAGCTTCCTAAAGCACAGCAGTTGTGGGTGTAGGACCATGGAGCTCCTTAGATAGTCAGCATGGGAAACCATTCCTGGATATTCCAATAATTAACACTGAGCTCTTTTCCAATTAGGTATCCTCATAAGGTAACCAGTTTTCCTGACCTTCTTTGGACTCCACACTGCTCATCACTTGTCTCTAGTCCCAGACATTCCCAGACATACCCAGTCCATACTGTTGGAAGTGAACAGTCTTGTATCTTTATCATTGAGGAAACAAAAGTAGACTCTAACCCTTGAACTCAATGTGATTGGTCCATAAATATACTTTAAGGTCTTGTGTATGGAAGTAAAAAACCTTGGTCCTTGAGGCTTGGGAGATGGCTCAGTGGTTAAGTACTGCTCTTGCAGAGGACCTGGATTTGGTTCCCATGACCCACATCAGGTATCTTGTAACTACCTATAACTCCAGTTTCAGTGGATCCAATGCTCACTTCTGCCCTGCATGGGTACCAGGCAAGCACATGATGCACATATGTACATGCAAATACTCACATGTACACAATAACAACAACAGCAAAACCTTGGCCACCAATGTCAGGATTTTTGACCAATAGTACCAGACTTACATTTTCCACTTCCCAAAATCTTGATTCAACTCTGGACCATTAGAAAATTATTTTCTTTTAAGATAAAATGGTTTGGGTCTCCAGTCTGAGGTAGGCACCCTGCACTTTATATATTGTGAACTGTAATTATTTTTTTAAAGTTGGTATATAAAGTAAAGACATTTAAAGAAAATAGCACATAAAGAAAAACAAAAAGCACACAAAAGGACATTTGCTTCTATGTTATTTGCATTTTTACATTGCAGTCTTTTCTCTATAAGGATACATCATAGAATTTTCATACATATTTATCATTTTATCTTGTTCTCGATTTTTTCCTATTCCCAATGGCCCTCCTCTGTGCCCCATGCCCCCTCCTACCAGTTGCTGTCCTTACATAATCCCCCTTCCATTTCATATACAATATATTTCTTATTAAAGTCCGTCACTAATCACAATGTATACACTGCCTTTCAGGGCACTGAAGAACACATGTGCTCTGCCGACATGGTGGATGAGCAGCAATATTTTTCTGAAAGCATGTTTAAAGCTTCTTTTACCTCTAACATCATCATCACACTTGTGGTACATTTTTACTTGTCTTCATCATTTCACAGGTTTACTTTAAGGACCTCAGAGGGCAAATGATAGAGCTGAGACCCCGCTCTCTAGGTCTGCTAAGTGTACACAGCATTGCCCTAACAGTTAATGAGCAGATTGTTAGCATGCCAACTTTTTTCACTCTCTGTTCCATTGACCATTTGTCTGCAGCCAAAAGTAAACACTTTTCTCAGCCTTCTTCTACAGGAGTGTAGTGGTCAAAAGCACAGTGTCCGGAGCCATTCACACGGTCCTACCCACTTATCTTTTGTGTGGTATGGGCTAAATGATCCTTAATGTCCTCCCTTCCAATTTGAAGTCATAACAGCACTTATTCCATAGATTTTTCCATAATAATTGAAGTGGTTAAAGCATGCAAAGTACTTTTTCCATTTGTAAAAGTAGTTTATTTAGTGTATGCTTTGTACTATTTGCAAAAACTACATGAAAAGCTTTTATGTAGTTTGATAAAAGTGTTTTCTTTCTTGCTATCTCACAAGAAAATCATCCCTGTGGATTTCAACTCAATGATATTCTCTCATTCTACTTCTCAACTACCAATCAGATAAAATATGTACTACCTCTCACCTGGACTAGCTTTCTAAGGATTCATTCGTGCAACTTATTTTTAAAGCAGTGACAGCTTGATTGAATTAATGGAGAAAAACATTTCTAGCATGCAAGCAATTGATTATTATTTCTAACTGGTATGTTTTATTCATTTGGTACATTTTTCATGGAACGCCTACACTGTTTTCCTTGGTAACGTTTTACATTCATTGTATTCCGATAAATTACCCAGCAGTTGATCTCACCGTACCTGAAAGAAATGTTTCTACATAGTGCCCCTGAAGAAAACTGATTTCTACCTTGTATTTGTAGTTCCAGGTTTTTATTGCATGTATTTCTTGGAGGTGGACATGAGTGCTATGACATGGGCATGGAAGTCAGGGGACAACTTGCTGGAGTTGATTTTCTCTCTCCACTGTGTGGATCCCTGAGATTGAACGTAAGTTATCAAGCTTGGTGACAAGCACCTTGACTTGCTGAGGCATTGCTGAGAGCCCCTCTACCTTTCTTTTTCTTTCATCCTAACAACAACAAGAGTATTTATTTTCAACAATATATGGAATTACTACTGAACAGATGCACACAGTATTCAGTGCTCAGGACCCCAAATTCCTTGTGTTTGGAATGGAGCATAGGCCATGCGTATGCACCAGCCATGCTCTCTGCATTCTCTGTAACAACCACAGTCTTCATTATTTCATCCCTCTGTCACTCAGTGTTCCAGGCTGTGTACAAAAAGACAGCGTAATTTGTAGTTATTGTACTGTTAGCAATGTGTCGTATATTTCATTTTAATCCCCAGTGACATATATTCCACAAAACCATACCATTATAAACGAAGTCCACCTAATGAGTTTATTTGAGCATTATCCTAAGTCTTTAGATTAGCATCGAAGGGCCCTCAGGATCCAGCTTTGAGGAAATACATCTCAGCTCTTCCACTCCAGGCACCATCCCAAGAATCTGAGATTCTCCCTCGTGTCCTTGTGTGTCATTTCACCTCTAAAGATTGAGTGCAAGCTGCTCTCTGCCTTATATTGTCTTCCTTCTCCTTCACACACTGCCCTTTTACTGTTCTTGTATCCCCCCCCCGCTGCCTCCGCCCGGGTCATATACAACATACACACCATACACACACAAAAGATGTTCTTTAAGACATGTGATTTTAGACAGGAGCTGAAACAGCAGGCTGTTCTATGGGGAGGTGAAACATTCCATACCACAAATAAGCTTCCTAAGCTTAGAAATGAAGTAACTTGGTTGCTTCAGAAGGTCCCGGAAACTGACCTCCTCCCTTCTAAAGGGCACACAAGCTGTAAGGACTATTGAGAAACACTCACGGACAATCTGAGCTGCCTAGCAGACCCTTAGAGCTGCAGAGTTGCCTGGAAGAGGGAGACCAGCCAAGCTGCCCAAAAGAAATAGATCAGCTGAGCTGCCTGGAAGAGGCTCAGACCACTCTGGCTTCTATGAGCTGTCACCAGTGCTGGCGTGGGTTGTGGTAATGCGGACAAAGGTGATAAAGGGTAACAGAAAGAACATATTCAGGGTGCTAAAGGAAGGCAGCCTCAGGAAGTGACGTCTAAACCAAGACATAAAATGATGAAAAGGTGCTGAACATGCAAAAAGACAACTTGTCGTGGGAGAGAGGAAAGACATTTTATGGACAGAGCAAATGTTTGTTGAAATAGAGAACGGTGTTAGGTTCTTAAAATAATTATCCTACCAAAAGCCTTTTGTTGTAAATGGTTGCCTGCAATGGAGTTCACCACCCCTGATGTCTATGTTTTCTACTTTGGTTTTTTTGTTGTTGTGTCATTGTTGTTTTGTTTTTTTGGGGTTTTCTGGTTTTTTCCCCCCTCAGCAGTCTGAGACTCCAATCTGTCTTTTAGGCAGCAGGCTTTGAGGTTATAGCAAGTGCTTTCAGCAGAGGGCGCCCCAAGTCAATCATCTTGTCATCCTATTTCCTGATAAGCCCAGAAGTACAGGCAAATTTGGCTGCTTCTCAATTCAGCAACTCCTCCCTAGGAGCTTCCTTCCAGCTACAAACAGCCTGTCACAAGAGTAGCTAAGATGTTAACCCACCTGAGTTCCATACACTTTGGAAATTTTGAGTGTGGTAGGTGTATCCATGGTTGCAAAGTAGGGTGATTTTAGTCATTTCTATACAGCTGAACCTAAGATCCATGGCCAAGAAGATCATGTGTCCATCTGTGCTCCGAGTTTTTCTTACAAAACTTTCCACCAAGTGTTGCCTTAAATTTTGTTTGTGTGTAACAGCCTTATTTCTCTTGCTGAACTATAAATACATTCCTTAGGGCTGCCCATTTTATGTCTTCCATTGTTTTGGCTTGCCCACAGCAGCCCCTCATGATGTAGGTTGGGTTAAATATTTCCTGTGCATCACAACATTAGAATTCTGACAAAACTTCAGAGGTCAAAGATAGCTCGCAGGTTGGTCTGTGTTCTTTGTGTGAGACCCATCTGAAATGTGGCAGAAGAACAAGATGTAGATTTAGTTATAAAGACATCGTGAATGGGAGAGGATTTGTGTCTAGGATTTGACAGTACATATCATAGGAGCTGGTAAACAATCTCTGTAACTAGTTGCTTTGTATCTCATGCTGAAGTTTGAAGTTTATGTTTGAGAAGAGAAGATGGACATTAATTTGTAGAAATTAAGCATACTGTAGAACCCATAAGGACAGACCCAAACAGCAGAAATTGAGAAAGCTCTGTAGGATAAATGGAAAGGTTGATCAGTCACAGACTCAGACCAGGAAGGTGAACCAGCAGGTTAGTGCCAATGTGTGTGCACTGCAAACTGTCGGTAACTCTCCTCTGCCTTCCAAATCTCTCATCTCAGTGAATTCTTTCATGAACCACTCTAATCAGGGTTAGGGAAGTAGCTCAGTGGTAGAGTTCTTGCCTAGCATATATGAGTCCTGGAGTTTAATCCCCTATACTTCAAAACTAAGCAACAAACAAACAAACAAACAAATCCTTTTAATCAAAACATACAGGAAATGTATACAGTTAGCCTAGCTATTAGAATACATTACAAAGGCCTTGACTTAGGCTGTACTCTTGGGAGCCACTATGCTCTTAAAAGTTTTTTACTTGTTTAGGGTATGAGAGAATGGCCAGTTCTTAGCAGCTTTTCCTAGGTGTGAGGTGAAATATTTGATTGATCCAGCCTCAGTGTACTTGAGTGAAACTCTGAAATATGTCACACTTTCACTTCCTCAGAGACATATATACTTGACTTCATAATGTTATTTCTATGTGGAACTGGCTAAATATTATTTATTTATTTATTTATTTATTTATTTATTTATTTATGTGTGTGTGTGTGTGTGTGTGTGTGTGTGTGTGTGTGTGTGTGTGTGTGTGTTTTGCTGGGGATAAAGCCTGGGGCCTCACCACATGATAGAAACTACTCTACCTCGAGCTACATCCCAGTCCTAATAGCTGTTGTTTCTGATGAACACCTTTGCCTGGGTGATTCTTATGGATGACACTTCTCTATAAGCATCAGGTGCTTCAATTCATTAGGAACCAGAGCAGCTGTTTCAAATAAATCAACTGTACAGCTGCTATTTGGTACATGGGATCTATCTAGTGTAGTGGCTCTTGACATGCGGGTTGTGACCCCCACATGGGATCATATGTCAGACATACATTACAATTCATAACAGTAGCAAAATTATAGTTATGAAGTAGCAATGAAATAATTTTAGGGTTGGGGGTCATGCAACATGAGGAACTGTATTAAAGAGTCACAGCATTAGGAAGGTTGAGAACCACTGATCTAAGAAAATAGCACCTTTTGTGAAATATTTGTTCCACATGGCCCTTGAGCCATGACTTTCAGGATGTCTCACTGAGTCTTAAATATAGCTAAATAGTTGAGGCACTGGAGCAGTTGTGACTAAGTGTACATGCAGATACTGGGCACGTGCACACACACGGGGCAGGGGGTGGGGTGGAGCTCGCAAGAGATCGACAGAGAAGAAAATACAGTCCAGAAACAGTATTTGACAACATGCCCTTTATTTTCTGAATTGGCATCTGATAAGGGAGAAAAATACAAGTCAGTGGCCAACCTTTGCTAAGTTTCAGCAGAGAGAATCTTGGCTGACTGTCCCATAGCAGAGAACTTGGCAGTTCATAGATATGGCCACACGGTGGTGTAGTGACCGTGCATATGGTATGCACTCCAGGGAAGTAATCAAAACCCTCTAAATATTCAGCATTCTTGCTTTTCCATATGGGATCTAAGCATTGAGAAGACAGCAAACATGGAAGAGAGCCAGGAAGTTTAAGTATTGTGCCAAATATTATCTACAGTGTTGGAGAATGAAGAAAATCTATTTACACTCATACTTGGCTCTGGAATCCTGGTGAAAACTACCGGGTATAAAATCTGTAAATGTCAGTTAATTATGAGTTCTTCCTCACTTATACAGCAAGCTAGTAAATTGTGGGCCATATTGGTGCTTTGTATACAACAGATTCTGTTCCAATCTGATGTGCTCAGTGGGCTGTGGGGTGGAATGAGACATACATTTTTCCTTCTCTGACCATGAACATTTCTCTTGCAGCCTGGATTATGAGGTTCATTTATTTTAGGCCACATAAATCCTATGCAAATTGGTAAATATATATATATAAACCAGCAGCACAAAATGGATTGTCTATTTTCAGCTAATTTTTTTGATATTTTGTCTGTTTGGAGTGTAACAGGGTAGACATAGATGAATTCATATTACTGGTTAACAACATGATTATTGAAGGTAGGCATATGACCTGTAGGGCCTGGCTAAAATTTTAGAAAGGGTAGGATTTCAAGGTAATTGCAAGCTAACTTTAAGTAACTGAGGGGGAAAAGGTAAATTCTGTGTTGCCTTTAACTTACTCACTGGTTAGGAAAATTAGTTGTTTTAACAAAGTGAACAAAACTAGAGGTCTAACTTTTTATTGTTGGCTGCTTTTCTTCATGGAATGCCTTCAATAAAGATAATTTTAATGTTATGATACATAAACGACAAATGGCTACCATATAACAAAGGGTTAATATCTATAAATGCAAATAACTCATATACACAAGTAATAAAAAGAAAAATAACCCAACAGCCAGATAGAAGTAATTAAGGAGCAATTCACAGGAAAATATAAATAGCCAATTAACACTTGAAAATATGCTCAGTCTCCCTAGCTATTGATAATAGGGAAGGGCATAGACAAGAAAGAAAGAGAGAAAGAAAGAAAGAAAGAAAGAAAGGAAGAAAGAAAGAAAGAAAGGAAGGAAGGAAGGAAGGAAGGAAGGAAGGAAGGAAGGAAGGAAGGAAGAAAATTGAAGCATAATTCGAGGGTTCTTTATGGTGTAAAACCTTTGATACTAAATAAGAATATCAATTCTGTATAGAAATTAGGCAGCCTCTAACAAAAATTCTAATGTCTTTGCCAAGAATTCAACTTTTAGGAATGTCTCTCCTCTTTTTTAAATACTCAATACACTCCCACATTTGCGTATACAAATATATTCAACATGATATTGTTTATATGAGAAAAAGAGCCATTATAATTAGCTACAAACTAAATCACTCATAAATAAGCATACGCTGTTAATACCATGCAATATGCCACTGTTAAAAAGAAACAAAGCTGACGTGTGTGTGCTGGCATGAGCTGATATTGAGGATATGTAATTAAAGAAGTGATGTGTGTGTGTGTGTGTGTGATTGTATGTGCAAATATACAGAAACACATGTAAAAGAAAAAATCATCTGTAAACTGACAATTCAATTCATTCTAAATCTGTGGTGGGTGTATGGATTGTCAATGTGAAGGACCATAACTGCATTTCTCTTTATATCCCTCTTTTAGAATTCCTTTTTTATTTTTAGTTTTAATTTTCATTGTGCATATTCATTGAATGAGGTTTTGTTATATAAAGACGTTTTCATACAAGTATACAATGTATGTTGAGCACCTTCCCCCCCATACCTCTTACCCTCCCCTCTCCCCATCTCTCCTGTTAGTCCCCTTTGTTTCCCTAGACAGTAATGCTTCCCTTCCTACTCTTTTTTCTATATTTTAATAATGATCAGGTGTTAATGCATTACAAAACTTAAAAACCACTTGAAAGATATTATTAGGTTTATAAAAGTTATAATTTCTCCTCTCAAAGCTTCAAATGTGCCCAAATAATCCTTAATCATAAATGCACAAAGCTGAGACCGACACGAGGTAGAAATTTACGTGCTCCTGGTGTCCCTTAAGTTTGTTATTTCAGGCAAATGAAAGGGAATTCACTTTCATTAGAAGATTTTCCTGGCTGGCAGCTAGCAGCTGGCAGCTGGCAGTCACTCTCCAAGGAATCATGTCAAAGGCTGGGGTGGGCAGCAAGAGAAGGAACTAGAAAATTGTGTTTTTCTTTCCGTTTAGCCTCCTTTGTTGCCTGCGCGGATTGAAGACTGTTTTGCGCTTGGCTTTTCAGGTCCTTTCTCATTTCAGGGCTTTCCAAATTACATATATTTACTATTATGTGCTTTTTTAGTGCTTGTCATTAGAGCTCTGTGCTCTGGATAGATTTGGACATTTGGAAAAGCATTTCAAGTTGCTTTCCAGTACTCTAGGGAAATCGCACCAAAGCCAATTCCATCTTTTGCTACCCTCTCCTCTTCTTTCTTCCTAAGGACTACTAATGACAGAATCTATTACGAACCCATAAAATTGCCCCGTGTTTCCCTATTGACCACCTGGGGGCTTTCTCTCCTGGCTTTTGGCTTGCTCAAAACGTTTTTACTCCTAAGTGACTTGTTCTTAATGGTCTTGATTTCAGAGTCTCCTGTATGTTCCTGTACCACGGCAGCATCCCATTAAAGTCCCATCCACATTCAACCCTTAACTATTGACCCTCACAGGAAAAAAACATCAAATAAAAACATGCCACAATGAATGCTATTCATTTCAAGTGATTACTCACCTTCTTTGTTGAGTGGTTGCTTTAAACATATTCCTAAGGCATATTTGGCCATTTGTAGCCCAGTGTAGTGTTTTACAACAAGCCTAGAGATTGCTACTCACACATCACCATCAGATGCTGACCTGCAGCGGTATTTGTAAATGTTATTGAAGCCTTCTCTAATAGCTCCTCTGATCTGTCCATCTCTAAAGAACTCCTTGCCAGAGACTCCTCTCCCCTGCATCACTCATTTGCTCTCTGTCTTTAACTCCCCTTGATCACATTTTCTCTGTCTCTGGGAGGTGGTACATACTAAAGTTAGTTTTCTTTCCTATATATTTCTAAATCCATTTCCTTTTGCTTTGGGGATTGAAGGATAAAATAGTTGCCATCTATAGTGCAATCTCATATCTCCATGTTAAAAGCTCCATTCCTTTATTTTCTTGTAATTAACAAGCATGTTTTATCTTTCATCCACTGAAGCATGGATGAAAATATTAACTGGTGTCAGCCTTAGGTCACAGGACTCAGTGTGCATCTCTGCCTCTGGTTCTTATTGAACTATCAAAAACTACTTTGTCAATATCATCCTCTAGCACCAATTGTGTTGGGTCTGAAACATATTTTTCAAGCTAGTTAATGAGTAGGTCATGGCCAAGAGCAGAATCAACAAAAGTCTTTCTAAAGTTAAAATACACTATGTTGTATGGACTCCCAAATCCATTAAGTTCGTCATCATCTTTTCCCAGCAGAAATTAGATTGTGTCAGTGTGTGCTGTCCTTATCTGCTCCCATAGCTTTGACTGGGGAGTTTAAGAAAAAAAATGTCATCTTGTGAGTGAATTGTCTTAACCTTTTCATCCCTTTGCACTATTTGAAAAAGGTTCATAGGTTCTTGTCTCTTCATTGAATTTAGAGATGATTCTCTGTACATTTGAGGATGAACGTTCTGTGACATCATTCAGATGCTTAAGATCAACAGATAGCATTCTGTATTAATTTTATGTAAGTTGAGAGTTTGGTGGCCCATGTTGCCTGGGGCAGGAGAGAGAGAGAGAGAGAGAGAGAGAGAGAGAGAGAGAGAAAGAAAGAGGAGGAGGAGGAGGAGGAGGAGGAGGGAGCGGAGAGAGATACATTATTGTTCCTTTTTGTTTAGCATCATGTTTTCAACTACCTTCCTATACAGTCATACAGCCATCCTATCATACTGAGGCTGAACTAAAATTCCTGGGCTCAGATTATCCACTTGTCGCAGTTAGCTAAGGTAGCTCCTAATACAGGCATTCACCTGAGCACCAGATTACCTATTTTATCTGTATGGGTAACTGTTTCAAATCTTTCATGGGCAAGGGAAAAAGGTATTTGAAAAAACCAGATCCACCTCCTAATGGTCACAGTTTGATTAGTCACAGTCCACTCCAGTTGAAGACTGTGATTGTTTTCTTCAGGAAGTTGTGATTTATAAAAATTCTTGGGGGTCAGAGAAAGAGTATAAAAGTTTGCACATGTAGGAAAGGTTACAGAATGCTGAAAAATGTGGATGTGGCTAACTGGCTGTGGATCAACTTTCCTTAGTGATCTGTATTTATTACAAAATTAGAGAGATGTTAGAGAATCTAGCAAAAATAACTCAGGCTATAAGTATATTTTAAGATCCTGGGGGTACATGGAGAAGATTTTGCACAAGAATTGAGGAGATAGGCAGGGTATCAATGGACTGAGTGGAAGTCATAGAGCCAAAGACTGTAGTTAAGAGGCAGCATCAATGACTTGATCCATGAACAGGATCAAGCTTGTATTAGCAAGTAGGGAATGCCTGGGAACATTTGGTCCAGATACTCACTAAGGCATTTACATATTGGAAATCATTTAATCTTCATACATACTCAGTAGATGTCATCCTGAGAAACTCAAGACCCAGTGAGATTAAGTAATTTCCCCAGGTTTACATAGTTAGTAAACATTGGTGTGGTATTTGAACCCAAGTATTCTGGCAATGGGGCCTATATTCTTAACACCAGTGCTTTGGTGTGTCACTAGTGGGCAAAACATCAAAGCCCAGAGAAAAGAAGTAAGAGCGCTGCTTAAAATCACCTAGCAATTTAGTATCCCAGTTGATACTAATGCTCTGCTTAGTGAGCTTTCTACCCTTCGCACTGTATCTTGTGTATTTCAAGTATTAGATAGCTAGTGTAGAATTGAAGTACTGATGGGTAATTAACAAGAACAGACAGCTCCCTATGAAAGCTCTTATCTCTGTTACTAAAGGCAAGAATCTTAGTAATTTACATGAAGTAGAGAGGTATTATTTCCTGTTCCCTGGCTGGACAGGACACATGGCCTCATTGATGTAACTAGTAATGCTGTTCCTTATGACACCACTCCTCTGTTCTCTCTTTGCTCTAAAACAAATGCAGACTTTCCCCCCTTATTGCCACAGCATTGTTTCCAAAAGTGAGTGATATCTATCCATCGCTGAACATTCCCCTTCCTATGTCATCATGCTCATTTCACAGATAAGAAAACAGTGACTGAAAAGTTCATTAGCGTCATAGCAGTGATGACCATTCACAATGACTTCAAAGTATAAATGCATTGTGCTATACGCAAGCCCTCCCTGATGATGCAAAAAGCCACAATGAGTTCGGAGAACTGAAGGCTATCCAGAGATGCTGATAGGCATCTGGGATGGGGAAGGGAAAGTGAGGCTAGAGGAATGAGCAAGGTCCAAGCCCTACAAGACTACTCTCTGTTTTGGGAGTCTATAATTATCCTGAGGAAGGGGGTGAGTAAGTAGAAGAAAGAAGAGAGACAGCAGAGGCATTGTGAAGTTTCTAGAAAGAAATAATTCAAACATAATGCAATTTCTCTAGCTGACTCATCCATCAAAGCAGATTCTTGAATGGGTTGTGCTCATTTTCCTCAGGTTTATCATCAAGTGGCTTTGATAACTTTGAACTGACCTCCCACATTGAATTTTCTTTCATATTTGACTTGTTTTTGAATGATTTTATGTGTGCCTACTTGCATGTGTGTACTTGTTCCTTCAGTGTCAGATCCCCTGGAACTGGAGTGACAGGTGCTCTTCCAGAGGACATGGGTTTTGAGCAAGTGCTGGGAATCAAACCCATGTCCTCTGGAAGAGCAGTAAGTACTCTTACCCACTGATCCATCTCTCCAGCCTCATCTCACATCCAATTTTGACCTAATTCAATACATATGCTGCTGTCAAATAGATATTCAACAGTACAGAACCAATTATGCCTTTCCATCATCACAAATACTTCCATTGTTCCCAATTCCTTTAGGAGAAAGTCTAAATTCCCAAGCACGGCATTCAAAGGCTTGTGTGACTTGCATCTTGCTTATTCATTTTCTCCTCGCCATTCCAGATGCCCACCAGAGGTATTGGATAGTCTTCAGTTCTCCAAACTCGGTGTGGCTTTTCACATCTGCAGGGAGGATTTTCACATAGTACCATGCATTTGTGTCTTGAGGTAGGAATGCATGGTCATCAGTGGCATTTGTATGGCTCCACCGAGCCTTCGTCTCAGTTTCCTTATCTATGAAATGACCATAGTGACACTTACCTTACAGAGATTTGAAATAACATATAAGAAGCACTTAGCACTCAGCAAGTAGAAAGAGGATGGCATTGTTTGTGGACATAGTTTGCTCCATTGGTAAGAACCTAAAGCGACTCTTTGCTTATCTCTGTTCACTCTTTACAATTCTGTATGTACATTAATTCTTCTAGTGTTTGTTCAGAGTCATGTTCCTAGTCTCCTCTTTGTTTGGAATCTCCTTTTCTCTTCAAAAGTGCCCTGGAGCTCACAGTCATGTAATTCCTTCACTGTCTACAACTTCAAATGTCTAAGTCATGGAAGCTCCCCCTCTGAACACAACATTGTTCTTTCTTCATTTCTGCAAAGGAATGTTTCAATGTGCTCAGATCCTAAGTTTATCTTTTACATTAAGTGCAGGTGAGCATTTTCATTTCCTCTCTGATTACTGCTTTCCATGTGCAGGGACTTGATATTAGGTGGCTCCTGTAACATATTGAACTCAATTGCTAAGAATTCTGCCAAGGAATACCAGTGTTCTTTTCAAATTGGTATATTAAGGCTCAGAGATTTGAAACAACTTGATCAAAGTCATAGGTGAATATTTCTGTGGCTCCTTGCTTGGAGAAGGAACATGTATAGATATTTTATAGTTGAATATAGGCCAGTGGTGGTTGATAAAGATAACCATTTGGATATAGGACCAAGAAACAACAAGAAATCAACATTTCAAACAAAGGTAGGCAAGCATCCTGGTGTTGTCACTCATTGGCTGTGTGTGAGCTCGATACATTTCATTTATGTCTCTGTTGCAATAGTTTCCTCATCTCTTATGTATATGGGTAACTATGTTTTAATCCTACAGAGTTATTGAGAGAATTAAATGACTCAATACATTTAAGGCACACAGGACAGGGCCTGGCATGTAGTAAGCACTCAATCATATCTTAGCTATTGACCAGGTGGTGGTGGTACATGCCTTTAATCTCAGCACCTGGGAGGCAGAGGCAGGTGGATCTCTGAGTTTGAGGCTAGCCTGGTCTACAGAGTGAGTTCTGAGAACTCAGGGAATACCTATCTCAAAACAAAACAAAACAAAACAAAAAAATCTTAGCTACTATTACTGTCTTTGGGAAACAGGGAAAGTAGATGAAATATATTAATAACCCTATTGCTACTACTGAATCCAAAGGGGAACAATCTAATGGACACTCCTAGTTAAGTCAGGTAAGGGATCCAGACACAAGAGAGTTATGGAGACCTTGGCAGGAAGGCAGTAATTTAATTCTCTATGGTCAGAAGCCAGGCAAGAGACCAAAAGCTTAGACTTGGAGCATAGTTCTACAGGATAAGGCTTGCCTATAGTACACTAAGCCCTGAGTTTAAACTCCAGCAGAGGGAGGAAAAAAGCCACTAATAAGGTAGTTTAAGTAGTGAGCATGGTCTTATTTATTTGGGGAGAGCAGTGCTGGGAAGTAAGTCAGGGCCATGCAGATGTGAGGCAAGTGCTCGGCTTCCAAATCCTAAGTCTCCAATGGTGACCAGTCTGGAGAACCACTTCATCATTTCATTCTTTCTCAGAGGGACCAAGCCAGCGATAGTCTTCAGTCTTTGGCTCAGAATTTTGAAATGGAAAATACCTCCAAAGTAGTGGGAATAATATCTCAAAAAATACATTTGAACAATAGAAAAGCATAGAAAGTTTAAAACATTAAATATCCATTGTTAATATTTCTGCATTTATCTTTCTACATTTTCCCTATGCATACATATTTTTTAAAGAAATGGAAATTATACTGTAAATACAGGGCTTAAAATGTGGTTTTCTTCAATTAAAAACACAGTTTGAATACTTTTTCATGCCATTAAGTTGTAATATAACCTAATTTTCATAGCTGTCAAAATCTTCTGGTTGTATAATCACAGATCTTGATGAGAAGGAACAGGGTGAAGTGCCCCAGGATACTGGTGTGTTTGTGCTAGGGCCTTGGAGATACTGCATCTAGCCAGCTTCTTTGAAAAAGGATGCTATCAAAACCCGGCTGCAGCCTCAGTAAAGTGGCTCATGACTGCAATCTTAGCCATGTAGGAGTCTAAGATGGGAGAATGACAGGACCAAGGCCAGCCTGCACTACAGAGTGAGCTCAAGGCCAGCCACTGCAAATTTCTGAGGCCCTGTCCCAAAATGAAATGTATGAAGAGGGCTGGGAGTGTAGCTCAGTGGTAGAGCACTTGCCTACTACATGTAAGATCCTGGGTTTAATTCCCAGTACCACACAATTAAATAAAAGTAAACCAAATAAGCATCTGGCAGAGCAGAACACTGAAAATTATATAATGTTGCAGTGGTTTCAATGAGAACATCCCTGGTAGGCTCATGTATTTCAATGCTTGGTCCCCAGATGGTGTTTGGAGGAGTTAGAGAGCCTTTAGGAGGTACTGCCTTCCTAGAGGAAGGGGCAGACTGTGAGGATGTGCAGTCCCACTTTGTTCTCTCATGCCTCCTCTGCCATTATCTCCTAGTCCTCTGGAAGCATAAGTGAAAACAAACTTTCTTCCTTAAGTTGCTTGTGGTCACAGTATTTTATCACAGCAACTGAAAAGCAACTGGTAAAAATGTTATTTCTGTCACTGTTTTCTTTTTTTTACACATCTATGTCAATATCTGTGTTACATACATATAGTATACATAGCAGATCTCTAACTGGGAAGCACAGAATGGACCACAGAGGCCTCATTGCTGTGTTGTGTTCGGAGATCCTCTGCCAAGTTTGAATTTCCTCCTAGACTAATTTGGTCAGGCTTCCATGGCAGCCTGAGACCATTCCCAATGTCGAGTTCTAGCCCTATTTCTCTCACATTTCTTCTCTTCACCAAAATCCTTCCACGTGGGACTCTTGCAAGATCAACACTAACAACAGGAACATAGACAGGGCCCAGGTCAGAGCCTGCTGTATATGTCTATCTGCCAGCTACACAGAATCACAGTAATAAGACATCACCCCATAGCAGTCCTGAAACACTCTGGATGCTGGTCAACCTGTACTTGCCAGGAGATATTAGGCATAGCTAAATTAACCCCACCTCTTGGAAACTGAAGATTAAGGCTATGTAGTAAAGAAAAGCATTTAAAATTGTAAAGGTTCTCTATCTCTTATAGTCTATCAAACTCCAAGGCCAAATTTACTGGTGACCCTAAAGATACATAGCATGAGTCAGCCTGCTTTTGGCCAAACTACTGCCTTCAATAATAGCAATGGCTCTATTGATAATAATACTATGAGCTAATATTTATCAAACAATTTGTTCTAGGTACTATGCTAAGCTCCATACATAGATCATGCTGAATGGGAGTTGGTGGAGTTCATTATGTTTCTTTTCCCCAGGGCAGTAGTGTTGCAGAAGGTTAAATAACTAATTAGTAGTAGCATTCAAAGTCAAAATAATCTGATTTTACAACTTCGATTCTTAGCTATAAGAATCAGCACACCTGGAATGCCCTCAAGCCAGCTTTACTTTTGCCAATGATGTGTCTAGGTCAGGACCTCAGGCTTTTCCTAGTCCACTTGCTTACTCGGAAGCGATCCTCCCTAGCCCAGGCACTTTCTGCAAGGTGGGCAGTGGTGCTGGATGGGATAGAGTTGGATAAGGGATCTGGTATAGTCTTTTGTATCTAACTGGCAGAGAAACTAGGATTAGAAAAAAAGTGTTTGTCCTTTGTTGTTGAAAGTTTTCCTGTGTCCCTCCTGGTCCACAGTAAGGACAAATCTCTCTCACCCAGTCCCTCAGCTGCTTGGACCCAAATAAACACACACAGGCTAATATTATTTTTAAACTATGGTCATGGCAAGCTTCTTGTTTTCTAGTTCTTATATCTTAAATAAACCCATTTCTATAAATCTATACTTTGCCATGTGGCTCGTGGCTTACAGGTACCTTTACATCTTGTTTTTCATGGCATTGGTTGGCAGCATCTCCCAACTCAGCCTTCCTCTTCCCAGAATTCTCCTTGCCTGCTTATCTGGCCTATACTTCCTGACTGGCTACTGGCCAATCAGTGTTTTATTAAACCAGTGTACAAAAGCATTATTCCACAGCAGTCCTTTTACTATTTACATTTGAAGATGTCATGCTCATGAAGAATCCAATGGAACAATTACATACAACAAACACAATAAGGAAACAGAAATGGTATCTAATGGACTCCCCACAGTCTCATTCCAAAGAAAAAGTTCGGGGTTGCTTTGTCTAGAAACAGTCCTCCTCAGTTCCAGTAGTATCAGACATGACAGTATGATTGCTGCCATTCCTCTGTGGCAGATGAAATAGCTGTTCTTTTTATGACCCATGGGACACACTCGAATTAGTATAAAGCCACAAGCTCCACTACTGACACCAGCTTAGCCTGCACCCAGACACACACTGAGCATGATCTGAGTCAGCTAGAAAACTGCTGAGTGCCTGCTTAGCTATGCAGCCTACCCTGACAATGGGCACTTAGCACAGAGCTGGAGATGACCGCCCTAACTCACCCAGTGTCAAACTGCTGCCACTCTACTCCTCTTCCATCCCAGCTTCTCTGATGCAGGAGTGTGGAAACCAAGTTGATGCACTTCAATGAGTTCCCTCCTGTTGACCCTAAAGTCAAAGGAGGCTAATAGCTGGGTAGTCACACTACTGTCAATCAACCAGAAGGGTGAATTTGCAGCATTCAAGGTGATAATAGACTATGGAACCAGTGTTCAAGAGGTTCTACATGCTGAGCCTAGTTACTTGTGAATTTCTTCCATTTTTTTTCATTATAAATATTTGTATTTTATAATTAATTTAATTTTACATTTCAGCCACGGATTCCCCCGTCTTCCCCCCTAATCCATGCCCACTCCCACCTCCTCCAAGGCAAGGTCTCCCCTAGGGAGTCAGCCCAGCCTGGTAGATTCAGTTGAGGCAGGTCCAGTCCCCTCCTCCCTACACCAAGGCTGAGCAAAGTGTCTTTGTATAGGCCCCAGGCTCCAAAAAACCAGCCCATGCACCAAGGACAAGTCCAGGTCCCACTGCCCAGGGGCCTCCCAAACTGTTCAAGCTCATCAACTGTCTCACTTATCCAGAGGGCCTGGTCCAGTTCCATGGGGGCTCCTCAGCTATTGGTTCACAGCTCATGTGTTTCCACTAGTTTGGCTATTTGTCCCTGTGCTTTTTTCAATCATGGTCTCAATAGCTCTTGCTCAATACAATAGCTCCTCTCTCCCACCAATTGGACTCCTGGAACTCCACTTGGGGCCTGGCTGTGGATCTCTGCATCTGTTTCCACCAGTCACTAGATGAGATTTCTATCATGACAGTTAGGGTGTTCGGTCATCTGATCACCAGAGTAGGCCAGTTCAGACACTTTCCAAACCATTGTGACTAATCCATAGTGGAGGTATCTTTGTGGATTTCTGGGGACCTTTCCACCTCTTCCCATTCCCATGGGGTCTTCATTTATCATGGTATCTCTTTCCCTGTTCTCCCACTCTGTTCCTGATCCAGCTGGGGCCTCCTGTTCCCCTAAGCTCCCTTTCCCCCAACCCTTGCCCTCCGTTATCCTCCTCACCCCCATTTTGCTCATGTAGATCTCATCCATTTTTCTGTCATTGGGCAATCCATGTGTCTTTCTTAGCGTCCTCTTTACTAAGTAGACTCCCTGGAGTTGTGAGTGGCAGTCTGGTTATCCTTTGCTTTACATCTAGTATCCTCCTATGAGTGAGTACATACCATGTTTGTTTTTCTGAGTCTGGGTTACCTCACTCAGGATGATTTTTTTCTAGTTCCTTCCATTTGCCTGAAAACCTCATGATATCATTGTTTTTCTCTACTTAGTAGTACTCCATTGTGTGTATGTACCACACTTTCTTTATCCATTCTTCAGTTGAAGGGCGTCTAGGTTGTTTCCAGGTTCTGACTATTACAAATAATGCTGCTATGAACATAGTTGAGCATAATGTGGAGCAAGGAGAACACTCCTACACTGTTGGTGGGAATGCAAACTTGTACAGCCACTTTGGAAATCAATATGGTGCTTTCTTAGAAAATTGGGAGTCAACCTCCCTTAAGACCCAGCTATACTATTCTTGGGCATATAGCCAAAGAATGCTCAATCATACTGGTGAATTTCTAAGAGATAGGAATATTTGGGTAATTCACCTAGTCTATTATTATATACTTAAATACTACTTTCTTGCCTTTCCTCTTAGCCTTCCTTTCATTCTTTTCTTTCTTTCATTCCTTCCTTGAGAGATAGACTCACTGTGTAGCTTGAACTGGAATTCATGAGCTTCCTGCTTGTACTACCAAAATGCTGGGATGACAGGCTTAAGTCACCATACCTGGAATATTGTATATTCATCATCACTCATGTACTTCTAAGTAAAGAAGGAAGAAGACAGAAAAAGTAGGAAATTAATATTTACATGATCACTATTATTTGTTACATCCTAGTCTCATACCAAGCTGTGGTATAAATTATCCCAGTATGGAGAGAACTGCTCTAAGAGAGGTACCAGCCCCATATTACAGACCATGAAGTTAGACTGTTAGAGTAGCTTAATAATTTTTAAAAAAATAATTATTATAAAAATAATTTATCTCATGAAAGATTCCTGAAGAAGATGGAACATCAATAAAGTTTGAAAATATATGTCTTATTTATTTCTGATCTGTGAGGTTTTACTTTTGAGATTGTAATTTAATTACAATGTTTCTCCCTTCAAATGATCCTATGTACTCCTCCTCACTCTCCTTCAAATTCATAGCCTTTATTTCATCAATGTTATTGAATACACTTATGTATTTATATACACATATATCTCTAAATATAACCTTTTGTTTTTGTATAATTTTTTAATATTTATTTTGTTTTCTATTTTAGTTTGTAAGGATAGTTAACTATGTGATTCTGAAGACTGAAAATTGTTGAAGGATGAATCTTATAAAAAGTTCTATCTTCTGTGTTTGGGAAAATATGTATTTGTAGTTGTTAAGAATCAAGGCCTTTCTCTTTTTACAATTTTTGAAACCTATCATTTAAATATTTCATATTCTCATTTTTACCTGTTCTCTGAATTATTGAAGGCTTTTTAAAAATTCCTACTACTGTTGGGCTTTTCTATTCCCTTTTGTAGACGATTTGCTCGCACATTTTAGAGACTATGGCATCAGTGAATACTAATTTAAAGCATTTCTAAGATTATAGTTATTATGCAGTAATCATCTTTAACAATATTTTAATAGTCACTAACTTGGCTAAATTACATTTCATTTCCTTAGCATGTTCATGGCATACATTATGTCTACATTTTTACTTTAACCTTTATCAATTTGATGGCTCTGCTATAAACAACACTGAGTTGGCCTTTTTGACTAATCTACTCTGAGTGTCTTTCTTGTTAGCTGAAGCTTTTAGTCCACTTATACTTCATGTAATTCACAATCTATTTGGGTTTCTATGCCCTGTATGATTTTGTGCTTTCTGTTGCCCGAGCTGTGTTCTTTCCATTTGTACCACTTGTTCTGTGCTTCTCTCATAATGAGTTTAGATGGATTTGATTTATCATTCCACTTCCCTCTCTAGTTAGCTGTAGATTGTTCTCTTCATAGTTAGCTTTGAAATGGCAACATGCATGCTAAGCTATCAAAAATATTCAACTGTATTCCTGTTCTCTGGGCCGATTACTAGACTTCAGAACAGGAACTTCATCTATTCTTCCCCTAAGACAACTAGTTAGCTATTTGGGTTGACAGACTACCATATTAATTAGTTTTCTTTTATTCTTTTAACCCTACAAGGAACTATAATTATAGAAGCAGCATTAGCTACCCCACCTTGGGTGACTCTGTGCTTAATCTTCTATCACACACACCTCAGCCGGCCATGGGAATCGGAATGGTGATTTCTCCAGGTCCAATAAGCATCTTCATAGTTCGGTAAACCAGTAACCCCTCAACTAGATCTAGGGCTGAGGTCTAATCTTTGCTCACAGTTTGGCCTGTTAACTAGAAACTTTTTGTCCATTCTGATATGACTGAAGATGTTTTGAATATTTCATTCAAAGCTTTTAGTTTAGTTTAATGTTTTTAGGGTAAGAGTGTCTGTCAAGAAGCCACCAATGAACTTGTCTTTGTTTTTGGAACGTTTTATTTTTGTCTTTTTCTGCACTCTTGAATGCATCTGTTTCAAGCTGCTTTTACACAGTTCTTCCTTAGCTTTGAATTTACCTCATGAGAATTTCTTTTCTGGGTTTCTCTATTCTCATCTCATTTGTGCACCAAAATGAAAAGAAAAATCATGTCAAAAATGGGTAATAGTAGTAAAAAGGAATGCAGTTGAATCACAGAGGAATTCATAAATTATGATACAAAAATTCCACAATAAGCCAATGCCCTAATCTGATAAAGACTTTGAAACAAGTCCAAAAACACTTTCAGAATCTCAGCAAAAATTCCTTTCCACCTTCTATATATCCACTAACTTTAATTTGCTTATTTTTTAAATGCCATAAATATAAAAAAGTTGAAACAAAGTCTGTTTCCTATTCTATTGCTACAATGTGATGTTATTCTAGTCCTTTACCGAAAACTCAGTATTTGGTTATATTTTGGTTAACTACATCCAGTAAGACAGCTTGATATAGTTTAAGGCTATCTAGAAACACAGTCTACAATATTTCTATGTGACAGATATCTAATTTATAGAGGAGTCTCAGGAATGCAATCCGTTTTTGAAACATGGCCTCGTAACTTGGTTCAAAACTATGCATTAGGGGCTAGTGGCATAGCTCCATGATAGAATACTTGCATGTGGCAGCAAGCTCATCCCTAACAAAGCGGAAGTCAAAGTACATAAATGCTTATGAACATAATACCTATACCAAAGGAAATGTTTTAGAAAGACATGTTCAACTTCTATGAGGCAAATATAACTCCTCATTTCCCCTCACCCTTTCATAACCTTTATTTCTATGCTCACAGGATTTTTTCAGTTGGAGTAATAGGAAGTACAATACTAAATTCTCCTTTTGAACCTTTCCAATGTTTCATAGATACTCTTTATTGTTGTACTATTTTATCTATAATTTGCAATATCTGCATGCTATTCTGCCAATCAGATTTCAAAAGTCTGCCTATTGTACCATTTTAATGTATTTGTGTATTATCTATTTTTCTTCTTTTGAGCTAGTGCCTTAGGAGAAATTCATAGCAGTAAATTTACTGGGTGTGAGCTTGGTAACATTTAATAGCTTTTGATATAAATTGAGCCCTGGAAAAAATGGTATCAACATGTAATGACACCAGTGGCTGATGTCTTTACTCATCTCCCTTGACAGCAATCAAAACATTATTTCCACTTTCTGTTGAATAATATGTATAAATGGTGCATTTATTCAATATATGATTATTGAACTAGTAAAAAAGGCATTGTGCTAGGAGCTGTAAACACTGAGTTGGATAAAATATGGACAGTGTATTGAAGGAATAACAGTCAGTCTTGTACATAAACATGGAGGAAGATAGTGTGGTCAGTGCTATAACAGGGGCTTTACACACTTATATGGAAAAACAAATGAATAACGAAATAATATCTGAGTTTAGTTCTCCTTTTTGAGAATACAGGCTGACCTACCATGAAAGTTGATTACTACAGAATGTATAAGAAATTTCCCAAGCCAAGCATGATACCTTTTATTAGGTTTTAGTTAAATGTGTATTTCCTTATTGTTTTCATTCCAACTGTACTCCTTCACTTGGTATCACTTTTGTTTGAATTGCAGGCTTAATTCATTTCACAGTGTTTAAAGAGATCAGTAATTATAATGTTTGTAGCAACTTAGTACCACAATGAAACAAAGTTAGCAAAGACAAGAATGACACAGCAGTCCTCTGCTAAAAGATAGAAAGGAGGATCAAGATGCTAAGTTGGGACATGAAGGTGTTTGCAGGGATGCAAAAATGCCTATCTCCTTTAATAGGTGGAAAGAAAGAGGAAGGAAGGAAGGAAGGAAGGAAGGAAGGAAGGAAGGAAGGAAGGAAGGAAGGAAAGGAGGGAGGGAGGGAAGGAGAAAGGAAAGGAGGGAGGGAGGGAGGGAGGAAGGAAATTTGTGATTTGTTGTGGTCTGTAGACTGTAGAAAGACAGGATACCATTTTAGGAAGGACTAGTTCAGGCACACTTTGTTAATCATACCATGAATGAAGTAAAGAATTCTGGCAAAGTAACTGTTCACACACAGAATGGGAAATGGCATGTGATGAATACATGAATAATCTAATAAAAAGGAACAAAAAGGTAGCATCTGTCAAATACTTTCTAGGCAAGGAGAATGATAGGGTGAAATGATTGCTGGCAAGCTGAAGAAATCTAGATGCCAACAAACTAACAATGGGCTTTTGCCTTTAATCAGCCAGTTGATGCAATGTTTCAGGAGTGTTCCTTAGTGATAGCACCTGTCTACTTTTGACCAAACAGAAACTCAAGAGTACTAAAACCCAGAGTTGCAAGAACTGTCCCTTAAGCCCTTTGATTTCAAGCCTCTCATATTCCAAATGAAGGATAGTTGTCATCACTAATATCAGTCTGTTTAGTGAAACTTTGATGTAGGAGAAAAAAATAGACTCTTTAACTCTTTGGTCTGTTTCCATTGCACCAATGGTCTCCAAGTTGAACACTAAGAGAATTAGTTGGACAAACCATGGAGTGTTGGAGAAATGGATTGCAAGCAATTTCAGGGTGCATTCTGTAGTAGTTAGCAGATGGGGATGAGTCATTTGTTTTGAATCTCTCAAGCACGTATGCTCTGACAAAGGCTAGCTCTAAAAGGAGCACATATGTGAAGAGGCCACTTAGCATTACTCTCCTGGCTGCGGTGGCACAGCCATTACTTTTTATTAAATAAGTAATATTCTGAGCAACCCACTTTCCCATCATTAAGGGCCATTAGTAGCTTCTCTTTGTCATACATGTGCCCTAATGGAGCTCCAGCGATGCTTTTACTAAAGAGTTCCTAATTTTCAACAGGAAAATGAGTAAGACTGGATGCAGAATGTAGAGTCTTCCTCTAAAGCTCTTTTAAATATCCCCTCTGCCGTTGTCTCTTGGCCCTGGGAAACAAAGTTGCCACACAGTGAGGAGAGTTCTTCAGCAGTATTGAACTTCTCTGGGTCTCCTCCCCTGGGATGCAGTTCTGGCTTTGGTCACCAGGGAGCACACTCACCCCTCAATTGAAAGCTCACAGGAACCAGGCAGCTTTGGAGTACATGCTGTTCATGACTGGATGCCCAAATCATTTAGTAGAGCAAGAGGCAAATAAAGAGACCCCTCTTAAGCCAGAGAACAACTCTGATCTGTTCTATTATTTCAAAAGAGTTTTCTAGGCTAACCACCCTAATGAAGCAATAGTGGGGTGAGAATGTGTTTAGGTTGTCTATGGCAAGCTGTCTTTATCTTTATGGTAAAGCTTTTTAGTGGGAGTCAGAAGGCAGTTCCAAACTAATAAGCACAGGAGAGGAAAGGTGAACTACCTAGATGACTTCTAAGTAAGACTCAAGGAAATTTTCTCCCTTCTCCCTGTTTCCCCCATTTGTCTTCTCTTCAGCCTATTGCATTGGGTAAAATTAGAAAGTTCTTTGAAACTGTAACTTTCCTTTGATGTTTGCAAACTTTGGTGTGATTTATTGAGCGGATCATATTGAAGGTTCTAGCATGATCATTGGTGCAGTTACTTGTCTGAACATTCAGAGATAAGTAGAATCAAGGAGTGCATAACCAGAGGAAATTTGAGCCAAAAAGTATTAAATTTCATTTTCACTAACAAATCTGTACAAAGCGTACTTTGGTTCCTTGGCCATCTGGCTGTACATCAGTTTAATTTTTGGTCCTGACATGATAAATAACAGTCAAGTAGACGGCTATGGACAGATCTTGTTTCCTTTACTAGGTTCAGGATTAGTGGATAATCCTGAGACTGTTCATTGTATGTTCTTGAAGCCTGTGGATGTTAAAGCCATCAGGATGCAGGGCACTTTGTGTCAGATAGAAGACAACTCCATTGGCAAAGGCTTTTTAATTAACAAGGGTTGGATATCAGCTTTCCCATCTACCCATTGGAGTTCCCATGTCTGCACAGGTGCATCCTGTTGTGATTGCAGACCAACAAAAGGGAGGGTGAGGGCAGAAACACTTTGGATGATGATGACCAAAGGACAGCAGCCTTCCCTGTTCTCTGTCTCCTGCTGTACAAGGTCCCAAAGAATTGTTCTTTGTGCAAACTCTAGCTAAACTGGTTTGATTGATCCATTCTTTTGACAAATATTTGCTGAACATGGCTTTATGCTTGGGTCCTGGCAACGAGCAAGGTAAGCCAACTAGCTAAAGTAGAAGGCAGTTTAAAGTAAATGAAGGTGGGTGTTTTCATGTGAGAAGACCTGGGAAGATATCACATATGAATTCACTACCTTTTCCTCACAGGAATGTCTCCTTCATTGCCTTTATCAGCATGTTCCTACAGTGAAAATAGGTGACTCCAGTTAAATGTTATGGACTCTCAGACACGGTGTTGCTGCCAACTCTGCCCATTGTTATGATTTCATAAGGAGTGCTTGGAAGTGAAGAGAAGATATCATAGTGAAGTCCCAGCCATGACAGTTGTTATGATTTTGACTTCAGCTCATAAATGATGGGACTTAGCATATGGATCCCCCAGGGGAAGTGGTGTTTCTAGCTCCTCACTTTCCTAAATGTCTCCCCTGGCAGACTCACTGAGGCTTGTATCTGGGACTATTCTTGACCTAAAGTGGGGAGAAAGAACGATGGGAAGAGAGTGAATGATTATACATGAGGATCAAGAAATGAAAATATTGGGAAATTTTGTATTAAGAATCCACAGTGTCTGATCAGCTAGAGCTGAAGAGTCAGCAGCTATGATTAATAGGAGAACAACATGGCCAAAATGAAAACTTTGTTTTGCTTGGACAATTGACACTGGTAAGCATCACTGAGGCAAAAATCTACTCAGAACTATTTCCTCAGGTTCAGTGCATAGAAGCTGTAGTCCAGTGGGGGCCAGGATGAACCTTGAGCTGGTAACTGAACTGGGTAATGTGCCAGAACTTCCCAGGAGGCACTGATTTTGAAGGTCTGAATGGGTCACAAAAAGGGCAGCTAAAGCTTGGCACCATTGGTGATGTTACAGCCTCAGTTGAAGGAGATGCCCCAGGTTTGAAGGGGTCATGGAGAAAAGTTGAGGCTTGGCACCATGTGACAGGTTGAGAATTCCTGAAGGGAGCCCATGAGAGGCTCGTGGTTAAGATGCAGACCAGTTGCATTGGACACCAGCATTTTGGAGATGCTAGTATCATGGGATGACTACCTCTGGGCTGCTGTTCCTGGGTGTTCTAAGAATGCAGATTGAGCAAGCCATGAGCAAACAAGTCAGTAAGCAGCACTTCTCCATAGCCTCTGCCTTGAATTCCTGCTCTGACTTCCCTAGATGATGGACTACAAGCTGTAAGATGAAATTAACTCTTTCCTCCCCAAGTTGCTTTTGGCCATAGTGTTTTATCAAAGCAATAGAACCCTAAGACAGCTAGTAAGGTCTACTCCCTAAATATCCATCAGATGGCCCTGAATCACTAGTGCCAATATTGCCTTGAACACTCTTTTCAGATCCTCTGAATCCAGATCTTCCTTTGAACAAAATACCTTAATTATTTGTACACACAGAACATTAGGAGGTGAGAAATTATGCTCTGGATAAATAATTTACAAACATTTTCCTTCACTTCTACACATTAGACAATTGATTCTGTACAGAACACATTTCCCTCCAAGTGTCAAGGTCATGAACCTTTATATACTATGAGAGAAAATGATAAGAAAGCACTGTGATTTAGCTATGTCACATTATGATTTAGAACAACTCCCTCTTCCTAGAGATGGGTGGAATGCCTTTATCAAGCTCAGAGCTGATCTGGTACCAAGAACCCAAGTCTTGAGAGGTCCTTTGTTTTTTAAATGTTTTATTTGCATATAATAATAGTACATATTTATGAGGTACTGTGTGATACTTCAATGTGTAACAATGAAATTGGGGAACTTAACATTCCCACCTACTTAGCATTACTTTGTGTTTGGAGCCTGGAAGCTCCTCTCTTCTAGTTATTCATCAATTATAAAATACATCAGCAGTTCTCAACCTAGGGACACAACCCCGTTGGGGTCACATATTAGATATCTTGCTTATCAGATATTTATATTACAATTTATTACAGTAGCAAAATTACAGGTGTGAAGTAGCAACAAAATAATTTTATTGTTGGGGCTCACCACAACCTGAGGACCATATTAGAGGATCCCAGCATTAGGAAGGTTGAGGACCACTGTAATAGGTTATTGAGAACTGCACTGTAGAACACTAGTGCTTACTACTCCCATCAGTATTTGCATATCCGTTACACAGTTTCCCACTATCCTCCCTCCTCTACATTTCTACCCTCTTATTGTCACTATTTCTTATTCTGCTTGACTAGGGAGGTTGATCAAGACAGGGTCTCACTGTGTATCTCAGACTTGTCAGGATTGTAGATGTTCTTGCTTCAGCACTGGGATTACAGGCATGTATCACCTAGCCTGATGTCAACTGATGTCTTAAAAATCATCCATGATGAAATGAGAGTGAGCACATAGAATTTGTCTTCTTGAGTCTGACTTATTTTGCTTAACACAATGATCTCCACTTTCATCCATTTTCCTGAAAATGACATAATTTCATTCTTTTTATGGCTGAATAAAAGTTCATTGATTATACATAGTGCAGTAACTTTATCCATTTGTCTATGGATAAATATAAATATAATTATACAAATTTATATAAATATAAATATAATATGGGTATATAAGCTGATCCAGTAACTAGGTTATTGTGAATAGCATGGCAATAAACATGTGCAAATATCTCTGTAATATGTTGACTCAAGAGTCCTTAGGTATATGCACAAGAGCATTATAAATGGAAAATATGTTAATTCTGTTTGGTTTCCTAAGTAACTTCCATATTGTTCTCTGTAGTGGCTGTCAACAGCACATGAAAATCCTTTTTATCAACATCCTTGCCAGCACTGTCATTTTCTGTCTTTTGGGTAATAGCCATTCTCACCAGGATGAGATGATACTTCATTAAGGGCTTTGGATTGTATTTCCTCATGTTCATGAATTTGTTAGCCATATTGAATTTCATCTATTGAAAAATGACTATTCATATCCTCTGCCCATTTTAAACTGAATCACCTGGGTTTTGTTTTGTTTTGTTTTGTTTTTTTCTGGTATCAAGTTTGTTGTTTATTTTATGAGACAGGGTCTTATTAGGTTTGGCCAGACTGGCCTCAAACTTGATATCCTCCTGACTCAGTGGTCTCCTGAGTGTTGGGATTACAGGCTTCCCCAAATATGCCAGATCTCAGTATTGAGATTTATATAAGTTTATCATATATTCAAAATGTTAATTGTCAGATGAATCGGTTGATTTTTTTCTCCCATTCTTTAGGTTGTCTTTTCACTCTGTTGTTTCTTTGGCTTTGTAGAAGCCTTTTAAAAAATTTACTATAAACCAATATGCCTCCTTTTTGCTTCTATTTCCTGTGCTTTTAAATCTTGTAAAAAAAAAAAAAAGCACTGCCTATAGCAATGTCTTGAAGTATTTTCCCTTTTGTTTTCTTCTAGTTTCGGTATTATATTAAGGTTAGGGATCTATTTTGAGTTGATTTTGTATATATAGAGTGATAGGGACATGCTCTCAATATGTGACTATCCAGTGTCCCAGCAACACTTGTTTAAGAGCTGTCTTTTCTCATGTGTTTTTGGCAGTTTTTATCAAGAATCAGTTGGTTGTAAATGTATGGGATTATCTGGGTCCTCTACTTTATTCCCTGGAAAAATGTTTATGATTTTATGCCTATGCCATGCCCTAGGATATCATCCTTGAGTCTGTGACTTGCTGTTCTCCCCTAACAACCTAGTTCTTCAGGCTTTTTCTATCATTTTTATCTCAGGCTCAAGGTGCCAGCTGCTAATATCTGCAGGTGGCTAATAGGAATGTTTACCCACCTACCTTTGAACAGCTTGGTAATCTTATCACTGTTGGTTATAATAGAGCATTTTTCCTGCCAACAACATTCTTTCATCTTTAAAGACTATTCTTTTCTGACCTTGACCCCCACATACTCCACATGTAGCACTTGGTGCCTGGGTTTTCTGCTTACCTCCATGCATACCTTTCTGAGTATATTGCATCGAGCCGGCCAAATGGACTCCTATCTTCCCATGAACATCCTTCATAAAGAAAATTGTGTAGTGAGGTACGCATATTTGAATTTTTTCTGACTCTAGAACAGTGGTTCTCAACCTTCCTAATGCTGTGACCCTTTAGCACAGTTCCTCATATTGTGGTGATGCCTCCACCATAAAGTTGTTTTCATTGCTACTTCAGAACTGTAATTTTCTTCTGTTATGAATCAAAATGTAAATATCTGATATGCAGGATATCAGATATGTGACCCCTGTGAAAGGGTTCTTCAACATCCCCAGGGGTCACAACCCACATGTTGAGAACCACTTCTCTGGAACCTCCCAGAATGCTGCATCGGAAGTCCAGATGTTTCTGTTTGGTTTTTACCAAACTTTAACACCTCTGAAGCTATAACCTGGACCCCTTTTATTTGATGGGATAAAGGCTGTAATGGTATGGAAAAGAAAATATGGGAAGCAGAGGTTGTAGAATCTTTAACAAGAACAAGGAAAATTTCCTTTTCTAGGGAAGAAAATCAAGAGTGTCTTTTCCTCACGTTACGATTATAATTCTGTATTACCCAGTGTTGTGATTTGAATGTAGTTTCTCCCTTCCACCAATCAAGAAGAGGTCTGAATTCTAATGGAGCAGTGTTGGAAAGTGGGGCTTTAAGAGGTGATTAGGTCTTTAAGAGGTGATTAAATTGTTAAGAGGGATTAATGCCTTTCTTTTGAGACTGGGTTTAGTTCTCATGGGAATGGAGTAATTGTTGCAAGTACGGGCTCTTATAAAGTAGTTTGCCTTTTTGTCCTCCCCCCTCTCTTCCATTCATACCTACTCATCATTCTTGCACATGCTTCCATCATGTCATTCCACTTGCTGTGTTATTGTGTGGCATGAGGTGTCCTGGCTATATGCAACCTGATTTTGATTTTCCTTAACTCCAAAATCACAAGCTAAAGCAATTTTTTTCTTTATAAATTATCCACTCTTAGATATTTTGTTATATCAACAGAGAATAAAACACGCAGACTGATTCAGTTCTGAAATACGTGTGTGTGTGTGTGTGTGTGTGTGTGTGTGTGTGTGTGTGTGTGTATGTATGTATGTATATTTGTATGCATGCATTTTGTGTGTGAATTTGCATGTGTGGAGGTCTGAGGACAACTTTGGGTGTTGATCTTTGTCTTCTACCTTGTTTGAGACAGGGTCTCATTGGTGCTGTACACACCGGGCTTGATGGCCCATGCTTATCCTGTCTCTGCCTCCTGTCTCCTCATAGAAGCACCGGGGTTACATGTACTCCTGCTACCTGTCTGACTTACACATTGGATCTGTGGCTTTGAACTCAGGTCCTTACTCTTATGTGACAAGTGCTTTTACTCACTGAGCCATTGTTCTAGCCCTCAAAAGACTTTAGATTACCCAGTGTCAGCAACTTAATATAAGAATTTGACCTTGAACTCAGTATCCTCCTGCATCCTCTTCAGCATTTGTCTACTGGCATTTGCTACCATAAAAAGCATCTTATGTATTTGTATGAAAATGTATTTATGAAACCCAAGACCCCTGAGCCGGGCGTTGGTGGCACACGCCTTTAATCTCAGTAGTCAGGAGGCAGAGCCAGACCAATCTCTGTGAGTTTGAGGTCAGCCTGGTCTACAGAGCAAGATCTAGGACAGGCACCAAAACTACACAGAGAAACCCTATCTTGAAAAACAAAAACAAACAAACAAACAAACAACAACAACAAGAAACCCAGGACCCAGTACATGTACAGTGAATATATACTAATTAAAAATTTTGTTAAATAAAATAAGAATATGATATAAACAAATGGTATCTTAGTTCTAGGTCAATTTATTTCCTGTATAATGTTTATGTTTTTGCTATTAATGAGGAATATGGCACTGAGCTCATGCGCCTGTCCAACCTATTTGGGATTTTTTTTTCCCAAATTCCTCTTTTGAATAGTACTTCCTATTTCCTTAATTCTCAGTGCTCTCTTCCTGCTTGTTCTATCTCCTACCATAGAAGAGTTCATCTGAAAAAAATATCCAATGCTACACACTGCTAGACCATCTGCATATGAAAAGAGGGGATGAAGTTTAGTTGAAACAAATGATTGCTCAATACAAAATTTAAGGCATGACAAATGTGAAGGTCTATTGGCATCAAGCTTTTCTGATTCCATCAATCCCTTTTAAGTATCTGCTTCTCCCATAGATAAGGTCAACTCTTAAGGAGAATGACACCTGCCCCCACTTGCTTCATAAAGGAATTAGTAAGGATAAAATTAAGTCAGGGACATTAAAGTGCTTTTGACGCAAATCAAATCTAGGCTTTGATTTTTCCCAAACTAATCTATCCAATGCCTTGGGCTCAGTTTCTTCCTTAATCTCTCCATCTTTTAAAATGAGAATGTTGTGCTCTTGAACTTATTTGCAAAGCTGTTATGTAGAAAGTGCACAAATGTATTCATTGTGATGCCAACGGATTAAGAGTGTGTGAGGCTTTAATGAGAACAATGGCATGGCAAAAGTAACAAGTGGTTGTATGCAGCCTGCATTTCAATTAGTATGGTGAAAATTTGGTACTTTGGAGTCATTCATCAGAGAAATGGGTCTTCCTATTGTGTTTAATGGCTTAAGAGAACAATTCTTCTGTGTTTACAAAGAACTATTTACCTGCTTTCTTTTCTCAAAACTTAGAGTCTTCATGTGACACAAATAATGGCTTTACATTATTTTTTTATTAAGGCATGGTCTTCCTTTGCACTCCATTGCATCAGAATAACACACTATACTACAAATTCAGATTCCTAGACACCTTAACAAGGACCCTGATTCAGGATCTCTTAGGATGGAAACAAGAGAATCAACATTTTAAATAACTCTTGAACTCTCTGGCATAGAAACATATGCAGCCCACTATCACTAGCAGATTGAATTCTTCAAGTATTACTTACTATAGGACCGTGGTTCTCAATTGCAGCCACATAGCAAAATCACATGAAGGATGCATAGATGACATCTATTGCCAGCACCACCACAGAGCAATTAAATCTCAATTTGGGATGTAAATTCCTTCTAGTAGTATTTTTAGCCACCCATAGGATCACTAGCCCATTCTCAGTAGCTTGCAAAGGAACTACTCCAGGGTATGCAAAGTACAGAGTCCCAGTATCCTAGGAAATCTGAAGTTTATTTGGCCTGATAGGTTGTGGAATGAAAGAACCTAGAAAGCCCTTACTGTGTGCTGTATCTTGGGGAAGCAATGTATCAAACAGAAAATGATTGCTCTCAAGGAGTCTATAACCTTCAGGGAGTGATAGACCCAGTGAACAAACTGTTGACTCTCTGGGTTCCCTGAAATAAAGATCTTGTCATTCTACACCACAAGGTATTACTTACTTTCAGGATCCCTTGCTTTAACTCCATTCTATTTCCTTGTTTACAGCATCCTGTTATGGTTATGGTTATGTTATGGGCTTATGAGCCCATCAGTTGATAGGCACTTAGATTTGTACTTCTTTTGGCCATTGAAAGCCATATTGTTGTGGAACACTGGCATACAAACATGGTATGTGCTCACTCATAAGTGGATATTAGCTATTAAATAAAGGATAACTATGCTACAATTCACAGATCCAGAGAGACTAGGTAACAAGGAGGGTTCAAGGTGGGATGCCTGGATCTTCTTGAGAAGGGGAAATAGAAGGGATTACCTGAGCAGAAATGTGGGCTGGTGGGTATGAGAACATGAGTGATCAGGTTAGGGGGGTACTATGGGGAGAGTACTGAAAGAGTCTACTAGAAAGGGGGTCATTTGGGAGTCAGGTAAAAACCTGACCCTGAAGGGAATCTCCTAGGTATCTACAAGGATGACCCCAACTAAGACTCCTGGCAATAGCACATACATAGCCTGAACTGGCCATCTCTTGTGATCAGGCAAGACTATCAATGGGATTGGGACACCAACCCAGCCATATAACCTTATACCTACGGTCTGTCCTGCTTATGAGATGTAAGGGTAAGAGTGCCCTAGAGATTGAGGAAGTGCCCAACCAATGACTGATCTAGCCTACAACCCCATACCAGGAACGTAAGCCTACCCCTAACACTGCTTGGAACACCAGGACCCAGAGGCTGGATGACCCAGAGACCTAGGATAGAAGCACATATGCTATGAGTTTTTTACATTAATTTCCAAGTTTAATTGAACCTAAAGAGATTGTCAATGAATATGATACATGGGCTTAATTAAGTATGTATTTTTTTTTGAGATCATTTGTGAAGTTGAATTTAAAACCTAACATACATTCATACAAAACATGAATTTTTCAATTAGTTCCTCTATTAAAAGATTAGTCATATGTTAACACTTTAGTATCTTTTTTATACCAAATTCACTGCTTATTGTCCAAGAAGGGTATAATTAATGAAAATTTTTGTTGGTTATAATTATAAAATGAACATTTTAGTATCTTAACAGAGACAATGCCTAGAAAACAAGGCTGTTATCTTCTTGATAATAGATGAGGTAATTCCTAGTGTCCCCTGGTTAGTCCTTTAAAATGAATATGCCTGGAGAGGAAGGCAGAAAACATGGCTCTTCCAGTTTTACAGGTAGGGAGTCAGTTGTCTTCTTAGTTGCTGCACTCACAGATGTGATGATAAGGAAGGTTGGAACGCTACTAAAGGGCAGTCAAGTCACGTTCAAAGGGTGTGGTGGCAGAAGCGGAAAATCCTGTCCAACTTTGAGACTCGCTGTTCTTTGGGGACACTTGGTTGTCAGTACTAAAACAGTTCCAATTGCATGTTCATTGCATCTGTGTATTTGTACGTGCTTGGACTATAATAGTGCTTTATGAAACTTATTTTACAGCTGTAAACTAAGGCCTAGATCTGTGGTTTTCAACCTTCCTAATGTGGTGACCCTTTAACACAGTTCCTCATGTTGTGGTGACCCCAACCATAAAGTTATTTTCATTGCTACTTCAGAACTGTCATTTTGCCACTGTTATGAATTGTAACAGAAATATCGAATCTGCAGGATGTCTGATGTGTGACCCCAAGGGGTCACAACCTACAGGCTGAGAACTGCTGATCTAGAGGTTAAGAAACCAATTAAAGGTAGCAACTCACAAAAAGTTAGTGAAATTTAAAACTCTGGTCTGTCTAAATCCAGGGTACACACTAAATACACACTATGTACCTAATCTCTAGTTTGATGAGAACCTAGTGATGGCCTCAGAGTCTTCTAGCCCCAACTGAAGAATCAAGAACACATGCACACACACACATGCACACACACACACACACACACACACACACACACACTCTAATCACTTTTGCTTCCATACATTCTCACACTACTAATTATCAGGTGGCTTTGGAGAAAAGAAGTCTCAAAAATTTACTTCATTTATACTATAAACACATAAAACAAAATAGTATTCTGCTCTACTGTTTATAGCTATGATAACTCCATGTTGGACATTTTCTAAGGGAGAGAAGTGCCTTATGATGATTTCCCTTTGTATCTATTTTCTCTCCCAGCATTGCCCTCCTACATACTCTGTGTTTTAGACATATGAGTACAAGGTAGTCCTTTATACATGCTGTGTTGGCTTTGATGTAAATCACTGTGCTCAGCCAGTGAAGACCTTGTTCTTTTTCTATCTAAACAAGGACTTATCTCAGGCCACTTTCATGATTGTAAACCATGAGTCTGTGCTTTGCTAATCATCTAAGAGACACTGTCCTTTTCTCAATTCAGAATGTGTTCAAGATAAAAGCTCATTGGCAGAGAATATGTTCCTCCTCAATTCAAGTGCATGTTCCTTCAAATTCATGAAAACAGGCCCCTAATTGAATATTTCAGCTCTTATCCTGGTGTCTGTATCTGTGTGTGTGCAGAGGAAGGGGGTGTCCTTCATTCCTGGAAACATTAGGAAACACCCTCTAATATTTTTCTCAGAAGAATTTAAGTCATTTTGCTAATCCCAGCCATAAGATATTTATACTACTAGCGTCTGCTTTTCTGTGGACTTCCTAAGATAGGGTACCTTGCCTTCTTTGGCACTTATCCCACAGAAGTCTTCTAACCCAGCAGTGAATGGCTTTATATCTAAGGTATGCCAGCACTGCTTTCCTTCTTCAAACATTTGCAGCGAGGTTGAGGTATCATTCCCGCTCTTCTGGGTTTATCTGCCCTTTGCTTTATTTTGCTCGGCCAGAAGAGAGTTAATCCCCATTTTCTTTTTTTATCTGTATGTAATCTTCTACTTGCTACTAAGAAGCAGGCATGTTTGCTTTTAAATAAGGAGCATAGCACTGCAGTTGTTGAGTGGAGATGCTTGTTGAAGAAGAGCAGGGTGGGACTTTTAACATTTCGGTCTTCCAAACAACTAAGACAACAATGTGGTACTGTGAAATGTCACAGAACTCCTAGAAGCACATGAGACTAGCTCTAGAATGTGTAATACGAATTAATTGTGTACAGCAAATATTTACTGGACTCTGATGTGTCAGGCATGCCAGGCCCCATTGTGTCTTAGATACTGGAAGTAACGTCAATGAACAAAAACAAGAGATTCTTGCATCAGATTCTATTGTATTGTCTGTGGACAGATAAGTGTCAGGCTCTGTTATGTGTCACACTCTATTCTACCACAAACATTGGGATGCCATCACTGAACAAAAACAAGATATTGTTGATTTCAAGGAGGTTATATTCCAACCGATTAAGACTGGGAAGAACCAGTAAGTACAAAAATTATCAAATTATGTATTATGTTACATTCATAAAAGTATTATAAAGACTTCAACAAAAGCTGAAGCAGGGTTAAGGGGAATGATAATGCAGAGTGGATTGGATAGGTTACTTAGAATAGAATGGTCACAGTAAACTTGATTAAGAAGGTGACATTTGGGGCTGGAGTGATGGCTCAGCTACTAAGAGCACTTGTTGCTCTTGCAGAGGACCTGGGTTCAGTTCCCAGTATCCACATGATGACTCACAATCATCCATATTTTCAATTCCAGAGGATCCAATGGCCTCTTATAAACTCTGAAACCACCAAGCATACATGTGCTACATATGCATACATGCAGGCAAATCACTCATACACATAAAGAAAATAAATGAATCTTTAAAAAATTTAAAGAAAGTGACATTTGATTAAAAAAAAAAAAAACATGAGAAGAGTTAGCCATCCAAATATCCAGGGTAAGAACATGGCATGTAGAAGGAAACCCCAGAACCAGTGCAAAATATATCATTTTAACCAATATAAAGAGCTCACAGCCTACTTCTACTACCACATCAAAGTACCCTTTCCATATATCCACACCACACATATTTAGTTGCATTATTTAATAGTGGTTACAAAAATAAGGACGGTTCCTGAAATTGTGCTATAAAGTACTTTCTTTCTTATGGACTGTGTTTGATTACCTTAAAATGGTATCTAATATGAAAGAAATAGTTTTTGTTTTGCTTTCTGGTTTTTTAAGATAGGATCTCACATAGTCAGACTGGCCTTGAACTCACTAAGTAGTAAAGGATGACTTTGACCTGGTCCTCCTGTCACCATATTTCCCAAGAGCTGGGATATAGGTGTATGCTACTGAAGCCTTTCAATGAATGTGTATTTTAGGCCAAAGTACTCTTAGCCAAGGATGAGCTGACACCTCCAACTGTTATTGATGCTGATGAGGAAACTGGTTTATACTGAAAATTTCAGACTATTTTCAGTCTTCCCTAAACCCGCATGTTCCTAGCCCACTTATGTGTCAATGCCTCACCTCTGCTTCCACTGGACCCAGTCTTCCCAGCAGACTGCTTCTTTAAGCCTGGAGTCCCACTCACTATGTACAAGCCCACCAATTGTGGGCTTCTAACTCCATAGTGTGCAGTTTTCACCAACATTTACTCTTTTCCCTTCATTCACCAAATACATGGTCTACATGTAGTTTCTGTCAATATTTAAGACACCCTGTCATCTTATTGTGGACCTTCCAATAGACTCTCAGGGTAGCACAGGCTGGCCTCGAACTCATGGTCCTCCTATACCAGCTTGCTGAGTTCCATGGTTATAGGCACTTATCAACACACCAGCTCCCTGCCATTGTACTAATGTGTTTAAATTTGCTGACACTATTTCTCCACTTCTAGTTTTCTTACATTTCTGGTGTTGTATATAAGAAATAATTTTATTCTCATGATCTTTCCTAAGATACAGCTTAATATTTAGGAGTTTGACCCATTTTTTTTAGTTAATTTTTGTATATGATGGGATATAGAGGCCAAACTTTATTGTTGACTATGTGAGCAAGAATGTTCCAGCACCATTTACTGAAAAGATCATATTTTTTCTTTTTGAATCATCTTGGTACCCATGTAAACAAATAAAAAAATCACTGAAAATGAGAGGCATTACTTCTGAACATTGAATTTGATTTTATTGATCCATATGTCTATCCACATATAAGTATCATTTTTTTTTTTCTTTTGAGATAGAGTCTCATATATTCCAGGTAGGTCTTGAATTCCTCATGTGACTGAAGACTACCTTTACTTTACAATAAAAAGCTTCTGATCCTTTTGCCTATACTTCCCAAGTTCTGGAATTGCATGTGTGCACCACCACACCTGGTTCATGCAGTACTGGGGATAGAACCCATGGCTTTGTGCATGCTAGGCAAGGATTCTACTTAACCTGAATTCCTTTAATTTCAATTTGCTGTCAGTTTTGAAGTCAATAGGCATAAGTTTTCCAACTTGGTATTTTTCAGGATGGTTTTGTTTATTCTAAACTTGTCCATCCTGGTATTTTATAATCTCTGACATATCTCTCTTTATTTCCCCTCCACATATTAAAATTGTACTAGATTGGGGACTTAGACTTTAGCTGCTTTGTGACAAAAACATAACTGCCTGACATAATTGTTGTGATAATCTGCTTTACTTAATCATTTCATGACATATGTGTATCCTGTAATATTCAATCAAGTTCAAATTATATTACTTACTTAAAATTCTCAGCTACCATTTATCTAAATCACTAGTATGTTACAGGATAAAAATTTGGGGTGCTCTGAATATGAGTTTCTACAAAAAATAAAAATAGAAGTAAGATAATATGAGATTTATTTCTCTTTTTTCTTTTTAAGACAGGGTTTCACTATGTAGCCCTAGTTAGCCTGCAACTCACTATGTTAACTAGGCTGGTTTCAAACCTGCAGCAATCCTTTAGCCACTGTATTCTAAGTGCTGAGATTATGGGAGTACCCTCTCTTCACATATGCCTGTCTTTCAAGAACATCAATGTTGTCCTTTATATGACTGTCAAAATGTTAGCTGTATTAGAATGTGAGTTCTGCAAGTCCTGAAGGAGGGTTGATGAAATAGTTAATGTGATGAAATGAAATGCCCCCTGCTCCTGTTTTCTCACCTATTTTTTTTGAAACCATATTGTTTCCATGCTCACAAAGCATCGAGAATCTCTACTAGACCAAGTATATACTATTAGAGATGGAGTTAACCATTATAGGTTTTGTTCTCAACAATATCAGTAGTTCACACATTTACTGGAACCCTAATTACATTGCTCTGTGAGTATTCATTAATATGCCAGCCATTCACACTAAGCCATAAATTCTTAGAAATCAATAATTATGTTCCTTCATTTGTTCTTAACTGTGAGTTTAGCCTGTGTTGGATAATCAACATAGACATTTACCTCGATATGTTATTGTGATTTAGAATCTTAGAATTGGAGAGTGTTGGGTGGGTTGAGTACTCAGGGTGGACCTTGTTCCTTTTCACGTCTCCACCTCTTTTTCTTCCTCAAATGAAAACCAAAGTTTCAGATTTGGATATTCTGATTGGTTGTAGTGGATTTTATTACCCCCTTGCTCTGGTACTTCCAGTTGTCCCTGTTATCATGTAAGACTGCCAGCCAGTGTTGAGTATCATGCCAATGGCACACACCTCTTGGACATATTCACAAATGGCTCCCAGGAAGCCACATTCAGGTTCTATACTTCATCAAACAAGTATGTGGGTCATACTGAAAATACTGATGATATTGCTGCCTGGCAGTATTTGTTTTTAACCTTACTGGCCTTTTGCTTGTCTATTATAGTTTCTGATTTTATGTTTTTATGGGTTTTGTGTGTGTTTCTTATGCTTTGTATTTTAAAAATTATTCTGACTTGTTTGTTTTATTTACCTGTTTGATTTCTACAAAAAGAAAAAGAAGACATGAAGTTGGATGGGTGGGAAGTGAGGAGGATCTGGGATGGGCTGGGGGATGAAGAACCATGATTAGAATACATATGAAAAAATCAGTTAAAAAAGAAAACTGAAAAAGATAAAAATTAATATAGTATTAGGAACATTTAACTATGTTGTAACTAACTAGCTTTACTTATGGTAATTAGTGGAAGCCTAGATTTCAACACAAATCCACCTAGAAATGAAAATATATACCCTTGCCTGTGGACTATAAGAACAGATGTAAATACAAGTAGAAATACACCCTGAATTAAGAAATCTGATATATTAAAATTTGAATTTATTCACAGCAATTGGTTATCTAATATCAAATGGTCAGCCCTGAAGAAATACACATGAGTACTATTATAAGACCAAACAGGTTATTTTTATATTTAGTTATATATGTAAAACAATTAATGAAAAAAGAGAACATGAATTTGAAAGAAAGCAAGGGGGTGTATATGGGAGGGTTTGGAGGGAGGAAAGGGAAGGGAGAAATGATGTAATTAGATTGTAATCTCAAAAAGAAAAGAAAAAGCTGAAAATGTATCTCTATGCAGAATAAATCAGGATGGGTAATTATTTATGTTAAGGTAAGTCTTAATTTGGAGAAGGTTGCTGACCTTACACATTTCTTTATGCTTCCTGATAGATATCATTGCTTCTATCATTAAAATAATTTATCCCAGTTTTTAAATGTGATACTGAGAATAATCAATAGAAAAAGGACTCCCTCTTGAACAAGTAGTTCTGAGAATACTAGACAGCTATATGCAGAAGAATAAAATTACATTCTTATCTTACACTATTTATAAAATCAATCAAAATAGATTAATGACTCAAGTGTAAGACAAAGTGAAATGCTTCATGTCAGTTGTCTTCATGATGATTTTTGTTCTGTTTTTAAGGATTTACTTTTCATTTTTAATTGTGTGTGTGCACATGTTCATGTGCATCTGTCTGTGCACATTAGTGCAATGTCATAGGTAAACAGAAGAGGATGATGTATCTCATGGATCTGGAGTTACAAATGGTTGTGGGCTGCCAGATATGGGTGCCAGAAACCAAACTCAGATCCTCTGTGAGAGCACTACACAATCTTAACTGCTGAGCCATCTGTTCAGGCCCTGTAATGATTATTTAATTTAACCTCCAAAGCATAGGTAACAAAAAACTAAACAAACAGTAGACACAAGCATACCTAAGAAAAATAGCAGAATGAAAAGATGACCTATGGGATGGAAGAATATGTTGTCAAACCACAAATCTGATAAGGAGTCAAAGTCCAAGATACATAAGAACTTGATAGTTTGTGTAAGACAGTAAATAAACCCATTTTAAAATAAGCAAAAGACCTTTTCTAAGACAAAGATCACATGCAAATGACCACTAAGCATATGAACAATGTTCACCATCACTAGTCATTATGAGAATGCAAATCAAAACCATGATGGAGCATGCATCTGGCACACACTGGTACTCTCCCCACTTGGCTAGCTGAGATGAGAGGTTTGTGAGTTGGAGGCCAGTGTGGGCTACATAATGAGATCATGTCTCATAAAGAGAAATCATAAAACAATGTGATATCACCTCACAGCCACCGGAATGGCTGTTATAAAGATTTAGAGGATATAGGCAAAAAGGGAATCAATCCTTTTGCATGAAATTACTACTCTTATTTTGGAAAAAAATCTTCGGAATTTTATCAGACAAATCAAAAGCAAGTATACAAAGCATACAATCCAGGCATAGATACAAAGATATGAAATCAGTGTGTTGAACAGACATCTATTCTTCCACATTTATTGCAACAATATTTATAATAGCCAAGACATAGAATCAACCAAAATCCCCATCATTAAATGAATGGATATGTGGTGCATACACACATGAATATGATTCAGCCTTTAAAAGGAAAGAAATTCCATCTTTTGTGACAATTTAGATGAACCTATCCATTACCTTCAGTGAAATAACTCAGGAACAGAAAGATAGTTACTGAATGGTTTTATTCCTATGTGAAGCATGAGGCATTCAGACTAACCACAGAGATCAAGTATGTAGAGCCGAGGCCAGATCAAGGACAGATTTGGAAGAAGTCGATACAAAATTTTAGGTAGAGAGGAAGAATAAATTGAAGAGAATTACTGTACACAGTGGCAATTTGCAATTAATAAGTAATGTTTTATTGAGTGATCTTAGAAAACAAACAAAACCACACCAGCTCCTGGCTCTCCCAGAACAAAGCTATAAGCAAAGTGAGATATTGCCTTTTATGATTAACATTGTGGTATGTTTTGCCACAGCTTTCTTTTTATTTGCATTTATCCATTTAACCTAACAACATAAAACCACAGTTACCATGTTTGACTTTAATAAAAATCAAGTAAAAGAATGTAGAAAGGTGAAAGAGTTTATGGAAGGATGTAGGTGACTGCCAGCAGACTCAGAGCCTCTTTGATGCCAACAAGTGACTCTTTTTTTCCTTGCATTTCCTTGGTTGCTCTTGCCTTATTGTGGGTTCCTCTTCATACATCTATCTCTCACAAAATTGCATTCCTTCCATTTGTTCCTCGGGTCCTCATGTCTGCACTCTTCTATATACACTCCTTTGGGCGTATGTTATTTTCCCCATGGCTTTAATAAGCTACATACCGAGGATTCATTCCTCCATGTCTCTGGCTCAGTTTCTGCTTAAGTCTAGGTCTCATATGGCCAAATGCCTTAGATTAGATCTTCACTTGAATTGCTATTATTGCCTTATACTCTTCAAGTCATAAACTGAACTCATTCTCTTTACCTGTACCAAACCTGCTCCTCTTCCTGCATGTCTCAGGTGGTGAATGATGCCACAATAGATATAGTTATCCCAACCAAGATTCAATGAGTTCTCTTGGATATCTCTCTCCATCTTCATCCATTTCCTCATATAAATTGTGTTCAGCTTTTCTCCTAATAGTTTCTCAGTTCATCAATTATCTCCATAGTGAGTTGCATCTTCTTGTGCTTGGACCACTACAGCACCTGGCAAATGGTCTTCCTGAATTTGTTTTTGCCATCCTTACCCACCCCCTAACATTTCTTTCAAGCATAATGTTCTTACAGTGCTTAAACCCTTGCTTATAATCTTTCAGTAGTATCCTATAAGTTTATAACTAAAGCCTGGTTTATGGCTCCTCCCGTGTGCACCTCCAGTACCCTATAATCCACTACATCTCCAGAATATTCTCAGCCTAGGTTGAAATTTATCAATTTATTCATGTCTCTTTTCACCTAGGCTGAAGTCTTTTAAACGACAAAAACTGTCTATTTTCCAGCTCCTTGATCCAGCTCAGGCTCATTAAGTGCTTGTTAAATGACTTAACTCTTACAGTTCTCTGTGCCTGCATGCTTCTGTTCATTGACTAAGTAAGTGCATTTTATTATAGAATTTCAAAAGTTCATAAACAATAGTCATCAAATTATGAGATGCAAAAATCTAATTACAATTATTCTGGGGGCTGGGGGAATGTCTCAGAGGTTAAGAGCACCGACTGCTCTTCCAGAGGTCCTGAGTTCAAGTCCCAGCAACCACATGGTGGCTCACAACCATCTGTAATGAGATTTGGTGCCCTCTTCTAGCCTGCAGGCAGAACACTGCATACATAATAAATAAATTAAATTAAAAAATAATAAAAATAAAGAAAAACCAAAATAGAATTATTCTGAATCCCATATTTTAGAGATTAATTAGGTTAATATCTGACAACAGACTTTTCAATCTATTTGATATATTATCCATAGTTATGTATTTTTCTTTTCTTGATGAAAATTAGAATCCTTTATCAATTTTTCTATAATATACTAAATGGTCTTCATTGTATATATTCATATCACATGATATTGTGTTACATAAGAACATTTTAATGCAAGTATGTATTATACATTAAGCATATGTCCCCCATACCTCCCCCTCCACTTTTCACTGCTTTAAACCATGACCATTTAAATTTATGTATATTTGTGGAGCACTATGGGCTCTTCCAACACTTTTGTACACTGTGTAGTATTTGGTCAGACTTGGGCAAATCAGCGTCATTACCTTTCTATCTAGTGTATCTTTTTGCTTAGAAGAGTCTTTGAACTCCTTTCTGATTGATCTTCACGAAGCACACAATAGTTATAAACTGTAGTTTCCTTACTGTGCTGGGGAACATTTATACCTATGCTTTGCTGTATATTATCCAGCTTTCCTCCTTCCTTCCTCCCCAGACAACTCACCCTAACCTTTAATAATCATTGGTCACTATTCTGTTTTAGATACTGTTTGGATTGAATAATATTCATGTACTCATTAGCAGCAACATGTGAAGAGATAAGCCTTAATGATCCTGAACTTTTTAAGTTGCCAGTACTAGGGGAAAGAAGTAGGAGAATTTTTTTTTTCTTTTAAGAGAGAAAAGGATCTAAGTCTGGGACACCTACTGTCAATTTGGAGAACTTAGTTAAGAGGAGAATTTTAGGTTTGGTGCAGTGAGGAGACAATGTATTTATAGGCTCCTGTTAAATAGGCACAGCTGAAGAGAAAAGAAATCCCTGTCACTATAAGCTCTCCAACTAAGTACTTCCAGTTTCTCCTACAGAATGTCAAATGCACAAGAAACAAGAAAGACAGAGGAGGAGAAGGAAGGAGGGAGGAAAAAAGGAAAAATCAATGAACAAGGCCTTGTTAGAAATGTAGGAATATTTGATTTCTTATTTGAAAAAGCCGTACTTAAATATATAATTTAAGCGTAGAAAGTTGCAGTTTTCCTTTCAGAGCTGCATGGTGACCATGTTAATGAAATATTGCAGTTAAGATATGTCAATAGGAGGAAACCACAAGCAAAAATTATGGTTTGGAAGTTGCATTAACTAGCCACTAAATATGAAGGTTTAAGGTAGATTGTGTGTGGGTGTGTTTTCATACACAAGCTAAATGAAAATTAAATCAATTATAAGAATAATTCAAGCCCTAATCCCCAAAGATTTGCTTCAATTAGATAATTGATGCAATTACGTGAAAGGTTTTTTTGGGGTAGATTTTGCCAGTCTGAATTATCTCAAATTGCTTTAATTCTGCACTTTACTTTGATTATGTAGACCCTGTTGATGCTTGAGTTTGAGAGAACTTAAGTACCTGTTATGCTACCAGTGCAGATAATAACCTGCTCTATGGTCATCTTTTCCTTCATCCTCCATAAAAGGTCATCTGCAGACTATGTTTATAAGTCAATTTCAGAGACAAACCCTCCAATTTACAGAGCAAATGTGCAGGGCTTCCTATCTGATACACCATGGGAGATAATTATTGGAAAAGAATGCTCTAGTGAAACTGTTCAGGAGTAAACATTGCTCCCCCTGATAGTTCCTTGTTTTTGTTGGAGAATGTATGCTTGAGGAAAAATTGACTCGAGACAAATAATACAAAGAAGATGTATCCTAACCCTAAAGTATTAGACATGATTAAGAACATGCTGCACTGTGATAGAAACACTTGATGTTCTTCAGGTCAGGTACTTAGCAATCTCAAGCAGCTGCACACCAGTGTCAGAGGAGGTGATGGAAAGGGATTCTGGGAAATGATGTGCAATGTTGGAATAAAATGGCCTTAGGTCAGAGTCTATTTACTTAGAATTGGACATACACCACAACTTAGGAAGTTTTGTTATTTCATTTTTCTCTGAGTTCTCCTTGCAATATAAATTACATTAGTGAAAGAAAAAAAATCGAGGAAGACTGTTTTCTACATCCTAGAACTGACTATGCGAGGAAAACAGTAGAGGTTGGGGTTATTCAATTTGGGGAGCAAATATCCCAGATAAAAACGCACTATGACTAGATTCCTTACCACAAAACTCATAATGATCAAGCAATGTTGACTATAAGGTCATTGCAAAGCTGGGTGAGTATAAAGTCTGCTCTATAAACATGCTATAGTTAAGTAGCTAAGAATATTAGTGTCAAATTAAGCATTCTTCAGGTATCTAATAGTTTTTAGACATCAGATCTCTAAAATAAACTATAGCGCTGCCCATCATTTATCTTGTCACAAAGGCAGGATTAAGCAATAGGTAAAATATGCATGCATGCTCCTTAATCCCCAGTCTGAAATTTACCCAGATACTACATAGAGTCAAAAGATACATTGATGTTTACTGCTATCTCTTTGTTTTTCCTCACAATGAAAAGTTATGAACACAACCAACGAACTACAGGTTATTAGCTATGAAAACCATGATCAATAGATACAACAACTATTACTGGGTAAATATATATTTTGTGGAAGAATATTTAGTGTTTCTTGAAAATACAAGTGTATTTAAATTGAAAATTAAGGCAAACTGCAAAACAATAATATAAAATGTGATTATATGTACTGATATACAACATGACTCAATATAAGTATACACTGTGGAGAATCATAAAATTAATATGATGAATATATCTTTAAATTTGTTTAGTTATCTGTTAATGATGAGAATACTTAGGATCTACCTTATTTTAAGTATAAGTATTGTATGTGTCATTTATAAGTACTATGCTGCACTTTACCTCTAGAACTTACTCATACTTGTAACAAAACTTTTGAACTTCACTGGTGACTTCACATTCACCTTCCCCCTGTCCCTGACAATAACCATTCTAATTTTGCTTTTATGAATTTGATTATTATAGACTCCTCCTCTGAGGCTATACAGTGTTTCTCTCTGTGTGCCTAATATATTTCATTTAGCATAGTGTTCTCCAGGCCCACCCATGTTGCTGTTCTTGGCAGGATTTTTTACCATAAATAGAAAATGTAAAAATACTTGCCAATTGAGCAGCACACTAAATAAAGTAGTGAATGAAGAGCTCTTAAAAGAAATTTATAAGGATTCTTTCATTTTCTTTTTAAAATTATATTTGTTATTATTTAAATATATTTTGATCATATTTTTCCTTTTCCCAAGTCCTTCCAGGTCCTTCCCTTCACTACCCAGCCAACTTTAATGTTTTTCAAAAAAACAGTACAACAATTAAACCCCTCCAAAACCACAAAAACAAAAATAAAACCACATCCAAAAAGGAAAATAAAACCACCAAAGTATAACCAAATAAAAGCATACACACACACACACACACACACACACACACACACACACACACAGACCAAACAAACAAACAAAAACAAATGTTGAGTCCATTATATGTTGGTCAACAACTCCTGAACATGAGGCCTATCCTAGAGTGGTTGATATATACAGTGTCACTCTCTTGGCAGATGTAAATGGTAGTCCTTTTGTTAACCTTAAAGTTTTCATTCATTCATTTTAAAGGTGTAACAAAATAAAATATAATAAGATAAAACAAAAACTATCATATGGAAGTTGGACAAACCAACAGAAGGAAAAGAGCCCCAGAGAAGGCACAAGAGACCCACTCTTTCACATACTCAGGAATCCCATAAAAACACTAAACTTGAAGTCATAATATTTCAGCATAGGACCTGGTACAGGCCCTGAGTATGCTGCCTCAGTCTATGTGAGCTCATATGAACTTTGCTCATGTTGATTTAGCAGGCTTTGTTTTTTTGGTGTCCTTCATCCTCTCTAACTCTTACACTCTTTTCTCCTCCTCTTCTGAGGGGTTCCCTGAACCCTGAGAGGGGAAGGATTTGAAGGAGACACCCTGTTTAGGGCTGAGAGTTCCAACGTCTCTCACACTCTGTATAATGTCTACCTATAGGTCTCTGTATTTGTTCCCATCTGCCACAGGAGAAAGCTTCTCTGATGATGGCTGAGCAGCACTCTGATCTATAAGTATAGCAGAACATCATTAGGAGTCATTTTATCATTTACATTTTTTCCTTTTTTTTTTTTGACCAGTAATATATGGTTTTACCCTAGGTTCAAAGTTAATATAAGAACCCATATTTTTCAAGTTAATGTATACATTAACAGAAAATAAAAACATAAGGAGCAAAGTCATCCAATTATGAGCATTCTCCTTGTAGTGTTACATGTGTGTGTGTGTGTGTGTGTGTGTGTGTGTGTGTGTGTGTGTTGTTTTGTGTATCTATATTTAACATAGGAGCAACAGGTGAGAGAAGATATGCAATACTTGTCTTCTGAATCTTCACTTGATATGATAATCTCCAGTTGCATCGATTTTCCAGCAAACATAATTTCAGTCTTCATGACTAAATAAAACTCAATTGTGTACATATACTACATTTTCTTTGTGCACCCATTTGTAGATGGACACCTAGGTTGATTTCATAATTTGGTTATTGTGAATCACACCCCCATAAATGTGAGTGAAACAGCATCTCTGTAGTATGCTGGCTTGGAATGTATAACTAGGAGTGGCATGACTGGGTTACATGTTAATTCTATGATTAGTTTTTTTTGAGGAACATCCCTACTGATTTCCCCAGTAGCTGGAACAATTAATATTACCAACAGCAATGTGTAAGAATTCCCTTTCCAGCAGGGCACTGGTGGCTCAAGCTTTTAATCCCAGCACTTTGGAGACAGAGGCAGGCAGATCTCTGTGAGTTCAAGGACAGCTTGATCTACAGAGTGAGCTCCAGTACAGCCAAGACTACACAGAGAAACCCTGCCTTAAAAAAATCACCACCACCACCACCACCACTAACAACAAAAAGAATGTTCTTTCCCCTACATCTTACCCAGCATTTGTTGTTTGTTTTCTTGACAACCATTCTGACTGAGGTGAGATGAAATCTCAATACAGTTTTAATTTTCATTTATCTGGTGGCTAATAATGTTGAATAATTTTCACATGTTAATTAGCCATCAGTATTTCATCTTTTGAGAACTATTCACTTCTTTAGCCTATGTAATTGACCAAGTTTGGCTTGAGGATACTCCTTCCCTCCCTCCCTCCCTCCCTCCTTCTCTCTCTCTCTCTCTCTGTCTCTCTCTCTCTGTCTCTCTCTCTCTCTCTGTCTCTCTCTCTGTCTCTCTCTCTCATTCTATGTATAGTCTAGAGAGCAATCATCTGTCAGGTATATAGTTTGCAAATGTTTTCTTTCATTTTATACGATGTTTGTTCACTTAACTAATTGATCCTTTCACCATGTGGAAGCTTTTAAATTCCATTCAATCCCATTTGACAACTCCAGGCATTATTTCCTGAACTACTGAAGTCCTTTTCAGAAAATTCTTTCCTGTGCCTTTATTTTGCCATGCTTTTACTATGCTTTTCTCTGACGGTGTTGGAGTTTTAAGTCTTGTGTTTCAATCTTTAATCCATTTTGAACTGATTTTTGCACAGGATGAGTGGTAGGAATCTATTTTTGTTTTTCTACATGTGGACACCCCCATTTCTCAGCACCATACACTTTTCTCCAGTGTATGCTTTTAGCATTATTGTAAAAAGTCAGGTGGCTGTAGCAGGGTGGGTTTACTTTTGGGTCTCCTATTCTAGTCTATTCCATTGCTCTTTGTGTCTGGTTTTGTTATAGCATAATGCTGCTTTAGTTATTATTGCTTCAGAGAGCAACGTGAAATCGGGTGTTGTACTACCTCCAGCACTATGTTTTATATTTTTTGCTTGGAATTTCTTTGACTATTTGAAGTCTTTTGTGCTTCTATATGAATGTTAAGGTAGTTTTTCTTTCTGCTTTTGAGAACAATATAATTTGGAAATTTCACTGAATCTGCAGATCAATTTTGGTAATATAGTAATTTTCACTACATTAATTCTGTCAACCCATGAGCTTGAGAGAGCTTTTCAAATTTTAGTTTCTTCAGTGTTTTACAGTTTTTCAATGTGAAGTTTTTTACTTCCTTGGTTAGGTTTATTTTCTAGGTATCTTATTTCTATAAATGGAATTATTTTCCTGATTTCTTTTCCAGCATGTTCATTTTTGGTATATAAAAGCTACCAATTTTTGCATATTGATTTTATATTACATCATCTGTGTATGTAGGAACATTCTTTCATCCCTGAATGAGTCCATTTAGTCATGGTTAATGACCCTTATGAAGAGTGGCTGAATTTGGCTTATAAGCATTTTAATGTAAACTTTTTAAAAACAGGTATTTTAGACTTATTTTTGTATTATGTGTATGGGTGTTTTTACCTGCATGTATGTCTATGTATCATGTGCATGCAGTGCCCACAGAAGACAGAAAAGGACATAGGATCTTCTGGAACTGTAGTTACACTTGGTTGTGAACTGCCATGTGGGGGCTGTCCTGGATCTGAACTCTGGTCCTCTGCAAGAGCAATAAGGGCTCTTAATCACTGAGCCATCTCTCCAGCTCCTCATTGCAATTTTTTTTATCCTGTTCTTCAGGGAGTTGGCCTACAATTTCTCTCTCACTCTTGGTGTGTGTGTGTGTGTGTGTGTGTGTGTGTGTGTGTGTGTGTGTGTGTTTATCTGATTTTGATGTTATGGTAACATTATCTTTGTGAAATGAGTTTGGAAATATTCTCCCTTTCTGTTTCATAGCATGGAATATTTTGAAAAACATTGGTATTTTTGGTTTTTGTTTTGTTTTGTTTTGTTTTGTTGTTGTTATTGTTTTTTGTTTTGTGTGTGTGTGTGTGTGTTTTTGAGATAGGGTTTCTCTGTGTAGCTTTGGTGCCTGTCCTAGATCTCACTCTAGACGAGGCTGGCCTGGAACTTGCAGAGAACCACCTGGCTCTGCAACCTAAGTGCTGGGATTAAAGGTGTGCACCACCGCCACCTGGCCAGTATTTTTCTTCTTTAATGTCTGATGGAATTCAATGTGGATTCCACCTGGGCCTGGGCATTGTTTGTTTGTTTTCAATTGAAAGATTATTACTGCACCAATATCATTGTTGATAACAGATCTGTTTAAACTGTTTATGTCCTTTTAGTTTAATTTTGTTATACCCTATGTGTCAAGACATTTATTCATTTCTTTTAGATTTTCTAACTTGTAAGCGTTCTTTCTAATTAAAAGATGAATCGTATTCCATTGTATCTATGTATGGAATATCATCTTGATAAGCACATATATTTATGGATTTAGATCTATGAAGTATTTAGAGAAAGAATTCATTAGATTATTAAATAAAAAATGTTGAATATACTGCAGTCATACCTTCATGTATCATTCTTTCAGTATCTGTGTATTAGGATCTATCCACGTGAGTCTATTAAATGGGTAACAGAATTTATTTATTAAGATACAAATTGAGGAAATACACTCACAAATACAGAATGGAGTAGACAGCTGAAGACATCCTCTGATCTGACAGTGTGTGAATCCACTTCCCAGGCAGGGGCAGGGAGAAGGGGCATGTGACCCTTCACCAACTTCTTATAAGAGGTCATGTACACAGCAGGAAGCACAGTCTCCTTTAGGCGGAATAGCCCAAGGTCATGGGTGGAGCGAATACCACCACATCTGTGTATTTGAGAATTTGTTACAGTATCAAGTTGAAAGGAGGAGGCTGAAGAGACAGCTGAGTGATGTCAGAGTACATACTGCAGAGGGCCAGGTTCAGGTTCCTGAACTGACATCTGGCAGCTCACATAGCCTGTAACTGCAGCTACAAGGGATGTGGTCTGATGCCTTCCAGGGGCATCTGCACTGCACTTTTGCACGTATGCAAATATGTGTGTTTGCACATGTGCACACACACACACACACACACACACACACACACACACACACACACCATTTAAAAAAAAGATAATGTTGAAAGGAAAACAAAAGTAGACTAAAACTATTAAGGTGTGTGGATTGACAAGTTTTACTGATTTGTCTTTATTCTAGTGGATTTCACTTCATAACTTCTTTAATGAATTACTATGTGTGCTGTTTCATTACTTTTCTATGATGGTATTTATTTGATTATGTTAGAATGCTCTCTGTTATATATACCAGTGTCTTATTATATGTAACACATTGTTTTATGAAATATATGCAGCAACAATTTCTCCTACTTTGTGTTGACTTTTACTTCAAGTATAGTATTTCAGTATATATAAATATTTGAAATACTTATGTATTCATGTCTATCAATCATTTATACCTTCTCACTTTTATGCTATATTTGGGAAAACATTTTCCACTCTAAAATTATGAAAATTAAATATCTCTGGGTTCTAGTACTTTTAGTGTATAAATCTTAGGGAAATCTTGACTTTATTTTACTTTAAGCCATCAGATAGTATCTAAGTTAATTTTCCCTGGAAAAGGCTTGCCATGTGTTCCAGTATCATTTATTGACTAATTCTTTCTCCCTTTTCCTTGCCTATATATTATGTTTTCACTGTTGTACCATTGAGAAGGGAAATGCTTATTTATTTTAAAATTTTAAAGAAGTAAACCATCATTCTGGAAAATATAAAATATAACCCAGTACTTCTGTATATACCCAATAGCAATGTCTCTTCTTGACAAAAATTACCTGTGATTCTCATGTCTAATATTTCATTCTATTTTAATACTGATATATTTGCAAATGAAATTTTCAATTACTGTGCAAAATATCATAGTATGCTCAGGATATATGTATAACAAATTTTCATACTACTTAAAGGTTGTGTGTATGTGTGTGTGTGAGAGAGAGAGACAGATGTGGTGCATGCACATATGTGTGTGCATATGGAAACTAGAGATCTTCCTCTATCATTCCTCATTTTTTTAAAAATAGATATTACTTTGTATTTATATAGTGCCTTCTTCAAGAACCTTAAATGCTTTACAGACAGGATCTCTAATTCATCCTCACAACAACCCTGTGAGGTAGGTATTACTCCCATTTACAGGAGGGATTCTGAAGCACAGAGAGGGTAAGTGACTTGCCCAAGGTCCCACAGTTAAGTTCACTGGAGAGCCAGGACTCCAGCACCTTGCCTCCCAGCTTCCAGCTCCCAGCCCCATCCCTCACGAAGAGAATCTTTAAGGAAAAGCATCTTTACAGAAAGTATCAGGAGGTTTGAAAGTGAGGTCTTTCTATGGCCATCAAGCAAAGAAAACCTACACTGATGGCCGAGGCTGTAAGGCCATTATAGCACATTTCCTTGCCCCCTTCCTCAGCCATGTGGCTCCTGTCTTAAGTGACCTTCTAAAGGTAAAATTCCTATGACAGAAGCTACATGACTCAGAAGTGGGGCTTATCATTTCGGCAAATCTGGCTAGCCATTGAGCTACTGGGATCCATCTGCCTCTGCCCCCCAATGCTTAGTTTATAGGCATTTGAACTTGGGTTCTCTTGCATTCACAACAAGCACCCTTACCCACAAAGCTACATTCTCAGTCCCTTACCTGAAGAGTGTACATCTATCTGCCAATAAACTAGTAGCCATAAAGTACAGAATATGGCATTTTGTTACACTAAATATGTAAATTCAGTATTTGAATTTTAAATGTCCCTAAAGCTTATTAAAGCTCATCCTGGGAAAATAATGAGCAATGTGGTTCTATCATACTTATCATTAAGATAGAGTCACCAACAAGTTGCAAATACTTTGGTATGGAAATCTATCATTTTTCAAGGTTTATGTTTCCTCTTTATCTAGTCATTAAGAAAATGAAACTGGACAGACTCTGCCAGCTCCGATTGGAGAGGTGAGTCTTTGTTCTCCTAGTCAATCACCCCAGCCTCCAGGCTTTAGACCCAGGGGCACAGCCTGTCCCCCCATGCTCCTACCCATTGCAAGACTCCTCCAGGCAGGCCAGACTACCACCATCCCCTACCAGTCCCTGTAACCTACAAGCCCCACCTCCCCCACATCCACTCACCCTCCAAGACTGCAGCTGCTCCCTGACACACAGACTTCCCCAGCTCTGACTGGACCAAGGGGTGAGCCATTGTTCTAGCTGATTACCCCAGCCTCTAGGCTATAAGCCCAGCGGCACAACCTATGCCCCCAAATCTCCATCCACTGCATCCCCAGTTGCAGCAAGACTCTTGCAGGCAGGCCTGATTATCAGCCCCCCCATCAGACCCTGTAATCTACAAGCCCCACTCCATCCCCCAAACCCATCCATCCCCCAACTCCCCCCCCCCCTTGCAAGACAGCAACTACTCCCTGAGACACAGACTCTGCCAGCTCTGATTGGACCAAGAGGTGAGTCATTGTTCTCCTAACCAATCACTCCAGCCTCTAGGCCTTAGACCCAGGGGCACAACCCTTGCCCCCATACCCCCACTCAAGACCCAAGGATACCACTCTTGGGCATATACCTAAGGGATGACCAATCATACCACAAAGACACTTGATTGACTATGTTCATAGCAGCTTTATTCATAATAGCCAGAACCTGGAAACAACCTAGATGCCCTTCAACTGAAGAATGGATAAAGAAAATGTGATACATATACACAATGGAGCACTACTCAGCAGAGAAAAACAATGACATCATGAAATATGCAGGCAAATGGATGGAACTAGTAAATATCATCCTGAGTGAGGTAACCCAGACTCAGAAGGACAAACATGGTATGTACTCACTCATAAGTGGATACTAGATGTAAAGCAAAGGATAACCAGACTACAACCCACAGCTTCAGAGAAGCTAGGAAACAAGGAGGACCTTAAGAGGGACACATGGATAACCTTGGGAAGAGGAAACAGAAGAGATCTCCAGCCTTCATTTAGTAACTGATAAAAGCAGATGTAGAGATCCATAATCAAGCACCAGGCCAAGCCCTGAGAGCCCAGTCAAAGAGAGGGAAGGAGGGACTATATGAGCAAGGGGAGTCAAGATCATGATGGGTAAATCTGCAGAGACAACTGAACCAAGCTCATAGGAACTTTAGACTGACAGCAATAGAACCTGCATGGGACTGGACCAGACCTTCTACATACAGGAGATAGTTGTGTAGCTGGATCTGTTTGAGAGACCTTTGGCAGTAGGATCAGGATCTATTCCTGGTGCATGATCTGGTTTTCTGGATCCCATTACCTATGGTTGGACACCTTGTTCACCATTGATGCAGGGGTGAGGTACCAGGCTTTGCTGTCCCCCCATGGGAGGACTCACCCTTTTGCAGGAGGGGATGGAGGTGGGTCAGAGGGGAAGGCAGAGGGCAGTGGGAGGAGGGATGAGAGGGCATCTGTGGTTAGTATATAAAATGAATAAAAAAGAAAATGAAACTGAGAACTCAAAGCCAATGACCAACTAAGAAAATGTGGTTTAGTGTGCCATTTCATTCAGAAAATTTGCTGAGCCTACAGAGAATGCCCAAACTAGTCAGCCCTTTTAAAAAATTATCAGAGACAATTTTCATCTATCTTCAAGTCCTCAGTGACACTCTGGTGGCTGTTGCTTAGCAAATGTGTTATAAAAATGATTCTATTTTTATTTCTATGGAATAAAATTTATGGGGCATATTATTAACTATAAAACAATTTTCATTTCTTGCTAGTTTTCAGTATTGCATCATGAGTTATCCCATTTATACATTTATAGAGCTTCATTCAAAAATGATAGTGACCTGAGAGGGCAGCTGTGCTCTGGGTCTCATTTCTACTTCTTTGTAGCTTATTCTGTATTCTTGGACAAACTAGGCCCAACTTTGTGCTCCATTTCCTTCACTTTTTGCCAAAATAAAGAAGTTACTTCTGTGAGTTTAAGATTGCTTTTTGGCCAGGCATGGTGGCATGTACTTTTAATTCTAACACTCAGGATGCAGAGGCAGGAGGATCTTGAAGTATTGTCTAGTCTGAGCAATGTGACAAGACTATCAAAACTAAAGTATCAAAACTAAAACAAAAAGGACAACGAGGAGGAGATGAATGAGGAGCAAGAGGAGGAGGAAGAGGAAGAGGTGGAACAGGAGGAGAAGGAAGAGAGGGGGGAGAAAGAGGAGGAGAAGTGGGAGGGGGCATTTCTCTTTTTTGTTAGTCTAGATTTAATGTGTATTGGCACAATAGCAAACTTTATTTGTAGAAACTGCCCAAAGGGAGATTCTGGCAAGTTTTGTCATGCACAGACATGGATTATGTACTTTCATTTGTGAATATGAAACACAACCTTCCCCATCAAGTAAATGATGATTAATTGTTTTAGAGTTTGACAGACTCGCTCAAAGTGAGCCAAGGAAATTCTAAAGGACGTGGCTCTCTCTTCATTTCAAACACCTGTGAAGTACAGGCTGTGCCTTGTGCCACCAGGTGCATGTCTAACTGGTTTAGTAGATGGTATGGCATGAATTGTAGGTAGAATCTTGATAGGACTATAAAATTAGATAAACTCAAAACTGACAAAAAAATCTCCTTACAAACTTTCACACCTAATTTCATGTTGAAATGTGTTTCACAAATGAACTATGCATTGGTCTAAGAGTCTGTAAACCTACAGTTCCTGTAAAGTATTTTTTAAATGAGAAAAAAAAAGATGAGTTATATGGAAGAGAGTGGGGAAGGCTGCCTTGAAGACTTTCCAGAACTAAATAAGATTGTGAAAGTCTCCATTACTTTTCCAATTCCTGCAGATTATGTGTCCTGCTTCTATAATGCCACATGATGAAATGCCCATAATGAATTATTTAAAGGAAAGATCCCTTCTAATATATTTTAAACAATATTAGGTTACTGACTTCATAAATGGAAGAATCCCATATTAAAACTCTAACTAGATACTTTCTTCTAAATCAAAGGATTTGTTTTTACTACAGAATATGATGCCTTCAAGAAAACAACCACTCTAAAAGAATTTCTGAGCTTCCCAGTTAGAGTCATGTATTTACCCTCTGCTCTTGTCTAGTACATGGGAAACACAGCCCTTTACGTGATTTGTATGGAACACTGAGGATGTGTGGAAATGGTTTTGGATAAGATATTTCATGAAAATCAGGAACTGCCTTACCTTTTAGTTTCTTGATATTCTTTCATAAATATTTGGTTTTATGTATATGAATATTTGGCACTAATGTATGTATATTGGGTGCATTCCTAGTGTCCATGGAAGCCACAAAAAAGCATTAGATCCTCTGGAACTGGAGTTCCAATGTCTGTTGGCCTTCATGTGGGTAGTAGGATGACCACACATAAAGATGAGAAAAATAAACCAAGGCTTTGTCATGTAACTTGGTTTACGAAAAGTGTGAGATGGTAAGAATTAATATACTAGGTCTGTCAGAATTCTGCTGCTTGTTGTAGGATGTGATATTTAGCTATGGTAGAAAATTTAAAATATTCCTTTTACAGAGATATGCAGATTCTATCTTGTATATGAAGAAAATGTATGTATCAGTGTGATTATGATATGTTTATCTGACAAGAGGAATCGATTGCTAAAACATGTGGGGATATTGTTGTCTTAAAGTTCTATGAAACAATAAAACTTGGTCATTTTGATTAGGCATCTGCATATGACTACAATGCAGTAGATGCAAATTAGTATTTCACCAACAAATGTAATGTACTTCCAAACTCTTTAAGGAAAATGGGGCTCATCATGACAGTTTCATATATGCATCCAATGTACTTTGATGGTATTCACCCTCTATTTTGTACACTCTCTCACAAAGCGACCATTTCGAACTAAACAGTGTCCCTTCTCCTTTCAGGTGTTTAAAATGATCTAGATTATACCTCAGAGAGAAGACATTATATTAGACTTCCTGAGTCTGGCTGGTTTCACTTCATGGCAATCTCCAGTTCCACCAGCTTTTCAGCAACTGCATAATATTGTTTATGTCTTAATAAAACTCTGTTGTGTACATAGCCCACATTTTCTTTGCCCACTCATCCACTGATGCACCCCTAGACTGCTCCTGTGACTAGACTGTTGTGACTAGCAACACAGCGAATAAATATGAGTGTGCTAGCTGATTTTCATCATTTTTAACTTAGTTAAATTTATAATATTTAGCCAGAGATGACAGTAATGATGGACACTTACCAAGGCTTTCTATGAGCTACCTACTGCTCTCTCATTAATCACAATTTTCAGAGTCTCTATGTGTAATCAACCAGTATAGTTACTATACTCATAACATAGATGAGACACTGAGTTTCAAATATTTTAAATAGTTTGTCAAAGGCTTCACTGTCACCAAGTTTTGGTGATGGGCCAATCTAGGTCTTATTTAAAAGGTTTTAATTCTCACTGTGGCTACTTTCCAAGGGAACTAGAGCAATTAAGATGTATCCAAATGATTACGTTAAAATTAATGTTAGGGTTAAAATGGCAAGGCCAGGAATGCTGAGTAAGGTCAACAAGAGGGTTTGTAGCTGGTATGAGATAACCAAGCTGACGAGATTAGAGGAAGGACAAGGCTCTGGGAAAACTAGTTTAGTCTCAGCAGGCTCTGACTAGCTTTCTGTCCCCCGGAACATATGCAAGACACCAATGCCTTTTCTCATATTCTCAGGTCAAATGCAGCTGATTACAATAGAATTAATTGTGCACAATGAGAGCTTTTGACAAAAACCTCCACCTATTCCAGGAAGGAGATCACCTTAGATTGTTCCCACAGTCAAGGAGCTAAATATGAAGTAAAAATTAAAAACCACAGCTACCTCTTGGTAGCTGAAATGGGACTTAGCTCCCCATAGGCAGTGCACACGAATGTCCATGATAAACTATAAACAAAGCAAGCAGAATTTTAGTTCACAGCTAGCAGGCCTCCCCTAGGTTAGAGGCTAACAGACATAGCCAGGGCCAAAGACTGGCAAACTAAGCCATCATGATGAAAGAATAAACAAGGGTGAATATGATATGTGACCGCTCTCCTCAACTGAATAAGCAGCATGTGATTATCTCCCTGCTTAGATCAAGGGAACATACACAGAACATGGGGCCTCCCATTGACTTGGCCCATGATACACCCAGAGATTTAGCCAATCTTACTAAAATTAACTGTCCCTGCCTTGTTTCTTGTGGTGGTATTGTGTTCCCCCAAATATTCTGTACCCTAATAAACTTATCTGGGGTCAGAGAACAGAACATCCACTAGATGCAGAGGCTAGAAAATGTTGGCACTCACACCTTTGACCCTAGCATTCCAGTGGCAGAGTTCCATCCGGATCTCTGTGAGTTAAAGGCCACATTGGAAACAGCCAGGCATGGTGACACAAGCCTTTAATCCCAAGAAGTGAGCCTTTAATCCCAGGGAGTGATGGTAGAAAACAAAAAGATATAGAAGGCATGAAGACCAGAAACTAGAAGCTTTTAGCTGGTTAAGCTTTCAGGCTTTTGAGCAACAGTTCAGCTGAGACCCATTCAGATGAGGACACAGAGGCTTCCAGTCTGAGGAAACAGGATCAGATGAGGAACTGGCGAGGTGAGGAAGCTGTGGCTTGTTCTGCTTCTCTGATCTTCCAGCATTCACCCCAATACCTGGCTCTGGGTTTGATTTTTTTGGCAAGACCATTTAAGATTCCTGCTACAGCCGGGTGGCGGTGGTGGTGGCACATGCCTTCAATCCCAGCACTCGGGAGGCAGAGGCTGGTGGGTCTCTGTGAGTTTGAGGCCAGCCTGGTCTACAAAGTGAGTTCCAGGAAAGGCACAAAGCTACACAGAGAAACCCTGTCTCGAAAAACCATTTTTTTAAAAAAGATTCCTGCTACAGTTTCTGCTCTAAGTCTTTGAAAACTCTCCTAAACAAAGTGCTTAGCAGAAACACCTTAGGGCCCTTTCCACTATGGGAATATTTGCCTGTTCTTTCATAATAACTTTACTTGATCCCACTTGTGTCTGCATCCGTAAACATCAATCAACATAAGACAGTAAACTTGAGAGCCACCACAGATTGACTATTGGTGATGATTGATTGTCTGACACCTTAGTCCCTTGGTCAAGCACATCTGGGCTGAGCCTGAGCCCCACAGATCTCAACACTGCATTGGGTACACAATATGCAATCTATTGAAGACTTAATAAAACTACAAGGCAGAGACAGGGTAAATTAACTGTCTGACTGCTTGAACTGGGACATAGATCTTTTTTTGACCTTAGTGGTCCTATGTTGTAGGCCTGTATACCTAAGCTACAATCTGTTATTGACTCTTCAGTATTGTTACTGTTTATGCTCTTTTTTGGGGGCCTGCCACCCAGCTCCCAAATATATCATACATGGAGACTTATTATTACTTATAAATGCCCAGCCTTAGCCTGGCTTCTTTCTTTCCAGCTTTTCTTAACTTTAAATTATCCCATCAAACATTCTATGGTTGTTTCATGACCTCTGTCAACATTGCTCAGCAACCAAAACAATGTCTTATCTAACCTCAAAATTCTGTGGTCATTGGACCCCTTGGTTTCCATTGATGATACTGCTTTTTACTTTGCTCCCAGAGTAGGAGAGTTCAAATGGAGCAGTAGGGGACACAGGCTGATTCTAAGCTTAACAGCCATCGGTCAAATCTAAGAACACCGGCTGTGTTAAAATAGTAAGTCAAACTGTAGGACACAATCTTAAGAAAGGAAGGAAGCTGGGTATAGAGGAGACATCCATCAAATATAAAATGTTGTTTGTGAAAATGTTTAGTTTCAACTGGGTAGCTCCTGCTCACAAATCCCTGAGTGACATTTCCTTCCCAGCCTACACAAGCACATGGAGGGTGGAAATGCAGTAAATGTGACTACTGTTCCTGGGCCCATGGAATTGCTGGCATGACAGCAACAGGATGTGGGAGAGCCAGAAGATTAGGTAGAAAGAAGAGCAGGAAAACAAGGAAAAGCTTCATCTTCCTATAGCTCCAAAACTTTATGTGGTCAAGCAGGAGCCAAACCCCTCCCACCCAGAGGGGCAATGAGGGCATTTTTCTTCCATTGCTCAGGAAGTGTGTTGAAGGCAGGAGTTTAGTAAAGAAACAATGCTCACAAAGGGAGAAAGGAACAGAAGTTTTCCTGGCTTCCTGTTGCCTCTTCATCTTGCTAGCCTTGTTACTGCCCAGGCCTGGGTATAAAAATCAATGCTGGAAAATGTGTGCTTCTGGCCATCAACCCATAAGGGAGAGAAGAATCAAGGTCATTTGTGTAGAAAAGCATCCTTTCTCTCCCTCAGAAGGAACAAATATGGAATTTACTGGTCTTGTGTTTTTCAGTATCTGTGATTTAAGAGGGGAAAAAAAGCGGTAACAGAACTTTACACTATGTTATTCCAGCTTTACATGAAATGTTATGCCCTTAAAATTCAGTCAAATATTCTATTTTGAAATTGTTTTGATTTTGCTGTTTTGATGTTTTTGAGATAGCATCTCATGAATCTCATTCTGGCCTCAAACCTGATATGTAGCCGAAGGTAGTCTTGAACTGCTGACTCTTCTGTCTCCATATCTCTTCTCAGTGTGGGGATTACAAGCATATGGTACTATGTTCAGTTCATGTGGCACTGGGAATGGAACCTAGGCTCTTGGACATGCCAAGTAAACACTCTACTTTAGCTATATCCACAAACCTTCAAATACTATCTCTGCTCCCTATTATAGCTAATTCACAGTTGGTAAGCAAAGAAGAAAAAAGGGAGAAGATGATTCTAGAATAAAAACTGACAAAGAAAGTAGAAGCATACTCACATGGTAACAGGGAGAAAACAAAAGGAGTGGAAACTGATGAGAAAATACCTTTAAGGACACCCTTCTTCTAGTGTCTTGATGTGGTCACTGGCTTTCAAAAGTTGATGAGTGGTACCAGGCATGGCAGTGGCACATGCCTTTAATCCCAGCACTCAGGAGGCAGAGGCAGGAGGATCTCTGTGAGTTCCAGGCCAGTCTGGTCTACAGAGTGAGTTCAAAGTCAGTTAGTTAAATACAGTGTAACCCTTTCTTCAAAAAAAAAAAAAAAAAAAGAAAGAAAGAAAGAAAGAAAGAAAAAAGTTGATGAGCATTTTATCAGTTTCAAATAAATCTAGAAGGAACTGGGGAAATCATTTGGTTGGTAAAAGTACCTGCTACCAAGCCTGATTATCTGAGTTCAGTCTGAGAGACCCAAATGATAGAAGGCATAATTGCTCTTTGACCTACACACACACACACACACACACACACACACACACAGAGAGAGAGAGAGAGAGAGAGAGAGAGAGAGAGAGAGAGAGAGAGAGAGAGAGAGAGAGAGAGAGCTTGTGCATACTCCCCTAATCAATGTAAAAAAAAACTTCAAAAGCAAATTCTTTTCATTATAAATCATATTTCTGCCTTTATTTTCAAACCTCACAGCCGACTTTTTAAAAAGCCTTTATTTTTTTCAGATGATCACAAAAGGTTTTGCATCTGTAAAAAAGAATACCTTGCCTGTTTCTTTTGGAATCTTAGAAGTGTTTTGAATTTACAATTGAGACCTTCAAAGTCTTGTTAGCATGAAAATAAATTACCTGGTTACTTTATTTCTCTTTCTCCCTTGTTTGCATGAATTTATTTTCTTGTTTTGTTTTGTTTGCTTGGCTATCCTCTCATGGAGAAATAGTGTGACAGGCAGTTAAACTAAGCTGGGTGTAATTGCATTCAAGACCAAGTTGACATTTTTCATGGCTAGATTCCATGAACTGAAAACTCTTCATTCTGATAAGAGCCCATTAGATCAGGTGACATTTATGGACCCCTTAACAGTTTACAGACAGATTTGTGTCTCCTCAGTACTACATCTATCATTTAGGTCACTGCCTCTCAGTGGCACCTGCCAATGTATCATAGATCTCTGTAAGTCAGCTTGCCCCAGGTTTTCTGAGTTGAAAAGCACACTTAGAAGGTGTGCTTTAAGGAAGTGCTGGTCCTTTCCTTTCTTTCTACTTCCTTTTCATATTTATTTACTTTTGCATTAAAGTTGTCATCATTATTATTTATTGCCACATGGATTAGGATGCTTTCGCCTTGTTCTGACAAGCCAAGGACTCTAGCACCATGTGTGTCTGGTTTTAATCCTCTTTGCCATTATGTTTGTTTTTGAGACAGGATCTCACTGGTCTAGGCTGGCCTTGAACTTGACATACTTATTCCTCAGTCTCCCGAGTACTGGAATGAGAGACCTGTGCCTCTATGCCTAGTTCTCTTGGTCTTTTTAAATCATCTACAAACATCAAGATTCACATTATCTGTAGAAGACACTTAAACATAAAAAAGTAACAAGAAAGATGAATTTTAAGATCTGAAGACAAAATCTGGTAACTTTTCACTGTTTTTACTGTTTCAATAATCATCCCCTTTCCTACTTGCCCTCACCTTGGTATGCTTTGTTATGTTAGTTTGTCTCACTCCATACCCTAGGCTGTGTTCACCCTTACAATTGTCCCTCAACATCCTGAGTGTTTTGATAAAGCACTGCCAGTGTCCACTTGGTCTCATACTTGACAAATCACCGCAGTTCTGCCACTGCCAGCTCAGTCTGTGCTATCCACACAGAGAAAGCCATTGGCAGTCTGTTTTTCCCTTGCTCTAGAAGCACCAAAACCTTGTAAACAAAGAAACAAACAAACAAAAACAAACAAAACGGCTACTCATCTTACCTACTTAAGGTATCATTCCTCAAATTGCTAGTCAATTCTATTTTTATTTTTGGTCTATTGTGTTCCCATTTAAAGACCCTTGGATTTTATGTTTCCATAATATGCCCTGGTAACTGCAATGAATCACCAGGAAGTTTTAGAAAAAGGCTTGGTTTACTAATCAACACTACCTGAAAAACATCAAACTTACCTATGCTGTGCCCAAAATATGCATACATTTAAAGCACTTTTGTGTGAACATACCATATATTTAAACCCATGGTTTCTGCTGAACATCTTCCCAGTGGCTGTATATCCCTTTGCTTATTTGCCTCACCCATTGGATGTAATTAAGTGAAAACTTGAATAAAATGCTGTATTGCAGTTTTTGCTCACCCATCCTGACCTTCACTCATTTGTCTTCATTTTGTTGCTCCTAATGACATGTCATTACTATAACAACATTGGTGACCCAGCTAAGGAAACTTGAATAAATATGTACAGTAATCTAATCATCAATGGTAGCTAATGAACCTTTGCAGATGGTAACTTTTCCATAGCATATTTGTGTGTTCCTACTCAGAAGAAAAAAATATGTATAGAGGCCAATAATATTTTTTTCAAAATATAGTAGTTGGCCAACACACACACACACACACACACACACACACACACACACACACACATACACACAGACTCCATTTTGTGTGCTTTTTGTTTTATTTTATTTTATTTGTCTTTTTTTTTAAAAAAAAAAACTTAGTTTGCTCGTTTAGATTTTCAGGGTTTTTGTTTTGTTTTAGAGAGAGAGAAAAAGAGAGAGAGAGAGCATTAAGTTGGGTGAGTAGGGAGAGTAAGAGGATCTGGGAGGAATTGGGAAAGAGTAAAGAATATGATAAAATATATTGTATGAAAAAAATTAAATTAAAAATTAAATACATAGACCTAAAATAAAATAGAAAAACAAAAATATTTAAAATTTGTATTAAATCTTTTTATGTCTCCTATTTGTTCTTTTGAAAAGTAGGTTTGCAAATTTGTAATGAAGAAAAAACAGACAGTACTTCAGCATATGACTTTCTAAGTCAATTAAAGAGCAAGGGAAAACAACCATATCTGTCTTGGAACACTTATGACTCAGAAACCCATGGCTGTACAAGCAGGTACATGTCTATTAAGAAACTGAAAAGAGACCAATTGAGTCTCATTCCTCTCAAAGATGTAGATTGTGGGAAGAACATTGTCATTTGGTTGGGGAATGGGAAGGGGTTGCATAGAATGAGTTTGAGGCAGGAGACTAGACAGTTTCCCATTGTGTTTTGAATTGAAGTAGAAATTATGTCTTTGGCCTTTAAAGGGAACACAGAAATTCTTCTTATATCATGATTATTTATAAACTGCACAATAAGTTTTAGGCTAAATAAAAAGTTGGCCTCCTAGGGACCCATGGTTGGGGAGCACATAGGCCCAGAGATGAATCTACTACTACCATTTATCTAAATGGATATAGTATCAAACAGCCCTCTTAAATTCATTATCAAGCCAGGCGGTGGTGGTGCACGCCTTTAATCTCAGCACTCGGGAGGCAGAGGCAGGCGGATCTCTGTGAGTTGGAGGCCTGCCTGGGCTACCAAGTCAGTTCCAGGAAAAGCTACACAGAGAAACCCTATCTAAAAAAGGCGGGGGGGTGTAGAGGACATAAACTTGAGAGGAGTGGGGTGGATCTGGGAGGAATTCAGAGGAGGAGTGAGGGGTGAATATGGTCAAAATACATTATATGCACATATGAAATTCTCGAGTGCCTGGGTTA